>NC_069382.1:155017951-156260868 GCF_027475565.1 Acinonyx jubatus
CCTTGATATTTATTTAGAAGACTAAATAAATAAACATATGGAAAAAACATATTCAAGTACATGATCCATAAAATCAGGGGGTAGTTGTCATCAATAATTTTATTTTCTATCTACTCAGTTTCATTCATTCCTCCAGCCATGCTACCACAGAAAAGTTAGGGACATGCTAGGGTTTCACTTAACATAACATTCCCTGTATCAAGTCCCCTTCACCTATCTTCCCCCTTGTGACTTCCAATTCTTTCTTTCAGACCCAATTCAAATTATATTTCCTACAAGTTATCTTCCCTCATATTTCCCACAGTTTTTACCATTTTACACTTCAACTTATTCAATTTTCAAAATATCATTTTATATATGATTATCTCCCATTTCTTAATAAGTGGTAGCATTTCAAAACCATAAAAAAAGTTTTTATCTTCTCTGCATTTAGCACAACACGTAGTAGGCATTTAATATCTGAGTGAGTAAATTAAATTAATTAATCATTGAGAACCTACTTCTAGTTACTGGATTTATGTAAGACATTTATTGTAAACAACAGCAAAATAAACCATTCAATTGTTGTTCATTTGCCATAAAATTAGTTAAATAAATAAGAGTAGCAGAAGAGATACAATGTTTTGGTACAACGGTTTACAGACAATTCTTCTCCCAAAGCTTAATTGTATACTTTATTGACTTCTTATCACATAAAAGAAATACAGGTCTCTCTACTCTGATGATAAGTTTTGTGGTCTTGTCATGGCCTCTAATTTTACCTTCAATTAAATAGTCAAAAGAGCAATTAGATTTAAGGGATTTCTTTCCTAAATAGACCACTTGGCTCCATCTATCTTTTCATTGGGAGCATTGATATAGTCTTAGATTACTTGGAAAAATTGGTAATGAATTATGCTCCTTGAGGCTGTGGTTAATTAAATTGGCTACCCTTTTGTCTTCAGCATGGGCAGCTGGGGCACTGGACTACAGAGGACTAATGAATCCTACTTAAGGTAAGTCCTCAAGGGATTTGAATTCCTGCTGTCAGACAGGAGTATGATTCAGATCACAAAGTTCTCCAATCTGCTAAGTAGGTCAAACTCTCTAAGGGAAAATATAAAGCAATTTCAGGTTTGTGAAAATCAGAAACTATGAATTTAATTAGTTATTATATCCAACAAACTTTTTTTTAATGCTGCATTGTGAAGAAGCTCTTCAGAAATCCTTTGTATTTAATAGAAAGCATTTGGATCAAAGGATAGTTCTGTTAGAAGCCACATATCTCAGAACTCAAGGACTTTCAGAAAAGGATACATGCCCAAATAGGTCATAAGCTTTATACTCAAATTTGTAAAGTGCTAGTCAGGTGATTAAAAACACCATACCTGGTAGCCAATTACACAGTATTATACATTTTTTGGTGTTATACATTATATATGTATCTACTAGGTTGATGCTAAGAATAGATAAATCAGTTGTAGTTTTTTTCATTTTTTCATTCCTATTTTGCCTATAATTTTTCAGCATAATCCTATGTAAATCATAAAAACACATGTAGACTTTCCATATGTGTTATACACTGCCATGAAAAATGTATTAAACTGCTTTAATATAGGTCAATCTAGAAGGAAAAGTTCACAGTACTATTATTAATAACAGTAATAATAATAAGTTATTAAATACTTATGACATGGAAAATACTATAAATTTATTCAGATTTAATTACACTGGAGGTGGGGGGAGTCCCCACATGAACAATTAATTCTTTTGGAACACCACCTGGGTGTTCTATAATTCAATTCACTTCAACTAAATTCTGACACTAACTACTCAGAAATAACAGCAGATTCCACAGGTTGAGGGCTCAGTCCCACAAGACTGAACCCTTCCCCACATCAGATATCATTTGCAAGTCGAGACTGTTACTTGTATTACAAATTAGAGATTCCCACGACCCCCTCCTTGGTTTCAATTAATTTGCTGGGTGGCTCACAGAATTCAGAGAAACATTTTATTTACTAGCTTACTGGCTTATTAGAAAAGGGTATAACTCAGGAAATGCCAGATGGAAGAGACACATAGAACAAAGCCTGGGGAAATGGTGCAAAGCTTCTGTGCTATCTCTGAGATCACTACCCTCCCCAAATCTCTACATGTTCACCAACCTGGAAGTTCTTTGAACACCACCCTGTAGGGGTTTTATAGAAGTTTCATTACATAGTCATGATTGGTTAAATCATTGGCCACTGGCAATTGAACTCAATCTCTAGCCCCTCCTTTCTGAGGTCTGGTTGGAGGAGACTTGAAGCTTCAACCCTCTAATCACATAATTGACAGCCTCCATCCTTAGGGGAGGTCCAAAAGTCACCTCATTAACATAACAAAAGTATAAGGTTCTCATCACTTAAGAAATTCCAAAGGTTTTGGAAGCTGTAAGGCAGGAACTATGGAAGACCATATATATATGCGAAATACATCTTGGTCATCTAACTGATCAAATACATATTTCTTATAATCACCATATCACACACTGTAATAATCATTTTCCATTGAGTAGTTTATTAAATATTCACAAAATTATAAAAGGTAGTTATCATTATGAAGAAACTAGACACAGAAGGAGTAAGAAATTTGCTCAGGATGATACAGTTTATCACAGTGAAACAAAATTTCAATCCAACCTAACAACAGAGCCTGCCCTCTCATAGGCAAAGTGATATTTCCTCATTTTGACCATGAATTAAAAATTTTCATAGAATCATGTATTTCAGATATGGTAGTATGTTAAAGATAACATAATACTTTACTATTCAGTATCTCCTGTGGACCAACAACATCAGCATCATCTGGTAGATTGCAAGCATTGCAGAATCCAACATCAACTGGACACACTGAACCAGAGTAGCACTTTTTCAGGATCCCCAGGTATTTTAAATACACATTAAATATCAGAAGCACTAATCTATTACAATTTTTCTCAAACTTAAAGACACATTTGGAACCCCCTGGGAGACCATATCCATGTGTATAGACTATACACACCATGTCTGTGTGTGTGTGTGTGTGTGTGTGTACATATATATATGTAGAGGGCACTCAATTTCAGAACAATTATTATAAATCATAATCTCTTGTGGGGTTGCCAAAATACCAGTATTTTTCCAGCCTTTAAGGTGATTCTAACGTGTAGTCAATGTTGAAAAACATCGCGCAAAACATGATATTCTAATAGGGTAGTTTTCAAATTTTGGTTTGTGTAAGAATAAGCTAGGAAAATTTCTAAAACACTGATTGCTGTACCCACTTTTGGAGGTTTTGATTCTGTAGGTCTGATATGGGGGCCAAGGATTTCTACTTCTAACATGTTCCTAGGTGTTACTGATCTGGGTACCACACTTTGACAACCACTGATCTAACAAAATCTTGGACTTTATAAGGGAAGTAATTAAAATTGCCTGGGGAATGAAATGAGTAAGGTATAGAAAATTCAGACTCTGAATCAGATACATCTGGTTTAAATTTATTTAAATGTTTATTTATATTTGAGAGAAGGGGGCGGGGGAGAGAGGATGTAAGCACAGGAGGGGCAGAGAGAGACGAAGATACAGAATCCAAAGTGGCCTCCAGGGTCCAGACTGCCAGCACAAAGCCTGACGCAGGGCTCGAACCCACAATCTGTGAGATCATGAACTGAAGCAAAGTCGCACGCCCAACTGACTGAGCCACCCAGGCGTCCTCAGATACATCTGGTTTAAAACTTACTTGTTGTCAGCTATTACCTTTATAAACTTGGGCAAGATACTTGCACTTAACCTGTTTGAGAAAATCTTCTTACACACACACACACTAAAGATGATAAGACTAGTTTCACAGACACTGGTAAGATAAAAATGTATATAAATACGTAGGATGGTATCTGATTGACAGCCTTACTTAATCCATCTCGTAGCTAATAATTGTTAAGAATGAAACTGGGGGAAAAAAAAGAATGAAAGTGGAACGCAGGGCTTCTAATTTTCCCTCTACATCCTACATCCACTAGTATTAAAATAAATTTTATATTTCTAATTAGAGTTTTGCTAGTTATTAGAGCTAATCAAACATATGGTGACAGAAATGGAGAGTTTGAGTTTTTCTTATAGGTCAGTTATCCAAAAGCTAACCACAGTGCAAAATCTCAAGCATATCATACAGCTAATTGAAACGTTTCTCTCTGGCTTTTTAAATATATCAATGGTCAACAACCTTTTTATCATAAATAGAACCATCTATGAAAAACCCCACAGGTAGTATGTTTATTTTTATTCTCCCTACCTTTTATTATAATGTTTAAACTTTTTGCCTTGGGTTCTTCCAAGCTGATCCCTGCCTACCTCTCTTTAAGTCGACACCCATTCCCCACATGTAATTTTCACTCCAGCTTAAAGAAACAGTTTGCAAATTCCTAATACCACAAAGTTTTTAAAGATATCTGGCCTTCTACACATAAATTTTCTACTGCACTTACTGCTCGTGATTATTCTATAAACCTGCAGTGCCCCATGTGCTTATGTGGAATGGACTTAGCACTGCACTGTATGGAAATATTTGATGTAAGTTCTATCTTCAATGTAAGCCTTTGAGATGGTAGATCTACCTTCCCAGCTTCTCACAAAGGTTGCTTTATTGTAAATACTCAATAAGCATTTGTTGAACAATGCAGCAGTGCACTCCAAAGTGGGATAGACACTTCACACACACACACACACACACACACACACACACACACACACACACCACGCACACACACACGCATCAAGGAAAAATACACAAGTACCATACTAATATGGCAAATATGCCTATATGACTGGTTTAATGTATTGATTGGCTGGCATTTTCAAAAACAGAGCAGCAAATATGGAAATTTGTAAAATAAAAATTTTAGGTGAATAGTAATATTCTCTGCTCTTAGACAAAGAAATTATTTCAATCCTATATGGAAACTAATCAAAAATACCTATTTAGACATTTTGTGAAGCCAAAACTATAAGGTATATGTCTCCAAGAAAATCACTGGATATAAATAAGGAGTAGAGAAGATAGAGAAAGAAAAATGTGAATCACAGTCACAAATATGCTCTACTCTGTATGTGGAGAAAGTGCATAAAACAAAACTTTAAAAGTATTTAAATAACATTCCAAATTCACTTTATTTTAAAGGAGCGTTGCAATTAGGACAGCCAACAAGGTTATGAGGCAAGAACATTTTACGAAATTGCAGAGGAAGCTGTGAATCTTGCTGTGCCAAAATAAATAAACCACAAGATAAAAATAACTCAGAAATAGAACCAGCAAGAGAAATGATATCATTAACAACTTACTTTGACAATTACTTTTCCTCAGGTAAAGCTAGGATATTTTTTTGCAAAAACATGATAGGGCATAAAGTAAATAATTGAGAATGCCAGCAATATAAACATAATATTAAAATATAGGCACGAAGTATCCATTCTATTTTAGGTCATCAAAAGAAGTAGCTATGATATAGGAGAACAATTACTGGACTTTGAGGCAGAAGACCAAAGCATAAATACAGCTTTGAACTTACTGGTTTTGTTAACTCAAGCATGGTATTTAACTTCTGAGGTTCAATCTTTCATCTCATGTCTGTGTGTGTGTGTGTGTGTGTGTCTGCATGTGTGTGTTTGCAATGAATTAACAGATACAAAGCTCCTAACCCTTTGTCTAGGGTATGGTGTACAATTAATCTATTTCTGTATTTGACATGCAAATATGTATACTTCAATTTTTCAAATTTGTTTAGAATTTATATGTCAGAGAGGGAATCCTAAAAATATTTTAGCCCCTTAACAATTAAAAATCTACTGATTTGGGGTCACATGGGTGGTTCAGTCAGTTGAACCTCCGACTTTGGCTTAGGTCATGATCTCACAATTTGGTTCCTGAGTTTGAGCTCTACATGGAACTCTCTGTTGTCAGCACAGAACCCACATGGGATCCTCTGTCCCTTCCCGACATGCACGTGCTCTCTCTCACAAAAATAAACATTTTTTAAAAATCTGCTAATTTTATAGCAGATGCCTGGAACTCCATGTTGAGAATGTGCTGGTGAATATTACCCTTTTTATTTAAATTTTTCTTGAAAAATATCTAGATAAGTGGTAATCTTGTCCTAAGGAGTTAAGGAGAAATCTTGGCCTCCACTCTTTTTGAAGCTCCTGCATCTGGTCTCTTACCTCATCTCAAGAGACTCCTTTTCCAGGGCAGTACTTTCCTGAGATTCAGACAGGTGCAGTAGCAGCAACATTCATCTAGATAGACTCACCACCTTGGAGGAGAGGATATGAAGCTCAGCTCTCCTGAGGTGTTTTTTTTTTGTTTTTTGTTTGTTTGTTTTTTTGTTTTTATCATCCAGTGCTTCCCATCAGTTTTTTCTGTGTGAGGTGGACAAATTCTATCATTCATAAAAATAATTCAAAGCCAATTCTCAAGTACTCTACTCAGTATTTGTAACTAAACAACCAAATTAAGCAGGGATTAGAAGGGAATTTGTAGATCAAACATTATTATCAATATTACAATATTATCAATATTGATAATAATGAACATGAACAAGCTTTGGTAAGATGAAAATGTTTTAAGATATACAGAGAATTGTCATTATTATGGAATTATCGAAGTAACCATGCATTCAAATACACAAAATTCTAAGGATAATGAAATCATCACAGGTGCAAATTTTAAAATGGTAAAGGTTAAGTGTTAGGCTTTTTAAAAAGATATAACAATACTGAAAAAATAATAATCATCTGTCTAGGAATAATTAGACATAGCCTTGCTAGAGGTAGAAGAATGGCTGAATTCAGCGTGAAAATATGATTCCTACTAAAGTGAGTTGCTAGAGAAGTGTTAGACATTCCTTTTCTCAGTTTAAGATAAATTCCATGATATCAAACAGCATTAGACCTTGACCCTGGAATTCTTCCACCAGTCCGCCAGATGGATGTATTTTGTTTGTTTCCCCTTCTCTAATAACCTTTATGTTAATGCACTACTTTATAACAAAAGACTGTTCTTTTCCTCTACTTGTGCCTGGAGTATTCTGTATCCTTTTCCTATAACATGATAGCTAAAAAACTGAAATAATCGTTGTAATAGTTCTTTTATTTTTTTCAATTTTTAAAGTTTACTTGCTTATTTTTGAGAGAGAGAGAACACGTGCACATGAGTGGGGAAGGAGTAGAGAGAAAGTGAGAGCACGAGAGTCCCAAGCAACCTCCACAATGTCAGCATGGAGGCTGACAGGGGGGCACAAACTCACGAACCATGAGATCGTGACCTGAGCTGAAATAAGAGTCAGAGGCTTAACTGACCAAGCCACTCACGTGCCTGTAATACTGCTTTTAGAACACAGCATTAAAATCATCTTAAATTCATCAATGATCTAAAAAGTTAATAAGCACCCACTATTAGCCAGAAACTCTTTTGGGTATTAGGAATATAATTGTAAATAAAACAATGTCCTTTGATTCAGTGAGCTTGCTTAGTGAAGGCATGCACTGAGGGTAGAGAGACAGATAATAGCAAGGTAAACATGTTTATGTCAGAAGATGACAAATTCTACAGAGAAAAAAAGGAGGGAATTAAGGAGTAGCTACAAGCAAGGCTGGATGCTCTTTGTACAGGCTTATCATCATAACAATTATGCAGACACCTGTAGGAAATGAAAGAGAAGCCATGTATCTAGGGAAGGGCATTTGAGGCAAAGGGAACAAGTGCAGAAACTCTGGAACAACAGTGTGAAGGAAGACCAACGTGGCTGGAGCAAATGGACAAGATTTCATTTATCTGAATAGAACACATTGCAGGGTTCTTATATAATTGCCTGTATTATTAAAATATATATTAACCTAGAACTACTTATACTGAACTTTGTTGGGATCAGTGTAGGTCCCAGGCTTTGGAATGGGAGTAAATCCACATGTGTAGGTGAAGAGGTCCTAACTGCCAATGGGCAAAGACTCAGGGGTGAGGGCAGAGACTGATGTGCCTGCACAGGTTTGTGTGTTTCTGTATATGCATGTGTATGATCCTGATTAAATGGGTGAATTTGACAAATAATACATTTCAATGATTAACTAGGCCAAAC
This sequence comes from Acinonyx jubatus, assembly GCF_027475565.1. Taxonomy (NCBI): domain Eukaryota; kingdom Metazoa; phylum Chordata; class Mammalia; order Carnivora; family Felidae; genus Acinonyx; species Acinonyx jubatus. The sequence continues at coordinate 155,026,083 of NC_069382.1, forward strand.
ATCGTCAATTTCTCCTGTGATTGCTTAGTCGTTTCCATAAATGCCACAAATCTGTCCCATTTTGCCTGTATATTTATTTCAAATCTTCACAATTTTTAATTGTGTAAAATACAAAACTCTTTTGTAGAAACAAAAGAGTTTTGTATTTTATATGATAATTTACAATACTTAATTTGTATTTATAATCATGGTTAGGATCAGCTGTAAATTCATTATGCATACCAAGTTTAAATAAATAGTTAGAAAATTACCTGCACAAATCAGCAGAACAACCAGGCACTTTGTATTTTGCAATTAGTGGTAGATAACGTTCTTAAAATTCAGTTTGTTTTGCACAAGGAAAAAAATATATGTAATTATGAGACCCCTTTCTAAACTATCTAAATCACCATGATTGGCAACTTATTTTTTTTTTTTTGCATAGAGTTCTATTTAGTTGATTTTGCATATTCTGTGAATTAAATATGCTAAGAATCCCTCCCATAAGCTATTTCAATAAAGGGGGTTATGAAAGAAAACCCAGCCCTAAACCTCAGGACAAGAACACTACACCTGTACCACAGTGATTTGACTCCCCAGAAAGGAATGTAGGTTTTACTTTAAACAAGGACTTGAATAAATCAGAGCTCTGTATTGACTAGAGTGTGCATATGTTGGCTTACCAACAAAAATAATCTGATAGGGCAGCAATATCAGTGCTGTCTATAGACGGGCAGCTTGACTGTTATACATACCTTATTTTGTCCATGCTATAATCTCAGCAATCTCTCCTGACGGTTCCTATGACACGAAACTTCCAAGAACCACTGTGTGACAGAAAGTAATTAGAAGATGAAAGAATGAAAATTCTTCTAACCGGACCCTTTAACTTAATCACAAAAGTGTTACTAACAATCCCAATGGCCTGATGCCTCCTCCCTTTAAACAACCCTCCATGAAGTTATGCTAGGATTAGACTGGTAGTCTTTGATACATGTGTGTCTCAGGGTGATAACCATACCTTTTGCTGAATGAATAACTGAAGAAAAGTGTTGTGCTAGCCTGTTCTTACTACTTAAACCCTGCTAAAAGTAAGAACTCTGAAATCCTGTATATGTGTATGCATGTGTATATATATATATATATATATATATATATATATATATATATATTAGCCCAAAGATATTCAAGTTGGGGGAAGAAAGTTTTTACCTATTACAGAGGCAAAATAACAAATTATTTATTGACATTATATTTTTTAATTTATATCTTGATTATTTTCTTTATTACAAAACCTAGATTTTATTTATTTTTTTAAGTATTTATTTTTGAGACAAAGAGAAGACAGAGACAGAGCGTGAGCAGGGGACGAGCAGAAGCCATCACTTAAACAACTGAGCCACCCAGGAGCCCCACAAAAACTATATTTTAGAAAGACAGAGACTTTTATATCACTCTAGAGATCTTACATTCTGATTTCATTTTATCTCTATCTCTATATCTATCTATATACAGATATAGACATATATAGATAGACATATGTGAATATATACATTATGTATATGTACATATATATATAATATAGAGAAATAAATCACTTTAAATCTTAATCATAGTAATATATTTAAATAGATATAAAGTATTCTCTAGTTGGGGCACCTGGGTGGCTCATTAGGTTAAGCGTCAACTTCGCCTCAAGTCATGATCTCACAGTCTGTGGGTTCCAGCCCCTCATCGGGCCCTGGGCTGACAGCTCAGAGCCTGGAGCCTGCTTGCGATTCTGTCTCTCTCTCTGTCTCTGCCCCTTCTCCATGCACATTCTGTCTCTCTCTGTCTCTCAAACATAAATTTAAAAATAATTAAACATAAATAAATAATTATCTAGTAAAGAGAAAGATCCTGAGAAAATGTGGGAGTGGGGTGAGCAGAATGAACAAGGTTTGAAGAGTGACAGTATTTAAACAGACCCTTTTGTGGACCTCAGAAAGTAGGAGCATACCAGCAGTTGTGGGTATAGATCTAGGACAAGTAAATACTATAAGAGATATTTTAATAAGACAAGATAAATGCTGCATATTTTATAGTATATTAGGACTGATACAGTTATTTTGTCTTTGATGTAATATGGGCTCAAGGTTCAGAAAACAGCATTATAATGTTGACAGTCTAACCATCAATCAGGCTATTAAGATTATAGTACAAGTCACAATTCTCACAGCATACACAGAACCAGCACCTGCTGTACATATAAAAGTGAAATAGAGATTCATTAATCACATCAGTGCTATCAGATGAGCTTCTGAAATTTAATATGGGCAAATGGATTTGATTTACTTTGTTGGCTGTGTTATCTATAGTATAAGCATCCATTTTACCTCTGACTTTCTAAGTCAGGCTTACTCATGTATACACTATTCTTCATACCAAGTCTTTAAATAAATATATAGACACCAATAGGTGTTTGCACAAATGACCAGAATTTTATTTTCCTGTTCATTTCTACCTCACTATTCCCCTAACCATTATGACCTCAATCACACACACACACACACACACACACACACACACACACACACACACACTGCCCTATTTGTATACTGTTTTGTTTTCTAGGCCATAAACCTGACTCTATAAACCGATTTTAACAGTAACTTTGCTTCCATTCAGTTATGGTGACTTTCCACTATTCATTAACCCTATCCTCAGACTTGATTGGACTTCTGAAGTTATTATGGTTTTGCTCCAGTCTTTAGTTTCTGTGGTCACTGTAGTACTATATGCAAAATCCTAAATATAATCCCTGGCAGTAAAGCCCTGTTCCTCACCCTAACCCTTACTACCTTCATTATTCTGAGAATTAAAAAGAATAGAAGGAATTTGGTATATACATACTTTAAAATAGTAAATTCATAACATTTATAAAGCTAAAATATAAAAAATTAATGTGAAAATACTAGAAACACAGAATTTAGAAAATCTTAGCCATTATTTTCACTAACTCAAGTATTAAACAAAGACAATAATAAGCATGTAAAATAATTTTTAAATAGAGATACAATTCAGCAACAATATCAAAAGTATAATTGGTATTAAAAAGTACAGAAATAGGTCAAGACCTAAAGTGTCCACATTAAAGTGTTCACATTATTGAAAAGTCAATCTTACCTAAAATTTTATATTATTTTATAAACGTACAAAGCGACATCACAAGTATTTTCTTGTGTATTAATAGTGAGATTACAAATTCACGGCTTAAAATATGCAGTATAAACTTTTTACTTTGTACTGACATGTGAAATTATAAAATTTCACATAAAAGTCTGAATTTTCAGTTTATCCAGAAAAAAAATTTAAAAATCTAGCTACATGGGCACATATTTTTATATGTCAACATTTAAGTCAAGCAGAGGCTGCTTACTCTACCAGAAGTTTGAATGTTTTTCACCATTCCAAATTAAATGTTTAAATCAATCTTTTCTAATACACACAGGGGCGCCTGGAGGGCTCAATTGGTTTAGCATGGTACTTCAGCTCAGGTTATGGTCTCACAGTTTGTGAGTTCGAGCCCCACATCGGGCTCTGTGCTAACAGCTCAGAGCCTAGAGCCTGCTTTGGATTCTGTCTCTCTCTTTCTGCCTCTCCCCTACTGGTGCTCTCTCTCCTCAAAAATACATAAACATTAAAAAAATTATAATACACACGTAGTTATACATTCAGCTCTTGCACTCTTTTTATGTCTTGTATATTTTTATGAATTTCAAACTTAAAGCAATGTTTTAGTAAGAGTAACAGGATTCTTATAAACCCACATGTATATATCGACATATTTTTTCTAAACCATTTAAAAGTTACAGACATCATATCACTTATACCTTCAGTGTGTATTTCCTAAGAACAATGTCATTATTTTACATAATATAATTATTAAGTCCAAATTATTAAGTGGTTATTATTTACACACAAGTCTGTTATCTTTTGCACAGTTGTTTTCTTATCTGTAACGTACCATTTATTTCTGGATGCTTTGAAGAATTTTTTATTCTATTTACTTTTCAGCAATTTATTACTTTTTTTTTAAATTTTCTTTATTTTTGAGAGAGACAGAGACAGATCACAAGTTGGGGAGAGGCAGAGAGAGAGGGAGACTAGAATCCGAAGCAGGCCCCAGGCTCTGAGCTGTCCAGCACAGAGCCTGACATGGGGCCCGAACTCACAAGCCGTTGGATCATGACCTGAGCTGAAGTCAGACACTTAATCGACTGAGCCACCCAGGTGCCCCTACTTTTCAGCAATTAAAATACAGTATGCCTAGGTACTATTTTCTCTGGGTTTAAGATGTTTAATTGTTAGAGATTCTTGGATCATAAGTTGATATTTCCCCTCAGTTTAAAAAAATTTTTCAGCCATTTTATTCTCAATTATTTTTTGTAATGTCCTTTAATCTACTTCTGGAACTCTAATTATGTGTATGCTAAGCCAAACAATATTGTTCCAGAGGTCATTGAACCCTGTTTATTTTAGTTTTCAATATTTATTCCTTTGGTTGTTTAGATTGAATAATTTCTATTAATCTACCCTATAAAAATTGACCCCATTTTTTCCTGTCCCCAATATTCTATAAAGTTCAACCAACAAATTTTACTTTTTATTGTTTTCTTCATAATTTTAATTTCTCTGTCAATAATCATATCCATATACACCTTATAAACATATTTTCCTTTAACTCCTTAAACTACTTATTATGGTTGTCTTATTTATTTATTTTTTTTTGTCTACCAATCTCAAAATTTGACTATCTTGTGTTTTTCTCTATTGACAGACTTCTTTTTATGGTGGATTAAATTTTCTTATTTTGTTTCATGAACAGAATTTGTATTGTTCACTGGACATTGTCCATCACACATTGAAGTGACTGTGGATCTGTCATCCTCTCTTGGCAAAAGTAGGATAAATTCCTGAATATATTGAGGAAGCAAGCCATGTAAGTATCTATGGAAAAGGCATTATAGACAGGGGAACAACAAATGCAGAGACTTGGTGCATTCAAGAAAGAGAGAGGAGGCTAGTGTGACTAGAGCTAAATGAACAAGAAAGAGAACAATTTTCTGTGTTGTTGTTGAATGGTCCAATGACTGTACATATCACTTTTTTCTCTATGGAAGACTTTAAGGTCCTGTCTTTGTGCTTAAGTTTCAAAGTAAGTATGTGGCTTTCAATACAGAGGCCCTATACTTCAATTATGAAACATTGGCTTTTTCAAAAAATGCCGCTTTTAAAATTCCCTGCTACACTTTACCTCTGTTGCCTTTTTTATGGAATTCTTATTAGATGGAAGTTAGATCTCCAGTATTTACCCTTCTATTTTCTTGTTTTTTTATTCCATTCTCCATGTTTTTGAATTTTCATGTGTTTTCTGAAAGAATTTCTTTGCTTGGTCTTTCAATGTTTCCATTAATCTTAGAATATTTTATTTTATGAGATAAAAATTGTCCCTTTTTATTTTCACATGCTTCCTTGTAGAAAACAGTTCGTTTTCATTTCATCAGAGCAAAATCTTCCATCATCTCTGTAAAACCTAGTCTTTGGAACTATTTTGCCCCACATTTTCAGTCTGATATCTTATCTCTATGCTATATTGTGTTTGCTGTCCCCAAACTCAGAGTCTCATTTGTTCGGTTTTCAGGTGGAAAAATCACCTAGTCTTTGGAGTCTGCAATAACATAGTGTCTGTTGCAACTATTTAGCTCTGTCAATGAAGTATAAAAGCAGTCATAAACAATATGTAAATAAATTAGTTTTACAGTGTTCCAAAATTCTATTTATAGACACTGAGAGTTAAACTTCATATATTTTTCATGGGTCAGAAAATAGTATATTTTAAATATTTTTCAATCATTTAAAAATATAAAATACAGCTTGTGGATCATACAAAATAAATAGCAAGTTGAATTTTGCCCACAGGTCATAGTTTGCCAACCCCTATGCTGGAAGAAGAAATAATTGTCTCAGAGTGTATAACTAATTTGATTCAGGCTTGGGCATAAATCCTTCACATTACAAAAGCAATTCTGCTTTCATTGCAATTCCTATATGATCCTACCAAAATCAAAGTCAAGTATTTCTCATTTCTCTTTGCAAAGCTCTGATTTAGTCTTTTTCCCCAAAAAAGATAGAAATGTCAAAATAGAAGGAGACAGAAAACATCTAAAATTATTTTTATTCTTTTTTTGTTCCTTTTCAAATACAGTGTCAAGTGGTATCTAGATATCATTCACTTTTCCCTGCCCTCTGTCTGAAGGTAAAATTCTTCAAAGGTCTGACTATCTAAAATCCAACAGTTGGCATAGTTCAGTTGAATTGGAATAGAAGATGGCTTTCTAAGGAAAGAAGTGAGCCAATCACTTTAATTACTTCATCCAAAGCAGAAAATACAGCTCTATAAAAATACTCAAATACGTTTCCCTGATATTTGAGACATTGATGGTAACAAGAATTCCTTTATAGAAACATAAAATATAAGCATAATCACTCTTAAAAGGCGATGCTAGCAAAACACTTTAGACAGTGTAGTTCTCTTTTACTAAAAATAAATGGTCAGAAGGGACACAAAGGCCTTGGCCAACTATGGTACTTGTTACTGTTGTTTGCTAGATATTTATGTCTTGTCATCTGGTAGCTTTTTATTCCCTGTCCCCCTGTGCTTTGGTCAGGGAGGGTGCATGTGACCATTTTATTTCATGAGTTATGAGGAGAAAGTGTAGCGTGTCACTTCTGGGTTGAGTATTTAAATAGTTTTGCAGCACCCTCTGCTATTTAAATGTTATCAAAGCAAGTGGATATATTCTTGGTATGACTCCTCCAACAGCCTGGGACCCACAGTGAGAATGAATATTTAGAGTGAACGACATATAGAATAAGTAAGAAATGAGCCTTCGTTGTTTTAGGGAAATAAAGTCTGGTGTTTGTTTATTACTATAGCATACCTGGGCCTTTCCTGACTGACGTTATCTATTGTTTCAAGTGCAAAATCTGTTAACCCTATTCGTCATTTGTGAGGACAACTATTTACTTGTGCCTATTAGAATTTTATTATGGAAACCAATTTGACAATAAATTTCATATTTAAAAAAACAATTATTATTCTAAATAAATAAGGAAAAAGCTTTAAAAAAAGAATTTTGTAATGGATTTTACTGAGGATGTCTAATTGCACATGCTATTTCCCAAGTGAATGTACATGGGGATATATTTTGTCTACAGCAGTCCTCCAGACCTAGGTGTTCTACTTTGTCCTGGAGTCTCCAGAGTGGGATTATTTTCTATGTACTACCCAGAACAAAGGAGCAGGCTTGAGAGCATAAGTTTTCTCTGACCCTTGATTTCAAGAATTAAACTCTGGCAATATTATATACTGATTCATCATATTTGTTACTATCAGCTTCTTAGAATCTATTTTTTTTTACAAATTACAGTAAATATAAATACAAGGCAGATATTAACTGAGATACCCCATCTTATGAGATTTAAATGAAAATGCCTCCCATGCCACCAGTCACTGGAATGTCCCTCCCAGGATGCCTAGTATTTTTGAGAAGGATTATTGTGGGACATTTATATTGAAAAAAAATAACATGTAATGTTACCAAAAAGGAACAATTATTCTTTGCTGCTTTGCATTTTATCTTTTATTTTAAACATCTGCCTAAAAAAAATCTATGGTCATAGAAAATTAAAGAAAATATCATCAAGAGATGCCTTGTTTTTCTGATACTATGTTGTTAGTACAATAATGTGGTAAAAAGAAAGCTCCTCAATGGGCAGGCTGATTTCAAGAGAGATTATATATATATATATATATATATATATATATATATATATATATATATATGACTGCTATAAAAGAAAAGAAAGGGCATGTTAGACATGCACCGAAATGTTATAACTATGGATAGTAGATTTTCAAGTAGTAAATGATTAGCATATTTCTTTGAAATGTACAAAACCAGTTAGAGGCATTGTTTTTGCTACTGAATATTTTAGACCCTGGCAAAAGCCATTATGAAAAGCAATTAAACAGTTTATACACATAAGATATCTTTTCATGCCAGAGTTAAATCCCCAAGGCCAGGCATGGCAGGGGGACTTAGAAGAATCCAATGGGGGAAATTGCATACGTTTCTTCAGAGCTTCAAGTGCAAGGTAAAGTATTACACATGAGAATACAGTAAACTCAGTATTGAATAAGGAAGGAAACCAGCAGACCAGTAGGGAAATTAAACTAAACACTGGCTTAATAAGTGTGAAACTATAGCACTACACATCATACATCTTTTTTAAAATGTCATTTCCAAAATATTATTACACTCTGATATATTCTTCTCATTTTATATAATAAGAATGCATCTATTTAAATATAATTATGATTATATGTTTTATCTCCTTTGTCCCTGGATTGCAGTCATAATATCTACTAACAGATGTTACAAGAATTTTTTTGAGGTTGCAAACTCAATCTTTTTTTATTTAGTTTAAATATAACACAAAATAGATCTAGAATACATGGATGGTAAACAAATATAGCAATAAATTTTTAAAACATGTGAAGTCTTAGGAATCAGTATTTGAAAGAAAGATGAAAAATAATCCAAATTTATTTAAAAGGCAACAGATGCGGATAACATCCTGCATAAGTGAGGAGCCAAAAAACCTACAGGCACCTTTTTGAACAAGGTGAGTAACAAAAATAATGAGAAAATGCAAAGAAGTAGTATTTTATGTATCCATAAAGCTTTGAAATAAATAAAATGAAAATAATTACATGAAAATCATCGATAATTTACATAAGAATAATTATTGGTTTAACCATACAGATTATTATAAAATAATGACATTGGTTTCACTTTATAACAAGTTACCCTGTATGTCACTGTAAAGGAAGACACTTGTGATGAGCACTGGGTGTTATATGTAAGTGATGAATCACTAAATCCTATTCCTGAAATGAATAGTATGCTATCTGTTAACTAACTAGAATTTAAATAAAAACTTGAACCATTAAAAAAATAAATAAATAGGCTACAAAGCCCCTCTATTTAATCACTATACTCCATCCTAAAGAAATGAAAATAAGTGACATTTTCCAGATGCCATTGTTTTAATTTTATTTTTTATTTTTTAAAATTTACATCCAAATTATTTAGCATATAGTGAAACAATGATTTCAGGAGTAGATTCCTTAGTGCCCCTTACCCATTTAGCCCATCCTCCCTCCCACAACCCCTCCAGTAACCCTCAGTTTGTTCTCCATATTTAGGAGTCTCTTCTGTTTTGTTCTCCTCCCTGTTTTTATATTATTTTTGTTTCCTTTCCCTTATGTTCATCTGTTTTGTCTCTCAAAGTCCTCATTTGAGTTAAGTCATCATCAGGGAAATACAAATCAAAACCACAATGAGATATCACCTGACAGATGTCATTTTTTTTTTTAGTATTGGTAATATTTGTGATGCTTAGCAAAATATTTTAAAAGTAATCAAGGTGTTAAAAAATGTGTTTCAAAAGATATACCCACATTCTCTTAATACCCTTTACACAGAAGAATATATGTTTTATTGGCTCAAAGAGGACAATATACTCTGCCTCAAAATGTCCACTTAACAGGAACAGAAGATGAAAAGGAAGATTCATAATAATGAAGTGGGAATCATCTTCCTAATTTGACTTAAATGAAAAGGCCATGTAGTAATTGGGAATAACCACTTTGAATATACAAACTTTACAAACGGTCAAGATAAAAGAGGTTCAAATGTAGCTGGTTGAGTGCAGCTTAGTGAGCTTGAGGGGAGACTAAAATTGGAATAAGAATTAAAACAATAACAGCAGCAACAATAACTGCCTATGTTTGGTATAAGTTCAGTAATAAAAGTAAAAATAAACTATGGTTTTAAAATACCCTCTTTGCATCCAACCACATTGCAAACCAAGATTTGCTAGCTTCTTAATTCCGTAGGGAAATAGTGTGAATATTGAGTTTTCTTTATAGCATGATTCATAATAGTTATTGCTGTCACTTCCCCACCAAAAATCAAGAACCATATAACTTTGTACTTAATTGCCAACAAATGTTTTCACTGATTTTGTGCTTCTTTTGCAAACCTTGTCAGCAATCAATGATAGGAAAAAAAATTTTTTAAATGTATAATGTTTGGTTTTCCTTCAAAGAGGTATATATTATCACAGGTATTAGACTGATATAGGATAAGACAAACTCAGTATATGTACATATGCAAATGATGATGACAGTCTAATGGGTAGAAAAAAGCTATTTTCCTTGAGATAATAATTATTCATGCTCCACAAATATTAGGCTTTCAGGCCTGTGTTATAATGTTTCAGTTTTAATTTGCATTACAGAGCAACAAAGAGCTGTAGATGTTACCATTCATAACTATTAGTTGTCCTCTACAACTGAAATCAAAGGTAGAAAAATTGTCTCATTGAAACCAAGAATTCATTATTGACTGCTGTCCATTATATCAGACATGTTTTTCTTATGTTTTTAAATGAAGTATTGTAAGAAAAACAAACTTTTTTCTTTATTTAAAAACAGAAATGGTTTAAATAGTAATAATTCAATATTTTATATTGAATTTATCCAAATAAATATGTGTAATCATTTGTGAAAGTGTTGCCCATGGCACAAATATTGAATTAATTTTCAGGATTAGAATTATCTAGTCATAAGTTAAGAATTTGGAAACTCTCAAGTATTTATTAGTAATCAACTCATGAAACCATCATCCTTACATTGGTAATTTATTTTTCATTTGGGCTCCCAATTTGCTGAATAGGTAGCTTAATATAATGTGTTAGAGGAATTTATTTGATGAGAGTAAAGTGTATAGGAAAAATAAGAAATTAAACAAACATTGCTCATATTTCATGGCCTTAGGTTAAAACTCTAATACTTGAAGGCCATCTTAAATCTTCCCCCACCTCCCATCCCCCCGCCCCTTAAGTTAATTGGTTATACTGTATATGTTTTGGAGAAAACATCGCTGCTGCTAGGGTAACAAAACTCCATTTGCTTGCCTTATTGATGATAGTTCATTATTGCAATGCTTAATAGAATATAACATATCGCATATATCTTTCATGTATTAAAGACTATAACTTGTATTAAAAGTAACTTTTTATAAGTCAGATGAGCAAAGAGTCAGAGAGAGAGGCAAATAACTTTTCTAGGAGTATTCATATTAACAGACACCAGAAGGAGAAGTATGTGAAAAAATGCAGAAGGTTGAGAGCATTTGGCTAAATGAAGGAACTAAAACATGGTACAGTTGGAGCATAAGTCAGCCTGGACATGGAGGGAACAGAGGCTGGTTAGAAAGATTGTCTCACGAAGAACCTTCTCTCTAACTATATTTAGCCCATGAAGTGATAATCCATAAGTCACATTGTACCACACAGCCTTACTCACCTTGTGGGTGCCAGCTCTAAATAGCTGGTAACATTGTAACTGGGACAAAATGGCTTGCTATTGGAAGAGGTTCAGATCCTGTTTAGAAAGAATATATAAGAGGGGAACATGAAGCAAGGATTCTCTCTTCTTAGTCTATAGAATATGGGCTCCCCTGGGAGAAGAGAAAATTTAGAACATACATAGGTCAAATCTCATTCCAGTGACAAGTAGTTGGGGTTATGCCCTCTTTGTATTTGTGCTAAGATACCCAATCAAGGTTTCGGCCTCCTTTTTATTTTTAACTTAGGAAGATATGAAGAAAGTCTGAGAAAGGAAGGCACTTTCTCTACTGAATAACTTTTGACAGTGATTTTCAATCTAAATGATTTTTAAAAGCAGTGTTATTCTTGGCCATTACCTAGGCTCCTAAAATCCTTTCAGTTTAGTGCACTATTCATTATAATGATGTTCCTTGTGTAATGGATTTAGAACTTATTTGATCAGAAATAGAATAAAGTGGGATTGGATAAACACAAATTTCACTGAAGTTATGAAAAAAGATTCATTATCATAGAAGTTTCCAGGAGACAAAAAGTGTAACAAACTGGCAACATAATAGTTTATATTGTTTGTTCCTTGAAAACATCTTTACTTTGAGAATGCAATTTAAAGAGTTTATATTGCCATAGAAATATTCTAGATGGAAGAGCATTCGCAGCAAACATTATTTTTCTAATAATTGCAGAAGAATGAAAGTTCCAAAACCAAATCATAAATGGGAGCGTATAAATTCAGACCAAGATACTGTAAAATGTTTGACTTTTATTACACATTATTGATAACTCATTAAAAAGGAGAAAAATACATATATTTGCAGCTTTCAGTGCCGGATTTCATTTTATCTCTTTTATATTTGCTGTGATTTACTTTTTTTACTATGACTTGCTTTTTGGCTTTCTTTTCAGATCAATTCTTCTCTTTTTATGTTTGCCCAAAATAATTATTTTGTAAGGAAAATGTGTACCATACCACAATCATAGCACAGAGAGATGATCTTCTTGACATTCACAATGATGCTGAAAAGTACTTATGACTGAACTGTCCCTTTTTAAGATTGTACTCTCTAACTCAAACATTTAAACTTACTTCAACTATTTTTTTTAACTTTAAAGATCTTATTCCTGTTCTTTCTAGTTCATGACATTCCTTTCCTTTCTTAAAAAAAAATATTTCACAGTATTTTTCTAAGTGATGGCAATTTTACCTTCCAGTGAGCTGTTGAATGATGTTTCCATTCCTTTCTTTGAAGGATAAACATTCTTTCTCTTTTCAGACTAAAATACTTATCAATGCTTTTATGATATTCGTTTATTTTGTAATAGACTATAGTAGTTTGTAGTGCAGAGGCCCGGGTATTATCCCCTTATTAGGGAAGAATAAACAAAGAGTAAATTGGGAGAAGTTTTTCCTCTTTGTTACCATTTATCTTTTTCTTATACTGTTTTTATTCTGAAGTGTGTTATCTTATTTGATGCATTCTGTTTTCAGGGCCCTCTACTATTTAGAGTAGATAACTTCCTTAAATACACAGATCTTCCTCTATTTATGGTGGGTTTCCACCCCCCAAACTCACTGTATGTTGAAAATATCATAAACTGAAAATGCACTTAACACACCTTACCTACTGAACATCATACCTTAGTGTGGCTTAACTTAAACATGCTCAGAACACTCCCATTAACCCATTAACCATTTGCCTAGAGTTAGGCAAAATCACTAACACAAAGCACATTTTATAATAAAGTATTGAATAGCTCATATAATTTGGTGATTACTCTACTAAAAACAAAGAACAGAATGGTTGTGTGAGTGCACAATGGTTGGGTGTTGATTATTCACCCTGGTGATCATGTGGCTGCTGGGAACTGTGGCTCACTGCCCCTGTCCAGCATCCCAGGAGAATGTATCATACCACATATTGCTAGCCCAGGAAAGATCACAATTAAAAGTCTGAAGTAGGGTTTCTACTGAATGCCTATTGCTTTTGTGCCATCATAAAGTAAAAAAATTCTAAGTAGAACCATCATAAGTTGGGGACTGTCTGTATTTTATAAAGCAGAGAAGTTTTTTTTTTTAACCCCTGACTTATTTTTTTTTGCATTTTTTAAAGTTTTTATTTAAATTCCAGTTAGCTAACATACAGTGTAATATTAGTTTCAGGTGTACAATATAGCGATTCAACATTTCCATACAATACCCTGTTAAAGCAGAGTTTTGTATTCCAAGATTTATCTTATTTTATACAGAATACCTTCACTTTTTGTCTCCTAAAATGGGAAACTCCAATTTGTTTACATTTAATATTTTATTTTATTTTTTATTTAAAAAAATTTTTTTTCAACGTTTATTTATTTTTGGGACAGAGAGAGACAGAGCATGAACGGGGGAGGGGCAGACAGAGAGGGAGTCACAGAATCGGAAACAGGCTCCACGCTCTGAGCCATCAGCCCAGAGCCTGACGCGGGGCTCGAACTCCCGGACCACGAGATCGTGATCTGGCTGAAGTCGGACGCTTAACCGAATGCGCCACCCAGGAGCCCCAATATTTTATATTAAAGGAAATCTGAAAGTAGCATGATACTTATTCTGACTAAAGATAGTGTCTTCAACTGATTTCCTCATTCTTTACCTGTCAGGTTGATTTGTTTTACAGAATCAAGCACCATACAACATGGGACCCAAATAGTTTGTCTCTACTTCTTTATTTTCAAAAAGCATGATTTAATTTGTCCATAAGGTTTTGACAATCACTTTGGCTTCTATTCATTGGTCTAAGCCTGAGTTTTGATTACTAAAGAGTGCATATATAGACAGGTGAGAGGGATGGCATTTACTGAGCACCTGCTGCGTATAGGATAACAGACACTTTTATACAGGATATTTTTTTTAAACTTTTGCCCCAGTTCTAAAATACATGTGCTGGTATTCATCTGTATGTTTATTTTTTCAAGTCAGAAGCAAACACTTCAGCACTTCAAATTCATTAAATAATTAATGTTTTCAACAACAGTAAAATCAGAACTAATTACCCAATATCTCTGCACAGTAAATCCTGAATACTTACGGGAACCAAGGTCATTGTTTGCATTAGCTTATTCTACAGGCACTAATGATTATTTTATACAGCATTCAGCTTCTCTACTCAGACTAGAAACAGGTTACAAGAAATAAAACACTGTTGGAAACACTTTTGCAAAGCATTGAAGTTCAGTTAAAATCATGTTTTTCAAAATTACAAGTCTATTTTTATAGTTGAGCAGATACTAGTATAGCACAGAATCAATTTAATGTACTTACAAAGCAATGTTAATGACCAATTTTCTACAAGAACAAAAATATTGCTCTCCTTAAAACACTAGCAAGCACCAGTGACTTCCTAACAGAATTAATAAAATGATTTTTGGTGTGTCCTTACAACTCCCATGCTTTAATTAATTCAAATGTTGTTGTTTTCACTGCAAACACAGCAGGAAAACACTCATGTGCAAACATTATTCTATTTTCACAAAGGAAAAAGAAATGGCTAGATCCATATAAAGTGACTTATAGATTATTGTAATAACAGGGAATTTTACAATTCTTTATGTTGTAAATTTTCAAAATAAAATATTTGCCAATATTTTTGTTAGTTTTAAATATATAAATTCTACAGACCACTTTATTTTACCACAGATATTGCTATATAAACATAAGGAATAAAGATTTAAGATAGAGAAAGGAATTGGGGTGGCTGGGTAGCTCAGTCAGTTAAGCATTTGACTTTGGCTTAGGTCATGATCTCAAAGCTTGTGAGTTCCAGTCCTGCACTGGGCTTTGTCTGTGCTGACAGCTCAGAGCCTGAAGCCTGCTTTGGGTTCTGCTGTCTTCCTCTTTCTCTGCCCCTCCCTCACTTGTGCTCTGTTTGTCTCTCTCTCTCAAAAACAAAATAATAAACATTAAAGAAAAGATAGAGAAAGGAATTATCCACAAATTTTTAAAAATTCACTTGTTAAAACTTTTTGTCTTTTAAGCTGTTTTAGATCACAGAAAAATTGAGGAGTGTGGGAAGCACAGAGATTCCACATATATTTTTGCCTCTACACACGCATAGCCTCCCCCATTACTAGCATCACTCAACAAAATGATATATTTGTTACAAAAGTTTACCAATGTAAACCTCCATGACACATCAAAATCACTAAAAGTTCATACTTAGTTTACCTTCGTGTTTACTTTTCTTGTTGCTCATTGCACATGTATGGACGACAAATGTATAATGACAGGTATCCATCATAGTGTCACAAAAAGCATTTTCGTAGCTCTTAAAATACTCTGTGTCCCACCTATTTATTCCTCCCAAGCCCTCATCCCCTGCAACCACTGAACTTTTTACTGTTTCCATAGTTTTGCCTTTTTCAGAATGTCATACAGTTGGAATTATATAGTCTTCCCAGATTGACTTCTTTCACTTAGTAATATATGTTTCCTCCATGTCTTTTTATGGCTTTATAGCTCATTTCCCTTTAGCACTCATTAACACAATAACATTCCATAGTCTGGATGGCCTATAGTTTATCCGTTTATATACTGAAGGGCATCTTGGTTGCTTCCAAGTTTGGGCAATTATAAATAAAGCTGCCATAAATATCTACATTCAGGGTTTTGTGTGGACATAAGTTTTCAACAAACCACATAGTTTAAGCCAACTTGACATGATAATTTGTTACCAAAGTGAATAATCACTTGTATCATTAACTAGTTTCTATAATCAATTTGAAGCTGTGTCAGGGACAGTGGAAGGGCCAAAGGAAAATGTAGAAGGAAATGTAGAAATGATGAAATCATCACTCCCTACAGAATGTAGGAAACAACTTGCTTCTTTCAAAGAATAAGTAATATCCTGCAACTCATTTTACCATTAACATGAGCTAGTTTTTCCTATTAATTGAATTTTACTTCTTCTCCTTTCAGTTTTCAAAGTCCCTGAAGATATGTGATATACAATTATATATTTAGGATTTATTGTGGTGATAACAACAAAGAGAAGAGCTTCCTCAGTCCTAGGAGCTTGTATTGGTTTTCTCAAATGTGTAATGGTACCTACAACTTGGAAGCTTAAAATAACACACTTGTGTTATCCTATACTTTCTGAGGGTCATAAATCCAGTAACATTTTAGCAGTTGCAAAAATAGCTGCAGAGCATCAGTTAGTGCTGGGTTCCCATCTATTGGCTGGACTATGGATCTAGCAATTCCATTTGTGGGTCTATACCCAAAAGAAATGAAAACAGGATATTGAAGAGATATAGGTACTCCATGTTATTGCAGTTTTAAGCTTTATTCACAAATAGCTAAGATATGGAAGCAACATCAGAAAATGAATGGATAAGGAAGATGGGAGATACACACACACACACACACACACACACACACACACACACACTGGAATATGATTCAGCCATCAGAATAAAATCCTGCCATTTTTAACAACATGGATGGACCCTGAAGGCATTATGCTAAGTGAGATTTCACACAAAGAAAGACAAATACCGTATGACATCACTTATGTGTGAAATCTAAAATGTCAAACTCATAGAGACAGAGAGTAAAATGGTGATTACTAGGGGCAGGGGGGATGTGGCAGATAGGAGAGATTTTGTTTAAGGATGCCAACTTGCAATGAGTAGTAAATAACTCCTAGAGATCTAAAGCCCAGTATGATGAATATAGACAACGATATTGTGTTTAAACATCAAACTTGCTAAGAGACTAGATCTTAATTTTTCCAATCACAAAAAAAAAAAATAAAAATCACATCACATGATGAAGGTACTCCCTATGAATACAATTACAATCATAATACGATATGTAAGTGTATCAAATCAACATCTTGTATACCTTAAATTTACACTATGTTACATATCAAATATATTTCAGTGGAGGCAGGACTAGGAAAGCATCCATTTCCCTATTCCTGTGGTCATTGGCTTCATTCAGTTCCTTGTATCTAAAGGATTCCTAGCAGCTTGCTTCTTAAAAGCCAGACAGGGAGGAGACAGTCTCTAGATTGAGTCTGCTGGCAAGACAGAGTTTTACATAATATAATTAATATAATATAATATAATAACAATAATGGGAATAAAGTCCTGTCACCTTGTGGTATTTGACATTGAAAAGTAAGGTAGGTCCTGTCCGTTCTCAAAGATGGAAGATTATACAAGTGTGTGAACACCAGCAGGTGAAGATCACTTTAAAGTCTTTCTGCCCCTATCTTTTCCCTCTTCAGTCACCTCCCATTCAGAGTCTAGCTTAACCAAGCACTGGTGGAAAATAAAATAAAGGTATGAAGTGAAAAGTTGTCATTGAGAGGTTGCACCTTCTAAAATAACATTTAGACAGTTTCTTTTTTTTTTCCCCATGACAATTGTTTATTATAAACGTGAATCCTGATCCTCATGATAGGCTTATCCTTTTAACATTTTTTAGTTCACATGCTATTTACTTTTATTTTAAAAATATGACATATGTATTAGTCATGCACCTAGTGATGAAAAATAATTTTTAATTTTTTTAACGTTTATTTATTTTTGAGACAGAGAGAGACAGAGCATGAACGGGGGAGGATCAGAGAGAGAGAGGGAGACATAGAATCTGAAACAGGCTCCAGGCTCTGAGCTGTCGGCACAGAGCCCGACGCGGGGCTTCAACTCACGAACCGCGAGATCATGACCTGAGCAGAAGTCAGACGCCTAACTGACTGAGCCACCCAGGAGCCCCGAAAAATAATTTTTAATAAACAACTGGGACAAAGGCACAAATATTTCAGAATAATAAATTTTAACCAAACTCTTTCACAATTCTAAAATTGGACTCAGACAATGCCTTTATTTAAATTTCAAATAGAATTTTTATTTTTAACAATATAAGAGAAGTTAGGTTTTCCACGTTTAACTAAAAAGGTCACAGCAAGTAGTTGCTGAATAAAAAATCCACCTTGCTCAGATCATCTATTTCATCTCTTAATTTTAGTAGAAAAATGTTTACATGATAAAATGTACTTTTTTATTAAAAATATACCCAAAACCTTATTTACTATTATTGCTTCAAAATAAAACATTTTTAAAATATAAAATAAGAAACAGTTTGTAAAAAAGACAATTAGATTAACTTACTTTTATAAACTCATGCAGAAAATTAATAAAAATAATACACAAGAGGGGCGCCTGGGTGGCTCAGTCGGTTAAGTATCCGACTTCGGCTCAGGTCATGATCTCACGGTCCGTGAGTTTGAGCCCCACGTCAGGCTCTGTGCCGACACCTCAGAGCCTGGAGCCTGCTTCAGATTCTGTGTCTCCCTCTCTCTGACCCTCCCGCATTCATGCTCTATCTCTCTCTGTCTCAAAAATAAATAAACATTAAAAAAAATTAAAAAAAATAATAATACACAAGAACTTTGTGGAGTGACCCAATACTGTTTAAAAGGCTCACGTTGGTTTCTGATATCTGGTTCCCCAAATGCAGGCTGTACAATGTCCTTCACTGAGATTTTATGTTCTACTTATTTCTTCTTCTCTTTTTTCTTTTTTTTCTTTTCTTTTCTTCAGAAAGAATTACTGCTTCCCAGCTCAGTTTGGTGAGATTTCTTTGAGTGCTTTTCTTAGTTTGTTTATGACTACTAATATCCTCTCATCACCTATGTTCTTTTACTAATCAATTCCAGGTTGTGTCTTACATTGATTTGTGGTTTTGAGATGTTGCCACTTAATCAGTAAGGAAACCATAGTTCTGTGTAAAATATTTCCCACATAGAAACAATGAGGGGAAGTTCAACATGAGAACTTGGTGGAAGGAGAGACAAATAATTCTTAAAAAAAAAGATCATTACGTCAATTCCTAAGCAGATACTAAATCTATTTATCAATCTTTTTAAAAATATGATATTTTACATTAAAAATTCTGATTATATGCTCATATGGATGCAATGAAGGCTTGTGAATGGGGATAAACAATAATAAGTAATCTATTAAAGTTTGGACAGAAATAACTCCTCCTTGGCCAGAAGCTGAAATGTGAGTAAAGGCAGAGAGCATTCCTTTCCCTAAAGTGGAAAACTAATATTTTCCACCATTCTCATTCATGAGAGCAAAAGCAATGAATATTGGTGCTACTCTTGTAGACACAAGGCATCTAAACCTGAAATGACACATTTAGAAGTAGATGACTCTAAAGCAAAACAAATCTGGCTGTTTTCTTTTCAGCCTTCCTTATTGGATACCCCTCTCATCATACCAGGACAAAATTTGTTTAAACTGTGTCACACTGCAAAAAATAATTTGTATGTTGATGGCTTCCATGATATCTTTGTGCATCCTCAGTGCGTGTCAGTGGATACAAAAGAGAACAGGGGATCATGGTATAGATAAACATTTGGAAATCCATGTGTCAAATATTACAAGTCTGTAAACTGTTTGTATTTTGCTTTGTGGGTTATTTATTTATTTATTTATTTATTTATTTATTTATTATTTTGCTTCATGATGATGAACGTAGTTGATTCTTACCTCTACTTTCACATCTCCCATGTAGTAGATAAGATAAACTCAGTGATAGATTCACAATTTCAACAGCCTCCAACTATACTAAAATTCAGGTTACTCAAACTGTGATTGTTCTATGCTACTATGAATTTTCTCCATAATGTTTGCAGTAAATATATTGAGGTGACTCTAGACTATAACTCTAGTCACTATTATAAACCTCAATTTGGAATCTGGAATATATGTTGGAGGAATTTGATGCAATATGGTTTATAACTGCTGAATCATTTAAGTTGACTTTTAACACACGTTTACATTTCTGATGAATAATTTTCAGAGTTTTAGAATACCAGAAAAGAATCTAAGTACTTGTTTTAAGTTCCTTTAATTATCAAATTTAGAAACAAATGTATATTCCTTAAAGAAAATTGTGTTTTAAGTTTTCTAAATTGCCATCAATATTTCAATTACTCTAAGAACATAAGGGAATGGGTTTTAGAAGAGATACATTTCTCTCAAAATTTTGACTAAAACAGTTATTAAAATTTTTTGTGTTTTTTCTTTCCCTCAGTGGGCAAATAAAACTGTGTTGATTACTCATTTGTATAAATCTTTCATCGAGGGGGAGAAAACATAGTTAAGCACTTGAAAACTCATTAAATAATTAACACATTCAACAACAGTAAAATCAGAACTAATTACCAATATTTTGCTCAGTGAACCTTGTACCCTTACTCTGGGAATCAAGGTCATTGCCAGCATTTGCCTATTCTACAGACACTAATGATTATTTTATACAGAATTCAGCTTCTGCTTTCAGACTACAACCTGATTAAACAAGACAATGACAGAACCATTTTTACAATATATTGTGATTGCATCAACACATACATAAGCAACCTGATGATTTAAAGAGAGAGTTTTTGTTAATTTATTTGCTTTATATTCTGAAATCTTAAGTTTTTTTTTTTATTTTAGGTTCTAGTGCTTCTAGATTTTGTCAGAAATATTGCTTTGGTGGGGTGCCTGGGCTCCTCAGTTGGTTAAGCATCCCACTTCAGCTGAGGTCATAATCTCGCAGTTAGTGAGTTCGAGCCCCACATCGGGCTCTGTGCTGACAGCTCAGAGCCTGGAGCCTGCTTTGGATTCTGTGTCTCCCTCTCACTCTGACCCTTCCCCACTCACATTCTGTCTCTCTCTCAAAAGCAAATAAACATTGAAAAAAAAATTAAAAAAAAAAGAAATGTTGCTTTAGTTCATAGGTCAGATATTCTGAAAAGCGACACTATGAAAGGAAAGTTCTACTTTTTATGATAAAATTTCTATGAGGACCATTATCATTAGTACAATTGTTTATCATTGAAATTGTATATACATATAAGAATATCAATTGTACTTTTGTCTTTATGAAAGCTGACTATAAAATATCCAACTGTGTTTTTAGTCTGAGAAATAAAAAATAGATTTTTATTGTTTTATAGCAGAACCCAGGTAATGTAAGAAAAGGATAAAAAGAAATTTGATATAGACAATTATATGACTCAAATGACTGTATGCCATTTCTAAGAAATTAATTTAAGACTGACAGAAATTCTCACAAATCGGAAGGCAGGGTTTAACTCTATTTAAGTAGGTCATTAAAATAGTCTCCAGAAAAAGAAAATCATGCATAGAATTTTAGGGCATAATTAAACCTCTTGAAAGCCCATCCACCCCATCAACCACCAATACATGTTGAATTATGGCAATTGGCCCAGGCAAAGCATTGCTTCCTTTCTCAACACTTGAACCTCATTAAGTTATGCTCCTCTCTTAGAGCGCACATCTTTAACTGAGTCTTATTGACTGTTTAAATTACTTGATTCCAGTCATAATAAATGACAAAGTGGGCCATTACCATACAAATTAATTCTTGTAAGGATTTTTCTAATGAACTCCGTACTACCTGAAAGAATATAGACTGTATCCATAAGACATTTTGTTATGTCCCTACATGCTACATTCTTAAAGGCCTAAGGACTATACCATTCACCCAAACTGGAAGTTTCTCTTTACTTCATAGATGCTACTTTTCATAGGGATATAAACCTGTTTCTACCTCCTAAAAACTGGCACATAGTGCTAACTACTGGAGATGAGAAGATAACAGAATGAGATTAAAATGTGTGTGTATGTGGAGGGGTGTGCTCAAGGAAGATTTGTAGTGAAGTACAATATCAAAATCAAAATTTGTATTAGAAGAGGTTGAGCATAGATTTGAAGCTGTAAATGACTGAGTCACTGATCTCGAAGACAAACCAGAAGTACTCACATAGAAAGGAAGAAAACAAAGAATCCATAACAGACTAGAAACACTTACATGACATGTTCAAAACAGGCAAATCTATAGGAACAAAGTAAACTAGTGGTTTCTTAGGCCCAGGAGTTGGGGAGAATAGAGGTCAACAGTAAATGGAATCTCAATGGAATGATGAAAATGTTCTAAAACTGATTTATGGTAATGATTATAGAACTTAACAAATTAATTAAATATCACTGAAGTGTATGTTTAAAATGAGTGAACTGTATGATATGCAAAACATGTCTCAAAAGGATTATAAAAGAGTAGAAAAGACAGTTGATAAGCAAATGAAAGTAATACAACAAGCATGAAGGAAAGAGAATGTTGATCTTACATTCAGAAAATGTTGATCTTATGTTTTATCCCATTAAAAACAAAGATCTAAAACGTAACAAATAACAATTAGAAGAAAACTGAGCTAAAGGTAAACTTGTGAATGTAAATTGAAGGGATCTTGGAATACTTGAGAAATAAATTGTAAATGTTTGAATAAAAGGAAAAGAAAAAAGGCCTGCTGATGTGCAGACAGAAAATAGAAGTTAAATTTAGGGCATAGAAAACAAGGCTGTACCAAAACTGGGTTCATAAGCTTCCCTCAGTGTTAAGAAGACAATAGGTTTGTGTTTTCAAATTTTGAAAGAATAAATTATAATTCAGAAATAATGTATCTAATAATTGCCAAATATGAAAATATCATTCCCTTTAAATATGCAAAGCTTTGGAAAACATACCAACCAAATATTTATCTTTTTAGCAACACTAGAATTATTCTGGTTCACCAGAGATGGAAGGAAATTAAAATTCACAAACAGAAATCATTTAAAAATACATTTTTGAATATTTTGTTAATTAGTTTAGAATTAGAAGTCAGGTATCATTAGATTCTGTCACACAAAGATGAAATTTTATTCTCTATTGCTTCTCTTAACTTTCTCTCTTAGGTAGTCATTTCTTTTTAGTTTCTAGGATTTTTTTCTTCCTGTACCAGCTTTGTCATTCTACTGCTTAATTAAATGTTTTGCTGTTTCATTAATAGCTGAAACAATAATGATCTCCAACATTTTCCAAATTATGAAAAACCCAATTATTTTTATAGTGGCCCATGCTGGAAGAATCACTAAGCAAAATAGCTCTTAATCTTCCTTAGCATAAATATATTATATTGAATATATTGATATTACAATGTTCTGCCCTGTAAAGGACATAGGAATATTCATTTTTTTTTACTAAGTTGGAAAGACCAATACATTCAACAACGTGTCTTCAATCCACTCATGTTATAAATATTAGCCCAGTGACAATAGTTTTGCATTATTTTCTAAAATGAAAATTTGTGTTATGAGCTCGGTTCTGGTCAAATATTCATATAAAAAGTCTGTAAGGAAGGACATTAAAATGTTACAAGTAATCATGTCTCCATATTAGAGTTATAGGTGTTTAAATATATTTTATATGATATTCACATCTCAAATTGTCCACAGTTAAAGTTGTCAGACTTAGTAAATATAAATAATGTATATCGAGTTGTTTGTGTTTCAGAAAAAAACATTATTGGAAATTTTATTGTAAGTGTTTCAGATATTGCAAAGTTCATACTTATACTAACATTAAATTTGAATTGCTAGATAAGAACAAGTAATTCTTGGTATATGCCCCATGCAATATTTGAAAATACTTCTAATAATAAAATGTCCATTGGTAATTTGAAATGCAAATTTAACACCTGTATTTTCTCTGGTAACCCTATCCACCATGAGAAAATATGCTTCTTTTAGTTAGAAATATACCATTTAATTTAACACACTTAGCTTACTGGATTTGGAAAGAAATGCATGAATATGGTACAGGTATTTATTTCTCAGGTTCCAAGTTGCAGATAATGATCATGTTTTATATTTTACAGTGAAAAAGTCTATAGAAATGAAGACTATAAAAAGGATCTCTAAAACGATTAGAATATACGGGAGGGGCGCCTGGGTGAGTCAGTCGGTTGAGCATCGGACTTTGGCTCAGGTCATGATCTCGGGGTCTGTGAGTTTGAGCCTCACATCTGTGCTGACAGCTAGGAGCCTGGAGCCTGTTTCAGATTCTGTGTCTCCCTCTCTCTCTGCCCCTCCCTCACTCATGCTCTGTCTCTCTCTTTCTGTCAAAAATAAACATTAAAAAAAATTTTTAAAAAAAGAATATACAGGAAACACACTAATGAACCACAAAGTGAAAGGGAGGCAGCTAAAAACTAATCCATACTTAGTGGAGAAGAACCTGGAAAAATTATTTCCAATTTTTCCTCTCTAAATCTTTCCAAATGTCTTCAACTAACTGATATTTGTATATCATTATATTGTATATATGTATATATATATACATATATATACATATATATGTATATCATATATTTACATATTTGTAGAAATAACTTCAGTAACAATAAAAAGAAAACTGTTATCACTTAATGGTAAAAAGTCCTTGCAGATGACCTAAAAGCTTATGTTTAACTTACACTTAAATAAACACATATACACATTGTTCCTCAGACTTTCCTATGAAACATCTTAAAAGTTGATTTTCATGCTTTTTCAGAAAGTATAGACATCTAGGTGGTAAAAGATACCATGTCTAAGATCTATTTTATTGATTTAGCTCTTTCCTTTTTTTTTTTTTTTTTTGATTGATTTGACAGCTGAATTGAAGTCTGACTGGCATCCCAGAGGGCAATAGAATACTCTGCATCAAAGGTATACAGGTGGAGTTCCCAGGAGGGAAAATACTAGAAATCACAACACAGCTAAAAACATTCCATAGTGATACTACTATTAAGAAATCCAAGTCTTGATAGTGTGGCTGCTGGGCCATATTTGTGTACTCAAAGACTCAAAAGACTCTTTTTAGGTAAACCAGTTACTTAAAGTTCTGATTACCTCACTCCAGTAACTAGACAGTGCAAGGCTCAAATCCACCAGCAGCTCCAACAAAGGGAAAGTTGTATACACTGGTGAAAATCATGCTAAAAATGTAGAGATCCACAAAGAAAATGAAATAAATACCACACCAAATCTCTAGAATTAGGAAGTAGTCAAATTCATATAGTATACTTTTAAATAAAAATGGAGCATAAATTTTCAGTTAATAAACACAGCTGAAGTTCATTTTGGAAGTTATTAGCTACTAGAAGTAAAGGGCATTTTTAATTAAAAAGTTAGACAAATTAGCATGTGTTCATAAGCATGATGTAAAAAGAAAATAATTTTCTCATTTTATTGTCAAGTTTTTAATTTTGTAATCAAAGAATGCTTTGTAACATAATTCGGATAATGAAAGTTTTCTAATTTTCACTTGAGAAAGAATAGATAGCAGAAAAAACTCATAAAGTAGGGCAGAAAAATACATATGGCTAGATGATTTTATTTTAGTTTCATTTTTTTTAAATGAAAAAAAAGTTAAAAGTAAGATACAATTCTGTTGTCAGGGTACAATGCCAAAGTATTGTAGTCAAAAACTTGTTTTAAATTCTTTCATTTGGATCCTGGGAAAAGCTTTTTTTTTCCTTTCTGTTTTAGTTAAATGAGGTTGGGTATTAATTTTCTGCTGTTATTTATAAATAAAAATATCAGGATTAATTATATTTCATTATAAGGTTTAAGTTATGTTGCTGTTGTTTTCTCCTACTGATTCATGCATTTAAGTGACACATTATCCTCTAGTACAAAAGACATGAAATAACAATTGTGCATGGAGAAGAGTTTATTAAATGTTTATCAGAAGACTCATGCCAGAGAAGACTTACATGTGAAAACTAAATGTGAAAGATGCTGTTTTCACCTTCCAACCTTTTCATGGGTAATCTTCACTGTAAACAAAGAAGGGAAGATTGTCTAATCTGAGAAGGCAACTGTCCAAAAACAACATTGCTGTGAAACACGGAGGCATTCTCTGTAAGGTAGACTCCCTTGTTTTTTATAAATCTAGGAACTTATTTTGAGTCTTGCCACAATGATATTTCTCTCTTCTAAATGAAAGTCTTCTCCTGGGTTCCATAAAAGATAGAATGGCCTTCATCTACATATTACAAAGTGGGCACATTGCCAGTTTAGGAAAGCTCTCTGGGAACTTTTACTCTATTATTATAGAACTTAGAAACATTGCCTGGCTACAGCAGAATGGATAGTGTCTTTCCACGGGAAAAAGAATCGATAAAGACTACAAAAAAGGAAAAAGGCAAAGTACTGTAGGTTCTTAAATGAAAATTGATTTCCACCATTGACCATGGAACAAGCTCATCAGTAACAACGCATTTAAAGGGAATCTAATTGTTTCTTCTTACGGTAGGGTTTGAACTTGGAAAGGAAGTATAAGAGGGAAATCAATCCTCTGTTCTCACAAGTAGCTTAGTCACAGCATACTGATTTCAAGAAAATACAATTGCTTAAGAGGGCACTGTAACCAGTCAATGGATTGCCTCAGAAAACCAAGCTGCATTCCTCAGGAACATATGGGTTCAATTTTTAATTCTTTCTTTTTTCATGTACTTTCTTGACCACTGGAGACACCCTTAATTCCTTTCAGTAACATAGTAAATTAAATACAAAAGAAAATAGATTAGTGAAAGTTCAATAGTAAAAGAGGGGTGATCATCCAGATTGTGGGCCATACTGATGATTCATCTCTGTATGTAAAGGAGAACATGTCATTTTATTTACTTATCACTTAAGTATAATAAGGGCACAGAACTGACCATGATACACAAATACTTTATTTCATGGTACTTATATTGTATATGTGAGTGAGAAAAGGCAGATAAATAAAGACGTAAAAAAAAAATAATGAAGGAAATACTTTGTAATAGATGTAAATGTAAGACCTAACCTTAAAGCATACCATCACAGGTAAAAGGAATAGCAAAAAGTGGAAGCATGACTTCCATGGTCAAGGGACAGAAAGAAGAAAGACCAGTGTGGTCAAATCTGAATAAGCTCGAATAGTATTATGAATTGATATGGGAGGGGTATGCACAAACCAAAACATGTATAACCATGGAGACCATGGTAAGTGGCTTAGGTCTCTTTGAAAGTAAGTTGGGAAACTTTGGAAGGTTTCGGAGGGCTGGTAGGGGGTCAACATTTTATTTACACTGTTCAAAATCTCATGCTGGCTGATATATGAAGAATAAACTGAAGAGGCTTTCGTAATCAGGCCTTTATAGTAGTCCAGGGGAGGAATGACTATGTCTTCAATAATGGTGATAAAAACTTTTGTTACAAGACTATTGTGTTTTCACTAAAAGCTTTTTTAAATTTAGCCATCTTGGGCTGGGCAGTTGCAAAGAAAATCGCTGAATGTGGCTCAATGAGAAGAAGAAAAGTAGAGAGGGCTGTAAATACATCCTCAGAGGGAAATGAGCCACAGACTAGCAAACACTCAAAAATAAGTCATCAAGCCTTCCAAAAAAATCTCCCAATCCACGTATCGAATACTATGTTCCTTACATTCAAGTTCTTTTTTTATTATTATTATTTATTTATTTATTTCTGAATAGAATATTTATTTATCTTAAGAGGGCTCTGAGCTGACAGCAGCAAGCTAGATGTGAGGCTCGAACTCACCAACCACAAGATCATGACCTGAGCTGAAATTGGTGTCTCAACTGACTGTACCAGCCAGGTGCCCCTTACATTCAAGTTCTTTTAAATGCAATAAAAACTATTGTCAAGACTACCTGTTTCCCCTGCTGACTTCCCTCCCTCATCCTTCACTGCAGGCATAGTTCATTTGTATTTCCACCTTACTTACAATAGTTCATGACTATCATTATCATACTCTCTTTCTGGCACGGTAGAAAAAGCATTGACTTATAAGCAGATGGATTTCAGTCCCGACACTTGCTGTCTGCAGTGACCTTATGAAATTCTTATTCTTCCTAGGTCTTGGTTTCCTAGTGTATAAAGCTAGAACAGACCTTGCCAATACTCTAAATGCTTTAGATATTTAAATTTAATCTACAAAATAATTCCATGAGTTAAGTATTGTTATTGTTGTTGCTATCATTCCCATTTAATGAGTATGGAAACTGAGCCATATAGGCAAGGTGAACAGTTCAAAGTCACTAACTAGTAAGTTGCAGAGCCTAGAGTCCAACACAATCTTCCTGATTACAGAACACACATTCTGAAATGTTGTATGTTTAATGAACTAACGTATCATAGATACTTAGTAAAATCTTCTTACTGCTTTCATATTTTCTGCACTTCCTCTCTTATTTCAACTTGTAGTAGCTGTTGTTCAGTAATAATTATATATACCAGTATTATACAGTATTTCAAACTGTATAACGGCCCAAACTGGTATCCTTCCTTCCTAATTTGCCATCTCTCCCAGAAGTCATGAATCAGCTGCCACCCATTGTTAAGACATAACTCTGTTTATTTAATTTCTGTCTTTATGATTTCCACAGTTGTGTAATCTGAGCTGGTAATGCTAATTGAATTCCACATCTCATGGATGATTCTTCCAAAAGAAAATAATATGCATAATGTATTTGCAGGATTCAGAGAAAATGATACAATTTTCTGCATTTGATCGAGCAACTGATATATAGTTATAACTTTCTGAGTTCTGACTTTCAAGTTATGGTAAATAATTTTTGATAGAAGCAAACTAGGGAAAATGTCACAAATCACAAAATAATCTAAGCAATCACACACCTCAAATGTTAAGCAAAGTCACTTTCTGTGCAGTTAATGGTGTTTCACTAGTCATGGACAAGCTAATGAGTGGTTGAAGTGGACATCAGAAACAAGTGAGAGATGGAGCATTTAAATGGAAAAGTATTGAGGACAGCATTAAGGATTTGTTTTCAATGTCAGAAGTAGTAATGATGACCTTCAATTTAGACATTGTTCAAACATTTTTTGTACATATTTTCTCATTTTATTTTGCTTTCAATAGCCTTAAGAAGGAGGTGGTAGTGGGAAGGTGGGAGACAGTATCATTAGTAATGATAGTAGTCTCAGGAGAACTATTTTCTAGTAACGAAAACTGAGAAAGAGATACAGGTAAATTACTTCAAATTCTATAGCTAGTAAGGAGTAGAACTGGATCAATTCCTTATACTCAAAATCTCTGGATTTTCCACTATAAAAAGGCTTTCAACATAAATTAATTTTTCATTATGGTGCGTAACTATTTAAGAAAGACACTTACATATCTGAAAACTACACTCATGGTTTGGGTTATATATAATATGTACATTCTATTTTGAGCAGAGAAATGTTTTAAGTAGAATGTTGTGCTTTAATTTCTGAAGTGGGGTAAAAGTTATTAAGAATAATGCATTTAAAGAGGAAATATAGCCTAATTAAATCTATTTAATGTATTTAATCTCAATTTATCTTTTACTGATCCTAGATATTAAATATTATCCTCATTTTTTTTGAGTAAGGAAACTGAGAGATCTATTGAGTGCATGGATAGGCTGTAAACAAAGTTAATGAAATCTAATTAGTTACTCTAGTTTTATCTCATTCATTTTAACATACATACTCCTATAAAATGAAGATTGTGTAATTGTCTCCAAGCATATTCACAATTTTGCATTTTTAAATTATAAATGTAAAGGTTTGCCAAAAACATGTTATTCAAACAAGAATGGAACTAAGAACGTTATTAAATAATCATAGTGCCAATGAGGCACTAGTCATTTTCATCTGTGTTATCTTATTTAACCCTGACAAATCTCCTTCAAGGTATGATTGAAATAATTTGCCAGAAGAGTAAAATGAAATTGAGGAAGATTAAATAGCTTGTCCACATAATGCTATTAGCAATTTTCGAAGTTTATATTTGGTCATATCTAGTTATCTTTTTGAGACCATTTAACCATGGCACTGGCTAAAAAGTAAAACAAAATAGAACACTACAAAACAAAACATAAAACACAACAACAGCAACCACAATAAAAAAGAGCCAACACTCATTATCACCAACTGTTGAATAAATATTTCTCAGGAGAACTCACTGCTACTACAGAGTCATATTAACCAACAAATAGTAACAACAAGATAATGACCTTTGGGCTCAACAAACCTGATCTTCATAATGCTCTGACATACTGAAGAAGCATTAGATCCAGATCTCATTACTTTATCTGCTTGATCCATTTTGTGTTCTTGTGATACTAACTTGGCACTATTTCTTCACTTTCTATCATGTTGCAGTAGTACATTATTATAAGCTTTTCTTATACATTTCCACTGTAAGTACTAACAACTTCTCAAGAAGTTCTATCAACATTGAGCACTGCAGAAATGAGATAGGATTGCCAGTTACCACAATTTTGGAATACTCTTGAACTAATATTATAAATCAGATACTCAATGTTTTTGAAATCTATCATTTACAATAGAATTCAATTTAAGAGAAGGAGCAAAACATATTTTTACCATTGACAACAGTCTTAATTCCTGTAAATAAATGAAAGATATACATTCACTTCAGATAGCAGAGTTAAGCAGGCAAAAAATTCAAACTTTTATAATTTAAATTTCAGAAAGTTCATTATAATTACATAAGTGTTCCAGGGACAATAGGTCACTTAGATTTTTGTCTGGTTATTGTTTTAACAATTAGGCACCAAGAGTAAGTTATTTAAATGAAAAAGCCTTAAACCACAGTTTGACAGAGCTTTGATTTGGAAATGAAGGGCAAGAAATTCTGTGTCTAAAATATTATTTTTAAATTTTAAGCAATTTTATAAAATTTGGTGATATCTTCTCAAAATGCAGCTTACATTATAAAGTTATCTTTAACTAGACATCATAATCCATATCTTATCTAAAAAAGTTTGAGTTAACAATAAAGCTAAATTTTAAGTTGCTATGTTAAAAATCTTAGGCAATTAGAAATCTTAGTATCTAATGTTCTGCCATTAATAGGTTACAATCAGTTGATTTATACACAATAACAATGAAGCTAAGGTCTTGGGATATATCCCAGTGTGAATTTACAATGATACATTCTACTCTTGACTACCATCAGTCATCTTAGAGGCATTTATTTCTTTTTTTTAAATATTTTTTTAAATGTTTATTCACTTTTTTGAGAGACAGACACAGACTGTGAGCAGAGTAGTGGAAGAGAGAGAGGGAGACACAGAATTTGAAGCAGGCTCCAGGCTCTGAGCTGTCAGCACAGAGCCCGACGAGGGGCTTGAACTCACAAACCATGAGATCGTGACCTAAGCCGAAGTCGGACACTCAACTGACTGAGCGCCCCAGGTGCCCCAGAAGCATTTATTTCTGATTCTAAAGATGGTTAAATCCAGGAAAGAAACATGGTTCTTTATCAGGCAATTTACCATCAAAATGAGAAAAACAATTCCAGCTAATTTCTGCATTTTGGAAGCAGAATTTTTTTTTCTAAAAACCAACAGTGTTCTTTGTTTCTGGGACTAAAAGGCAGATACCTTGAAAAGGAAGTAATATAGAGACATGTCTTTCCAGAGTGAGCAAAAAGAAATCACAACTTGCAAGGATCTGTACTAAATGCAAATCTGGGATAAAAATGTAGTATCTAGAATGTCTAATGTGGAAGATGCTATGTTAAAGCACACATTTCTGATTGTATGGCTAATAGGATGTATACTATCAACAAAATTTTTACATGATCCATCTGTGATGAAACAGGCCCCCAGCCAGAAGCTAAAGATTTCATTTCATCCTTGTGAAAAAGTGATCCTGGACTCTAATGGCTGCCATGCTCTCTGTCAGGATCCCAGGAATGGCCAGTTCATGCATACTTTTTTGAGTAGAACATTACCCCCAAATCCCTATTCACTCTCCATAACTGGTGATGTGCATCAAGGAATGCAAGCCACATGCCATTGTTAAGCTAGGTCCACCTTGATTTCCATATGGAAATCTTGTCTCCACGCAAGAGACATCTCTAAGCCCCAAAGAGAGAAATCCAAGTATTTCCTCACCTGTGAAATAGGGCCATTAATAGGACCCTAAAGCCTACTGGGATGATTTATTTTGAACCTTTAAGAAATTTATTTTATATTTTACTCACAAGATAACTCTGTCTTGAAAGGTACATACTGAGGAGGGACAGACCTGTTAGCTCTTCTCAAGGCAAAGTTTCTTAATCTGAAAGTGAGCTTCAGGCAGGTCACACTGCATGGAACTTACATGCAAAATATGCCAGCTTTATAAATATGTCCTCTTAACTTCTGGGAATCAAATTTAAAGAGTTGGTAACTCTGAAAAGATAAATAACATGAGATCAACTGTTGTGTAAGATGAGAAAGAAATTTCTGAAGGGAGAAATAGATAAACAATATTAGAAATACCTCTAGGTTTTGTTAGTTAGCTTATTTCCATTAAAATGTTATGTCTTACAATACTTTAAAGAAATCTGTACATTGCAAAATTATGTGAATGTCTACTTTGCCACAAAATTATAGAAATCCAACTTTTACCACACACACACACACACACACACACACACTCCCCTCCCCCCAGTTTATTCATTACATTGGCTAATTCTGCTGTTGTTCTAAAATGAATCCTGTGTCAGCTCTTAATAGCATGGTACCTGAATAACACTATGGCCATTGAAGAGGTGGAAAGTCATGGTATTATTCAGGTCTGGCCAGGTTGGGACACAGGATTTAAAGAATTCACTGAGTTGATGAGAATCTTATCTAATCTTTCTGGAGATAAATGCCTGGCTGCATATGCAAAAAGACCTATATTCTTTCCTCCCTTTTCTAGCAAAACAAAACAACAAAACATACTCTAGTCCTTCTGAAAACATTACTTTGGGTCTCAATAAAGTTCTGAACTTGAATAAAAAACATTCAGATGCTGAAAAATGTTGCGTACAATTCTTTCCAGGAGAAATACACATGTATGGATGGTGTTCCCAGTGACTAGTTAGAAAATCTAAAGAAACTATACATAAAGTTTTGCGGTAATGTAAATTTTGGTTTAGCACTATGATGATGAAATACAGTGAAATGAGATACATTTCAGATCTTTCCTAATCCTGTAATAAATTGATGGCTCCCCAAAGAGTTAAAAGGTCTTCAGTGTTCCATTCTCTGTCCTATGGAGATGCCAGAAGGTCCTGTATTTGAGGATAAAGGCTTTGGCTCAGCTTGTACTAGATGAGGCACCAACATGGAGACCCCCGAAGATACCTAATAAAAGCAGTCACTGAGACTCATCACTAAGGAAAAGAACCAAAAATAAGATTTATTTGCCAGGATAAGAAGTCTAAGGGATGAGAAAAGCATTATCTACCACAATGTGAGAGAGGTTAAAATGTGGATCTCAGGCAATGAGCCAAGATGACTTGCTTTATCCCATGCTGGTTCCTCACCAGTATCAGGCTCATGGGAGTAAAGATGCTGCACTGGGCCAAGCATCATCAATGTTTAATAAAGTCAAATGACTATATTGTATATTGTCAAGAAGTATCACCTTGTATCATGAATAACTCCAGCAAGTTATTCAAAGTATGTGCTTTATCTCACTTACTTCATGAATTCTCTGGGTCCCAAACTCTCCATATCAGTTTTGTTTAACATGAAGAACTTCCATCCCCACATTTAGGAAGTTATAGATTCCAGAGGATCTTAATTTAAAAAAAAATTTTAACATTTATTTATTTTTGAGACAGAGAGAGACAGAGGATGAACAGGGGAGGGTCAGAAAGAGAGGGAGACATAAAATCTGAAACAGGCTCCAGGCTCTGAGCTGTCAGCCCAGAGCCCGATGCGGGGCTCGAACTCACGGATTGCGAGATCATGACCTGAGCCAAAGTCGGTTGCCCAACTGACTGAGCCACCAGGCACCCCCAGAGGATCTTAATTTTTAATACAGTAACTTGTATAAGAGCAAGCATTCAGAAGTGAAGATTCTTATATTGGAGGATTCTTTTCAATATGCAAGAAAGTTTTCCCTGCAACACTGGAGATAAATTGACTTATTAAGAACAGTTGTTTAACATGTACTTGGCAGACATGAATTAATTCACATTCTGTTTTGCATCATTCCAAAGCCTAATTTTTGAGCCAAGCCTATGCTACACATTCACGGTAATAATATATTTTTAAAGGTATTTCAAAATTATGAGGAAATATATACTGAGTGCTTGAGAGGTAAACTGTGTTATATATCATACCCTAACTATGCCAAGGCCGAGTGATTTTAATTTGTTCACTTAGTAAGCTCTTTGGAATTTCAAATGTATCTTAAACAAGCTGGTGATTGAGAATATACATTTTATTAGTGTGATTAAATATGACACTTTCATCTATTGCTGTTTAGAGCAGTCCTAGCTTCATAGCTCATATGTAAGAAATGAAATAATTTAATATACATACCATGTGCCCTGCACAATTTTTCTATATCTCATTGAAATTCTGTCACAATTTATCATTATTGAAACACCATAGAGTAGTAGTAGTCTATGAGATGTCTTCAAAGAAAAATAAAAAATGGGGTTAATAGCATGTATCTATCCTTGGAGAACTCCATATCTTTCTGATTCAAGAAAGGAATACAAAAATTTATGGAATGGACTAAAAATTCCACAATTTAAATCATTTGTTACATCATGCAGAAAGAAACCCAAAAGTATATTAAGTTGGTCACAAATCATTGGAATGTATTTTATATGGTCTGTCAATATGTTAGTATTAAATCTTCATGTAAGGAAGAATTGAAGAAGTCCAAATTAAAAGAAGATCAAACATTGTTACTCTGCAAGTACCTTTGACATTGTGAAAGGTATATTCCTTTACAATTCATTCTAAAATAGCATCCTAAAATCCACATCTAACCCACATTCTAAAAACTATTACTAAATTTCTCAGAATGATCCAGATTCTAGTGCCTTATTATTTCCATAATTTAAAACCAAACTCCAATTTCATTCATTTTTGAAATTTTCTAGCACTAATTATTCAAAAAACATTTGATACTAGAAAAAGAATAAATCATTTTTTAGTTACAGGAAGTTAAATTATCTTGAATATATTTTCAAACTATGGAAAGAAATACTTCAATTCAGAATTTTTAAAAATGCAGAAATTTTATGAAAAATAAAAGTCATCAAATCTTGAAATGCATTAGCAATCTCTGATAATATACTTTGTGTTCTATAATGAACTATACAAAGTACAATAACTTTTGTGGTTCCATACAAATTTTAGGATTGTTTGTTCTAGCTTGGAGAAGAATGCCAGTGCAACTTTGATTGGGATTGCATTGAATGTATAGATTGCTTTGGGTCCAAAAAAGACACTGAATAGCCAAAGTAATACTGAAGAAGAAAACCAAAGTGGAAGGCATCACTATCCCAGATGTTAGCCTCTACTACAAAGTTGCAATCATCAAGACAATAGGGTATTGGCACAAAAACAGACACAGAGACCAATGGAATAGAATAGAGACTCCAGAACTGGACCCACAAATGTATGGCCAACTAATTTTTGACAGAGCAGGAAAGATTCCAGGTATCCAATGGAAAAAAGACAGTCTCTTTAGCAAATGGTGCTGGGAGAACTGGACAGCAACATGAAAAAGAATGAAACTAGACCACTTTCTTACAGCATGCACAAAAATAAACTCAAAATTGATGAAAGACCTAAATGTGAGACAGGAAACCATCAAAACCCTAGAGGAGAAAGTAGGCAACAATCTCTTTGACCTCAGCCGTAACAATTTCTTGCTCGACATGTCTCCAAAGGCAAAGGAATTAAAAGCAAAAATGAACTAATGGGACCTCATCAAGATATAAAGCTTCTGCACTGCAAAAGAAACAATCAACAAAACTAAAAGGCAACTGACAGAACGGGAAGAGATATTTGCTAATGACATATGGGATAAAGGGCTAGTATCCAAACTCTAGAAAGAGCTTACCAAACTCAACACCCGAAAAACAAATAATCCAGTGAAGATATGGGCAGAAGACATGAATAGACACGTCTCCAAAGAAGATATCCAGATGGCCAACCGACACATGAAAAAATACTCAGCAATTTAATAGAATTATACAAATAGCAGAGGAAAAAAAGCATGATCTATTTCTAACACAAATGCATGAATAAATGTGATATGCAGTTTTAGCAATAAATTCTGTTGAGTGTACAAACTTATACATGTGTGAATCCCATTTTCTCTCTCTTTTCTACTCTTATGATAGTGAAATCTCTCTTTTCTATCAGAGTACTTCCTCCACTTTCGCTCAGATCCCATTCCTTATCTCATTCTCAAAGTCTCATGTCCTTGTTAATTCTGTCTCCCCATCCTATCAGCAAACTCTTTCCAGATTATCTATATCAGCATTAAATGGTGATCTACTACCCCACTTAAAAACAGCATCTAAGAATAAAGAAAAACAAAACAAAATGCTTCCCTGGATCAAACTTCACCCCCATCCCCCTCTCCCTGTCAACAAAGCTGCGATTCCTATTCAATCCATTGCTGACTGGATCCTGCCTCTACTACAGTCAACAACAAAAGATTTGTCCAGAACATTTGTCTATCTTCATCTCACTCAGCCTTCTAGAAACTATAACAAAGTGGCACATTAATCTCTTCCTTGTTGCAAAACTGTGTATAGGGGTGGGATTTGGAGGGGAGCAGGAGCATCCTTTATACCACTGTGCCTTGTTTTCCTCAACCTGGATTTGCCTTGCTATCTGTTGTTCACTCCCTTCCTGTACAAAGCCTCCACATATCTGGGTTCCCCAGGGTACCAGCTTGGGTCCAATTCTTTGGTCTCTGAATATTTAACCTGTGATGATAATCATAAGTACCAGTGGATTTAAACACCACCTCTCTGCTGATGTTTCCTAATTAATTTCTCTACCCCAGACTCCTAGTCTTGATTCTTTATTTGCATGTCCACATGATCTTTCCAAAACAATCTGTCTGTGAGCCTTTCAGTCTTATGCCCCAATTATGCCCCATGCTTCCTCTTTTACTCATCTCACATTTATAACTTTAGTCCACACCAGTAACATGCAAACTTATTTCCCCACCTCTATTTATCTTACATCCCAATCCATTTTTTATCCAGCTGCAAAAGCCACTTTAAAATCCAAATCACATCACATTTCACTGCAGATTAAGTGTTTCAATGACTTCCCACTGAAGTTAGGATCAATCATATTATTTACTTTGGTCTGAAAGTTACCGTGTAATTGCGTTCCTCTGTGAATTTCCATCCTTATCTCTGACTACCTTCATCTTTTCTTCACTGTGCTTTAGGCACTCTAATATTCTTTGAGTTCTTGGAATAAGCCAAGTTCTTTCAGCTGCAGGACATTTGCACCTGGTGTGTACCATGCCTGGAGTGTTCTTCATTTCATTGTCAAAGAGCATCTTCTAATTCATTTTGGTTACAGCTTGAATTTTAACTCTTTAGAATATGTCATAACCACCTTCTATAAAATATCAATCTATTCACCCTGCAAATTTCTTTAAGTTCTCTTTGTTTTTCAATATACAGTTATTGTTAATATTAAAATATTGTTACTTATAATGATCTAATTTGAGTATCCATCCCCCACTTTTTTGTACTTCTACCTTTTGGCTGAAGGACTTAATGGATTATATTTGACATCTGTACCCCAATTAATTGGAAGATGCAACTATTTTCATTTTAATTTTTAAATGACTTAGAAAGCCAGAATAACTTGGCCACTGCTAAGTTGCTTTGGGAACATGGAAATGCAAAGATCTAAACAGCTAATGAACATTTGTTGACCCTTTTGGGAGGCTCATTTTCTTCAAAGGCAACATTTAAAATAAACATTCAGGTCCTAGAACATACATATGTAGATACAGATAATTGTGCCACTCTCTAAATTAAACCACACTCTACTGATAATGTCATTCTCTTTGGCATGGATATCCAGCTTATTATAGAAATATACAGTACTAAAATCACTAGGAATTTGTGAAATAAAAAGAATAGACAAATAAACATTTCATCAAATGAAAGAAGTCTGGGGAGTCTGGGTGGCTCATTTGGTTGAGCATCTGACTCTTGATTTCAGCTCAGGTCATGATCCCAGGGTCATGGAATTGAGTCCCATATTGGGCTCCATGCTGGGTGTGGAGCCTGCTTGAGATTCTTTCTATCTGTCCCTCTGCTCTTTCCCCACTCCTCCAAAATAAATCAAACTAAAGGCATTTTTGTAAAATATTTTTGTGAGTAGATCTGTTAATATATCTTTTAACACAAGTAGCACTTTGGAAAAAGCAAGACTTTACATTTTTGTGGTAGCAAAGATTTCATCATTTATAAAACATAGAGATATTATTTTCCTCATAAAATTGATGTGAAGATTAAATGAGTTATATAAAACTCAATATTCATATTGGGTGCACAGTAGGTTCTAGTAAGTGTTATTTGTATAATACTTAAATGTATTATAAAATCTCACTTATTAGTAATTTCAGGGAAAGCAAATATAATAAAGAGAATTTAAAATTATTTAAATAAGCAGCTTTATCATATTCAACTTCACATATTAGTAAAAATGTACTCAGGATGTGCTATGTACATATATGAAATTTTAAATTGTGAATTATTGGTCTTCCATTATTAGCTTAATAGAAAATTTAGTGTATTACTGTGTAAAAGTTCTTAGAGGGCTTGATTTAATAAATAGTCATTTTGATTTATAGTTTGTGGCTGTTTTAAAATAACAAATATTTAAGACTATCTTTTCCCCATTATATATTCTTGTCTCCTTAGAGTAATTGACCATATAAGTACGTGTTAATTTATGAGCTCTCTATTCTGTTCTATTGATCTATATGTCTATTTATGTGCCAGTACCATCCTGTTTTTAGTACTACTGCTTTGTAGTATATCTTGAAATCTGGAATGTGATGCCTCCAACTTTGTTATTTCTCAAAATTTCTTTGGCTACTCAGGGTTTTTTTGTAGTTTCAGACAAACTTTAGTATTATTTGTTCTAGCTGTGAAAAATGCCATTACTATTTTGATAGAAATTTCATTGATAGGTTGCTTTGGGTAGTATGAATAAGGTTTTAGAAGAATCTCTAAGCTTCCTTAAGAATAGAGGAGGTTTTGGGGTGCCTGGGTGGCTCAGTCAGTTGAGTGTCCGACTTTGGCTCAGGTCATGATCTCTCTGTCCGTGAGTTTGAGCCCCACATTGGGCTCTGAAGTTCTGACAGTTCAGAGCCTGGAACCTGCTTCAGATTCTGTGTCTCCGTCTCTCTCTGCCACTCCCCCGTCATGCTCGCTCGCTCTCTCTCTCTCTCTCTCTGTCAAAAATAAATAAACATTAAAAAAAAAGAATAGAGGAGGTGGGGGAAGATCAAATAGAATTAGGCAGGCCAGTTATAAGGTATTGCAATAATCCAGATGAGACAGATCTGCTCTTTTGAAAATGGGTTAACAATGGAGCTGAATAAAAGCGGTCAGGTTCTGAATATATTATGTAGTTACAGCCAACAGATTCTAGCAAGATTTTCTGATACTAGCATGTTTTGTTTCTAGAATGAAAGTATCAGTGTATCACAAGTGGTACCAAGGTTTTGGATCTGAGTAACTGGGAGACTAGATTTGCAACAATCTGAGTTGGGATGGGAAAGGATACAGATCAAGAATATTTCCTTTGTTGTTTGAAAGTGACAGTGAATAAATATTGAATTTGAGATGTTGTATTTGATATAATACACTTTGATAAAAGTGATATGATAAAAGTGATAAAGTTGATAAACACTCTTTTTTTTTATAGTTGGGAGACCAGTAATTCAGGTTAATAATAATTGTTAACATTTATTTTTCACTTATTACATGCCAGATGTTGGTTTAAGCTTATTACTTTTCAATGAATGCCCATCCATATTGCTCAAAATTGATTTTCATAAGGATGTTTAAATTAACACTTTCTTATCCAAAGCCCTCGTGGCCAGAGAACTTTAGATTTCGGGAATTACTAGATTGTACAAAAAGTAGTACAGTGTACATGCAATCTATTTTACAATACCTTTCAGTTGGATCTAGGGTACTATTCTTTAGTTGACCATATTATTATATCTTCAGAAAAATATATAAATATTCACAGTAGGAGGGATCAATAAAGACTATCATTAGCCTGCTACCTGTTCAGGTCAGGCATTCCATCAAATGAATTCAAGTCAAATCAGATTTTACTGCCAGATGAATTATTTAAAAAACCTTCAGACTTTCAGAATTTATTGGGTTTCAGATAAATTTTCAGATAAATCCCTGTAACCTACATTAACTGTAATTTTGGAAATCCTAAAAATAAAACACAAAGTCGATGGTGACAAATCACTCTTCTATACAGATGAACTCCTTCTTTGGATTACAGCTTAAAAGAGATAATTTCCAGAAGATTCTTACAAATTTATTGAATATTTAATTCATTTCTGGTATTTTTGTGGCATATGTGCTTTGATGCACATTTTAAAATATTACTTATAAAGCTCTTAATAATAAATTAAATCTCATTTGATCCAATGATAAATACTAGTTGTTTCAATGCCTATTGTATTCTTTATTATTGGTTAAGAGAAATAATGGTTTTTTATGATTAACAAAAGATAAATGGGAATAATGTATAAGCTATATGCAGGAACTACTCACAAATTAAAGTGTCCATTATAAATTATTTTCCTAAGCACTTTTCTATGGACATAATAATTAAAAATACCTTGGAATAGAATGGTTAAATAAATAACTTTAAGTGTTAGATCAATTTTATAAACATGTCTACTCACTTCAAAGAATGCAAGTAATTGCTATAAAATGTTAAACACCACAGTATATTTTAAAATGTTTTTAAAAGCATTATATGTCAATGTCTGTCTGTCAAGTACACCGAATTCCCAAGTAAATTGAAGAATCTACTCTTTTTTAAAATAGACTCAATTTTTAGAGTAATTTTAGGTTCGTAGAAAAACAGAGCAGAAAGTACAGAGTTGCTGTGTACCACCTGCCTTCTTTACACATGAATGGCCTCCCCCGCTGTCAACACCTTTCACCAAAGTGGTACATTTGTTGCAATCAA
Source organism: Acinonyx jubatus (assembly GCF_027475565.1). Classification (NCBI taxonomy): domain Eukaryota; kingdom Metazoa; phylum Chordata; class Mammalia; order Carnivora; family Felidae; genus Acinonyx; species Acinonyx jubatus. Next base: position 155,067,521 of record NC_069382.1, read on the forward strand.
TAAACCTACGTTGACATATCATTATTATGCAAAGCCCATAGTTTTCATTAAGATTCACTCTCTGTGTTGCACATTCTATTGATTTTGCCAAATGTACCATGAATGTATCTACCATTATAGTATTTTATAGAATACTTTCATTGCCTTAAAATTCCTCCAGGTTTACTCCTTTTTAATACATTAACATTTTGTTTGAAATGTTGTATGGAAAAATTTATAGCTTTTTTTTCCTAAAGATTCCCAATACAATTTATATTTCATATAAATGACCTCCCTCAGTCATGTATTATTTCATCTTTCCTGATATAAATCTGTTATGCCTCTCTATAGCATGAAATTAGAACCAGAAATAGTCAAATGACTTAAAACAGAAAAATAAGGAGAATATTAGCAGGGGATAGCAGTAACCATCATTTTATCAATTCATTTGTTTTGCATTTAATAAATATATATTTACTGTCTAGTTTATGCCAAGCACTCTTGAGGGTACTGCAAAATGTGAACATACAGATAAAATACCTTTGCTTTGGGAAAAAGAAAGACAATAAATATAAATAAATGATTAACAAAACACGTAGAAGTATTATGGCAAACATTACAACAAGAAACAAAGCAATGTAGGGGGGAAAATGCAGTGAGGGATTTTATAGATTAGTAGTTGGAAAGGGCCTCTCAGAGCCAATGTTCTATGAGAACAGACCCAGATCAACTGAGAGAGCAAGTCATGCATAGGTCTAAGAATATTCTAGGCAGATGGTAAAGAAATTGCTAAGTCCCCTAAGTAGGTCTGAGCTTGGTACATACATTTAAAGAGTAGAAAAAACATGATGTTACCTCAGTAGAGTAAGTGGTCAGAGATGGGGTGCAAAGTAACAGAAAGAGACCAAATAATATTGGACTTTTATACTATTAAGAGCTTTATTTTGTTTTGTTTTTCTATTTTTTTCTCTCTTGAGTGTAATGGGAATCCATTAAAGGTTTGAGTAAGAATAGAACAAATTTTAGTTCACACTTTCTAAAATATTAGATTGTATAGAGAATGGGCAAGAGTGGAAAATGACAGATGAATTGATATGTTATTGCAGTAGTCTTGGTGAGAAGTAATAGTATCTTACACCATAGTGTTTCTCTTTCATTCTTTTAATATGGATAAATGTACTGAAATGTTTTTTTAGAAGTCAATGGATATCTTGCATTCCTAGGGAAAAAAAACCCTGCAGGCATAGTGTATTAGCCTATGATACATCATTGAATTTTATATGCTAGTATATAATTATATTCTATATTAATATATTTCATTACATATTAATATATTTTTGTGTCAATAATTCCGTAAGGTATTTTGCAATGGATTTCAATAGTGTAGTAATATTTTCTCATTTTAGTATTAGGGTAGTGAAGGCCTCATACAATGAATTATTATAACACTCCTTTTCTGAAAAAGGTAATATAGCATTGGTATTATTTTTTCATTAAAAGTTTAACAAAATCTACCAGTATAGCCATCTGGACATAATGTTTTCATTGTGAAAAGATTTTATACTATGAATTAAATTTATTTAATTGATGTAGGCCAACTTAAATTATTTATTTATTCTAGAGTCAGTTTTGATATTTGTATTAGTTTTCTATTACTGTCAAAACAAATTATCATAAATTTAGTGGCATCAAACACATTTTTTATCTCACAGTTCAATAGGTCAGAAATCCAGATGTAGAATTGTTCAGTTGGATCATCTGCTTAACATCTCCCAAGGCTAAAATCAAGATACCCTTCTGAGAGGTGCTGAGGATGAATCCACTTCCAAGCTTATTTAAGATGTTAGTCAAATTCATGGTTCATATTATTTACATCTACAAAGCCTCTTTAGCTATGTAACATAACAGATTCACAGATTCCAGAGATTAGTGTAGAGATGTATTTTGGGGTCAATTCTGCCTATTATAGTGACTTTCAAAGAATTTTTCCATTTTACCTGAGTTGCATTGAATCAGTTTACAAAATATTGTTTATAATATTTATTATTGTTTTAGTATCCTCAAGACTGGTACTTATATACCCTTTTTATTCTTAATGTTTGTGAGGTTTTTTTTAGCTTGATTGAACTAGCCAGATATATACTCAAACATATTTATCTTTGTAAACAAAAAATCTTTTGGTTTTCATGATCTCTATTCTCATACATTTTCAATTTCATTATTTCTGCTCTTGTATTTAATATTCCATTTTTCTACACATTTAACTTTAATGTATTTTCTTTTTTAGTTTCTTAAAAGCAATGCCTTCAATCTTTGATTTAGTTAATAATGTTAATGGTTTCTATATCCCCACTGACTTTTTTGTCTATTTATTCTAGCAATTACTGAGATAGGCTAGTTGAAATTTCTAACTATAATTGCCAATTTTTCTGTTTACTTAAGTTCTGTCAGTTTTTGCATCAAATATTTTAATGCTCTGTAAATAAGTTTTGTGGAATTGTTATATAATAAGAAATACGTATTTTGGTTTTCATCACTGGCTTCTAGATAGAACTACTGAACCTTTTGAATTTCCTAAGCGATGAGGGTGCTAGGAGCATTTTATTTGGTTTTTGATCCATCTCTGGCATAGAGCTCCTAAAACTTTTGAGATTTCCTAAACAATAGGGATGCTAGGAGTATTCTTTGTTCTAATATTTGGGCTTTGACTCCAGTTCCTATCATAGAACTTCTAATCCCTTGGAATTTTCTGGGTGATAGGAGCATTTTTTGTTCTAATGAGGCAACTCTTGGTGAACCACTGAATAGCGTCAGAATAGGGATTGGTCACCAGAAAGCAGATGCTTGGATCTTTCAGCCCCACCCTCTCATCATTCAGAGGGAAGAAGGGCTGAAGATTAAGTTAATAACCATGTCTATGTGAGAAAGGCTCCATAAAAATCCCTGAAGTTGGGGGTTTGGAAGACTTATGGGTTAGTGAACACATCCATGTACTGAGAGGGTGACACAGCCCAACTCCACAGAGAGAGATGCTCCTGAGTTCAGGACTCTTGTGTGTGGAGGCTCATAGAGCCTGGCTGGCTAAGATTTAAATAAGCAATGTTTGAAGCCTGGGAAACAGCTGGTTGAGAAGCTGCAACGCAGTCCAGGAAAACTGAGCTCCTTTGAAATGTCAAGGCTGAAGACATCCTGACCTTGCCTGTGGATCAACATGTTTTCCCACTCCGTAAATGCTTGATCTAATGTAGTAAAACTACCCCCTTCCTATGATGTATACACTGCCCCTGTGATGTATGTCTGCACATCATTACCTTGATTGTACTGTTCCCTGATAATCAATGAATATGCTTTTGCTTCTGCTTTTAAAACTACACATTCCATTCCCCTGCATCCCTTGAAATGTACTGATAAGATCAGCAGTAAAAACTGGAGAAGAGCTTTGCTCGGGCCATCACCACTGGAGCGCTTGGCTCCTTCGCCCTCTCCTCTTTCTGATTCAGATGTCTGGAGTAATCTGTTAATCGGCCACCCCAGGGTTTGCTGGTCAAACCCAGCACTTTTAGACCCAGCCTTACCTATCTTTCCTTCTGGGTGTTTGTCTGTATCCTTTATCATATCCTTTATTGTATAATAAACTGGTAAGCATAGTGTTTCCTTGAGTTTCATGAACTATTCTTGCAAATTATTAAAGCAAGGAGGAGGCAGTGTGAACCCTGATTTATAGCTGGTCAGTCTCAAATACAGGAGACAACCTGAGACTTCAGATTGGTGTCTGAAATGGAGGCCATCTTGTGCAACTGAAAACTTTAACTTGTAGAATCTGATGCCAACTCCAGGTAAAAGTTCCAGAATTGAGCTGAATTGCAGAACACCTGGATGTTTTCTGGAGGGTTGGAGAATTGGTTGGTGTGGAAAATCCCACACACTTGGTGTCAGAAGTATACCGTTCTGAGAATGTCGGGAGAAGAAGTAATTTTTCCTTTCCTTTAGTGTAGAAAAGACTTTTTTCCAGGTTTGTAGACAGGGTATTATGTGCTCTTTATAGACTGTCCCCTTCACGTTATGAAGTGTTCTTTTTATCCCTGTAATATTCCTTGTTCTGGAGTCTACTTTTCTGATATTAAAATAATCACTCCAATTATCTCATGCTTAGCTGTATCTTTTATATATATTTTTATATATGGTTATAATTTTCTCATTGTAAAAAACTTTTAACTTCTCTATATTTATATTTAAGTTTCTAGTAGGAAGAAATTGGTATAATCACTTTTTATTGGACAAGATTTTAATGTACTGTTTCATAGAAAAAAACATGTAATTTTTTTCCTTAAAAATCAAATACTTTGCCACATTTTTGAACCACCCAAAGATCTATTATTAATATTAAAAAAGAGAGATTCTAAAAAATTCTGCTATGATTATCAAGTATAACAAGAGCAAAATTGTGAGCTATTGAAAACGGGCATATTTGTTTAAAAGTTAACTGTATTATGAAAAACTACCGGGCTATATTATGGATGAGATGAGAGAAAATATTTTTCTATGGTTCATTCTACTTTTTGATATCTTTACTTACAAATTACAGTTACATGCATTTATTTCTGTCTTTGTTTGATGCCTGTCTCCCCACTAGAAAGTATACATCAAAAGGCAGGATATATTTTTTTTATTAATTCCTTTATCCACAGTGTCTACCACAGTGCTTTGAACATTGTAGATGGCCAATGGATAATTGTTTAATAAATGATGACTAGTATTAATCTTGCATTTACAAACCTGTTAGATAATAATAGTACATAACATTAAAGAGTTTGAAGTATGTAAATGTTATGACAAAAGTAAAAGGATGGATTTTCCAGAGAAAAATAAAATGTGTCATTTGTCAAAAACTATCAACAGTCAGATGGACTGTTGTTCTGTCTTGTTAAAAGAAATAAAATGGGAGAGAAATGAATTAGTGAACTTTAAAACATATTCTCCCCAATGCTTTGGAAAAGGTGATACTTCATGGGCCCTGCCTCTTCTAGGAAGGCTTTGTCACTTCTTGTAATTTGATTATCTCAGCTCTGTGAGGCCTTAAAATATTTTATAATTTCATAGATTTTCCAGTTTGTTCTTGTTAGAAAGGGACTACATTCTCTTGACGCTTTCCATATTCTCAGCAGGAACCCTCTTTATTCTCGGCTTTGGGTATTTTCCTTAATACACAGAAATCAAGCTTTATTTAAAACAATGATTTTTGTTAGGTTTCCATCATCCAGGTGTTCTGTATTGAAGTTTCTCCACCCTCAGAATCTCTCTAATAAAAGGTGTAGATGGAAACGAAGTCATCTTCATTTTTCAAAGCAAAGTCCATAGATATTCCCTAACATTGACTAAAGAGAAAATAATTATACTATTTAGAGTTATGGATTTCAGTTTCAGAAGAAATTCAAACCCCAAATAAGCAAAAGTGGTTGCAACAGGGGAGTTCATTGGAATTTTGAACTGTCTTTGACTTTTTAATTTATACTTTTCTGTAGTGCTTAACTTTTTTTTAACATTGCTTATGTATTATTGTTTTCATATATATATGTATATACATATATACACACATATATATATGTGTGTGTGTGTATATATATATATTTTAATCTTACCTGTAACAATTACAGTAGGTTTGTGTGCTGAGTAAAAAGGTGTTAATTGAACAAAAGTAATTCTAGCTATTTAGGACTGGTATTCACCTGGCGTGCAGTTTACGCTAGGTCATAATCTTGCTACATATTAGATGGACCAGGGGACTAATCTGGATGGGGAAGAACTTTAAACATCAGAATGGCAAGTTATAAGTGAGGTAAAACAAGGTCTTAAGATTTACGGGAGTAAGAGACAGACTATGAGTGTCCCAGAGTTAAAGTCTAGTTAGCAAGGACAACAAGATAGATTGGGATCAATAATGTGACATAAAGCTAACTAGGTTATTCAATGAAAAGTCAGAGAAAACTTCAAAGGAACAAGGACTTAGGACATGACGTTTTGTTATATCCGTCCCCTCCGTCTCCATATGATACTGCATAATCTCTCTGCATAATACAAGTTTTGGACACAAATATTTAACACAAATTAGGGGAAAAAATCATTCTTGCTGTCAATTGGCTAATCCTAAAATACATAGTTTTTGAATATTTATGTAAAATATGCTGACAATATTCATAATCCATTTTCTTTCAAATCTATACTGAAGATAGTTCCCATGAGTATGTTGTTATTGATTTAAGTTGTTAGACATACGGTATGCTGTATACTACTTTGTATTATAAGTAGTTATGCTAGGTCAATTGACCTAAAGTAATTAAGAATAATGGACCTTAGTGATGACTTCTTCCATCAGCAATTTTAAAAGATGCTACAAGATTAGAGAGGTAATTACTGTTTCAGCCTTGCAAATCACTGGCAAAAATAAATCCACGACACATATCTACTTTTAATAAATCAGAAATTAGCGTAGCCCCTATATAAATACCTTTTTTGATGACCACCACATTTAGGTGAGGGAAGGAGCTATCAATAACAACCACTGGGAACCACAGGTATTGCCTGGAATTAAAATTGTTATGTTAAATAATGTGTTATACAATAATTTCATTTCTAACACTTTATCATATACTAGAAATATTAATTCATAAGTGATATACACTAATTACAGAGCTCTGGCAGGGTAAACAAATGATTAAAAATCACATGTGGTATTACTGAATGAGCACTTGAGAATGTAATCTTTGTCTTCAAATAAAGTATAAGCAGTGTCTAGTTTTATAATGTGTGTGTGTTTGTAATGGTAATAAAAGCATTTTGTTTGGGACACAAGACCCCACATAAACTGATGGCAAGCTGGGGACCAAAATTTTATGATTTGCTTGAATTATTATTCTATAGTTAGTATTGATGGTTTAAATGAATCACTGAATCAAAAATGTAGGGCTGGAAGCCATCTCAAAGTCACCTTTTCCAACAGTGCAGAAGCAATCGAAACAAATGAAGTCTATCAGATGGCTATCTGTCTTGTCATTAAAAATTCCCCTTAAGAGAAATTTACTGATCTCCCTGGGTACATGGCTCTGAGGTTTGGTTGGACAGATTACCTTGAAACAAAGTCTGCTTTTTGACTAAAAATCTTAATAATGTTAAAAATATTTTAAAACCCTCTTAGAAACCTTGTCTCTTTTACTCCTTTGTATTCAGTATAACACTGACAATGAAAATAAGAGCAGAGCACAGAGGATTTTTAGGGCAGTGAAAATACTCCGCATGATATTGTAATGATGGATATGTGTCATTACACTTTGTCCAAACCCATAGAATATACAACACCAACAGTGAACCCTAAGGTAAACTACGGACTAAGAGTGATTATGAAAGTCAGTATAGGTTCATCAATTGTAACAAATGTACCTCTCTGGTGGAGAAGGCTTAGAAAGGGGGAGGCTGCGCGTGTGTGAAGGCAGAGGATATATGGGAAACCTCTGTACCTTTCTCTCAATTTTGCTGTGAACTTAAACCACTCTAAAAAAAAATGAGGTCTTTAAAAAAAGAGACTCTTCTTTTTAAGATTGTCTTCACTTACATTTTATGCCCTCTATTCAATTCTTTCCTCCTTTGTCTCATACTATATCTCTCCCCTGTTCTCTTCCAATTACTCTTTCTCCTCTGGCTGAGTTTATAGATTGGTTTTGGTTTTTGGTTTTTTTGGGTCTCCAAAACAACTTTTCCTTAACTGAGATAACCTTTAAGAGGTATAGACCTATATATGATTTTCAAGTTAATCATACTATTATTTACTAACTTTGCTAAAGATTACATATTACATTCAATTCCTCTCATTTTTAACATCCAATCTAATTTTTAACCTTTCCTATTCAATAATTTTTCATTCATTCATTAAATAATCATTTCTGAATTCCCGTTATGTACCAAAATCCAATCATGGTTAGCAGAGTGAGGAGATAGTCACAGGGTGGGAGGTAGGAAAAACAAGCTCTGCTCTGCAAAGCATATTCCATGATTTTACTAAAATCTCTCCTTCAAAAGTCATTGATAAGAGTGTAATTGTCATATCTAGCAGCCTTGACTCACTGCACATCTGATATGTTTTTTTTTCTGGAATGTGTGACCTAAGTGACTCTTTCCTGACAATTTTTCCTACCTTTGTTTCCATGAAAGGTTTCCATGAACATCTCATGAAATACAGGAAACATATTGGTCCACTCCATCAATGAGACAAAAATAAAGTAGTCGATAGTAAACTGACTTAATTCCCCTTTCTACACTGCTGTTGATGTCTAGATTCTGACAAAATAATGACATCAGATGTTTTCTCTGCCTCTTAACACAACTCTGTTGCTCAAACAAGCTTGCTGCTTGAATCTCAAACCATCTCCTAGCTTTTGTCATTCTCTCTTCTTTATGAGTCTCAAGGATACCTTGTCACAAACTATCTTTTTATAGTAAATCAATGGTTGTCATATACTTGCTCAAAATCATTATAGTTTCCCAGTACCAAGAATTGGTGACTCAATATATATCATTTTTCTCTCTCTGATTCAAAATTATATATGTTTTATCTCTTCTCAAACCCTTGATAAGCATAGATCATGTTTGTTTGCATGCACAAATGCATACACATACACATACACAGAAACACACAAGAACAAAAGCTCATGAAGAAAGGAACTTAATCTTGTTCACTGCTCTATGTTCAGAACATAGCACTATACAGGGCACATATCAAATGATTAACAAATATATTTTGGATGCATGAAAACATAAATGAATGAATGAATAAATGAATGAATGAAGTTACTGTATCCTTCCCAGGATTTTGAGTAAAGTTGGTATTTCAGAAGAAACCCTTAGGATACCATTGTGCACTGTTGATGTTACTCATATGTAGGTCCAAACTAGAATCAAAGCTTTCATGTAAATCTCCCCTTTGCTGAAGAGAAAATCGGGCTCAAGATCCATCAGACAACATTTCCAATATTTTATTCAAAGGCATAGATGGGTTTTGTTTCTGAGATATTCTCCCTCTTCTTTTCTGCCAAATTATTAGTTGCTATTCCTTTGGTATTTTAAGTTCTAACTCACATGCTATTACTATCCTGTCTCTTCAGATCAGCTGGTGGAATTTTGTTTTTGCCTGTACTATAAAGAAATGAATAACTGGCTGGAATTGCAGAAGACCCTTTTTTCCTAACTTCATCTCTTATTGGGTGTGTTACTTTTTTTTAAGTTTTTTATAGCTTATATCCTTTATCTGCAAAATCTTAGTATTTCCTTTTCTATGTAACAGTGAATGCAGGTCTTCTTGGTTGACTACATATGAGGGGATGCGTGTGCAGGGGAGTAAAGTATGCCATGTGGTTGCCAGATTATTGGCAGAAAATATTTCTTCAAATTCTCTTCTCTCCACAAACTATGAGATTTAGTACCGAGAATGACTTGCCCAAACTAGCGTAAATACTATGACACTGAATGCAAACACTGATGCAAATACATTTTGCACACAGAGGTCTTCATTTTCACATTTACCCTGATCCCCAAGAGGTTAGCCTTTTTTGATGTTAAGGATACATCAGTGAAAAAGTATAAGCAGTGTCCTAACCATTGGAATTGTTATGTACTGTGTTCTGAGGATAGAGCGGTAAACAAGACTAAAGTCCTTGTCTTTATGTATTTAAAACAAGTTTTTCTGTTACGAAATTGGATGCTGGCATTAAAACCTTAGAAGAATCAAAGGTGACTGTAAGAAAAGTTGAACAAATTCTCTTATTGCATTTAAACGCTAGAGGCTATGTTAGGAGATATATTTCCATGACTTCATATAATGTCTCACTTATATATAACAACAGAATATATTTCTTTCAAGCCTACCTTTGAAGAATAGGCTGTAGATTCAGCAACTGTTTTTAAAGACATTCTGTACATCACTTTGAAAGTGCTTTTCAAACAGGAAGACAGATTTGAACTCTTGCCTGCATGTTCAATGTGTCAGCTCTCCTGTCTGGCTTAGATGTTTGAGCAGGTGTGTGTATATACGTGTATTTTGGTATTGTAATACTAGAGTTCATGGTTGCTGACATAACTTAATGTTCTAAATCTGAAATGATACTCAAGAGTAAACAATATGTGACTGATATATATACACACACAGAATATGTATATTGCCAGTGAATGATGAAGGTAAAGTTATTTTATACTTTATCGAAGATGTTATTTTATAGAAGGTGAAGTTCTATTCTATTATTGAAAAATATTTCAGTTATAACTCATAAATTAACATGTATCCCACTTTGAAAAAGTAAGTGGGATGATTTACAGATACTCCTTTGCAGCTCAGATTTGCAAAGAAAACCCAAGAAGAAAGCAAAAAAGTATGAATAATGGAAACAGACAAGGGGTGAAATTGTAAAAGCAGAGAATATTCTCTCACATCTATTTTTTAATGTTAACTTGGAGGTTTAGTTTATTTATTTTTATAAACTCTGTACTTGTCCCCCAAAGACTACACTTTATTTCTCTAAATTTTCATGGAATGGTGGTTAACCAAGTTAAAACCAGAGAATTGATAAAGCAATTGGAAGCCCATGGCATTTGTGCTCAAAAATTTAACTGTAATAAAACTTCTATATCTGAGCAACACAAATGCTGTTCACCTATGTCTACTTAATTCCTTATGCATCTTCCCAAGGGATTCTCTTAGACAATTACTTAAATAAACCATGGAGGTTCTATTATCTGTGTGTGTACATACATTTATATGTGTGTGTTTCTATGTATGCATATAGTTATGTAAGTATATATGTATGTATGTATCTATGTAGATATAGGTTGTAGCATCTATATGTATGTATTTTTTCAAGAATCTGAATTGAAAATTTTTTTTTAATGCTTTTATTTATTTTAGACAGACAGAGAGAGAGAGGGCACAAATGGCGGTGGGAGCAGAGAGAGAGTGAGACACAGAATCCTAAGCAGGCTCCAGGCTCTGAGCTGTCAGCACAGAACCCGATGTGGGGCTCAAACTCGCAAGCCATGAGATCATGACCTGAGCTGAAGTCAGACGCTTATTAACCGACCGAGCCACCTAGGCACCCCTAACCTGAAAGATTTTTTTAACTGATTTTAATTTTTCTAGAAGGTTTCTTCTTATTTTATCTACTAAAGTATTTCATATACATGCAGACTCAGCTCACAATTAATTTTAATTTTTTCCACTGCTAATAAATGTAAAAAATCTAAACACTTAATGAATAAAAGTATAATACCTAGTTTTTTGCTAGGTTATTTCAACTCAAATTAGAAAGCTTGTAAGCATGTGATTGCTGCTACAGAAAAAAGCTGGTTTGAAAAAACAGTGTTCATTCCCTTTTAAAAGCCCCAGATCATCATTCTCAACAATTTCTTGAGAAGGGGAAAGCAAACCACAAGATACTCTTAAATACAGAGAACAAACTGAGGGTGGTTGGAGGGAAAGCTAAAATGAGTGATGGGCATTGCACTGAAAAGGGCACTTGTTGGGATGAGAACTGGGTGTTGTATCTAAGCCAATTTGATAATAAGCTATATTCATAAAAAAAAAAAAGAAGAAGAAGAAGATTTCGTTGAAAGGAAGTAAGGAAGAACACCCTGAAGGCTGGGTATTGGAGAAAGGAAGGAGGAAGAGGAGAGATAAAAACTGAAATAACCATTAACCTGCCATGTATAGATAACAACATTTTGTTCTAATCCTTTTGGAAATATATTTTAATTTTCAATTTAAAATGATGTCCAAAACTTGTAATCTGCTTTTATTTTCACTTCTTTTCTCATGCAGTTTACTTTCCTCAAACATAGGAGAGTTACTGTTCATAGTATTTTACTATATATTTAAATTTTTAATACAGGTCTATTGCCAGGTATTTTGCTTATAACTCTGTTGAAATCTCTAGTTATGTACAGAGGATTTTTTTCTAGATTAGAATTAAAAATGTGCATCTTCTAAACTTCTGATAAGCATTTAGAAATTACTCTTTAGAAATATCATTCCTGTGTGCTTTCTCAACAACGGTACGGGAAAGTGTCCACTTTGCAAACAATTGCAAAGGTGGGGGATTTTTACAATAATAATAATGATTATCCCATAATGTAATAATAACAATTATGATTATCTGATATAATCATACACCATAATAATAATTATCATTATTACATTAGAAGAGAATCATATCTAAGTTTTGTTTTCATAGGCTTTATGGATCACTTGAATCACATTACTTGTAAAATACTGTTTGTGTTCCTTCTCAATTTTTTTTAATAATGTGTTTCAGTTTTTATAAGTTGTGTCAGTACAATTTAAACATTATGGACATTTATTATTTTTGTGGTCCATACATCATAAATATTCCTATCTGTCCTTGGCCTATACTAATAATATTTTGTTTGTTTTGTTTTCCATCTTTGGTTTTTGATGCCAGATTTGGAAAAGCCTTCTTCAACCAAGATAACTATGTACTCATAATTTCTTCATTTTTTTAAAAATTTAAACTCTTTTATATTTAGTTCTTTAATCTATCTGGAATTTTGTAATTTTTTTTTATTTTTTTTTCAACGTTTTTATTTTTGGGACAGAGAGAGACAGAGCATGAACGGGGGAGGGGCAGAGAAAGAGGGAGACACAGAATCGGAAACAGGCTCCAGGCTCTGAGCCATCAGCCCAGAGCCTGACGCGGCGCTCAAACTCATGGACCGCGAGATCGTGACCTGGCTGAAGTCGGACGCTTAACCGACTGTGCCACCCAGGCGCCCCTGGAATTTTATAATTTAAGATCAACTGTGATACTCTCACTGAAAGAAGTAATTGCTCCGACCATTTATTAACTGAGTCAGCTTTTCCCTAGGATGGAGAAACTTGTTTGTACTAAATGCAGACAAACATCCACACATCCACACACATGTATTTATTTCTGAGTCTTCTCATTGATTCCATGGATCTGCTTTGCTACTTTGGTACCACTGTCAGATTTAGGTTTTCATTACTGAGACTTAAAATTGGTTTGTTAAATATAGTGGTAATGGAAATTGTTTTCAATTCTGAATTATTGTTGTGGTTAGTTATGTAGATTTAATACTTTTAAACTGCCTTATATTCATTACTAGAATGAAACATACTAAGTAATCGTGTATTATCATTTTAATGTAGAACACAATTTGATTTACTGCTATTTTTAGGTAAGATTTTTCATCTATTAGACCTAATGTTTTAGGAATGTGCATTGGGGTACAAACATTGTAATATTCTGATATTAGGATTATGTTCACTTTATTCCAATCATGTAGTTGCTTCCCATTGCCATAGTATCATTATTTAAGCTTATATTTATAAAGTCACCCTCCACTCTGTTGAGATAGCTATTTGGGTGCAATAGTCTAAGTAGGCCTTCCAGATCCTATATTTTGGTTCTGCTAGTTCACATCCCATGTTCAGCTATGGTTCCTCAAAGCAACCTTCACTGGGGTGGCTGGGTCTCGAGAGATTATAGTCACACTCTGGCAATGTAGAGGAAATATTTTTGTGTTTCTTCAGAGTTATCTGAATAAATTTTGCTAAAATACTGGACCCTGGGCTAAAAGCAAGTATTGGGAGGTTAATATTCACCTACATATAGAGTGGGTGTATTATGTTAAGCAAAATAAGTCCATCAGAGAAAGACAAATATCATATGATTTCACCCATATGTAGAATTTAAGAAACAAAACAGATGAACATAGGAAAGGAAAGGAAAAATAAGATAAAAATATAGAGGCAAGAAAACCATAAGAATTTTTAAATACAGGGAACAAATGAGGGTTGCTGGAGGGGACGTGAGTGGAGAGTGGGCTAAATGGGTGATGGATTTTAAGGAAGGCATTCACTGGGATAAGCACTTATATGTAAGTGATGAATCACTAAATTCTACTCCTGAAACCAATATGACACTACATGTTAACTAACTCAAATTTAAAGAAAACCTTGGAAGAAAAAATAAATTCACATACATAATAGTGAGAAAACTCCAGAAAGAGTTACCTAGCTTTTGAGAAATAGGTTTATATTTCAAAGGAAAATCATTCCCAGGACCCTGGAGCCATCTCTAGGTAGTAAAATCCAGAAACACTCTAGGGTATATCTGGCCTTTAGGAAAATACACTCAATTCTGTATTATTAGAGTGAGAACCTAGGATCAATTCACCCAATCTCCAAGGAGCAGAGGTTTTGTGCCTCCTTTTGGCAGAGAAAACAGGCAGCCACCTCATTCTCCTTAATATAAGCAGAGAAAATCCATTTTACTTCCTCCTTCATCTATGGACTATTTGGCCACACATGTCACTAGATGTTTTTCATCTTGTTTACATTGTGTCATCTCAGGTGTAAAACTGGGACAGAGATGGCCAGTGAAGTTACTGTCATTTAAATAATAATAACCAATCTTTCTGATCCAGAAGACCCATATGTGTATTCTGAATACAACTAATAAAAATAAATGCTTAAAACACAATATTCGTTCTCTGTGCTTAGAAGAGCACTGGAACCTAGACAGTGAGAACCTTTCCCGAGATTCTTGTTCCTTCCTATAACCAGGCCTTTATTGAGAGAATAAAAATCAGGAATTGTGCTGAGTACAAGTGGTACAGAAATGATTTGTGATGTAGTTTCTATAAACAATTTAACAAGTACTAGTGTGAGATAGTCATGCTAACAAATAAGTGCAAACAAGTTTTCCAGTACATTGTAGGAAATACTCAGAAGGAAGTAAGAGCATAAAGAGAGGTGGGAATTAAATTAGACCTATTCTTGGCAGGAATGAAAAAGCCTTTATAGAGGATGTTTCTATGGGTAACAAATATTTATTGTTAACTTGCTCAGTGTCATACGCTGTTTTAGCCACTAGGTATGCAAAGACAAATGTGAATGTCTGTTCTTCAGAAATTCATTGTGTACTGAAAGAGTCAAAAAAGTAACCTTTAAGTGTTATGATAGGAGTATAGAGGTGGACAGATAAAATAAATGTTTAGAAAGCAAAATTGTCAAGGCTTGGTGTCAGCTAGAATGAAAGGCATACAGAAAAAAGGAGTTTATATCTTTTCTGGCTTAGAGGATTAGATGAATGGTGATGTCACTTCAAAGAAAAATCTAGAAGTAATTGAATCTAGGGTTAGAGCTCAGAAGAGAGGTTAGGGCTGGTGATATGGATTTTTCCAGCATCAACGTGTAGATAACAGTTTCCCAAAAATACCACATTTTCCCCTGACCCTTTTTTCCACACCCATCACAAATATCAAAAACATCGATTGTTGCTACTAATCAGGAATACGAACTATGAATCCTTCTTAGTCTGAGCTTTCCAGATAGCACTATAAAATTATTAAACTTGACAGATGAGATAAAACTAATACCTTTTTTCCCTTTCAAGCTGAAGGAATTATTTTAATAATGATAGAGCAAATATAAATAGAATATCAAAGGAGTTAAGGCAAAATTTAAAGCATAGAAAAATTAAAGAAGTGTGGGGTAAAAAAGAAGTATAAAACACCAAAATACATTAAAACGGGTTAAAATATATTAGAGTCATATTTTTAGAATATGAATCATTACTGGGGTGCCTGGGTGACTCAGTCGGTTGAGTACCCGACTTCGGCTTGGGTCATGATCTCATGGTTTGTGGGTTCAAGCCCCGCACCAGGCTCTGTGCTGACAGCTCAAAGCCTGGACCTGCTTTGTGTCTCCCTCTCTCTCTGCCCCTCCCCACTTGCACTCTGTCTCTCTTTCTCTCACAAATAAACAATAAATTTTTTTTAAAGAATATGAATCTGGCCCCAAAACAGACACTTAGTTCAATGGGACAGAATAGAGAGCCCAGAATGGACCCACAAATGTATGGCCAACTTATCTTTGACAAAGCAGGAAAGAATATCCAATGGGATAAAGACAGTCTCTTCAGGAAATGGTGTTGGGAAAACTGGACAGTGACATCCAGAAGTATGAACCTGGACCACTTTCTTACACCATACACAAAAGTAAACTCAAAATGGATGAAAGACCTAAATGTAAGACAGGAAGACCTCAAAATCCTAGAGGAGAAAGCAGGCAAATGTCTCTTTGACCTCGACCACAACAACTTCTTACTCAACACATCTCCAGAGGCAGGGAAACAAAAGCAAAAATGAATTATTGGGACTGCATCAAGATAAAAAGCTTCTGCACAGTGAAGCAAACAATCATCAAAACTAAAGGGCAACCGACAGAATGGGATAAGATATTTGCAAATGATATATCAGATAAAGGGTTTGTATCAAAAATCTATAAAGAACTTATCAAACTCAACACCCCAAAAACAAATAATCCAGTGAAAAAATGGGTAAAATACACAAATAGACAACTTTTCCAAAGAAGACATCCAAATGGCTAACAGACACATGAAAAAATGCTCAACATCACTCATCATCAGGGAAATACAAATTAAAGCCACAATGACACCCACGTCACCCAATCAGAATGGCTAAAATTAACAACTCAGGCAACAACAGAGGTAGGCGAGGATGTGGACAAAGAGGATCTCTTTTGCATTGCTGTTGGTAATGCAAACTGGTGCAGCCACTCTGGAAAACAATATGGAGGTTTCTCAAAAAGCTAAAATCTCACCTACTCTATGACCCAGCAATTGCACTATTAGGAATTTATTCTGCAGGGATACAGGTGTGCTGTTTCGAAGAGGCACATGTACCCCAAAGTTTATAGCAGTGCTATCGACAATAGCCAATTATGGAAAGAGCCCAAATGTCCATCAACAGATGAATGGATAAAGATGTGGTGTGTGTGTGTGTGTGTGTGTGTGTGTGTGTGTGTGTGTATAAAATATATATATATGTATTACTCAGCAATCAAAAAAATGAAATCTTGCCATTTGCAACAACATGGATGGAACTAGACAGTATTATGCTAAGTGAAATAAGTCACTCAGAGAAAGACAAATATATGACTTCACTCATATGAAGAATTTAAGATACAAAACAGATGAACATAAGGGAAGGGAAATAAAAAGAATATAAAAACAGAGCGGGGGGCAAAACACAAGAGACACTTAAATACAGAGAACAAACTGAGAGTTGCTGGAGGGGCTGTGGGTGGGGGCATGGGCTAAATGGGTAAGGGACATTAAGGAAGACACCTGTTGGGATGAGCACTAGGTGTTTTACATAGGGGATGAATCACTGGAATCTACTCCTGAAAACATTATTGCATTATATGCTAACTAATTTGGATGTAAATTAAAAATAAATAAACATACAAAAATACAAATAATATGAATCATTATCTACTTCAGTCAAAATAATATCATGTAAACCCAGTATTATGAAAGAAAAATATGAAGACATGTGTCAGTCCTGTTTCGTGACTGTAGTCTTTTAATAAGTTTACATTCTATTTATAAAACAATTTAGATGATGCCTTGCATGTTGGAAATGATAAAAAGCTAAGCTTTGTCAGCAAAAGAGGATGCTTATACTGAGCACTGTGTAAATAATACTGCATCAGTTGGGTTCCCCAGCAAAAAATCTATATCTGTATCTGTGTCTATATCTATATCTATATCTATATCTATATCTATATCTATATCTATATCTATGAAATGAAGAGATTTATTTCAAGGAATTGGCTCATGTGATTGTGGAGACTGACAAGTTCAAATTTGTAGGACAGGTCAGAGGCTCGAAGCTTTCAGGTAGGAGCTGATGTTGCAAACGTGAGGCAGGATTTCTCTTTCTTCAAGGAGACTTAAATTTTTACGGTTCAGGCCTTTGAACCAAATGAATGAGGCCCGCCTACCTTATCACAGTGATTTCTTTACCGTAAAATCAACCAATGGTAGATGTTAACCACTTCTACAGAATATGTCCTCAGCAACAACTAGATTAGTGTTTGCTTGAGTAACAGGTATCATAGCCTGGCCAAGTTGACCCCTGAAAGTAACCATTGCAAATACTTTTTCTCCCAATACAGAGAAATCCTCAGTTGTTTCAATGGTCTCAACGTGTTATCATTTTGTTACCATTTTGTTTTATTGTAAACATGGCATGGCATTGATACAGGACCCTGCTAAGAATGTTTCTGATAGGTTGCTGATGCCAGTCTTTTGCCCTGTGGGTTAAAACAGGGGCCCAGAAACTTTGAGTGTGTCACCTACTCAACTGGGTCCCAGAGTGCAGTTAGGACCTGGTGGGAACTATCATTATATGGTTCAGATGCATGGCCCAGAGCAGACCAAACATAGCTCCTAGATGAAAGAATGATCAATACCTTCCTTTCCATTTGAACTCTAGCTTTAGGATAGGTTGAAAAAGGCAGAGGTAAAAAAAACATTTGCTTTTCCAGAGCCCCCTCAAGCAGTTTCTGGGGAAGGGAAATGGAAGATTTGAGACAGTTCCATGGCTGGACTCAGAAGCACAAATGTTTGAAAATATTTGGCTTTTCTAATGCTTCACACACTTAATCTGATGTTTTTATATTCCTATGGTGACTTAATTAAATATAAATGCTGATTTATTTCTCAAGTTGAAAAACATTCTGCTGAAACTGAGCATAAGTCAGTACAAAGTGTTTCTAAAATGCTGTAGCATTTATCTGTGTTAAAGATTTTTAAATGTTTTAACAGAAAGAGGAATACAGGAAGGAGGATAGGAGAAAAGGACATAGAGAAAATGGGAGAAATGAATACAAAAAAAAGCTGTAGATTTCCATTACATACTTTGTTCAATTATGTTTATAATTTTCAAAATCATCAAATAGCAAATATTATGTCTATTGCACAATGCTTAAACTAATCAAAATGGGGAAAACTTTGCTTCATCATGTTTCTTGAAAAGTTTAAGATAATCTTTAAAACAATTCTATTCTCAGGATTTAAAGAAACTATGAAATAGTGTATATTAACTAAAAATAGTAAAAGAAGTAGACCAGGATAGGTAAAATGGAGGGAAAAGATTTAAAATGTAAAACTGAGACACTAAGCATCATAATAGTTATAATAAATACTTTAATTATCATGTTAAAATAATTATAATATCTAAGTGCACTTGGCACATTTTTCATCAAGGCAAAAGTGATACACAGTAACACCTTGGTTTGAGAGCCTGATTCATTCCAGAAACATGCCTGTAATCCAAAGCACTTGTATATCAAAGTGAATTTCAAGAACCATCGGCTCAGTTGTGATCATGTGATGTTCAGCATCACACGCTACTCATATTGCAAGACATCGCTCCTTTATCAAGTTAAAATTTATCAGAAATGTTTGTTCATCTTGAAGAACATTCACAGAACAAGTTACCCATAACTCAAGGTTTTACTGTATAATATTTTCCACATTTCTAATACTGCTACAGAACCCTTGTAAAGATATATTCTTCTCCAGAGAAACTTGACTACCTAAATGTTCAATGAAAACAACACAAAACCTCAAACAAACAAAGCCTGCCATTGAAATTGACTCCATTACAAATACTGCATTTGATTAAGAAAATAATATGAAGTATCTATGATTTATGTTTTCACACCAGTTCTTATTATACTTTTTAACCTATATAACAAAACATTTGGAATATACATCCAGAAGGATGTTATACTTACTGAGGATTTTGAGAATAAGTAGTCCAATTGTGTTTTATAAAACCAAAACAAACTACAGTAAAAAAAATTAATTTCTAGTTTATTTTACAGATCCATTATTTTAGATAGATTTCAATTAACATTTCATTGAGGATGACATAAAATTTGCACTTTGATAAATTTAAAGAGAATACTTGCAATTTGTGCTAGAAATATATCCTTTCTTTAAATTTTTTTAATGTTTATTTTTGAGAGAGACAGAGACAGAGACAGAGTGCCAGTGGGGGAGGGGCAGAGAGAGAGGGAGACACAGAATCTGAAGCAGGCTCCAGGTTCTGAGCCTGACCCGGGCTCTAACCCACAAGGTGGGAGATCATGACCGGAGCCGAATTCAGACTTTTAACCTACTGAGCCATCCAGGCACCCCACTAGAGCTATATTCTTGAAGAAATCTTGAAATTCAAAATTCATGTTATTCAAAACTTATTTTTCAGGTGAGGGGGATTAAGAGTACGCTTACCATGATGAGCATTGAATAATGTATAGAATTGTAAATCACTATATTATAAACCTGAAACTAATGTAACACTGCATGTTAACTATACTGGAATTAAGAAAGAAAAAGAAAAGAAAAGAAAAGAAAAAGAAAAAAAACTGGGGAAATAAAACCTTTTATTCATAGGAATCAAGTATGGGAGAGGCACTCGCAGAGCACGTAAATGTACAGTTTTCGTGCTGATAATGGTGTGGATCTTGCAGCAATATCACCGGCATTTTCCCATCATCCTTGCCTGCTTACATATTGGTTTAAAAATTATAAGCAGTTCTGCTTTAGTGTCCTTTAAAAATATTGGCAACATCACATCAGTATTTCATAGAGTATACAATTCCAAATTAACAGCAGAGTGTGTCACATTTTTTACTTGGTCTTTTCTTTTTTCTTGTAGTTTTTGGTTCACAATTTGGTTCACATCCAATTTCTGGTTCACAATTAAGGATTTTAGGTATGATTTTTTGCAGTGATATTAGCAGTACTAAACAATGAATGTGTGGATAACCTTGTTACGGGATATGAAAGTAATTTAAATTGTAAAATTAGGTAAAAATAAAAGAACAGAACAATAGGCATCAAAAATCATTCAAAAAAAAATCCGGTGCATGAAAGCAACAATGTTTTAGTCAAGACACTTATGTCATAGGTATTTTTTTTTCCGGCTTAAATGGCCACGGGTAGAACAAAATGCTTTTTTCCTGTCTACTTGTGCAATCCTTGATAATTTTTTTTAATTTGTATGTTTTACATTATTTCCATGTGCATAAAAAGTCTTTATTAATACCTTATCACACTGTATATATTGTCCTGATTTTAAATCTAGTTCTTAGAGATCTAAATTTTATATCTCCTTCTTCATAAAGTTCAAGTTGCTGAGAATAAGCAAGGTGATACTGTGATTGCATGTGTGCTGAACATACTGTGTGTGCTACACATATATGTATAAGCTATCCATATAGTATACATGCTAGCTGTTCACACACTGCTTTTACCTCGTATGGCCTCACATAAACTTAAATATGAGTAGGTAAAAGTGATTAGAAATAAAGTTCATTTTGCCTTTTTCTTTTCTTTTTTTTTTAATTTTGTGGGCGAGAATCATTTTGTCTTACAGGAATGTACAATGTTTTGTACACAAGAAATGCCTTAGTTGAGGTTAGCTTCAAAAGCAGATTTTTAGGCAAGGGTTGAGCACTCGTCATTTTGAGAGGAATGCTGACAGTGTCATGGAGAGGTGACACGGGGAAGGGAATTCAGACAATAAGGGATATACTGTTAAATGAACTTCTGTGGTCACTGGCCATAGCTCAACTCCACAGAAAGCTCTGGGAAACAGTGCGAAACATGTTTCAGAATAGCATGGCCAGAGTTGGGGAGCTAGGGTATATATTCATTCACTCCCACCCTTCTGTTATCCATTATGGGGTGGACTTCAGGGGAGGTATGTTATATCTGAGGCATTCCCAGGCTACTGGGCTCCTGGGCAATGTAGGGTCCAGCAGTGTGAGGGCTGCTCTTCCACAAAGTGAGAAGTCATGCTCCTGTATGGAAATGCTAGG
Source organism: Acinonyx jubatus (assembly GCF_027475565.1). Classification (NCBI taxonomy): domain Eukaryota; kingdom Metazoa; phylum Chordata; class Mammalia; order Carnivora; family Felidae; genus Acinonyx; species Acinonyx jubatus. Next base: position 155,089,275 of record NC_069382.1, read on the forward strand.
ATGATGAATTCAAGACTGAATCCATACAATGGATAATCAGAAAACACTTAATAAAATAAATGAATCTAGTGAAATAATTGTTCAATATTATATGGCTAGTGCTAGAAAATACATTTAAAAAAAAAAAAAACAAGGATGTGCACTTTCAAGACTTCTTTCTTTTTTTAAGTTTATTTTTATTTATTTTGACAGAGACAGAGATGGCACGAGCAGGGGAGGGGCAGGGAGAGAGGCAGAGAGAGAATCCCAAGCAGGCTCTGTGCTGCCAGCACAAAGCCCAACATGGGGCTGGAACCCATGCAACTGTGAGATCATGATCTGAGCCAAAACCAAGAGTCAGATGCTTAACTGACTGAGCCACCAGGCACCCCACAAATGCTTCTATTCTATTTAAACTTCTTAAACTTGTTTTCTTATGTAATAATGGCTGCTCATTTCCATTAACTAAATATCATTTTTTTAAAGTTTATTCACCCACTTTGAGAGACATAAAGAGAGAGCAGGAGGGGCAGAGAGAGGGAGACAGAAAGAATCCTAAGCAGGTTCTGTGCTGTCAGTGCAGAGCCTGACGCAGGACTTGAATGCACAAACTGCGAGATCATGACCTGAAATCAAGAATCAGACGCTCAACTGACTGAGCCATACAGATGCCCCCTAAATATCAATTTTTAAAACATTATTTCTTGGGAGTCTCTCCCTGTGTCTCTCTGCCCCTCCCCTGCTTGGGCTCTGTCTCTCACTCTCTCAAAATAAATAAATAAACATTTTTAAAAATCACAACATTTATTTTTTCCTTATTCTCATTTATACACTTCATCAAGTAATACTTATATATTAATAATTCAGTTTGATAAATAATGAATTTTTAATTTTTATTGATGATTAAATCAATATATGTAAGTAAACTACTTAGAAAAATAGCCTGACTTAAAGTAAGGTTTTAAAAAAATATTTTATTTAAACAATTATTATTATTATTATTATTATTATTATTATTATTATTTCATGTTAAATTCCTCAATCACAAATGGTCTACAACCCAGGAATTTTGATTGCATATGCTACATGTGCCATTCATATAAGCTAACTCCTTAGAATATCAATTGCAATATATCCTGAAAAAGATAATGGGAGATTTATGGTGAATTAGCTCTTAAAACCAGAAATATATTATTAATTTATAATTATATTAATAATATAATTAATAATAATATTAATAAGGTTGACCAAACTTCACTTTGATTATTATTCTGATGTAACCTTGCCAAGGTTTATTCCCCAGCATTTACTTTGTAAAAAATATTTTTTTTGTTCTATTCCTAATAGGCCCCTATCTGTCATTGGCTTCTGCCAAGACTAACCGATGGAAAAGCCCAGTGGTTGATTCCTCCTAACCAATGAGCAGATCTGTGTCTCTGAAGTATGTGTTTCCGAGTCAAAGTAAATTATGTAAATATTGAGCAACCAACATATGCAAAGTGGTTTGTTGCACACTGGGCCACCAAAACTAACAAATCATGAAAGAGTCATTGCTCAACTTCCTCGAGCTAGTACTTTGGGGCTGTGAATTCTCAGAGCAGCCACTACAAACAAATCTTTCTTGTAGTGTCTAACACTGGATATTGCAATGCTTTGCATGGAATAAGTAGGTATCTTTTTCTTGGAAAGCATAATGTCATGTTTTCAATGCAACTTAGCTAAGGCACAGGATTTATATAGCTTAGTTGTTTTATAAAGTTCAATAGAATGTTAATAGCCACCAAGTATTGAAATCTAGGATTTAGATTTCATTATAATGGGGCCAAATGGCATGCAGGAAACCCCAAGCGTCTTATTCAGTTTTGTAGTACTTGGCATACCTTGCAGGTGGTTTCCAGGAACTTGTGTAATAGAAAACTAAGGAAGAATATAGCAGATGGCAGAATGATAGGCATATTGAAATTCCTCTCAAGGTTTTTAAAATATTCAAGTCTTCTTTGATAAGAACCTTTTGAAATTTTGCCCATAGTTCTGAAACAAATTGAAATCAAACCTTACATAAACTCTGTTCTATTTTTCTAATTTCAAGTTGATAGGTAAATAAGTACTATGAAATAAGTACTATAAAATATTAGAATAAGCCTTGAAAATATTGCAAGGCTCCCAGTTTAGCTAATAATAAACTACAGTTTCAGAGCCAAAAATTTCAAGATCTAGTATAAAATCTGAGAAATCTCAATAAACTTTAAGGATAATTTCCTATAGAAATTATAAAGCATCAATATAAAATACATTGCCATTTCTTTGTGAGTCATAACTTTGATCAATATATCTTTCTGGGCATAGAGATGTGTAGAGCTTATATAAGATTATGGAATTAAAAGCCAGTGCTACTAGAAGAAAACTGTCTGTATGTTTACTAAGAGAAGCCTAGGAATCCCCAGACCCATCTAATTGTATATTCCCTGTGAAGGCCTCTTTTCTTAGCAGCTCTAGATCAGCACTCTCCAATAAAAATGAAAACCATAAATGAAAGACACACATGCCCACTTGATATGGCCACTTGCATAATGCGTAGCATAATGAACCAAACAGGTCTCGAACTTACATACACACACATACATGAAAACGCACATACACATTCCTTTTTCTCCATCGGTGTTCAACATCATGATAAATGGTTGTATATCCCCCAATTCATTCTCCACTCCCTATTACTCCATGTTTGACGTTGTCAATGGTTGACACCAATAGAAATGACCAGGAGGAAGTAGGAATGAGCAGAAGAATGTAGGGGACAGTCAGTCCATTGCCCCCACCCCCATATCTCCTTGGTAGTGGCTGAAATTCTCCACCTAAGACAAGACTTTCTTCTTGATGCCAATCTCATGGTTAGAACTTTTGCCAGGTTTAATAGCACCACAATCTTTCCCTACCCTTCAGGAAAGCAACTGACTTTCTGTGATCCTAGTTCCTGGATGCTTTACCATCTCTCGTTGGATTCCTTTACTTTGCCCACATCCCTATACATAAGTCCTTTATTACCTTCTCCGCAACTAAACCTTCCAATGTACCATCTGTTTCTCATTGTGACACTAACTGATATAATGGTATAATAATTTACTTACTATGACTTATTCCATAAAACTAATATCATTTTTTACTCATCTCTGCCACATTAACAGGCTATTTAGCCATTAATTGCTTTCTCCTATTACTTTCCATATTTCCTTCTTGGATTTAGTCACTTTCTAATAGAATTTGTCAAAATATTCTTTTGCCTCAACTAAAAAATTGGATTTCCTCACAAGACACCACATTTCTTATATCTGCTCTTTACTCTCATGCTTCTATTATAGGGGCAGACAGCAGAGCCCACATTCTTATTTTCCAATTACCAACTTTTCATCATTCCTTGGTATTCTAGCTTTCATTCAACAGACATTTATTGAACATTAACTATATGTCAGGCAAATTTTTTCAAAAAAGGAAAAATCAAGAACCAATTTTGCAAAATTCTGTGTTCTCATGGAGGTTATATATTGCTAGGGGAAACAATTAACAAGACAAGTAAATATTATATATTTTATGTTAAAGAGTGACATGGCCACTTACACATCATTTCTCTTCAGCAACTAGGCATGAACATTTCTCTTTTGAGGCTTATGTCACCTGAAATAATCATGTAGGAATTTCTGAGAAACAGGTTTACCCTATCACTCTCCATGACAGTTGTGGCCCTGGACTCAAAACCCTCATCTTTCAACTCCAACTATTATTCTCAGTACTATCTATATTAATGTGTGGACACTGACACACTCCACCTTCAGAGTTCTTTGACCTTCTTTAAAGCCTCACTCTATTTCAGTCACTCTGACAACCAAACTTCATGAGTATATTTAGTATGTCACAGTAACATACAAATTCTATGCCCGATATATTAATATAACATAGCACTCTTTTACCTAAACTATCATCATTCTAGCACATGGACAGCCTTATTTTCACTATATCTACTGTTATTTATAAATAAAACTTCAGAATTTCTATACTCCTATGGGCTCTTGGGCACATACTGCTTTTGTTTTCTTTCTCTATCCAGCATGGGGTGCAAGGTTCCCTTTGCAGACCTTCTGGCTGGCACTTTTAACTTTTTCAACTGCAGAGACTCACTGTAAACCCTCTAAACCTTAATGAATCCAGGTTAAATGTTTTCTTTGCCTCTACAACCAGATTAACACACACACACACACACAGGAGTGAACACAGGCACTACAACAACAACAAACCTGCATATCTGTAAATCACAAACAGTGTTGCCTATTTGTTTTTCTAGGTCTTTTTAGTTGACACGTGAAATATTTGAAACAGTTAGCTTTTTATCCAGGTCCTGTGACTCTCATAATCTTCGTTGCTCACTGCTGATGAGGCATATCTACCCAAAAGGAGCTGAAGCAAATACACAGAAGTTGCCTTATTTCTGCCTTGCAGATCTGGGTACCTCATGCCCATGCTTACTTTCTTGTCTTCTATCTCAGAGAAATAGATGATTCCATTGGCTACTTCATCATAGTCTATTCCTTATCCTCTCCTTCAAATCTTTCTTTTCCTTTGGTTATCCATTCTCTTTTCATTAGCTTTTTTTTTAAATTAATGTTTGTTTATTTTTGAAAAAGAGGAGACAGAGTACAAGCAGGGGAGGGGCAGAAAGAGAGGGAGACACAGAATCAGAAACAGGCTCTAGGCTCTGAGCCATCAGCACAGAGCCCAATGCAGGGCTTGAACCCAGGAACGATAAGATCATTACCTGAGCTGAAGCAGAATGCTTAACCAACTGAGCCACCCAAGTGATCCACCCACTAACTTTCTAATAAACCTTATGTTTGACATATAACAATGCCCCAGGTTGTTACATTAAAGTGCAAAACAGAACATGAACAAATAAATAAATCAAACACAAAAAGTAAATAACTTCTTATGTCTCCTCTTTCTTCCGTTTCATATTTCTAGAATTCACCAGTAACTCAAAAAAAGAGGTGGAAAGAGTTTGAGGAGTCATTCCAAGGGAGCAGTGTAAACTCTTCTCTTTCTGTGATTGTCCAGGTCAAGGTCTGAATCTATATGGGTGTCCAGCTTCATCACTTGTTTAATTGTGAAACTTTGGTAAGAAACCATCTAATTTCTCCAAACTTTCTTCTGGTCTTCTTATTGTAAAATGGGAAGAAAAGAGTAGCTGACAAATTATATTGCATATGCACTATATTAATATATTAGACAATATCTATTATAGTTCAGAAATCAATAAATGTCTCCTATCATCACTATCATTGTTGCCACCCAGAGAAACTATAATTACACATTACCATGGTATTCATGACATTTAAGAAAACAATCTAGAAGACTTCCTTTTTCTGAATTTTATAAACTAACAGATTACATTAAAGAACTATCTTGTAGTCCATATACCTATCCCATTTGGGCACTATTGATTCAATCTGAACTGCAAGAATTTTATTTTAAAAAGGCTGGATATATTTCCAAAATTAAATGCTGTATCTTGTGTGCAAAATTGCCTCATGCTATGCTTGTGATTCTGTATTATGTGCTTAGACTTGATAAGCAGTAGTATTCAAGGCCTGTGATTGAAGATGACATCAAGACAGCTTTGATTTGCCTTGTAAGAATTTATTAGTCTGAGAGAATACTCCAAAGCATCTAGGAACAACATACTTATTTCCAGTGACTGATAGATGAAACAATGGGTGATAGGAATTACCTAGAGGCACTAGTTTACTTAAAACTTTTCATTGTAGTTGACATGACCTTGGAAGGATATGAATACTGGTTCCTCAGGGTGTTTAATCAACTAGGAAATAGAAACTTACAATTGTGCCTTGGCAAATATCAATTCACCATACCTCTCACATATAGTGTCACAAGAAGAGATAAAAAGCTCCTGAAAAATATCTCTGCCATGATCAGTTTATCGTATCACAACAGATGTGTATAATTAAACATATTTTGAGGATTCAGTGGAAACTATGGAGGTTTGTGATTTATATAAGGATTTCCATGCAATGGCTTAAATTAATCAGAATTGGGGAATACATGAGGCAGGTAAAAATATAGAAAATTACCTTTTTGATGACAAACTAAGATGTGAAGAAATAGAAACAGATGGATCCGTCTTAGGCAAAAAAAAAAGGATTTCCTGTGGTAAAGGATGTTGTGGTAAAGAGCAGGACCTCTGAAAGGCATGAGAATGATAGCACAGATTTTTGAAGAATGTTTAGAGAGAGGGATAAGATTGGAGTCTTCTTCAAGAAGCCTGTGTGGCAAACAGGAAGCATTAGAACTTTATGAAATGTTACTTTCATATAAACTTGTAAAATGATGATATGGAGAATAAAGAGATAGGTCTGTGGCTTCTCCATTATCACTATGTCACAGGGTTAGCAGGATTATAGTGTCATTACATCAAGAATAATAGTTAGATTCCTCTACTGCTAAACAGTGAAGCCAGCTGAGGCCACCAGGAGATCCAGGATTTCTAGAGAGCATAACTTCGTGGCAAGACACATTTGATAAGGTGGCACGTTAAAAACAAAAAATAAAGGCTAGAAGTTGGTCACATATTTATTCTATCAACCAACTTTTGATTACTTAAGCATTGTGGTTCCACCATGCCTTTAGAACAATGCTAGACAGTGAAGATGGAGCAGAAAACCTTAAACCCTGCATATGGTAAACAGAATAATGCCCCCCTCCCACAAAGATGTTCACGGCCTAACTCCCAGAACCTATGAATAAGTTGCCGTACATGGCAAACGGAACTTTGTCAATGTGATTAAATAGTGATGTTGAGATGGAGGAAATTTTCTGGATTATTTAAGAAGGGCCTGTGTAATCACAAGGGATTTTATAAGAGAAAGAGGGAAACAAGAGACACATAGTCAGAGAGCCATGATGACAGGTGAAGTTGGAGTGATGTGCTTTGAAGATGATGGAAGGACCATAGGCCAAGGAAACATCAGGAAAAGAGGTTCTAAAATGCTGTTTTATGATCCAATAATTCCACCTCTAGGTATTTACCCAAAGAAAACAAAATCACTAATTCAAAATGATATATGCACCCCTATGTTTATTTTAGCAATATTTATGTTAGCCAAGATATTGAAACAACCCAAGTGCCCATTGATAGAAGAATGAATAAAGATGTGACACACACACACACACACACACACACACACACACACACACACCACACTCTGGAATATTATTCATCCATAAAAAAGGATGAGATCTTGCCATTTGCAACATTATATGGATGGACCTAAAGGGGATTATGCTAAGAGAAATAAGTCAGACCTAGAAAGACAAATACATATGATTTTACTTATATGTGGAATCTAAAAAAATCAAACCAACTGAATAAACACAGAAACAAAAAGCAGAGCCAGAACTATAAATATAGAGAGCAAACTAATGGTTGCCAGAAGGAAGAGTGAAGGGGGGTGGATTAGCAAAATGGATCAAGGGGAGTGGAAAATACAGGTTTCCGGTTATGGAACAATAAGTCATGAGATATAATATGCAGGATAAGGAATATAGTCAATCGTATTGTAGTAATGTTGTATGGTGACAGAGGGCAGCTACACGTGTGGTGAGCATGGCATAATGTGTAAATTTGTTGAATCACTACATTGCACACCTGGAAGTAATGTAACATTGTGTGTCAACTGTACTAAAATAAAAACAAAAAGAGAAAAAATAAAATAAGATAAAAAGAAAACACTCTCCTTTGCAAACTCCATAAGGAATGTAGTTTTGCCAAAACCTTGATATTAACCTGTAAGTTTAATTTCAGATCTCTGACCTCGAGAATGGTGAGAAAAGTTTGTTGTTTTAAGCCATTAAACTGGTGGGAAATTGCTACAGCTGGAATATGAAAATAATAAAGTGCTCAAAAGAAATATATAGTCTGTATCTTATACAGACAAATTCTTCAATAATTACATACAAATATCAAGAGTATTATAGAGAGTTTTGTAGATACCAATGGCAGTCCAGGAAAGGGGCATTGGGCTTTTACTGGGGACTTATGGAAGGCTTTCTAAATAAAATGATTGTTAATTTTTAATTATGAGTAGGAATTTACCAGTATCCTTAGTCAATATCATTTCTGTTCTTTGATCATTCCATTCCCAGTGCCATTTTTCTAAAATATAAATGTGATCACATAATTCCCACATTTAAATCCTTCAGAAGATTCCCAGTTTATAATCCTGATACCTATTTTTTAAACACTCTCCCCTCAATTTGTCTTGCTAATTTGTCTTTCTACAATAAATAGCAGGGAGAAAGAACAACAACAGAATACGCAGCACCTTCAATACCTGGGTTTAGAAATCCCCTTTTCTATACAACCAATGCCACCACTTACCAGTACTGCCTTGCACTTAATTGTAGGAGATAGTTTCCCTAAATTCTGCCACTACAAAAGAACTCACTTCCTCCAGTTTCCAATAACATGTTCTTTCTGGGCTCTCACTGTCAGCCTACTTCAAGTCCAGACTTCTACTAATAGCCTGTTCAAGGTGATTTAGGCTTTCTCTACCATTCCCCACAAATTCATTGCAGCCTCCGCCCAAAACCATGTCCACATTTTTAGGTATTTGTTATGGAAGCACCCCACCTCTGGTACAAAAACCAAATTGGTTTTCTATTGCTCCACAAAAAATTTTACTCGAATGCAGTGGCTAAAAAGCACATAATTATTATCACATAGAATCTGTATGGCATAGTCTGGTAGGGTTTAGCTGCACCCACTACTGAGGATCTCACAAGGGCTACATCCCAAGTGTTAGGTAGGCTGTATTCCCATATGGAAGCTGGACTGGGGAAGAATCTGCTTTTAAATTCATTCAGATTGTTGGCAGAGGTCATTTCTTTGTGGCTATGACTGAAGGCCCCTGCTTTTTGCTGGGTGTGGGCTGGGGGCTGGTCTCCTGTCCTAGAGACAGCCAACCATGCCCTAGGAACTTTCTGGACATGGACACTTACTTTACCAAGTCATCCAGGAGAATTTCATGCTCAGTCTGCTAAAATGAAGACTGATATAATGGAATGTAATCTCAGGGATAACATCCCATCGCCTGTCCTATATTTTATTACTTCAAAGCCACAGATCTTGCCCACACTCAGGGAGAAGGTACCACAGCACACATCGATACCAGAAGGTGAGAAATTTTAGGGCTTTCCCACAATTGATAATTTTCAACTTATTTTATATAGAAATGCACACATAAATAATGCATTCTGGGACTGACTTGCCCTCAAGGTCAAGAAAATGATTCCCCATCCTATTAATTACCAAAAAGAAATGTTTAAATTAACAAAGTCTTCAATATCGTCATTTATACTTTTTATACTAAATTAGTATACTTATATTCTTTGGTGACAGGGCAATGTGATGAAAATAGGTTGGATTATAAAGTAAAAGCTTCCAAGACTATGATGTGGATTACTGACTTGTCTATAGCTATTTTTTAATAATCTTATGTACCATATATGAGTCAATCCATTTTAACTCTCTGAGCCTAAGTTTCTTCATCATCCAAGTCAGGATAATAATCTACAATGTCATGAAAAACCATGTATGTGTATGTGTGTGTGTGTGTGTGTGTGTGTGTGTGTGTCTGTGTGTGTGTGTGTGTGTGTGTATATATATATATCAAGCGATCTATATCTATATATACATCTACATGTATATATATCAGTGTGTATGTGTGTATATATATATATCAGTGTGTATATATCTATATAAGCATTATATATATGTATATATATGTATATAGTCACACACATATCTTTTGTAAACTTTAAGGTTTTATGCATATGTTGACTTGAATAATATTGATAATCACAGTACTAATTATAATGTAAGACTTATGAATGTCATCTCAATGGTTAGTCTTTGGGAATCCTGAAAAAACAAACTGTCAGCACAGAGCACAGAGCCCAATGTGGGGCTTGAACTCAAGAGCTGTGAGATCATGACCTAAGCTAAAGTTGGATGCTCAACTGACTGAGCCACCCAGGTACCCCATCTCATTACTCTTCAGAAAGATTACTTGCAGCAATCATCTGTTTCACACAAACTTATTTTTGTCTACACATGATGCCTCCTCTGAGTCTTTTGCTCAACAGCCTTTAAATTTTCCGCATTTCCTCATAAACATGTAGTAATATTAATGCCCATATTCTCTGTAAGTAATAGTTTACTTTTCCAGAACTAGTTACAAGACACTCAAATAAAAACAAACTTTTCTTTATCAGTCTTTCAGGTCAACCTTATTTTCCATCTTTCTGTGTTTGCCTTAATCATTAACTATATTCTTTACCTTAGCACAGATTATTTTCTCTTTACCTATTCAGTTCAAGCATATCCTCAGGTGTTAAAATCCCTAGGAGTAGTTAGGATTTTTTTTTTTTACTGTAAGTTTTTACTGTCTTTGCTTTTCTTTATATGACTCTACTTTCATTAAAATGATGATAATAATTATGTATATGCAAGTTATATATTATATATATACACATATATATAATTTTTTATTTATGAAGTGCTATATTTGAAAGAATTACCACGGTGAAAATTATTCTAGGTGACACTAAGCCTAAATTTTATTGTCACACAGCATAAACCAATTGGTTTCTAACAGATGAAAGTTTAGCCTCCTGAGAAAAATGAAACTTTTTAAGAATGTAAAAAAGTAAAATTTAGGAAAGGGAAGTAATTTTAACCACATTAATGAGTTTCCTAAAGGAATGTCTAAAGTAATTTTAAAACCTCATTTATAACAATTAATGCTTTTTATTTTTAAAAAGTCTATCAATTTTTTATTTTCTTATTTGTTTAATTAAAACATACAGTCAATTCCCTCTGAACATCTTAATTTTGGCATTTCTAAAAGCATACTTTTTACTCTTGTGGTAAGAAGAAATTCTTGTCATTTATTTAACATTCTAATTTTGCTATTTATCATTATAGTTAGCCTACAAATCTACCTTAAAACAAAATTTTATGTAAAAAGTAGAACTCACATTACTTTTTTCCTTTATATTTATTTTCAGATTTGAAAGAGCAAAGAAAAATGTAAACTTTTGTTACTCTTCCATATAAGTCATTCACCTCTGTGATAAGATAAAGAACTGGTAAACACTTAGATTCTGGACTCTTTAAATTCTCAAATATTAAGGTAAAAAGTTTTTAAATATTGTTCAACAAATGTTTTTAAATTACATTGCCTTGTCAGGTACCATTAATGATTACTGATGACCTTTGGCCCTCTTCAAATGGAGAATTTTTCACACTAAAGCTTTAATCTTAAAGTTTCAAATACTTTCCCAAAACTTTTTCTCTGGGTTTACATTAATGGGACACCTGCTACCTTAAAGCAGCTAGAGTGTCAGTTCACCTGTAAGACAGGAAATAAATCAGACAACTGGACAGCTACAAATGAAATGGTGGGCTCAAAACAGAATTAGTAGTGGTAAAGTATACTTCTTACAGTGTTTCTCACTATTTAATAGCAGGTGTTTATTTCACATGTACTATCAGATGATTGTTCCACTGTTAATTATAATTTTAGAAATAAAATATCTTTTTGCCAATTGAATATATTTGATTGTAGAATATATCAAGTAATGGATCAGTAAATATGCATTTATTTAATAAATATTTGAGGAGATACAAATGGGCACAAGTGACTGGGCCAGCCAAGGAGATCAGAGGGAAAGATGAATAAAGTCCAGTCTATGCTCTTAAAGGATGTGTCACCTAGTTCTGAAGATATCTACACATAATTATAATAAACATCAAGATGCATGGGGCTCCTGGGTGGCTCAGCCGGTTAAGCGTCCAACTTTGACTCAGGTCATGATCTCATAGCCTGGGTATGAGCCCCACATCGGGCTCTGTACTGGCAGCTCAGAGTCTGGAGCCTGCTTCAGATTCTGTATCTCCCTCTCTCTTGCCCCTCCCCACCTCGTGTTTTCTCTCTCTCTCTCTCTCTCTCTCTCTCAAAAAATAAACAAAAAATTTAAAGAAAATAAATATCAAAATGCAGTAAGTGTGGGAAAAAGATATAAATGAAACCATTATGGTAGTTCAGAAGGAAAAAAAAAACCTTTTTTTTCCCAAGAGTGATCAGAGAAAGCTTCTTGAGGAGGTGGTATTCAGTTATACCTTGCATGGTAACAATTTTGTTCTTTTAGACATGTATGTAAAATTGCTGCCTGTGCAAAACAAAATGTTACAACTTTCAAAAAGCACTGAATACCTTCAACGTGCCAAATGCTGGTTTGGGTCCTTTATTAGCTTTCTATTGCAGCATAAAAAAATTATCACAAACAAAGTCTTGAAACATCACAAATGTCTTGAGGTCAAACATTCAAGTTGGCTGGCTAGGTTTTTCTTAGGATACCACAAGCATGAAATCAAAGTGATGTCTGGGCTGGGCTCTTATTTGTAGGACCTGGGAAGAATCTTCTAAGCTCATTTAAAATGTTGGCAAAATCTAGTTCCTTGTAGTTGTAGATCAGAAGTCTTCTTTTCTTGCTGCCTGTCAGTCAGGGACCACTTTCTGCTCCTAGAAGTTTTCCATATTCCTTCGCATGTGGCCGCCTTCAAGTTCAAAGCAACAACAATGTACTGAACTCTTGCCATGCTTCATATTTCTGATAGCCCTTCTGCTGTATCCGTCTTCCCTATTTGTCTTACTTTTCTGCTATCAGCCAGTGAAAGTTATCTGTTTAAGGGATCGTGTGATTAATTTAAGCCCATCTGGATAATTTCCTCCCTTTTTTAAGAGCAATCATGCCACATAACATAACATAACCATCACCTTCACAGGTTCTGGGGATTAGGACTTCTTTGATTCTAATGTTCAGGTTCAAAATTCCACTACTTATAAAATTAGTAATGTTCAGAGTTGTGAAAATTATTTAAATCTCATATTTATCCAAGTTAGACACATTGCGTTTATCAAATAGACTGCTTCAAAAGAAAATTGTGATTCTGAGATATTTCCACAATTAGAAGTCCCTGATGATGACACCCTGAAGAAACTGTGTTTCCAGAGAGAAGTACATCAAGCAGGTGAGAAAATGGGCACTATAAGGATATTCAGAAAGACTGACCAAGATCGCTCTCCAGTATCCCAGTGAAGAGACAGGCACCTGGGATTCCCCAAACCCCTCTTTTATCTCCATGGGTAATTGCAACTTGAGCATGAGACTACAAGACAAAGTGGGCCACAGTTTCATGACCCCTGATAAAAAGAATAGCCCCAGAAAATATCCAGCCAGATCCTTTTATCAACATGGATGATTCAAACACAAACTTGGTACTACAGGGTCCAGCTAGTCCCACATCAAAAAGAATAAAATACTAAAGAATAAACTTAAACAAGGAGGTAAAAGACTTGTACAATGAAAACTACAAAATGTTGCTGAAAGAAATTAGAGAAGACACAAACAAATGGAGAAACATCCCTTGCTCATAGATTGGAAGACTTACTACTGTTACAACGTCACTAGTACCCAAAACAATCTACAAATATAACATAATCCCCATAAAATTCCCAATGGTATTTTTTGCAGAAATAGAAAAATCCATCTTAAAGTTCATGGAATCTCAAGGGACCCCAAATAGCCAAAACAATCTTAAAAAGAACAAAGTTGGACATCTCATCTTTCCTGATGTCAATACTTAGCACAAAAGTACAGTAATAAAACAGTAGTTATTGTCATAAAGACAGATATATTGACCAATAGAAAAGTATGAAGAGCCATGAAATACACCCTCACTATATGGTCAAATGAGTTTCAAAAATGACACTAAAACAATTCAATGGAAAAAGATGGTCACTTTAACAAATGGTATTGGTAAAACTAGATAACCCTATGCAAAAGAATGAAGTTGTATTCTTACCTTACTACATTCAAAAATTAACTTAAAATTGATCAAATATGTAAATATTAGACCAAAAACTATAAAATTTTTATAAGAAAACACAGGAGCATTGTTTCAATCTTGCCAGATAGAAAGAGTTCTGGAGATTGGTTGCACAACAGTGTGGATGTACTAAACTGAATTGTACACTAAAAAATGGTTAAGATGATAAATTTTATGTTATATATATTTTATCATCATTGAAAATTATATATGACTATAAAAAAAGTCCCTGATAAGTTTTAAAGAGATCCTATCTACCATTTAAGGAAATGTAGGGACAAACACACGTACACACACATACACACACATACAGAGGCACACACAACACATGAAGTGTAAATATGGGGCAAGTCAGGGAGAAATCTATTCTTGGTTTATAGGAAGGACTAGAAAATTTTGAGAGAAAGTCAAAGTTGCATTTATTCAATATTGCTTTCACATAGCCTCTTTATTGGTTAATATACAGTTTGTCCATCATCCAAATTATTACTCACACAGTACCAAACAACTGTGTGTTTGGAAATGTGATACACTTCTGTTTCCCTCAGTCTCCTTGGATTGATAGGTAGACACAAAACACATTTCATGATTTTTTCTCAAGAGAAAGAAAAATGGAAATGTTGGGTTGGGATGTAGAAGGTATACATTTTTCACATTTTCATTTTACACCTCTGGTACTGTTATAGTATTAACTTTTTAAAAAATCCATCACAATCTATGAAGAAGCCCTATTCAAAATATTCTTTTATCAACATTATATTTCTTTTTGATAACAATGTCTGTATTTTCTGGAAGAAAGTTTTGTCTTTAACTGTAAAGCAGTAATCCCTCAACAAGATATTTTCAAATGGAAGCCTTACCTAATTTTTATATTTTGGGTTATTTCCATACAAATGCATGAGTCTGATGCTACTGTGGTGATCTTCAACAATATATTAAGTTTAAAACCCAAGAAAGCTCAAATGTTCAAGTAATGCAGAAGTTCCAAGAGTAATAACAGTTGTTCTGGCTTTCATATTAGCTGGATTAAGGGCACTGGAAATCTAGTCACTAATAATGTTGACAACATTTTATATTTATGTACCACTTTAAACTTTGCAGTCACTCATTTATTTTCAGTATATGCATACAATCATCCTTGAGGCTGTTGTCATCATTCACATGTCTACAATGAAAGCCCTGATAATAAGAGGTTGGGTAAGTTGCCAAAAGTCAAAGCTAATGAGTGGCAGAGTTGGGAAGAAATTCAGAGGTACTTGAATCTAATTTTAGTTTCTCTTTCTTGAAATATGAAATCTGTCATATTTCAAGACTACATAGACAGCCACTAGTTGGGCTCTTCTAGCAAACTCTGATTTGCCCATCTTTGCTTGATATTCTCTCTATCCCAGAAAAGGAAAGTTGCTCTTTCTTCTGACAAGATGGCATGCTGCCATTACAACATCCTTTAATAAATAAACATATCTATTCAATGTCACAACAAATTAGAAAGTACTTATTTCTGTTCAGTGAGCCAGATGAAATCAATAATCACCAGGGAGTTCCCACTATAATTCGTTAGAGCCATTCGCTGGGCCTCAGTAATCTGCTCAGAGAATGGAGCCAAAGTCTGGGTTCACTGGGGAGAGAAAGTTAGGATCAAATATTTCAGCTCAAGTGAAAAAAGTATCAAATAATCATTGCATTTCAGCCTTCTTCACAGTGATGCATTTCCTTCTCGCAAGAAATTGTTTCAGAATCACCCACTAATTTTGAGAATGTATCCAGAATTTTTAAAAAAACTTTCAAATGACATACGCTGGAACAAATAATGGCAATGATTTTTTTTTTAAGTACTGTGAAAATCTGGTCTTTTTGGTCCCCTAAGTCCACCTCATTGGTCACACAACTCAGCAGTTCCTCCTGGTCTATTTCACTACTTATGACTTTCAGTTTCCTTTCTTGAAAGCTCCTTTTCTCTTCTACCTCAGTGTTGGAGGCTTCAAAGTGCATTCTTTAGCACTCTTGTCTTCTCTACATCTAAACCCATTTCCCTAGTGATATTAACCAGTTTCACCATTTTAAATAATATTCGAATGGCCACAAACCCTGAATTTATAAGTCTAACCTAGATTTTCTTTTTCTGAACTCCTCACTAAGATACTCAACTTGACAACTGGCTACTTCATTTGGATTTCTAAAAAAAAAAAATTCAAATGCAGCATGTTCAGAATCGACTCTCATTTTTCCCTCCCAGAGCTACTTTGCTCAACCTATCTCAGTTGACAGCATCCCATCCTTCAGCTGCTCAGTCTCTGAACCTTGAAATCACCTGTGTCTTCCCCCTTGCACCAGACTTGTATCCCAAGAAACCGTGGACTTTATCTTCAAATATACAAGAGTCTATCCACTCCTTACTGCCTTCATTACTACTCCCATCAGAGTTAATATTATTTTACCTGAATTAATGCAAAAGACACCTGAAAATTCTCCCTGCATCAAGTTTGCACTTTTCCTCTCAGTTTATTCTCAAAACAGCAGAAAGTGTAATCCTTTGAAAGTATAAATCAGAATAAATGAGTATTCTGTTTAAAATCTTGCTATGGTTTGCACAGTATAAAAACAAGTTCTGAAAATTGCCTTCAAAGGCTGCAGAATTTGGCCTATGTTGACCTTTTTACTCACTCACTTTACTCCATATATTGGCCTTGTGCAGCTCCAGGAAGATGCCAGCCCTGCTACAGGGTTTCAAACATTTGCACTGGCCACTCCCTCTGCCTGCAATGCTCTAATTCCTAACATCTAGATGGCTATCTCCTACAAACACTTCAAGTCTTTGTTCAATTTCCACTCACTCAAATGACCTTTTTTTAAGTCACAGCTTGTAACTCCAGCCAACTCCATTTTTCTAGTTCCATTTTTCTCCATAGCTTTTACTATCTTCTAATCTACTATGGAATTCACTTTATTACTATGATTATTATTTGCTCTATACCCTTTGTTGTTACAATAGAACTTCCATGAGGGACTGAATTATTGCTTTTTTTCACCATTGTACAGCAACATCTAAAGTGTCTGATGGATAATAGACACTCAGCAATGGGTGAAGTATTTTTTTCTAAAGAAGTTTATTTCTTTAAATTATCACAGTAACTGTTTCTCTAGATATCATATAAAGTATATATATATATATATATATATATATATATATATATATATATATGTATATATGTGTTTGTGTGTATACATGTGCATATTTTATATGTTCCTAAGTTCTAATATTTTAAAATAGTTTTACGTGTCACTAACGAGTAAAATTGCCCTATGACTAATGCACGCAGTTGTTTACAGAAACAAGTTTGTATAAAACTCATTTCACATCACTCAGTAATGATAAGTTATGTTTAATTAAAATTAAATGATAGTGTATATATAAAGAAAGAAACAAGTACTGTGTAAAATAAAGAATAGAGGCATCTAGAATTGGAAATGACGGGATGTAAACAAAAACATTATTAGAATTAAACTAGCCTCTTTTTTTCATGTTTATTTTTTTTACTTATGAGAGAGACAGAGAGAGAGACAGAGAGACAGAACCTGAGCAAGGGAGGGGCAGACAGAGAGGGAGAGAGAGAAGCCCAAGCAGGTTGCATGCTGTCAGCTCAGGGTCCGGAGCAGGGCTTGAACCCACTAACTGTGAGATCATGACCTGAGCCAAAATCAAGAGTCAGACGCTCAACTGACTGTGCCACCCAGGCTCCCCAAAACCAGCTTCTTAAAATTACTTACATTAGGGGAAGGACAAAATTTCAGATTTAATTACTATTTTAACATTTTTTAACTCAAAATAATTTTTTCCATCTCATATAAATTATGGATACAGAAGATACAAAGTTCTATTTCAATAGCATGCTTATTCAGAAAAAAAAATTATTTCTGAACTAATGTTAGGAAAAGGAACAAACTGATTAACTGAGTTTTTAACTTTTCAACATTTTTCAGAATGTTATAACCTATAGTTCTCTTTTATTACTTTATTACTTGTTTGCCACAGTTGAGATAGGTCATATTCCATTGCTCCATGGTATATATAGAGAGAGGGTAATAGAATTGTTGGTTTGTCAGAGAAACTGTATAAGTTATCTATTTTTTTATTTTTTTTAATGTTTATTTTTGAGAGATAGACAAAGCACAAGCAGGGCAGGGACAGAGAGAAAGGGAGACACAGAATCTGAAGCAGGCCCCAGGCTCTGAGCTATCATCACAGAGCCTGACATGGGGCTCGAACTCACAAACTGTGAGATCATGACCTGAGCCAAAATTGGACACTTAACTGAATCAACCAGGTGCCCTGTATAAGTTACCTATTGATGTATGACACATTGCCCCAAATTTAACAGTTTAAAAACAATAAACATTCTTTTTTTTTTCTTTTATGTTTTCTCTGGGCCAGCAATCTGGAAGTGGTTTGGCTGAGTGGTTCTGGCTCAACATGTCTTTCAGAATTGGAGTGAATTTTCAGAATAGGCGAGGATTGCAGTCTCTCCTGAACACTTGATTGGAGCAGGGTATGCTTTTGTGTTCACTAACATGATTGTAAGCAGACCTCAGTTCTTCATTGGCTGCCAAATAGAGACTTCAAACCCTCACCACAAGGGTCTCTCCATTTGCTACCTGAGTGCTGTGGACATGTGGCACCTAGTTTTCCCAGAGTAAGTAAGTGATCTGAGACAGTGACTGGGGGAACAACACTCATGATTTAAAAAAAAAAAAATCCATTTTATAATCTAATCTCAGTAGTGACATATTATCAATTCTGCCGTATTCTATTCATCAGAGGAACATCATTAAACCAAATCAAATCCACATTCAAGCAGAGAATATTAGATGAAGATAATATCTAGAGGCAGGGATCATTGGGGGGAATCTTAGAGGCTGCCTACCACAGTCCAAACTCTAGTTTCTAAATATTAATGCCCTTTAATATGCAAAATACATACATCCCCTTCAAAGGGCCCCACAAAAGTCTCATTACAGAATTTACTCAAAATCTAGAATCTTTTCATCTAAACCACATTCAGGTATGGAAGAGACACTGGGTTTAATTCCTTAATTATGGCTCCTCAATACAGATACTCTCATTCTATAGACCTGTGAAACTAAAGGGATAAGATGTCTGTCCCCACACACCCAATATAGAATGGTAGAAAAGACACATAATAATCCCTGTGTACATTTCTGTTCAAAAAAGTAAAGTGTAAAGTACAAATGAATCTGAATTTAGCAATTCTGAAGTTCAATTGGACATATGGAAGTTTCTTGATTATGTCAAAAGGTCCAAGAATAATTTGTCCCCAAATCATAAGGGACAGTAGTAATCTACCTGCAGAAGACTGCTAAAGTCTCCAAAAGGCAACTCTGTCTACCATTGACAATTCAAACTCAAGTGGGTATACTGAGTCATATGGTTCCAGCGGCAAAGCAGTTGTAGAGGAATTGTTGCTTCCTGCTCACTAGGTCCAATCAGCATAATATTATCAATGTAATGGAATGGTGTGACGTCCTGTGGAATGAAAGGCAATCAAGGTCATTGGGGATGGAATTATGACATAGGGTTTTCCGTAGGCAGAAAAATGATCTCCCCAAAATGTCCATGTCCTAATCTCAGAAACTTGTGAATATGTTACCTTTCATGAAAACAAAAGAGATATTGCAAATGTAATTAAGTTAAAGATCTTGATATGGGGAAATTATCCAGGTGGGCCCAATATAATCACATGAGTCTTTATCAGAGGGAGTCAGGAAGGTCAAAGTTAGAGAAAGGGATGTAACAATGGAGGAAATGATGTTCACGTTCTACTCCCCAGAAGTTGTGAATGTTAATTCATATGGCAAAAGGGACATGGCAGATGTAAATAAATTAAGAATCTTGAGATGGTTGAATTATCCTGGATTATCTCTGTGGGTCCAAATAGTCAAAAGAGGGACTCAGGAGGAGTCAGAGTTAGAGGAGAAGCAGGTGTGATGATGAAAGTAGAAATTGGAGTGGCCCACCCTGAATGGAGGAAGGGACCACAGGGAAAGGAATACAGGCAGCCATTAGAAGCTGAAAAGGTAAAGAAAGAGATTCATCCCTCAAAGTTTCCAGAAGGAACAAATCCTGACAACACCTTGACTTTAGTCCAGGGAAATTGATTTTAGGCATCCGACCTCCAGAACTGTGAAAGAATAAATTTGTGTTGGCTTAAGCCACTAAATTAATGGTAATTTGTTATAACAGCAATAGAAAATTGATACAATATGTAGAGAAAAAAGAACTTGCCAAATCAATAACTACATATTAGATGCCAGGGAATGTATTTATTTGCTCTTGCACCCAAATCTAATCTGGTACAGCAGCTACAGTGGGAGTCGCTACCTGAATAAGTTTATAAAAATCCACTATCATTTTCAAAGATTCATTTATCTTCTGCACAGGCTAAATTGGTGAGTTGGAGGGGAATGTGGTAGTATTAACTGCAAAAACTCTCAGCACATAATGACTCCATCCAAAGCCTTGCACTGAGACTTGACCAAACTGTAGCATGTTTTCTAGCAGCTTAAGGCTGTGTCCCTACGATTGGGTCCTAAAATCCTTGCCTAAAAACACTAAATGTGAGGTGCTTGGGTGTCTCAGTAAGTTAAGCATCTGACTCTTGATTTTGGCTCAGTTCATGATCACATGGTTCATGAGATCAAGCCCTTTGTTGGGATCTGCGCTGACAGTGAGGAGACTGCTTGGAATTCTCTCTAGTTTTCTCTCTCTCTCTCTCTCAATAAATAAATAAATAACTACATAAATAAACAAACAAACTTAAACAAACAAAAGCTAAATGCTGCCAGAAAGATGACAGACTCTTAGAATAGCTGCTTGGAGGGCTTGCAATTATAAATCCTTTCTCTCCCCCTTTGAGATGTTAATCTTCTAACATCCAGAATTCTTACCTCAAGGATCTGAGAGTTCTCTCTTTGAGATGCAAACATTCAGGGAGATAACTCCCACTCTGTCCCCCCAAGCTCCCAAGGGTCCAAATTCTATGAGCAACTTGCTCCAACTTGCACAACTACCCCCTGCCTAACATAAAAATAGAAGAAGGTGTTTCTCTTCTGGATAAGTGTCAATTACATACACAGATGACCTAGTCATGTGGACCAAACCTCCCCTTATGAACTTTGGTGTCTTTTTCCTTTAGCATATCCCAGCATTTAACAAGCCTCCTGTGGAGGAGCCAAGATGGTGGAACAGCATGGAAGTTTTTTGTGTGTCTCATGTCCATGAAATACAGCCAGACTAACACTAACCCATCCTGCACACCTAGAAAACTGATCTGAGGATTAACACAACAATCTGCACAAACTGAAACAAAGAATTCAGCAGGTACGTGGCATGGAGAGGTGAACTGGGGGTGAGAGAAGCCGCAGAGGGAAAGGAGCTGCTTTTGCGTGTGAAGAGAGGATGGAGATGGTGGGGAGAATACGGGAAAAGCACCCCTCCCCAAAAGCAACTGGAGAGAAAGTGGAAAATTGGAAACAGCTACAGGGAGTGAATTAAAAAGGGACAAAGGAGAAAGGAGAGGGCTTAAATTCCATTAAGACTGTAAACAGGGGGAGCACACAGCCTGAAACTCCGTAGCTCGATACCTGGCGGTGCTCTGGTGGGAAGGGTGAATCCCCAGGAGCAGAGTGGAGTCTGGGAGGTTCTCAGGCCACATGGGAAGAAGCAGTTCCACTGCTGGAATTCATTTGGTAGAGGCTGTGAGGCCACCCGGGCCCAGCAGACTCCAGACAACGGCCACATTCATTGGGGTTAAGCCTGGTGGTAGACGTGTGTTGTGATTTTCCATAATCCCTGAGGTGCTGCTGCTACACTGTCTCGCGAACTTTTTCTGGGGGCAGACTGGCACCTGGCTGCAGTCTCTGGGCAGCAGCAGCAGCAGCATGGTCCCACAAGCACTCCTGGGTGCAACCAGCACCCGGCCATTGTTTGGTGAGACCCTCCTGCAGAGGGGCCGAACGGGTCAAAGCCATAGTCCCTCAGAAGCAGGGGACGAGGGAAGGCAGCTACATCTGAGACAAAACTTGGGAGGGACTTGGTCATGGACAGTGTGGAAGCAGGGAGTGGACGGAAGGCAAAGATGAAGGATGGGTGTGTAATTGCTGATCAGGGAGAATAGAGTTCCAATACTAGAGACTGGGTAGCTGGGTGGTGCCATTTTCACCGCCCCCACACATGCACATAGGCACCTACAAGCCCCACAATAATCCACAGCAGTACAGTAGGCTAGCAGCGCCATCTAGTGGAGAACAGACCCATTACACTAAGCCTTGCCCAACTGGGCCAACCTTGCTCTTCAAGAACACAAGACTCATTGCCTGCTTAGTTTATGGACTATAAAATGCTTCATAGTTTGGCTTTTAGGGGAAAACAAAGTAAAGTCAGTCATATGTCAGTTAGCTGGTCCATCTATTCAATTTTCTCTTTTTCTTTTCTTTTTCATTTCCTTTCTTTTTCTTGAATACAGATAGAGAAAAAATTAATTTTTATTTTCAATTTTTATTAAAAATATTTTTATTTTTTCTACTATACTTTTTACTCTTGTGTAAAGTTTTTCAATTTCTATTTTACTTCCGTCTTTTCATTTTAGTCTACTTGAATGTATTCATTTTTTCAAATTTTCAAATGATTTCCTTTCTTTCCCCCTTTTTTTCTCTAAGCTATCAATCCACTTTCAACACTCAGACCAAAACACACCTAGGATCTAGCATCATTTATTCAATTTTGTGTGTGTGTGCTTGTTTTTAATTTTTTAATTTTAATATTTTTCATTTTAATTGTTTTTATTTTAATTTTTTCTACCTCATTAATTCATTTTCTCCCTTAAAAATGACAAGGAGAGAATCATGAAAGCAGCAAGGGAAAAAAAGTCACTAACCTACAAGGGAAGACAGATCAGGTTTGCAGCAGACCTATCCACAGAAACTTGGCAGGCCAGAAGGAAGTGGCAGGATATATTCAGTGTCCTGAAGCAGAAAAATATGCAGCCAAGAATTCTTTATTCAGCAAGGCTGTCATTCAAATAGAAGGAGAGATAAACAGTTTCCCAGACAAACAAAAATTAAAGGAGTTTGTGACCACTAAACCAGCCCAGCAAGAAATTTTAAGGGGGACTCTCTGAGGGGAGAAAAGATGAAAATATAAAAAAGTAAATAAAAAAAGACCAAAAGCAACAGAGATTAGAAAGGACCTGAGAACACCACCAGAAACTCCAACTCTACAAGCAACATAATGGCAATAAATTCATATCTTTCAGTACTCACTCTAAACGTCAATGGACTCAATGCTCCAATCAAAAAACATAGAGTAACAGAATGGATAAGAAAACAAGATCCATCTATATGTTGTTTACAAGAGACCCACTTTAGTCCTAAAGACACCTTCAGATCAAAAGTAAGGGGATGGAGAACCATCTATCATGCTAATGATCAACAAAAGAAAGCCAGGGTAGCCATACTTATTTCAGACAATCTAGACTTTAAAATAAAGACTGTATCAAGCGTTGCAGAAGGATGCACTATATCATAATTAAGGGGATGCATTATATCATAATTAACGGGTCTATCCACCAAGAAAACCTAAAAATTGTAAATATTTATGCACCAAATGGGAAAGCACCCAAATGTATAAAACAATTAATCACAAACACAAAGAAACTAATCAATAGTAATACCATAATAGTAGGAGGCTTCAACACCCCACTCACAACAATGGACAGATCATCTAAACAAAAAATCAACAAGGAAACAATGGCTTTGAGTGACACACTGGACCAGATGGACTTAATGGATATTCAGAACATTTCATCCTAAAGCAGCAGAATATACATTCTTCTCCAGTGCACATGGAACATTCTCTAGAACAGACTGTATATTGGGACACAAATCAGCCCTCAGCAAGTACTAAAGATTGAGATCATACTGTGTATATTTTCAGACCACAACACTATGAAACTCAAAATCAACCACAAGAAAAATTTTGGACAGGTAACAAGTACTTGGAGACTGAAGAACATCCAACTAAAGAATGAATGGGCCAACCAAGAAGTTAAAGAGGAAATTAAAAGGTATATGGAAGCCAATGAAAATGATAACACCACAACTCAAAACCTCTGGGACACAGCAAGGGAGGTCATAAGAAAAAGTAAAGAAGGAAGAAAGATCTCAGATACACAACCTAACCTTCCTAAAGAAGGAAGGAAGATCTCAGATACACAACCTAACCTTACACCTTAAAAAGCTGGCAAAAGAACATCAAATAAAACCCAAAACCAGCAGAAGACAGGAAATAATAAAGATTAGAGCAGAAATTAATGCTATCGAAACCAAAAAAGCAGTACAACAGATTAATGAAACCAGGAGCTGGTTCTTTGAAAGAATTAACAAAATTGATAAACCAGTAGCCAGTCTGATCAAAAAGAAAAAGGAAAGGACCCAAATAAATAAAATCAAGAATGAAAGAGGAGAGATCACAACCAACACAGCAGAAATCAGAACAATAATAAGAGAATATTATGAGCAATTATATGCCAATAAAATGGACAATCTGGAAGAAATGGACAAGTTCCTAGAAACATATACACTACCAAAACTGAAACAGGAAGAAATAGAAAATTTGAACAGACCCATAACCCGTAAAGAAATCAAATTAGTAATCAAAAATCTGCCAAAAAGCAAAGTCCAGGGCCAGATGGCTCTCCAGGGGAATTCTACCAAACATTTAAGGAAGAGTTAACAACTATTCTCTTGAAGATGTTCCAAAAAATAGAAATTGAAGGAAACTGCCAAACACATACCATGAATCCAGCATTACCTTGATTCGAAAACTAGATATAGACCCCACTAAAAAGAACTATACACCAATTTCCCTGATGAAAATGGATGCAAAAATGCTCAACAAGATATTAGCCAATTGGCTCCAACAATACATTAAAAAAATGTATTTACCACAACCAAGTGTGATTTATACCTGGGATGCCGGGCTGGTTCAATATCTGCAAAACAATCAACATGATTCATCACATCAATAAAAGAAGGGACAAGAACCATATTATCCTCTTAATATATGCAGAGAAAGCATTTGACAAAATATAGCATCCTTTCTTGATAAAAATCCTCAAGAAAGTAGGGATAGAAAGATCATAACTTGAGATCATAAAAGCCATTTATGAACGACCCAATGCTAATATCATCCTCAATGGGGAAAAACTGAGAGCTTTCCCCCTAAGGTCAGGAACAAGACAGGGATGTCCACTCTCACCACTGTTATTCAACATAGTATTGGAAGTCTTAGCCTCTGCAATCAAACAACACAAAGAAATAAAAGGCATCCAAATCGGCCAGAAGGAGGTCAAATTTTCACTCTTCGTAGGTGACATGATACTCTATATGGAAAACCCAAAAGGTTCCACCAAAAAACTGCTAGACTTGATTCATGAATTCAGCAAAGTTGCAGGATATAAAATCAATGCACAGAAATCGGTTGCATTCCTATTCACCAACAATGAAGTGCAAGAAAGAGAAATCAAGGAATTGATCCCCTTTAGACTTGCACCAAAACCCATAAAATACCTAGCAATAAATCTAACCAAAGAGGTGAAAAATCTATACACTGAAAACTATAGAAAGCTTGTGAAAGAAATTGAAGAAGGCACAAAAATATGGAAAAAGACTCCATGTTCCTAGATAGGAGGAACAAATATTGTTAAAATGTCAATACTACCCAAAGCAATCTACATATTCAATGCAATCCCTATCAAAATAACACCAGCATTCTTCATAGAGCTAGAACAAACAATCCTAAAATTTGTATGGAACCAGAAAAGACCCCAAATAGCCAAAGCAATCTTGAAAAAGAAAACCAAAGCAGGAGGCATCACAATCCCAGACTTCAAGCTATACTACAAAGCTGCAATCATCAAGACAGTATGGTACTGGCACAAGAACGGACACTCAGATCAATGGAACAGAATAGAGAACCCAGAAATAGACCCACAACCGTATGGGCAACTAATCTTTGACAAAGCAGGAAAGAATATCCAATTGAATAAAGACAGTCTCTTCAGTAAGTGGTGCTGGGAAAACCGGGCAGCGACATGCAGAAGAATGAACCTGGACCACTTTCTTACATGATACACAAAAATAAACCCAAAATGGAAGAAAGACCTAAATGGAAGACAGGAAGCCATCAAAATCCTCGAGGAGAAAGCAGGCAAAAACCTCTCTGATCTTGGCCGCTGCAGCTTCTTACTCAACGCATCTCTGGAAGCAAGGGAAACAAAAGCAAAAATGAACTACTGGGACCTCATCAAAATAAAAAGCTTCTGCACAGTGAAGGAAACAATCAGCAAAACTAAAAGGCAACCAACAGAATGGGAGAAGATATTTTCAAATGACATATCAGATAAAGTATCCAAAATCTATAAAGAACTTATCAAACTCAACACCCAAAAACCAAAGAATCCAGTGAAGAAATGGGCAAAAGCCATGAATAGACACTTCTCCAAGGAAGACATCCAGATGGCCAACCAACACATGAAAAAATGCTCAACATCACTCATCATCAGGGATATACAAATCAAAACCACAATGAGATACCCCTTACACCTGTCAGAACGGCTAACATTAACAACTCAGGCAACAGCAGATGTTGGCAAAGATGTGGAGAAAGAGGATCTCTTTTGCATTGTTGGTGGGAATGCAAGCTGGTGCAGCCACTCTGGAAAACAGTATGGAGGTTCCTCAAAAATTAAAAACAGAACTGCCCTATGACCTAGCAATTGTACTACTAGGTATTTATCCAAGGGATACAGGTGTGCTGTTTCAAAGGGACACATGCGTCCCAACGTTTATAGCAGCACTATGAATAATAGCCAATGTATTGAAAGAGCCCAAATGTCCATCGATGGATGAATGGATAAAGAAGATATAGCATGCATATATATATATATATATATATATATATATATATATATATATATGTATATACATACACAATGGAGTATTACTCAACAATCAAAAAGAATGAAATCTTGCCATTCGCAACTACGCAGATGAACTGGAGGGTATTATGCTAAGTGAAATTAGAGAAAGACAAATGTCATATGACTTCACTCATATGAGGACTTTAAAAGACAAAACAGATGACCATAGGAGAAGGGAAACATAACTAATATAAAAACAGGGAGGGGGAGAAAACATAAGAGACTCTTAAATATGGAGAACAAACAGAGGGTTGCTGGAGGGATTGTGGGAGAGGGGATGGGCTAAATGAGTAAGGGTCATTAAGTAATCTACTCCTGAAATCATTGTTGCACTATATGCTAACTAATTTGGATTTAAATTTAAAAAAATAAAATCAAAATAATAAAAAATAGGCTGCCAGAATCATGCTGACAAAAAAATAAAATAAAATAAAATAAAATAAAATAAAATAAAATAAAATGTCTCCCACTTTCGTGTCTATGAAGCAGACCTCAGTCTATAGTGAATTCTTTTCCTACTGCAGTAGTCGCCACTAAATGAAACCTGGCTTTACCACCTTTGCTCCACCTTTACCACCTTTACCTCCAGCTTTGCTTTCTTTGACAGTAGTATTCACACTCCCTGCATTTTCAAGTCCTTGGTGGTATCTCTAATCTTTGTAATCCCTCCAGAAGTGAGGCATAGTTTTTGTTTTGGTTTATTACATTCATATGTAGAGGCAGTTCTAGTGGCTTCTATTTGGTATTTTCTATCATAATAGAAAGGTCTTACTTTACAGGATAGGGAACCAATGAAGAGATTCTACCAGCTACTGACTATGTCCATTTCAATTATATATCTGCAACTGGGGAAATAACCACAATGTGGGTTCAGGGACCTACTCGAGACATTGTAAGATTAACTAGAGCCAAACTCCCTGAGGACCTGACCATTAGCCTCTACTCTGACCAGAGGACAAGACTGGTGTTTGGGTCTCCAGGACTTAGTTTCATTTGTTTTCCAGTATTCTGTAATACCGAAAATGTCTCATTGGGCTTCCTTCCTTAATTCAGTCATCCTGGAAGATAGCTGTGGTTCTCTTTAGGAAAGGCAGGGAGAAAAATTAATAATATAAAATCTGGGCAGTATAAGAGTCCTTCCCCAAGATGACCCAGCATTCCATTAATTCAAGGGGCTCCAGGTCCATGAAATGGTTCAAGTGTGAAAATTGAATGTGTGAGGGGCAATGGTTCTTTGTGCTGGTGATTCAAGTCAGACTTCTCTTCACTGGACCTAGAGTTTTCCCATTTATACAGATCAAGTAACACTTTAGTTTTCTTCCCACTCAAGGGACACCATAGATCAACTAGCCAATGAAGATATCTCTGCAGGTCAGAATATTCTGATTGCAGTTTTTGCTCCACTGTATATTACATCTTGTTTTTGGAGATTTGGCTCTTCCACTTAGACCCTGTAACCTGGGACCCAATTAACCCCACTATACTTAGAGATCGCAGTTTTATGGTAGCAGCAGTCACTACAACTTCTGATACACAGAGAGGAGTAGCCACAGAGCTCTTCAAGGATGCTGTATCTTCTCTCTCAAATTCAGTTCTTATAGTTATGGTAAAGGGCATGTCCTCTGGATTCTCATGGGGTGGATTGGCAAGTCTTATGTGATAAACTTTCTCTAGCATTCTGAATCCCTAAGTCTTTGGATACCTTGAGCTGTAGTATACCAAAAAAGCTCTGGCATCTTGACTTCATTACTGTAGGACATCTTTGGATACTCATTTCAGTCAACCAATCAGGCAATCTATTAGAGCCATGATTAGTCTTGCAAGCTAAAACATTGATTCTGAAGTCCAATTTCATATTCCTTCAATCTATAGCCTCCATTCCCACACTCAGTCCCAAGACTTCCATTGATACCTATTGGCAAATTTGTGTGATTATTTTGGTCCACATCACACTTCCTCGTGGGTCACACTTTGTACTTCAGATTCTTTGGAACCTGATGGGACTTGAATCTGATTATGGATCCAGATACAACGCCAGGTGGTAGAGAAGGACCCTGAAGAGGAATCAGCAATGTTTTTCAGATATTGAGCATGGTTTTCAGAAATCTCGTGCCTGCAGATATGAGATATAAGGGTTTCTTTCAGGGCACTCATAGAAGCTTTCACGTTCCTTGAGCTGAGAACTTAAAATCTTCATCTTATCATTTTCTTTCCCTAAATTCTCCAGTGCAGTTAGAAGCAACCAATCAACTCATTATCCCCCCCCCTTTCTTTACACATACGTGTGTATGGTAGTGAACATTTTGTTGCCTTGCTTTTTTTTTTATAGGCAATTCATTATAGGTATCTACAGGTGATCATTTAAGTAACCATTTGCCATGCATGATATGGAATAGCCAGTGCCCCCTTCACCAATGGAAACATGAACATTGATGGCTTTAAAGCTAATAATATCAGAGAAACAGTTTCAGAAAACCATAAAATAATTAAGAAAATTCATCTTTAAAATTCTGGTTCTCTGAGGTAGATTGATCAATAATTCCAGTTTGCTCAGAACTGTCCCGATGATGGCATCGAATATCTTACATCCCAGAAGGGAATTCTGGGAAATGAATTCAGCTTAACCACATTGACAGATTTCAATGCAAAACCACTACAGTATCACTAAACAACATATCCTCCCAACTTTAGGAAAAATTATCAGTGCTTTCTGCTTTTTTAGTTGTTTGTAAGAATGCAACAATATCTATTCCATGTATATAGAACTTAACATGCAGACTTTTTTATTTCATAGTGCTTCTTCATACATATATTTAGAACTGAGTCTAATATGGAGTTTTTAAACATTATCTATGGTTATTTTGGTCACAACTATAGAAATTTGTTGCTGCCTAATTTATTAAGCTATGTAAAAATGTGACTTCCCTCAACAAACTCTAAATTTTCAATGAATTCACAAACCTCATAAGTGCTTTCCTTGATTGAAATATTTTTGGTAACATGGTATGGGGTGAATTTTGCATTCAAGGAGGTTTCATTACAAAAAGGGCAGTTATATGAGTATAGAATTCTAAGAAATTGCAGAGGCTGTGAATACATTAAGCAATCTGGTAATAAAAAAATCAGGAAAGGAACTTTATACATCCCCAGGCTCTGAAATCAGAATTTTACAATGGTGCTATTGGATCTCCCAGATCCAAAACACTCTGTAGGATATCATGTGAAAAATATTTTTGTTTTTGTTGTATATTTGATTTAACACGACAATATCTTTATTATAATGTTGTCTACAAATGAGGTGATTTCAGAGAATTTCTAGGTGCTATTTTCATTTCAATAAAAAATATTTAATGAAGATGTTTTCAATGACATTAGGTCTACAGAATTTCTATTTGTTCTACTGTCATCAAAAAATGTTCAGAGTCTTAATTCGGGATATCCACTGCCCACTTCTCTTGAGCAGGCATAATAAAAAAGATATTCCTTGTCCTGAGCACACTGCACTGCATTCAAGGAAACTAAAATGGGAACAAATCTGCAGGAACCTCTCGAGTCCAAGTCGAGGAATTAAAACATTGGGCAGTTTCAGCATCGTCCAGACCAGATATTAGAACCTCTAAGTTAGGAAATAAAATTATGAATTGTAAGTTCAAAATATGGGTAAACCAAGGTCCCAACCTTTGAAAATATCAAGACAATGCAGAAAGAGGAGGGTTAATTCAGGAAGGTACTCCTTCAGTGATAGGATTGAAGAAATTATCCAGTTATTCTCCACATTGCACTAAAATGCAAACCATATGAAATACTAGTTGAACTGACCTGTTTATACGTTCTGTATGTAGGGAAAATTTGCAAAGTATTATTTGGGCTTCAATTATGTGGAATCCAAAATATTTTCATTATACTATCCATTTATTTTTCTTAATTTTTAACTGTAGAAATTAGAGCAATTGTCATTTTAAAAAAAGTATTTTTAAAGATAACTTCTATTAGAGCAATTGTCATTTTAAGAAAACATATTTTTAATACTTTCTCTCAAATTAAAAAAATAAATGATATGTAAGAACTCCAACCTCCAGTTTTTGAAGAAGTACTTAATATGCATTGATGTGTATATATGGTCCTGTATTGCCACACATTTTCTTTATATACATCTCAATTAAATTGACTTAAAATATGATGTAAAAATAAAATGTAAAATAATATACTTAAAAGTATAATTATTTAGGAGCACCTGCGTGGCTCAGTTGGTTAAGTGCACAAGTCTTGATTTCACCTCCAGTCATGATCTCACAGTTCATGAGTTCAAGCCCCTCATAGGACTCCGTGCTGGCAGCACAGTGCCTGCTTGGGACTCTTTCTCTCTCTCTCCCCCTCCCCTCCTTGCACACTCTTTCTCTTTCTCAAAATAAGTAAACATTAAAAAATACTTTAAGTATAATTATTTAAAATGTTATATGAAAGTATTTTCATGAATTTTTTGGTAATTGAATAGATGGAATGTATCTTATTAAAGCTTTTTTTGTGATTATTTGAAAATCTGTGACCTTAGCTATAATATGGTAAAACAGCATCTACAATATTTGGTGAATTAAAACAACTATACTAAAGTACTTTAGATTCGTTCACTGTGTCAATTAAATTACATAAATTCCTTAAGATAATTTTGTACTCATATGTCAATGTGCTCACTAAAAGAAATCTGGTTCCACAGATAATGAAAGGTTCAATTTCAGCCTTGCCTTTTCTCAAATTCTCAAATTCAGTTTTTCAGAATGGCCTGAATTAATGAGTCGTTTTTATGATAAAACTCTGAAGGAAACATTAAAATGATGAATGTATCACAAACTTAGGAGGGAGCTGGTGTCATAAAAAGAACTTAACACTTCTAATAATAAATAATTCTCTCAACTGCTGAGTTTTCAGTTCAATACCTTCTCAGGAAGATGTCAGAATGAAGCATTAAGGGTTGCTTGACTCCATCAGAATGGGAATAGAGAGAGTGGCAATCTTGAGGAGAAAGCGACCGGAGGAATCAATAAAGCTCCCCAGGACGGCTCCACAGTGAGAAAAATGGAATTAGTAGTATGAGCACTTGTGACAGACTAGCCATTTTCAACATATTTTTCCATTTAGTTCCCACAACAAAGCTGGATATGATTTTCCTTAATGTAGAGGTGAGAAGAATGTGGCTTAAAAAGCTTCAATGACTTAAAATGACTTAACAATGATAATTATAATTTGATAAGCCAAGATTAAAAGTGAGATCTGTCGGAACCAGCTGCTCAGTGTGGTCCCCGGAACAGCAGCATTAGTACCACCCCAAAGCTCCTTGGAAATATCCACCTTGGCCCCATCTTAGATGTACTGAATCACAGTCCATAGGGATGACCCTCAGAAATTGGTTTTAACCAGCTTTCTAGGTGGTTCTAATGTATACAACAATTTTGCAGAGTATTGCCTATACCACACAGGTGACTTGGAATTGGGCTGCATTTATCATATTTACAACTACATGTCCTTGTACAAATCACTGAACTCTATATTTCATTTCATCATCTTTTTAAAAGATGGAAAAAATACCTTCCATGCCTTTCTTGTAAGACCTTTAAAAAAAAAGAACACTGTAACTACAAAGCATTATAAAATATAAATGTTTAAATATATTATTATCAATCATAATTAGTACAATTATTTTATGTCACCATGTATGAAATATTCATAGTTAAAATTCTTTAAAGAAAGAAGCTGACACCCTCCCATCTTTTTTCCTTTGTCAAGAGTTCTTAGCAGTTGCCTTTCACCACAACAATAACTGATGGCCTTGTAAAGATTATAATTCTATCCTTGGAGGGTCTACTTTCCCAACTTGAGCAATAACAATTAGTTTCCTTAGGTTATTAAGATCAAAATTAGAACTTAACTATTCTTTTTTAGGAGAACAAGATTTTGTGATCTTAACAAATTCTGCCTCTAAAGAAAGGACAGTACTGAGTTAAAATTGGAATTCATCATTCATATCTTAATTTAACAGCAGTTTTGAGCTAGCTTTAGAGACTACACATCAAGCATTCAGAAGCGTGATCTGTCAGAAGTGAGATAACCTTGTAGAAATAGGAGTTTGTGCTTTATTTCACAAGGGTTAAGTCCCTCCCTCTTTCTCTTTCAGTATACTGGGAGTGTGTGTGTGTGTGTGTGTGTGTGTGTGTGTGTGCGTGCGTGTGTGCGTGTGTGTGCGTGCGCATGTGCAGATGAGTGCATGAATAATGTATAAACAAATTATGATTTTAGAAACTTCTAAATGAGGATAATTCTGAAATAGAGACAGTTACACTTTCTTAAGACTGCCTGTATCTTCTTTCTGCCTTTCTCAAATCCAGAATTTTTTATTAATCCCTCCTCCATACCAACATTTCTCAAATTAGTAAGTGAAATTTTCTCATCTCTTATTTTTTTAAATAAATAGACAAAGTACACATATGCAAGCCCACCCATTTTGTGGTTACTCTAAAATAACCTAGAATCAAGCATTTTAAATTTTGGGGGAGTTTATACTGATTGTATATTGATACAAGCTGAAATCTGTCTCTTTGTCTCCGTGTGTGTTTCTCTCTCCTTTGTCTTTGTTGGTCTGTCTCTGATATGCACGTATGTGCACACGTGCACACACACGCACAGGTTTGGGGGATTGTATATGCTGAGGGCCATTTGTGAGCCTGCTACTGAAGGTTTGGGCTGCTCATGTTTGGATCTGGAAGGTCCCTGTTGCTGAGAGGAAGCATCTTGCAATTGCTAAGGGCCTAGTCTGGAATAAATTCCCTTGTAATTCTGTTCCATTACTTAGCAACTATATTAACTTTGGACAAGTTACTTAACCTCCCTAACTCAGTTTCCAGATCTATAAAATGGGGCTACCAACAGTACTTACCTCCAAAGATAAGTATTAAACAAGTATTAAAGTATTAAATGAATAAGTAGTAAGATAAATTTCCCTTATTCAAAAAAAGACTTATTCAAAGTCTCATATTTCTCTGGTTCATCAGATCAATTTTTGAGTCGACTCTTATCTTCGCAACTTTACTGTTAAGTATTTCTAAAGGATGCACTTTATAAATGTGAGAAGCAACTGAATCTAGTAGTGTCAATGCAGTGTCCATACCTTCTAAGAGCACCTATTTTTTTTAAGGTTTATTTATTTATTTGAGAGAGAGAGAGGGAAAGGCCGAGAGGCAGACAGGGAGTCCCAAGCAGGCTCCACTCTGTCAGGGCAAAGCCCAAACTGTGAGATCATGACCTGAGCCAAAATCAAGAGTCTGACCTTAACCTAACCCACTGAGCCACCCAGGTGCCCCACTTGAAATTTTTTTCTTAAAGAAGTACATCATGTTACAAAAAGAAGACTTGTATGAAGTGAAACCATAGTTTTTGTGTTGTGGTATATTTCTAAGAGAGGACATAAATGAGATAAAACCAAAGAACCAGTGTTAGACAAACAGCTGATAAATATCAGGCACTCTTAAGTAAACAACTGTAGCCTAAAGTAACAGAACCATAATTTGTTACTAAGTCAAAGATACTAAGAGAGAGAGAGTGTGAGTGTATGAGTGTGTGTGTGTGTGTGTGTGTGTGTGTGCGCATTGAGCGTGTTTTGTATGTGATTATTGGGAAAATGATGATTCTAAAAGCTCATAATGAACAGCATACAGTGTTTTGAGGGTGATAACAATAAAAGTGTTATATTGAAGAAAACAATAAGCAACATGAGGAAATAATAAAGAAATTCAAGGAATACATAAAAGGAAGCAGGCTGAATTAAAAGTATACCCTTCTAATAACATTTTTACCATGCATGGATTTACAAAAGATTTGTTGAGCTTTGTAGAAAATACAAGCATAGTACAATATTATCCTTATAAGGAACCAAATATTTGGTAATTAAAAAAAAAACATTTGAAAGACATACCTCGGATAAGAGTTTAGATTATTACAAACTTTCTGGAAAATATGTTAAAAGGTGAAATTAAAGTCTAAAATATGAATACATCTTATGCTCTACATCAAGAAACCTATTTTAAACTGGTAATCACCAATAAAATATATATGTATGAGAAGGTTTGTTACAGGTTATTTACAAAAGTAAAAAAAATGAAACAATATAAGTAAGCAATGATTAATTATTAAATTAATTCTTTGGCATCCATGAAATAAAAACAATTCAACATTACATTTTGCAATACTTTTTAATGATTTGAAAAATATATATATAAATGTAATGTCAAGCGAAATGAGGTAAATCAGATGTAAGAATATAAAACTATATTTGCAATTTTTACTGTGCAGTTTCATACATGTTTGTAAGCAGAAGTATATATGTGAGCGAAAGCAAATAAAGCAAAATGTTCTCAGTGGTGATTACAGATGAATCTGTAACAAGTTACCATTTTTCTGGTATATAGATATTACTTCTTTAATGACAAATGAACCTGTTTAAAAATAGTTCGGTTTGGAAAATATATGGAAAATTTGAGTATTTCAAAAATATATATTTAATTCACTCATTTAAAACATGACCAGTGGCGCCTGGATAGCTCAGCCTGTTAGGCGTCCGACTCTTGGTTTTGGCTCAGGTCATGATCTCTCGTGTTCGTGGTTTCAAGCCCTGTATTGGGCTCTGCACTGACAGTGCAGGACCTGCTTGGGATTCTCTCTCTCCCTCTCTCTCTCTCCCTCTTTCTCTCTCTCTGTCTCTCTCTGTCTTAAAATAAATCAATAAAACAAAATTAAAATATAAAATAAAAATAAAATATGAACAAATAATATTAAAGCTTTTATTTATGTTAATAAACTATGTTAGTTATATAATAAAATTTTGCTTTATAACAAGGAAAATTTTCCTCAAAATAATTACTTAGTGATAATTCTATTTCATACATGTGTAGCCACACTTAATATCTCTATATGTCTCCCATTTCTCCTTTCCTCTTAAAAGGAAACTTTGAAATTGTATATTTATTTAATTAAATAAAGTTCGTACAATATTTTCTAATAGTTGAAAAACTATCCTTATGAAATTTGGGCCCTTCACCATTTCTATCTATGTCCCTGGAGTGTAAAATACTTAGGTTCCTTGTGTCTGATTATTTCAGTTAGTGTTTTACATGCAGCAAGGCAATTAAGTTGTTTGTGCATATCCTTAAAAAAAGGAAAAAAAATAGTTGTCGTGGGATATTCTAGTTGAACAGGACCCTCAGGTGTCAATGAAAGAGATCCTGAAGTATCTTGTCCATTACTTGTAAGATTTGGTATTACTGACAAGTTTCTACACTCCACGGGCAACACCCTTAGATGAAAGAAGGTGTTATATTGACTGGATTTTCAAAACATTTTCCTACATGTTATAGTTACTATCTAGGAGTAAACAAAGAACAAAATGTACTTTTAGACTTCCTCCTTAAGATTAGAATTTCTGGAATCAAGATGCCCCATGGTAAAGGTGAAATTTTCTCTGAAGAGTAAAGGGGCAGACCTGTCTTTGATTAAGATGCTTGCAAACTCACATCTCTTTGCTCCATTTATTCCTCTCGATTTTACAAAGTAAAAATAAGTGAAATAAAATGTTTCACTGAGGTACTTGCTTTGAACTCTTTGAAGTAAGATAGACTGACATGAAAATAAGAATGAAAATACTTTTAGGATACATAGACAAAATTCTGGAGATGCACTAAAAACGTGTAAACTGGCTGGCAGAGCAGAAATACGAGATGAAAAGATGAAAAATTGCTCAGGGATAAGTTGGGATCTTGAGCTTTAGAACTGAATGTGATAAAGTCAGTGGAATATTCCATTTAAGTTGTTCCTCTTCCTCCCCATCTCTATCGAAGGAGAGATTAATCCCTCAAAAAGAACATTGCTAACACTTCAAAAATCCAATTTGTGAACAATGTTCAAGTGTCTGAGAATACACATTTATAATCTTAACAACCTAGTCACTCTAAACTTGGAGGAACCTGTCATTCATTTTCAAATATCAGAAGATGTCATACCCGGAAGAGACAATTAACATCAGAAACAAAGGAAATTTTACGAAAATTTGAAGAAAGAACAGTTAAAGACATAGGTACTTTGGTTCCCCTGACAAAGTTTAGCCAGCCAGAGCTATAGCAAAATATTTTAGACTTCATATTTTGGTTGGAAAGTTTGTAATAATGATGATCTCACGCTCTGTATTAAATACTTAAGAATATGGAGAAGGCCTGCCTCACGGCAGATGAAAGTGGCAGGAAAGCCTCAAAAGAAAAACTCTAATGCGTATGTTTCATATTTAAAGAATGGGTCTCACATCCCAAAATCCATCCTCTCCAAATATAAACTTAAAATACTTAACTGAATCTCACACACCCTTTAAATTATTATTGATGTCACTAAATGTTTGTTTCCTGATCTATAAAATGATAAGTTATCATAGTTGCTATGAAGATTAATGAGAAAGCCATAAAAGTGGCAGCAGAGTTCCTGGCACAGAATAGGTGCTTGTTAAATGTCAGCCACCACTTCAGCTCTTCAGAAGCCACCTCACCCCTTACTGCTATTACCAACATTAGTACAGTAATAATAATTTACGTTGTTTTTTATTTTTATTGGTACTCAGTTTTATATACCTTTCTGTTTGATTGCTTGTTTGTCCATAAGAGCTTAAATATAAAACAGCTGCTTATGACTATATGTCCTTGTTTTTCTTTAAATTTGTTACAAGACCCTATATCACAAAATCTCCCAAGCCCTTAATAAATAGACCATAAGGGTACTCGATAAGCCACAAAACTGCATCTCCTTACTCAACACTGAGGTCGCACAGATGCGCAAAACAGTTCTACAAGATAAAATGGCATGAAATGTTTCAGCTGCTGCACAAGGTGGAACTTTTGCTCTCAAAAAACAATGCTGTGTATACATTCAGGTTACTGCAAAAATATTTCTGGATTTCTAACTGACATGAATATTCGAATTGGTTAGAGATTGGTTATTAAACTCTTGGACTGGAGGATTTTTGTCAACTACCAAAGGACTTTTATTGGGGTTTCTTTCTTGCTATTCTAATTATGTTTTGCTATAAACTCTTGGACTGGAGGATTTTTGTCAACTACCAAAGGACTTTATTGGGGTTTCTTTCTTGTTATTCTAATTATGTTTTGCTGTTTTCTCCCATGTCTCTCTGCCTGGTGCCAAGACACCACCACTGCAATAACTTCAAGTCAGAAGATCCTCTCTACTTAAGGAGATTCACATATGTTGTCCACCTTGGATTCAGCTGTTTCCACCTTTTGCAAATCCCCTATAAATTCCCCAACTGACCGATATTGACCCATAGGTAGGAACGTCTGTATGCCCCTACTTAGCTGGAAGAAGTTACAGAAGATGAGACCTTCCACCTTCAATAACCTTAAAGATTTAAGGGTCAAAATTGTTCAGGGGGGATATGATGAGGGAGCATGAGGCAGGCTAAGGCAAAGCACCAAGCTAGGACCCCTACCCTCACTCCGTAGGTGGGAAATGTATGATATTCCTTGGACGCTCCGGGCTACCCAAAAATGGGAAAGGACAAAAACACAAGGTCAAACTGATAAGAGTCTCCACCAATTTACCAAAAAAAGGCAATCCTATCAACAGCCTAAAGTCCAGGAACTCCCTACTGTCTTAATGTTAATGCTTGGCTAGAGGGAAAAACAACCTTAACTTGACAATGGCTAGGCCTCCAGTAAGTCTTTAGCACGTGAGAGTCTCTTTAGAAACTCTCTCTTGACTTTATCTCTCCCAACTCCACAAAACAGTCACCCCTCACACTTACAGTGCAGCTCTTTCTGCCCACGGGCTCTGGTCCTGCTCTTTAATAAAATTACCTTTTGCACTAAAAGGAAAAAAAGAAAAGAAAAGAGAAGAAATGCTATCAAATAGCTAAAATTTAAAGAAAAAAAAAGTCAGTCAAAATAGGTGTGCCTGGGTGGATCAGTTGGTTGAGCTTCTGACTCTTGATTTCGGCTCAGGTCAGGATCCAGCCCCATATCAGGCTCTGCACTGATCATGCAGCCTGCTTATGATTCTCCCCCCACCCCCTTTTCCTGTTCTCTCTAGAGTTACAAAAAAAACCATGAAAAATAAAAATAAAATACACTGAGATATTATTTAACAGAATACTTTTCTGAAGCCCATGTTGGCATATATAGGAAAAGGTAATATTAAAGGAAAAATTTTACCTGTGTTATGAATGGTTTGTTTGAATTAAAAATAATTATTAAAAAGCCAGACACAATGTCTTGCTGACATTTTAACATAAGGCACAAAGTTTGGTTAGTTATTAATCCCGTTGACCTTCCTGTATGGCTTCATTTGAACATTCAACTCGGTGTAAGGCACAGGGATCCCTATGTTACACGCATTTTGACTGTATAATGAAAGGAATTATAGTACACATTAAAGTAATAAAACCCTGTGACTTAAAAAAAATGTATATTCTCAAGTTAATAACTGGAGATAGCATAAGCAAAAAATGGAGGAAATAGTCAGAGGACAGGGAAAAAAAGAACAATTGTTATTGCCAGGAAATTGAAACCAAGAACTAAAAAGCCAAAATAATTTCCTCTCTAAGAGTCGGCTCTGCCTTTCTCTATTATCTGCTTCAGTTTTTAATGTTAAGACCACATTGTTTCTCACTTTCATAGTTGAAGATGGGCACCCCACAGTTTCTAAGTTTATAATTTATTATTCCAGCTCATACAGAGACACTCAACAGTGTCTGTGAATCCCAATCCAGACTCCTTGGGGGGACAGAATATGATTGGCCCAGCAAGAGGCAGCAGCTTATCTCGTCTGATTAGTTGTGGCCAAAATGACAATGTCACATAGTAGTACAATACCACTTAATCCCTGGGGGTTAGGGAGGCAATTCTCAAAAATAAGAGGTCATTGTGAAATGGCAAAATACCCTCAAATGTATCTATATCATCCAATATTATTTTTAACGCTGAATGCCCAGTATGTTGGCCTATACTAGCTACTTTCCAGAAACTCGTGTCCATGCCAAATGATTTCCAATGTAAGATCCCTCTTCAAAATATGCCCTATGACCAGTCTACACATACTGACCTCACTTTTCCCCATAGTCCAATAAATGCTTGTAAATCTTTTGCCCTTCTTCGTGAGTTATATTGAGTGAAAGCAAATTGAAAAACGAAACTAAATTTTCTTGATGGTAGTTCTGTTATTGCCGTTTGTTAAACATAGTTTATAGATGCTGATTAACAACGCCATTCATCTTTCACAGACAGGATTCCAGTTATGCTTGAAGTATAGCAAAAGACCCAATGATTTGGCTTGCCTAGAAAGTCAATTCAGTAAGAAATATAAAAGCAGTCAGGTCAGTTTTATGCTATTATGTGGACAGACCACAAAAAGCAACCACAGCCACAAAAATCAGATGATTGGTTGGCTGATTTTCTTTTTTTTTTTTTTTTCAAAAGTGAGTTGGATTGATGCAGAGACAATCCAATTGATGCAGAATTTTGGCATATCTTAGTTAAAATTCTGGGTGGTCCATCACAATGATCCAACTTGAGCTTTCATGATTCTCTCTGCACCTTTTTAAGCCCTTCCATTTCTTTTGTCCATTGTCTTCATTTTGTCTCACCAGGAATAAAAAGATGTTGAGTTATATTCTATAGTCTGATGACTTGAGTCTTGCTGTGTCCCTGCTTTAAGTGAACAATCATAAGCTACATGCACTTGCCCCTCTCTTAAATGGAAAATATGGGCAACTGAGCAAGATAACCTCATTCCACTTCAAGATATCAAAATCTGATAAAGCTTAGAATAGCTAATATTTATGGTGTTAGACTAATATTTGAGTGCAGCATTTGGATTTTGGTAAGAATGAAGTTCAAGATTTCTCTGGGATCCACAGGAGTGCTTTTTGTTTCTATGAATAGTAATGGCTGCTTAAAATTGCATATGTGTATGACTCTAGAGGTGGCTGGCAACAGTGAACCAATCACTTGGAAATATTTACACTGTCAAAGAAGACAATTAGCCAAAAGCACTAAGTTGTGTAAGTGAATGTGATGTGGCCCATAGATGGAACACATATTAGAACACAGGGGTTGCTCCTGTTCGTATCTCCACATACATCAACCTGCAAAACTGGCATAAAATGTTTTAAATGGTTTACAAAATAAAATTCTTCACTTATAAAATTTATCTTTATGTATTGTATAAAAGCAATTTTAATGTATTAGGGTTTATCATAGATTCTTCAGTCATGTCTAAATTTGAATTGACATTTTAACATAAAGCATTGATCATATTGCTCACTTACTCCAAAAAATCATCTTCGGGGATGAATATGTTGAAACCTAAAAGCAGATAATTGTATGTGCATGGCAATTACTTTTGCAGCTCTGCTTTTGAGAGTCCGGAATTAAGATGCATTTTCTGATCTTTCTGCGTAAAAGCTGTGACACTGTATTTCCTCTCAGTCCTAAACCCATGCTTTTTTGAAATGCTTTTTGTGATGATGACTCTGGGGCTAAATTCTGTAAACACTTCTGCTTTGATAACTAGAGCAATATTAAGCCTTTTCATACAGGATAGATGAGGATCATCGTGAGGCTATCCCAAAAGAAAAAAGCCTGTCTCCCTGGCTATGATGTGTCCTTGCTTTGTAGGTATGTCTGATATGTCCACAGGTAAGCCTGTGGGAGGCCCAGTGGTTCTTATCTTTGTGGTCCTTGCAGTATCAGTTCCAGTTCACCTGTACCCTTCAGGAAGTTTCTTGGTCATCCAATGGACTATTATTATGAATTAGCTTTGACCTGCCCACAGTCCCTTGTGAGTTTCTCTATCTCCTAATGATTCACTCCTACAGTCCTCATCTATTCATCTGTCATGTTTCTCTGCCTTGGGTAGACTATGTGTTTCTGTGGCAGACATACATTCTTCACACATTCTTCTACAAGTGCAGGATCTCAGTTTGGGGATAGAATGAGGTGGGGCCAGCAGATGTTTCTCTAAGTTCTTAGTCTCTTCCTTGTCACTTTTTCTGAGCCAGGTGCTTCCTGAATTTACTTTTTCTCTATTCCTAGAGTCCTAGGTTGCAACGCATTCAATTACCCTTTTTCGCTAGTTAATAATGATCTACATTAAATTACCCCTGTTCAAATTGCTGATGCAGTTTCTTTTTACTTCATGACTGATGGAAATGCATATTGATATTTAAAAAGTCACACTTAAAAGTTTCAGTTGTATCAGTGGTGAACCTTATTTATAAGAAAATATCACTAGATCTCAAGATATGGTGTTCAAAATACCAATTCAAATAGGTGGGATTCATTTGTTTTAATATTTGTGTTTTAGTGTACAAGAACATTTGCAGAAAGGAAAAGGCAACAGTTGGTCATGAAAAT
Organism: Acinonyx jubatus; assembly: GCF_027475565.1. Taxonomy (NCBI): domain Eukaryota; kingdom Metazoa; phylum Chordata; class Mammalia; order Carnivora; family Felidae; genus Acinonyx; species Acinonyx jubatus. The sequence goes on from NC_069382.1 coordinate 155,131,778, forward strand.
AAATCTATCCAGTAAACTATTGTACTTGTTACTTGACTTAATATAGTACATCTTGTCCATATTTGTTTCCTAAGTATTAGCAGCTTTGAGAAGGTTTATGTGACTATAAACAAGTCTCCCAATGATATTCATTTCCGTTACTACTATATTTACCTCTGACAAATGAGAGAACAGTAACTGAAGCAGCTTAAAATACTTAATGGGATACTGTTGCCATGTCAATAGAACTGTTATCTCTCAGGAAAGTACCCTATATCTTATTAGGCACTACTAAATCTTTTCTACTTGAGGTTTTAGTTATCTTACTTCCCATATTATTACTATATTATAGAATTAACATAAGCAACTTCAAAGCACTGATATTCTCACAGGAGGTGAAAAGGATTCCAAGACTCAGAGCACTTGGAAAAGATTATTAGAGCTTGTCTGATAAAACCTACCTTACTTCCCCAAAACAGAAGACACTCAAATCACCTCTAACAAATCAGTAGAAATCCTAGAGTTACAGACCTTTCGAATGAAGTTTTGTCTTCAGATTTTCTTCCTCCCAGTATCAACTCAGCTCCTCATTGTAGCTTTCACTAAGCCATGAACCTCATTATTCTACAACCCATATTGTAACTGAAACAGAAAAATCTATGGATCTCTCTCTATTCTATGTACTTCAAGTTCAGATGGTAAAGACAGTGTCCTGTCCTACCATTGCAGCAGTCTCCAAATTTCCCTATAATTGTCATTAAATAATTAGTCATTAATCATAAAGTCTTCTAAATTTATTTTTTCCAACCTAAGACCTGTCATTATTTTAACATATCAATGTCCATAAAAGTAATGTTTCCAAACAATACCAGCAAATGATTATTTCTATATTCTTTTCACTCCCCATGACTCAGAAGTATTTCATTTCCAAAACTTTTAACATAAACATGTCATTCTCTGGCCACAGTCTCTGCCCTCTTCATTTTCCTGTTCTTAGGTTTCACACAGACCACCAGTATATAATGGAAAACATGCCATCCTCCCTTTATATCCTCTGTATCCAGCTTTAATTCCAAGTAAAAAGACATTTATTTCAATCACTATTTTGAAAATACCCAGATCTCTCTGAAACACTGTAATGGTAAACATTACAACCCAATGGCAAGTCCACATCCACAGTGAACCCAATCAGAAGCTTTGTCCATGACTACAATCAGGTAGGTGGACATTTCTGGAGAAAAATCACATATCTGGGAAGTTTATAATAATCTATGGTCTCACTTCAATATTTCCTAGAGATATCACAATGTTTCTTCAACAAGTTAGCTCTCCTTAAACCTCTGACATCCTTATTATATCTTTGTACTCAGAATATTACTTTTCCTTTGCTACACTGACAAAAATACAAGTTTCTATCAGATGAAAACTCTATCACTTTCTCTCCAATAAACAGAACTTTGTGCACTATAAACATTCTCTTTTTGCTCTGATGTTATAATGTGCGGAAAATGTCTTCTACTTAAATTTCATCCTTCTATCTTAGCTTTGGTCCCATATTCTTTGAAATTCATGAGATAATGTTGCTATAGATTATCTTTTCTATCTCTCAGAGATATTTTTAATCCACTTGGTTCTTCCCAGTAGGACTAAAATAGGATTTTTTTCAATGGTTTTCATAATGTGAGTCTACGTGTTTCCACACCCACAGGTTCTGATCAATTGGCCAATAGCTGGTCCTGGACATCTGTTGTTGTTTTTTTTTTCTTTGTTTGTTTTGTTTGTTTTGTTTTTTCCCTAGAGGATTATTTTAATGTAGATAATTGAAAAAAACACTATTCTAATCTCTCATATAGTTAAAATTCTTCCTCCCAGTACTACCCATCTCTTCCAGATACCACTGTATTATTTTTCTTCCCTTCAAAGTGAAATATCTCAGAGTAATTTACACTAGTTGTCTCAATGTCTTTTTTCATCATTGACTTATCAACACTCTTCACAAAATCTTTCTTTTCCAAGCACAAAAATGGTCACTATGTAACTAAATCCAATACATGCCTTCAATCCTTATTTCACTCAACTTCACAGCATTTGACATATGTGATCAGTTGGTATTCTTACAACACTCCTTATAATTTTCCCGCCTCTAGTTCTATCCACAATTCTGGAAATAGTTTTTGAAACTCTTTTATCATTGTTTCTATTATATACAATATTTACCTATCGGGATCATAATTCACTGGGATTTTTCCAGTATACAAAGTATTAACTTTGGATCAATAAACTTTTTATGTAATATTCTCAAAGTGTGGACTGAAGCATCCATATATCAAGGTAGAATAGATCTGGCTGAAGGCTTAAAAAATTCATAACTTAAAATAGGAAAAGGTCTATTTCTGATTCATACTTCATGATCATCAACAGAGGTTGGCAAGGAAGGAATCTTTGCTGATGGTAATCATTCAAGGAATCAGGCTGGCAGTTCAGATACTACCTCAAATGTTACTTGTCACTTTGCAAAAAAAAAAAAAAATATATATATATATATATACATATATATATATATTTTTATACCAACCCATAAGTGACAAATACCATCTCCGTCTTCAACTTATGACCAGAACTAGTCACATGTTCCACCTAAACACAAAAGGTTTCTCTCTCTCTCTCTCTCTCTCTCTCTCCATATATATATATATATATATATATATATATATATATATATATATCTATCTCACAGGCCTGAAACCAGAACTGTATCGTAGTGAACAGCATTCAAAATTGCCACCTAAATAAAAAGACCTTTGTTACTCACAGCAAAGCTTCTGAACAAGACAGTTTAGAAGATAGCCCCTGTATTCTGTATATGGTAGGTAACAAGCATTCAAGAGATCTGTATGCACACAAAAATTAGGAACCACTTCCCTGTGGGTTCCATTGATAGACTTCAAAGAGGTTTAAATACCATGCAAAAATGTGTATCTGTACATAAGTAAGGTTACAATTATAATATGTTATCCAAAACAACATACTTTTGACAGTAAGAGGTGTATGATTAATGTTTTATTAGGACAGGGGCATAAACTAGCACTATCCAAAGTAAACTGGGATTGGAATGCTGTGGAACATACAGGCAGAATATAAAAAATATTAAGTAATTTTCCCAAAGCCCGATGGCTCATTTGTATGAAAAACTAGATGAAATAGATTTCCTGATTCTAGTGGACTTTTCACTACTTCATAATCATACAAAATCCCTGTCTGTCTTCATTGTAAATGTAGAATTTGTCATATAGTATTATATAGTTGGAATGACTAATGACCAGTTTCAAAAATAATGGAGTACTTTCCTTATAAATTCCACACTGAAGACTTTGAGTTGGGATTATTTTTACCCTACTTAAATTTTTAATTGCCATATGTCTCTGAGCTGGACTTTGCAAATGTAAATTTCTAGAAAAGACACTTCTCAGAATTTCTCCTAGCAACTGTAACCATCCTAATAATACAAAGGCTATAAAATTCAATGTAACCTTAATTTTGTTTCTAATGTGCCATATTTCTGCTTTATATGAACATAATTGAAATATTATTTCAACTGAACCTAAATTATAAGACAATGAAATCTGACAATTTCAGAGGATAATCTCAATTTTATAATCTTCATTATTCCTATAACATGCTAGTATTTTTACTATTCTTTCAGGTGGATGTCCCTCAGTCCATCACTTTATCTTGGTTATAATGGTTGTTATTGTACCTCTGTGTCAAGTGAGTTCTTGATGAAGGAACAAGTTGTAAGGAAATAAAGTACATAAAAAATATTCTTTTGATAAGGATTATGATTCCAAATATACAAAGAACTCTTAAAATATAACACTAAGAAACAGTAAGATTAAGCCAAATAAAAAATGGGCCAAAGACCTGAACAGACACCTCACTAAAAAAGATACGAAGGCAAAAAGTATGTGAAAAAATGTTCTACATCCTATATTATTGGGACATGAAAATTAAAACAATACCCCAAATTAAAACACATCTGTTAGAATGGCCAAAATCTGGAACACTGACAGTCCTAAATGCTGTTGACCATATGGAGCAACAGGAACTTTTGTTCATCGCTGGTAGGTATGCAAAATAGTACATCCACTTTGGGAAATGGTTTGGTGGTTTCTTACAAGACTAAGTATACCCTTACTGCACTATTCAGCCATCATGCTCCTTTGTATTTACTCAAATGAGTTAAAAACTTGTGTCCATCCACGTTGCTGCAAATGGCCAGATTTCATTCTTTCTCATTGCCAAGCAGTATTCCATTGTATATATAAACCACAACTTCTTTATCCATTTGTCAGTTGATGGACATTTAGGCTCTTTCCATAATTTGGCTATTGTTGAAAGTGCTGCTATAAGCATTGGGATACATGTGCCCCTATGCATCAGCACTCCTGTATCCTTTGGGTAGATTCTTAGCAGTGCTATTGCTGGGTCATAGGGTAGTTCTATTTTTAATTTTTTGAGGAACCTCCACACTGTTTTCCAGAGCCGCTGCACCAGTTTGCATTCCCACCAGCAGTGCAAGAGGGTTCCCCTTTCTCCACATCCTCACCAACATCTATAGTCTCCTGATTTGTTCATTTTAGCTACTCTGACTGGCGTGAGGTGATATCTCTCATGTGTGGATCTTGAGAAACATAACAGAAAACCATGGGGGAGGGGAAGGGGAAAAAAGTTACAGAGAGGGAGGGAGGCAAACCATAAGAGACTCATAAGGACCAAGAACAAACTAAGGGTAGTTGGGGGGGGGAGAGGGGAAAGTGGGTGATGGGCAGGGAGTAGCGTACTTGTTTGGATGAGCACTGGGTGTTGTATGGAAATCAACCTGACAATAAATTATATTAAAAAAAACTTCACAAATAAATAAAACCTCTAACAAAAACAAACAAACAAACAAAAACTTGTGTCCACATAAAACCTGCACATGGAGAGCTTTATTCATAACTGCCAAATTTGGAAGGAACCCAGATAAAGTAGATGAATGGATAAATAAACTAGTAAATCCAGACTCTGGGATATTATTCAGTGCTAAAAAAAGAAAAATCAAAAACAGCTATCGAGCTGTGAAAAGATGGGGAGGAATCTTAAATGAATATCACTAAGTGAAAGAAACCAATCTAAAAAGACTGTAGACTGTATGGTTTTAGCTATATAATATTCTGAGCAAGACAAAACTATGGAGACGGTAAAAAGATCAGTGGTTGCCAGGAGTCTGGAGCGTGAGATGGATGAGTAGGGAAAGCACAGAGGATTTTAAGGTAGTGATGATTCCATAATGTAAATACGTGTCATTATACATATATACAAATACATGTCCAAATCCACAGAATTTCAATAGCAGGAGTGTGCCATACTGTAAACTACTGACTTTGGGTGATTCTGATGTGCCAATGCACACAGCTCATCTGTTGTAACAAACATACCACTCTGATTGGGAATGTTTCTAATGAGGAGGCAATGCATGTGTGGGGTTAGACATATATGAGAAAATCTCTGTGCCTTCCCCTCGTTTTTGCTGTGGACCCAAAACTGCTCTAAAAATATAAGGTTTTAATAAAAAAAATTTAAAGTGTTCTTTCTAGCTTTTTCCTAAGGTGAAATATTTATTATCACACAGGAAACAAATACTAATAAATGTCTTATATAATATTCTTCCAAGTTTTCTGATAATAATGCATTTTAAATCACTTTAAAAGAATGAATATTCATAAAGAAAATAGAAGTACACTCTCAATTTGTCAGTCTGTCACATGTGAAATGACACTTCTGAAGTAGATGGAAAGATAATAGTTATTGAAGCATAAACGAATGTGACATCATCTAGGCAAACTACAAATGACAGCCACATAACCATTTCCCTACTTAGTCTTCTACTGATCATCTTTGAAGCAATTCACATGACATATGTGTTATATACAAAGTTAAGGAATAAATTGATTTTGTTACATTTTTTAGCATCATGGAATGAAACCTCTTCACCACGTTTAAATAAGCTTGATTCATATTTTAAAGTAAAAATAATAGGCTATTTTTTAAATCTTTTTAATGTTTATATATTTATTTTGAAAGAGGGAGCACAAGCAGGGGAGGGGCAGACAGAGAGGGGAGAGAGAGAATCCCAAGCAGGCTCTGCGCTGTCAGCACAGAGCCCAACATGGTGTTCGATCCCACAGTGAGGTCATGACCTGCACCAAAATCAAGAGTCAGTCGCTTAACCAACTGAGCGACCTAGGCGACCCTAGGCTTTATGTTTGGAATGGTTCACTAGCAGTCGAGGGTATCTTCTTTAAAGTTATTCTTTTTTTGAAAAAATTATTTTCAATTGTTCATAAATTTAATTTAAGTTTACTTATGCACTACATTTTATACAAGTATGGGCTAATTTAACAGAGTTGCTTTGAAAATCATCTCTCTCCTCTCTCTTCTCCTCTATCTAAACCAAATTAGTAATGGAATATATATATATATATATATATATATATATATATATATCCATGTCTTTCTGTGCTTCTATTTAAATCTACATATATATATGTATATATATATATATATATATATATATATATATATGTGAGAATGTTCATTATCATTTTGCCAAAAAATACAAGTTTGACACACTTTTCTGCATCTTAGATTTCTTTCTCAGCGAACCTTTTAAAACAGCTTGAAAGTAAACTGTTAGAGCTTAAACTAATTCTTTTTAATGGCTGCATATTACCTCATAGTTGGATATGGCATCATTTGATAAACCATCACAGGGAATAATAGGCTTATATAGTGGCTCTACAAAAACGCTTCAGTAAACTTTTTTATATTTATGTTCTAGTTCTTGAACAGATTTCTGTAATTAGGTTTGTGACAATGTTAGGTAATTTAAATTTTAATACACTTTTCAGATATTTTTTCAAAGTATTTGTAATTTCACATTTTTCAACACTCAGCAAGTGAGAATACCATTTTTCCCACCCTGCCAGTTGGCAAAAATTGTTAGCCTCTCTTTAATGTTTTCCAGTGTGATGCATATAAAATGACTTCATGTTACCGACATTGGTAATTATCTTATCATTAGTGATTGGAAGTATTTTTTCACATGTCTGTTAGCCATTTGAGTATGATCTTACAATTTTTTATTCAAACTCTTGTCCCATTTATGTATTGAGTTGCTTGCCTTTTGCTTGTCAATTTGTAAGAGCTGAGAGCTCTTTGTGTAGACTAAAAATCTAGACTTTTACCATTTGAATATTTTTTGTATTGAAGACTGTGTGGATATATAATTTCTCCAAACAGGCATGCTTATACCGTTTTTTTTTTTAATGGTTTGTAGGGTTCTACTTTTGGTAAGTAATATTTTCCATGCCTCCAAACTGTACAGGTATTGATTTAGATTTTTCTACAATTATACATTTGGTTTTTTACCTACATGTGTTTATCATCTAAAAAATCTTTCTTCTGTACTGTAAAACTTTATTTTCTTCCAGATGTATTGTCATTTGGGCCAGAATATTTAACAAATAATGCATCTGTTTCCTACCAAAATGAAATACCACTTTTCATAGAATACAGTCTTGTATGCTGAGACTTATCTCTGCATATCATATTGTGTAGTTCTGTGCTATTCATCTATTCCAATGCTAGTGCCACATGGATGTTATTATGGTTATATTAATAGATTATATGATATTGACAATTTAGTACTCTCTTCTTGCTGAAATTTCTTTTTATATACTATCAGATGTTTTTTTAAATGTTTATTTGTTTATTTTGTGAGAAAGAAAGTGTGCACGACCTGAGGGAGGGGCAGAGAGAGAGGGAGAGAGAGAATCCCAAGCAGGCCCTGCAAGGTCAGTACAAAGCCTGACATGAGGCTCGATCCCAAGAACTGTGAGATCATGACCTGAGCTGAAATCAAAAGGCAGTTGCTTAACCAACTGAGCCACTCAGGCGCCCCTAGATATAGATATTATCAGGTATTACTTTGACGTATGAATGTGGAAGTTAGTTTATCCAGGGGAATAAGGAAATTGTCTTGAAAACCTAAAAGTAATTAGAGAATTCATATCTTTAAGATACTGGATTCATATCCAAGGACATATGTCTTGCCATATGTTTAGACCTCTTTTATATATTCATTACAATTTTTAGTATAATTTCTATATTAAAATAGTTAATTATATCTCTATACATTTCTTCTTAAAACACATTTCTAAGTTTCAGAATCTATGCGGTATTGTAAGTTGTGTCTTTTTTCCAATTTCTATTATTGGGAGCATATTGCTGGCATAAATAATAATTGAGTTTACATGTTAAAATTATATACAAACAAATTATCAACTTTTTTTTTTCCTGGCAGCTTTGTTACTGGAACCTCTCAGGTTTTCTAAGAATTCAATCATAAGGAATTCAATCATAGCAAAGGAGCTAAATTTGCCTCTTCCAATGTTTATTCAGCTTATTTAGTTTTCTTGTCCAACACATCGGTTAGAATCCCTAAGACAATATTAAACAAGTGCAGGTGATAACTGGCATTCCTCATTATTTTCTATTTTAATTAAAGTGTTTAAGATTTCAAGTAATTCTATATAGTCTCCTTCTATTATGTTTGTTTAGTGTTTTATTTAGGAAGATAGATAAATGTTATCAAATCTCTGTTCTGCATTTTATGTTTATCTTATGTTTTCCCCCCTAATGTGTTGATGTAATCGATTATGTATGCTTCTATACATCTATTAAAACCACCCTTTGTCCTTAAAATTAAACCTATTTGGACACAGTGTCTTATTCCTGATACATGGCTGAACTATAGGGCTAATATCTTATTCAGAATTTTTGCATTTATTTTCACAAGTGATAAAAAACATGTTTATAAGGTAAACAAAATATTTCTAAACAACTTCTTGCTATAATGAATAAATATATCTTGAGATAACTTACTACAATAAAATATTTGACTTTTTAGTTTTACCAAGACTATGATAACCAACAGCATCACAGCAATCACTGAGATAAAGAAATTTGAAATTCATTGATTTTGTACGTGGTGGTTCCTTAGCTTATAACCCCAGGATCAGTGTAAATTAAGCCACATAAATCTAAACTCCCTAAATATCAATAATAAGACATCCGGAAAGGGTTCAGAGACATATCAGCCAATGAAATCCATGTAATTACACATTGTTTAAAAGCTAACCCCAGAAAAAACATCTTACCTCTGATGTGATTTCAAAGGTTCTGGGAAGTTACCCTATCTCCCAATATATACTTTCCCAGGGTTAATGCCTGACACAGTAGAGACTACCCACCACTTTGTTCTAGTACCATGACAGCCGTTACTTCTGATTGGACAGAAGTACTATCTTCTATATGTTGTTAACATTTTGAATATCTTACCTGGTTTTAAACATATATTTTCTTTTTTAAAAAAATTATGTTTATTTTTGAGAGAGAGACAGATTGTGAGCAGGGGAAGGGAAGAGAGAGGGTGGAAACACAGAATCTGAAACAGGCTCCAGTCTCTGAGCTGTCAGCACAGAGCCCGACACGGGGCTCAATTTCATGAACTGTGAGATCATGACCTGAGCTGAAGTCGGAAGTTTAACTAACTGAGCCACTCAGGTCCCTCATGGCTTTTAGTGTTAAAATGGTGGCAGTCTTTCCCATGAGAAAGGGAATATATACCATAAAGCTGAGAGATGAGCCCTAACAATCTGAATACAGCCATGGATATGGACCTTCCTTGCCTTGGTATTCTTCCTTCTGTGGAAAATCAGAAGTATCTCCCTTAGTGAATAGTTTAAGATACATGGTTACTTTCATATGCTTCTCTAGTGTCAGGATAGGAAGGGTATGCTAGAAAATGCAGAAAAGGGCAAAAACAAAGCTTAGGGAATATTCTCTATCAGTTTATATTAACTCAGGTCTCTGTTTTCCATAATTGTCTATTCTACCTTCTGGCCCTACAATTATTCTTCTTTTATATTAAAAAATACTCAGTGTATTCATGCCATCTTAATTTTTTATTAAAACTTACTTTCAGAAAATATATGTTTAGTGGCTCAGTCAGGTGAGTGTCTGTCTTTGGCTCAGGTCATGATCTCATGGTTCCCCAGCTCATGCTCTCTGTCTCTGTCTCTGTCTCTCTCTCTCTCTCTCTCAAAAATAAACATTAAAAAAATTTTTAAATAAAATTAAAATCCATGATAATTTCTATGCAATTATAAAAATGTGCATATTTATAGTGTGTACTCAAAAACATATATATTATGATTGATTAGATTAAAGGGGGCTTTAACTCTTTGATTATTTGATAGTATCATAAGAATTTTAAAAGATAACTTTCCTCAAAAGTTGTCAGTCATATTGAGTTCACTTAGTATTCTGATACTGACAGCATTCTAATGTAGAACCCCAGATCTATGCTATTATTAATTCTGATGTACACATTGATTTTTCCTTTGGAAAAGTAAGGTTGGTTGACTCTCAAAGATTGATACCATCAAGGAGTCTGGAGGAAATCTTATAGTCAAATATTTGAGACATTGCCAAGGAGATGGAAGTGCTAGCTTGAACCGTATCACAACTGTAAAATTCTAGAAGTATCTCAGATATAGGAAAGGTCCAGGCAGAGCACTTGGAGCTATCTGAAAAACACTTTCAGTCAGAGTAATCGGATAGAATGGAAGAAAAAACATGCTACTGGTGAAATGGAAAAAAGTAAATACAGCCGTTTTTCTTATTCCCTTAATTTGGGCAAAACTGTCAAACAAAAATTATGGATCTTCTTCAATCAGCAATGCCGAATCTTTGGCCTTTAAGGCCACAGTTCCCCATAGGTTAATAGATTTTTTGACAACAAAAGAGAGGCAGGAATCGATTAGAGCACTTCATCATGTCGTTTTTTTTTTTTCCAAAGAAGGAAAGATAATGATCATTTGTCAGTAGTCCTAGCCATTCCTCATTAAGAGAGGTTTATACGAACAGCTAGCTGTGGTTCCTTCCTTAAGATGAAGGCTAGCAACTAACAGGTTTGATATCAGAGAGGATTGGGAGGTAATCATTTTACTTATCAAAATGTCTGGTTTTTCACTTTGTAAAATGAATTACATGACTTGCCAGACATTCCACATAGTTTTCAGACAAATGTCAGTATTGATTTTATTCCTAGTTCTTTCCATGTATAGAATCAGCAAAATCCACATAGTTTCAGGAAACAAATGTAGACTATAGGTAGTAGAGTTTCAGACTTTGTTTCTCACAAGGGTGCTGATTAAAAAGACAGCCGAAGGGAAAAAAAAAAGACAGCCAAAGGCATTTTGAGGAGCTCTAATGAAATCTAAGAAACTAAGTATTTGAAATACGGACCAATATGCCACGGCTGATGAAAGAGATACAGAGCTGTGATGCTTGACAGTCTTCTGATTTATTGTTTTGCATCCATCATCATCATCTCTACCCACTGGTAAACCTAAATGTGTATGATGGTCTCTTGTGTATTTAATATTGGAGAAGACACACTGGACACTGGACACTGGACAAAGTCAAAGTAAGAATATAAAGAATTTTAGTAAGGTCTTATAAGATAAAAAGTTTACTATCAAAATAGAAATAAAATTTTATATTCAAAGCACCTAATTTGCCACCCGCCCCCCAGAAAAGCCTAGGAAATATACTAACGAATATATATATATATATATATATATATATATATATATATACACACACACACACACACACATATATATATGTGTGTGTGTGTGTATATATATATATATATATATATATATATATATATATATATATATATATGAAATCAAATGTATATGTATGTGAAATGACCTCTTCTTTCTACTCTATTCCTTCCCTTCACCTGAACTAAGGATAGAATCATGTTTACAGGTAAAGCAGGTAACTGTTAATAAAATGGGTGAGCTTCAAAATGGAAATTATAAACATTTAGAAAACCATTTAGATTATTCTTTAGTTAGAATAGATGTTCTCTGAGATATCACTTTGTGATGGGCTGTGCCATGGCAGCCAGAACTTACATATTCTTATGAGGGTAGGGACAAGATACCTAGCAGGTGGAAAAAAAGCTTGGGAAATTTCTGAAGCTGAGATGCAGAACTCCCTGAAAATTGCATGAAGTAATTGACCAAGATGAAAGAAAGAGAAAGATGACAGAAAAATATGCTGGAAGGAGAATGATTTATAAAAGAAAGAAGGTAGTAGAAGAGTGGTAAAGTGGTGAGGAAAACACAAAAGACAGGCCTATTGAGAAAGGAAGAAACAAGAGGAAAAGAAAGTAAGTCATTATTTGATTTAAAGTTGAAGACTGAATTTAATGGTCATAATTGTCACCCCAGAGAATTTGTCACTTGAAGGTCAATACATTGTGGAAATGTGATTTTCAACCTAAGCCCCCTAGGGCCTTCATCTATCTATTTGAAAGACAGAACATAAAATTCTCTTCAATGTGATGATAGTGGAAGTGATTTCATGTTTAACTAGCAAGGTTTTCTAGAAATGTATCTCTTTCTGTCCTTGCTTTGCCCTATCAGATTATTTTTCTAACTTCCTCGTTTCATCTTTTCTTCTGCTCTTTCTCCTACTCCATAACAGCTACTAAAATACTGGGCTAGAATCGTGTAATGCCAAAGGTGCCGAATTGCTCATCATTTTTGTATTGAGTTTAACCTTTAATTATTGAAATGTTTTTTGTTGAACTTTAGCTAATGATCTTAGACCATCAAATTGGCCCCATGATATCTTGGTAAATTCAGTAAAAAGAAACAAACAAACAAACAAAGTATCCTATTCAAGGCCCCACAGGATTTCCAACAATAAAGATCCATGAAAATTAAATATGCTAAATTTAAGCACTCAGGAAAACAACCCAAGGAGTTCATTTGTTCTGGCAAAAAATACACCTATAGGGATTAAAGACATAAGGGAAGGAAACAAAACCATACAAACATAAAAGTCAACGATATTTTTTAAAAAAGGTAAAAGAGAAATAGAGACAAATAGAAATCCTGGGAATACAATGGATACTGTTGAGATTAAAGATTCATTGTTTAGTTTCCATGACAGATAATGAAAAATATTTAGTAGGAGAATGATAATACTGACTACATACAAAGCAGAATTAAGGGTTAAAAAGGGGATAAAATATGAAAATGAAGATAAGAAACAAGGGATATAAAAAAACAAAATCATTTCTGATAGCAATTTCAGAAAAAAGCTCATTTCAGCATTTTCTCATGAATGTTCCAAAACTTTTTAAATGAATAACTTAATCATGCATATTTTAATAAAGAATCCAACACATTATATTTGTTGATGAGAATTCAAACATATATATCTTGAAATTAAAGAACCTCTCAAAAAACTCATCCTTATAAATATCTGGTGAGTAAAAAAGTGATCACAAAGTTGCATATTATTTAGAAAAAATATGAGTACGTTTCAAAACTACAGAATATAACAAAAAATACTTAGAATATTATAGCATAAATGCATCTTTTGAAAGATGGACAATTTTTTTAAAATGAAGTCGCTGTTCACTTAAGAAGCTAGAGGAAAAGAAGAGAAAACTAGAAACTAGACAATCCAGAAATAAAGCAAGGGAAAAGAAAAGATTAATGAAATAGTAAATATAAACTAGAAATATGTTTCCTTGAAAAATCTAATAAAAGTGGCACACTTCTATAAAGATAGATTAGGGAATACAGAAATGGTATGAAAAATACTAGATGACTTAAAAAAACCATCATTACAAGAGACTGTGAACAAGTAGATGCTATAAATTTGACCATAAAATGTACAGCTTTATTAAAAAAATAACTTTCAAAACCTAATTCAAAATTTTTTTACAGGTATTAAATAATCAAATCAATATTTAAAATCCTTCCTCAAAATAAAGAATCAGACCTGGATATATTTATTAGCAAATGTTATCAAACCCCTAGGTAACAGATATTACCAATCTCATATAAACATTGAGATAATAGAAAAAAATAGAATGTCCCTCATTTCATTATATAGGGGAAGTACATCTTTGATGCCAGAACCAGTAATGAATTGTGTGATGAGGTGAAATTATTACCTAGTTTCATAAGTGACCATAAATGAACATATTGTACACAAAATATGAGCAAACTAATTATAATAAAGTTTATAAAATAATTATATATGATTAGGTTCAATCTAAGAAATACAAGAATAGTTTATAATCAAAATAAATATCAATGCTATTAAATATAATAACATATTAAGGTTGAAAATATAATTATAATGCAAAATACAAATAATAGCATTTCATTAAAATGCCTTAGTAACTTATTAATAGAAGGGGGCTTTCATAACTTGATTAAAAAAATATCAAAGAGTTGGTGAAATGTGCTTAAAATCTATAAAGTAGGCAATTTCTCTCCTTCTGTTGAGAAATACGATGCAGATATGTAGCTGATGAAGTTAAAAAATGATAATCAATTTTGTTTGGAAAGGAAAACACAAAAGAGATTTTTTTCCCTTGGTGCCCAGAATTATGCTCACAATAATTTTAAGATACTTTTTACAGAATATTTGTAATATGTGAGATTATACAATGTCTATATCCAACAGTCATTAAGTCACAAACATCCCAATTAGAAAGATTTGTTATTTTTAATATACATCATGTACACCAGCAAACAAATAAGCAAATAAAATTTTAAGAAGTCTGACATGGAATTTCAATAAAAGACAGAAGAGCTTTTCAGAGGAAAGTATAAAATCTATATCAATAGACCTATAAGAAGACCTAAATAAATGTAAAGTATATAAATTCTATGTAATTTTATTTAAATCCCAAAAAGGTTTTTTCATGAACTGACAAAGCTGATCTTAAAAATTATATGAAAAATAGTGGACCGTAAAGAACACCACCACAAAAATTGGAAGAAGTACTCTCTGATGATTCTCTTTTCCAAATATCTATAGGCATTATTGACCATAGACCATCTCAACACAGAATCACTTATATATGAAAGTATAGTATAGAACAGAGGAGGCATTGCTGATAACGGTTACCTGTGACTCAATAAGTGATGTTGGAAAATTGCCTATTTGTGTGAAAAAAAAGATAAAATCCCCAGCTTATATCACATAAAAAATGAAAAGTATAAAGATTAAAGACATGAATGTGAAGAACAGAATTGTGTAACTATTAAAATCAACATACGTAACAGTACAAAACCATAAAATTTCTAAGATAAAAATTTTGATATAGTGAGATTCCCCTCCAATTTTAAAAAGCTGAGCAGTTGTTTTCACATATTTGGCTCTTCCACAAACACAGAATCTTAACAGTTAGATGAACATTATCAACAAGCACTTATTGAATATCTGGTAACATTTCCTTTATTTTTTTTAAATAAGCACAGCTAGAAAGGGATGTTGTATGAATACAAAAATACACCATGAAGATGGCACATATTAAGTGTCACTGAAGAACTGATATTATTTTTCAGATATGGATGGTGAAGTAGTTTTCTACAAATGTAGAGTTGCAATTATAATTCTAATATCTGTGGAGTGACATGATCTCCCTGGGACTTCAAAATATACTTAGACATTGGATAATTGAATCTTTATACATTTCTATTCCTTACCTCCTGCATTCATTCCATTGCCTGAGCCTATCTTATTTTCAAATCTGTCTTATTTCTTTTATTTCTCCTGCTGTCAGTATTGCCAAGGGTAGCTGATATCATGATGGTTCAAAGTTCAGCTACTAGAGTGAATGATCTATGCTCAGTCCTAGATCTGTCTCATGTCAATACATAACCTGGGAAAATCCTGGGCTTACAATTTTTCTTAGTAAAATTGAGGCAATCATGTATCATAGTGCTATTATGACTTTTAAATAAATATCTATATGTGTACACACACATACACACACACACACACACACTTAGAACAATACTTTTTCCCATAGTACTCTCTCAATGATAGAATGTTGTTGGCTTCAATAGTCATGTCATTATCTCATGCCCTTAAGTATACCTTTCTACAATCTTTCTGACAAAAGATTGTCTCTACGGTATATATGAGATTGCTAATTAAAATCTATTTCTTCTTTCAAGACACAAAGCTAAGTTACACTTTTTTATTTTGCTTTGCAATTAGTTTAGGCCAGGTGACTGAGTTCTAATCAGTGGTCTGTGAACAGAAAGCACATACGATTTTGAGAACTGGGTAATAAAAAGCCCCTATACTTGTGCCACTTGTAATGTTTTTCCTTTCTGGCAATAATCTTGAGGGTGAGTTTGCATGCCATGTACATAGGATCACAGAGCAGCTATTACTTTGTGCGCCAAATGAACATTCACAGGGTATCTTCCCAAGCCTGCAGTATTATATGAGAAAGAATTAGACTACTTTTGGAAGAGTTAAAATTTGAGTATTGTATTAGGGTTCTCGAGAGAAGCAAAACCAACAGGATATCTGTATCCTATTTATTAATTTGTTATAAAAACGGGTTCCTGGAATTATGGAGGCTAAGTCCCACATCTGCTGTCTGTGAGTAGGAGAACCTGGAAGGTGGGTGATGTGATTCAGTCCAAGTCTGAAGTCGTGGGAACCAGGGGAGCTGATAATGTTTAAATCCAAGTCTGAGTTTAAAGGGCAAAGAAGGCAAGGTGGCAGGAGCAGTAGTAAGAGTCTTGGTCAGAGTCTGGAGGCAGAGAACCAGAATCCTTCCAGTATCTGGGTCTGGAGAAGATAGATGTGCCATCTCAAGTAAGAGCAAATTTCCTCCTTCTCTGCCTTTTCTATTCAGACCCTTAATGGATTGGACAGCATCCATCTGCATTGGTAAGGGAATCTTCTTTATTCAGCCTGCAGTTTCACATGCTAATCCATTCTGGAAACATCCTCACAGACATACCCAGAGATAATGTTTTACTAGCTATCTTGACATCCCTTAGCCCAGTCAAGTTGGCACATAAAATTAACCATTACAGGCACTATATTTTACTGAAGTCTAGGTTATGCTGATACTACTTATTCCCCAAACAAAAACTTTCAGTAATTCCTAATTGGAAATTATACTCTAAAATCAGAACATTTTTGTCCCATTCTGCTTGGTACATTTTAAGCAAAGCATGGACCAATGAGTGTGCACTCAGGTGTATAATCAGATAGATAATAGACTTAATATAATAAGATATTGAAGAGCTAATGACTATTCAACTTGAAGATAATGCTACAGAACTCATGCCTCTTTTACTCATTTACTCATTCAAATTTAATTTACTGATTGCCTATAAATTTAAATTTTAATCCCTTGTGCTGGAATTGAAAAGAGGATTTAACCAATATGTCTGTACCGAGAGCATTGTGGTAGAATAAGATTGAATAAATATTGTAATAGATAATCTAAGGCTTGCAGAGAACTACAACTTGGTAGAAGTAATGAGTAACACAGCCAGGGTTTGAGGTTTGAGGAATTTTTATATAGATAATGCTTAAGTTTATCCATGTAAAACCTGTAGCAACTTAAGCTAAACCAGGCTTAGATGGGCCACTGAAACAGATCAAGTAATACTACATGAAAAGCATAAAACAGTTTCCTTCCAATATTTTTAAGTGCTGTCATGTGGAAGAGAGCACAGAATTATTTTGCTTTGTTCAGGAATATCAGTAAGAGCATTTTCTGTGGAAGATTGAACAGAATGTGTAAAGCCAGTCATTTTCATGGTACTAAAACTGGACTTGGTAGTTGAACACAAAAGGGTTTAGGGAAAAGACAGAAAACACCAGGAGTTGTTTCCTAGCTGACAACAATGAAGTGAAGCAGAAAAGTGAGCTTGAACCCGGTTATTTATTAAAGGAGACAGACACATGCTAAGTGTGAAAACATACTCTAAATTTGTCATATTTTGATATCAGGCTCATAATGACCTCATAAAAACAGTTAGTCATGGGGCATCTGGGTGGCTCAGTTAGTTAGGCATCTGACTTAAACTCAGGTCATGATCTCTTAGTCTGTGAGTTTGAGTCCCCTGCCAGGCTCTGTGCTGACAGCTCAGAGCCTGGAGCCTGCTTCAGATTCTGTGTCTCCCTCTCTCTCTGCCCCTCCCTCACTCACACTCTGTCTCTTTCTCTTTCATAAATGAATAATCATTACAAAAAATTTAAAAAAAAAAACAGTCATCCCTCCTATTTTCTTAAAATATTTGTGTGAAATTTGTGTTATTTCTTTCTTAAATGTTTAATGAAATTCACCTCTAAAACCATCTGGGTCTTGAATTTTATTTTTGGACATATTTTCATAACAAATTTAATTTCTTCAATATAGATATAGATCTATTCAGGTTTGCGGTGGGTGTGTGAATTTTGATAAGTTGTATTTTTCAAGAAGTCTATCCATTCATCTAAGTTGTTATGTCAAATTTATTGGCATGAAGTTTTTCATAGTATTCGCTCATTACATTTTAATTTCTGCAGCATCTACATGATAGCCCTATCTATATGATTTGTGTTCCTTTTATTCTTAATTAGACTATATAGGGATTTATTTTATACTTTAATGGTTTTAAATGTTTTACATTTTAATCAATATTTGTTGATCTTTACTTCTTAGAGTGCTTAGACCAATAACATTTAATGTAATTATTGATACGGTTGAATATAGATCTCATATTTTATTTCTGTTTTCTGTGTGTCCCCTCTAATTTTTATTTTTCTGTTTTACCATCTGTTCCTTCTTTTGGATAATTTGATCCTTACATTTAATGTATCTAATGACTTTTGTGCCTATATCTCTTTGTATAATTTTTGTTACTCTAGAAATTAAAATATACATATTCAAATATTCAGTCTACTAAGAGTTAATGTTGCACTACTTCAATAAAATGTAGGAAGCTTGCACCATATTCCTTTTTTTAACCCCCACTAAGCTTGATCTTATAGTTGTTAAATCTATTACATCTACATATATTGAAAGCTCCATGAGACAATGTTGTATTTTTTGCTGTCAACATATATCTTTATTTTAAAGAAATTAAAACAAAAATAGTCTATTATATTTAACTATATATTTATCATTTCTGAACTTTCTTCCCTCCTAAAAATCCAAGATTTTCTCTGATATTTTCCTTCAGCTTGAAGAACTTTCTCGAACATGTCTTATAGAGTAAGTTTGCTGGTGACCAACCAGTGCTCTTACTTTATAATTCATTTCAAAATCCATTTTTATTTCACCTTCATTCTCCTATGCACTCAATTAATCCAATTTTTTTAAAACTTTTTCTACAACCTGATTTTATTTGTTTACTTTTACCATAAAAAACAAAATTCTAAGGTCACCAGTAGTTACTTTTTGTATTTCATTCAGAGATTTAGTTGTAATCAGCAGAAAAGGCTAAACTGATTTAATGCAGCCATACCACATCTGTAGCTCTATATAAACTGATTTTTGTTAACAGTGACATGGAAGAGGGGCACCTGGGTGGCTCAGTCAGTTAAGCGTCTGACTTTGGCTCAGGTCATGATCTCATGGTTCATGGGTTTGAGCCCTGCATTGGGCTCTGTGCTCATAGCTCAGAGCCTGGAGCCTGCTCCGGATTCTGTGTCTCCATCTCTCTGCCCCTCTCCTGCTTGTGCTTTGTCTCTCTCTGTCTCTCGAAAATAAATAAAGGTTAAAAAAAAAAGAGTGACATGGAAGAAAGGTGACCAGAGTGTAGGGTTCCAATACGGAAAAAAAGCAGGAGCTATTCAAAGTGAAAATCCATGTGGAAAAAAAAAAAATGGAACTTGTCACTCTAACTCAATAGCATACATAATAAATGTTCTACATGTATCACCGATTTCCATTTAAATACACTAAACGGAGACACCTAGGTGGCTCAGTTGGTTAAGCATCTGACTCTTGGTGGTCACGAACTCAGGGTTTGTGAGTTTATGCCACATGTCAGGCTCCATGCTGGCAGCATGGGATTCTCTCTCTCTCCTTCTCTCCCTCTCTCTCTGCCCTTTCCCTGCTCACGCTTTCTCTTTCTCTCAAAAGAAATAAACTTAAATACACTAAACAATAAAACGTTTACTATAATGCTATTTTCATTCTCATAAGATATAAAAATATTTTAAAAACAAGATGTAATAAGTACTAACTGTAAGTGAAAAAAACAATAATTAGACTGCATTATAACTAACAGATGTCTATCAAAAATAGCAATAAGTGAAAAAGTAATCCATAGGGTGGGAAAAATATATGAAATACAAACACATGACAAATGATTCATTTCTATAATATGAATATATCTATCATCTCTACCATATACACACATATGTGATATATACATGAAGTTCTCATATGTAATATGTTACATAATATATAGTGTACATGCATATTAACCATGTATAGACGTATACACGGATAATAGTAAAACTGACCTACAAAATGTAGATAACTCAGTAGAAAAATGAGGAAAATACTTGAATGGGCACTTCATAAAACAGGATTTCTAAATGACTAATAAGCATAAGAGAATGTGTTCAACCTTATCAGTTACCAAGGCAATGCAAACCAGAGAACACATAAGCACACATACAGAATATGATACCACTTCTCATCCAAAAGAATGGTCATGATAACAGTTAACTATGGTCATAATAATACTATGTAAAAAGTAACCACATAATGTCAGCATTATACAACAGTAAGCATTAGCTCACCAGGTTTCAGGGCAGCTAGAAGTTAGTTAGTCTATGATAGGTTCCATTGGATAGCTCTGCTCTGCTCCACATATCTTTCATCCTTCTCCCGGGATTCACATGATTAATTTCGGTATATATTTCTCATGGGAATTACTGAAGCACAATAGAGCAACTGAACCACTTTACTCACATTGTTAAGCTAACATTTCATTGACCAAAGCAATTCACATAGCCAGGCCTAGAATCTAATGACCTGTTGGCCATTGTAACCCTAATGGAGTCACAGTCTACTCACTGAGGTGGGGGAAATAGTGTAACTATTAATCTAATCTAATAATCTAATTTTATTAATCTAAACTACTGCAATAATAATAATATCAAGTATTGGTGAATAATGTGAATTATCTGGAGTTATCACAATGATGGCAGAAGTGTAAATTGGTGTAGCCACTTTGATGCTATCTGGAAAAACTGGAACAAATTATATTTTTGACCCAGTAATTCTATTCCAGTTATATACTGAAAATGCATATATGTGTATATATGTATACATTTATATATAAATGTTAATACCAACTATGTGTAATAGCTAAAGTATAATATGCATGCAAATTGCTATATATTTGTATCATGGAATACCATCAAACAATGGGAATAAATGAATTATTGCCTTATTGAACAACATAGATAAATCTTGGAACATAATATTGAACAAAAGAAACAAAACACTATATAAAAAATTATCTGTTTATATAAAATTCAAATTCGAGCAAGAGTAATACAGTACATAAGAATACATGCGAGTGGTTAAGATTTCAAAGAAATCTTTAACTTAAAGGGGGAATGAGGAATTTCTTTTTTTTTAAGATTTTATTTTTTTAATGTTTATTTTTGATAAAGAGAGAGAGTAGAGGGGAAGGGATTTGAAGCGAGTTCTGTCCTACCAGCAGAAAGCCCAATATGGGGCTCAAACTCATGAACCTTTAGATCAGGACCTGAGTTGAAGTTAGATGCTTAACTGATTGAGTGACCCAGGTACCCCAAGGAATTTCTTAAGTAATAATAAAGTCCTATTTTTCCATCTAGATGTTATTGTTTTTTTTTTAATGTTTTGCTTTCTTTTGTTTTTCTTTTGTGAAAATTCAGCAAACTGATCACTTATTCTCTATTGTTTTCTATATGAATGTGACACTTCAATAAATATTAAAATTAAGAAGAAAAGAATGAGAAACACAAACTCTGGGGTAATAATACAAATAAAAGGAGGCTCTGGATGATAATTTGGAGAAGCACAGAAGATCATGCAATGCTATCGGCAAAATTCCAGTTAAGTTAGGTTGTGATTTGATGGGTGTTCATTTTACTGTTTTTTTTCACTAAATAGATATATGTGTATAGGCTAGTTCCATACCAGCTGTTACATAGTAATTAAATATCAGATGATTGCATAATAACACAATAAAAAAAGAGACTCATGACTGACACTGAGTAGGTTCTCAAAATATTTATGAAATGAATAACAAAGTGTGATTGACTCATTTTAATGTTTTATATGTTTGACAATAAATTATATTGTTATTATATATTTCATTAAATGCACAATAATATTACACTTAATATTTTGCAACTTTTTTGTTTGCTTCACACTAAATTCTAAACATCCATTTTTCCAGTTTTTTTGTTGTTGCCACAAACAGATATAGTCATAGGGGTGGGTCATATTTCATTTACTACTCTACTGAAGGATAAAGAGCACAAAATATTCAATAAACTAAAACCCTTCTAAATAAATGTCTATATTTCCCCCATTGATGTGACTATGTTTGTGATATCAATTTCTAAACATGAAAGTGTGTCAAAGAACACTTAATGTTTAGCAACTAATAAATGGTGTTTCAAAATGAGGTAGCAACTCAGTTCACATTTTACCAGCAACATATGAAAGAGGCTTTTTTCTCCCTGCCAACAATATAAGATAGGCACAGATAATTAACATTATTGTTGGCATGAAGTAAAAAGGCTGTTTTATAATAAAAAAGACTGCTGATGGAATATGAACATATACACTGATATAGAGAAATATAGATAGGTAAGTAGACAAATGCACATGTACTTTCTAAGGTCTATTTAAAATTTTTTATTAGTGAAACAATAATTTGTTTTATAATTCATTTTATTTATTTGGTGTCATTTTCTTTGGGATGTTCCTTCCTAAGGATTGATTTATTGATGTTCCTTTCATAATAAAAATTTTGCACATTAACTCTTTTATTCACCATGCTAAATTTTTTATTTATCTTCTAGGATTTTTGTGATGATTTTATTTCCATATAAGACACCATGTATTTTGGAATTTTCGTATTTGTTTCCACAATCTGAATATTCATCCATAATGTTTTAGTCATTGCCATTTTTCTTTAAAATTTTGATTCAGCCCAAATTATTTTTGGTATAGACACTGAGAAATCCAGCTTCATTTTATTTTCCAAATGGCTAACCAGCTAGTAATAAGTGTTGAATACAACATTAATTTAATTTCCACTGATTTAAGTGGTATATTATATATTAGATGTATATATTTTGTATTCAAAATCTTTATTTAAAAAAATTTTTTTAAATGTTTATTTATTTTTAAGAGACAGAGACAGACCGTGAGCATGGAAGGGCAGAGAGAGAAGGAGACAGAATCGAAAGTAGGCTCCAGGCTTTGAACTGTCTACACAGAGCCCAATGCAGGTCTCAAACCCACAAACCACGAGATCATGACCTGAGCCAAACTCGGATGTTTAACCAACTGAGTCACCCCAGTACCCCCAACATATTCATTTTAAATAGTTTTAAATATATCATGATTATGCAATTCTTTTTAACTTTGTAGTTATAGCAAAATGTCAGCCATTTCATGTAAAAGAAAATTGAGCCTATTTTGAAAAGTATATAGTTGTACGTCATCATATTCAATACATACTTCCAGTTCCCCACCTTTTATCTTCCTGCACTTTGAAAAGCTTCACTTGTGTATAAATAGTCATAGTGACAAGACACAAACATCTAATATTGAAAAGGGAATGATAGATTTATAATAAATTTTGTAAGTGCTCAGGAAACATGTTTTCAGTCTTTTTTTTTACATTTACCTTTTTATTTGTAATATATCTATAAAGGAAATACAGCTTCATTGGTAACATAAATGTAGAATCTCTATTCTTACATATCCTTTTCATCTGATATTCAAACACGGTCTTGAATTCATTTCAGGAATGTTTACAGCAAACCTATCCAACAATACATATTCACCAATGTAAAAATCACCTTGAAATCTTGTGTTCTTGCTATGTAAAAATTATTATTTTCTTCCTTTCATGATAGTCAGTTTGGAAGAAGCTATATAATAGGAAACAGGGAAAGTAATGAAGATTATATAGTTTGTATCAGTAAATGGTTGAAAATGTTTTTTGATTGAACCTTTCTTTATAAATACGATTTGGGATTTCAATGAGGGCATATTGCAAATGTCACTCAGTACATTCAGCAAATGTTACCTTCTATCACAGAACACCACTCAGGCTCCAATGTGATTTGAGTAAAAAGAAACCATGAGGGAATAGCTCGTAAATGACACTTTAGCTTTTCAGTCTTGATTGATTTCAATACTGAATTTGAGAACAATATTGCTGCATTTGTAAACAAAGTTTACTTCTAGTTTTATGCAGCCATTAAGTGTTTTCCTTTAACATTCAGGAAATTATTGCTTCTTCCTCTAAAGTCTGTATTTCATTTTTGTACCATAATAGATTTTAAAACTTTGGATAAGCAGCTCTGAAATCCTAACTGTTCCTGTGGGCAGGACTTGCATTTCCATGAAATCAACTGTTCAGTGACACTTCAAGAATCCTTTAGCAGGATGACGCTCTCCTTTTCCAAATCCATGTGCTCTTAATACTATTGTTCACTGCTCTCACCATCAAAGATAGGGATGTAGGAAAATCCGGTAAAGCTTTCTTTTGCATTTGCCCTTCCACTCCATTATTGAGTCTTAATAATAAAGGCTCATATCTTAAAAATCTGTACAATAAAAAAGCTTCCAAGTGACAATTCAAATAAAAATATATAGATTCAGTGACTCAACAAACTTCAAAGCCCTATTCTCTACACCCAACATAAAACCAGATCCTTCTCTGCAGATTATTCTTATGTATTATTCTTCTCATTCACATTCTATTATCAAAAATTTAATTATAGCAAATAAATTGTGATTATTTTTTTAATCCCACTAATAATTAGAATAACTCAGGAACTTTGGATTACTTGAATCTAAATTCTAGTAATGACTTAATAACCTAGGACATCCTTAGGTATTGCAAGATGTTGTCTGTCAGTTGGCTTGGTAGTGGCCTAGAGATGCCACTCAAGGAGCAAAATCAGAAGGCTTAATAAGCTTGTCTCAGAAAAATCTCTGAGCCTCCTATTCATATAATCAACCACTCTCATCCTACTTTTAATTATTGCTGGCTGCTAGTTAAGTGTTGCTTTTAGCTCCTAGAGGCTGCTCTGTGGTCCTTGTACATGGCTTTCTATCTTTAAAGCTGGCAAAGATGTCCAGAAAGCTTTGTGTGTTTGTTTGTTTGTTTGTTTGTTTGTTTGAATATCTCTGGCTACAATTCTGCTACTAGCTAGAGAAAGAGCTCTGCTTTTAAAAGGTTAACATAACTAGATTGGGCCCACCTGGATAATGTCCCCTTTGATTAATTCAGTGTCAACTGATTAGCAACCTTAATTACATCTGCAAAATCCGTTTTGTTATGTAGCATAATATAATCACGGGCAAGAAGTTTCTATACTTATCATCATCGGTGTTAGGGAGGAAAATCCTGGGAGACAATTTTAGAATTTGCCTACCACAGATATTGATCTCCCATCCCCCCTTGGCATAAAGAAGCAATGCTCTAATTCTGCTGTTGAAATAATGTCAGTGTCCCTATACAGAGAATTGGTCTTCATTCCTCCGCCCAGCAGAAACAGATGGTGTTCTAATTCACCTGCCAGGGTCTTTTCATGGCAGTCCAACAGGGAGCTGAACAGCCAACCACACTTGGCAGCAATAGGACTTGGCAAGGTGATAAGAGATGGGCTAGTCAGTGCTTCACTTACCCTCTTCTGGTGCAAGCATGATCTAGTTAGGAGTCGAGTCCCAACTCCCATCTAGCAACAACAACAACACTGAATGAGTCTGTGTGGGGCAGGGCTACTCATCCCGCTGATCTCCATCCACCCCACTCTATGTGTCAGCAGGAACCAGTAGGGAGCTGAATTTACACTCACCTAATACCAATGTACCCTAAACAGTGCAACCGCTAAAATAGATTATATAAGATCCAGAGTCTTAGAAAATTATACCCAAATATCTACAGTACAATAAAAAATAATTTACTCTTTAAACCAATAACCAGGACACTACAACTAGAATAAGAACTTGTAATCAAAAAACGTTAATACTGAAGTTACTGAGATGCTGGTTATCTGACAAGGATTTCAAAGTAGCCAACATAAAAATGTTTCGGTGAACAATTATGAACACTCTTGAAACAAGTAAAAAAATAGAAAATATTGGCAAAGGAACTGAGAATATTTAAAGAACCAAAAAGAAATCATAGATGTGAAAATACAGTAACTTGAAAGAAAGAAAAACAACATATCAATAGATGGGCTCAATATCGAATGGAGATGACAGAGAAAAGAATCCGTGAACTTGAAGACATATCAATAGATATACCTAATCTGAACAATCTGAACAAATGAGAAAATACAGACTAAAAAATAAAAATTAATATTAAAAAATCTTTAAAGACTTGTAAGCCAATACACAACTATCTGTTTAGCATTCATATCATTAGTCTTAGAAAAAGAGGAGAAAGAATGTGGAGTACATATAAGAACTTGGATAGGGGCACCTGGGTGGCTCAGACAGTTGAGCATCCAACTTCAGCTCAGGTCATGACCTCATGGTCTGTGAGTTCGAGCACCACATCGAGCCTGTGCTGACAGCTCAGAGCCTGGAGCCTGCTTTGGATTCTGTGTACCCTCCTCTCTGTCCCTCCCCAACTCATGCTCTGTCTTGCTCTGTCTCTCAAAAATAAATAAGTGTTAAATTTTTTTTTTAAAAAAAGAACTTGGATGGATCTCAAGGACATTATGCTGACTGGGGGAAGAAACCTACTCAAAAGGTTATGTATTGCATGCCATTTATTTAACATTGCTGAATAGCAAAATTATAGAAAATTATAGACAGACAATAGATTGGTGATTTCCAGAGGTTAGGAATGGAGGTGGGGAGGAGTTTGGGCATAGTGATAAAAGGTTAGCCAGATGGACCTTCTGTTGTTAAAACAGTTCTGTATCTAGAGTAAGGTGGTTAGTTACATGAATCTATACATGTGGTAAAAATGCATAGCACTACATATCACCCCCAACACACTCAAATACACAAATGAGTTTATATAATAAGTTCTGTGGAACGTACGCCAATGTTGTTCTCCCATTCTGATGTCGTACTATGGTTATTCAAGATGTTGCCACTGGCAAAACCTGTGTGAAGCATCCATATAATCTCCCTGTACTTTGCTGTTTGTTTTTTGTTTGTTTGTTTGTTGCAACTTGCTATGAATCTGCACGCATCTCAAAATAAAAAACTTGAAAACATTGTTGAACAAGTACTCTTTTAAATAATTTGGTTTATACTCTATACCTCGGTTTATCTTTCCTTTAAAATATTCTCATTTCAGGGTGCCTGGGTGGCTCAGTCAGTTAAGCGTCTGACTCTTGGTTTCAGCTCAGGTCATGATCTCACAGTTTGTGAGTTCAAGCCCTGTGTCAGGCTCTGTGCTGACAGCTCAGAGCCTGGAGCCTGCTTCGGATTCTGTTTCTCCTTCTCTCTCTGCCCCTCCCCACTCATGCTCTGTCTCTCTGCCTCAAAAATAAATAAAACATTAAAAAAAAAAAGAAAATCCATTTCAAATGCTTGAATCTTTATAGCTAAGTAAGTGGCACACTGGATTTCTGATGGATCAACATGGTCCATTGGAATAGCCCCTAAATTTTGAATAGATCATTTGGAATTTCTAGAGTTGACACTTTATCCTATTGTTTCCTTTGTAAGCAGTGTTTTTCTTACCTTATAAAACTTTTGTAAGGAGTAGCTACTAAAATGTCTAATAAAATTTTAAGTTTGCACATAGTTTTTATAGAATGCTATAACAAATAAAACAGAGAGGAACAAATACTGACATTGTAAATACCTATAGATTCTAATACCAACGAAGATTTAACTTAATAATCCTTAGTCTCATGAAAAAAAATAAAATGACATTCATAGACATGTTGAAGCAACTTGATAATTGGTCTTAAAAATATCTAGCTAATAAACCCCGTTGGTCACCCCTAAATTTAAAATAGTGACTTAAAAAATAAAATTGTGTTGCACCCCCATGTTTATAGCAGCACTATCAACAATAGCCAAAGTATGGGAAGAGCCCAAATGTCCATCAATAGATGAATGGATAAAGAAAATGTGGTATATATATATACATATATACACACACACACACACACACACACACACACACACACACACAATGGAGTATTACTCAGCCATCAAAAAGAATGAAATCTTTTTGGATGGAACTGGAGGGTATTATGCTAAGGGAAATTAGTCAGAGAAAAACGAAAATCATATGACTTAATTCATATGAGGTCTTTAAGAGACAAAACAGATGAACATAGGGAAGGGAAACAAAAATAATATAAAAACAGGGAGGGAGGAAAAACAGAAGAGACTCATAAATATGGAGAACAAACCGAGGGTTGCTGGAGGGGTTGTGGGAGAGGGGGTGGGCTAAATGGGTAAGGGGCATTAAGCCATCTACTCCTGAAATCATTGTTTCACTATATGCTAATTTGGATATACAGTTTAAAAAATAAAAAAAAAATTAAAAAAATAAAATCAAATAAAATAAAGAAAAATAAAGAAATAAAAAACTAAAATTGTGTTTAACAAAATCTTTAACATTTTGTATTTTATGCCAATAGATGAAGAATTCTAGAGTAACCGGACACATTTTTTTTTCTAAAGTTATTATCTTGAATAACCTGCATGAACACGATACAAATAGAAGTAAATATATTCAGGAATGCTAAAATCTTTTGAGAGGTTTGAATACCCACCCATCCATAAATCAGTGGAAAGAAAAGTTAAAGATTTCATGATGCATTCTGTTATCATATTTGATGGCTACATTTTCAGCTTGTTTATTGGGTGAACATAGCAGTGTCCTCAAATTTTATTAATGAGAAAGTTGCAGCCTAGAAAAGATCACTGTTTAAGTATTAGTAGACCTGAAACAAAGGCGAGAGTACAATATAATAGCATAAAAATTTCTTTATTTTACTATCAACTAAATATTCAGTTAGAGTTAACAATAGAAGCAAACCATAAATTACTGTAGTGAAGAATGTAGTTACCTTTATGTTTTTCCATTTTCTGGTCAAATTATGTATATAGAAGAATAACTTTCTAATTTGAACCCTTTAAGAATAACGCTACACACAGATAATTAGTCTTTTCATATTTTATGGTTGAGGGTCAGAATGCCTAATAACCCATTAATAAAATATCAAACTAGACTTTTTTTTAAGTGTTGGGTTTTATTTATACTGTCCTATGACACCTAAAATCTAACTTTTGCGATTACAGTCTCTCAGACAGTCAAGGATTGACTAAATTAAATCTTATTATAGGTTATCGAGTTTGTAAATTCAGTCATCAGCCGGACGAATGTTTGGAAAAGGCACAGAGAGAAAACACCTGAGAGAAGGCTGTAAGCACAAAGCATGCAAAAAAAAAAATCATATAAACTGTCAGCATCTAGAAAAATTGTTCACTGTTTTTGACAAGTGGGTCAATGGTGAATACTCACCTTTTGCCTTTTGGACTTAAAAAATATAGATAGTCAGCAAGCTGGCAGTTCTTAGTCACTATGTAATTCAATGAGGAACCAGGAGAAATACAGTTTCTTGTCTGTTACATTGTGCTTTACAATTTCAGAAAATCTTGAAACACTTGAGCTTGACGTTCGTATTCTCATTGTTATAGGACCAAAATAAATAAATAAATAAATAAATAAATAAATAAATAAATAAATAAATAAATGGAAGCAAGCTTTTGTTGACCCTTAAAATAACAATTTTATAGTAATTTAGCAGGGAGAAAGTACTCTCAGAAATTCAACTTGCTTTATTCAAATATAGCTGTGTTCTTCTCCACATAAAAATGTCTACTACCTTGTAACTTATTGGAAATATTAACCAAATATTTAACATAGTAAGCAGAAAAACCCCTCAAACTGCCAGCTGCAGTAATAAAAACAAGCTAGAAAATCCATACTCTAACTTTGCTAAAATCTCTCTGTGTCTTTATTTCCAAAATAAAAATCTCAGAGAGAGGAAGAGTGAGGAAACTGAGAGGAAATGTTCTCTAGATGTGCTGTATAATATGGTAGCCTTGAGCTACTGAGCAGTGGTAATTGTAATATTACTAGTCCAGAATGACTTGTACTCAGGTGAAAATACAAAATGATTTGAAGACTTAGTATAGAAGACAGAATGAATAAATCTCAATAATAATTTTATAGTAATTAAATGCTGAAATTATAGTTTGAACATATTGAGTTAAAGAAAATGTATTTTTAAAATTAATTTCATTTTTTTAATCAGGTAACTACAAAATTTAAAACTATGTATGTGGCGTTCATTTGTGGCTTATGTTCTATTTCTATTGGACCATGCTGATCGATAGAATACTCATAGTTCTTCCATTTACAAGTTCCGTTAACAGGTTTACCTGACTACCATCTTCCCAATCACTAAACACTGGGAAAGAATGTGCAGGAAGTATGTGGTAAGTTTCTACATTGTATTTTTGCTCTTCTACCAGGTTTTTGGGGGGTTTTGGTGTATCTTTGTTGGTTTTTTATGGGATTTTTTTAGTTTTCTTTTTAATCTTCCCTTTTTACTTATCTGTGCTTCCCACTGTGAATTCCCAAGGTGGAACACTTCTGTCCTCTTTGTATTACTAAGAGGTGAGATTACATTTGCACACAATAGATGTAAAATAAATATATGTTGAATGAATGTCCCCAACTTCCATTTGCTATTTTATTTGGAATGTTATTTATTTATTTATTTATTTATTTATTTATTTATTTCCTTATTTGTGTATTTCTGCCTCCCCCCACTAGAAAGTAAGCTCCCTAAAGTCGAGAACTTGATTTACTCTGATTATTGCTATTATATATATCTGGAGTCTAGAATAGTGTCTGACACAAATTGGTGCTCAAAAGTGTCTTTTGAAGAAATGAAAGTAGATCAGTTGAAAAGAACTGTGTGAGGAGTCGGTTCCAACAGGCAAGGCAAATACCCTCCTTCTCCCTTCTTTCCATAATGAGATTTTATTTCCCAAATCATCCTAGTTAAGAAGGTAGTCCTCTAACTTGTCCTTCTTGATGGCAAGAACATTTTTTTTTCTTTTTCCAATCATCTGCTCTCTAATAGAACATTCTATCTCATGTTTGTCTGGTTTAAGGGTCAGACTATAAATGCCAGTTAAGGCAAAACACTTTTACAGGAGATTGCCACATTGTTGTTTTAATGTGAATAGAGTGGTCCCACTGTGTCCTACTTCTGCTCTGTGTCAGGCCAGCCTTCAATTCCTTGAACAAGGAAAATGCATTTTAAGGGATATGCATAATTATCAAATACAGTATTCTTGAATGAATTCCTAAGGTTCTTCACAAAATATCAGTAGTACACTTCGTGTGATTAGGAGGAAAGGCAAGGGTTCTAAACATAGTATTTGTCATCATTAAGTACAACCAGGCTAAAATAAGTAATACATATTAATTTTCTAAATATAAGTTAATATATTTTATTATGCATGCTTGATATTAAAGTCTCACATCTGTGAATAAAAAAGATTGCATTAATTTTTATCATATCATAGATTTTCTGAAAACAAGATAAATTTTATTTTGTTTTTAAAAGAGAGGAGGGCAAACAAAAATGGAAAAGCCAATTCTATGGAACTAAGACAATTTATTTTAGAAAACAAAACTTCTTCTCTAAAAACTTCATGTTACCTATCAAAGAGAGACAGAAATTTTCACCAATCACTTTTAAAAAATGACAATCTCAGGCAGGAGAATCAACCATAATACACAAGATCAAGAATAATTCTAGGCAGAGTGTCAGATGCTAAGGATCAAATCTTTATTCAATTCTGAATTGTCACTATGACAACTAATGTGACTTACTCAAAATGCAGGGCTTTATAATTCAATAGTAATATTGCTAAAATATGTTTCAAAGAAATGAAAATAATCCTATTATGTATGTAGCTGTTTAATTTATATATATTACTCATATAAAGACAGCTCAACCCTCTACAATAAAATTGACTTCTCAACTTCCCTCATTTCCCAAGGCGTATTCCCTAAAATTCAAACACTATAAAATGTTCAAGGCCCCAAATTGGATAAGCTCCCACATTCTAGTCCATACTAACAGAGAGGTTTAAGAATGATTAGATGGCAAAAGCTATAGCTAATACTTTCCTACTAAAATCATAAGGACAGTGAGTTTTCCAATGGCAGTTGAAATGATTTTTACCAATAATTACACTGTCCAGATAGCAGATTCATGAAAGAAGATGATGAATTATTTAAGGAAAGGAACTTCTGTGCAAATGAGTTCTTACAATTAGTAGCAACACCCTTCTGCATACACCTTTCTTAACTGCTGCAACTGAGTTGATAACAATGCACAGTGGTAAGAATGGCGCAATATATCTGCCCTACTCCTAGCTCTGGCACTAATTAACTTGCCAAATGAGCAAGTTATCTTACCAGTATGCATTTCCGTTTTCTTATCTGAAAAACTATTGGGACAGAATAAACATTCCCTAAAGTTAATTTTTAGATGTAAATGTCTGTGGCCAAACAAACAAAAATAAAACAAGCAGAACAAAAACTAGGAAATGACTTTCTCACTGCAGATGTTTCCAAAGTTAACTCAAAAGCTTTCATGAGTATCTTACAGGATATATACTCAACAGTAAGTTAGAGAATGTCATTGTTTATTTGATTGGCCATTTTCTGCACTGAGTATCTTTTATCTTGCTATTATAGAAATAATCACACCCATTTAGTAATAAATTTTGGTACTTTTTTGTCAGATTAAAAAATTAAAATAAAATCCTAGGTTAACAATGAAGCAGTTACATGAGCAACTCTATGCAAACGAATTTGATAATCTAGATGAAATCGACCAATCCCTTCAAAGACACAAGCTGCTGAAAATAGGTAAACTGAGCAGGCCTGTATCCAGTGAAGAAACTGAATCAATAATTAATAACTTCCCAAAACAGAGAAACACCAGGCTTGGTAGGGTCGCTGGTGAATTCTACCAAGCATTTAAGAAAGAAATTATACCAATTTTGTATAATGTCTTTCAGAGAATAGAAACAGGGGGGACAATTCTTAACTCATTTTGTAAGACAAGCATTACTTCACTAAAAACTAAAACATGGGGCACCTGGGTGGCTCAGTCGGTTAAACATCTGACTTCGGCTCAAGTTATGATCTCATGGTTCATGAGTTGAAGCCCCGTGTCGGGCTCTGTGCTGACAGCTCAGAGCTTGGAGCCTGCTTCAGATTATGTGTCTCCCTCTCTTCCTATCCCTCCCCAGCTTGTTCTCTGTCTCTCAAAAATGAATAAACATTAAAAAAAGAAAATTTAAAAACTCCTAAAATACAACAACAGAAAAAACCTACATGAGCTTGTATATGGTGATGACTTTTTAGATTCAACAAAAAGGGCACAATGCATGAAACGATAAGCTGGATTTCATTAAAACTAAAAACTTTTGTTCTCCAAAAGATAATATCAATAGAATGAGAAGACAAGCCACAGCCTGGGAGAAATATTTGCAAAAGACACACCAGATAAAGGACTGTTATCTGAAATGTACAAAGAACTCTTGAAATTCAACAATAAGAAACAAACAATCCAATCAGAAAATGGGCCTAAGATCTTAACAGATGATTCACAAAATAAAATATAAAGATGGAAAATAAGCATATGAAAAAATACTCCACATCATTCCTAATCAAGGAAATAAAACTAAAACAACAACAAAATATCATTACACATGGATTCGAATGACCAACATATGAAACACTGACAACATTAAATCCTGGTCAGGACATGGAGCCACTATAACTCTCATTTATTGCTAGTGGGAGTGCAAAGTGGCACAACTACATGGGAAGACCGTTTGGTGGTTTCTTGTGAACTCAGACATACTCTTAGCATATGACCCAGCAATTGAGCTCCTTGGTGTTGACCCAAGGTGTTGAAAATTTATGTCCACACAAACACCTGCACGTGAATGTTTACAGAAGCTTTATTCATAATTGCTAAAAGTTAGAAACGACCAGGATATCCTTCAGTAGGTGAATGGATAAATAAACTGTGGTACATCAAGACTACAGAATACTATTCAGTGCTAGAAATAAATGCGTTATCAAGTCAGGGAGAAACTTTGCATGCATGTTACTAAGCAAAAGAAACAAATCTAAAAGCTGTATGCTTTGTAATTCCAACTATATGACATTATATAAAAGGTAAAACTATGATGACAGAAAAGAACAACAATCACCAGGGGTTAAGAGTAGAGGTAGGGATGAATAGGCAGAGCACAGAGGTATTTAGGGCATTTAAGCTATACTGTATGATACTATAATGGCAGGTACATGTTATTATACATTCATCCAAACACATGTAATACACAACACTAAAAGCAAACTTTAATGCCAGCTATAGACTTGGAATGATTACAATGTGTCCATGTAGGTAAGTCAATTGTAGCAACTATACCACTCTACTGGGGGGGGGGGGGGAAGGGGGGGTTGATATGGAAGGAAGCTGTGGGTGTGCTGTGTGAACAGAAAGTACACGGGATATGATTTCACTCTTATGTGGATCCTGAGAAACTTAACAGAAACCCATGGGGGAGGGAAGGAAAAAAAAAAGAGGTTAGAGTGGGAGAGAGCCAAAGCATAAGAGACTCTTAAAAACAGAACAAACTGAGGGTTGATGGGGGGTGGGAGAGCGGGGAGGGTGGGTGATGGGTATTAAGGAGGGCACCTTTTGGGATGAGCACTGGGTGTTGTATGGAAACCAATTTGACAATAAATTTAATATATTAAAAAAAAAAGAAAGTACATGGGAAATCTCTGCACCTTCCTTAAATTTTGCTATGAACAGGAAACTTCACTAAAAAAAAATCTTTCTTAAAAAGAAGTGTAGCAGAGATGCCTGGGTGGCTCAGTTGGTTAAGTGTCCCAACTTTGGCCCAGGTCATGATCTCACAGTCTGTGGGTTCCAGCCCAGCATCTTGCTCTGTGCTGACAGGTCAGAGCCTGGAGCCTGCTTCTGATTCTGTGTCTCCCGCTCTCTGCCCCTCTCCCACGCACACTCTTTCTCTCTCTCAAAAATAAACATTAAAACAATTTTTTAAAGAAGTGTAGCAGTTATTTATTTTGAATGTGTAAAGATTTCTTTCATTAATTGACTTCAAAGACACAGTACTGAGAAATCTTGTTGATTAAAATATTCAGCTGTGAGAAACATTGCTGCTTGAAATAAAACCAAGGACAATGGAACATTCTGCCTTTGCTTAAAAGATCTGAACAATTTGGGTAACTTTGACACACTGAAGTAGCCTCATTTCTAGCCTCAGTTCTTCCGGTCAGAGCAATTTAGAGGGCTCATTTTTTTTTCCATGACATTCCTCGTTTATGTTAACTTTGCTGTGAAAGAAACAGAACCCCAAGTCTTCCCCTTAGTGCTGCTGGTAATCAGGCTACATAGCATTTCTAACAGGAATGAAAAGAGTGATTCCAAGTAGACATGAACAAAGCCACATAATTTGAACAGTTAATACTTCTTTACCAATGATTTCCTCTGCCCTGCTCTGTTTTTCCTGCCTCCTGAATAAGACTACTGTGATAAACAGAGCTGTTTCATGCTTTTCCAAGTTGCTCCTTAGAAACAGTCATTAGGTAAGAACAAGCCTTATTGAAAGTCCCTTCCCATTCCCTTTTATTTATTTGATCCATTGATCCTCAAGGAGAATGTTTTTCCTTGCTGCAGAAATGTAATAAACCTAACTTTGTCTTACTGCAGGTGTTTTCTTGGTGGTATTTATCAGAAAGGCTCTCACAACATGAAAATGTGTATCTTAAAAGAGGGTGGGAGACATTTGTTGATTGCCTTTTCAATTCCAATTCTCTTTCTTTCATCAACACTTTTTGATCTTCCCTTTCTTAGCTACATGGCTTGAGTGGGATTGATTGCCTGAAACAAACCTCCTTTACCAATGAAAATTGATTCAAGTCGATGGAAACAGGGATTCTTCAAGATCTGAAGAAATAGTAAAAGATACATTCTATTTTATCCTGGATTGCAAAGTGTAAAAATGTATGGTCTGAATATGTTCTAGTAATATTGCTATCCTGATAGGAAAATATGGAACTCTGGTGTGTAAACTAAAACCATTAAAAGCACAGTGAGGGGGTGCCTGGGTGGCTCAGTCAGTTAAGTGTCCGACTTTGGCTCAGGTCATGATCTTGCAGTTCACGAGTTCAAACCCCGCATCGGGCCCTGTGCTGACAGCTCAGAGCCTGGAACCTGCTTTGGATTCTGTGTCCCCCTCTCTCTCTGCCCTCCCCTGCTCACACACTCTCTCTCTCTCTCAAAAATAAGCAAACATTATTTTTTTTTAAATAAACACACAGTGAGAGACAGAGATATGAATTCCTAGAGGAAACTATATGAATAACTGGATCCAGTGTCACTTACTTGTGAACTTTTAATATAAGTAAGCCAATAAAATCCTTTCTTAAACTAGTTTTAAGAGCACCTGGGTGGCTGAGTTGGTTAAGTGTCTGACTTCTGTTCAGGTCGTGATCTCACGATTCGTGAGTTCAAGCCCTGTATTGGGCTCTGTGCTGACAGCTCAGAGCCTGGAGCTTGCTTCGTATTCTGTGTCTCCCTCTCTCTCTGCCCCACCTCTGCTTGTGCTCTGTCTCTCTCTGTCTTTCAAAAATGAATAAACATTAAAAAAAAAACTAGTTTTAGGTATATTTTTTTCATTAACTGTACTTGAAAACCTCCTAATTAGTGTAATTATAAATGTAGTCTGACCTAAGGACAGAGAATGTGGCGAGAATTCAGAAGAGATATCAACTTTGGTGACTCCAGGTGCACTATCATCAAATAAGACCAATTAAAGACTAGCCTGTTCCCACTAACCTTGGCCCATCCACATGGCAAGGAAAAGACATAGTAATCTGGGAGCTGTGTGTTTGACAGTTTTCATTAATAACAGCAGAGTCAGCTCCTGTTCTCTTCATGAGGACAGTCTCTGATTGAGAATAAAATGAAAAATGTTAGCCCTGCAGGTTAAAAGAGTTGAGATTGTTTACTTATGTTGCGAAAGAGAAGTCCTAACATGGGAGACTCTAAATGGTGAGAGCAACTAATACCTCTTCTCTACCACCAAAGGGGGAAAAAAAATTTGGAAATTTTGTTAATGCTATTCTTTAAGGATGAGAAAAGTGAGCTTCTGAGACTTAAATGGTCATTCCTAGCCTGTATCTCATGAAACAAGAACTAATAGTAAAAATGATAGCTAAATTTTATCATTCAGCCATTCTGTTTCAGGCCCCAAGTACACAGCTTTTCCCATTCCATGAAGTATAATTATCATAGTTTTGATTATATAAATGAGAAACTGAATTACTAGAAGCAACTTACCCAAAAGCACTGAAGTCATAAAAGTCAAACCTGGAAATTTAACCCATGTCTCTCACCTTCCAGGGAACATATACCTAATTACTAGCTATGTTTCACCACCAAAATCCAAATATTTTGATTCTCAATCCAGAGATTATAAACATCTCTAAAGATGGGATCAAAGTATCAGTTTGTTTCTCAAAGAAGTTATGGGAAAACAATCAATAGAAACATGAAATCTTTCTTACATGATCAATTCTATAACATATTGTTTTACAAGTTACATCGTATCTTTTTCTACTTGTATGTGTGTAAACAGGATTATTCTAGTGGCTAGGGAGAAGTAAGCAATATGAAGAGGTAAAAGATGAGGCCAAAAAAGTTGATAATTCATAAAATTGCATGATGGCAACTCAGGTTGTAATGGTTTTGTAGGACATGTTGATATATTTATATATTTTTTAAGTTTGTTTATTTTGAGAGAGAGAGAGAGAGAGAGAGAGAGCGAAAACACATGAACTCATGTGTGCAAATGGGGGAGGGGCAGAGAGAGGGAGAGAGAGAGCATCTCAAGCAGGCTCCGCACTGTCAATGCAGAGCCCTATGTGAGGCTCAAACTCACAAACCATGAGATCATGACCTGAGATGAAATCAAGAGTAAGATGCCTTAACTGACTGAGGCACCCAGGCACCCCAATATATTTCGATTTTTGTCAGAGTTTTGTGGAAAGTGACTATAGCTTCTGTTTAGTATGCTAACAAATTCTAAATTTAATAATTAATTTTTAAAAATGAGTTGGAATTATAATTAATGCAGTAGAAAATCAGATCTTGAGTATAAAAATGTTTAATGTTATAATATTTTCTTAAAGGACAATTGCCATTTTATAATGCATTTTACCTTTACTTCTTTAAGCACTATTATATTATCATGTTACTTTTCAGTTATATTAGAAATATAAAATTGTATAAACTTTTCTACTTAAAAAAAGTCAGACCCAAAAATAAAATTATTTTTAGGAAATCACAGAAAGTTTCATTGCCCAAAGAGACATTTGAGAAAGTTATATGCAGTTCAAAGCAAGAATCTATAAATATAATCACATCCTCTCTTGGCTAGAGTGTTTACAACTGTAGATATAATGTAGTTTTAACTTTGTGCATTCAATAGACATTACCCATTAATCCCAATGAAATATATTTCTTCCTCTGGGTTTTGGTAGTTCCAAGTAAAATCTTCTTTAAGAAAATAGAATTTAATATGCTATTTCGTGGCCTTATTATACTGCTTCAGCAGGTTGGCTAGAAGTCAACTTGATAGCCTAAGTATCAGAGGAAATAATGTCTACCACCAGAAAAGAATTTCTTCTGCCCTCATCCAGATTGTATCGTGATGCTGTCTCCAACTACTGTATCTATTCTCTGGCTCCCAGTATATTCTATGGAACCATAGCCATATCTGGGTTTCTGCACTCAACATTTTTAAGAATTGATTATCGGTTAGGAAAAAATTTAAACTACATATCTGTATATTAAATATGCATATTTGTTAGAAGAAATTGAAGTGACTTCTACTTGTGGCAAAGATGAAATAACTGATATGCTAAATCTCCCCATAACTTAACAACTATAAAATATGGTTAATAAAAACAGTGTTGTGAAGGCATCATGTTTTAAACACAGTGGGCAGTATTTGAGACAAACATTCTGAAGGAAAAGAAATAGAGTGACATTAATGCTAACTTTCCACTCATTCCCAGGCTTGACATTTGATTATTTGCTGTTCAGGGGCAAAGAGCAAAAACATATAGCAGTGAACTAGAACTTGCGGCAATCTCATCAGGCTGGGGAGACAAAAAAAATGGCATTGAAGTTTAACAAACAAGTTTTAACTCTATGGGTCAAGATTCAGAGAAAAGGAAACCAGAGAATGATTGCAATACTTTGAAAGCAGTTTATTTTTATTTGTTTACTCCCAAAATGCTCAAGTCTGGGCTAATATTTGTGAAAATCACAGTGATAGCTTCTAAAAGCTATCCAAATGTGTTCGCAACTTTACCATACTGGGGAGATGAAAATTGAAGTTTAGGGGCTTTCAAGTATGAGGGGGCCAAGTAAACAACCCAACTGTTCAGCTCAGCCTTAGAAGTGCTATACTCTAGGAAAAAAGGCAAACAAAATTTACCAGCACTATCTGGGCAGGTGATATGCCCATATTCTATCTACTAGAAGAGAAATAAATATTTTCTGGAGGAAGATACCCTCATGCAAAGTCTGTATTCTTTTTCATACACAATGCACAGCATGTAAAGTAAAACTTATATGTCATATAAGCAGACAAAATAAAAATATCACAAATCAAGAGAAATGGACAAGTAGAAAATAACAGATATTTACTTTTAAAACCCAAGGATCAGTATGTTTATTAAATGAAAATTTAAGAATTAAGAATTTCACACACAAAATAAACAGGAATAAATAAAGTAGCCAAAGGTAAATCCTAAAACTAAAAAAGGCAATAGTTGAAACTAAAATTCAATAGATGGGTTTAACATCTGGTTAGACACAGCGGAGGAAAACATTTAAAACTTAGAATACATATCAGTAGGCTTAATAGAGATTGAAGCACAAAGCAAAAAAAAAAAAAAAAAAAGGTGAAAACTGAGAAAAGGGAAATGATGGAAAGATATAAGTGTGTTTGGAGTTGCATGAAAAGATAAGGGTAATAATGGAACAAAAATAAAACTTAAGATGGTATTGCCCAAGCATTATCCAAAATTGATGAAATGCATTGTGGTACTCTGCCTCCAAGATGACCCCAGTGATCCCCAACTCCTGATATCCATGCCCCTGTGCTGAGTGTTGGCTGGATTTAGTGGCTCCCCTCCAACTAATAGAATGGAGCAGAATTAATGTTTCTGACTCTAAGACTAGGTCATAAGAGGCAGTGTGGCATCTTGTTGTTGTTTTTTTTCCCCTTGGTCACTCATTCTGGGTCATGAAGCCAGCTGCACAAAGATGCCTACAAAGCAAGAAACTGAAGCTTCTGCCAACTTCCATGGTTGTGAACATAGATGTGGAACTTTCAGCTCTTTCAGCTAACTGCTACCCTATTAAGAGTTTACCTGTAACCTCATGAGACAGCCTGAGCCACTCCTAGGTTTCTAATTTTCAGAAACTCTGTAAGATAAAAAATGCTTGTTTCAAGTAGCAAAATTTTTGAATAATTTGTTATTAAGCAATGTATAATTTATCCAGTTGCATGGTCTAAAACATGAAGCTATTAGTATAACTACAAAATCCTCTGTTAAGACCTTAGAAAGAACAAAAGAGGTGTCTGAAAGTAAAGTTGTCAGACTAAAGACTCTTACAGTAGTTCATTTCATCAATTTTGGATAATTCTTGGGCAGGACCATCTCTCAAGTTTTACTTTTGCTTCAGTATCACCCTTATCTTTTCATGCAACTCCAAATATACTTATATATTTCCATCATTTCCCTCTAATTCACAGATCCTCTCAATTAAAAACATAATAAAAATAGGACATCTATGCATTATAAGGCTTTGTTCCTTAAGATAAATGTAAGTTAGAAAAAGGCTTATTCAAAAAAAAATCTATTGGCACTTTTTTCTCAAATGGTGTGGACACAAATAAGATTCCTGGGAGATCTACAAAGTTTGAAAAGATTCCCATATTCAGCAAGATGCCAGCTTGAACTGAAAGAAGCAGAAGCAGTACAAAATGAAATCGTCCTTTAGACATCCAAAATTCTACTTGCAGGAAGTAGACTGAGGAAACTATTCCATTGCAAACACATACCAACTTTCATGAAAAAGGAAATATGGCTCAGAAGATGGATCAAGAGATAGACAGCAGATTCCAGAGACATGACTAGTCATTGCCAGGTATAAGTAGAAATGAATTTTAGCTTCCAACATAAGTCCTACTTTCTAATTTGCCATCTCTTTAAATAACTTGACTTAACTAACCCCAATATTATTTTCTCCTGATCTTCAAAAGACATTTTATTTCTTTTAAGAATGTAAGTCCTTATGAAGTTTTATAGCCAATAGGAAATTTAAAGATCTGCTAATCTAACATTTGTCTAAAAGTTAATAGCTTCTGTACTCACAGAATCAGGATTAGGACTCAATTCAAAGTTGTCAGTATAAATGTCAGGAAAAATTAAAGAGATGTCCTTCTGACTTCACTACAGGTACACTTTTTTAACCTAATGTGCAAATTCATTAACCCCCATTAAATATTCTTCTAAATTATATAAGGGGATTATAGGTTTGTTATGAGGATTACATAAAACAAAACATTTAAAATACTTAGAGGAGTTCTATTGTATCAGCCAAATCATTATTTAAGATTAAATTACACAAAAACATATGGGTACATACCAGTAATTGCCAACATTTTGAAACACCAAAACTGAAATGAATGGACATTCAATAAAGAATATGAGGCAAATACATTATATGCTTCAACTTTGCAAAGAGATAAATTGTCAATAACATATTGACGGAAATGTCCGTGTGACTTTTCAATAACATAGTAAGACAGACTTGTTCTTCTCTTGTTTATCTTTTAATGTCTTTCCATTTAAAATTAAAACTCAGCCCCTTATTTTAGCTGATTAAAGATGACTTCAACTTGCTGGCATTCACCTATGCGTCCTCCTCTTGAATCTTGGCAGTCTCTGTGGCCACTCTGACAAACAGCATACAGTGGAAGAGATAACGTGCCTGCTTCTAAGCCCTGGCCATGAGACTTGTGTTTTCTTCTTCTCTCAGACCACTTGCTCTGAGAATTCTGAGCAGCCGGGTAAAAAGCCCAACTTCCCTAAAGTTGGACACGATGAGAGAAGACCACATGGAGAAACCAAAAGAGGCCTTGAGACTACATAAAAAAGAGATTTCGCAGCTGTTGCAGTCCCCAATTGTTTGAGCTATTGCCACTGACACCTTGTATACTGTGGAGAAGAGGCAAGCCTTTCTGTGTGTCCTTGCCCAAATTCTGGACCCACAAAATATAAAGAATAATAACAAAATGAGTGTTAATTTAAACCACTAGATTGGGTGATAATTTGTGTTATAATAAAGAACCAGAGACTGACCATGATAAAATTTTGAATCAGTTATTAGTGAAAATAAAGCACCTATTTAAGGTGTTTTCTTAATAATACCATCCCACTCCCAAGTGGAAGAAAGTATATCAAAATTGCAAACAGGATCTAAAATTTGTGATTAGGCCATAATTTCAGTAGTATTATTTGGAAAGCAAAGGTAAATTAGCAAAATTTACTACAAGTAGGAAGACTGAAAGATCCTTAGGAATCTAGTCATCCTACTACCTAAGCGAGGTGGTTACAAGAGATAAGACAAACACTTTAAAATGTCTGGCCCAGCTCTATATCCATGAGATATAATAACAGCTATTTATGTTAATTACCTTTGATGAAAATCCATTCAGCCAATACATATATTTATGGAACATCTATAGTATAACAGACATCAATAAAAATATTGGAGAAAAAATGATAAAACAGAAGAAAGATTACCCAAATCCATAGAATATATGCTGCAGTTGAGCAGACAGACAAACAAATAAAAGGAAGAAAATGCTTTCAGGATAAATAAGAACTAAGAAATAAACCAGAGAGGTTAGATAGAGATCACTGTGGAAAAGCCTATTTTAGATGGAGTAGTCAGGGAGACTCTTGAATAGAGGTCAAGTAAGAGGAGACAAAAATGAAATTCAGACAATCAGATGAAGAGGAAGCTGTGGGTGCATTTATTCTAAAGACAGGGATCCAACAAGTACATTTCCATCAATATGAAAATAATTTTACGTATTCCAGCAACGAGAAAAGATCAATGGGATCAGGAAAGGAGATAGAGATCTAACTTGGAAGAGATTTCAGCGATTCAGCAGACTATAGTAAGAACGCTCAATTTTATTCTAAGAACTTTGGAAAACAGTAAGCAATGAAACAAGATGATCCAACTTACATTTTTAAAAGATCATTTTTGGAGCACCTGGGTGACTCAGTCAAATGAGCGTCTGACTTCAGCTCAGGTCATGATCTCATGGTTCATGAATCCAAGCCCCACATTGGGCCCACCGATGTCAGCACAGAGTCTGCTTTGGATCCTCTGTCCCCCCCTCTCTGGCCCTCCCTCACTTGCGCTCTCCCAAAAAATAATATATATATAGTCACTTTTACTGCTACATAGAGAAGAAATTGAAGCAAATTGACAGGAGGTAACTGCAGTGATTCAGATAATGGTTAACAGCAACCCAAGATAAATCATGTAGTAAAGGAATCTAAAAATTGGCAGATTTCTAAAATATCACCAGTATACAATGCAAAGATGTAATCAATACATTTCAGAGGTAAAATCAATATGACTTGTTGTTGAAAGGACAGGGGCAGGGACACATTGTTAACATAAACAGATTATTACAAATATGGTTATATATAAATTATATAGTTATTTAAATTACTGCTTAATAAGAAGGGATTCCCCCTGAATTCCTAGCTTCAGGAGGGTGGTAGTGGTAATTTACTGAAATGAACAAGAAAAAAGTAGATGGAGGTTAAAAAAAAGATATCAAGAGCTAGAGATGTTGTCTAAAGGGTAGTTGTCTATGAGATATGCAATTAGAAACAGTACAAAGAAAATAAAACTTTTGAGCCATCAGCATGGACAGGACACTGGAATTCTTTGAAATTCATAAGATTACTGAGAAGTAATGAGAAAGAAATATTTAAAAGACCCAACACCAAATCTTAAGGATTTCGACAACTAAAGATTCGGTTTAGGAGGATGAGCCAGAAAAAGAAATTGGAT
Source organism: Acinonyx jubatus (assembly GCF_027475565.1). Lineage (NCBI taxonomy): Eukaryota > Metazoa > Chordata > Mammalia > Carnivora > Felidae > Acinonyx > Acinonyx jubatus. The sequence continues at coordinate 155,176,277 of NC_069382.1, forward strand.
AAGCAATAGAAGAAAATCCAAAAGACAAAGGTTTTGTGGAAGCCAAGAAAGGAGAGTACTTCAAGAAGGAAAAAGGCATTCACTGAGTCCTGCAGTAAAAATGTCATTGATAACCTTAACAAGAGAAGATTTGATGGAATGTTGGGGGTAGAGTTAACCTTCAAGGAAAAGAGATAATATCAGGAAATGAGGACATGGGAACTTTGTGAAAACAAACCATTTATAAAGTCTGTTAATAAATGGGAGGGTAGGGGATCATCCAAAATAAACAAAAAAGAGTGCACTTGTGATGAGCACTGAGTACTGTATGGAACTGTTGAATCACTATATTGCATACCTGAAACTAACATAACACTGTGTGTTAACTATACTGGAATTAAGAATTTAAAAACAAGAATAAGCAAATAAATGGGGTCAGATAAATGTGGCTGTAACTGAAATGAAAGCATAGTTCACAGAACAAATAGAAGTTATCAGAATATGCTCTATGCTTATAGGGCTTATCAAATGGAGAGGAAAAATTCTGCAGGGAAGAAATAAAAGGTATGACTAAAAGACTGAACCTTTTGAAAATGGATTAGATCCACAGAAATGCAGGGAAGACTGCTTTTGAAAAGAAGAGTAACACTCAAAATTGTAGTCTAGAAGAAAAAAGGGAGGTGTGGGATAAATTTGTAGATTTGGTGGCAGAATGTGGAGGAAACCGGCTTCTGATGACTTCTAACTTGTTAGTGAGTTAAAAGATAAATCTTTAGTTCAGATTAAAGGTGAAGAAGGTTAGGATTAAGAGACAGAAGAAAGTATATCGTGCAGCATAATATGAGCCCAACAAGAAAGCATTATTAGAGTTCAGTAGTTTTGAGGACCTATTTAAAATGTGTAACATGAATTAATTCAGGTCAGCTGAGCAGTTATTTGCTAAAGTACAATTCTGGAGAAAATAAATGGATATTGGTATTTAAATCACTTTCATATCTTCAGGTGAGTTCTATTAATGTGAAATAAAAGAGATTTGGTAGGCTTTTCAAAGAAATAATGATAATGATGGAGTATGAATTGTAGGTTAGACAAGGAAAAATGAACCCCAGAGAGGCCTGATTAATAATGATAAAGTGGCATAATCCATGGATTAGAAACCTTGATGAAATCAAAGAATTATTGCAGTAGAGGTACTTCAATAAGTAAATTGGAAAATAAGATATAATCAAAAAAAGACATTTTTTAGACTGCGATTTCAGAGATAGATCAAGTGCAATAGCCCAAGCAAATGTATGTAATTTGATATAAACTGATTGATAAAAACCTAGAAATGAATTCTAAAAGTATATTACCACCTAACATTTAGTTATATTAAGTTTCTGATTAAGTGCTATTTTCATGACTACTCTATAAATTCCAATAGAATATCTGGTTAGAACCGCTAATTTAAAGAGATAGGAAGTGGATTCATATCATATAACCTAATGGCATGAGGACCTAAGTTAGGAGCCCTTAATATAGTTATATTCCATGAGCTGAATATAAGTGAAAAAGATCTCAACTATAACCATAATTTTAGAATAGTTTATTTTTTTCCACAAAGAAGGAGATACTTAGGGGTTTGATTTTGAAATTTAAGTAATACATTTGATAACCAAAAAGTATCATCTGGAAAAAATGTGTTAAGAAAAATGTCTGAGTTTTGTTGACTTTTTTAGGTATACAAGAAAAAGCAAACCTAGACATGCCTTATACTTCATTGTTCCAAAATAACGTGGAATGTTTCTCTGAGGGAACAGAGAGTATATTCATAGCAGGTGCAAGTCTCACACCACAAACATAAATATTCAAGAAATGTATTTTATTTTTTTATAATTCTGTATAATTTTCCTTTTAAGTCCCCTACTGAGAGAGTGGAGAGGAAAATATTTAACCAAAGCTAATTTCAATTCCCTCCCCTATCCCTGGGATTGTGCATAATTTCTAATATATTGCATAATGGCAAGAATTTCATAGTTAATATCTGGTCTTTCTATGCCTTCAATCTCAGTTGACAACCACTAAAGACTTGTCATCCCATCTGATCATCCTTCCTTTCTCCATTCCAGGGTCTCTATTCCATATCATGTTAAAATGTGAATAGTTCCTTTATTTTTAGCAGCATTCCTTGCTGGCATTCACTTCACCTGCTTCCACACCACAACAGCACATGAGAGTACCTCTGTGGATGTCACATGACATCTAAGTCAATGCCATTCTTTAGTTTATTTGGCTTCATTCATGCTATATGGATGCAAGTGAGAACCAAGTAAACTCAGTTCTAGACCTATCATACCTATATTCCTAGATTGGGGCTTGGCTACTTTTCTAAGGTCTATTAAGAAACAGAAGTGTTCAACTTTTTTTTTTCCTCTTAGATTACACAGTCCTCACTGGTTTTCTACTGTTCCATTCCACTTGTGGCTCATTCCAGTTGAGGCTCAAACACTTTTTCTTTTTGTCTTTTTTTTTTTTTGAGAGACAGAGCACAAGTTGGGGAGACTTGAGCACAGAGAGAGAGGGAGACACAGAATCTGAGGCAGGCTCCAGGTTCTGTGCTGACAGCAGAGAGCCTGGCGTGGGGCTTGAACTCACAAATCATGAGATCGTGACCTGAGCCTGGTCATGCTTAACCAACTGATCCACCCAGATGCCCCTCAAACCCTTTTTCAAAACTGCTCTACCTCATCTAAACTCTCCATTTCCGTTTTGAGAATTTTTGTCTTCCATTCTGATCTAGTCTGAGGATAGCACACCCTGGTTTTTATACTGTAGATTTTCTCCTTATTTTTATTTTCCAAGATGTGAGTTCTTTGTATTTCCCTCTAAGTACCAAACCTTGGAAAAACTAAGGCAGTATTTGACCATGGAATTCTCTTAGCTACATTAACCTTTCTCTGAGGGGGGAAAGGGTCACATCAGTCAAGAAAACACAGGGAGAAATTACGGATTAATATTTTGAAATTGCGCTTTGCTCTGTAGTAATAATACAGAATTAATAAAATCTTTTCAAACGAGCTTTAAGTGATCTTAATTTTTCACCAAAATTCTGTAAAGAATTGTTAGAAATCTATAAAAATAAACTGCAGGTTCTGCTTTTGGGGGGAGGGTTATAAGAGTAGGGGAGTATAGACTGATAGAAAACAAGAAATGATATGGTATAATATTATGCTAATTTTAATTAAAAAATTAAGACCAGGGAAAAAACACAAGTAAGTATATTAGGTTATCTGTGCTATATCTAATAGATAATTGATAACATTGTGTCTTTGTGTTATGTAATAAGCTATATATAAACATCAGGCTGTTTAGGGAGAATAAGAAGTATTAGCTTTGATAAGGCTCTGGTATAAAGTCTGGTATGAAAGCTATATACTAGTACTGGAGTTATAGTAATGAAATATTAATGGTCACATTCTTAAGTGATTAACATGTGTGCTAATTAATGGGAAATAAGATAATAGGCTTTTTAGATGGCCAAATGCATGAACTTAGATGTAAACTATGTTATTATGATATCATTGAGTATATCAAACTCAGTCAAGACATGTGTCAAAATATTATTCCCTTACAGTCTAATCCCCACGTTTTTCCTCATTTCTCTTTTTCCAGTCTTTCCAAGATAAAGTCCTTTTAACCCTAGAGACTTACTGAATAGGGTTACTCTGTTTTGAATTCTTCTCACAATCTGTATTTTTTTTCTACAGAGTTGACACCTAAACATTATTCTGATTTTAGCCCAATTATTACTTCTAGAAACTCTTCATGTTCTGCCAAGGGAGAGTTCAGAACTCGTTAGCACTGTTCTCCTAAGAGTGAAATATAATATTTACTCATGTTTTTCCCTCTTTCTAGACTAAAATCCTTAAGAAGCTATGACAATATGCAAGAGAAACTTTGACATATTTCAATATATCTCATGTTTTAAGAATCTAATCCATGAAGTTTTTAGTCACCTTTTAATAATGTAAATCAGACCATGTAACTTATCTGGTTAGAATCCTCTTTTTGGCTATCTGCTACTCTTAAGAATGAAATCCAAAATGCCATTTCTGAGCTGCAAGGACTCAGAGGTTTCTGTTTACAATTTGAACCTTGTCTTTTATCATTATATCACAACTCACTACACTATTATCTCTTTCTGTAGTTTCTTTTTTAGAGTCTTTGTACTAGATATTTCTTTTGCCTTGATCATTCTGACCTTAGAATTTCCCTATGGTTGACTCTCTCAGATCCCCAGAGAAAACTTTATCATTCCAACAAAAGTTGGATTCCTTTTGTTGGAATGATACCACTCATTGTGGTCAATTATTAAACCATCACATCAGTTTATTTTCTTCAAACCAGTTACTAATGGCCATTATTTTGAGAATTTTAATGCTTATTTGCTATTTATTTCCAATACTATAAACCCCACAAAACAGTATTTGTTTTCTTTACTCAATTATCTTTTAAAGAGTTATTAAGTAATAAGGTAAATAGTCTTTCCATTTTCACATGCAGTTGTCATTTCTTCTGTGGTTCATTCTTTTATGTAGATCCAGATTTTGATTTGGAATTACTTTTCCCCCACCATCCCTTTAATATTTCTGCAAGCACAGCTTTATTGGCAAGTAAGTCTTTCCGCACTTTTGTATCTGAAAAAAGTATATCATTCCTTTGGTTTTTTGAAAGGTAATTTTGTTGGGTTTCTCTCATTAATTTCAAGATGTTACTTTCTGTATGTATCCTCAGCACGGGCAATGTCACTCTCAAGAAAATGACAGTTGATGGTGGAGGAGAGGGAAAAATCATATGACAGTGGCTTGTGCTCTTCAAAAGAGCCACACTATATACAGTGCTGAACAGATACCTGTATGTATATCTGTATATATTAAACATACAGTATACCTGTGGTGTTGAGATTTGATCAGTCAGGAGTGATTAGGAAAAAAAAAAGGTATTTAAAAAGACCTCTGGGTGAGAGTAATAGTGAAACCAGAGTTGAGGAATACTGCTCTATTGTCTTCTCTTGCATTGTTTTTATGAGAAATCTGCTAATAATCCCTATAATCTTTCCTCCCCTTCTTATAATGCTTCAGAACAATACGACTATGCTAAGACTTAAGATAGTTTTCTTCATATTTCTTTGTTTTGGATTTACTGTGATTCTTAAGTATGGATTTTTTAATCTTCATAAAATTGGGAAAAACAGGCATTATTACTTCAAATATTTTCTGCCCTCCCCCCTCTTTCAGGGACCCCAGTTACACATATGTACAGCAACTTGAAGTTATTCCACAGATTCTCCATTTTCTCTCTATTTCATTTTGGATAGGTTCTATAATTATCTTTTCAAGTTTACTGATCTTTTCTTCTACAATATTTAATCTTCCATTCATCTCACCTGTGATAAAGATAGTTATACAAATATGTGTGTGTGCACGCATGCATTTAAGTAAAAAGAACAGAACCATAAAAACTACATGCCTTAATAATGTTAATATTCAAAGTCAGAAATTTATACATCCCTGCATATAGGCCAAAAATTCTATGGCTGACTAAAATGTAGATGGCTACTTTAAGGAACAATGATTTAACTCATGAATTAATTATATACCTTCATTGTTGAGCCATACTACAATGGGATTCTACATTCTATTTTAAAGTGGGTTTAAAAATACTATGAGAATAATAAGGCCATCTTACTATAAACAATTCATTCATACTTATAGACACACCTATATAAGCAAATGATTGAAAGGTGATTTGATTTGAAATTTAAAAAATTATTGTGACCAAAATCTATTTGAGTGGAATAATTAAAATCAAAACCAGTTATAAAAGTTGGTAATGAAGATAAAAAAATTGTATCAATAATCCCTGGCTAAAGAATGAAACTACAGGGGTGTTTGGGTGACTCAGTTGGTTAACCATTGGACATACGGTTCGTGTGTTCAAGTCCCACATTGGACTGCATGCTGGCAATGTGGAGCCTGTTTGAGATTCCTTCTCTTTCCCTCTCTCTGCCTCTCTCTCTCTCTCTGTCTCTCTCTCTCAAGATAAATAAATAAACTTAAAAAAAAAAAAGAATGCAACCACAGATGGGAACTTCCTATCATCTATAACAAAGAAGAAACTGATGAGGTACATGCTATTGGTACATGCTGTTTGCCTTTAGAAAATTCCACTAAATATATGAATCTATGCATAAAGGTCATTGCAAACCAAACAGATGATATCCTTAGAGTAGTTACATTTTCAAAGACGCAAATATTCTCATGTACATGGCTACCACAACATTTCTACCTTGCTACTACTCTGCACTGTGGCCTCAGAAGTTGACTGTCAGGTGTTTTGTCTCCATGGTGAAATAAAATATATAAGAAACTCCAATGTACATTTGGCATATCCCTTAGACCCAGAGATTTTTAAACTTACTTTTTTCTGTATGGAAGCACTTTTATTTAAAAATATATATTATTTTCAGTAATTTTTGTTTTGATGTAATTACATTTATATGATGTTCATGACACTAAAAGTATAGTGTCAGCACTCTGGATGGTGACTTACCACCTTTTTTTCCATGAAAGAGGAAACAGCTAATCTAAAATATATATTGAAAATTTCATATCTAAGTAAGGGAGAAATAGAACCATAAAAGTCTCCTTAAAATTATAGGAATTTGCTTTGCTAGAAAGTAATTGCTAGCTCCATTCTTTCCTAACCTGCATATAAATAATTCTTGTTGGTGGAGCTCTAAATAAATAAACACATGCTAGATCAATCATTGCACAGATGGTATTGCATTTATTTTTTGACCGAAGTTTTACCAAGTTAAAAAGAGGGTAACAATGGACCAAAATAAACTAATTATGCCAGAACTCAGCCTATTTCTTCCACAGGATATTAGACTAAGAGCCTCGAGAAAGAAGAAGCTGTTCTGAATTTTGAGGGGATAGTTAACAGCTAATGGCTCTGCATTTTGAACTAGTAAATATCATTTGAACGTGAAATGGACTATACTCTAGAAACAACCTCTGTTATAATCATTCCTTTTATGTATATTTCTTTGAGAAGATGTATTTGCTTGGGATGCAAACTGAAAATAGAAGGCGTACTCCTCTTCACTTTAAAAGAGAGATTGTTACCAAGGCTCAAGCATGCATTTGATTTTTTAGTTAAATTCTTTCCACCACTTCTTTTGAGGAAATTGTTTTTATAGTAATTCATGTTGTTCTAATAAAATGACCTGTTAGAGTAGTTACATTACTACTGTTTTCAGGTGAGATTCTTGAGATTAGATTTCCAGGCTATTTAGCACTGAATAATTTCCAACTATAGTTCTAATCTGTTTAGACTTGTGAAGTCTTAAATTACCATCTAGGTATAAATGAGCAAACATTTCATTAAAAAATGAAGAGTTTTATGACAATACCTTTCCTTGGAAAATGGAGCCACCTGAGCTTTCCTAATAGCTGGTGACATCCATTAGTGGTTTTCTCTGAAATTGAAAACATTTTCCATCTGTTCATACACACTCATTACAAAGTAGTTAAGAGCCTGTGGGATCACAAAGGCACATTTTGGCAAATTACAAAATATCAAAATGAGTTATTGAAGAGGCAGCAATGACTATATAATAAGCTGCTCAAACTTGCAATTGTCTGGTTTTGTGTAAGAAAAGACATATGTATACTAAAGTCTATTTTAGCTTTTTTTTTTTCTAATACATGGGACTCTTCCAATTGATGGTATTCATTTCTGTGCCTATGACCCAAATTCTTTCTTCTATGGGAATTTATATAATTTTGTGTATTTTAAAAATAAAGACTTTCTTTTTCAGTCTTTATGGAAGTGCTATTTAATGGATTCTCTTCAGACGAATGGATTGATGCAGTGGAATTAAATAAAGGCAGTAAAGGATTCAGGTGAACCCAAGAAGAAAATCTTGATTGTCAGTCTACTAAATAATGGAAAATCAGGGATGCAAGTAATAGAGACTTTTCATTCAGATACCTTTAGGAAGAGACTACATGGCCATCTCTGCTGGATGCTAAAGACAGTCTCTTGCCAAATGGATGGGGAAATTTCCAGATGATTTTTGGTGAATGTTTTAGTGATCTCTTTTTCTGTGTTAATAAGGACATATTAGCTATGCACAAGTTGCTTACGTGTCACCTAGAAGCAGAGATCTAAAGGAATGTGATATATTGCAGCCAAAGTTCAGCCTAAGGTGAAGAACAGATCAGAGCAATAACAATCTCTATGAGACAAGAGAGGTTAGGCCTGAAATGGTGACAATAGGAGAACAGAAAATGGAGCAGGGGACAAAATGAAAAATATGGCTTTTATAAAGAAAACGTTATTTGGTTCATAGTTTTCCCATGACTTATCTGCAAATGTCTACATAGATATAACCATAGAGATTTCCTCTAAAATATGGTATTTTTGAAAAAATACGTATATAAATAATATTTATATTGTTATGTAAAATGGATAATAAAAATTTGATAAATTATGTTATTTCAGATTCAATCTTCTTTTAGGCAATTTTGTCAATGCAACTTATTTTCATGAAATCATTCTAAACTGAGAGTCTATATTCATTTTATTTGTATTTCTTAAGAACTGAATAGGAAAGAAGGAAGGAAGGACAAATGGAGGGAGGGAAGAAGGGAGGGAGGGAAGAAGAGAAGGGGGATAAAAAAGCAAATCCTATGCTTATGCATGAAAGTCTAATACCATTATCTCTAGCATTCGCTATTTAACATCATGCTCCAATAATTTTTTAGATGTTTTTAGGGATACAAATCAAAGTGAAACTGAAAGAAGAATGACAAAGGATTCTCAACAGTATTTCTCAGTGTTTGGTAGTCTTAAGCAATATGATTGCTTCAAATCCAAGCCTCATTCATTATAACAATCAACGATTAGTTTTATCACTTTTGCATTTTTTTTCATTTGCCAGACAATTAGATTTTAATGCCCTTGAATATTATAGAATTAGTTCAAATTGTTGTTGGAGAGGTAATATTTCTGCCATCTCGAAAACAGAAAGGTAAAAAAATTAGTTAAAGATGTAAAAAGTCTCATTAGATGTAAACCAGGAGTGCCCATTCATGAAAGTGTAAATATTTTGTTTCTTTCAAGATGGTTTTCCTTTTCTATATTAAACATTGAATATTTCCTTCTATTTTCTATACTGTTTCTTTTTTTATCCTCTTCCAATATTTTATTTAAATTCAAGTTAGTGAACACATAATTTAGTATTCGTTTCAGTAGAATTTAGTGATCCGTCACTTACATATACCTTTCATTCATAATGCAGCATCTCACATATTTTTCTACCACCCTGTTTGTCATGCTACTCTGAACTAATAATAAAAGGAGAAAGTAAGAGAGAAACCACCTGACTGATCACTCATTAGATCTCATTACACGTCAGTCTTATCTGAATGGTACACTCTTGGAAGAAGGCTTCTTCTTCATTTATTTGAAAAGCACTGTGTGGATATTTGCTCTCCATACAACTGTGAATAGGAAGAGGTATTTTCTGATGAAATCTGCTTTGAATATTTTCAGGAAGATTAACCTTTAAAAATTGAGGCTGTTTGTACTAAAATGTAATAAAATCATTAAACACAGGTAAGACTGCCGCTAGGCTGAAATGGAGATTTCAGCCCCAAATCAATGCTAAACAGAATTCTGACCCAGTCTGTGGTAAATACCGTATGAATTTTTGTAATACTAATATCGACTCTTATCTGATGGAGTATAGCTCATTCTCACTCAAGATGGATACTACCAAGTGCTGTAAATTTGTATTTGGAGGCCATATTCCTTTGCATATTGTATATTAGAAGTGACTTCAAATCGAATTCAGTAGAAAAGTTGCAAAAATCAGTATAATCATATAAATTCGGCCTTTATCAGCTGTGATGACAAATGCAGTCTGTATGCCAAAGGCTTAAATGAAATTGATTTGAGCTTGATGGGAGTCAGGCAGGGGCCTAATAAGAATAAAGTAGCAAGCCCAAAAGAATTTCAAAGCACTTTTAAATCCACATTCTATTCACTTCTTGTTTGGTTTTCATCAGCATGTGCTAGAGAATTCTGAGCATATTTGCTACAGACAGATGCTAGTGTTGTTTGAGCTTATTGGAACAAGGAGCAGCAGGAGGTATGGATTAGGAGCTACTGATAAACAAGGGTGGGTTGAATGAGTTTTGAGCAGGCCAAAGACACATATTATAGATGTAGTGTTTTTGAAGATGATTTTAAATCTGTACTATACATATATGACATTATTAAACAAAAGGGAGTAAATGTTAAAAAATAATTAAAGCAAATGGCATACTTGTTAAAGTATACACACAAGCCGAAGATTTCTGATCTTGGACATGCTTTGGTTGATGCTGCATAAATGTACCTTAAAATCATGTTATTTTTCTATAACAAAGTAGGTCTCCTTAAATAAAAACTAGATATCTTTAGCATTTATTACTCAAACACCCAAGCTTTCTTTTCAATATTCTTCAAGGAATAATGAGAACAATCCTAAAGTGCAGAGAAACAGATTCATAGATACAAACAACTCTTATTAAACATCAACAATAAATATTTATTCTCATAGCATACATTTGAGAAGATAATGCATAAAATGCTTTGAATTTATGGTTAAAAGACCCGGTTTCAAGCCCAAGGTTTATTACTTACTGATTATGGAAATTCAGAGAAGTAAACTAACTCTTAATTCAAATTTGGGCATATATAATAGTTATCACATACAGTGGTTGTGAAATGATAGCATCACCAATTATTGCTTAAGTCACTAGTAATTATTTCATTCAAAAATTATGAAATATTTTTTCCTTATATTTTACCTTATAAAATTAGTATAAATAAAATATTGGTGATTGAACATAGATTTGCTTATCTGAATTTTTTTCTTAAATTAGATAAAAAATAAAATATTATTATTAAGGAAAACTTTAAAAACCTATTGTTTGTGTGACATAGCAAAGAACAGAATTTAGGCATGATCTTTCATAGCCACGGAAAGCATATGATCACTTTAAGGAAAGCAGGAAGCTATTTTGTAGCAATAACATCAGGAAAATGAAAGTTACTGATGAAATAGAAGAAAAGTGTCAACCATTCAGGAAAAGAAACATACTCTTGTCTAATGAAAAGAACAAAAGTGATCAAAGTGACAAACCCTATTTCAATAATAACCAAAATAAGGGTGCCTGGGTGGCTCAGTCAGTTAAGAGTCAAACTTTGGCTTGGGTCATGATCTCATGGTTGGTGAGTTGGGGCCCACATCAGGTTCTCTACAGTCAGTTCAGAACCTTCTTCAGATCTTCTGGCTCCCTTTCTCTCTGCCCCTCCCCTCACTCAAAAATAAATAAACATTAAAAAAAATTTTTAAATAAAAATAACCAAAATAAAGGACCACAGATTTTGTTCATCATCTCTATTTGACTGTTTATATTTGTGATGAAATGGTGACATCAAAGCTACCTCAAAAAATTTTTTCTAGTAAGAATTTTGTTGAATTTTTTCACATCAGTAATAATAATTACAAATATTACTACATATGAATGAATGTAGGCATTAATTAAATAAAAACCCTTATTCTTTGGAAGCCTACTTTCATATAATAATTCCTTTAAACAAATATATTGCATACAACTCTATGCAACATATTAGCTAATACAATTATAGAGAAAGTAGAAAAAGTTATAAAAATTAAGTCAATTAACAAATAATTTGCTAATTCTCTTGTGTTAATATTAAGAATATTTGAATAAAGGTAAATTCATTGCATGCTTTAGAGAAGATACTGAGCCCATAGACCAAAAGGCCTGAAGAGATGTTTATAAAAGGAAATAGACTATATTATACTTTTGCAACATGAAAAAGTAATTTTGAAAAAAATTTAGGTCTCTTGGTCTTTGCTAACCAAAAATATAGAATTATCTATCTGTTGCTTTTATTTTTTTTGTTGTTGTTATTTTTTAAAAGTTTTTTTTAATGTTTATTTACCTTTGAGACAGAGAGAGACAGAGCACAAGTGGGGGAGGGGCAGAGAGAGAGGGAGACAGAATCCGAAGCAGGCTCCAGGCTCCAAGCTGTCAGCACAGAGCCCGATACAGGGCTTGAAATCACGAGCCATGAGATCATGACCTGAGCCGAAGTCAGACGCTCAACCGACTGAGCCACCCAGGCGCCCCAACTATCTGCTGCTTTTAAAAAGAATATTTTAAATATGTATGCATAACAAAACAAATTTGATATTAGTGAATATAAGTATCAAGTGTTGAGATATAATAATTTTAAAAAAAAGAACAAAGATTCTGAGTTTAGCAGATTTGATTCCATTCTTGGTTTTACTACTATTAAAGAAAAAGTTATTCTGACACTTGTTAAAATGGTAACAAAGACTATTCTAGACCACTGTGATAGGTTTCAGTACTATGGCAATAAGGATAAGAAATGGAGCTCAACTCCAACTATAACAAAGAAAAGGAAACATAGCCAAGGAGCAGGTTGGAGGGGGTGGTTTGTGGATGGAAAATTAACAAGGGGAGACATCAAGCATACGGGGAATTCTCACTAAACTGATTTAGGATTTGTCTGAAGTCAGACCAATAATAATTACATCAAAGCCAAAGGATGAAGAATTTAACCAGTTATCAAGGGTGAGGGAGTCTCATTAATTGGCTTAGCAGGATTCTTGCTAAAACACTGGGCTATTCAGGCCCAGCAGGACAGGGGCCATGGTCCAGGCCTACAGAAGAGGGCTCATAGGGGCCTGAGTAAAGTTTGATCAAAGAGAATCTTGGGGGAGAGAAGGACTTACGATGGTAGAGTAGTAAGGAGACCCTATGCTTGCCTCATTCCTCAAACACAGCTAACTAAATATCACATCATTCACAGGGTGCCTGGGTGGCTCAGTCGGTTAAGCATCTGACTTTGGCTCAGGTCATGATCTCATGGTAGTTCATGAGTTCGAGCCCTGTGTCAGGCTCTGTGCTGACAGCTGGGAGCCTGGAACCTGCTTGGGATTCTGTGTCTCCCTCTCTCTCTGCCCCTCCCCCATTCACATTCTGTCTCTCTCTGCCTCTCAAAAATAAAGAAATGTAATAAAAAAATCTAAATATCACATCATTCAGAACACTAGTGAATCTATCTGAAGACTGAGAAAAAACTGCACAAGTAGAGGGAGAAAAGAGGCCACGTGATGGAAGATAGGAGGTGCAGAGATGTGATTTGGAGGAGAAAAGAATTGGGGGTGCTGTGGAGGGAAAGGGACCACGATCACAGAGAGATGTCAGGGAGGGAGAGAGAGACAGAAAGCAGCACACAGGGCATTGCACACGAACAACACTTCCCCAAAACCATTGACTTCTAAAACAAGAGGGGTTGATAACTAAGTTTTTACAAGCAGCAGTGAAACTCAAAGTCTGAAGTTTTAGAGGTCTGTGCCATCACTAGGGTGGAGCCCAGGGGCGTAGTGGTGCTCCAATGGAGAAGGAAGGCAGAGGCCTAGGAGCAGTCTACATGGTCTGAGGATCCCCTTGGTCACACTGGGAGACACAGTTCTCCCTCTTAGAGGGCATTTGGGAGAGGTGGCACTGTCTCACAAGGGAATAAAGATCCAGAAGGCACCATTAAGCTACACTGTTTATTAGCACAGGAGCAGAAGCACCTGCTAACTGCAGCTAACCTGGACACAGGCTTTTTGCTGTGCTTTACCATGAACTCCAAGCCCCTGCACGTTCACACAACTGCCCTTCTAGGACAAAACAGCACAAACCACAGTGGGGCAAGACCCCCTCCCCTCGAGGATCAGCATGAGTCCGTGCCATGTTGGGTCCCTAAAATTTGGAGTTTTGATACCCAGTCAGTGCATCCAAAATAAAACAGAGGAGCACTGTGCCATCAGGAGGGCAGATGGCTTGGACACACAAAAGGTGAAGCCAGGGATCTGAGGGATGCCTGGGATACACAAGGGAAGATAGTTTACTTTTTTGTTCAGGCTTCCTGAACAGTGGCAGGTGTGAACTCCCCTCACTGGGGACGAGAGCAGACAGATGCCATCCACCCCACCCCCATCAGCACAGACAGACTTCAGTGAGCAACACAATGCACACAGTAGAGGCTTGAGCTCCCTACACCAAACCCCACCCTCCTACACTCTGAAGGTGGTTTTTAATTAGGGCAAATGTGCCTGAGAGTCAGAACAGCAGTGCACCCTCCCTGTAAGACCAGCACAAACCCCCACACCCACCAAGTCTACTGACTGTAGAGTGTTGCAGCTTCAGCTCTAGGGGAAACAGGATCAAGCCTCAAACTCTGCAGAGACTGACATGATGTAAAGAGCAGCCAAAATACAACAACAGAGTACACACAGCATACACCAGAAACACTTCCTGAAGCACGAGGCCCTGAACAGTATACTATCTTTTCTTAATATAGCCATTACTCTCAGGAGCAAGAAGCATAACGGGCTTTCCTAACACAGAGAAGAAGATAGATACTTAGATAAAAATGCCAAGACAGAGAAATTCATCCCAAAAGAAAGAACAGGAGGAGGCCATGGCCAAGGATCTGATCAAAACATATATAAGTAATATGCCTAATCTAGAATTTAAAACAACAATCATAAGGATACTAGCTGAGCTTGAGAAAAGTATACTAGAGACCAGGCAGTCAGTCCCTTACCACAAAGATAAAAGACTTTAAAACCAGTGAGGATGAAACAAATAATTCTATAACCAAGATTCAAAATGAACTGTATGTAATGAACAAAAGGATAAAAGAATTAGAGGAATGATTAAGTGATATAGAAGATAAAAATATGGAAAATAATGAAGCTAAAAAGCAGAGTGAAAGAAAAATATTGGATCACAAATGTACGCTTAGGGAACTCAGCAACTCCATATAGCAAAGTAACATTTGTAACATAGGAGTCCCAGAAGAAGAAGAGAGGGAAAGGGGCAGAAGGTTTATGTGAGCAAATTATAGCTGAAAACTTCACTGATCTGGGGAAGGAAAGAGACATTGATATCCAGGAGACATAGAGAACTCTCATCAAATTAATAAAAGCAGGCCAACACCAAGATATAGGATAGTAAAATTTGTAAAACTCAGACATAAGAAAAGAAAATTAAAAGCAGCAAGGGAAACAAAAATCCTAACCTACAGCAGATCTCTCCACAGAAATTTGACTGGCAGGCCAGAAGGGGGTGGCATGATACATTCAAAGTGCTGAATGGGAAAAATATCCAGCCAAGAATACTTTATCCAGCAATACTGTCATTCAGAATAGAAGAAGAGATAATGAGTTTCAGGGACAAACAAAAATAAAGGAGTTTGTGACCACTAAAGACCTGCAAGAATTTTTAAAAACTTTTTTTAATGTTTATTTATTTTTGAGAGACAGAAAGAGAGACAGAGTGCAAGCTGAGGAGGGGCAGAGAGAGAGGGAGACACAGAATCCAAAGCAGTCTCCAGGCTCTTGACTGTCAGCACAGAGCCTGATGTGGGGCTCAAACTCATGCCATGAGATCATGACCTGAGCCAAAGTCGGATGCCTAACTGACTGAGCCACCCAGGTTCCTGTAGACCTGCAAGAAATACTAAAGGGAACTCTTTCAGTGGAAAAGAAAGACCATAAGCAATATAGAAAGGAGTAGAGAAAATCTCCAGAAAAAATCAATTTTATAGGTAATAAAATGCACTAAATTCCTATCAATAATCATTCTGAAAGCAAATGGGCTAAATGATCCAATCAAAAGGCATAAGGTATCAGAATGGATTAAGAAAACAAAACAAAACAAGACCCATCTATTTACTGTCTATAAGAGACTAATTTTAGATGTAAAGACACATTCAGATTGAAAGTAAAAGGATGGAGAACGATTTATAATGCTAGTGGTCATCAAAAGAAAGCTGGACTAGCCATACTTAAATCAGACGAACTAGATTTTAAACCAAAGACTGTAACAAGAGATGAAATGAACACTATATCATAGTGAAGGGATCTATCCAACAAGAAAATCTAACAATTGAAAATATTGATGCCCCCAACTGGAAACACCTAAATATACAAAACAATAAATAATAAACATAAGGAAACTCATTAGTAATAATGTAATAATAGTAGGGGACAGTAACACTCCACTTCCAGCAATGGACAGATCATCTAAGCAGAAAATCACCAAAAAACAATGGCTTTGAATGACACACTGAACTGGATGAACTAAAGAGATATATTCAGAACATTTCACCCTAACGCAGCAGAATACACATTCTTCTTGAGTGTGCATGGAACATTTTCCAGAATAGATTACATACTGGGTAACAAATGAGCTTTAACAAGTACTAAAAGATTGAGTACATATCATGTATATTTTCAGATCATAATGCCATGAAACTTGAAGTCAACCACAAGAAAAAATTTGGAAAGACCACAAACACATGGAAGTTAAAGAACATCTTACTAAAGAATGAATGGGTTAACTAGAAAATCAAAGAAGAAATTTAAAAAATACATAGAAGCAAATGAGAATGAAAACACAACAGTTCAAAATCTTTGGAAGCAGGAAAAGCAGTCCTAAGTGGAAAGTATATAGCAATAAAGGCCTACCACAGGAAGAAGAAAAGCCTCAATTACACAACCTAACCTAGAGGAGCTAGAAAAGGAACAGCAAATAAAACCTAAGGCCAACAGAAGGGAAATCATAAAGATTAGAACAAACATAAATGATAGAGAAACAAAAAAAAAAAAACACAATAGGATAGGTCAACAAAACTAAGAGATGGTTCTTTGAAATAATTAATAAAATTGATAAACTCCTAGCCAGACTTATCAAAAAGAAAAGAAAAAGTATGCAAATAAATAAAATCATGAATGAAAGAGTAGAGATCACAACCAACACCACAGAAATACAAACATTTATAAGAGAATATTATGAAAAATTATACACCAATAAACTGAGCAATCTGGAAGACATGGATAAGTGCCTAGAAACATACAAAGTACCAAAACTGAAACAGGAAGAAATAGAAAATTTGAACAGATCCATAACCAGCAAAGAGATTGAATCAGTAATCAAAAATCTCCCAACAAACAAAAGTCCAGGGCCAGACGGTTCCCAGGGGAATTTTACCAAACATTTAAAGACAAGTTAATACCTATTCTTCTCAAACCATTCCAAAAAATAGAAATGGAAGGAAACTTCCAAATTCATTCTGCGAGATCAACATTACCTTGATTCCAAAATCAAAGACCTCACTAAAAAGGAGAACTGCAGGCCAATACCACTGATGAACATGGATGCAAAAATTCTCAACAAGATAATAGAAAATTTAATCCAACAGCACATTAAAAGAATGATTCACCAGGATCAAGTGGAATTTATTCCTGGGTTGCAAGGGTGGTTCGATATTTGCAAATCAATCATGATACACCACATTAATAAATGAAAGGATAAATGCATATGATGCTCTCAATAGATGCAGAAAAAGCATTTGACAAAATAAAGTATTTTGATAAAAACTCTCAACAGAGTAGGGATGGAGGGAACATACCTCGACATCATAAAGGCCATATATGAAACACCTACAGCAAATGTCATCCTAAATTGAGAAAAACTGAGAGTTTTTCTTCTACAGTCAGGAATAAAACAGGGATGTCCCCTCTCACCATTGTCATTTAACATAGTTCTAGAAGTTCTAGCCTCAGCAATCAGACAACAAAAAGAAATAAAAGGCATAAAAATTGTCAAGGAAGAAGTCAAACTCTTCACAGACAACATGATACTGAATGTAGAAAACCTGAAAAACTCCACCAAAAAAAATTCAAGAACTGATACACAAATTCAGCAAAGTCACAGGATATAAAATCAATGTACAGAAATCTGCTGCATTTCTATTCACTAATAGTGATGAAGCAGAAACAGAAATTCCAGAATGGATCCCACTTACAGTTGTACCAAAAACCATAAGATAACTAGGAATAAACCTAACCAAAGAAGTAAAAGATCTATATTCTGAAAACAATAGAACACTTATGAAGGAATTTGAAGATAACACAAAGAAATAGAAAGATATTCCATGCTTATGGATTAGAAGAAAAAACATTGTTAAAATGTCCATACTACCCAAAGCAATCTATATATTTTTTTAATGTTTATTTATTTGTTTTGAGAGAGAGAATGAACAGAGGAGGGGCAGAGAGAGAGAGAGGTAGAGAAACAATGCCAAGCAGGCTTCACACTGTCAATGCAGAGCTCAATGTGGGGCTCCATCTTACAAACTGAGATAATGACCTGAGCTGAAATCAAGAGTCAGTCACTTACCCAACTGACCACCCAGGTGCCCCATCAATCTACACTTTTTATGAAATCCTTATCAAAATACCACCAGAATTTTTCATAGAGCTAGAACAAACAATTCTAAACTCTGTTTGGAACCACAAAAGACCTTGAATATCCCAAGCAATCTTGAAGAAGAAAAGCAAGCTGGAGGCATCACAATTCTGGACTTCAAGGTATATTACAAAGCTGTAGTCACTGAGACAGTATAGTAATAACACAAAAACAGACACATAGATCAATGGAACAGAGTAGAACCCACATCTGTATGGTCAACTAATCTTCAACAAAGCAGGAGAGATTATCCAGTGGAAAAAAGACAGTGTCTTCCACAAATGGTATTGGAAAAACTGGACAGCAATATGCAGAAAAATGAAACTGGACCACTTTCTTTAACCACACACAAAAATAAATTCAAAATTAATGAAAGACCTAAATGGGAGACCTGAAACCCTCAAAATCCTAGAGAATAACACAGGCAGCAACTTCTTTGACATTGGCAGTAGCAACTTCTTACTAGATATGTCTCCAGAAGCAAAGGAATCAAAGCAAAAATGAATGACCGGGACTTCAAGATAAAAAAGCTTCTGAACAAGGAAAGAAACAAGAAAACTAGAAGACAGCCTACAGAATGGGAGAAGATATTTGCAAATGACATATCTGATAAAGGGTTAATAACCAAAATCTATAAAGAACTTATGAAACTCAACATCCAAAAAAAATAATAATCCACTTAAGAAATGGGCAGAAGACATGAATACACATTTTTCAAAGAAGACACCCAGATGGCTAACAGACATGAAAAGATGCTCAACACCACTCATCATCAGGGAAATACAAATCAAAACCACAATGAGATACCATCTCACACATTTCAGAATGGTTAAAATTAACAACACAGGAAACAACAGATGTTGCCGAGAATGTGGAGAAAGAGAAAACTTCTTACACTGTTGGTGAGAATGCAAGCTGGTGCAGCCACTGTGGAAAGCAATATAGATGTTCTTCAAAAGGTAAAAATAGACCTACCCTGCAATTCAGCAATTGCATTACTAGGTATTTATCCAAAGGATACAAAAACACTGGTCTGAAGGGACACATGCACCCTGATGTTTATAGCAGCATTATCATCAATAGCTGAATTATGGAAAGAGCCCAAATGTCCATTGACGGATGAATGGATGAAGAATAAATATTATGAATATGTTATGTGTGTGTGTATATATATATGTTACACACACACACACACACACACACACACACACACTCAGCCATCAAAAAGAATTGAATCTTGCCATTTGTAATGATTTGGATGAAGCTAGAGTGTAGTATGCTAAGCAAAATAAGTCAAAGAAAGACAAATACTGTATGATTTCACTCAAATGTGGACTTCAAGAAACAAATGAGCATAAGGTAAGTGAAAAGAGAAAAAAAAGAGGTAGGCAAACCATAAGAGACCCTTAACTATAGAGAACCAATGGAGGGTTGCTGCAGGGGAGGTGGGTGAGGGACAGGCTAAATGGGTGATGAGTATTAAGGAGGGCACTTGCTATGAGCACTGGGTGTTATATGAAAGTAATGAATCACTAAATTCTATTCCTGAAACCAATATTACACTTTATGTTAACGAACTTGAATAGTAAATTAAAACTCGAGACCAACAAACAAAAAAAGAATCTTTTTCACGACTTATCAGCTGTGTAGTCTTGTTAATTTACCAAAAATTGTAATCCTCAAATTTCACAGCAACAAAACTAGGGTAATATCAATCATGAAGTTTTTATAAGGTAAAGTTTCTTTGGTACTTCTGTTAGCATGCTGGTGTGAATAAACATATGGCTTTCACACTCCTGAATTCCTCGGGTTTTTAGGCTGAATTTCAATCAAGAGAAGTGAAATTCTTCTGACCACAGGCCTATTCTTCCATAAGATTTTCAATGAAACACTTTCAGCCCCCCGGCTTTAGCGTTTACAGTTGTTAGTATTTTCTCAGATAGAAACCCAACACAATATTTTAAACTCCAGAGGCTTAGTACAGCTCCCTGTTGCCCAAAGGTAAAGGCAACACTTAGTTTCCTACCAGATGAGAAAAGATAACAAGATTATATTAGCGAAACAGTTTTTTTCTCTACTCCCTCCAGGCATTATATTTCATCTCATCTTCTGAGTTTACAAATGATTTGAAACACTCAGTGAAGATGAAGGAAGTACAATATTAGGGAACAAGCAAAACTTGTCTTACTTGACCAATATCAAGGCTTAATAAAGTAGGAATAAAGAGGAAGGTGGTAAGTACAGTCCTTCTGTTTGGCCTCCTGGTCACTGTTCATAGCAACTCTCATTAAAGTCCTCTTCTTCAACAGAGAGGAATTAGTGTTAAAGAACACTAAATGCATGTGTGTGCTTTTATCCAGAAATAATCTATTACATTTTATCATTTGCTCTCATTACAGAGGCTGAGCTGGATATTTTGAAGATGATTTTATAGAGTGTAAAATGAGAACAAGTAAGTCTCAAGGCATTCTGTTTTTTAAGGGTAAAACTCTATATTATTTTCTCTTTAGAGTATTATTTTACTCCATGTTATTCTTTATTCTTACACAGTAGTGGGAAAAATTAATTTTATTTAAATAGACTTATATAGCATTCAAAAAAATTATGACATATTGCAAATGAGAGACAGTATTTATCCATGAGAAAGCAAAACTCTGGAAATCCTGTGTTCCTTAATTTTATGTATCTAAATTTTTCTTGTCTCAAACAATTTTGGCCATACAAGCAACTGCAAGTCAAATGATGGTTTTCTGAGTTTGAATGTCATTTTTAATCTGTAAGCTATTTTTATCTAAAAGTGGAGAAATTTATAATGCAAGTTTTCAACAAAAATCTCTTCAACATTCTCTGTTAGGTTAGGAAGGAGGAAGATTCACATAAATAGAAAAATCTTGAAAGTCCTTTCCAGATCCCATTTTTTAGGTTCAGCAAAAATGCTACCTCTTCTGAATTTCCAATGCACTATTCACAATTCAACTACTTTTTTTTCAAATATTGATTCTCTTTTTATTGAAATATTTATGAGCGATAATAACATGGGAACATTAGTACTCAATGAATATTTACTATGTTCTAGTCACAGTATTTGGTGTTTTGCTTATGGCATTCATTTGTTCCCAACTCTCTATATGATAGGTAATATTATTTTTACCTTAAAGATGTGAAAATTTCAGCTTACTGCAGATAGGAAACTTACCCAATGCTGCATAGCAGCCAGGTGGCAAAGTCAAGATTTTAACTCATTGGGTTACTCCTGAGCTCTCTCTTTCCATTATGTAAAACCTGAAACAACCTTTGTAGCTCTAACTCTATTGTGGATCAAGCTTCAGCTGACCAAATCATTAACTCTCTGAGAAAACAACTTACAGATTTACCTTGGAAAGTTTGTTATGTTTCGTTTTTTTGGTTTTTTTTTTTTTTTGGTTTTGTTTTTTGTTTTGTTTTTTGTTGTTTTTTTTTTTTCCTGGAGGGGTTAACTATTAAATGAAACAAGTAAATCGCTTCAGGCAGAAAAGAAAAGAAACTGATATCTTTGATATCTTGTTCCCAGGATCAAAATAAAAGCCCACACTCTCCTTTTGTTGAAACATGTTTCAGTCCAGCTTTCTAGCTCAAAAATAAAAGAATAATAAATGTCTTGGATACAATTCTAACCTAAGGTGGTCATTCTAGCCTAAATAGGACTTTGGGTCTTACCTGTGCCCTGAGAAAAGGATCTGAAATTTCTGATGAATGGTTATAATACCTGCAATGATGCCCAGTTAGCAGATTATTGATGATTTCCAAAGAAAACAATTGCAGAACAGAGAAAGTAATGCTTCCAAAAAAATGATTTATATGACCTACATATAGCAGCAAATACCACACATGTTCCATGAAAGGCTAAGATTCAAATGTGTGTTCTATGAGGAGTGTTTGTTTTAGTCAATTCTGTATGCCTAGCATTCCAGCAGCCTCCCAGTAAACATTTCTATAATAAATGGTTTATTATTCATTTGCAAAAGCAGTTTAAGGATGCAAGTGTTGGGAGAGAAAAAGGGCACTATATTTTGTTTCTAGTCTCAACTGTCAATTGTATGGTAGTCAGATTTTATTCTAAAATGTTATTTTAATAGTCTTATAAGCAATGAAACTAAGGTCATCACAAATTGTGTAAATCAGTCTATTAAGGATATATGGGCATTTAGGGTTTCTGGGCTCTCTGCTGGAGGCACTCCAAAATAGACCTGAGAATTAGTGGCACGACACACTAGAAGATCTGAAGTTCAGGGATCATATCCTATTCTGCATTGTATTTCTAGCCCCTTCCACCTTGACTGGGAGCAGTCTGAAATACAAAACTTTGGTTCAGAAAAAATGGAGAAGGTCAGTGGAAGAGAGGTCTGAGCTTAGCATCAAGCCTTGACAGAAAAACAGCTCCTGTTTCAGTTCCTAGGAGAACATGATGGAAACTTCTCACAGAAAAAAAAGTAAGCCTGAAAGAGCAAGGTTACCCTGTGAGACTAAAAGAACATGAATCAGATAGGCTTTCCAACAGTACCTAAAAAGGAATAGTGTTCTTTCTATTTGGGGCTGAAGAATTTTTACTAATAGCTATTATAGAAGGCCTATTATGTACCCGGTGCTCTGTATCCATTATTTCTAATCTACCAGCCACCTTCCAAGGTTACATCTCCTTTTTTTCATAAGAAGAAACTAAAACCCAGTAGGTCAAGCAACTTGCTCATAGCCACACAGAGATGGGATTAGAAATCTTTGCCTGTCTGGTTTTAATGCCTTTGTGCTTTACATTATACCTTGATGCCTGTAAAATATGTATCACTTAGTAAAAGCAATCCTAGTGTATTGATTGTCTTGGATACTAGCGGGCACTTGCCCATTGTTGAAAGGGATCTTACCAACTGAGGTCTACTTAGATTTTTTTTTTTACATTGCCCTTTCATTCAATAAGTACATTTTTGGGCATTTAATATCTATGATAGGCACATTTCCTTAAATAAGTTGCCCTTGATATTGAGACAGAAAAAGAGATTAGAAGGCATTCTGGCTTCCCAAGCAACTACTTGTGAAGGCTGGTGGAATTGGAACTTCAATGGAGAATTAAAAAAAAAAAAAAAAAAAAGACTTTAAGTTTCATTGACTTAAGTTGAGTACTTGATATTTTTTTTTTAGGTCTGAGTTAGTCTGTGGCAATCAAAGGTTACATTAAATAGAATCATCAACTCTTTTTTCTTGATTCCCCCCTTTTTTTTTACTCTACAAATTCTATTGTATAAATCTCACTGGGAAATATGAAAAACCTCTAGGCTTTGAAAAATGCCATTCAAGTATGCAATAAAGAATGCAGTAAAGACCAATTGTAGATGCTATGGTTTAAAACACTACCAATGATGCATTAACTCAAATATGAGGAATGGTAATAAAAGGAAAAACAAGGACATTGTATTTTAAAATCTATTTTTAAAAAAGCGCTGGAACCTGGTTGATTAGTTCTTGCAGTAAGAGTTAAAATAATTCAGGATTTTATTCTACTCTTTTCTGGATGACTGAAAATTTGTCTTAGATTTTATTTCTGTTCCTAATTTAGCTGCTTTTCTCCCAAGGACATCTAAGTAATGTGTAGGCATGGAAAAAAATAAGCGTATATATTATTTAGCCATATAATTTAAGAAAATCAATTATTTAATAAAAATTACATGTAGTTTCATTCTTCTTCCAAAAAATAGCTCGCAAATTTGTAACAATACTAACATATAGGAGAAACAGAAATTAATTCTTTATTGCTGCTTGACTTCTTATCAGGAACAAAATTCAAATGTAAGTTATCTTAAAATATTGATGCAATCACATAGTAACCCTTTGAAATTGGCTGAGACTTGAGTTTTAAGTTTATTCATGGGATAGTATAATATAGTCCATTATTTCCAGTGTTTCTCTAGACCACAGATAATCTTAACCATTAGGAAGATAAGTGAAGGAGTCCATCATCCATAAATCACTTGGAATGTTCAGAGTATACTGGGAATACATTGGCATGAACTGTGTCTTCTCATAGTGCTTTCCAACTAGAAAAGATACTCAGAGGAGAATCTCATTCATAAAGTTTAACTGTAATGACTGGCTTTGGGAATAAATAGTTCAACTTGTACTTGTCTCCTTGGCTATGAGACACTCCATTGAGGCTTTCTATGCCCTATTTATCACAATCATATCAAACTTTTCTGTGAAATAAACAAGTGCAGTCATACTCATATGAGATGTTTGAAGATTAGTAAAATACTCATAACCTTTGTTTTTCAAATATGGAATGATATATGTGTATATCAAAAATATCTTTAACTTGTTATCAGAAAACCAGTAAAGGACAAAGCTGGTTAAAACAGTATTTTGAGAAACTAGGTATTTTGGAGAACTGGAAAACTAGATTAGATTCAAAATTGATTAATGTTTGAAGAAAATTAAAAATCAAACATTTAAAATTATTTTGTACTAGACAGAAATTATGTGGAAGTCTACTGGACAAAATCTAGGCCTTTAATCAATAATGACAGTAAGGTAAACAAAGTACTCTCAGGACTTTGAGGACTGTTCAGATAAACAGGAAAGTACATTCTTCACTTAGAGCAGGGTTTGTAGGCTCATAATCATCAGCTCGAAGAAACTGCTTCCAGCTTTATAAAAGAGAGACATAAAATGCCATTGTGGCAGAAGATTTGAATGAAACTTGAAGGTAGCCATTATTGTGCCGCCCCGATCTCAATGACTTTCTTTACATACTGACACTTTTTTAAAAAGCTAAGGGTTGGGGCGCCTGGGTGGCGCAGTCGGTTAAGCGTCCGACTTCAGCCAGGTCACGATCTTGCGGTCCGGGAGTTCGAGCCCCGCGTCGGGCTCTGGGCTGATGGCTCAGAGCCTGGAGCCTGTTTCCGATTCTGTGTCTCCCTCTCTCTCTGCCCCTCCCCCGTTCATGCTCTGTCTCTCTCTGTCTCAAAAATAAATAAACGTTGAAAAAAAATTTTTTTTAAAAGCTAAGGGTCAAATAAATGAATGTATATCAGGAGTTTGTCACAAAATATTCTTTAAAAACTTTTTTTTTATAATTTTTTTTTACATTTGAGGAAACCATGGGACCAACCTGAATGATCCAGAAGTCCTAAAAAAAAATTATATACTCATGAGTTTGTTAATTTTGTTCAGTATTTAAATATCACAGCAAGTGATTTTCAAATGAGGGAACATCTTATTAGATGTCATTTCTTCAAAAAATATATTTGGAGTGAAGAAATGTTTAAAATATCTGCTCTTGAAAATAACCAGAGAGGGGCGCCTGTGTGGCTTAGTTGGTTGAGTGTCCCATTTGGCTCAGGTCATGACCTCACCATTTGTTAGTTCCAGTGGGCATCTGGCTTGCTGCTGTGAGCACAGAGACTGCTTTGGATCCTCTGTACCCCGCCTCTCTGTCACTCACCTGCTCACACGGTCTCTCTCAAAAATAAACACTAAAAAAAAACCCAGAGAGATTTGAATATGAAACTGAAACAATACGTATCATTTAAATATCCTATTGTATTATAAAGATAAGCATAAAATTCAGTTAAAAAATGAGAAACAATCAATGCATAGAGATTTAAGTACATTTCAGAGAAGATGTAAGATTTTACTCATGTTCTTTATGTAGCTAATATAGTGCTTAACAACCATGTTTTGTGACAAAGTACACTTGTCACATGCCAAAGAAGACACATTGGTTACTTTATCTTTCAGTTCCGATGCCACTACAAAGGCTCAGATTCGTTTACTCTAACCTGATGACCAGATGACATTTTGCTTATTATCTGTTCATATTCTGTTTGTAAATTTTTTAAAAAAGCATATATGTGGGGGGGGGCATGTGGGTTTGGGTGTGTGGGGATGTGTTTCCATTCCAAAATTTTTTAAAAACTACAATGGAAAATTTGAAATTCTGCTAATAAAACAAAAAATTATATAGATATGGACACCATAAGAAAGCTATTACTACTAAAACTATTAATAATACCAAAATACTCATAACAAAATATATTCCTATCTTCAACAATAAGCCAAATTCATCATTATGAGTGCTATTGTTTATGACACACAATTTGACAGTTTCAGTGAGAGACTGTTTTTTTTCATTCTCTATTGTTTTTTAAATATTTTTCCCCACTAAAGTTTTCTTCTCATGTCATCTACATATACTCTTCTTTTTGGAAACCTAGAAAAATGAGGAACATATTATATGTTTTAACTAATTTGGCCAATGAATAAATTAGACAAACATAAATCACCACGTTCAAATAAAGAACTTCTGAAAGTAGGCACATATTTAAAGGTTGGGGACAATCTTCCTATACATTTGAAGTTTTCCTCCACACAATTAAACTCTTTATAAGGTAGTGCATCATACTCAGAGTATGAATAAATCCAAAGGCATTATATGTGATTATTTTGACTTTGTCAGAGAAAGTTGAAAAGTGATATATAATAGTATTCAAATATAAAAAAAGGTATTCCATAAATCAGATCATGTATAGCTCTTCTTTTCCATCAATAAATGCAATTTTCCTACAAGACACTCAGAAGGAATGAGAAATAAAAATGTTTTCCTCTATAAATAGTAAGCAAAGAGAAAATAGCTCATTCATTTATTTGCCTATTTATTGTATGTCTACCACATAGAATCACAACTTGCCAGAACACAAAGAAATATGATAAACCCTCTAAAAAAATCTAAATCTCCTATTGAATCCTAATATCATGGCATATATATTTTAAGAAATATCCCCAATGATCCTGTCAGAGCCAAGAATGATAATCATTGGTGCAATGTGTAGGGGGACATCATTTTGGTGCAGGGATACAGGCTGTATAAAATATAATCTTGCCTTCAGGAAGCTCATTGTGTAGTGGGAGAGATAACGGTGTAAGAAATGCAGCAGGAAAAATCTGGGTATAAGTAAAAATACAGTGGCCACACAGACATGAGAATGATTAATTCTGTCCAGGTCTGTCATAAAATAGATTTTAGAAGAGAATCTAGAAAATAACGAGTAGGATTTTTTTCTAGGCAATGATAAAATAGTAGCAGATATCAGTATCTTAAGGCTTTTCACATATTAATTCTACTTATCCTCTACAATATTCTATAATAACCCATGGAATGGAAAATTCTTCTTTTCCTTATTTAACAGTGAAGAAACTGAGGCACAGAGAAGTGGGGCACAGAACATACAACTCAAAAGTGGCTGCAGGGAGTTTGGAACTTTGGTTGTGTAACTATAGTACTACGCTCTTAACTCCATTGCACTCTTCTTTCAAAAGTGAGGAAGGGAAATATAAACAAAGGTAATAAAATGTGCAAAAGAATGTTTAAGGTACTATAAGCATAGACATATACTTTTTTTAGTCTTTTTTTAATGTTTATTTATTTTTGAGAGAGACAGAGAGAGCTCAAGCAAGGGAGGGGCAGAGACAGAGAGAGACAGAAAATCCTAAGCAGACTCTGTGCTGAGAGACAGAGCCTGATGCAGAGCTTGAACCCATGAACCGTAAGATCATGACCTGAGCTGAAGTCAGACACTTAACAGACTGTACCACCCAGGTGCCCTATCCTTTTTTTTAATATGAAAAGCATAGTAAAAAACAAAAAACAAAAACAAACAAACAAACAAACAAAACACTGTTTGCAATGACTCAAGACCACTAGAATTTACTACCTAATTAAAGGTCAGAGAAGATGCACCAAATAATTCATCCTTAGGCTCCTCCTAGCTGTCTTTAATTTGAAAGATGGTAACGGAAGAGACTAACTACACAAACTAGCCATCTAGCTGTAAAGACCCTGGAATTCTAATAGGTCTGTTCCTAATATTCTGAAACTTGCTGAGCTGCTTCAAAATTCTAACAGGATTCAAATACTCACCTGTTTTGTCACTGTTGACTATACTCTCCTTCTTGAAATACCTGTTTTAGTCTTTTATACATCTATCTCGCTTTTTCTTCCCACCTCACTAACAATTTTCCTTTGTCAGACTTCTAAATGTTGAAGTGTTTCATTGATTTTGGCCCTTTGTTTCTATGTAATCTTATCCAGTATCACGACTATAAATACTTTCCATCTATGCCTGACTCCAAAATATATATTTTCCAGCCCAAAACTTTCTCTGAGTTCCAAACTTCTAGATCTATTTAACTGCTTGTTATATATACTTGTTCTAAAACTGACAAGTATAGACAAGTAGTGTGTGTGTGTGTGTGTGTGTGTGTGTGTGTGTGTGTGTGTTTCACTCAATCTATCCCTTTCCAAGGATCACTCTTAGTAAATATCAGAACCCAGGTGTTCAGGCCAAAATTCAAGGCATCATCCTTATTTTTTTCCTTCTTCTATGTCTTAGGTCTAAACTCTGAGCAAAATGTATGGAATCAACCTCTTAAATATGTTCAGAATTTGGCTATTTCTCTCTATCCATATATTGACTGAACTACCATCACTAGTTTCTAGAACATTTCAACTCCCTTACAACCAACTTCTCTGATATCAGATTTGGTCTTCTACATCTCTGTCTCTCTCCCTTACCCCCTCCTTCCTTTCTTCCCTCCCTCTTGGCTCTCCTTCTCCCTTTCTCTCTCTTTGCATTAGTGCCCAGAGTGATAATTTTAAAACACAACACTGATCATTCTACTACTCTGATTAAAACTCTTCAAAAGCATGTCATCAAACAAAATATAATCCAATTTTTTATTATGTTCTTACATTGTCTTCAATTCATATACTGCTTTCTTTTTGTAGAGGATATCACTACTTTCCCCAGATCTCCACAGATCCTTTTAATATTTCTATGTCCCAGGAGCACTTCCTTAATAAATTGTTTGCTCATTAATTCTCTTTTCAAGGTCTGTTTCTAGAAAATGAAACCTAAAGATATCCTGTTCTCGTGCTTTAGCCATAAGGACTTTCTTTTTATCCTTTCAATAAATCAAGGTCATTCCCACCTCTAAAGATACTACACATAATCTTCCTTCTCCCTGGAATATGTTTTTTCGAGGTCTTTGCATGATCTCTTATGATTCAGATCTTAGCTCAATGGAATTTTCCTTTTAAAGACTTCCTGAGTAAGTCTGGTTCAGGTACATCTTTACCAATTACCTATTTTATTATCTTATTAGTGCCAATAAAGTAGGGCTCATGTCTATTTTATTCACTGTATCCCAGAAATTATAATGCTTGCAAGAACATTAGGAGGATTCTATGAGAATGTTGTTGAATAAATACTGAATGAGGGCTTTCCTAGCAGATGTATCTCTCTGCAAAACCTAGTATTATGTAATTTGGAAAAATCCATTTCACATGCAGTGTCATGTTTGGAATGTGAGTCAAAAATGAATCTGCAATTAGGTTATCACTTGAAATACATGTTTTATATCTTCCAACTACTGGGGAATAATGTCAAGTAGTTGACTATTAAATCCCTTTATGCCCAATATCACATGAGGAACATTTTCAGTTGGCTCATTGAGTTAGTAGTAAATTAATTTACATGCATGTTTAGGATGGAAGATTAATATAAGGAGAAGAATTAATAAGAATTAATAATTAATAATAATAAGCAATAATATACATATATACACATGTATATATACACATGTGTATATATACACATATGTATATATACATGTGTATATATGTATATTATATACATGTGTGTATATTAAGAGATGAATATGTTTTGGTTATGAAGAATTTGATGCTAATACAATACTTTCAAGTAAGAACTCTATAGAAAGCTGGAAATATGGGGTTTATATTTGGTTAAGAAATTTGGGGTATTTAGAAGAACATATTTTAAAATATTTGCAGATTGGACTCCATGAGAGACTGACTCTGAGACAGAATATTTTTTAGAAAATATACTCGGCATGAACACCTTTAGAGGAGATGTAAAAATGCAGAATTAGGGGAGAGTTGAGCTGCAATGAAATTCCAGTGAAGACCTCTGCTGACTTGAATGAGGACCTTAAGACTTGGGATTCTCCTTCAGAGTTACTTCAAGACAGATCCAATAGAAGCCTTTACCCCCACATTTTGGATTGTGATTGCTCGGGAAGGAGGTGTGGCCATATCTAAGCAGCTCTTTAGCTGATGCAATGTGCAAAGCAGGGAGACAGCTCTAAAAAAAAATCCCTAGCAGCATTCCCAATAGTTTAGGGAATAAGTCCTTCATTCCTGAAGGGAGATCTGGGTCCCACATCATGGCACCAAAACTTCCATTTTAAGTAACACAAATAGTGTGTAATTTTTTTAGGTAATTTACTTAGGCAGTTGGAGTTGAATTGACATTACAATATACTAAAATGAATAGAGTTCTTGCTTTTTGTTTCATCAAAGGATTATTTTATGTAGATTAAAATAGACTAATTGTGGAATATTCTTGCAACTTTTCACTGATATGCCCACTTATACAACAAAATACCAATGGCCATGTATAACTTAATTTTAGAAATCTATTCTCAACAAGTTTGACCCTGTTGCTCTCTTGGAACATACTTTATTATTTCTGACTGTGAGAATATTGGAGTCTGAGATTTTCAGCTTCTAAGAAGAGGTGTCAAACATGTTTCAAGAGAAGCCCACACCTAAATAAAGTGAATGACATTTATACTGCTCAGGAAAGAGCTTCTCAGTCACTCTGACAATTAATCATAAAGTAAAAGGGCGTAGACACTTTTAAAGAGAGAATAAGAGGGAATAAATGAAATGGTTCAAGAAGATTGATATCCTCTTGTCTATTAGGTAAGGTGTTCTTCCTAGCTCCTGCTTCATGTAAAGTTAAAATAGTTAACAAGGCATACATGTGATTCTTAATTGTTTATTTTTTTTCATAATCATACCCACCTAACAGAATAATTTGGTCTCCTAGTACATATCTGTGAAAGGTTTTAGAGTCCTTGTCTGTATTCACTGATTTGGAGAAGTTGGGTCCAGCTTCTTAGTCATATCTGGCCACACTCCCTTTGCCTTCATCTCTTTCCATTTTTTTGAAATATATTATTTACTCCTCAGAAACCATCTAAATGCCATTTATTCTCTAAGACACATATATAAATTCACCATTTCCTTAAAGCTTTGCAACACTGTTCTAATCTTTAATCCTCTCATGAATATTAATAACATAGTATTCTTAGTATTCTTAATACTGCTAACTGTCTTGTATGTTCAATAAAATAGGTGATGGATATTAAAGGGTGCACATGTTGTGATGAACACTGGGTGTTGTATGTAAGTGATGAATCACTAAATTCTACACCTGAAACTATTACTGCATTGTATGTTAACTAACTGGAATATAAATAAAAATTTTGAAAAAGAAAAAAATCAATTATATGTTATGACATGCCTCTTCAACTAGATTATATATTCAGTGACAGCAAAACTCATGTCATATAAAGTGCCTAGAAAAATGAAGACAGTAAGCTCTATAACTGGTTGATAATGATATGATTCACTGAAGCATTGAAACAAGTTGTCTAAATAGAAATAATGACTTTACTTGAATGTCAAGAAGTAATAGGAAAAACTAGTATGTTGTAAATATGCTACTTTTTCAGTTTCTATTTATTATAAAATTTAATCAAAGTCACCTTCTGGGTAAATCCAGTTGTAGTACTTAATTTTTAAAATTTTCTCACCAATAGCATCTAGCTGAAAAAAATAAAACTTTTAATTCTGGAGGAAAAATGGGGAACTTGAACTTTATATAAATAATAGCAAAAAGATTAAAATAAAAAATAAGTTTTTGTTGTAAGCTGTATCTTTGAATCATCTCATTATATTTCTCCCTACAGGCAGAAATCCCCAGGTGTTTGCTTAAACAAATATGAAATGAAAGGAAAGGCAAATTCAATTATTTCCACTCAGCAACTGAAATTAGCATGATGGAAATGTTCAGGAACAGGTATAATTAGAAACAACAGATGTGTTTTTATATATTGAGTTGCCATGTTGTAATCACAGAAATAATCACAATGTCTAAGAAAGTCGTATCATTTTTACATCATTAAAATTATATATATGTATATATATAATTTATATATAATTTCCATTGATGTTGATATGGAAACAGAAATAAAATATAGGCATTTCAGTAAAAGGAGTTTTTCTCCCAGTGACACTATTTTAAAAATATAATTTTTTTTTATTAAGTCACCTTGCTTCCCACCAGATTTACTATGAACATTTGTCTCACTGTGATATGGAGCAAGAAATCTCACAAAAGCTATTCATTACAAAATCATGTTGTCTTCTAGCCTATTGGGTAGGTATGGGTGTTTAGGAAGTAGGTACTACCATTCCATTTGCTAAACTAAATAAGATAATTATCTTAAACATTGTTTTTTGAATTTTTAAATTTAATTTTAGAGAAAGCATCAGCATGGGAGAGGGGCAATGAGGGAGAGATTCCCAGGCAGGCTCCACATTAAGTGTGGACCCTAGGTCATGACCTGAGCCAAAATCAAGAGCCCTGATGCAGGGCTTGATCCCCATCCCATGACCCTGGGATCATGACCAAAATCAAGAGTGAGGTGCCTGAGCGGCTTAGGTAGTTAAGCTTCTGACTTCGGCTCAAGTCATGATCTCACAGTTCCTGAGTTTGAGCCCCACATTGGGCTCTCTGCTGTTAGCACAGAGCCAGCTTAGGATCCTCTGTTCTCCTCTCTCTCTCTTTCTCTCTCTGCCCTTCCTAGTCTCTCTCTGCCCCTCTCCCACTCATGCATGAGTGTTCAGTCTCTCTCTCAAAAATAAATAAACATTTAAAAAGGTAAAAATAAAATAAATTTAAGATAAAAAGAGTCAGATGCTCAACTTACTGAGCAACCCAGGCAACTCTATCTTAAACATTTTTATAAAAATAGTAACTGATCAAGAACATAGAGTTCTAACTAGTAATAATAAGGCTGGCAACAATTATACAGATTGTATTATGCATTTGATTAACTGTGCATTTCAAACTAAGTTTGAGATAAGAAGAAAACATAAGAAATAGAATATATAGGAATTAATGACTATGATATCTGAAATATTTGACATTTATGGCACAGTTTATATGCATGTTTTTAAATCAACATATTTCCCACCTGACATGTAAAATCTCTGTGTCACATATATTTCTATGTCAAATAGCTTCCCCCTAAATATAGGTATTTCTTTCCCTTTAGGAGACTAATAACAACTAATATTCTAACAAAATAAACTGCCAACAAAATCAAACAACTTGCTAGTGATGATAATTACAATGAAAGCTAAATAATGTTACTTCCTCCGAGCAGTGCAACAAAATACTAATTTTACCTTGATGACTTCTAAAATATTTAAGAAAATCCTTATCACTCTAATTTTGTGGTGTGTATTTCCTACCAACTTGATTAATAGGTGCTAGATAGTAAGATTTCTTCTTGAGTGCTGCTAGGACCCAGGACTAAAGACCATGTACTGTTAGCAAGATGACTTCATTCTATCTTTTGAACTATATTCAAGAAATGTATACCTTGTCCACATTCATCTTTTAATTACATGGTCTATTCTTATAAATCTTCTGTCAATGAAAAGTATTTTCATTCAGCTTCTATTGAAAGTCAATATATTTACTCACAAGTCTCTGTATCCAGAAACATACTATAAGAAATATAATTTTCAAATTTCAAGTTTGAACTTTTAATATTTCATAAACTTTGATTTTAGAACAGTTTTAGATTTCCAGAAAAGTTGCAGAGATACCACAAAAGTCCCCATATTTTCCATACCAATTTTCCCCACTTGTCAACATCTAACATTATTGTGGTGCATTGGTCACAATTAACCAATACTGATACATTACTATTAACTAAAGTCCATATGTTACTCATATTTCCTTAGTTTGTACCTAATATTCTTTTTCTATTTCAAGAACCCATGCAGGATATCCTATAATATTTTGTCATTATGTTTCCTTAGGCCCCTCTGGACTGTTTTTTATGATTTTAACAGTTTTTTTAAAGTTTTTATTTACTTATTTTGGCGGAAAGAGAGAGAGAGGCAGACAGAGGGAGAGACAATCCCAAGTAGACAGAATCCCGATGAAGGGATTGATTCCATGAACTACGAGATCACAACCCGAGCCAAGATCCACAGTTGGATGCTTAACTGACTGAGTCACCCAGGGGCCCCTGATTTTAACAGTTTTAAGGAACATTATTAAGAACAAAAAAAGGAGTATTATTCATGTATTTTGTAGAATGCCCATCAATTGAGATTTTTCTGAAGTCTTTCTCATATTTAGACCTAGTGTTTTATGTTTGCAGGAGGAAAACCACAGAGGTCAAATGTCATCCTCCTTACTTCATATCAAAGGTACACACTGTCAATGCAACTTAACACTGTGAATGTTAAACTTGAACACCCGAGCTAAGATAGAATTTGTCAGATTTCTTCACTCTAAAGTTACAATTTTCCCCACTTTTTCTTGCCGTAGTCTTCCAAAGGTAGTCATTATGTGCAGCCCAACCTTAAGGAGTGAAGAGTTATAGTCCACCTCCTTGAGTGTGAGTTTTCTACACAAATGATTTGGAATTCATCTGTCCAGGACACCTGTTTATTCTTCTCCATCTGCCTATTTATTTAATCATTCATTCATATCAATATGGACTCATGGGTATTTATTTCATACTTTGGGTTATGACCCAATACTCCTTTTTTGTCATTACTGAAATTGTTCTGTATTTGGCAACTAGAAGCTCTTTCATTTGGTGCTTATGTCCTGAAATAATTCCATAATCATTTGTATTTTTAATTTTAATTTTCTGCACTATAATTTCAGGCACTATAAGATGCCTTAGACTCATCTTGTACATTCCTTGCCCCGGTATTTAAATTTAAATCAGCCATTTCTCCAAGGATCCCTAATTCCTTTTATTGGAGAATATTAGAAACCAAAACCTGGGCACTGTGTGTACTCATTGCTATTGGAGTGTTGTTGTTTCTAGATGCTCTCAGCTGACTAAGTATATAGATAGATATAGATATAGATATAGATATATACAGATATATAGATATATACATATAGTATATACACATATTTATATATATATATATGACCTAATATGTACACATATCTATAATTATTTCTCTATGTAATCACTGTACTTATACAAAGATAAACATGAGCTCATACTGTTGCCTACAGCTGAGTCCATTATGGCATAGATTGTTCTAGCCTCCTCTCCTTGCTGGCCTATAACCTTCCACTTTACCAGTGGGAAATCTGGTTCTTACCATCTGCTATCCAATTACTTAATTGTTTAATTCCAGGACATATGCATTGTGGTTTCAGTATTACAAATCTTTATCTCCATATCAAACAACTTTATCAACTACATCAGAGTGTTATACTTCCTTTGCTTTTAGTCTTACATTTTCCATTCATTTCCAAAGTTATCTAGATCAGCAGCTTCCCCCCCCGCGCCAAGCCTAATGTGAAATTGTATTATTTTGCCACAGTCTCCATTCTATCATAGCATCCATGTCCTCCTAATTTTTTAAATTTACATACAATAGGATTCACTCTGACCTGTGACATTTTGTGGATAAATAGACACATGAATAGTGCTATATACTCACAGTTATACTGTCATGAAAATTAATTTCACTGCCCTTATATTCCACCGTTTCACCTATTTAACCTTACCCCTTTCTAAATTTCTGACAATCGTTGATCTGTTTACCTTCTCTATAGTTTTGCCTTTTCCAGGATGTCATATAAATAGAATCATACAGTTTGTAGTATTTTCATACTGGCTTCTTTCAGTTGACAATACACACTTAAAATTCATTTATGTCTTTCCATGACTTGTTAGCTCATTTCTTTTTAACACTGGATAATATTTCATTGTGTAGATGTATCACTGTTTGTTTATACATTCATCTCTTGAATGATAACTTGGTTGCTTCCAGTTTGGGGTGATTATGAATAAAGATGTGATGACCATTTGCACGCCAGTTTTGTGTTGACATAATTTCAAATAAGTTGGGTAAATACCCAGGAAACAATTGTTGGACTGTATGGTAGGGTTCTGTTTAGCTCTTAAAAAACTGTTGAACTGTCCTCCAAAGTGATGGTGCCACTCTTTATTCTTACCAGCAATGAATGAGAGTCCCTCTACCTCTTCACTAGTAATTGATATTGTCAGCTTATTAGATTTTGGCCATTCTACTGAAAGAAGATACTTTAGCAGAAACTAACATAAGAAGGATGGAAAGAGTTGCACTGAATTTCCATAGACTATTTAATCTCATTATTTCTCCACTTTTAGACCATGTATATTGGGGACTTGGATTGGGAAAAAGGCTTGTGTGTTAGTGTTATAAATTCTGCTCTTGAAACTGTCTTGGATATTTTTTTCTATTTTTTAACATTTATTTATTTATTTTGAGAGAGAGAAGGGGGAGAGGGGCAGAAAGAGAGAGAGAGAGAGAGAGAGAGAGAATCCCAAGCTTGATTCCACAACCTTGGGTTCATGATCTGACCTGAAATCAAGAGTTGGACACTTAACCAACTGAGGCACCCAGGTGCCCCTTGGGTATTCATTTCATAAGAGAAATTATCACTGCAATTTTCTTCTGTGCAAACTTTAGACACTTTCCATGTTCCTATAGCATCCTCTCTCTTTATCAGAGGTCCTCCATTTACCTCCCTGGAATTCCTGATTATAGTCCCCTAATCCCCTTTTCATTTTTTCTGGAGCTGTCTGGTGTTCTCTTTGATCTGCCATAAAACTTCCAAGCCATACTCAGGAGGGCTTATTTCCAAAACTAAACAAATTCATTAAGAATGATTCTTACCCAGAAAATTCTCTTCTAGAACTCTGTGACTAACCTTTGATGTAGTAATTTTGTTTTTGTTTGTTTGTTTGTTTCCTACTACATGCATTATCACATAGATTGCCCTAAGGAACATATACTAACCCACCCAGTGACATGACATTCTTGGCCCATCCTGGGACTTTTCAGTCTACAGCGAAAAAAAAAATAATAATTTTTCTTGAATGAGAGTGGGAAATACAGAGACTGAAATGGCTCTTTTGGGAGAGAAAAGAGGACTGACTAATCCAGACAAGGTGGGAATTAAATTTGGAATTGGCCATATTTACAAATACTAACTGCCCATGATTATTAGATGAACATTAGAGCTTCTTGAGGAAGTATCAGTGTGGCTCTGAACTTTCAGGAGATACATGTACTTTGAGAAACAGCTAGACTAAGAAACAATCACAAAGTTTTTCACGATGGGCCTCAACAGTGTCTTTGGTTCTGAAAATCTGTTGTCACAGTCCTGCCCACCCTTATTCCCCTTGAGATTTCCAGGGATGAGATTTCAGACTTCTTTGTAGGAGATTACTACAGTAACATAGCTAGGTACATTGTCAATTTGATAGATTTTAAATGGCTGATCTTCAAGGCCACCACAGAGTATCCTTTATTTTCAAGGTGCTGTATGTAGTTTTGAGTAATTGACAGATTATACACTTTATAAATAGATTTTCTACTATGTTTTTAAAACCATAAAACAGATATTTGATAAATAGTATTCAGTTAAGTTGATATGCAGATGTGATTCCTCCCCTTCTCTTATTTGCATTTTGGTAACACATTGCCTATGTCTTTCTTCTGATTAGCATCCCTATCTTTTTTCTCTTCTTTGACCCACTTTTGAATGTACAAATTCTCCCTACTTATAGGATATATCGTTATCTATGCCCATATTAACAGGAAGAAAAATCATAGAGCATTCTATTTTCCTCAACAATAATTCTTATTTAGTGGTAAAGTGACAACTTATAAATGAGAAAATTGCAAGTAGGGTAAGTTCATAGAAACTTTGCTTTTCCTTTGTTAATCATTCCATTCTGTCATCCTGTCACCACTAAAATTTTTCATCTTTAGAACCTAATTACCAAGGTCAATTTCTAACAATTCCTTTATTCTGTAACCATGAGAAAAATGAACCATTTGAGTAGAAGCTCTGATTAAAAATGAAACAGTCAAATAAATTGAACAGGTGACATTCTTTTCAAGGTTTTTAATTCATTTTTATTAGTAGAAATTGTGTTTCATATAATTAATAGAAACTTTTTACTGGGCTCAGAAAGAGATTCAAACAAGAGTTTGTTAGTTATAACAGAGAAAAAATACTTATATTTGGTCAGGATTAATAACTTCTAAATGTGAAATTTGTTTAACTGCCAGTATGTATTCAAAATCCTAACTAAGTTAAAGATTAAATTAGAGCTGTTGGGAAATTTTGCAGAAACTCAAGCTTTAAAAGTGACTTATTTTCCATGTGTCCTTCATTTTCAACTGAAAAAATATTTTCTATTCACTCATAGTTTACTTACAGTATAATTACAAACTCCCAGTTTTATTTAAAATGCTTGACAGGTGTCATATGAATTTTATGCAAGGTTCATTCTCGTGTCATATAAGAAAATTTTTGTTCATAAAGTATTTTAAGCTTCTTTAAACCTTGGAAGTAAAATATGCTTATTGATATATTACATCTATACACTGAAAACGAGAAAATGTGCAGGGTTTTTTCTCTTGTATTAGAACTTACTCTTTCTTACTAAGGTGTAACTGACATAACATATTAGTTTCAGGTGTACAACATAATGATTTAGTAGTTGTATATATTGCAAAATGATCGCTACAATAAGACTAGTTAGCATTCATCACCATAGATAGTTACACAATCTTTCTTCTTGTGGTTAGAATGTTTAGCATCCACTCTCTTAGCTATTTTCAAATATGCAATACAGTATTATTAACTATTGTCATCATGCTATATGTTCCATCCAATGGCTTACCCATTTTATGAGTTGGAATTTGTACCTTCTCAGTCCCTTCACCCATTTCACCCACCCCCTTACCCTCTATCTCAGGCAACCACAACCTGTTCTCTGTATCTATGAGCTCAAGTTTATTTGTTTGTTTGTTTGTTTTTGGTTTTGTTTTGTTTTTAGATTCCACATATAAGTGAGAATATACAATATTTATTTTTCCCTGTATGACTTATTACCCTGAGCATAATCCCCTCAAGATCCATCCATGTGGTCACAAATGGCAAGATTTCATTCTCTTTTTATCGCTAATAACATTCCATTGTATATATTTACCACGTTTTCTTTATCCATTAATTCTTTGATGGACATTTAAGTTGTTTCCATTTCCTGGTTGTTGTAAATAATGCTTCAATGAGCATGGAGGTGCATATATCTTTTCAAATTAGTGTTTTTGTTTTCTTCAGGTAAACACTCAGAAAATTGCTAGATTATATGGCAGTTCTATTTTTAATTTTTTGAGGAACTTCCATACGGTTTTCCATGTGACTGCATCAGTTTATACGGGGGTTAAGATTTCAACATATGAATTTTGGGGAGACACCAACATTTAGTCTGTAAAGAGTCACCTTTAAAATAGGCATTCTGATATTGGAAGCCTTGAATTTCAGGGGAGGGAAATATGGGAGGGATCCTTTGGGACTATCCTAAGTTACAAAATAATATTTTCACAAGCAATGTAACTTTGTGATGTTACAAAAGAAGAAAAAGATAAATTCATTACCATACAAAACATGATAACCCATGCAAAAGCTATGTCAATTGTGAAATATAAGTCATGGTTCAATTTGGTAAGTAACCATGTAAGAATCCAGAAATTTAGCAGATGCTAGCAAATTAACAAAACAAAGAAAGATAAAGTATCGGTGCCACATTATTGTAAGATACACTGATAAAGGTTCAAATTATATCTATTTAGTAAATTCTTTTTGATGCTACCAGCCAAGGAACACGAGAAAAAAAAATGCCCATGTTCCTGAGATAAAAGATGAAGTTTATCTGACTTTGTGTTAAGAACAGAAATGATCACCATCAGACTAACTCATTCTGATATTGGTTCTCTGTCCTGTTTTCAAATAAACACACTGCTAATTGTTGAGAATTAATGCTGAGGGAAATGCTGGTTTCATTAGGAATTTCAGAAAGTAAGGGCTTTGTGATATGTGATTGGCCAAAAGACTGATTCTTTTGTAACAAGGTCAGTAGATCTTAAGCCATCTGTATCTTAAGGCTGATCATGCTTCACTCCTATTCTTACTTCCTGCTTGAAGGTTAGATACTATTTGTCATTGTCACTCGATTCCAATAACGCTTTCTGTCATGTTGTTTCCTTTGTTTAGAATGTTCTTCCTAACCTGCCTTTGCTGGGCTAAATCTTACTCATTTAAGTTGCTGTGAATGGTTGGCGTAATAATGGCCTTACAAAAGTACGCAAACCCTAACCCTGGAACCTGTAATATATTAGGTTACATGGCAAATGAGAAGTAACCTGTGGATGGAGATAAGACTGATAATCAGCTGGCCTTGATATGGAAAGATGATCCTGGATTATCCAGATGGGTTCAGTGTAATCACAGGAGACAATAAAAGTAGAAGAGGGAGTCAGAAGGGAGAGAAGCCCAGGGATGGCAGCATGAGGCCAGTATGACAACCGTAGTTACTCCCTTCAAATATGGAGGAAAACTGGCACAAACCAAGAAATGTGGTAACTTCTAGAAGCAAGAAAAGGTAAGGAATCAAATTTTTCCCCAGAAGGAGTGTGTCCCTGGAAATCTCTGGGCAAAATTACTTTGCCCAAGGAAGTTCCATTAGGTACTAGGACTTTCTCCTTGACTCCCTTGTGAATTGAATATTTCTTCTGTCTTTTGAAGGCAGAATATTTATTGTCTTTCTGTCCAAATTCTAATTTGTATAAATTTACCTGAATCAGAATATCACTTATAGGACTATTTAGAATAGCCCTAAAAATACATGGGGCACTAATCCAATAGAACTGGAATCAGATAGATTAGAAGCTAATCTGAAAGAAGAGAAAGAGACACCTGAGATCTCTTTTCCCATGCATGCACAGAGGAAAGGACACATGAGGACACAAAGAGAAGGCAGCCATCTATAAGCCAGGAAGAGGTCTCACCAGGAATCAACCCTGATGGCACCTTTATGTTGGACATTCAGCCTACAGAACTGTGAGAAATAAGTATATATGTATGTGTGTGTGTATCTTCTTAATATAAATATAGAATATTTATTTCATAAGCTTATATTGTTGGTGTAAGAAATTAAAACAATTTAACATTTCATACTATTTTGATATCAGTATTGTTCTCCTGATAGTTCCATGTTTAAGAATAGATAGTTAAGTAGTACAAAATAAGAAGAAAGAAAAAAACTTACTTCTTTCCTTACACCTAAACACAAAAAGGACTTAGCTGTCTGGAAACACTAATACTGTCAAGTCACAGAAGGATATTTCGGAAGTATCCAGTCATTTGAAAGAAAATTATCAAATGCCATAAATCATGATTCTCTGAGGCCCTGTCATAGTTCAGGTTGCCAACAGACTGATATCTCTCCATGAAGAATTGGTTCCAAACTTTCTGAGCATAACCAAATTCCTAGGAAAAATGAGTAAATATCAAGAGAAGTGGCTGCTTTGTTGGCAAATTTACTGGGATGTCAACCAAATCAATTCAGCAAAGGAGGTTTAACATTACTTACAACAAGTAATCCTTGCATCTGTTTCTTAGGAAGCTATATTCTGTTATTTTTGCTTATTGAAATTATTTTCAGTCTGTGGATATCAATAAATTGTGTTGATTTCAAGTAGATCTTTTAATTTATGTATTACTAACCTCTGTGTTATAGTGACCACTAGCCAACGTCAATTTACCAAAACCTATTAATTTTTTAAATGTAAAAAAAAAGTATAGAAATAGTAACTGTATGATTGATAGCCTTTTATTCTACTTGAAATTCTCATTAGTCATTTAAATTAAAAAATTCTTGTATTTTCATTAGCCATTTAAATTAAAAAAAATGCATTATGACACAGAAATCTCTTTGTTAATGAGGCCAGATACTAAAAGGACACTAAGAACGTTATGTTCTAATATTCCAGATTAATTAATTTAATAAACGTGTTTGAGCATTTATGACGTATCATGTCTTCCGCTGGACTCCTAGAGCAACTTACAAGCAAATCAATCTGTATGATATAATGTCATAGAAACCACAAGAAGTGAACACAAATACAGTCCATTAAAACATATGAAAGAGAAAGAATTTACTAGGGAGGAGAGCACCTTAAAAAAGGAGAATTGAACTAAATCTTAAAGACAATGTGGAAAAGAGGCTAATCCATGTCTGAGTATGCCAGAGAGAACGCTTTATTTACTTGGCAGTGTTTGTGACAAAGCAAATACAAAATCCAAAGATCTAAAGATATTTTAGTAACAAAACCCCACTAACTCCATATACAGTATAGCACTTTACTACTATAGGGCTTACAATCCACTGGAGTAGGATCTGAAGGACCTCAAATGTGTGATTTATTCCATGGGCCCCGGGTCAAAGTTTGACATCATCTGGGCCTGAGGGACAAGCTGTGAGCACAGGTGGGATTTCAGGCCATCATGTGCACTGCCAGTACCATGTGCTGGGAGGGGACCCTGGCCAAGGAACTCTCCCACTTGGAGCAGTGTATCCGCTCAATGTGGGGCTCTAAAGGGTTGCACAAAGGCCCTGGGTTCCCCTCCCTTAGGGCACTGACCTCTCACCACCCCAGT
This sequence comes from Acinonyx jubatus, assembly GCF_027475565.1. Classification (NCBI taxonomy): domain Eukaryota; kingdom Metazoa; phylum Chordata; class Mammalia; order Carnivora; family Felidae; genus Acinonyx; species Acinonyx jubatus. Next base: position 155,219,448 of record NC_069382.1, read on the forward strand.
GTTCCTTCTGTGGCTTGCCTCCCCTATGCAGCCACTGATGCCACCACAACTGCCTTTTGCCTTTTCGTCATCTTTCCGCCCCCTACCACTCCCATTTACAACTGGAACCAGACACCTGGACCCTAGACTTCCTCCCACAAAGCCTCTGCCATGCCCTGAGGTGATGGCACTGGTAGGATGACAAGCAGTTGCCTGCTTGCCTGCTGAGCCAGCGCTCTACTAGTTATGGCACCCCTGGCATCCTGTCTTACGGGCTCCACTTTGACAGCGCTACTCGTGCCTCCTGCTCCCCTCTGCCCAACCTGGAACTTATGTATCCACTCCGATCCCGGTCCCCTCTAATAAATTCCTGTCCATAAGACACCAACTGAAAAAAGAAAACTATATATACATATATATATTAGTATATATAATTTGACATATCTATATAAATTTTACATTTTTAAGCAAGAAGTCTTTCTACTAAAATACACATGGCTTATCATAAGATTAATTTGTTAAGACTTCTCCTACTAGTTAGGATGTAGAAACTAAGTTTGTAAGAGACCATCCCTCCCCCCACAAACATGTGGACAAGCCAGATAAGCCACAGAATCTTCAGGGGGGGGGTTGTCTTTGTTTGTGTGTCTGTGTGTGTGTGTGTGTATGTGTGTGTGTGTGTGGTGGTGGTGGTGGTGTGGTGTTTGTTGTCTGTTGTCCTTTGCTCTATTTTCTTACCATACTAAGAAAATTTAATGTGTAACATGCAGCCTTTGAGGTAGTCACTGATGATCCCTTTGTTGTTGATTCTGAAGGCATGTGAATCCTGTCTGAGTGCAAAACAGTGGCCCTTTGAGAGCTGTGCATGGGTGAAGGAAGCTAATAAAGGTCCCCTTAGCCACTCCAGACCTTCACCATGTACACTAAAGCCACACTCCAAGGCTACAGACAGCGTGAAAGGATAGACAGCGATCTTCCAATTCCCAGGAAGCTAGAGAAAGGGCAGAAGAAAACTCAAGCCAATGATCAAACAAAAACCATCCCCGGAGGAAAAAGGCTGGCAGCCAAGCTGTAAAGCAAAGAGAGATCACTCACATTTGGGAAACCTGGAGGTAGTTTTATAAAATACAAAGGGATTTCGAAAATCTCTCTAATGCTCAGAGTGCAAGCCTTGCTGAAGGAAAGTCTAGACTGTGTCCTGAAAATATGTGACGATAACAGTAAACTAACTAAATTTGTAACCAATCCCATGTACAACTCAACTACAGAATATAAGGACTCAGTCCCTACTCACAACAAACCCTAATGGCCTTCTAGAAGGCACGGCATGTGCTTCCCTCCAGGTAAGTATTGTTTAGTTTAATCTCTATTTTTACACACAACAATTGTCATATAACCAAACATTATGAGAAATTTGAAAGAGCAAATATATAGGATCCATAACCAAGAGTAAAAAAAGAAAAGCAAGCCTCCAGGTATCCAAAATATTGAAATTAGACAAAGAGATTATTTTTTGTAATAAATAGGTTTAAAACTCTAACAGAAAGAGTGAACCACATATATAAAGAGTTAGTGATTTTCCAGCAGAAAATGGTAAGAAAAAAAAAGGAAGAAATGAAAATGCTACAAATAAAAAATATATATAATATTAGCCTTAAAGCTGACTTGATACAGTAGAATAAAGAAAAAAAAATGAGTGAAGATGAAACAGGCCAGGAGTTCTCCAAGTTGAAACACAAAGGAAAAAAAATACGTAAAACATTGAAGCAACACATTTGAGATGTGTGGTATAAAATCAAATGACGGAACATGCATGAAATTGGATTTCAAGAAGGAGGGGAGAAGAAGAATAGTGCAGAGGAATTATATGGAGGGGTAATGACAAAAAATTTCCTAAAATTGATAAAGGTTTCAAGCCAAAAAACTAAGAAATTCATTGAAACTCAAAGGAAAATACAAAGAAAACACCAAGGCACATAGTAATCAAACTGCTAAAAAACCTAAGATAGAAAGAAAATCTTAAAAGCATCCAGAGGAAAATGCACAGTTTATACACAGAAAGACACCAGTAGGAATCTTGACTGACTTAGCTGAAGGAGTTGAGAAGATAATGGAATGATACTCTTAAAGTCTCCTGTGAAAAGATTAGATTGTTAAAATATTGCGTTTTTTGTAATAAGACTGTTAAATTGCTGCCTCATTTTCTAACAATTTTTCTTAATTAAAATAAGAGATATTTTATAGTGCATGGTCATCTTAAGTTTGGGCCTGGTAGAAAGAAGAAATCCATGGAAAATGAGAAAAATGAATATGAAAATCATGGTTATCTCTGTGCTGTCTTTGAACCTATGAACTTAGAGTAAGTACTTAGAGTATCCTGAAGAATTGGGAGGGGTCAGGAAAAAATGAAAAAAAAAAAACAAGTAGAAAAGTAAAGGTCAAAAATTAACAGTTTGGGAGCCTCCCTTCCAACCAGATGATGGCATCAGTAATTGGTTATAAAGACTCAAGTACCTCTGTAACTGTGTGCACTTCTGTTTTACAGATCTATATTAGGGAGTTATTTCAAGTGCTCTTTACCTACTGGATTGCGTCATTTACTAAACAACAACAACAACAACAAAGAGAATATTTTCCCAGTGTCTGTGGAAGTCTTTCTGGTAATCAACAACATAGCCCTAATCAAAGCACTCAATAATTGAATCTTAAAAGACTACTGCTCCATGTGGATGTTTTTGTTTTCTATTTTGTTTAGTATTCTAGTGTCATTTAATGTAAATATTTTCTAATCCTTTATTCCTTATCTTTTTTTAATGTTTATTTACTTTTGAGAAAGAGAGAGAGAGCACTAGTGGGGAAGAGGCAGAGAGAGAAAGAGAGAGAGAATCTCAAGCAGGCTCCAAGCTGGAGTCCTATGTAGGGCTCAAACCCACACACCGTGAGATCATGACCTGAGCTGAAACCGAGAGTCAGATGCTTAACCAACTGAGCCACCAGGTGCCCCTATTCCTTATCTTTACTGGGAAAAATAGTAACTAGCAGAGTTTACCGCCATCCCTCACCTTATCCATGGATTATCTAGTGCAGTTGCCTGACCCTTTTCCACTATTGTATGTTAGACATTAATGAGGGAGACAACTTCATTTCTTTTTTTACATTTATTTATTTATTTATTTATTTATTTATTTATTTATCTATCTATCTATCTATCTATTTATCTATTTATTTATTTGTTTTCTTAATGTTTATTTCTGAGAAAGACAGAGAGACAGAGCATGAGTGGGGAGGGGCAGAGAGACAAGGGAGACAGAGAATCCAAAGCAGGCTCCAGGCTCTAAGCTGCCTAAGCTCAAACTCACTGTCCCCAAGATCATGATCTAAGCTGAAGTCAGAGGCTTAACCAACTGTGCCACCTAGGCGTCCTGACAACTTTTTTTTAGAGGATGAAATTATCTTCAGACTTTGAAGCAATTTAATGGAAACTTTTGAGTGGAAGAGATGAGTTTTGTCACATGGAAGGGATGAAATCTTTTGGGGAGAAGAATGTGAAATATTCTTGTAGGTTACAGACTATGGTCATCAGTCTCCAAAGCTGGCTGCCATATATTTCTTCCCTCCCTATATGTTCATGCCACTCTAAGCAAGAGATAGAATTTATTTCACTGTTACTAATTTTTTCCATTTTCCTTAGGCTCTATTGTCTCCATATGACACTTTTTTCTTTAGTTTTTTAAAATTTTAGTCATTATGGATTATTTACACTAATATTGATTATATAAAATATTGTATTAAAATATTACCTGTTTTTGTTACTGAGGTGTTTGGAGCTTCTTTAAATTTTGTACCTGTGGTGAGTACATCATTTATCTTGCCCTGGTCCTGCATCTGTGAGAAGTATGGAGTGGTCAAAACACATCAATCCTATTAGAATATAAGCTGTATAAAGACAGTTTCAAATATGTTTTTATATTACCTTATTTATCTATGCCAAAAATCAGGGCTAATACTTGGAACATATTGAATAAATTTTTGTTGAATAGAAGAGTCTTAAGAACATTAACTATTTTTCTAATTGGAATGAACAATTGTTGAAATTTTAAAAATATTTTTTAACATTCATTTATTTTTGAAAGACACAGAGAGACAGAGCATGAGTGGGGAAGGAGCAGAGAGAGGAGACACAGAATCTGAAACAGGCTCCAGGCTCTAAGCTGTCAGCACAGAGCACAATGTGGGACTCGAATCCATGAACTGTGAGATTGTGACTTGAGCCAAAGTCAGATGTTTGACTGAGCCACCCAGGTGCCTCAACTGTTGAAATTTTTTTAAGTAAGGTGTTTATATGATACAGCTACAAATGAAATTTCTTGTGGAAATGAGGACATTGTTTTACAAAACCTTAGCATTTTTTTTTCTGGAAAATGGGTGAGAGGGGAGCAGCCCTCTTCTTCCTTTTGAACCACTGGGGCTCTTGCAGCTAGCTTCTCTGTGGCAGTCCTTTTCTTCTCCTCCTCCTCCTCCTCCTCCTCCTCCTCCTCCTCCTCCTCCTCCTCCTCCCCCTCCTCCTTTTCAAATGTTTATTTATTTATTTTTGAAAGAGAGAGTGAACCTGGGGGTGGGACAGTGAGAGAGGGAGACAAGGAATCCCAAGAGGCTCCGCACTGTCACCACAAAGCCCTACGTGGGGCTCAACCTCAGGAACTGTGAGTTCCTGACCTGAGCCAACATCAAGAGTCTGTTTAATCAACTGAGCCACCCCAGCCCTCCTCTGTGGCAATCTCTTTTCTTCCTCTTTTCCCAGTAGTAAGGCTTCCCTGCAGGTTACCTTAAATGACCCTTTACCTTAAGTTATCCTGATTCTTCCATCTTATAAATCCCTGGAAGGTGCTACTTGCTGACATTTGAAAAATAAACGCACTGCTAGGCTATTAACACACATTTCCTGGTGTCATTGTTACAAGACTGCATTTTAAAGAGACTTTGTAAAAAGCAATGCATGTGCCTAATTATTAGTAACAAATGCTGTGTATTTAGCAAATTGAAAATGCAATAATTTCTTACACCTCTAAATGCTAATGAATTAATGGAAAAATCCAAAGCTGAATTCCTTATTGCTCTTTCTATACATTTTTATAGAATTCTATTATAGGGTACCAATCAATTGAGAAAGCAATTCAAGTCAGAAATGCTAGCTTATTCATAGGAACATTACTAAATCAATTAACTTGCTAATGGCATCTGCCAGTTCATTTTAGGAAAGTCTCAGTAGCAATAAAATTAAAGTACAGTCATAAATTTTTCTTTGTTCCAGGTATTGAAGGAAGAAAAATAACTAAAAATGTTTTCAACTTTGTCTTTAACATCAATGAGATTGTGATAAGAAGCTCAGAAACAAGTTATGCTATCAAATGGGAAATCTATTCTGAAGCATTTCCCATTAAGTGAAAATTATTTTTATATAACCTTTTTTAATTGCTGAAAGTGCAATTACCTTCACACATTTACTCTCTGTTTAGGGACAAAATGAAATAAAGCCACACTGCTACATTTTGTATCATGTTTCTTCTGACTGATTTTCCTGTATCAGTTTATCTCCAGTATTGCAAACAGTTCTGGTTACTGTCTCTTAGGAAGATGTAACATAAAAGACAATGTTTTAGAGCAGTGAGATAAGAATGAATAACCAAACATTAAGATACACTTACTTAAGGTGAAATGAATCTGCCCTATACTAGGTAGAAAATATGAAAGATTAAGAAATAGCTAATGTAGTCTTCCCTTAGGAAAAACTGTTTTGTTGTTTTTTTTTTTCTGATGGATCAGAGCATATGTTAAAATCATTAGAAAAATTATGCATTTCGTTATAGTTGCATGGGAAAATACAGGTTTACCTGAGTATTTAAAAACCTAAAATATGGCTCATCATGGGCCATTAGATACAAAGTAATCTTAAATGTTTACAAATTAACAAGAGGTGAGAAAGAATAAAACTAAATGGTTAATGACAAGAAAAATCAAAATTGCATGAAAAGACATTGTTTGAATTATATTCAGAATGTCTTCTTTTAAGTATAGAAAGAATCAAGCATGCAACTTTTGTTTTTAGAAAGAGAATTAGCTATGCTTTTTTAAAAAAAATGTCTTTCTATCCATCTAAATGAAAGTGCTGTCAGCAACACTGAATTAAAATTCAGAATAAACACGAACATATCTCAAATCAAAAAAAAAACCTTCTATATACCATTTTTTACCTCCTGGTAGTAGCAATAAGCTTGAATAAAATGTAAAATTTGTGCTTCATACTGAAAGGAAAGGCAATCTTTTTTTCAGTCCTTTTGTTGATTATGTAGATGGCACAACAAGTTAATATATCAAAGATGAAAATTTCACATTTCAAATTGCTATAAAATCTCATCTTAAATGGACTTCTATTTCAAAAGACGTTTTTAATGTTTATAAGATCATAAGAAAAAACACTGGGTCAATTTCATCTGTTATTTGTCTAATGATTTATTTCCTTTTCCTAGAGTTTTGTTGTTTTATGCGTAGGCTGCTACATTTTAGCAATATGTATTTTGTGCTAATTAGACTTTTAGAAAATGCCCCTGATTCAAATGCTATTCCGGATGATGTTACCATTTATTAAATCAGTGCCACTAAAATATTTGAAACAGTGCTAAATTATAAAATATCCTGGTCCTCTAACTTTAATATTCTGGATGATCATGCTTGGGAGGTTTTGAATGTCATTGTTTGAGATATTCCAAATTATTTAAAATGCTTCAGATGAGAGGTATAATAGCTTCACAGCATTCATGCTCCCATGGCAATCTGTGAGAAAACCAAGCCTTACTCTTTCTGGTAAAGCTAATTTAATCCTTTGAATTAAATAGCTATGTCCAACCTTATAGCCACCGAAGTGTCAGGAAACATGAACTTTGGAACTCTGCATCAGGACATGATTTTAAGAGGAAAAGTTGACAAAATACCATTTGTGTAATTTATTTGATCTCCCATAACCATTTCTGCGACAAGGGCATGCAAAAATATCAAGAATAGAAATTTCAGGGTTTATTGTCTGCCGCAAGCCCAGTGAACACTTGAAGCCAAAATGATGAAATACTGCCCTAAGAAATCCAACCACAATTTTCTCTAGTCCCAGAAGTTGCAAGAAGGCATTTCTTTGTTAAAACTCAAATGCTCAAATTAAATATATGTTACTCAGAAAGTAGTGGTCTTTATTAAAATTCTGAAAATTGGTAATATCCCATAACCTGATGCATACTATTTCTACCATCAGATAAGCTTAAACCCCTTCTAAGACAAATCTCAGGGTATTTTTAGTCTTTTCTTTTCTTTTTTCTTTTCTTTTTTTCTAACAAAGGCAGCATTCATTAAGAATCAAGAAAACCTCAAGCTTTGTGCTAGATTTTGGGTTGGGTGAAAAGGTATAACAAAATAGTGCCCATGATTCTGAGAACACAGTAACTGGATGGAGACAGATAGATGTGCAAACAATACTGGTCCAACCGTATATAAAATCAAATACTGAAATGCTATGTGTTACAAAGTAGAGATGAGGGCTTCATGCTTTGTGAATGCCAAGGAAAGAGTGGTTAATTCTGTTAGGTGGAGTTATGGAAGCCCTGAAGTCAGAAGAAGAGTTGAGCTGGAACTTGGGAGATGAACAGGATTTTATGAATCAGGAAAGAGATAACCATCATAGTCAGCTGGAACTATATACACAGGCATAAAAGAATGAGCTTTGCTGGTTTGTAAAAGATCATCAGTGATGAGAAAGTAGAGGCTGTGTTTGAAGGACACTGAAAAAGTAGGCAGGGCAAATCGAGAAAGAACACACCTATTAAGTTTTTTGCTATGTATTTGATTAATGGTGACTGAATGGAGGTTTTAAGCAGAAAAATCATATGATAAAATCTGTGTTTCTCAAAAGTTCTCAAAATATCATAGAGAGAAAACTGACATGAGAAGAGATTGCTTGGAAGGAAGGCAGATAAAAAGTAGCCCCAAACAATATATAAGATTCTGAACATTTTTTAAAAGTTTTGCTATTTATTATTTACTTAGAGAGATAGAGCAAGAGAGACAGAGACAGAGAGAGACAGAGAGAAGGAGAGACAGCATCCCAAGCAGGCTCCACATATTCAGCAGAGAGCTGGATTCAGGGCTCAATCCCACGGACCCACGAGATCATGACCTGAGCCAAAATCAAGAGTTGGAGGCTTAACTGACTGAGTCACCCATATGCCCCAAGATCCTGAATACTAGTGCAATAAAGATAAAGAGAAGAACAGGGATAGTGAGATTAGTTTGGGACAATTTAAGCTAGAAATGTCTTAGAGAAATATAAAAGTTGTCCAACAGACCAGAAGTCAGCAAACATTTTCCATAAAGGACAAAGAGTAAATATTTTTGGTTTTGTGGGATGGATATCTTTGTCATTCTATCATGAAAGCAGTCATTAATGATAAGTATGTGAATAGGTATGATTGTGTTCCAATAAAATGCATTTACAAAACGGGCCCTTTAGCCATTGTTCACCAAACCCTCCTGTAAACTGTTGAAAGTATCTAACTGTTGCAGAAATGCCATTGTCATAGGGTGAGCTCCCTGGAAACAGATGCTTAGAGGGGGGGTGCCTGTAGAGGGTTTATTGATGAACACACTGTAGAATGACAAATGTAAGGAAGTAAGGAATCTAAGCTTAAGCACAAGTAGAACTTGAACTTGTGGTATGCTGATAAACAGGAAAAATAATCATTGATTTGTAGCATTTGCTGATTTGGATGGTGTATCTAAACCTTTCAAGCTACCATTATGAAATTCACTGAATGCAGAATTAGGAATGAGGCACACAGTTGGCTCTTAGGAGCCATATGGAGTTCGTTCCAGTCCACCTTTGAACTGAGCTATCATGTAGTTGCAACAGAGGCCGTGGCAGATCCTACAGAGCATTCTGGAGCTCAGACTCTCTCCAGTTACACAACACTCAAGTGAGAGGGTTAATCTTTATACCTCGATAGTCATTGGTTGTGAGCAGCCCAAGGAAAAGCAAAAGGGGCTCCCTTGAGGTAAGGACAATTCCTGGAGAGGAGTTATCTGTGGAGCTCAAGGATGGAGTGCTTCAACCATGAAAATCATCTATAATGAACACCATAGGACCCATCGATTATCAGGTAGTAGGAGTATGTTTGTGCAAAATTATATTGTATCCAACTTTTTCACAATATTTAGCTTCCAAAAATAGTAGCAAATACAGTAGCAACTATATCTGTCATAAAGCTACATTTCATAAAATATTTTCTAACAATTGCCATTGATTATTTCATCAGCCAAATGACTTACTTTGTTAGATAAAATAGTTAGGACATGAATAAATTAAGCCATTTCAATACCATTTGCAATGATAATTCCAAAATTAAAAATCATAATCACCATAGCTTCCATCCTTTGCTTAATTCAGTATTTTTCTTCTCATTAAAAATAAACTTTAAACATAATGAGCACAAGCTCTGCAGACAGACAGACTTGCATTTGAAATATGTCCACATCTTATTTTATAGCTTCGATAAAGTATCTTAACCTCTGAGACCCGTTTTCCAAATCTATACACTGAAAATAACATCTATTTTGTTAATGTTTGATTTGATATTATATGTAATTCATTATTTTAAACCTGTCCATCATCATTTCCCATGTGTTCAGTTCATGAATTGTATCTCTTCCTCCACCTATTGATTTATTTTTGTCCCTTCTTTCAGAGCCAACCTTCTAGAAACTGGTGTCTCACTAATGCTTCTCAAACTTTAATATTCTGGGCAATCACCTGGATATATTGTTAAAACACAGATTCTGATGCAGCAGCTATGAGGAGGTGTCTGACATTCTACATTTCTAACAAGTTCCTAGGATATGCTTATGCCATTGGTTCTCGGACCACTGTTTGAGCAGTAAGAATTATTCTTCGGGAGATAAATGCCACCTCATCCCCAGCACTCCACAGCATCTAATGAAACCATGAACAATTGGATTCATTGCAATTTAGGAGATTTTATCTTATCCCTATGAAACCATATAGTCATATATTTTCTTATTTCTTTTCTTTATCCCTTAACATGTTTAATGTCTTCCTTTAGCACTAAATGTAGACTCAACACTTCTGAGAATTATTCCACTCATAGGAAAATGGAGAATGTTGTAAAATTAAAGGAGGAAACAAAAATTCTTATCTTTTTAAATCAGAAAACAATATATAATTCTTTGTCCACTAAAGCATGATTTCTTTAATTTTTCAAGAAAAAAACTGTGAATAATTATAGTTAGAAAGTACAATGTCAAGTAAATTTAAGACATGGAGACATTCTTTTGATTTTAGAGGTAGAGAGAGAGCACACGTGTGAGTGGGGCAGAGGGGCAGTGGGAGAGAGAGAGAGAGAGGGAGAGAAGGAGAGAGGGAGAAAGAGAGAGAGAGAATCTTAAGCAGGCTTCATGCTCAGTGCAGAGCCCAACACAGGGCTTGATTCCATGACCCTGGGATCATGACATGAGCCAAAATCAAGAGTTAGACGTTCAACTTACTGAGCCAAGACATGGAAATGTTCTATTATCTGAACAGTTAGGTGCCCATGATGATCTGAGAAAAAAAAAGGGGGGGGCGGAGTATCATTACACCATACCTATCAGGATAGTTACTCTTTTCCTCCTCACATACCACTAACATACCCTCCCCACCCACACACACACACACTCTTCAGCCTGAGTTCCACCAATTTTTATACTACCATGAGGACATTTAAAAAATGTAAAAATATGAGTAACATGAGACCCAAACTAAATAAAATGAGTAGATCAGTTATTTAAGTATTCAACAAGAAGGGTTTGAGGTAAATTTGAAAGTGAAATTTTCAAGTGGGCTATGAATTGGTAGGAGTAAACTAAAAATTAGATTGAATTTATGATCTAATTAGACAAGAAGGCAGGATCTTGCTGGAAGTGAAGTGATCATATACAACAGGAATAGAAACAGCCCAGATACAAATAGAGTAGCAGATCACAGTCACATTCTATATTTCAGGAAACTGAGGCATGAATAAATTAAGTAATTTACCTAACATTACACAGCAAGCAAGTGACATTGCTACATTCCCATTCGATTAATCTTATTCTAGAATCTGCACTTTTAACTCTTGGTTGTATCCCAGGCACCCTCCGTAGAATTGGAACTGTACAAAAAATGACAAAACATTTAAGAGTCCCTGTTCTCATGAAATTTACAAATCTTATACTTGGATGTGATCTTCTTTTTGCTGAGACCTATACAGAACTAAATTAAATATATAACAGAAGATTGGTAGAAGAGTAAATCTGGGCACATTTTAGTGACATCTACTTGTCCCTAATTCAGACACACACTGATGGAATTAGAGTCAACATGAATCCCTGAATTACAGGTTAAGTGTCCTGTACACACACACACACACACACACACACACACACACACACACACACATAAACACACCTTCAGACAAATGAACAAGGGACACACATACTTAATAAATAGAGCCTGTTTCCCCAAATCATAAATATTCAAAAAAAAGAAGTTTAAGGTTTAATATTTTAAATGGCTACTCAGAAGTCATTAGTTGTAAGAATGACATTTACAAGACATTACTCTGAGCACTTCATTACCTTGGCCACATCCCGAAGCAATCTTTAATAATTTCCTTAATGGAATGAGCAGATCAGAACTGTAATGAACCCCTTCAACTTTTTTTAATGGACATTTTATTAGTTAAAATAGATATCTGCTTCTCTGTGTTTAAACGTCTTATGAAAACCCCACGTCAGTCATATTGGATATTAAAAAATAAAAATAAAAACTAGCTCTCTTCATTTTGATTAACCACCTCTAAATGTATTTTTGAGCTAGTGAAATCTAAGTATATTTTTGAAGACCCAACAGACGTAGAATGCAGAGCTAAAATAATTTCAAAATCCCCAAATTTTTCTTTCTTCCACCATAGGGCTTGGACATTTGTAATACTTACACATGTGTATATAAATTTCCATTGGGTCTACAGGACACCATATGGCATGATGACATTAGCACTGGTGGATTCCAAGTCAAAATGTATAGGAGCATCATTATGCCCTCATCCAAGAATAGAAGTCCTGAGGTGACACTTTTGTCTTAAATGTTTGCTAGAAATTAGTAAATTCACTGTTGTCAATCAACAGTTGGGGCAGATTTATAGAGTCAGTAAATTAGACCCATAATTACTGTGGTAGAATTTTTACAGCCTGGAAACTATGACATAAAATGGAACAATAAGATTTACAGCTTTGAGACTGGCACAGTTTCTGGTGTAGGGTGGCAAAATAGTACTGATGAAGTTTTCAGATTGAAATTATAAAATCTATAAGTAGGCAAGGCCCAAGGTTGGTTTTCATAGATCTTCTAGTCACACACACAAAAAACAAAATCTCTATTACACAGTCATTTTCAAAACCATTATATTTTTTTGTTCATAACCACATATATATGTATATGATACATGTACACATCTAAACCAAATCAAATCATACCATGTGCTAAAAAATTATTACAGATACATTATCCTTTATATGGCTTTATGTAAGTTGGCAACATATATCCTATAAAGCTTCTTTTCTCTTAGATTACTAAAATGTGAGAGGTATACGCAGAGAGAAGATGATGGAAAACATGTTAAGTTAGATGACTAAACCATGAGATGTGTAGGAAGAGAGGAAAGGACGGAAAACACATATACAGTTTTGTAGAGCTGACTTTCTTCAAACTGTTTACAGGCTCTACTTTTAAAATGCAAGGACATTTTCAAATACAACATAGAATGGTAGTGCAATAAATGCTCGATAAGAACAATTCTCAGCTAATGGTTCAGTCTTAGTGAATTGTGTTTTTACTATAAGCCACTTCAAATCCTTTTAGCAAAAGGTGAAATATAAATGTAGAGGTAAATAAACTAAACAGAAGCACCATAATACTGGTTTATATTCCTTATTTAAAGTAACAGCAGATTCACTCCTTGCAAGAAAACAAAGAAATCGCACTAACTAACTTTAACGTATTATTGAGTCACAGATGCCCCTGCCTCTGAATACTCCTCCTTCCAATATAATGTTTTCTGCCTCGCCTTGGCTCCTCCAACTGTGCAAAAATGCCAAATAACCCATCAGAAGCTGTATAATAAAGGATTTAGGCAGGGAGATCCATTAGCAAACCCTATTTCAACTTTACATAATAGCAGGAGAGCAAAAGTGCTATTACTCAATTCAAGAGGGCTTGGGAATTGGTAGATTAAATAAAATCCACTTTAAATTGAGGAACAAACAAGAAAAAGAGACATTCCAAACTTAAATATTTTATTTTAACTTAAATAGGAAAGTATATATTTGTTTGCTAAACTTTTGATACACGGCCAAAGATATTTTTGAGTGTAGATTTGATTGGAGCTTAGAATCACCTATCTTAAGTAAAGCACACCCAAAATTTAACATCAGTTCACCATTTCTCAAATTGTATGAGAATAACACAGACAAATCAAAAATATAAGCAGAATGCTTTTTAAAAAACTATTTGTACCCCAACATTTTAGAGCTGACATCTAATTCTATAGCACATTTAAAAATCTTTTTTCTTTCTTTCTTGAGTCTTTCTGAAGTATTCAATTTAGTTTTCATGGCAACAGAAATTGTTTTTATTTTCACACTCATATTCCATTGGTTTATGTAATAGGTAATTGAATTTAGTAATTCATCTTGGTAACAATCAACCAGCAGAGTGAGGAACAGGCAAGATTGACTGGTTAAGCCCTGAACTCAAGGGCAGAATCAAGAGGTGTGGAATACTAGACAGGAGCCTAGGAGTCATGAGCACTCAACTGTGACTGCAATGGCAGTTCAGGATGCTTCTCAGAAGGAATTGTTGGTTAATCTGGTCAATCAATAAAGTGCAAATGGCTTAAGAGGGCTTCCAATATACATATGATTAAAATACAGTGGTCTCTTATGAAAGATAGGTTGGAGGTGTGGCCGGGACTCAGGCAAAGGCTAGAACTATTGACTGCAAGAAACCTAGGAGGAAACCTAGGATGTTTCTGGTGGGGAAGAGTGGCCTGGCCACTCTTAGTGGTCCTGTTAATGGTCCTGTTAATGTTGTATTACTTACATGTATCTTACCACAAATGAAATTTCTGTAACTTCTAATTCACTGAAGAGAAAATCATTGCTGCCAGCAGTCTCTGGGTTTAATCTCTTGTTTTACCCAGGAAAATTTATTCTAATACTTAAATATTTTGGTGCTACTTTCAAAGTTCCATGGAAGGAATTTTATTTACTATGTACCCATCTATTTGGCTGTCTGCTCCTTCAAAGTATGTAGAAGTAGGGAAGATACACATAACTTGGGATGAAGTATTAAGTATCTACTTCAGATAAATTTTCTCCAAAACTAGGAAAAGGGGAAATCACAAGGAAGACTAAGTTTAAATAAATAGAAATCAAATTAGTGTTCCAGTCAGCAGGAAACCCTGAGACCCAGAGACTTAAAGAAAAACAAGCAAACAGAAAAGAAAGCAAGACAAGATCTCATTGCAGTCTAGGCCATGTGGGGAATTCTGCCAGGTTACTTTGAAAAAAAATGAATAGCCACTGAAGAGTTTTAAGCAGAAGTATGACTTTATTTCAGTTAATGTTTTTATTTTTATTTTTTTCTTAATGTTTATTTATTTCTGAGAGAAAGAGAGAGAGCATGTGTACATGTGTGAGCTGGGGAGGGGCAGAGATAGAGCAAGAGAGAGAATCAGAAGCAGGTTCCAGACTGTCAGCACAGAGCCTGACCCAGGGCTCAGGCTCACAAACTGTGAGATCATGACCTGAGCTGAAGTCAAACGCTTAACCAATGCAGCCCCCCAGCCACCCCTAATATTTTTAAAAGACCATTCTGGTTGTAGGTTCCAAGTGGCTTCAGTGAAGAATCTTGTGACGAAAGAGATGACTAACGATGAGAGACAGAAATCTTACATTTAAAGTAAAACAGTAAAACTAGCAAACCTTATGGCAAAATGTCATGGTTTATATTTGCAAAAATATCTTGTCTTTGTGGAATTATAATAAGAGGGAAAGCAACCAAAATCAGGATTTGTTGTATTCATTGGATAGCCCTGAAGAGAGATGGTTTTTAATAGAGGCAAACAAAGCACTTATCTGTCACCAAGTATACAAGAGCCATTCAGAGAATCTCATCTTTGACTCTTGTTCTACCTTAATCAATTTACCCAAACAGGTAGAATGGTAGTTGCCAAAGGCTGGGGCAAGAGGTGAATGGGAGTTGTTTAATGGGTTGAGAGTTTCAGTTCAGCAAAATGAAAAGAATTCTGGAGATTGCACATCAGTGTAAATGTGCATAATGCTACTAAACTATATATCTAAAAATGGTTAAGATGGTTAATTTTATGTTATGTATTATTTTACCACAATTAATTTTTTAAAGCCCTTACTATTTTTCTGGACCCTCACAAATCCCTTACTATGATGAGAACAATGATATCCACCACAACTGTGGCTTACACATTACCATCTGCCACACACATCCCAGATCTCTCAAAGACAGTCTTCGAAACAGCTTTTATGTGAAATCCTTTTAGATAATTAAGACCTAATCTCTAAAGCTGAGAGAAAAACAGATACCATAGCAATACACCATAAATAACCTCCCTTTCTCTTGGATGCCACAAAAACCTCCTTCCTGAATTTCTGCGACTGGACCAATCCTGAAAATGGATACCAGATAAGTCTGAAAGGAAGATGAGTGAGTGCTGATAGATTCACATGCCAGACTGTCTTCATCTCAGTTGAGCCAAATGTTATACCATAAATGGCCACTTCTCTTCCATTCCCTTTGGCAAAGCATTCATTAATATAAAATTTCACATATTCAAATGGGATGGGGGTGCCTGGGTGGCTCCATTGGTTAAGCGGCAGACTACAACTCAAGTCATGATCTCACAGTTCATGAGTTCGGGTCCCATGTTGGGCCCTGTGCTAACAGTTGAGAGCCTGGAGCCTGAACCAGTCTCCCTCTCTCTCTGCCCCTCCCCATCTCACACTCTGTCTCTGTCTTTCTCAAAAATAAATAAATGTTTAAAAAAAAAACAATTGGGATGAATCTAAGAAGCCACTGTTCTTATTTTATACTCAGATCTTGAATCAATACAATATGTCCATGAAATTTAAAAACTCAATTCATGAAAGCAATGTAGCACATTAAAGCCAACAATTTTTAATAAATTTACAATGGACTAGGCACTATTCTAAACAGTTTAAATGAATCTACTCACTTAATCTTCACACCAACCTATGAGCTGGAACTATAATTGCATTGTGAAAATGAGGGGAAAGTTCCAGAGACATTAGGAAACTTGCCTAATATGATACATAAACGGTGGACTGCAATTTTCACTTCAGCAAATCAGTTCCAGAACAAGTAATCTTAATCATTACTTGATACTGCTAGATGAAGAAAGTAAGATCCATAGAGGTGAAATGATTTCTCAAGACCATACAACCATGTAATAGAAGAGCCAGACCTCTTATTCCCAGTCCAGTGACTTTCTTCCCTTTTTCATATCAAAGCAATCAAAGTAACCATTTTGTAATCTCTCAATAAAACAAAGTAGTCCTAATGACTATGATATGACCATATTCCCTACTTGTCATGGTATAGGAAGTGAGAATTTAAAGGAGAGACTTTAGCAATCAGACATTTGGCCCCTCTGTTATATTATTCTTTTCTTTATATTGGTTAATTTATGCCAAATGACAGCACTTATTTATTATTTTTACTCTAGTTAGTTCAAGAGTTTATAATTCAAAGAAAACACCATGTTTCTTTTTTTATTTAATATCACCATTTAGACAAAGATTTTAAGAGGTAGAGTGAAAGCACAGCTAATATATAATTGTAAGTGTAATAACATTTTAAATTAAAATACATTCCTTTTAATTCTATACATTAATTCTTGTCCAGCATATTAAATAAAAAATGCCTTACTTAGTGGTCCTGAGATTTAATTAGGTGTGACATGACTAACTTTAAACACTTTTCTTCTTCTTTTTGTATGAGATGACATTTTTTGGTTGTTCTTTGACTTAGTAGCTAATACATTAAATTTTGAAGAAAGTATGACACAGAATAAGATTCGTTAGGGAAAAAAGACACAATATAAATATAAGTTACTCATTCGTCACTGTCATTTAGCTGGTACAATCATGCTGATAGTTTGGCACTTTTCCTTCTCCTAGGTGTTAAGAAATGACTTGATCTTATCGAACACACAAGTGTCACCAAAGTGAGTATGAGTCATACTAGTCTTAGCAGGCACTATCCCTTTGATAATGTATAGAAAACTATTTTGTTTTGTTTACTGTATATAAACATGCAAAAAAAATCTTAACAAAGGCTTGACATTCATTTTCAAGTACATGACTGCCTTAAGTCACTTAGAGTCTACCAAAAAAAAATTAGAACTCTGTTATTTGAAATCAGATCACAACTGTGTTCACATGTACCATTACAATTTAATCAATAGCTAACAAAATATTCTGAAATGATTGCAACCATTAGAGTTGTCTAAGCAATTCTTTCTCTCAAATCAATCCATTTATTAATAGAGAAAAAGAAGAGAAAAAAATAGGAGACTACTTCAAGTTCCGCTCCCCCCTTATCATTCTCAAAAGGGAATAGTACAAAGGTGAGGCAATGTACACTGGTCATAAAATGTTCAGACGAGAAAAAGAAATCATGGCATGAAGAAGAATCACTTTTGTTGAAACTAAAGTGAATAATACAAAACTGTGTTCTCTCAAGGCTGAGTCCAAGGTCCCAATTCTATCACTATTGGAGAAAATGATGCAAGTTCAAGAGTAAAACTAGTTTCTACTATCAAAGCAGTAGATTGTCCTGTGATTAGTACTTGAAACCACTAAGTTCTACTTCTGCTTCTATTGAGCAGTATTCTCAAATAACCTGGTTTCTGGTCACTCTCCCTATCTACCAGGGCATGTGAAGTTCTCTAATGGTCTACATAAATGGATACATATGAGTGAGATAAATATTAAGCAATTTGAGAAATTGATTTCTTTTCAGGTAACAAATCTGAAACTGCAGTTCCTACTAATTTGTTGTTGAGTATGGAGGTGACACAGTTAAACCTGATAAGTAGAAGGTATGCATTACGGGCTTTTCTCTAGAGATGGTGATGGGCTTTACACTCACCCTCCTCTTTGAAGGTGTAAGACCAGATCCACATATGCAAGGTTGTTGGCACTGCCTGGAAATTTCATCATGACCATTAAATAAGTTAATGTTAAGTAGTGGGCACAAGAAAAAAAAATCTCATGTTTCTGGTACAAATAGATGGATGTTCCAATTAACGAATCTAGCCGGATTCAGTTCCTGACTCATAAGGCAGATCTATAACACTGATACTAAAGAATTTAAAATAAAGAGGACAGCATTTAGGCCAGTATAATGAATTTAACTATAATAATATGCTAGAATTATCTAAGTAGAAATAGCATTGATAATGTACAGAAGTGCTAAAGTGGGAATATGGCTGAGACTGGAGCAGGGCATACTCAGAACAGCTTCATTTGGTAGGTAAATGTATCTTATGGGTTACAACATGTGAAAAATTTAATTATGCACACACACTGAGGCCTGAATCAATAATGCTTAAATATGATGATGATTATAACTATATTCACAGTTGATCAATGCTTCAGTGTTCTAAAAGAATTCTAAAAAACTTCCTAGCAAAAAAATAATCTGTATCTGTTATCCTGTTTTGTCCCAAAACAAGGAATTTTAAGAAACTCAATATAGTAAACAAAAAAAAAAAACAAAAACAAAAACAAAACAAAAAAACCTCACGCCTATTTTACTGAATTACCACTATTGAAATTTGGACAGTTGAAATATCCATTTTTTTTAATGTAGAAGACAGGATACACAATTGTAGTCCATTGTGGGGTTTTGTTGTGTTTATCCTCTAGATCACACCTTAGTTGTTAGATCCATCTGGACCTCGATCTGATATTTAGTAAGTCAAAGGTAGACAGCAGGGAGGAATTTGAGGAAAGAGTCAGGAAATGTTTGGGGACTATAAGCTAGAATGCTTAATTCAGTGAGTGGTTATGGAAAAGTAAGAAGCTCAATATTCTAGATTAGGTCATAATTTTTTTTCAATTACATGAATCAAGGCCACCAAAGAAATCATTGGAATATACAAATTATGATAATTCAAGGAGGGTTTTGTAAAGGGATAACACAAAATTGTGGGCAGAGTACAGGGAGGTTGTGAGGAATGGTGCCATGGCTAGCAAGAGTAGTGCACCATTCTACCCAATGGACTGTGGAAGGAAAAGTTTACCACTCTTCAGAGGCTGAAAAGTCTTTGTGGAAAGATTGTCTCAAGGAATTGAAATCTTTAGTCAAGGAACTCACTTGGATCCTGGCTGCACCACAGGGAGGAAGCAATAGTAATGATTCCCATCTCCTTGTCCTCTTCCAATCTATTGCTGAGATTCCCAGTGAATTAGCCCACTAGAAGTTTGAGGAAGAGAACCCATTAATGTAACCCATGTAGATCAATTCATGAGGCATTGGTGTATATGGAGAAGGGTGAGGAGAGGTGGAAGTGGAGGGGGGAAACATTCAGCATGTATAGCAGAACACAAAGTCATCCTTTCAAACCTTACTGACATGTAACAATTTCTTTAGAACTATGCCAGGAGATGTGTTTTGCCTTTCCTTTCTATTTTTTTTAATGTTTACCTATTTTTGAGAGTGTTCAAGTGGGGGAAGGACAGAGAGAGGTGGACAGAGGATCCAAGGTAGGCTCTGTGCTGACAGCTGTGAGCCCGATGTGGGGCTTGAATCACGAACTGTGAGATCATGACCTCAGCTGAAGTCGGACATTCAACCGACTGACCATCCCCTTATCTTTCATTTCTAGAGAAGAAAAGAGATACTTAAATGTACCAAGCATCCATTCCAGATAAGCTGTTTAAGTAATACACCTTAGGGGCTAAGCAAACAAGCTTTGGAGTCAAACTGTCTGGGTTTGAATTCTCTCCATCAACTCTTTAGCTGTTTGACATTGGCCAAATTACTTAGCTTCTCTGTATATAAATCTCTTCATCTCTGTAGTAATAGTGTTATAAATCCTCATTCAGACAAGTATTTGGAGAATTCAAGGAGATAATAAATGTAAATTAATAAGCAGAATTAAAAGCAAACCTCAATAGATGAATATCATGATAAATTTGTGATACATTAGTAATAAAAAGAATGGGCACCAAGGATAAGCCCTGTTGTTTCAGAGTCTCAAAGCTTTCTCCTACTGATTTTCTTCTAAGTTATTTTAGATTGAAGAGCCATTGCAGGTGAAGACACATTGCTGAGCTCAACAAAGTTCATTTCTAGCTTCTTGAAACCTTGGTGCAAATTGGAATTAACAGAGACTTTTTAGACATTTTCTTTCATTATCACAGAACATGATAATGACAAGAATAAGTGAAATCATGAATAAGTCTATATCTGCTCAGTGTTAGCCTCCTGGAAGAGAAAGCAGTAGAATCTGCGAGTGCACCCCTATAATGGTTTTGATTGGAACACTGTCACCCCCTTCTGGAGTTAAATGATGCCATTTTTCATATTCTGAAAGGAGCACCACAAGAGGTCAATGCAGAAACAACTTCCCCTCATAAATCTTTGTTCTCTTATGAAAGTTAATCCAAAGAAACCTGGAAAACAGGTGGATTATCTGTACATAGTTTATTCCATGTGTTATAAGGTTTGTGAAAAAAAAAATTACCTGCTCACAAACTACAGGATATCTAACACCCTTACTAGCTGTCATGTCCTCTTGAAGCTGTAAGCAGATTCGTCATTGCATAGGATGCCTGCCAAGTATACATTTATATGCACAGATTTTAACACTATTTAGCTTCTCTTACACGATTTGACTGAAGTATGTTTCTACTGCCTTGATTTTCTGACTACCCTGATTTTGTAATACAATCTAATATTGTCAGATAATTAACATTTCCACAGCTGTGCTTTGTCTAGTGGAGGTCTGTTTTGATAAGACTTCAAAATAACTCTTATTCTTATTAATCCAGACTAACATGTTTGGAACAGAAAATACAATAAAACATGACTGCAATTATTTGACTTCCTATGGATCCCCCATATCTACTCCCTAGTACTAATAGATTTTCAGGAAAGCATAACATCTTACTTGGTACCCTACAATAGTGTCCTGTAAACAGGCATCTTTGGTTTCCAAAATTGTTTATTTTATACCTTAGACTAGTTAAAA
Organism: Acinonyx jubatus; assembly: GCF_027475565.1. NCBI lineage: Eukaryota > Metazoa > Chordata > Mammalia > Carnivora > Felidae > Acinonyx > Acinonyx jubatus. The sequence goes on from NC_069382.1 coordinate 155,240,873, forward strand.
GATTAATGTATCAGTTTTTTAGGGTTGCCACAGTAAAGTATCACAAGATGGTTTGGCTTAAAGAACAGAAACTTATTTTTTCACACTTCTAGAGACTAAGAATCAGAGATCAAGGTGTCTGCAAGCTTGTTTCCTCTAAGACCTCCTCTCTTCTTGACTTGTAAATGGTCATCTTCTCCCTCTGTCTTCACATGGTCTTCCGTCTGAGTTGTCTGTGTCCTCTTCTTATAAGGACATAAGTCATACTGGATTGGGGTCCACACTCAGGATCTCATTTGACCTTAATTACCTCACTAAAGACCCTACCTCCAAATAGTCACAATCTCAGGTACTAGAAGTTAGGACTTCAACATATGAATTCTGTGAGAACAAAATTTAGCCCATAAGAGTTAATTACTGCATGAAATGTTTAAGACATGCTTCTGAGACAACAATTTTAAACTTTATACCAGGAAGTATGGCAGAGTAAAATTCATGACTGATGAAATATAATATGCCCAATAGTATTTCAGGGTTTGCATTGGTTCTTCCCTCTGACTGGAATGCTTTCCTAAGGATAGTTCCATGTCTCACTCACTTTCCTCCCTAAACCTTTACTTAGTGTCTTTTTCTCAGTGGGACATCCTGGATTTATTCTTGGACACTGTCCACAGAACTCTACACCACACTTTCCTTCTCTGATGTTTCCCTAAACACTTTCTGCCTACTAAACACCTTACATTTTACTTATTTTTTAATTGTCCTTTTTTTTTTTATATCATCTAAACTTAAAAAGTTCTGTGGGCATAAGGATTATATTTATAATATATTTATAATAGTTTTTTGGTATATTGAATATATTGAAAATAGTTTTTTAATAGGATTTAATAGTTAATAGGATTTAATAGTTTTTATAATAGGATCTGGCATGTAGTAAGAGATTAGTAAATATTTGTTGAGTTAATGTAAAATAATTTCATAAATGCCATTATTTTTCTATTAAATAGGAATAAAGAATAATTTATTCTATTCAATTGAGTCTCCTAAGTACTAGTGGAACTTGAATGTTATCTGTGTGGTATTTTTGGAGGTATAACCACATCTAAGCTTTGTATTTCCAGATTTCTTTAGCAAGCAAAGAACCTCTTGCCAACATGTTACTAAAAATTCCAAGCACACTCATTGCAAACAGATACTGATTTAAAGCACCTCTTCAAGTACCTCTGAGTGTAGGAGAAGAATGTGACAATGAGTGTAATTTTTGTGAAGAGTGATATTGAGGTCTACACTGGGGTCAACAAGAGGATGGATAAAATGAGGTTGGTTGAGTTAAGAAATTACTTCCAGATTAACAATTCAGGGATCTGCTATTTGATGTACAATTGGTGCCATTCTAAGTTAATAAACAAAGTAATGGCTTGAGAAATGAAAAGAATGAATCAAATGTAAACTGAAGAAAATAAAGATGGAGAAATAGAACCTCTGGAGCAGTGGATATTTATATTAGCTGTCCTGCTTAGGTGACTTAGGAGATTTGTTGATTTGCATGGAAACTATGCCACCCATGCATCTTTTCTAGAATATATAGTACAGCATACTAGCACTCATAGTTTGTACTTCATTAAAATTTAATGATGTAAATTTAAATTTTAATAATATATAAATATAATTTTTTCATGGAAGTATATATTTAAATGATAAATGTGATTAGGTCATGGTTGATATATAATGTGAGTTCAAATTATAAGTGAAGTACCTTGGTTTCATAGGAAGATTAAAGATAAGGAGTCCTGAATTCTTGACCTAGTCGTGACCCATTCTAAGTATACAATTAGATTTAAATTTAAAATAATCACACAGACTACTGTATGGAAAATACACCTATAGACATTTGGGGGTATGTGTAAGAGTAGAATCAAGAAAATAGTTAAAAGGTCACTCTAATAGTTTTGTTAAAAATTACAATACCTTGGACTAAGATGGTAGCAGGAAGCAGCTGAATGTGGAGCTTATGGTGATAGGGTCTGCCGAGGAATTGGTGGGAGAATGGGAGAAATGAAGGATAAATGCAAGGCATTTATTCTTTGACCCAAGCATTTACATGTTGTTCCTCATAAAAACTTAAATTATTAACCAGCTTTTATTCAATATTCATTTCTCAAATGTTTATTCAGTGGTTACTTAGAATGCACCAACTACTACATGGTAGGGTTCAAGTGATAAAAATTATCAAAAATAACATGGTTCCTATTAGACTATAGACTACTGGAAGCTCTCAGTAGGCTCTTTGTAGTTACGCCAGCACATGGTACCATCTTTTGAATACAGGAAGTGCTCCCTAAGTTTTAATGGAAGAGAGGAACAAATGATTCAGTCACTGTTCTACATTGCTTGTTATCTAGACTTTTATTTCATTATGGTTAACTTAGATGATCTTTCATCTTCTACAGAAAAGATTTTTTTGAAAGTATACATATTTCTTTGTTCACATTATTATATGAATTAGTTAGAACTAAGTAAAGCTAGATCTTATAGATACTATACCATAAATACTCATCCCTACCTTAAATATTTCCAATATTTCCCTTATCTTTTTAGAATTCTTTTTTAAGCTTCTTTATTTTGAGACAGCTCAAAATAAATAAATAAGCTTAAAAAAAGAGTGAGCAGGGATGGGGCAGAGAGAGAGGGAGAGAAAGAGAATCTCAAGCAGGCTCCAAGCTGCCAGCTGCAGAGCCTAACACAGGACTTGAACTCACAAACTGTGAGATCATAACTTGAACTGAAACCAAGATGTCGATTGCTTAACCGACTGAGCCACCCAGGCACCCCTCCCTTTATCATTTTTATGTGTACTTGTAATTTCTTTTTGCTATAGATAATATGCTAAACCAATAACTATTAATGTGTATTTGAGGTGTGTTTGGTTCTTTTGTCCAATTCTGCTATTATGTCTATGGATCATCATTATAATATTACCATCTTACGGTCTTAAAGCACCTAACAATTTGATATCCTGTTCTAATTTATGTAATTTTATCTACAGATACATTTTCCAAATTACTCCTCATCTCACCAAAAGAAAAAAAATCAACTAACCAAACACAAAAGAACCTTACATCAGCATACCATAACAAGTTAAACTATTTGTGATCAGCTTTATGCCAAGGAAGATACTAATTGTCCTTTTTCCTTCATCTTTCCCTTTATCCCTTATAATAAACTAGAGATTGCAATTCTGTGTGCTGGCTTTACCATAACATCCCTACTTTCGCCTTTTAAAAACTTCTTTGAAAACAAGAGGATGTTTATGAAGGCAGGAAACAGGAAAAGGGCTCTTCAATTATAAAAATAACCAAACATATTAACTATGTTTTGAGAAATTATGGACATCCGGTAGAAATACAGGGGCACAGACTTTTATTACTTGTTTTCTAATTATTCCCAAAAGGAGTAAAATCACATATCCCAGATATTAGAATAAAAATCTCAAGAGTCCATACATGTAAATCTACATAAACTTGAATTTCATATATATTAAGCACAGTTAGGGCAAAATCTTAAAACAGTATTCAAGAAGAAAGCTAAGGAATACTCCTATAACTTAAGAATTATAAATTGTAGGTGGCTCTTGCTAATTGTCAATACAGATCATTTTCTAGACTATGTTCTTACCTCTCTGACCTCCCATTTTACCTTACTATTAACAAAATGTCTTACCTTCCTAGTGGTAGTGGCAATAACTTCCTTTGACCATCCCCCCTACTCAGTAATACTATTAAATAAGAATCAGAGTGCCTAGGTTTCTCAATGGGTTAAGCATCCAACTTTGGCTGAGGTCATGAACTCCTGGTTCATGAGTTTGAGCTTTGTGTCAGGCTCTGTGCTGACAGCTCAGAGCCTGGAGCCTGCTTCCAATTCTGTGTCTCCCTTTCTCTCTGCCCTTAACCCGCTCGTGCTCCATCTCTGTCTCTCTCTCTCTTTCTCTCTCTCTCTCTCAAAAATAAACATTAAAAAAAGATTAAATAAGAATAAATTATAAATTTATTTTCTGTATTTAAATACTACCTTTATATGGTTTCTGTAATGTGCTATTATAAATGTTTCTTTATGAGGCTTTCTATTCAACTAGTTTGCAAATATCTTAAAGGAAAAACTGCTGTTTTGTTCTCACCCAGTCTTTTATTCTTTCATTCAGTAAGTATTCACTGACTGCCGCCCTCTGTATTTCATTAAAACTAGCATGTCACTGATGGTAAGATATACCATATTATTTTATCTGCAAATAAGAGAATATAATCTTTTAATGGATCTATGATCTGCTATCAATGGTATAATGCATCCTGTTTATAAAGATATTTTGAAAGTTTAAAGATGTGCATTTCAGACTAGATGAAATTTGGTATGTACAAGAGATTTTTTTAGGTGGCCAGTGTATATCAATGAAAAACCACAACAAGAGATTAAGTTCCCTCGGGTGATGACATCTGATCAAAGACTAAAAGAAGTGAATAATTTTTCTTATGTGGATATTTTGTGATTGATCACTCCATGCAAAAAGAAGAGCTAGTGCAAGTATCCTGAGGCTGGAGCACACCTGGCATGTTTGAGAAAAAACAGGGAAGCCAATGTGAGTGAAGTGTGAGAAAGAGAAAAAGAAAAAAGAAATAAGGTAGGTAATAAAGATAAGTGGGAGTCGGGTCATGTGGAACTTTATGAACCATCCTAATAACTTTGGCTTATGCAATGAGAAAAATAGAAAACTTTTGTAGTTTGGAGCTGAATAATACGATTTTATTTATGTTGTAACAGGATAATTCTTGCTGCTAATAAAAAAGAAGGTTATTGTGGCTCAGGTGTGAATGGTGGTGAGAAGGAATATAACTCTGGATATATTTGGAAAGTAATGCCAACAGTTTCCTAACAGATCGGATGCAGAGTTATAAGAAAAAGAGACAAGTGAAGGAATGTTTGAAGCATTTTGTCCTGAGCAAATGAAAAGATTCAGTTGTCTTTAACTGAAACAAGAAGGCTAGAGATAACAGTTCTGGAAAGTCAGGATTCACATGTCTCATAGGACTCCAGATGGAGATATTGAGTAGATATTGAGAGATACTGAGTTGGAGATAGGAGTCTGGAATTTAAGAATAAGGTCTAGGGTTGGAGATATAAATTAGGCAGTTTTTAGCAGGTAAAGTGTACTCAGTCATTACACTGAGATCACCAAGGGAGGATTTATGGATAGATAAGAGAAGAACACCAAAGCCTGAGTGCTTGCATACGCCAACATTAAGAGTTCAAGGAGAAGAGGAGAAATGAGCAAAGAAATCTACAAAGGATTGTTCAGTAAAGTAATAGGAAAACCAAGAGTGCAAGTGTCCTGAAGCCAGATTCAACCTCAGGACACAGAAGGCTAAATAGTCCAGAGTAAGTTCTCAATAACTGTCAAATGAGTAAATTCCTTTTTACCCATTGACTCTTTCATGGCTTGAACAGCCTATTCTCTTACCCAATTAGAGTACAGAGTGATGATACCATAATTTCTAGTATACATTCTTCTACCATTAAAACACATGGAGGAGATCTATAGCAAGCCCTTCACAGAGATCAATTAGGTATGACAAGGTGTATTATACACAAATTTGTAAAGGACAGACAAGAGAGAAGACATGAAATTCATTCTATCCAGTGGTGATATTTATGATCAGCTCTGCTACATTTTTCTAGGTGAGAAAGTTGATGACATTATTACCCATATGATGTTTGGAGATTTATAAATAGATTTAAATTATTTTCTTATTTCCTTTCATATTTGTCTTTTAATAATAAGAGTTGAAATGTATCCATTTAGGCAAGATACTAAAACCTCATAATTGTTTGTGGCTTTCTTTTTTTTTCCTTTGGCCAAATAAATTCTAGCTCTAGTTATGCTCACAAAGAAGAATTCAAGCAGACTGGTTGAACATTTACCACCCTGATAACAAATGGTGCTTTAGGTATGGCATTTCAATTTTGGTGCTGTGGATAGAAATGTAATAAATCAAATATTTATATGCTGTTCATTTCTGACAAAGCCTGTTCAGCAGGGACATAGAAAAAAAAAACATCTTTTATGAGGAAAAAAGCCTAGATAAAAATCCCAGTCATATAATTTACTGCAGTTTAGAGTTTACTACTGCTATTAATGGGCATCCTCTATTAGATGGTATATTGAGATAGTATTAGACAGGTGACTAGAAGAGAAGGATTTATGAAATCAGCTAAGGAGAGATAAAACTGAGGTTACATGGAGACATATAAGTCAGAGAAATTGAGGAGTAGATAGAAATAGCATTACAAAATATATCAAGGTCAAGCAACTCATATTGTGGAATTGAGTGAATCAATCCAGTTGATCTGTAACTGTCAGAATATTCCAGAAACTACTGCGGTGATAGGTTAGAACAAATGATTCAAAATACATCATTGTATCTGTCTTATAAAAATAGTAAATTATATATGTGTGTGGATGTTTATATCTATATATGTGTAATCTAGTTTAAATGATTTCAATTAAAAGGGTTGAAAATTTAGAGTAACTGTAAAGAAAACAACAGTAAATGGATAGTTATTTAATTTAGGAAGAAATTTTAATATCCTTTTATGTTAGTAAGTAATTAGGGAGAGTTAGAGATTTGGGGTCAAATAATTCAAAGGTTTGTTTATAACAATCCTCTTAATGGTTGCCACATCTTCCATCTTCCTGCCCCTTCTATCTAATGAATTGATTCCATATAAAATATGGCTTTAATTATGTTATCTCTCCTTGCTATTACTGCTATTCACAAACATTTAATAACTCCACACAAAGAAATAAATCACAAATACTTTGGCCTGGCATTGAAAGCTGACACCACCCGTCTCCAGTCTGGGGATGAATCACTTATTACTCCTCAGTAAGACTCCTTAGATCCAATAGCTAGATTTGGTCTGCTTTGCTCTATAAAGCCTCTTGGTTTTCTTACTCCTTGATCTTCTTTGAACCAGACTTGGTCTCTGCTTCCCACACTCCACCACTGCTGCCTTATTTCTCCTCAATACCAACTCAAGCCCCACCTCCTCTCTAATGATCTGGTTACTGCAACAGAAGTAAAAACTTATCTCATAATTGGATGCAAATGTTTTATTGGAAGTAATGGTTCCTGTACTTATGTGTAACAACCGCAAGACCTAGAATATTGTTAGAATGTGAAGAATGTGATGAAGAATGATGAATTAATTTATACTGATGCTAGGAAAACTGATTTAGCCACAGTAGATATCTCATAGCCAAAAATAGTAGTATAGATATTTAGTCAATCATTTGATTAAAATGAGGGATTACCAAAAAAATGGGAAATTCTAAAAGCATATAAATGCTTCAAACATTTTATGTGACTATAAACTATTGAATACACATCCATTCACCAATTATTTTTAATGTAGGTCCCAAATCTTTTATTTAAATGATTAAAGTTCTGCAGTGTCTTGTTTGCATAAACTCCAATCTAATGTGTGAATTTCAGCTTGAGTTTCTTCAAAGATAGTTGGAATTTAAGACAGTTGCTAAGCAATGTAATGTAGCATGCCTCCAGATTTTTCTGATTTTCTCCCAAGTTTTGGCTTTTCTGCCTATACATCAATTCAGCAGATTTTCTTTTCCTCTCATCTTCAAGTCTATCCTAAGCTTTAAAGTTCATTTTCATGCAAGCATCCACACTTTGTCTTTCACACTCATATTTCATCTGAACAGACATACTTAAAATTCATAATTGCAAATGACAATGTTAACTGGAATAAATAAGTTCAGGAATGAACACAAATGATTTTTGGTAAATTCAACTCAAATGATACAAAAACACAGGCTTTTGATCCAAGACGTCAGGATGCAATGGGCCACCATCTGCATAATTTAGAGTTGACTAACTAAAGGTTCAGTTAAGGATTTTTTCCTATAAAATAAATACTCAACAAATATAAATTAATCACTTATTAGCTGAGCACTGTGACTATGGGTCTGCAGCTGTCAAAATGAAAGACATGTGAAAGGGGAGGATACAAGAATGAATGAACCTGAGTACCAGCATCAAAAGCATTACAGTTTCTCTGGAGGGTTGTGAGATCCTAAAAAATAGCACCAATAAACAAGCAAACAAATAAACAAACAAATATGTGAATGAATAAATGAATTAATGAATTAATGAATGACAGTCACTGGACTTAAGGCATAAAAAACTGCACACATAGTTGGAAGCTGAAGGAATTATTCCAAGACTGCTTCCTACCCTGTGCTTGGAACTCTTTCACTCTGGTTTGTTCCTTTTAAGTTCCAACCAAGTCCTTCTTACCAGTGCTGACTTCCTCTTCCATTTCTGCTACCACCCTAGGGAGGTGCAGTCATAATAAAGGCAATGTGAGTAATCAAGATGCCAACTATTATAATGTCTCTGGCCCTAAAACAAGTCACACAAATATGAAGACAATAAGGTTCAGTATTTTCCCTAAGTTTCCTTAAAGGCTTAGAAGTAAAACAGGTGACACAATATAGGCAGGAAGCCACACAATCTGTTATCCACATGGATTTAAACAAAATAGGAAAAAGGATAGCCCAATGGGATGTGAATACCTAGGCCTCCATTAATATTTTTGTACATTTGTAAAATTATTTAATTCATGAAAAATACTTCCCAAACTTCTTAGAACCTTCTCCTTACCATCGCTAGAACATAAGTGACTCTCCCTCTAATTATAGTTTACTTCTTTTTTGTAGGTATGTGCTTCCTCTTTTTCTTATCATAAGATCATTACCATGGAGAGGGAGCCTCATCACTTGAACAACTGGGATTTCCACCTATTCCATTCTGTGGCAGTTGACCTTCTATTCCATTTGGTCCAGCCTAACTATGTCTTAAGATCAATGAACTTTTGTGGTCACTTTGTCTGGTTTCTGCAAGGTGTCAGAGCTCTGTGATTTGTGAATTCATTGACTTTATATTTTCTGTTTCTACTAATATGATGTTTAATTTTATGGGTACACTTAACTGGGCCACAGGGTGCTCAGAAATACAGTCAAACACTATTCTGGATGTTTCTGTGAAAGTGCTTTACATGACATTAACATTAAAATAGGTAGACTGAGTAAAGCAAGCTTCCCTCCTTAATGTTGTTGGGCCTCATCCAATCAGTGGAAGCATTTAATATAACAAAAAAGACTGACCTTTCCAAGGTAAAGAGGATTCCTTCTTGCCTGACAATCTTTAAACTGGAGCACTGGCCTTTTTCCTGCCTTAGGACTTGAATTGAAATCAGATATTTTTGGGTCTAGAGTCCACCAGCCTTTGGAGTAGAACTACACCATTGTTTCTTCTTGTTCTGAGGCCTTCAGACTTATACTGGAACTATTACTATCTGCTGTCTTTGGTTTCCAGCTTTCCAACTCCCCCTGAAGATGTTAAGAGTTGCCAGCCTCCATCATGCGAGCTGATACCTTATAATAAATATCTCTTTATATATATATATATATATATATATATATATATATATATATGTATGTATATGTATAAATGCATCCTATTGATTTCTCTGGAAAAACCTTATCAATACAACAAAAAAGACTTTTTATAGTTCTGTTTTCAGAGGCAATATCTTCTCCCTCTTAATTCTTGCTCTGATTAATACTGCTTAGGTAATAAATTGTCTACTCCTATTTCCCTTAGCCTCTTCAGACCACCAATGTCAGAGTTGAACTGACTTTTTCACTTTGGTTTTCTTTTAACCCCAGTAGTGACTCTCCAAATGCCTGCCTATATTTTATGCACTGAAATTTAGGAGCACTTCTCATTGTTCCCAGGTGCTTAGTCTAGATTACTGGATCAACACATCCTAACCATGATAAGCACTCAAGTTCCTACATATGTGATTTTAAAAATATTACATATGGTTAATTAAAGGAAAAAAATGAGGGATATTTACTCTTTAAACATTCTCCTATCCTACACACACACACACACACACAAGCACACACATACATGCACACAAAACTTTGAAATGATTCAACATCAAGTCAGCAAGGAGTCTAAAATATTATGCATAACATTATAATATGTAAACATTATGAGTGACTTTATAAAATAAGCTTTCATTGGAATTATTTGGAATTATTTAGAATGTTCAGAAAATTGTTTTTAAGTTCAGCATTTTATGCCACAGATGATGTGAGAAGATGTAGTTCTTATAATTAAAAAAAATGACAATCCATAAAAAATTTGGAAAATGGCCACTTAACCACTTTTATCTGGCATGTTAGGGCACCTCACATTAAATGGAAGGCCCATTGTCTGACTCCATCAGTCAAAGCAAATGAGAACCAAAACCCCCATACCTCAATGAAGTGCGGATATGAACAGCAGCTAATTAGGATTACAGAAGTTCTGACGAACTAGAAAGTAATGAGAACAAGAGTGAAAAACTCTGGAAAATGCTGGAGTTTCCTACACAGAGACTTGCCTTCCCCAACTCTAACAGAACTTATGTTGGTACACCATATAGACTGATCTATCCTAAAATCCCAACCCTAATTTCAAGAAAAACAAGGTTTAAAGATTCCATGCCTTTGAATATACTGTGGTTCAGTATCTAACACCTATCTTTATATGGGTCTTGAATATTTTTTTTGGCCTCCTGTGTATGTTTGGATCAGCAAGAAGATTCACAAGTCACAACTCAATATTCCTGGCACCTCTAACTTTGTCGTAGAGAAGGAAGTGAAACATCAAAAAGCTCAGCTCATGATTAGCACTGAATGAATTTGCCATACCTTATGTTCTCTTTGTGAAGTGAGAAAGTTTACCAGAGTCGATGAGACACGGAGAACACTGTAAGAAAAAACAAAGATTATATGATGAAAAAATAAAGCAATATTTCCAGTATTTATAATTAAAAACAGATGAACTTAGCATTCCATGGAATTAAACACGAAAATACAGCTGCTGAGAAGCACAAACAATATCTCATAAATCCAGGATTTATTTGAAATACCCAAGATCCATTTAAATATTATGCCTTATTTTTTTCTTATTGGAAGAACATCGTATGAATACAATTCTACATCATTTTCAACATGGGATTCACGAAATATTCACTGAAAGTCTATTATATGCTAGGTACTGTGTTAAGCACTGTGTGTGAAAGGATATATTGAATAGGGTACTAATCTGCATGATGCTAAGAGTCCACAAGAGAGAGACATGCAAACAGTATACTCTGATAGGCTCAATGGTTTTAATACATGGTTTTAAAGAGATTATGGAAACAAGGTGATTGAAATATTCACTTAGATATATCAATGATCACATCTCAAAGTCAAGAATCATCAGTAGGAATTTGCCAGGAAAATAAAGTTACAGCAAGCATTTCAAGCAGAAAGAATATTATTTAAATAGGCATGGGGGCATTCAATATTATGACATATTCAGATAAGTACAAATAGTTTAGTGTGGATAGACTGGTTGATATGAATTACAAAGATTCACAGATGACCAAAGAAAATTGGAGAGGCCAGAATGTGAAGGGCCTTGAATTCCATGTAAGGAGTCTGGCTTTTATCTTGGAAGTATCCACTAAAGATTAAGCAAAGGAATCATAATGTAAATCAGATTTATGTTTCACACTAGCTGTAACACTGGCTGTAACATAGAAAATGGACAGGAGATTTAAATACGAGACACCTGTGTTTGATCAGGTGAAACTATCCATTTAACCATACTTCTTTACCAATACTTCTTAATAAGGATAATTGCCAGGCACTTTGCATATATTAACTCATTAAATTCCCTTAAGAGTTGCATGAGTTAATTACCATTATCCCACTCCTACATAAGGAAAGTGAGGTATAGAAAGTTAAAGGAGATATTAAGAAAAGTGTACATAAAGTAGGAATGATTTTAACTTCTGTTGTATTTTTAGACTGACAAAAATCAAATAGAAAATATTCATATTTATCAGCTTTTATGTAAGGTGTCTAGAATTAATCTGTCTTTGTAAGACCACACTTACAAGCAAAATCTTGATTTTATTCAATACACTTAGTCAAAAGGTTTTCTTTGTTAGTGTATTTTATTCCTAATAATTTCATAAAAATAATCCAGTGTGGATATTTAAGCTATACATATACAATTCACATACCTAGATGCACAAGTATATATTTGTGAATATCACTGACCCACCATTATCTCCACCAATGCCAGTAACTATCAGATAAAACTTGTAATGTTCTGTGTTACATAGGAATGGTAGGGGTGGGAAAGAGTTCAAGAGGGAAATTCAGTACTTGCTATTTTCAATATAAACCTAATAACCCTTTCTGACTCTTTGGCAATGTTGTTGCTCCATTAAAACATTATTTTTAAAAACTTGGATTATTGGAAACAAATTCTTATTTAAACTTTGAGTCACATTCCACATTCGTACTTTTTAAAATTTCTTTTCTTATTAAAATATCTAAATCAAAATGTACTTCTCATTCTTATCATTTTTAAAAATTTAGGTGCAAAATGAAATTCTAATACTGCCTTAAAAACTGATATTCAAAAAAATTAACATGAAATTGCTAAGTAATGCACAAATTAACACAAATCAGAGTTCATTACATGGCATTAGCAGCTAATTTATTGAAATCATTATGTCTGCTGTTAGAGAGAGCCATATGCCAACTCCAGAAATAACAAGCATTCAGAATCAGGGTCATTGCCTTCATATTTGCATATGTGATACATTAATTGATCTCATGTGCATATTAAAATTAAAACTGCATTTTTCTTGAATATTCCCTAAGAAGTTTGGAGAGCATTATGTTATTAAGGCAAATGTTTATTTCTAGATAATTTCTTTTGCATATGTAAATTTACTCATATAAATCATTATTAGTTACATGTTTCCTTATTTTTCTTATATATCAAGTATGATTTCTTCTTCTTTTTACAAATGTGTTATTTTATGCTTTTATACTTCTATCTTTACCCTATATGCAGTAAAACGTGTAATAATTCAACAGCCAATTCTGAGATACATATTTACCTTAAAGTATAAGGAAATAAATTATTATTATGGGTTTAAAAATTTTAATTGCTCTAAAATAAACAAATTAGAGAATATATTTTTTATAGTTTCTCTGAAGGATTTTTTTTAATTTTTTTAATGTTTTTTATTTATTTTTGAGACAGAGAGAGACAGAGCATGAACGGGGGAGGGGCAGAGAGAGAGGGAGACACAGAATCGGAAACAGACTCCAGGCTCCGAGCCATCAGCCCAGAGCCCGACGCGGGGCTCGAACTCACGGACCTCGAGATCGTGACCTGAGCTGAAGTCGGATGCTTAACCAACTGAGCCACCCAGCGCCCCTCTAAAGGATTTTTTTAAAGTTTTTATTTAAGTTCCAGTTAGTGGGGTGCCTGGGTGTCTCAGTCAGTTAAGTATCCAACTCTTCATTTCAGCTCAGGTCATGATCTCATGGTTCATGAGTTCGAGCCCCACATTGGGCTTTGTGCTGACAGTGCCGAGACTGCTTCGGGTTCTCTCTCTCCTCTCTCTTCCCCATCCCCATTCTTTCTCTCCCTCTCAAAATAAAGAAATAAACTTTTAAAAAAGTAAATTCCAATGAGTTAACAGAGTAAAATATTAGTTTCATGTGTATAATATAGTGATTCAACACTTGCATACAATATCCGGTGCTCATCACAAGTGCAGTTCTTCTTTATTGCCATCACCTATTTAACCCACCTCCCTAACTATTTCCCTGCTAGTAACCATCCGTTTGTTCTCTATAGGTAAGAGTCTGTTTCTTGGTTTGCCTGTCTCTTTTTTGCCCCTTCGCTCATTTCTTTGTTTCTTAAATTCCACATGATGGGAATCATATGGTATTTGTCTTTCTTTGACTTATTTCACATAGCACGATACTCTAGCTCCATCCATGTCATTGCAAATAGCAAGATCTCATTCTTTTTATGGCTAAGTAATGTTCCATTATATATAATATATATATATATAATATATTGTATGATATACAATATATATTGTATTATATAATATACATATTATATATATGACCTCTTCTTTATCCATTTGTCAGGCAATGGACACTTGGGCTATTATAAATAATGCTGCTATAAACATTGGGGTGCATGTATCCCTTTGAATTAGTATTTTTGTATCCTTTGGATAAATACCTAGTAGTACAATTGCTGAGTCATAGGGTAGTTCTATTTTTAACTTTTTGAGGAAACTTTATACTGTTTTCCAAAGTGGCTGCACCAGTTTGCATTCCCTCCAACACTGCAAGAGGGTTCCCCTTTCTCCAAATCCTTGCCAGCACCTGTTGTTTCTTGTGTTGTTGATTTTAGCCATTCTGATGGGTGTGAGGTGGTATTTCATTGTAGTTTTCATTTGTACTTCCCTGATGATCAGTGAGGTTGAGTATCTTTTCATGTGTCTGTTGGCCATATGTATGTCTTTGGAAAACTGTTCATGTCTTCTGACCCTTTTATAATTGGATTATTCTTTGGGTGTTGAGTTTTATGTTTTATATATATTTGGGATGCTAAACCTTTATTGTATATGTCATTTTCAAATATCTTTTCCCATTCTGTAGGTTGTCTTTTAGTTTTGTTGATTATTTCCTTTGCTGTGCAGAAGTTTTTATTTTGATGAGGTCCCAAGAGTATATTCTTGCTTTCGTTTACCTTGTCTCAGGAGACAGATCTAGAAATAAGTTGCTATGGCCAATGTCAAAAAGATTAATTACTACCTATGTTCTCCTTTAGGATTTTTATGGTTTCATGTCTCACATTTATATCTTTCATCCATTTGGAATTTCTTTTTTTGTATAGTATAATAAAGTGGTCAAGTTTCATTCTTTCACATGTTGCTGTCCAGTTTTCCCAATACCATTTGTTAAAGTGACTATCTTTTTTCCACTGGATATTCTTTCCTGCTTTGTCAAAGATTAATTGACCATATAGTTGTGGGTTCATTTCTGGACTTTCTATTCTGCTCTATTGATCTATGTACCTATTTTTGTGCTAGTGCCATACTGTTTTGATTACTAGAGCTTTGTAATATAACTTGAAGTCTGAAATTGTGATGCCTCCACCTTTGCTTTGCTTTTCAAGATCGCTTTGGTGATTCAAGGTCTTTCGTGTTTCCATGGAAATTTTTGGATTGTTTGTTCTAGCTCTGTGAAAAATGCTGTTGGTATTTGACAGGGATTGCATTAAATGGGTAGATTGCTTTGGGTAATATATACATTTTAATAATATTTCTTCTTCCAATCCATGAGCATGGAATGTCTTTCCATTTTTTTGTGATATCTTCAATTCCTTTAATCAGTGTTTTATAGTTTTCAGAGTACAGATCTTTTATCTCTTTGTTTAGGTTTATTCCTAGGTGTCTCATGGTTTTCGGTGCAATTATAAATGGGATTGATTCCTTAATTTGTCTTTCTGCTGGGTCATTATTGGTGTATAGAAATGCAACAGATTTATATATATATTGATTTTGTGTCCTGTGTTTTACTGAACTTGTGTATCAGTTCTAGAAATTTTTTGGTAGAGCCTTTTAGGTTTTCTATACAGAATATCATGTTATCTGAAAATAGTGAAAGTTTTACTTCCTCCTTGTCAATTTGGATGTCTTTTATTTCTTTTTGTTGTCTGATTGCTATGGCGAGGACTTCCAATACTATGTTAAACAACAGTGCAGAGAGTAATGTCATTAAAGAGAAACTTAAAACTAGTGTCACTTAGGTTACTCATTTGATGATTTCGTTATAAATTTCACACTTTATAATATGTAGAACACCCACAACAGATATCATATTAAGTCTTAAAATCACAAATTACATATAGGACTAACTTTCATACTGAATTTGAACCCAAAAACATGAGGTAAACTGAAATATTACCTTGTGGTATACAGACTTCAACAGTCCAATATGTAATTCCCTCTCTCACACACACATGCGAATGTTATGAATATGAATGGTAAATATTTCATTATATAGCTTGCTTACCATTTATCTTTTGTGATGTTGAATTATACTGATAAGCTACGCAATTGGTAAATTGGGGGGAGCTGAATTTATGTATTTCAGTGACAGGAAAGTGGCACTTATACCACAATACAACATATCTCTCTGAAACAGTTTCAGGGTAGCATATAGAAAACCAGTGCCAGGATGCCTGCGTGGCTCAGTTGGTTAAGTGTCCTACTTAGGCTCGGGTCATGATCTCACAGCTCCTGAGTTCGAGCCCCACATCAGCTCTGTGCTGACAGCTCAGCCTGCTTCAGACTGCTTCAGACTCTGTGTCTCCCTCTCTTCCTGCCCTCCCCTGCTCATGCTCTGTTTCTGTCTCTGTCTCTCTCTCAAAAATAAATAGACATGAAAGAAAGAAAGAAAGAAAGAAAGAAAGAAAGAAAGAAAGAAAGAAAGAAAGAAAGAACGAACCAGTGCCTATTTCCCCATTTCTAAAAAATAAAAATAAAAATGTCTAACTTGAAGTATTACTCTAGGAAGACTGCTGCAGAATACGTGTATATGTATGTGTTTATGTATCTCTGTGTGGATCTATCTGTTCGGAGGCTGCCTGATATAAATATTGCATGAGAAATTAGGGAAGAAAATTAATTAAGCAATTAAAAAGTAAAGATATCCACAAATGTGAAAAAGCATTTCCCATACACATAGGCGATAAAACGTTGAAATAAACCTATATATTTTAGGGATAAAAGCTTCAGGAATTAAAGTTGTTTTTAATCAAAAATAGAAAAGACTGGGTACAGTTTTATTGAGCTTGACCCTAGAGATAGAAAATAGTTATTGTACAGCATCTTATAAAAAATACATTATCTTAAGATTACAGAATACACAGATGATATTATATTGATTGATAGAGAAAGATACAGACAAGTAGCTATTGTTTAATGAAGAAGCAATCTTCTTAATTGTAGAAACACAGATACATATAATAGAAAGCACACATCCCCGTTAGAAAGCCCGAATTCAAAGAGTAATTTATTTACTCAGAATATCAGTTTAGTCTAAAATAATGCAGTTAAACTTAGTCTCTAAATTCATCTCCTGTTATTGAATTCTATGAATAAAGCCCACTATATCTATAACGAAAAGTGAAAATTCACAACTAGAGTTGCAAGTGATCATATAAGGACACAAACTTATGTTTGGCTTAGTTACATGAAAGATCAAAGGATTGCCCATTCCTTTCTTTCATCTACTTTCTTGCTGCCTCCTCCAACATGGTCATTTGCTAATCTAATAGGACAAAGTCCTGTTCACTAATTGGGCCATATTGCTTAATAAGGAATCATGCTTATGAATGTGGGCCCTTTCTTCTGCTTATTCTTATGTTTTAAGATAAGAAAGCTGAGCCTTGTAGCCCATTCAACTTTTTTTTCTCTTTCTTTCTTTCTTTTTTTTTATTAAAGACCACTCAAATGCTTGACAGATTTCACCATGTGGGATTTTGGTGAACATGTGAGAAAGAGATTAGAACTGCATGAAAATTTTGTTCCCTGTTGATCTTTAGGTTATAAATGCTGTGTGCTCCAATCTATTTTTGGCCAGTAAACCCTTGTGATAGTCAGCAATGATGCAGCCACAGAGGTAATATTTAATTTCCTATGTACTACTCTTTCTAGTAGATCAACTTCCTTCAAATTCTCATGGGTGGAAGTCTGTCAAGAAAGGATTCAGAAACATTTTGCCCCCCAGTTTTGCAACATCTTCCTTTTAACAAAACCTCCTCTTCACTTATTATACAGCTAAGTAGCTCTTATTTCATCTGGCTAGCAAACCAACCTAGTCACTACCCTGTGACTACAGGGTTTAGCAGGGGAACCAGTTTTGGTGCAGTCACAGCGCACCTAGCCATATTCATTTGTTCATGGTAGGCATGTGACTCAAGGTAGGTCAGGATCCTTCCCAATAAGCAAGAGCTCTCCTCCAGGGCCACTATATAAGGTAGACATAACTCTGTGAACCAAGTGGCAAGTTCACTTTCTACATAAGACAAGGCTGTATCCAATTTGAGAGTTGAACACGTGAAAGTCACTCAGAGAGAGTAAATGTCTTAGAAGCACTGGGTTGAGTAGAATCCCCAGAAGCATACTGGGGTCTTCTCTTCTTTTGATTAAGTAAACTACACCAATATCCTTTTACTACATTCCTTTTTAATTTAAATAAATTCAAATTGAGTTTTTGAAACTTGTATCCAAATGAATCATATTTCATCTGCCAAGTATTTGAATATTTCCCCATAATTTAAAAGTTTTTGAAAAATATTTATCAGTCATTTCATTATTTAACTTACCTTTCATATCCTGTAGCCTTTTTCTTCAAGTTTTGACACTTAAGATTTTTCTTAATTTAATAAATTACAAAGTTTTTTAAGGGTGACATACAAGTAATTAACTATTTTTCAGCTATACATATTGAAATTATATTTTCTCAGCCTGCCAGTTATTTTTTAATTTGTCTTTGAAAATATAATATTATTCAAAGATTTGTGGTTTTCAGATCTACAAAAATGTTTTTTTCATTGAATTCTTTCTCACTCTTTTAGTTTATCTTTGGTGATTTGTATAAATACTGTAGAAAGGAGAACTTAGCTCTTTTCATATATACATATATATGGGAATACTTCTTTGGTATGGACTTTAAATGTTGCTTTTCTTTATGAAATAACATTTAAAAATTCTTACAGGCTTCTAGTTCCAGTTATTAGAGTCAGAAATTTCATTAGATTCTTCTCCATCTCAAAAATCCATGGAGTGTTCAGGGAAGAAATATGAAAGTGAATAAATCTGCAGAGCTTCTGAGAATGGCAGCAGAGAAACATCAGCAGTCAAAAGATTAGAATGAATTTCTGGAAGACAGAAGACTGATGGGAGCACCTTGATGGATATATTAGAATAAAAAGAGCCATCGCTCAGTATATTCAACAGAAAAAGCTGCAGTGGAACTAGCAGCAATTTTGCACAGTGCAGCTCCCTAGAGTCAGGAGCTAAGGAAGAGAAGGCGTAGGAGGAAGGGCAGAAATCATGATGACTGATGGAGAATCAAACTGAAAGACATGTGCATGTTCAGGCCACCCCCATTCCTGTGCATTAGGAAGTGACATTTGCTTCAATGCCAGATATAGATTGAGTGATATGTTGAGGGAGACCCACAACTCCCAGATTGAGGGTTTGTTCACATTAGTCATACTGGCCTTGTTTTGGTATTTGAATGTGTCTGAATTCTTAGCTATATGCCTGCTTCATACTTAAAACCCAGAAATATCACAGTAACATCTCAAAATACCACACACACACACATACACACACACACACGCACATACACACACATTGTATACCTCTCCCTCATTCAAGGAACAGACCTATTACAGCAGAGGAAACCCCTGCTAGCCACATAGTTAATCTACCAGATCCTTTATTTTATGTTTATCAGTGACCAATTAAGAATCTGTTGCTATCCTAGAAATTCAATAGTTATGGGGCGCCTGGGTGGCGCAGTCGGTTAAGCGTCCGACTTCAGCCAGGTCACGATCTCGCGGTCCGTGAGTTCGAGCCCCGCGTCAGGCTCTGGGCTGATGGCTCGGAGCCTGGAGCCTGTTTCCGATTCTGTGTCTCCCTCTCTCTCTGCCCCTCCCCCGTTCATGCTCTGTCTCTCTCTGTCCCAAAAATAAATAAAAACGTTGAAAAAAAAATTAAAAAAAAATAAAATAAAAAAAAAGAAATTCAATAGTTATAAAAAAAGAGTAAAGATGAACAAATGAGACAACTAAACCTGAAGGAAAAACAATAAAATTCAGATTAGAGAAAAGGATACAATCAAATAATAAACTACTTCTAATTAATATGTCTAGAGAGTTTAGATAAGATATTGTTTCAATGCAACATAAACAGCCTGTTATGAACTGGAGTAATAGTTATCTAAAACCATATTTAAAATGTGGTTATTGAAAACTGAATCCAATAAAGTATTTGAAATGAAAATTTAGAAATTATTTCAGAACACAAATGACAAATGACAAATAGATAAAAAATGGTAGAGAGGATATTGGCAATCCATATTTCCATATTCTTCCACTGGAAGAATCATGAAATATTTAAAAACTAGAAGTAATGAAAAAACGGAGGGAACAAATTATCAAAGAAATCAAAGGAAAATTTCCAGAGGTAAAGACGAAGATATATGTCTTCAGATCAGAAGTTCTCACTTAGTATCAAGAAGGTTGAGAGGAGGTTCGGAAGATGGTGGCATAGGAGGGCGCTGGGCTTACCTCGTCCTGCTGATCACTTAGTTCCACCCACATCTGCCTAAATAACCCAGGAAACCGCCAGAAGACTAGCAGAACAGACTCCACGGAGCCAAGTGTAGAAAAGAGGCCCATGGAAGAGGGTACTAAGGGTGGAGAGGCAGTGCTTGCTACATGGACTGGTGGGAGGGAGCGGGGCTGCAGAGGGGTAGCCCAACCGGCAAGGCGGAATCCCAGAGTCTGGCTTGCAAAAGCAGAGGGCTGGACTGGGTGAGTTCTGACAGCCTGGAATGTTATAAGTCAACAGCTCTGCTTGGAGAGTGGAAGGGTGAGAGGACACCAAGAGGGAGAGGTGGTGAACCCTGGAAAACAGAGCTCAGCTCGGCCAGAGCCATCTCCCTCTCCCATCACCAAGCCGAAATCCCAAAGGGAACCAGTTTCCATCACCCAACTTGCTTGCACCGTGCAAACACCCAACACTATGCTTCTGTGGATCCATCCCTCCGACTGGCTGGCCTCCCTCCAGGTGCTGCAGGACCCCTCCTGCAGGGGACCACCAATAGCAAAGTGAGCTAAGCCTGCCCCTCCCCCTGTGCACCTTGCAGATCCACCCTGTTTAATACGTTATTGGCCAGATCCCATAGAAGCAGCACCACAAGCCTGGCAGGGTGCAAGTAGCCAAGACAGGGGCCACAGCACTCCACAGGGGCCCAGCACTCCTGCCGCTGGGAGAGGGGAAGATAAGGTACACACCAATCTGACTGTGGCCCCAGCAGTGGGCTGGGGACAGACATCAGGTCTGACTGTGGCCCCGCCCACCAACACAAGTTACTCCAGACAGCACAGGCAAAGTGCCCTGAAGTCGGGCGCCACCCCAGGGACTATCCCAAATGATGAAACAGAAGAATTCTCCCCAAAAGAAACTCCAGTATGTAGCGATAGCTAATTAATTAATTAAAAATGATTTAAGCAATATAACGGAACACAAATTTAGAATAATAGTCATAAAATTAATTGCTGGGCTTGAAAAAAGTATGGAGGACAGCAGAGAATCTATTGCTACAGATATGAAGAGACTAAGAAATAGTCATGAGGAGCTAAAAAAATGCCATAAATGAGGTGCAAAATAAAATGGAGGCGACCACAGCTCAGATTGAAGAGGCAGAGGAGAGAATAGGTGAATTAGAAAATAAAATTATGGAAAAAGAGGAAGCTGAGAAAAACAGAGATTAAAAAAAATCCAGGAATATGAGGGGGAAATTAGAGAACTAAGTAATGCAATCAAACGGAACAATATCCATATACTAGGAATTCCAGAAGAGAAAGAGAGAGAGAAAGGGGCTGAAGGTGTACTTGAACAAATCATAGTTGAGAACTTCGCTGATCTGGGGAAGGAAAAAGGCATGAAATCCAAGAGGCACAGAGAACTCCCTTCAGACATAACTTGAATCGATCTTCTGCACAACATATAGTGAAACTGGCAAAATACAAGCATAAAGAGAAAATTCTGAAAGCAGCTAGGGATAAACAGGCTATAACATATAAAGGGAAACCCATAAGACTAGTGGCAGATATATCTACTGAAACTTGACAGGCTAGAAAGAAATGGCAGGAAGTCGTCAATGTGATAAACAGAAAAAATATGCAGCCGAGAATTCTGTATCCAGCAAGCCTGTCATTCACAATAGAAGGAGAGATAAAGGTTTTCCCAAACAAACAAAAACTGAAGGGATTCATCACCACTAAACCAGCCCTACAAGAGATCCTAAGGGGGATTCTATGAGCGAAATGTTACAAAGACCACAAAGTACCAGAGACATCACTACAAGCATGAAAACTACAGACATCACAATGACTCTAAACCCATATCTTTCAATAATAACACTGAATATAAATGGACTAAATGCGCCAACCAAAAGACATAGGGTATCAGAATGGATAAAAAAACAAGACCCATCTATTTGCTGTCTAGAAGAGACTCATTTTAGGCCTGAGGACACCTTCAGATTGAAAGTGAGGGGATGGAGAACTATCTATCATGCTACTGGAAGTCAAAAGAAAGCTGGAGTAGCTATACTTATATCAGACAAACTAGACTTTAAATTAAAGGCTGTAACAAGAGATGAAGGAGGGCATTATATAATAATTACAGGATCTATCCATCAGGAAGAGCTAACAATTATAAATGTCTATGTGCCAAATACAGGAGCCCCCAAATATATAAAACAATTAATCACAAACATAAGCAACCTTATTCATAAGAATGTGGTAATTGCAGGGGACTTTAATACTCCACTGAAAACAATGGATAGATCATCTAGATACACGGTCAATAAAGAAACAAGGGCCCTGAATGATACATTGGATCAGATGGACTTGACAGATCTATTTAGAACTCTGCATCCCAAAGCAACAGAATATACCTTCTTCTCGAGTACATATGGAACATTATCCAAGATAGATCACATACTGGGACACAAAACAGCCCTTAATAAGTATAAAAGAAGTGAGATCATACCATGCACACTTTCAGACCACAATGCTATGAAACTTGAAATCAACCACAGGAAAAAGTCTGGAAAACCTCGAAAAGCATGGAAGTTAAAGAACACCCTACTAAAGAATGAATGGGTCAACCAGGCAGTTAGAGAAGAAATTAAAAAATATATGGAGGGGCGCCTGGGTGGCTTAGTCGGTTAAACGGCCGACTTCAGCTCAGTCATGATCTCACGGTCCGTGAGTTCAAGCCCCACTTCAGGCTCTGTGCTGACAGCTCACAGCCTGGAGCCTGTTTCAGATTCTGTGTCTCCCTCTCTCCGACCCTCCTCCATTCATGCTCTGTCTCTCTCTGTCTCTAAAATAAATAAACGTTAAAAAAAATATATATGGAAACAAATGAAAGTGAAAATACAACAATCCAAATGCTTTGGGATGCAGCGAAGGCAGTCCTGAGAGGAAAATACATTGCAATCCAGGCCTATCTCAAGAAACAAGAAAAATCCCAAATACAAAATCTAACAGCGCACCTAAAGGAAATAGAAGCAGAACAGCAAAGACACCCCAAACCCAGCAGAAGAAGAGCAATAATTAAGATCAGAGCAGAAATAAACAATATAGAATCTAAAAAAAACTATAGAGCAGATCAATGAAACCAAGAGTTGGTTTTTTGAAAAAATAAACAAAATTGATAAACCTCTAGCCAGGCTTCTCAAAAAGAAAAGGGAGATGACCCAAAGAGATACAATCATGAATGAAAATGGAATTATTGCAACCAATCCCTCAGAAATACAAGCAATTATCAGGGAATACTATAAAAATTATATGCCAACAAACTGGACACCCTGGAAGAAATGGACCAATTCCTAAGCACCCACACACGTCCAAAACTCAAACAGGAAGAAATAGAAAACTTGAACAGACCCACAACCAGCAAAGAAATTGATTCAGCTATCAAAAATCTCCCAACAAATAGGAATCCAGGACCAGATGGCTTCCCTGGGGAATTCTACCAGACATTTAAAACAGAGATAATACCTATCCTTCTCAAGCTGTTCCAAAAAATTGAAAGGGAAGGAAAACTTCCAGACTCATTCTATGAAGCCAGCATTACTTTGATTCCCAAACCAGACAGAGACGCAGCAAAAAAAGAGAACTATAGGCCAATATCCCTGATGAATATGGATGCAAAAATTCTCAATAAGATACTAGCAAATCGAATTCAACAGCATATAAAAAGAATTATTCACCATGATCAAGTGGGATTCATTCCTGGGATGCAGGGCTGGTTCAACATTCGCAAATCAATCAATGTGATACATCACATTAATCAAAGTAAAGATAAGAACCATATGATCCTGTCAATTGATGCAGATAAAGCATTTGATAAAATTCAGCATCCTTTCTTAATAAAAACCCTCAAGAAAGTTGGGATAGAGGGAACATACTTAAACATCATAAAACCCATTTATGAAAAGTCCACAGCTAACATCATCCTCAATGGGGAAAAACTGAGAGCTTTTTCCCTGAGATCAGGAACACGACAGGGATGTCCACTCTTACCGCTGTTGTTTAACATAGTGTTGGAACTGCTAGCATCAGCAATCAGACAACAAAAGGAAATCAAAGGCATCAAAATTGGCAAAAATGAAGTCAAGCTTTCACTTTTTGCAGATGACATGATATTATACATGGAAAATCCGATAGACTCCACCAAAAGTCTGCTAGAACTGATACATGAATTCAGCAAATTTGCAGGATACAAAAGCAATGTACAGAAATCAGTTGCATTCTTATACACTAACAATGAAGCAACAGAAAGACAAATAAAGAAACTGATCCCATTCACAATTGCACCAAGAAGCATAAAATACCTAGGAATAAACCTAACCAAAGATGTAAAAGATCTGTATGCTGAAAAATATAGAAAGCTTATGAAGGAAATTGAAGAAGATATAAAGACATGGAAAAACATTCCGTGCTTATGGATTGGAAGAATAAATATTGTTAAAATCTCAATACTACCCAAAGCTATCTACACATTCAATGCAATCCCAATCAAAATTGTACCAGCATTCTTCTCGAAGCTAGAACAAGCAATCCTAAAATTCATATGGAACCACAAAAGGCCCCGGATAGCCAAAGTAATTTTGAAGAAGAAAACCAAAGTGGGAGGCATCACAATCCCAGACTTTAGCCTCTACTACAAAGCTGTCATCATCAAGACAGCATGGTATTGGCCCAAAGACAGACACATATACCAATGGAATAGAACAGAAACCCCAGAATTAGACCCACAAAAGTATGGCAAAGTAATCTTTGGCAAATCAGGAAAGAATATCCAATGGAAAAAAGACAGTTTCTTTAACAAATGGTGCTGGGAGAACTGTACTGCAACATGCAAAAGGATGAAACTAGACCACTTTCTTACACCATTCACAAAATTAAACTCAAAATGGATAAAGAACCTGAATGTGAGACAAGAAACCATCAAAACCTTAGAGGAGAAAGCAGGAAAAAAACCTCTCTGACCTCACCCGCAGCAATTTCTTACTTGACACATTCCCAAAGGCAAGGGAATTAAAAGCAAAAATGGGGGTGCCTGGGTGGCTCGGTCAGTTAAGCGGCCGACTTCAGCTCAGGTCATGATCTCACGGTCCCTGAGTTCGAGCCCCGCGTCAGGCTCTGTGCTGACAGCTCAGAGCCTGGAGCCTGCTTCCGATTCTCTGTCTCCCTCTCTCTCTGCCCCTCCCCTGTTCATGCTCTGTCTCTCTCTGTCTCAAAAATAAATAAACGTTAAAAAAAATTAAAAAAAAATAAATTAATTAAAATTAAAATTAAAATAATTTAAAAAAAAGCAAAAATGAACTATTAGGACCTCAAGAAGATAAAAAGCTTATGCACTGCAACGGAAACAATCAACAAATCTAAAAGGCATCCAACAGAATGGGAAAAGATATTTGCAAATGACATATCAGACAAAGGGCTAGTATCCAAAATCTATAAAGAGCTCACCAAACTCCACACCCGAAAAACAAATAATCCAATGAAGAAATGGGCAGAAAACATGAAGAGACACTTCTCTAAAGAAGACATCCAGATGACCAACAGGCACATGAAAAGATGCTCAACTCCTCATCAGGGAAATACAAATCAAACCCACAATCAGATACCACCTCACGCCAGTCAAAGTGGCTAAAATGAACAAATCAGGAGACTACAGAAGCTGGAGAGGATGTGGAGAAATGGGAACCCTCTTGCACTGTTGGTGGGATGCAAACTGGTGCAGTCACTCTGCAAAACAGTGTGGAGGTTCCTCAAAAAATTAAAAATAGATATACCCTATGACCCAGCAATAGCACTGCTAGGAATTTACCTAAGGGATACAGGAGTGCTGATGCACAGGGGCACTTGTACCCCAATGTTTATAGCAGCACTTTCAACAATAGCCAAATTATGGAAAGAGCCTAAATGTCCACCAACTGATGAATGGATAAAGATATTGTGGTTTATATACAGAATGGAATACTACGTGGCAATGAGAAAGAATGAAATATGCCCTTTTGTAGCAACATGGATGGAATTGGAGAGTGTCATGCTAAGTGAAATAAGTCATACAGAGAAAGACAGATACCATATGTTTTCACTCTTATGTGGATCCTGAGAAACTTGACAGAAGGCCATGGGGGAGGGGAAGAAAAAAAAAAAGGTTAGAGAGGGAGGGAGCCAAAACATAAGAGACTGTTAAAAACTGAGAACAAACTGAGGGTTGATGGGGGGTGGGAGGGAGGGGAGGGTGGGTGATGGGTATTGAGGAGGGCACCTGTTGGGATGAGCACTGGGTGTTGTATGGAAACAAATTTGACAATAAATTTCATATTTAAAAAAATAAATAAATAATTAAATTAAATTTAAAAAAAGAAGGTTGAATTCTTTTAACCCACATTTACCCGGAGATCTCATATTAAAAATATATATATATCTAAGAAAAAAATAAGGAAAATTCTCTATAAATTTCCAGAGGGAAAAATAGCAACCCATTATAAGGAAATAAGAATCACAATAAACTTTAGATTTCTCACAGCCTCTCTGGAAGCGAAATGACAATACATTCCCTCGATAGAGAATGAGCAAAATGAGATGCAGAAAGCTTACTTCCCATGCATCCTTTCTGAAAAAAATAATTAACATGTACTTCAAGAAAGAAAAGTCACCCAAGAAAGGGTCAGACATGGGCTTCAGAAATGAGTAGCTAAGACCTTCCCAGACTAGTAACCATTTGGCACACCTAAGGAGGAGTCACTATTTATCAGAGCATTCATGAAACCATTACAGATTGACCTTACTGATTTGGAAAAGGCATTTGGTCCTGGGACAAAACAGCAAAATGTAAGCAGAAAATCCAAGAGAAAATACCGAGCTCTAAAGGAGGAAGAGAGTGCAAAGCAAACTAATATATTAGATAATTTTGAATGATTAATATAGTGTAAAAAGAGCATGCTTTGAAGCTTTGGGGTTTTCCCCCTTTTACTCACAAAAATTCAGTGACATGGAGCCACCACTCCTCAGAGAATCTATCTGGTTCTGAAAAAAATTATATTAACATAATTTTAGTATGGCAAAGACTACATCTCAGCTTTAAGTTTTCAGGGTCAACCTATAGGGAAATCATGGAAATCTGTAATATTACAGACCTGTAATCATGGAAGTGTGTAATATTACAGAATGCAAATTTTTTACAATGGAAAGGAGTACTAACAGATATGCAAGGTAAAGAAAGAAATGAGGGAAGAGGGCTGTTAAGAGATTTTGAGGTTGATGGATCAAGTAATAGAGTTTTAAGTATATTATTTAAAATCATATAAATAATCAATAGAACCAATATTTATTATAAAACATGGAAGAGGAGGAGGGAGTTTAATTGAAGTTAATACTTAATAAATGGAATCAGATAATGCTTACAGTTGATGAATCAGGAAAATCTGGCATAAGCCTACAATTAATTTATTTTTTTTAATATGAAATTTATTGTCAAATTGGTTTCCATACAACACCCAGTGCTCATCCCAACAGGTGCCCTCCTCAATGCCCATCAGCCACTTTCCCTCCCTCCCACCCCCCATCATCCCTCAGTTAATTCTCAGTTGTTAAGAGTCTCTTATGGGTTGGCTCCCTCCCTCTCTCTTTTTTTTTCCTTCCCCTCCCCCATGGTCTTCTGTTAAGTTTCTCAGGATCCACCTAAGAATGAAAACATATGGTATCTATCTTTCTCTGTATGACTTATTTCACTTAGCATAACAGTCTCCAGTTCCATCCATGTTACATATCAGAAAAAGGGCTAGTATCCAAAATCTATAAAGAGCTCACCAAACTCCACACCCGCAGAAACAAATAATCCAGTGAAGAAATGGGCAGAAAACATGAAGAGACACTTCTCTAAAGAAGACATCCAGATGCCTAACAGGCACATGAAAAGATGCTCAGTGTCACTACTCATCAGGGATATACAAATCAAAACCACACTCAGATATCACCTCACGCCAGTCAGAGTGGCTAAAATGAACAAATCAGGAGACTATAGATGCTGGAAAGGATGTGAAGAAACAGGAACCCTCTTGCACTGTTGGTGGGATGCAAACTGGTACAGCCACTCAGGAAAACAGTGTGGAGGTTCCTCAAAAAATTAAACATAGATCTACCCTATGACCCAGCAATAGCACTGCTAGGAATTTACCCAAGGGATACAGGAGTGCTGATGCATAGGGGCACTTGTACCCCAATGTTTATAGCAGCACTTTCAACAATAGCCAAATTATGGAAGCCTACAATTAATTTAATATAGATGACCAAAAGAACTAAAATCAGAAACAGTTTAAAATTGTATAACTAGAAATGGGAGACAGACATGTATCCTGGAGACAGACATTCAACTGTACCTCCATCAGAAAGTATTGGAAATATATTTCCTTCACATGTCTTAATTTTACAATATAAAATAAAAATGAATAGGTTTAGAGATTTTGTTTTCCAATATTTTTTCTAAAAGATGAAATAATTTCTTCTTGCCATATGACTCTCTTTTCAATAAATATAGGTAATATGGAAAAATTGTAATGGGGCCTAACTTTAAATTAATTGAAATACACCCTATTAAAAATTCAATTAATAAAGTATTTAGACTTTTAGTTTTTATCTTTTGCATTTATAAAAATAAAATATAAATTATAAGAAATAAGCCATTAAAGGTGATGTTAGATATTGCAAAGGTAAATTCAATTTATACTGTGGGGTTCACTGTATATTTTAGTGTGGGTCTTTGGATTTTTTATTTTTTATCTATATCAATGTTAAGTGTAAATTTCAATTTTAAGTGATAATCATGAAACACGTAAAAGCTTTTCATCAAAAAAGAGAAGTGTCTTGGTTTGGAATGATTTTCAATAAGGCTTTTAAAAATGATTTTTATTCTTAACCACAATATTTTCCCCAATCATTCTATCCTATCAACTATTATTTGTTTATGCCTTAATCAGAAATTCATTCTGATTAGGTATCAGCACGAATATTTTATCAGGTGGCTTGACAATTATCAGAATCTGTTGCGGGGGGGGGGGGGTGGAGGGGAGAAAGAGAGGGAAGAATTGGAAGAGGAAGTACATTATTATCTGTTTCAGTAATTGCATTCCAGAAGAACCTGAGCTCAGGGACCATGAGTAAAACCTGACGCTTTTAGAAGGTCTTCCAAAACTGGTTGACCTCATATTGTTATTGCTTTGCTATTGCATTACACATTAGAAAATGTGAATAGGAGTCTTAGAAATGAACCTGATTGTTATCTGACTTTCCATAAAATCTGTAGCATATTGGTAAAAATGTGGGCTCATTTGGACTGCTAACCCTATTGCTTACTAACTATATACTAATCTCTCTGTGTATCTCTACTCCTTCATCTATGAGATAAAGAATATTATAGCTTGGTGGCACTATGAGGAATAAATTGATGACACATAAAAAGCCCTTGAAACTGTGTCTAACTCAGTTGATGTTTACTATAATTACTATTTGCTCATCATAGGAACTCATACAAAGAGGATTCAGAAAGTATCCCTAGATTTTTACAACATTCTCTGCTCTATTCAGAGGATGGCTCTGTGTGACAGTCCTAGTCTCTATTCTTTCATGTTGTTGGACATACGGGAAGGATGTAGGGCATCACCTCATGGTTGTCATTAATACCATTTTCATTTCCCACTATTTTCTATATGGAGGTCACAAGCGATTTTCATAAAATTTGTCTTTATCACCTTTTTCATGAAAGTCATTAATGGAAGGATGGTGGAGGAATAGAGCTGGGGTACAGAAATGTGAGATGTGGTGAGTCTCAGAGTTTTAATGTTCACACCCCCAGACAGGGAATCATAAAGTCAATTTATGGCTAGCCCTCCTGACAGCACATTATCTATGAACTAGGATGATTTTACTGGCTTGCCTACAGCCTTTCTTTCTTAATTTTCTCTGATATTTTCATATCTGGTATCCTGGCTACAGTATTGGTGGAGAGAAGTGAGAAGTACATTGTTTTCCAAGTTACTTGCTGTATTTTGTTTCAGCTTTAGCCTTTCCCTTCCTCTACACTTTCATCAATTCACATGTACCCATACACACGCATGCACATACACACACATATACACACACTTCAAAAACCACATATACTCATATAAGTACATACATCCACATGCTTATAGCCAGAAACTATACTAATCTTGTAAACTTGTATTAGTTTGCCATTGCTGCTGTAACAAATTATCACAAATGTAGTGTTTTTAAACAACAGAAATTTGTTATAGCTATAGAGACCAGAAGTCCAAAATCAATTTCATAGGGCTGAAATCAATATACTGTCAGAACTGTTCTCTTAAAGAGATTTTACGGGAGAATCTTTTCTTCCCTCTTCCTACTTCCAGCTTCTAGCTTCTGCTGGTATCTTTGGTTTATGGTTACATCAATCCAATCTCTGCCTCTGTGGTCACACTGCCTTCTCCTCTTCTTTCTGTAATCTTCTTCCTCCACTTTGTAAGGACACTGTGACTGCACTTAAGGTCTACCTTGATAATCCAGGATAATTTTCCCATCTCATAATCTCAAACTTAGTCAGATCTTCAAATTATTTCCTATATAAGGTGACATTTACAGGTTCCAGAAATTAGGACATAAAAATCTTATGCCCAACACATTTCTCCCTTTTTGGACCCTCTTGATAAGAATGGCTTCATTTTCTTCCTAATCACATAAACCAGAAGCTTCACTATAATCTTTATTTCTTTTTTCTCCTCTAACATTGACATCCCACCGTAAAACAAGCCCCCCTCCTTACCAGTGACTCTAAAATTTACAATATTCTCTCCATGTACACTACCACTATTATAGAGATGTGCAGTTAGTCTCATCTGTATTATTTCAGTAACCAAATGAGTCTTTGCCTACAAGTCCTTCCTCTTTTGTTCATCTTCCATGTGGTTTCCAAAATGTTTTATAACAAATACGGTCATGTTCTTGCCCAACTTAAAAATCTGTCAGTGGAAAAAAAAAATCTGTCTGTGGTTCTTCACTCTTGGCAGAATGTATCTAAACTATGTTAATAAAACCATCATCCACTTCTTATCTCTACTTGCTACTTGACCATTAACTATGTATAGAATGTGTGCTTATACTATTGAGCATTTCTGCCATCTGGAGAACCCTTCTCCTTGGTGCATTGGACTTTCTTCTTCGTCTTTAGGGTTTACGTTGTCTATGTCCAACATTTCTTCTGTGATCCTTTTTCTAAATTGCTTAGGTAATATCTTTCAAATATTATTTAGCTCTTCATTTATCTTAACAGGGCATTGGCATTACTATTGAAATCTCAGAATTTTTATATATTATATATATTATTGTATATATTTATGGAATTTTGTTTTCCTAGTGCCAAGCAAAGTGTCACTATAGAATAGGAACTCAATAAACATTATGTGAATCAGTAAGGACATGATGGGTGCTCAATAGCTATACATCATGAGACATGTGCCCAAATATCTAACTCAACACACTGAACTTCAGAGCATAGAAAATGAACATAATTGCCATTTATATAAATACTAGGTTATGATAAAATAATAAAATTCCACTAAAATATAAGTGGCTTTATAAAACAAATGTTATCTCTTATTTATGCAAAGTCTGATGAGGTTCAATAACTTTCCAGGGCAGTTTTTCACTAAGTGGTGTCTTGGGAGATCTGCCTAGTTTTTATATTATGATTTCTTCAATGCAAAGCATGGCTTTTAGACACTGCAAAAGGAAAAGAAAAAGAAGGTTGCAGAAGGATTTTACACAGCCTCCTTCCTAAATTGACATCCATATTTTCTACTCATGTCTATTGACCACAAGGAGTCATTTGGCTTACTCAACTACAACTAGACTGGAAATGACAGACTTTCATATGTTCAGATAGGAGAGGTCAATGACATAAGCCTGAAGTAACTATTATTCATGCCCTTTAATTAGCTTATGAAGAGTTCCAAATCAACATTCAGACTGTACCCTATTTATATATCACTCTCTTCTTTTTTCTCTTCAAAATAATTAGCTTCCCCTTATAGACAGGAATGGAAGTCAATAACAGGTACATCCACTACCCAATAAAATGGTTGAAAACAGTTATGGCTGGTAGGTCTTAATGTCATCATCATTTTTTTTCACTCTAGCAAACCATTCTGCAATCTGAAAGTATATTCAAATAATTTTACATGTTTTAAACAAATGATTACTCAAGCAAACCATGTGTCCTATTAAATGACATTTTTGTTTCCCTTTTCTTTTGAAAAATTATCTCTCAACTGTAACTTTTATCCTATTATCTAATGAACATGAATTGGATTTTGTGTGTGTGTGGTTGATGCTAAATGATTTAACGAAAAAATCAAAACTCTAACTCTCTAGAATGTATTCAAAGGATTTCCTGGGCAAGATGACTAACTGAACCTATAACATTTTAATGATACATTTAGTAAGATAAAGAATTTATGTGGTCTATGGATGCAATTCAGAACAGCTTCATATCAGCAATGCAGAATCTCATCTACCAGAACTCTTGCTAAAAGAACTTGACATATTTTCCACAGTCCTTAACGAGTAAGAAAGACGCCACTTGTTTTAAAATATCCAAGGGTACAGGACATAGGAAATATTTTCTCCAGCCTGTTTTTTCTCCACATAATAATCTATAAACTTGAACAAGGATCTCATTCTCATTGTATTACACAAATAGGCTGGAAAAAAACGATCTATATGACATTTGGATATACTCTATTCCAACAAGAAACTTTCCTCCTGGATGTGTTACAAGTTGAACTCAGTTTAAATAAATGAATGATAAACTTCTATAAAGGCAAACAAACAACAAGAAAATAAAAATAAACATAAAATAGCAAGTGAACAAAACTCCATGTCCATAATGTTATTTTTTAAAAAGTAGTTTTCTACTATTCCTTCTACCAGACATTTTATTTTATTCATTCACATATGTATCCATTCAACAAAAATGTGTTAAATATTTAATCTATTTGGATTCCACAAAATGTGTGATTTAAAAGTGAGCGAGAGGAGCACCTGGGTGGCTCAGTCAGTTAAGCGGCCGACTTTGGCTCAGGTCATGATCTCGCGGTCCATGAGTTCAAGCCCCATGTCGGGCTCTGTGCTGACAACTCAGAGCCTGGAGCCTGTTTCAGATTCTGTGTCTCCCTCTCTCTGACCCTCCCCTGTTCATGCTCTCTCTCTCCCTGTCTCAAAAATAAATAAACGTTAAAAAAAAGTGAGAAAAGATCTTGCTCTCAGGAGACCTTAGTCTTTTAGTATAGTAAAGGAGATTTTAGTGTAGGAGATCTATGTTTTGAGTGTTTGTGTGTATCACTCTTCTAGAACCTATGATATAGACACATGGAAAAGTATCTGCATACATGCAGAGTTCAGAGAAATTTTTAAAACAGGATGCCTGAGATGAAAACAAGTCTTAAAATGAAATCACATCTGAGAGAAAAGAGGTGCTGATGGTGTAAATGATCTAGTCCCAGATTGATAGATTTGTGGAAAAGACCTGGGAGAAAATCCCAGTACAGTCAGTGGCATGAAGCTTAGTGGCAAAGGAGAGAAATTCCAGAGAGAGTTATAGACAGAGGAAGTTGCTGTAATAAAAAAGTGTCCCCCATTTCATTGTTTCTCCTTAGAGAAGATAGGTTATGAAATAGTGGTACAAATATATTAGCAAATGTGATCTGTGATCACAAAACAGGTAGTAAATTAGCAAAGACACCAAAAACTATACCTATTTATGAATAGATAGAAATACAAAATTAACAATGAATCAGAATTTTCAAACTTGGTCTATAATTCTGGCATTATACAGGAAAGAGAGAGAGTAGATATTGGTATCTCCTCATGCTTTCAATGATACCAAACAGATGCTAGGGAGCATTAGTTGCTGACTATTTATCTGTGGTATTTTTCTATTTTTCATTTTCTATTCCATGCCTATTCTATTCCTCTTCTTCCATTACTCCATATATTAACCAATACTCATTGAGTGCTTGCCAGGTGCCAGGCACTGTTTGGGGCACAAAGGATAGATAGAGCAATGCCTAGAATTGACAAAGCCCTTCCCCTTATGTGGATTATATTCTAGGGAGGAGACAGATAATAAACAAATACACAAGAAATATAGTAAGTCAAGTGTAAGTATAATGAATGAAAGCAAAGCAGAAAGGAGGAGGGCAGTGAGTATGAGAGTGGCAGTAGATTTTGCTGTTTTGTAGGAATACACAGTGAAAGGAATACACATTTGCACCAAACTAAAGGAAGTGATGGAGCGGCCTGGAGAAGTCCCTGAAAGAAGTGAGTTAAAAAGTTATTTGGGTTTTCTGTGTTCACTGAACCAAACTACCAAGAGGGCAGAGTTCCTGGAGCTAAATGAACAAGGGGGCTGGTGGTGGGGATTGAGTATAGAGAAAAGTTCCTTTCACACAAGAAATACAGGAAGCGTTCTTAAAGGGCTACATACTCCATCTAGTTTTAATGAGTGAGGCAGAGCTCCACAGCAGAATTTTGAGCAGAATAGTGATATGAACTGATTGCTGTTTTTTTTAATCTCTTATTTATTTATGTGGAGAGTGGACTATCAAGGCAAGAGTGGAAACATGGAGGAGACATATCTGGAGGCAAACGTAATAACTCAGCTGAAAGAGAATGGTGGCTTAGACCAATGGTTACAATGGAATAATGGATTCTGGATTTTTTTTTAATGTGAAACATGAGAATTTCTGCTAGATTTGTCATGGGGTTTTTAATATCCCCCTAATATCTTCTCTATTTGCACACATATTCCATGTTCCCTCATTGAAATTCCTATTGCTTCAGTACATCTAATTTAAATTAGCAAGAAAGGAAAGGCTATTGTATATTATTGATAGTTTCCTTTCAACTGATTCAGGTGTACTTATGGCAAAAAAGAAACAGAACAAATATTAATTTGACTAATCTGAAATTCATAGGCTTTTGTGAAGTACATTAAAATGAAGTAGAATATTGTGATAATGTTGGGAGCATACTAAAATGAGGAGTGTAAGAGTCATTTGTACGAACAAGTCAATTAATAGACCAGTGTTTATAGGTCAGTTACAGAGGCCTCTATAATCATGTGCCATCACAAAATTTATAGTAAGACCTAACAAAATACATTAAAGAAAAGAGGTTAAGTGAATAGGCTTTAAAAAGATGGTCTGTGTTCTAATGCTGGCTCTGCAATTGCCTAGCTTTGTGACTTTAGCAAATAGCCCCCTTTATACATTTGTTTTTTCATCTAAAGAACTGAGGTGATGATAATAATGGCAATTACCTCATACAGCTGTTGTAAGAAGTCAATGAAGTAACAAATCACATTTATAATAGTGCCTGACAAATAATAAGTACTCATTAAATATAAGTAAGCATTCATTAAGTGATATTCACTGAGTGATTAAGTGACTTATTAATATATAGGCACACATATACATATATACTAAACCTTCATTCCAAGTTTTAGATTATATTTTCTATTTTCTAAATATCTTTAATAACATGGTGATTTGTATAACAATGTATATGGCATTTTTTGGATGCTAATAAACAACTTACAAAAAGTTTAATCCCTAAAATCCCAAGAAACTAAATAGTATTGCCACAATAATATTTGATGGCAAAACAAAGTCATTCAAAATTATTTCCAGAAATAAAGCAATATATACTCATCCAAACACTAATACTGTAAATCTGCTCTTGTCCAGCACTGTTAGGTCCTACTAATAAAAACTTGAATCAAGTCTGTATCACTAACACAAACACTGTATTATTAGGATTTGAAATAGATTTACTTTGGGGCATCTAGGTGGCTCAGATGGTTAAATGTCTATCTCTTCATTTCAGCTCAGATCATGATCTCATGATTCATGAGTTCCAACCCCGTGTCAGGCTCCATGCTGAGAGCGTGGAGCCTGCTTAAGGATTCTCTCTCTCTCTCTCTCTCTCTCTCTCTCTCTCTCTCTCTCTCTCTCTCTCTATATATATATATATATATATATTACCTTTCCCTACTCTCACTCTATCAAAATAAATAAGTAAACTTAAAAAATATGCTTTAAATAGACTTTGGAATAAATTACTGTTATTTTGTGTTATACTATTAGAAAGAAAGAAAGAAAGAAAGAAAGAAAGAAAGAAAGAAAGAAAGAAAGAAAGAAAGATAAAAGCTACCCAAAGTTCCACAGAGTACAACCATAGCTATGAAATCAGAGTGAAATATATTTAAGGTTATTTTCTTGATTGTTTCAACATCACTTTAACATGCCAGTACAAAAACATTAGAAATTGTTTTGGAGTGGAAAAATCATCATTTTAGTGATCTGAAGGTGAATTTTGATGAACAACTTTCAGAATTAAGGACTATTGGTTTCTCTATCATAATCAATTTTAAATATAAAAGTGCTCTAATTTAATGGTTTAGATTACGGTGATTTTTTAATCCTAAGAAGCAGAATCTGCCTTCTATTTATGTAGATTACTCCCTCCTCCCCCATATCCTCACAACATTGGTGATTGAAGAATTAGGCCAATTGTTTGCACCTGTATCCAGGAAAGGTGGCTTCAGTGGGAACCAGCTGCAATAATTCTAATGACTCGGGCACATAAGAAAACACTACCACTGGTATATTTTCATTGTCTTTTAAAAATTCTGTTGACATTTTTACCCCTGAACAGTGTTCATTATGGTTGCAAAAGTGTACCAGGCCATTTATTTTATAGCATAAGAGACTTATTCTACTTGAAAGGCGTTCATCAAAGCATTGTCTTTGGCAACTGAAAATATGTCATGCAGAATTGCACTCTGTTATCAAATGACATTAATCTAAGATCTGAGGTTACCCTGAGGTGAGGAAATAAATTGAAATTGGGAGTGTTGAACATGGCACATAGAATGATGCTCTACACTGAACTAATAATAAATCTATTTGGGACATCGTTCGTCTTTTAAAATAGTGAACAGTTTTGTTGCCTTTAAAACAAGAGTCAGGGAATATTAGATATTTAACATATTTGATATTTTTGGAGTAAGAAAAAAAGGAGATGAAAAAACAGAAGCAAAAATAGATATTTTCTCCAAATTGCATATCTTTAGAAATATTTCATGTTGTAAGAACTGTTCACTATATCTTTCATAAATGGCTAATTTAAGAGCAAGCCTAAAGTTATTACAGTTACTATGGCAGGTCTAAATAACAATTATATTTATAACGGTTATAATACTTTTTCACCTATCGCATTTAAATATACACATAAGATGGGAAATAACTAAGAATGATATGGGCTTTTTGGTTTTATTATATCTATATTTTCTGTTAATTAGTCAATGAATTAGAAACACATTAAAATTAAGGTTGCTTGTTTAAATAGAGCTTGGTATATTTTTGAAAACATGGTTCAATCATCATTAAAATAGATTAAAAATATTCTTAGACTCAAACCCTGAGTTGAAAGTCACATCCCTATGATTTGTCACCTTTAATTATTTTAACTCCTTAAGTGCTTTCACCCGCTAGTGTATATTATTTAGTCCTGCTTTGCTATGTTCATATATTTCCCTCAAGTCTTATCTCTGAATTTCTTCTACTTAGCTCTGTTTGTTTAAAAATAAAAACTAATACATGCAAAATTTATTAGCCTCCCTTGGTTCCCTGGGAATCCTTACTAACAATAGAGTGTGGATGGGCCAGTGCAAAGCCCTTTACATATATTCATTAAACAACATAGGACCTGAGCAAAGTAGGTTGTCATATTATCACAATTCCTGAAAACTCTGCTTCTGTTCCAACGCTTACTCAAATTCAAATTCTACTGATTAATAAAAACTACCCACAGGGCCCCTGGATGTCTCAGTCAGTTAAGTGTCTGACTTTTGATTTCTGATCATGTCATGATCTCACCATTCGTGAAACTGAGCTAAGCGTTGGGGTTTCCTGCTGACCACGCAGAGCCTGCTTGGGATTCTCTCTCTCCCTCTCTCTCTGCTCCTCCCCGCACCACTCTCTCTGGCACGCGCACTCTCTCTCTCTTTCTCTCTCTGAAAAAAAATAAACTTTAAAAAATAACAAAAAAATAAAAACCACCCACAAAGTAAAGATAAAAAACAGCCTTCCACACATATCCATAATTGGTAAATATCAATTTCTAGAATTTCCAATTGGGATATTTTTACAATTATTGTGAAATTATGCTATTTGGAAGGAGGACAACAGAAAAAAACAGAAATGAAGAAACAAGAATGAATGGAGAAATTATTAGATACCAAACTCTAAAAATAAGTTTAAATTCACTGCAAAAGACATATATACATGTAATTTTCATATACGTAAAAGTACATACATATGGCTAAAGGTACATATATATTTTACCAAATAAATAACATTTTTAATTTTAAAAATTAATTTCATTTTCATTACTGTTTCATTTGAACATTGATTGACTTACATTTTTAATAATAAGCTATATTGAAAAGAATACAAATAAGCACTTTTAAAATGTATCTAAAATTCCAATGGCCCATTATTAGTTTGATTTTATCAATTAAAAAGATGTATTCATTAACTGCTTATTCAATCCAAGTATAACCTAAACTATAAAATATCTTTCCTAATCATGAGAATAATTAAAAAAGGTAACAAACTTAGAAAATACACACACAAACACACATACACACACACACAGATTAATTTCCAAAAAATCTAGGGGTGCCTGGGTGGCTCAGTTGGTTAAGCGTCGACTTCAGCTCAGGTCAAGATCTCATGGTTTATGAGTTCGAGCCCCACGTCGGGTTCTGTGCTGACAGCTCAGAGCCTGGAGCCTGCTTCAGATTCTGTGCCTCTCTCTCTCTTTCTCTGTCCCTCCCCTGCTCATGTTCTGTCTCTCTCTGTCTCAAAACTAAATAAAAACATTAAAAAAAATTTTTTTAAATCTAGAAGTTGTAACTTGATTCTACATGCAATGGAAGCCAGTGAGGAATTTTAAGAAGTTGAGTGTCATGTAATGTATTAAGTTTTTTTAAAAAAATCATTCTGGTTGTTTTATGTTAATATTAAGTAACTTGATTGTACTATGACATATTTTTATCAACTATATTTAATACTAATGTTGCTTTCACTCTGTGCGTTCTATATTCCTTTTCTGTCTATTCCTGTCACAATAGCTGTTACTTCAATTCTAGGACAGTGTGATGAATTTATGGAGGCACTTCATGACCTTTAAAAGTCATGCTAGTCACATTTTCTAGGGATGCTTTACCTACAGTACCCCCAAAGTGGCCTGGCCATTAAGAAAAAAACAATTGGAACTAATCGGTAATGTGAAAAAGCCTGAAAGTAAGCCTGTAATGCTAGATTTCAAAATATGAACAGGCTGAGAAATAGAGCACAGTAAGAAAGAGGTCTTGAGTATTAAGTAAGCATACTTCAAAGTTAAAAGAAAATAATAGTAATA
The DNA here is from genome assembly GCF_027475565.1 of Acinonyx jubatus. Classification (NCBI taxonomy): domain Eukaryota; kingdom Metazoa; phylum Chordata; class Mammalia; order Carnivora; family Felidae; genus Acinonyx; species Acinonyx jubatus. The sequence continues at coordinate 155,280,793 of NC_069382.1, forward strand.
AGCATGTCTTTGATTATATAACCTTTTTTATGCTACATAAAGCTTTTGTATTAACTCATTTTATCCTGGCAACCTCTTTATGAGGTATTTTATCTCTATTTTAAAATCAGGGAAGGGAAGCAAAGAAGGCTAAGTGGCTGCCTGTCATAAGACTTATAAGTGACTGAGCAAGGTCTTGGACCTAGGTCATCTGATAACAACTCTAGGACTATTTCCATCTCTCCACATAGTGTTCCACAGCTAATACCTGGAAAATTAAATGTCTCAGATGGATGGGAGCTCTTCAGGAGCAATCTCAATGAGGGGTTGAAGGAAAGTTTATCATGATTACTTGTGAGATTTTTTTTTAACCATTCACAAACACACACATACACACATACACTCAGAGACTCAACCAAATGCTATGTGCATGGACTATATTATCCCTAGTTTGGGGTATTGTCATCACGAGCCATTGGTATTTATGGAAATGACTATCAAAAGGTGTAAAGATGTTTAAGGACAGAAATAGTTGAAAATCAATGATCCAATAATTTCATTCTAAAAAATAATCTTGAGTAGTTTTTACCTGAAAGTAAGAAGAAATATGGTCAAGTAAATTAATATAAATGCCAAGCTGGTCACTGAGTAGATCAGGTATGAAATAAGCTTATGTAGAAAATGAACACAAGTCATATCAAAGGATAAAACAACAGAATTTTGTGGATCTAAGAGAAGAGTGTCATAAAGTTTTAGACTTAGAACACACTGAGACACATGAAATGAACTAGCAAAAAAAAAGGAGATATTTAGCAAAGAAACAAAACTTCATTTTTAATTATAAAAGAAAATGTATTCATTATTTAAAAAGTTGGAAAAATACAAAGAACTACAGAAAAGAAATAAAATTTACCTAGAGATAAGCACTACTAATATTATAGAATATTTTCTTATATTATATACTCATTGTTTAACTGTATTTATTGTTTTCAGAGAGGCTGAACATTTTTTATATGTTCATCATAAAAACTCATTGATACTTCTGTTAACATTAATAATAATTTGTACTGGGGTGCCTGGGTGGCTCAGTCAGTTAAGCATCCAACTTCGGCTCAGGTCATGATCTGGCAATCTGTGAGTTCGAGCCCCGCGTCAGGCTCTGTGCTGAGCCTCCCTCTCTCTCTGACCCTCTCCCATTCATGCTCTGTCTCAAAAATAAATACACGTTAAAAAAAAATTAAAAAGAAATAATGATAATAATTTGTCCTGTGGACTTCCTCTCTACAGACATACTACTAAATGCTTTATGTGCATTATCTTATTTAATTCTTTTTTTATTGAAATCTAATATTATATTGAAATATATATATTGAATTACATATAACATTATATAAATTTAAGGTAAAATAATAGGTTTATTTGATTCATTTATATATTGCAATATGATCACCACTGTAGTGTTAGCTAACACCTCTATCACATCAGATAATTATCATTTAATGCTTTTAAATGACTCAGTGCCCTTTTTCTATTTTTAGAATAATAGTGCTTCTTGAAACTCTACTTGTCTGAGCTCATTTTAGCTTGCAATATAACCCTTTTTCTGGCATATCTAAAAGGATTTTTAATGCTAATATTAAAGAAAAATAATTAGAGGACCTTTGTATACATAATTAACATTTAGGGAGGAGTGTTAACAGATGACACAGAAAAGCAGATAAGGGGCGCCTGGGTGGCTCAGTCAGTTAAGCCTCTGACTTCAACTCAGGTCATGATCTCACAGTCCGTGAGTTTGGGCCCTGCATCAGGCTCTGTGCTGACAGCTCAGAGCCTGGAGACTGCTTCAGGTTCTGTGTCTCCCTGTCTCTCTGCCCCTCCCCTGCTCATTCTCTCTGTCTCAGAAGTAAATAAAAACATTAAAAAAATTAAAGAAAAGCAGGGAAGAGGATAGGTGTGTTCTGTGAATCTTCAGGAAAATTATTGAACTTTGTTTATGTAAAAATATTTTAAAAGCTATAATTTAATATAAAATTATGAAGCCACTATTACTACTAATAGTATAATTTTTAGTTATTACTATTTAAAAGTCAGATTTCAGATTATTAAAGGAAAAAATATTCAGGCATTTAAAGTGGTCTAGTAACAGAATGAAAAATAACCTGGATTAACCCCTTCCATTACTACAAGTGTCCACCGAAAATGTAATGAGTACTTATGTATATATTTACATAGATGTGTAAATATATGTATATATGTATGTGTATTTACATATATGTGTATAAGAGTGGAACCAATATATCATTGGTTCATTCAGTTAACTTTTACACTTTCATTGAGAGTCTACTCTGTGTAAGATCCTGTGACAGATATTTGGTGGAAAACATTGATAATCAATATTACCTTGTAGTCTAATAGAGGTGATAAAATATACAACAAAAAATGTAATATTAAGCATGATCACAGTTTAGGTTGGGGAAATATTCCTTTTGGATAACACAATCAAGTAAAGCTCTCTGAAGGGATTACCATTACAACTACTGATGAATCAGGTTTTAGACATGTTAGTGGGGAAGGCAGAGGTAGTACAGATGGAAAGATGGGAAAGAAATTACATAATTTAAGATAGGCAAATAAATACAGTAAACTAAATTCTAGAAGCAGCCATGGAAAGAAAAATAGGAGATTAAACCTCAATATAGGTTTAGTTCAACATATGAAGTTTGGGGAGTGAATAATATTTCATAAGAGATTGACATATTTGTATTATTTGAGATGTTTACTCTTGAAAGAAAATAGGAGAAATATTAGAAGGAAAATTTTGAATCAGCAAGCCCAAGAAAACTTTTTAAATTATTCAAGGGGCAGAGAATTTGTGTGTTAGCTATGGAAATAAAGCCAATGAGATGGTGTAAAAGCTGTTGTCTATGTAAATTAAGAACTCTGTACCTGAGTGACTAAATGGAGAGTGGTATGTAAAATAAGAAGGGAGGGTGCTGAGAATCTAAGCATGTCAATGCTATTAACAAAAACAATATTAGAAAGAAAAGCAAACTTACAGGGGAATATATTGGTTTGATTTGGAGCACGTATGAAACAGATTACAGGTAGCCTGTTCTTAGATATTTCAATAAAAATGGCAAGAATATGTAAGTAAATGTGCAAAAGCTATTTATTCGTTTGGAAAAAAGGTAGTGAGGGGTGTGGATAATTTTTGTCAATTGTGTTTAGTTCTGTGTTTCATCTTCTGTTGAAATAATTAACTTTACAATAAATATTACCATCTATACATGCTGATTATTCCTCACCATGTGCACACAATCATAAAATGTAGTACCCTGCATATTAAAATTTCTGGCATATTACCAATGACTTAAAGGAAAACTGTGAAAGAGAACTACCATGCTTATATATACATAATGTTTCAACAAAATAACTTAATCATAAATGAGCCAGCCCTATAATTAAAAACATGTATTTTTGAATTTGTAGTGAATTCAATCATATACTACAATTAAACAATGTCACAAATTTTTAAAGGCTTTCTCAACCAACATAAGGGGAGATATCTATATTTTTCTAGGTCCTGAGTTAATTAGTCGTTTGTTTTGATTGACAGAAATAAGCATTAATTACCATATTTTGTTTTCCTTGAGTGTGGTAGGTGGTCTCTTGGATGGTGTACAATGATCCTTGCCTCCTAATATTCACATGCATATCTGATACCAACTCCTTAAATGTAGGTTGGACGTAGCGACTTTTAACAAATAAAATACAGAAAAAAAATAGATTATACCCCTTCTGAAATTAGATTACAAAAAGACTGTGATTTCCATGTGATTGTCTTCTCTTGCTCTGAGAAAAGCCAACTGCCATGTTGTAACCAAACCTATGAAGAATCCACTAAGCAAGAAACTAAAGGAGGTCTCTTGCCAATAACCAGTGAGGCATTGAAAATTTCAGTCCAAGAGCCCATGAGAAACTGAGTCTTTTCAAAAATGACTTGAGTGACCTTAGAAGTGAATCGTCTCTCATTCAAGTTTTCAGATGAGACCACAATCCCAGCTGACATCTTGATTGCAGCCTGCTGAGAGAGCTTGAGGCCAAGGCATCCAGCCAGTACATGCCTGATTCCTGACCCACAGGAAACTAAATTTAACATTTACTACTTTAGCTACTAGATTTGGGGATGATGTGTTTAACGGCAAAAGACAACTAACACATTGGGGAATGTTTAGAGTTGAGCTCCTTCTATTCTGTAAAACAAATATTTCATAAACCAAGCATGTAAATGTCATCCTGGAACTGAACGAAATAAAGAGATGTCATTATCTTCTACATCCACTGCATCTACACTGCATCTACATACACTGTAACTTATATAAATTAGCTCTTGGGAATGGAACCAGTCAAGCCTTGCTATGTTATATAACAAGAACTAGTTTATCAAAACTTTTTCTCATAGAAGACATAGTCTGCTTCATAAGAGTGTCTGAAGATCTCTGAACACAATCAGATTTTTCAGAGGATCTGGAGAGATAAGACACATTTTACACTGTGGAAATTTCAGCAACATATACACAAATATTATTCATTCTGTTTTTTAAAAGTCCTAAGCTATCTCTCCCCTTTTAAGTTTCAGACTCCTACTGTGTTATTTCAACTTCGTTTTCCTTCTTTGACCCACTCTGCTCATTTTCATCTTTTTCTTTTAGCCACCCTAAAATTATTTTTCATTTATTCTTAGAGCCAATTTGTTTTCATTACTTTCTTCATACAAATTTGTGCCTTCATTTTCTTATTCTCTACCCACAGGTTTCCTATAAATGTACTTTTTCAAAGGAGAAAATTTTCTTCCAGATGACTAATTCTAGTGACAAGTTGTTAAGATAATATTTCAGTTTTGCCCAGAACATTGGATTTGAGACATCAAACAAGTAACTTATCCGTTCATATTTTAGCAAAACTTGGTGATATAGGATAAAGTCATCCTCCAGTGAGAGGCCATCTTCAAGAGAGACTACAATGGCAAAAGGAGATCTACTGAAGGTATGAAAAGACGCCCCCACCATTTTGTTTAAGAACATCCCGTTCCCCATCAATTAGGATTTTTCTTCCTCCCAGTTTGACGGTAAAAATAAACTTCCTAAAAACAACTTAGAATGCCATTCCATAGTATAGTACCACTCAGAGGGTAAATCACTTCCAAATTGACACTGTAAATTTTATTGCAAGAAATAAAGAAACCTTTTGAATCTATGTGAGCCAGAGGGATGAACTCAAGCTAAGGTATTTTATAAAATATTGTGATAAAATCACCTTTTAAAAAAATAATTTTTGGCTTCTAGCCCAGATGGAGTAACAGATCAGATTTTTCTCCTCTTTCATAAAACAACCCAAACTGTACAAAATATATAAAACAATAATTTGTGAGACACTGGACATCAAGAAACAAAGGACATAATCACTGAGACCAGGAAACAAAGTGATTCTTGTGATTTCCCACAGCTTACTTCCTTGAAAGAGTTTCCAGCCAAAATACAGGCAAAGGGAACCCAAGCATAGCCCAGCAGATTAACTGAGTTCAAATAAAAGAGATGAGAGGCTGGGGAGACTGAGGCAACCAGGCTTTGCAGGATAGAGTACTGGAAAGAAAAAAACTGCATGGTAAGAAAACTTCAGAGATCTGCAGAAAATTCTCCCTGGAGTATTTCTCTAAGTACTTATCATTGTATATGTATTAGGAACTGACCTGAGACTGAAAAAAGAACCACGTGAAAGGGCTAGTGGTAACAGTGTTCAGGACACACATGAGGCCAGGTATAGTGCTTTCTCTCACCAGCAGAACAGGCAACCTAACCTCAAGTTTTATGGGACATTGAGAACAGTCATAAAATAGCCTTCTCTAGTTAATGGGGAATAAATAGTCCTAGACTCACAATGCTCTGGTCCCACCTAATACATCTTAATAGGAAGACCTGAAAGGGTAAAATTGTTCCCAAGTAACTTTACTATGTCTGAGTACAATGCTTAAGAATATAGAAATACAGGGCTGCCTGGGTGGCTTAGTTGGTTGGGGGTACAACTTCGGCTCAGGTCATGATCTTGCAGCCTGTGAGTTTGAGCCCCTCATTGGGCTCTGTGCTGACAGCTTAGAGCCTAGAGCCTGCTTCAGATTCTGTGTCTCCTTCTCTCTACGTGCCTCCCCCACTAGCACTCTGTGTGTGTCTCTCTCTCAAAAATAAACAAACATAAATAAAAAATTTTTTAAAAAGAGTATAGAAATACAAAAAATATTTAGCACAAAAATAGTTAAAATCCATGATGTCTTCAATCCAATAAATCACTAGATATTAAAAAAAAGTAGGGAAGTTTGATTCATAGTGATGAAATAAATCAGTCAATCTTAAACTAGATTGGATTGATAAAGATCTTAGAATTAGCAAAAAAGAATATTAAAACATTAATTATAACTATGTTGCATAAGTTCAAATGTTAAATACATACGTAAAATATGTAAAAAAAGGTCATCCAAATGGAAATTCTAGAGATGAAGACTACAATATTTGTCATAAAAAATACAGAGATGAGATAAAAGGGAAGATAGATAGTACAGAAGAAAGGATGAGTGAACTTGAAGATGAGCAATAGAGAGTAAAAATAAAATATAGAAATTAATAAAAATAAAGTATATAAAATTAAAAAAAGAGCAAAGAATAAGTGAACTGTGGGGAAACTCAAAGCTTCTCAATATACACAAAATAGAAGGCATTAAGAAGAGAACACAGAAGGGGCAAGATGACTGAACATTTCCCAAATTTGATTAAAGCTATAAATTTCTTGTAGGTCACTGAACTCCAAGCACAAGAAAAAGAAAGACAATTATAAAACAAGTGGTAAAGACAAAAGCTAAAATTTACTCAGTGTAAAAAAACAAGAGAGGAACAAAGATGACAGATTTCTTATTGGAAATAATACGAGTTACAGAAGTACAGCAATATCTTTAGATCACTGAAAGAAAAATTTAACCCAGAATATATACCAAGAGAACATATCTTTAAAAAAGGAAGGTGAAATAAGGAGTATTTCAAACATACACAAAGAATTCATCACCACATTTCAAAAATATTTTAAAAATTTATTCAAGAGGAGAAAAATTATACCAGATAGAAATATGGATCTACATACACAAAAATGAAGACCACAAAAAATAGTAAGGGTTTGGGTAAATGTGTAAGATATTTTCTTATTACTTAAAGCACTTTTAAAGATAATTGACTGCTTAAACAAAAATATACATGTAGTACACAGTTTATAAAAAATATGAAATAAAATACATAAAACAGCAGCAGAAAGATCAGGAAGGGAGAAATGTAAATCTGTTACTACAGTATAAGGTTATATGATATTCATGAATGGTATAATATCACTTAAACTATGATAAGTGAAAAATGTACATTATAAACCATAAAGTAACCACAAAAATAATCAGTGATAGTTAATAAGCCACAAAGGAAAGAAAATGAAATTGTAAAAAAAATTAGCTAATCCAAAATAATGAACAAAAAGAGTAAGAAGGGAACAAATATAAAAAAGTTAGCAAGAAGATAGATTTCAACCTAATCATATAAATTATCAAAGTAAATATGAATGACCAAACACAAATAAAAATCAGAGATACACGCTTGCCCACTAGAAATAAAGTTCAAATATAAAACACAAATAGGATAAAAGTAAAAGATTGGAAAAACACATAATACGCTAACACCAATCAAAAGAAATCCAGAAAGGCTATAATATTATTAGACCAAATAGATTTCAGAACAAAGAATATTGCCAGGAATAAAGAAGGTCATTTCCACAATTACAGTTAGAAACTTCAATCATCCTTTTTCAATAATTAACACAAGTAGACAGATTCTCAGTAAGAATATGTAAGATTTGAATAAGATTATCAATCCAATTGTTTTACTTGACATTACTAGAACACTCTATCCAACAATAACAGAAAACACTTTATTTTCCATTACACACAGAATAAGCTATATTATTGGCCATAATACCACCAGTCTCAACTAATTTAAAAAGGTTCAAGTCATATGGTATATATTCTCTGAATACGAGGATTAAATTAGAAATCAGAAAATAATGATCTCTGGAAATTCCTCAGACACTGCTAAGTAATCCATGGATCAATGAAGGAATTAAAATGAAAATTAAAAAAATATTTTTAGTTGGATAAAAAAGAACACATGTCAAAATTTGTGGGATGACACAAAAGCAATGCTTAGAGAAAAATGTATAGTGTTACATGCCTTTATAAATATCAAATCAATAACCTCAGCTTCTACCTTGAGAAACTAGAAAAAGAAGAACAAATTAAACACAAAGCAAGTAAGTGAAAGGAATAATTTTTAAAATGGAATTCAATGAAATAGAAACAACTACAAAAAGGAGAGAAAAATCAATAAAACCAAAATCTTAAGAAGTTAAAAAGAATTAATAAGCCTCCACCTAGACTGACCAGGGGGAAAAAAAGACACAAATTACAAATATTAGGAAGAGAAAGACATGTCTTTAATACAGGCTTCCCAGATATTGAAAGGATAATTGAGCAATGTTGTGAACAAATTTATGCCAAAAAATTCAATAACATAGATGTCCCAGTTCATTAAGAAACAGAACCACAGTTTGCTCAAGAAAACAGATAATCTGAATAGGCTTATATCTATTGAAAATATTGAATTTGCAGATTAAAAACCTTCCAAAAAGAAAACTCCAGGTCCAGATGGTTTCACTAGTGAATGTGATCGAGTATTTAGAGAAAACTACAATACCAATACCACGCAAGCTATTTCAGAAAATTGAAAAGAAAGGAATACTTTAAATTTTTTTCTATAAAGCAAGAAGTACTCTGATACCAGAAAGTAGAGAGATAAAAATAAAGGAAAACTACAGACCAATCTCTCATGAACAGAGATGCAAAAACACAAACAAAAAACATTATGACTAATTGGGATATACCCTAGAAATGCAAGGTTATTTTAATATTTGAAAACCAATGCATGTATTTCCCCATATTAAAAACTGAAAGAGGAAAATGCTTAAAAACATGTCAAAGAAAGGTGTTTAACAAAGTCTAACGTTTCTTCTTGATTGAAAAAAAAAATTAGCAAATGAGGAAGGAAACTGGTGAAAATGATCACAAAAACCTGTAGTTAATATCACACAAAATGATGAAATATCAAATGCTTTCTCCTGAAGATCAGGAGCAAGAACATAAAAATATGTGTATTTTCTTCAGTTCTAGTCAATATTATACAGAAAGTTATGACCAGTAAATTAAAGGAAAATAAGTAACAAAATAATCATAACAAAGACACCCAGTCAGGAAAAACAAAGTAAAAATGTCTTTATTCGTAGACAAAATGATTTTCTATGTAGAAAATCCACTGGAATTTACTTAAAAATAAATAAATAGCTGCTAGAATAAATAAGAGACTTTATCAAAGTTGCAGCATGCGTTAACATACAAAAATCAATTATGTTTTTATAAGCTAGCAATGAACAGCTGACAACTAAAATTTTTAAAAACTATCATTTACAATAGCACCAAAAATATTAAACGTTAAAGGATAAGCTTGACAAAATGCAAACGTACTCAACGTTGAAAACTAAAAACACTAAAAACTAAAAACATACTTAGTCCATGGATTAGAAGACTTAATAAAGTTGTCAATTTTCCATAAATTAATCTTTAGATTTAATGCAGTCACAAAATCCCATCAGGCTTTTTTTAATAGAAATTCACACACTAATTTTAAAATCTATATAAAAATGCTAAGGTAAATACCTAGAATAGGCAAAACAATTTTGAAAAAAAAGTTGGAATATTCACACTACTTGACTTCAAGCTTAACAATAAAACTACAGTAATCAAGACAGTGTGCATCCTGAACAATGTGGGGGTTAAGGGCAGTGATCCCGAAGCATTCAAGAATCCACAGGTACCTTTTGACTCTCCCAAGACTTAATAGCCTATGACTGACCAAAAGCCATATTGCTGATACTATAAACATATTTTATATGTTATATATACATATAGATAGATATAGGTATAGACATAGATATAGATTATATAGTATGTGCTCACAATAAAAGTAAGTTAAAGAAAATATTGTTAAGAAACTCATAAGGAAGAGAAAACACATTTACAGTACAATAATATATTTAATGAAAAAATCTGCCTAACAATATTGTCATAGGATAGACAAATAAATCATGTGAACAAAACATGATCTAGGAACAGACCACGCATATATGGACAACTGTTTTTCCATAAAGATGCAAAGGCAATATGATGGAGAAAGTTTGGTGTGTTTACCAAATGATGCTGGAATATCTGGATATTCATATGCAAAAAAAGAAAAATCTTTATACACAAAGGACATTAAAAAATTAACTCAAATGAGGCAATTGGGTGGCTCTGTTGGTTAAGTATCTGACTCTTGATTTCAGCTCAGATCATGATCCCAGGATGGTGAGATCTAGCTCCACATTGGGCTCAGTGCTGAGCATGGAACCTGCTTAGGATTCTCTCTCTCCCTCTTTCTCTGCCTTTTGTCCTCTTGCAGTCTCAGTCTCTCTCTCTCTCTCTCTCTCTCTCTCTCTCTCTCTCTCTCAAAATAAGTGGATAAACTTTAAAAAATAAAAGTAACTCATGTGGATCAATTTATAAAACTACAAAAGTTTTAAAAGAAAACTTAGAAAAATTTTATTACCTTTGGTTAGCAAAAGATTCTTTTGATATCACCCCAAAGACACAACCCATTAAAGAACAAGTTGACAAAGTAGACTCCATTAAAATTAAGAACTTCTGTTAAAAAGACACTGCTAAGATAAGGGAAAGAAAATTAGGATACTGTATATTAATTCAATATTGGAGACTTGTATCCAGAATATATAAGGAATTTTCAACACTCAATAATACCAAATCAAAGCATCCAAAATAAAAACAAATGAAAGATTTAAACAGATACTTCACAATGAAGAAATATGGATGGCAAACTCATGAAAAGATGCTCATCATCATTTGTCATTAGGGAAATGCAAATTAAAACCATAAGAAGATATTATTAAACACCTATTTTACAATGACTAAAGCTAAAAAGTCCATCTATACCAATTATTGGGCAGGACATGGAACTTTCATACATTGCCAGGAGGAGTTTAAAGTGGTACAACCACTTCAGAAAACAGTTTGGCAATTTTTTGATAACTAAACATACATAGATCTTATGATCCAACCATTATACTACTTCGTATTTAGCCAGTAGAAATCACATGACCTTACAAATACTTTTCCACAAGTGTTCATAGCAGCTGCATTTGTGATATTCAAAAACTGGAAACAATCCATATGTCTATCAACAGGTGAATATCTAAAATCTGGTGTATCCTGCAATGGAATACTTCTCCGTAATTAAAAGGGAACGGAGTCTTCATAACACAAAAACTGAGTGAATCTCAAAATAACTATTCTGAGTTAAAAAGGAAGACTAAAGAAGTGCATGGTGTATGGTTTCATTTACATAAAATTCTAAAAAGTTCAAATTAATATGTAATAAAAGAAAGCAGGTTAGAGGCTACTTTCAGACAAAGCTCTCAAGAGTAAGAGTGGGAAAGGTAAGAGTATGGCATTAAAAATGGGAACAAGGAAGTTGGAGTGATGAATGATGTTTTTTTTTCTTCATTGTGGTGATTGTTTCATGTTTGTATACATTTGTCAAAACGAATCAAATTGTATATTTACAATATGCGTAGTTTATGGTATGCCAATTATACTTTTATAAAAAATTATTTTTAAGACTACTTTGCTATTTAAAGCTAAAAAACATTACTTTTCCAAAAGATTTTATATTAATGTACTATAGAAAATAATATTAAAATTAAAAGTATATAAGTAGTACTGTCAGGATATAGAAATATAATTATTGTAAAAATACCAGAATAGTTATGTTTGTGTTATCCAATACATATTTATTAGAATTCAGGAGTTTGTGGACCTTATAAACATTTGGTTGATATTTGAAAAATGAAATGAACAAGCAAATTGATTATGAAATAGTCATTTACTAAAATGTTTATACTATATGCACTATTGTTTTGTCTTATGTTGAATTACGAAGTTCTCAGATATGGGGAAAAACTACTTTATGACTTCCCTTCAACTTGAGTCAGGTTTCAGCCTTGAGCAAATTTCTATGAAGAAGGTAGAAATGATGAGACGTCTTTAAATGCTGCAGATCAAACACTGCCACTACAATGAAACCCAGAATGGCAAGCAAACAACAGTTTAGAGGACGTAAAAGAAATTCTGAACTTATTCCCCAGAAGCCATTACATTAGTGAAGTTTATCTCAGTCTTGAAATTCGCATAAGTCATGCGCTGAATTGAATTTACCACTAAGGCATCAGCATCAACTACTGCAGTGTCATCTTGTTCCCCTCCTAAATCACCTTATTCTACTCAAAGATAAAAGGCCGCTTTCATTTCTGTAGGGGACAGATTAAACATTAGCAGTCAGAAGCAATTGCTTTTCCCTTCAACATCACCTCTAGCCTTTTTACGCACAATACCCTCTCCAGGGATTTCCTGCTGGCTGAAGAAGAGGCAAATAACATTTGTGCCTCTGCACAGGACAGTTGATTCCAGGCTTTAAAACCGAGTTCTTTCAAAACAATGCATGAGGTCTTAGCAGGTGAGAGGTAAAGTCATAGAATAGAGCTTTGAGAAGCTCATAAATCTTAATCCAGCTTTCCCAGAAGTCTCTGCATATTGTTTAGAATAACTCATAGGGTATAAGTACATACATCATAAAAGACTACTTCAGCAGTATCTGACATTAGTATAGAATCTAACATTAGTCCTATAACTGTTGACCAAGACAGCCTTAACATTCCCTTCTGCTTAATCAGACTTTAGATAGATACCCCACTGACTACAGACCCCTGACCTCCCTTTTCTTAGAGGACTTTAGAAAACTCACAATTGTCAATTCTCTTTCTACACCTTTGAAATATAAATATTCTCCTAGAAAGGCAATGGTCAAGAAAGACAGAGACCCTATATCCCAGTCTTCATGGGAAGGTAGGAGCATTAACTTTGACAAGCGTCAATTAGTAAACACAGATGGCCTGGTCACATTGAACATAGCTCCTAACTAATGTCCTCTAGTTCTCTTCTGCTCATCCCAGTGCTTAAAAACTCTTCTGCTTCTTGGAGTTGAAATGAATCTCTCTCCTCTTAAATAAATTCTTCCCTGCTTAACTTCCCTGCCTGTTTAACTCCACTTGGTACAATTTTTCTTTGACACTGCCCTTGAGAAACCACTCCTTGCCGGCAACCATTAGGGTACAAAAGAGATGTGATACAATTTTTAGTAAAACAACTTACATATTTTTCGAATTTGAAAATCAAATTATGAATTAACCAAAGTTTGAGTCACTCTGAATTGAGGGTGGTGTGGCTGCCTGTTGTGACCTGAGTAGCTTGAGGGTTACAGAAATCTTGAATGCTTTCTCCATCATGATTCTACTTGCCTGCACTCCTTATCTATTTAATAATATTCACTGGTAGGAGACACTACAACCCTTTTTGTATTAGAAGATTTTGTCTTTACCTGTTATGAGATACCTCTGTGGTTTTGATTTCTGCCTGGCCTATTGATCTGAAGATGAGGTAAGAAAGACAAAGGAAATACCCAATGGGAAACCACAGTGAACGCTGAATTTTATAGGGCTTGTAATTGAAGTATCCCAAATCTATGGGTAGATAAAGGAACTCAAACAACTCTAAGTTTAAAAATCACAAAAACAAACTACTTTTCCCAGTTTCTCCTGATCCTATTTTCCCCATTCTTCATCACAGAATGTGAATGTTTTGAATGTGGAGAGGGAATTGTAAATAGTACTGGCTGCTGTCATAATAGAGTAAGCTGAGTTGACAATGGTCTCCTTTATGAACCTTGTTCGGATTGATCATTTTGGAGCTTGGCCTAAAAAGACTAAGTTGGTTTATAAAAATTCCAGACCAATATTTGCTTTCATAAAGTTATTCTAGGACCCCAAAAGGCCATGACTACTGTGAAAATGTGGTTCTGGCCCTGTGATAAAATTACTGACTGTAAGACTTAAATTTAAAACTAATTAGCTAACATATTATAGGGATATTAATTTTTTTTGCTCTCAATTACTAATTGTTAACATTTAGCCTTGTGTTTTCTTTGATGGGTTGCTACTATTTTCTATACCACTGTCTCTTCAGATGTGCTATTGCTGATATTTTCAAACTGGCATTGTGCTTAGTCTGTCCAAACTAAGGGACTCTTAACTATAGAAAACAAACTGAGGATTGATGGAGGGAGATGACAGGGAGGATGGGCTAAATGGGTGATGGAGATTAAGAAGGGCACTCGTGATGAACACTGTTAGGATTCCTTGGAACCACAGTAGAGGGGACCGCCATCTTGCCAGCGCAACCCAACGAAAAGCCCCTAGTAGCCTGCCAGAACGAATTGGAGGTCAACCAACCGAGCGACAGCACGACCTGACGCAAAAAAAGGCCAGCCTGGACCTAAACCCAGAACCGCTGCAGCTTAAAAACCCCACCCCACAACACCTGGGGGCGACTTCTCTGACTCCTCTCTCTCTCTCTCTCTCCCCCCCTGAGTCACTGAACCTCGCCCGAGACCTTAGTTCCCAAATAAAGCCTTTGACTGCTAAAATTTTTTAGCCTCTGACTCCTATCTTTACCCTGCCTTATGCCTGACCCTAACAAGCACTGGCTGTTTTATATATATGATGAACCACTAAATTCTACACCTGAAACCAATTTTACCATATGTGTTAACTAACCAGAATTTGAATAAAATCTTGAAAATAGGGGCACCTGGGTGTCTCAGTCAGTTGAGTTTCTGACTCTTGATTTCAGCTCAGGTCATGATCCCAGCATGGTGGGATCGAGCCCCACGTCAGCATGGAGCATAGAGCCTACTTAAGATTCTCTCCCTTTTCCTCTGCCCCTCTCCCCTGCACATATTCTCTCTCTAAAACAAATTTTTTTAATGTAAAAAATAAAGTGATTTATTAAAAAACAACTTGAAAAGAAAAAAAAGCTTTAGTATTATTATTGCTTACACTGTTATTCTTTCTCTCTCAAGCCTTAGTATCTGTGAGCTCCGTGTAATGTTGGCTATGAAGTACATAGGTGCTACAAGCATATTTACACACACAGTCTCCTACAAGGAAACTCAAAACCATTCTCGGGTATTCTACCTTGTTTACCATGAAAAACAAATTGCAGCTGTGGAGTAGGGCCTAAAAAGCCTGCAACTTTAGGATTTTTGCTCACAACCTTACTGTATTGTAACTCTACGTGAGTTACACCAGGAGTAAATATGTACCTAAAAATACAGAAAAGTGTTATTTATGTCCCTGGAAAAAATGATGTGGAGAGATGATTGAAATGATCACATGCAAATAGTGACATGATTAATATCAATGGCAACTACAAAATTTATGAACTCTTCTGAAAAATAGCATCTGAATTTGCATGTTTTAACCCTTTGAGATGCGCTCTACAGTACTAGGCCCAAGAGAACTAATGAAATAGTAGTCTTTGAGGTTTGCTGTTCAACGGAGAGATGGGATAAGAGAAAATGCAAATGTTTACATATGTATAGAGAACCAATATTCCTTAATGCTTCAAGAGATATTAAAGCACTTTAACACCCCATCACCACATCTGGTTTCCAAGAAGCTTATAAAAGAAATAGAAGAGATTTAACTTTTTTTTTATTTTATGGCAAGGACTTGAGATCTCTGAGGAAATCCAATGATTTGTCCAAAGCCACGACTTATAAATTCTTCTTATTCTTGTTTCACTTTTTCTTATATTTTAGTATTATTATTGTTTTAGATCCCAGCCTCACTATAGCTTTTAAAAACTGAAGGGAAGGGGCGCCTGGGTGGCTCAGTCGGTTATGCATCTGGATCTTGGTTTTGGCTCAGGTCATGATCTTAAAGTTCATGGGATCAAATCCTATGCTGGGCTTTGCTGCTTGGGATTCTCTCTCCCTTTCTCTCTACCCTTCCCCCACTTGTGCATGTGCTGTCTCTCTCTCTCTCTCTCTCTTTAAGTAAATAAGTAAACTTAAAGGACAAAAACTGAAAGGTATATGAGAGGTTGATGAGTTTCTGGGGAAAACATATTGTGAAGGTCTTTAATCATGCACATTTTTATTAAACATGTAATGTTTGTTAATCATTAAACATTCTGGTACTCATTTTACTTGAATTTTCAACAATTCAGTAAAGTTCACCATTCCTTTATCCTGGTAATACTCTACTTCCTGTAGCCATGAAATTTCTTTCCTTATTTCCCTCTTATTCACTTAGTCACAACATATTGGTGTCTTTTGCTTCCTTAGTCAGGTTTTCCATGGTCATATCCCTCAGGACTTAGCTTAGGTCTTAGCTCTGTCTTCTTTGTAGGTAGTCATACGGATGGACATATAATACCATGTGCAACTCCCAAATATGTATACTTATTGACCAGACTTCTTCCCAGATCCACTAACCTTAATGACCTATAAGCACTGTTTTAGAGTGAGAAAGACAATACAACATTCACTCTTCCAGCTCCAGCTAAAAGAGTGTGGGGAAATAGCCTCTCTATATCTCAGTAAATTCATTTGTACAGTGGGGAATACAATAAAACCACCTCAGAAGTTCAATTACATGAAGTTTATCAGAGCCTAGACATCTCCACTGGCATACTCACAGGCATCTCAGATTTAATCTACCCAAAATGACTCCTGCTGTTTCTCTGTGAATTCTAGCTCACCCAAACTTCTTTATATCAGAAACTGACAGGGCTTCCTTTTCCCACATATATCCGAAAGCTGCACTTAATTTTGCTCTTTCCCTTACCATCCCAGATACGAACTATTAGATTCGATCTATTGAATCTATCAATTCTACCTTCAAAATAAATTGTTACCATGTACCATTTTCTCCATGTCATTGTCACAACTCAAGACCAATCCTCATCCTGTCTTTCTTGGATTAATATACCAGCCACATAACTGATCATCCTATTGTTTTTACTATTGTAGTCTCTTCCATTCATTTATCCAATGAACAGCAAGTCCTTAAAAAAAGAAACAGTATCATGCCACTCCCACCCTTAAAATTTTGCAGCAGTTTTATTTCACTAAGAATTATACTAAAACCCTGTATCATTGTCTACAAGAACTTCTGTAACCAACCTCTTACCCATCTTTCCCTCCTTACCTCAAGCCCCTGCCTTCTTCATTCACAGTACTATAGTCACAAAGATCTGCCAAAAATTCTCAGAACATTTTAACGTTTTATTTATTTATGTATGTATGTATGTATGTATGTCTGTACGTATGTATTTATTTATTTATTTTGAGAGACAGAGAGAGATAGAGCATAAGCAGGGGAGGGGCAGAGAGAGGGAGACACAGAATATGAAGCAGGCTCCCTGCCCTGAGCTATCAGCACAGAGCCCCACGGCACTTGAACCCACGAACTGTGAGATCGTGACCTGAGCCAAAGTCAGATGCTCAACCAACTGAGCCACCCAGGCCTCCCCAACAATTCTCAAAATTTAACAAGCTCTTTCACACTGTAGGCCCGTTATACTTCCTGTTCCTTTTGGTTAAATGTACTTCCACTGGCTTTCAGCAAGGCAGTTTCCTTCCCATTCTTTAAGTCTTAGTTATTGTTTCAGAGCTCTGACAATCCTATTTACCACCCCTCACAGTTATTTTGTTTTTAAACACAACACTACACACTACTTTTTCCTTCAGAGTATATATTATAACTGTTATTATTTTTATTTCATATACGCATCTGTTACTATTTTATTTCTTGGTTTCATTTATTCATTTTTCAAAAATTTTGAGTGCTTACTACATTGTTTTGTTCTAGGTCTAAGGGTATAGTAATGCATGTACTCATAAGTCTTACTTTCTAGCAAGAGAGATGGAAAATAATCAAGTAAATACTCTGAAGGGAAATACAGCAGAGTAAGAGAATGTACAGTTGAGAGAAGGTTTGACTGGGTGTCTAGGATAGGATTTTCTGAAGAAAAGATACTTGAGCTTACACTTGAATGACATAAAGTAAACGTTTAGCAGCTATGAAGGAAAAGCAACACGTGCCATAGATTAAGAGTTTGGGTCCTGCATATGTAATATGTCTATAAAAAACCAAGTGTAAATAGGTAGTTGGATATATAAGCAATGCCTAATAGGAGATACAGAGAATGAGCGGTAGTCAGTCAGTTACAGGAGCAGTATGGTCACTGAAACGGAGTGTAACTGAGATGGCATTCTAGTGCTAGTATTCTAGTAGGAGTTTTAGGGAGAGATATAGATAACTTTTTTTGTTTGTTGCAGAAAGGTTAGAGAGCAACTGGTGAGTACTTTTTTGTATTAATCAGTAACCTCCTTTGTGTTTTGACTTCAAGTTTCTGACACTTAGGTTTCTCACTAAATGGAACCCCATAGTTAACTGCCAAAACTTCCCAACATAGATAGCAAAGGATTTTTATTCTAATATTCATGGTTTTGATTTCTTTCCAGAGTGAGTCAATCTTCTTGCTTTTATTCCTACTCTCCAACCTCTGACTGTGCTCAGCTTTATGCCAATCACATGGTTTTTCCTTAAGAAACTTGCCAGGCACTTAACATGGGCCATCTTTGTCTAAAAGGCATATTTAGTCTGAAAGATTTTTTTTTAAATTATCATTACTCTAAACATGTGACAAATATTAATTGATATTTTATAGCTAAAGTGGTAGGGAGAGGAGATGAATGATATTTTTATTAAAGTTGGATATTGGGGGGAAGTTTGCTATTTCAGGAATTTCTTATTGAAAGTAATCTTCCAAACATTTCAGGAAGCACTAGCTAAGAACATACTATTTAAAAGTATGTTATTATTTTTAAGATTTTAAAAAAGAAGCTTAAGATGCATAAATGCAAGCACTGACTTATTTATAAGGACACATTTGGGAAAATGCTTCCGTAAAACTATCAAGTTTTTTTGGCTCCATTTAACAAAATTAAAATGAACACTTTTATCAGTCCACATTATGACTCTATTGTGATCTTAAAAAATTAGCCCCTAAAGCTATTTTAATTTGGTCGATGGATGTATGGAAAGATTTTTATGATACTTTTTTTTCTTTATGAAGCAGAAAGCATCAAGAGTTTCCAAAACTACCATAACGTTTCAAAAGAATCAAAAGAATAAGCAAAGTGCTTGGGGAAGACAGAGTGTTGGGAAAGACTAGAAGGGTAGGGTTTAAAAATAGATGCTTGAAAATATATTTGCTTTGGCCATTTCACATTAAGATAATTGGTATCAAACACACAGCTGCAATTACCACATAATCATTGTCAATGTCGTGTGTAGGCAGATGGTAGCAATGTTCGGGAGAGGAGATAACACTGAATTTTTAACAAGTGACAAAAGGATTGGCATGGTGCAAACAGAACACCACTGCACTTGGCCAACAGCCAGGCAGCCCCATGTGTTGCCATCCTGCCACTTCACAGAAGGCTTACATGGTAAACAAGACAGTGGACTTTTTTCTGAAAGACACGGACCCACAGAACGAAAAAAAAATATATATATATATACACACACACACATATATATATATATACACACATATACATATATATACATATATATGTATATATGTATATATATATGTGTATATATATGTGTATATGTGTGTGTGTATATATATATATATATATATATATATATATATATATATATATGAAAGTGAGTAAATGCTTGCTTTTATATTCTAAAGCTTACCGAACTTGAAGCTTTAACATAGTAGCCCAGTACGGTATTCTGCCCGTGGTAGAAAGCGGTAACTCCAGTCGGAGTCATATAGCATTCTGGTTAAGAACAAGCACTCTGGGGCTTGATTAAAATACCAACTCTCTTAGTATTAGTTATATGACTTTCAGTAAGTTATTTTATTCATCTGTTCCTCCATTTGAACATCTAAAAAATGTGAAGAATAATAGGACGTACCAGTTTTGGGTAGAAGGAGAGCTGAAATGATGATTCTCGTGCAAGTGACTTACTGAAGGGCTGCCCTGAAGAAAGGAGAGGAGGTGAGAAGCAGCATAGAGCTGGGCAAGAACCTAAGCAAGTGTGAGGGCTCAGCTGGTGTTCTTGTTATCTCCAGCCGCATACTTCCTCCCAACTTAGTGGTGTAAAACAACAGTCATTTTGTTATCTCATGATTCTGGTGGATCAGGAATTTGAGGAAGATTCAGCAAAGTCAGATGGCTCAAATGATTAAAGGCAACTGGAACAATACAACTGGAGACAAGCTTCGGGTCCTCATTTCTTCCCGATGTTGCATCCACTGGAATTGGATAGCTCAAGAAAGTTTTTGCACCCACATGTCTAGCCCTTGGGCTGGGATACACCTGGAAACACCTGGACCTAGCCAACATCTGCTCTGTGTCCACCCAAATTCTACATGGCTTGTGCTCCTCACAGCATGACCTTCACAGGACAGTCATATGTTTTTACATGGTGGCTTACTTTCCCCAGAATAAACATTATAAAAGACAAATGGTGATTCAAAGATTCTTATAATCTAACCTCAGAGAGTTGTAGTGTTACTTTTGCCACATTCTTGGTTGCACAAGCCTAGCACAGATTCAATACAGAGGAAGATCACACGAAGACAAAAATACCAAGAGAAATGGGTTCACTGGAGAGCCATCTTGGAGAGTACCTGCTGCTGCTAGAGCCTATGTCAGCTTGAACCTATGGGAAAAACATGGAGTTGGTCCCACCTAGGCAAAGAGCCAGCCTTTTGTACTTTCATATGGATTGGGGCTAATCTCTCCAATAAGACTGTTCCAGACAGAGGGGAGGGCAATTCTTCAGAGATAAAGATATCTGTGAATAATTAGCACCCAGAACTCAACATCTACTGTATAAATGTACAGCCAGGAAAAGGTGAACAGAACAGGCCACAGATATTGTCTACACTGCTGTCATTGAGGGTTAATTTGAAGACTGTAGCATATACATGTTAATTAAATGGTCAATGAGAGGTCACTTTGATTTATATCTCTCAGTCCTCAGAAGCAGTTTTGCCCGGGATACTGTGTTTCATAAGGGGCCTGAGAAAGCATATCTACAGGTTAATACCCAACTAGCAAAAATTCCTTCTATTGTACATTTGATTATATTACTTAAGAATAGTCACAATTAAAGACTAATTATCAAACTCCTTTTACATTCTGTTACATATACAGAGAGGTTTCTAAGAAGCATTATGGTGTAAAAATTAAGGAACTTCAAATGACATTGCTTCTAATAAGCCACCTTAATTGGCACTTGGATTTCAAAGAAATTTTAAGATTATCAATAACCTTGTTGAGCTCCAATGAGGTGCTAATTACTGCAGGATTAGCTTGGTATGCATTATTTTATCAAGTCTCATAATACTCCCATGAGATAGATATTATTTTCCTTATCACACTGGTGCACAAGCTGAAAATCAGACTAAGTTTTAATGTATAAATGTACATACTTGAGTAGTTATGAAATAGTATTGGATCTGAACCTGGATCTCTTTAATTTTAAAACTCTGCTTGCTAATCATACAGTAATCTATGGTCAATACTCTGAAAGTGGTTATTTTGCAAGGAATATGGAAGCTTCTTTCTAAATGTCTATGGTGTCACTAAGATAATTTGTCTAATTTTTCTTCAGGGAAACAAAGGCAGATTTTTGGATCAAAGGAATTGCCAAAGGTTTTATTGATCATTCAGAGGAGCACAATAACTCAAGGAGAAAAATCTTTAGTTCCTTAATGAGTCTATTGATATAAATAATACCAGTGTAGCTACAGTATTCTGACCAATGAATTATTACCGTGTTATCACAGCCAATAAAATTTCTATGTTTTTAACTTTTTAAAAAAGAAAATGAATAATTGTTCTTACTACTGTATTATATAAATACTGGTTCTACTAAGCGGCAGATACATTACCAATATAAAAAAGGACTGGCTTTTCAACTCTGCCATTTTTCCAGTGAGTAGGATTTTAAATTTGGGGAGGAAGAAGGAAATGTGCTCTCTCTAATTAAAAAAAAATGTATTTAGTTCTAGTCTCTCAGTTACTAGTTTGATATTGTTACCTTACAAATTAGAAAATCAATCATTAGAATATTTTAACATGTTTAAGTCATATTAGTAAGTGGCAAAAAATCATGGATATTTAGGGAGGTGAATTGCACATGTATTCTGTTGGAGAAAGAAGTAATAATTCTGCCAAAGAGAATACATCAATTCTACTTACTTTACAAATAGCATATATGTGGGGTGCCTGGCTGTCGTAGTCAGTAAAGCTAAAGATTCTTGATCTCAGGGTTGTGAGCTCAAGTCCTATGTTGGGTGTAGAGATTCCTTAAGACAAAACAAAACACCAAGAACAAAGAAATGATAGTATATATGAGTACTATCAAAATAAATATTAAAGTAAAATTATTTTTATAGCATTTATAAGACACAGTCCAAAAACAAAGAATTTAGGCACATTTGGAGCAGAAGGTACAAACGGGCAGGGGACTCAGAATGCAGTTAAGATGGAGCCTGGTGGTGAAGCACCGTGTAGACTGTGTTAAAAGGAAGTTTGGATTTTAAGCATTCTTTATTTAGAGGTTATTATATTAGCCTCTTGAATATAAACCATTTCACACACTGTCCTCAAGATCATATGAGCAACAGAAACTTCAAAGGAAACCATACATGACCCATGCCTTCAGCATCATTAGAAGATCAGAAATTCCACCAATTTCCCATCAATGTAGAAAAACATAGTCCAAATCCTGACGGAGCTAATGCTGAAACACACACCATGACTGCAGGATTCTGTGCCTGGCGAGCAGACTAAGAAAGATTTACATGCAGAAAAAGAGGATAGCAGAGTGGAGACCTTAGATGTAGCACAGAGAAAAAGTCTAACACCAAGTGCTAAAATAGTGAACACAGATATCTCCGCCTCATTCACAGCACCACCTGTTGGAAAAGGGCTTCAATGAATGTGGAAATAAAAGTTTGCAGACTTGCACATGCATCGCTCTGGGAGAGGATTAGATAAATGCAAGAAGAATACTGCATCTTGGAGATTTGAAGTGGAGGGACAGAAAGAAGGAACGGGGAAAAATTCATGTGCAGAAACGAAAGAGAACAAGATATTGCAAACCCACTCTGCACTACCACCACCAGTATCAGCCATTAAAGAAACTGAATTTCATTATACAATTGCCGAGGGTGCTCTTCAGTTAGGATTCCTGTCCATGAAATACTTAGGAATAAAATTAAAAAAAAAAACTTTGATAAATCACACTTAAATGGCATGGAGTCCTCTCGAGAAAATATTAAGTCAAGTTTAAAGTTCACATAGAGTATGCTGTAATGTATATATGGAAGAAACGAAAACAGGTATCTGTTCAGTTTTAAAGAAAGAAATACAGGAAATAGAAACCAAAAAGCAATGAAATTAGTGACCTATAAGGAGAAAAGTGGGTGTGAAATGGCATAAAGGAATAGGCGAGTGATGACACCTTTCTGAGTGTCATATTGTTGTAATTCTGTCTTTTGGAAGAATACTAGAGTTCTACGTACTCAAAACTAAAGGTAAGTCAACAAGAATTGGATAAAACTTCAGATTTTATCAGAAGATGATGGTAAGCAATTGCAGGTGATTAAATAGGAGGAAAGAGTTGGTGAATTTTGAGTTTTCAGAGTTCATGTTAAATGCAATGTGGAGAAACAGAATACCAACTAGGAGTATAAAATAGAGAAAATTCACTTTTCCCTTCCAGAGTACATGCTTGGAAGAGGCTTATTAGAAAGCTGATTTCTGGGGCACCTAGGTGGCTCATTGGTTAAGCGTCCAACTCTAGATTTTGGCTCAGGTCATGATCTCATGGTTAGTGAGTTCAAGCCCTGCGTCAGGCTCTTTGCTGACAGTGTGGAGCCTGCTTGGGATTCTCTTTCTCCCTCTCTCTGCCCCTCCACAGCTCACAGTCTCTCTCTCTCTCTCTTAAAGTAAATAAACTCAAACAAAAAAGAAGAAGGAGAAAAAGGAGAAGGAGGAGGAGGAGAAAGCTGATTCTTGAGGGTAGTTTTTGAGGCCCTGAGCAGCTCAAATGCATGGTAGGTGGCATCACTTTCTTCAGTGTGAGCTGACTGGTCTCTTGGTATGCAGAAGCAGTACAGAAGAATGCCTGTAGAAGCAGATACCCAATCCAGAGAAAGGCATGAAACAAGGCCTGGACTATGGACCAACTTCAGTTCCGAGACTGAAAAAGAAATCCAAAAACATTGGAATGTAGTTGAAATTCTGGAATCTGCCTGGGAGGCCAGAAGACCCTGCTTTTATCAGGTATTAAATATCCTCTATTTATCATGATACACCAAAGGAAGGTTATTAATTATTAAAGAGGCCAATGTGAAGAGTCTAATAATTCTTTTAAAAAGATAGAATATAAAGATATAGTGTGTGTGTGTGTGTGTGTGTGTGTGTGTGTGTGTGTGTGTATAAATAGATTTATTGATTTGGGGTAGGCAGAAACTAGCATTTTCTTTCTAATTAATAAATGGGAAAATAACATAGCAAGGAGATAGCAATAAGTCATAAAAATCAAAGAGAAATGTTCTGATATAATTACATAAGGTCAATGTAATCACCATAAACTCAACTAGGATTCTTGCAATTTGACAGTAAGACACAGCAGATTATAGATTTTAGAACATGATTCTTAGAAGAATAGATCTGAAACAACCTGTCTAACAGATGATGAGCAAAATCATTCCAACAGAACTATTTCAACTATACTCTCACAGATAGAAAGAGTTCAAATTTACTGTTACTTTGATTTTCTCACCTGCTGGCATAGGTTGGTACTCAAATCAATGGAAGAGAAAGCTCTGGATTGTAGATTAAAGCCCTCAGGTGGGGGGAAAACTCAGAGAGTCATTCTGTGCTCATCTCCCCAATTCAGTAGCACAGTCAGAATGATCAAAGTAAAATTGGGCCTTATTGTTTAAAAAACAATAAAAATGTAAACTTTTAAGACACTAAAATTCTGTTCAATGTAATTCTCCACTCAGCCCTGTGTAAACAATTGTGGTGATGAATAGCAAAAGTGTTACTTCTGAATCTGAAAGACTCTTCTTGTAAAACAAATCATGTTTATGATATACATTGCTAGAGGGGGTTCAGTCCTCCAGGTCTCCATAGAATTCATGATGACATATCTAAATCTTTATCCTGTGGCAAGTATTTATATATATATGAAATGTCCAAACTAACAACACAACTAAAAGATTCAGTGTCCATAATTCAAAGATATAGGAAATAAGATGTTATCAAGTATATATGCATGGCAGATGGTAGTATTTATAGAACATTCACTATTTTCAAAGAGAAAGTAGATTCTTTGAAGATGTGGGAAGGAAAAAAAGAGAGACATTTCCTGTCCTTCACAATGTTAGTATTTGTTTGGTTATTCAGAACACATTCCTGATAAACTTGGAAGCAACTACAAAGCAATATATTAAAACTGCAAATTAAAATAATGTATACTGTAAAAGTGTAGGAAAAAAAAACTTTGAATAAGGGAGGAATTAGGGGTGGGTGTGTTTAAGTGGAGAAGGCTTCCTTTTAGAAGTAAGAGGAGCCAGGGTACCTGGGTGGCTCAGTTGGTTAAGCGTCCAACTTCGGCTCAGGTCATGATCTCACAGTTTGTGAGTTCAAGCCCTGCATCAGACTCTATGCTGACAGCTTGGAGCCTACTTTGGATTCTGTGTCTCCCTCTCTCTCTCTGCCCCTCCCCCACTCATGCTCTGTATCTCTGTCTCTCTTAAAAATAAATAAACATAAAAAAAAAAGAAGTAAGTTTTAAAAATTGGTATAGAAGTGAAGGGAGCAGTCCAAGAAAAGAGTATGGTGTATCCCTAGCTATCTTGGTAGATATCTCTACAAACATTAATAAGGAAATACATAAAGTAAATTATATTTTCTTAGATGGAGAATGTATCAAGTGTTGATATGATCCTTAGGCCATTGGAATGACACGAGTAAACATGACATAAAGAAAGAACAATTAGTTGTACTTTAGTAGAAAATGGTCAGGATATTATACATTTCTCCAGGTGTGAAAGCATGGAAAATGAGTGTGTGGAGATTCCACTGATGATACTATCCAAACAGACAAAGAAACCATTGACTGGAAGCCTTGGAGGTATCCAAGAAGCCAGGGCCTATAGTGATAGGAAGAAACTGAGGATAGGACAGCAAAATAGCATGCTCCTCAAAAGAACAGGGTTTTGTTTTTTCATTGTTTCAATAATAGGATGAAGAAGTAATGATCTGTGTTGGGGTATAAAGGGTGACCAAACATCACCTATCTTTTCCAACTGACCCAATTTTCACAGAAATTAAGAAATGAGATTCTGGCACAGAAAGATCAAGAGATCACACTGAGTTGTTTTGTTTTGTCTTTTGCCCCAGCACTGTACTTTTATTTCTCTACCAACTCCCTGTCAATAGGTGGTTACAGGGCCCTGCCACTCTCCCCCACCTCAAGACCCCCTTTCCTCCAGCAGGAAAGAAGCAGAGAATCTCTGCGGGCTGGTACCCCCTAAGGATCACACTGGTTTTAAGTAACAGTTAACAATCACTATGGCCAAGTGCATTGTACAGTATTTTAAAGTTGTACTAAGTTACTTAATCTTCACAGTGCTATTGGATAAAATATTATTCTCTCCATGAAACACATGAAGAGATTGAGGTTCACAGTGCTAATTAAGAACAGAGCTAAGGGTCATCTGGGTGGTTCAGTCAGTTGTGAGACTTCTGCTGAAGTTATGATCTCACTGTTCTTAGGTTCCAGCCCCACAACCAGCTCTGTGCTGATAGTTCAGAGCCTGGAGCCTGCTTTGGATTCTGCCATCTCCCTCTCTCTCTGTCCCTCCCCCACTCGTTCTCTCTCTCTCTCTCTCTCTCTCTCTCAAAAACAAATAAAAACATTTAAAAATTTTTTTAAAAAGAACAGAGCTAAGAGTAAAATTTGTCTGAGTCGAGTTGTTACTAGAAAATGTTGCCAAAGTTTATAACAACAATGGGCTTCCAAAAATTAGACTATGAAACTAGATTTACTCACTCAGCTATAAACAGCACTGCAGTGTCTCAGACTTCTCCAAGGAACTTCTTTCTCTTCTCTAATAAAGTGAATGGAATGGAAGTGTAGACCAGAATGTATGCTTCCTGTGTGTACCTTACCTCCCTGGAGGAAGAAGTAGGAAGGGCCCATTTCTACTACTCATTCAGAGACAAGTCATGTTTCCTCCCTCTGGGCAGAATTAAGTAAGGTGGTAGAAAAAGATCAGTGTTATGCTAGTGGAAACCCCTGTCCTGCCTGTAGCAGAAAGCACAGTCTGTGTCCCTCCTTGCACACACTCAAAATGTCTAGAAGCAGAATGAAAGAAAAATAAAGACTTGTCTGACCTCTTGATCGTGAGATGTGAGCTGAAGCAAAATAGGCCAGCAACCCCATCCTCCGAATGTTACCTAAAAAGTAGAATTCTCATGAAGAACTCTAGGTAGCATTGTGTTAAGCAAGCAAAAAATAAATAAATAAATTCAGTAAAGGTATGGATGATTTAGGAGAGTTTGAATAAAAAGAAATACATATACACATATATCACGCATATACATGTGTGATGTGAGATATGTAGAGAGAGAAAGACAGAGACAGAGATAGCAGTCTTAGAAGGCTCAGGTCCAGTAAAGAGGTCTGGGAGGAAAAGGAGAACTATAAGTTTGGGTTAAAGAAGTGTGAATATGACAAAATAAAGATGGCTTAAAAGGAGCTATTGGTAAGTATGTTTGGTTTCCTCTTTATAACCACCTGGTGGATGATGTACATTCTGGCCTCATTTAACTGAGGATCTGAGGACAATATTCCTTTTTTTTTTTTTTTTTTTTTTTGGCTTCACACCCAGCACAGAGGCCAATGTGGGGCACCACTCACAACCCTGAGATCAAGACCTGAGATGAGATCAAGAGTCAGATGCTTAATGGACTGAGCCACCCAGGTGTCCCAATATTCCTTTATCTCTTGACCTCCTGAGATTGCTAGTGTCAGGGGACAGCTACAAGCAAGGTGGCCTTGACACCCTCATGCATATTGGGTAGAGGGCCTGGAGGAGGAAGAGAAATAAATAGTTTAATACTTGGAAGCAGCATGACTATTTTCTGTGGCTAGTGTAGTATTAATCTTCAGTTTTAAATACCCAGGAGGTATTAGCAATGAATATATTTAGCAAAATGCCATGGTAGCTAAAAGTACAAACTGGAGATAGATATTAGGGCTAGGAATTGAGCCTAGGTTAACATTCTAAATGGAAAGATTAACTGGAACTACAGGAAAGAGGGCAAAGAGGGGAAAGAAATAAGATGAGAAAGGGTCAGAAGAAATTGTCAGAGAGAAGGGAGACAATTTAACAGAGTACAATTTAACAGAGTACAGTGTCCAGGGTTCACAAGATTTTCAAGAAGGTTTTTTTTCAAGAAGATTTTCAAGAAGAAACACAATCAGAACAACTGAACCCAATAATACAGGGCAAGGCATGTTTCAGAACTAAATGAAGCCTGTTAAGAAGGAACTGCAGATATTCAAGAGAACATTTTCCATTGGGTGGTTAAAGAAAAAAAGTTCCGGATTCAAGTGGATAAGGAGATCATCTGAAATGAAATGATTGGCTAAGAGAATGGGAAAGATTGAGATCATGATAAAAGCAGTACATAGATGAATGATAGAAGGATGGGAGGTTGTAGTCAGAGAAACACATGAGAATCTGAGTGTTTGAAAGGGAAGACATGTTTTTCAAATATCATTTAAATTGTGGTCTTGGTTTGCACTTCCACTAAGTAGAAGTCAAAAATAAAGATTATATGTGACACTTAAAAATTGGGGGTACCCAGTAAACCTTAATTTTTTTTAGCATGACTTCAGAAAAAATGGATTTGACTTAAAAGTTACTACCAGTTTCCATCTCAGATTAAGTGGTATATACCACCTTGCCTTTAAAATCATTTGAGAAACTCACCTAAATAGCAAATGTAAAATAATTGAAAACTTCTTGCTGAAAAAAGCTATAAAAGGCACCATTCTCTGGCATGTGAGAGTTTCAGATTGGATGTTTTACTTGCCAATCATCCAGGATCAGTCAAGAAGTCTAGCTTTGAACCAGAGTAGAGAGAGGCTTCTCTTCTCTCTAGGCCCAGGACACATTTAATTTAGACTTTAGGCAGGGGAGTGTGGGCAAAGGCACCTTTTTTGAAGAGACTGGTTGATCACTATACCATCAAGACAACGCGGGAGCCACAGATAGAGACCAATAGAGGGCACCCCTATGAGAGGCATAATCTCAGGACTCCAAGAGCAGTGATTAGAATTCAAAGTTTCCTTTTTCTTTCATTTAAACCCAAGTTTTCAGTAAAGTTCATTAAGGTCAGTAAAGTTCATTAGCTCTGCACTGAACAGTGAAGAGACTGGCTAGTGCCCACCCTTGGAGAAGGGATGATAGTATAACAGAGCAGCAGCAACTTGGAGACATTTATGACACAGTGACAAGAAAGGACCTATAGAAAGCGAAAGCAAATATTCAAAAAGAGAATAGGTGTAGATGACAAGTAACTACCACCTTTTCTTGGGGAGTCCCAAAAATTTATCATAGAAAAAAAGCAATTTGAAAATATAAACTTCTTAAGCTTTCAGGATGCAGGCTGTGGGAAACATGGCTGGCTTAAAGACTGCGTAATTTCTGAGTTCCAGATACATAAACAAACTCCAATTATAAAAAACCATATTGTTTTCTGAGAACATGCTTATGTATCAACTGGAATTTATGATACACTTTTCAATAAAAATCATTTCAAATGTTTTTTTTTTAATTTTTATTTTTAAAGTAGTCCACAAAGCATCTCTAACTCACTGCATTTGATTTCTGGTGCTTATGATGATGCAATCACTCTACGAAACATCTTTATCATATTATCTCTATTAATTCTCATAATAATTTTATGAAGTGGCTACTGCTATACTATTTTTCTGTAGATAAAGTAACTGGCATATTCAGCAGTTTTCAATGCTCAATGTCACACAGATAATGTGGGGTTCTGCTGGGATATGAACACAAAATATCAGACCTGAGAATTTACACTCTTAAATATTACACATCGTACTGTAATACACTGTAATTATGGAACCAAATAATTGTGTATGTATGGAAATGTGAATGTCAGTGTGAGTGTGTGTGTGTGTGTGTGTGAGAGAGAGAGAGAGAGAGAGAGAGAGCAAGCAGGCACATAATACAAATTGCAACCTTAAAATCCAGGAGTATACACTACCAAAAGTAGTAAGAAGGTCCCCTCCCACACACACACTTTGCAGTGATGGTTGTCAGTCTGCTATGTCCTAACTAAATGGTTATTACTCTATTCATCTGAGACAGCAACCTAGTAGATGGGCATTCATGTAATGGGGGGTCACTGAATTGAGGCTCAGGAAGCTTCTTGGTCTAGAAAGCAGATTGCTAGTACAGTGTCCAGAGTGCAGCAAATGATAAAAAAAGTTAATTAAATGAGTGAAGAAGTAAACAGAAAAGACCCAGGGGCAGGGAGAAGTGTTGCCCTTGCAATAATTTCTTCATACATAAAGAATTAGATAAGTAGAATTTTCTACTTGCTTAAGAGTAATATATGCAAAACCATGAAGTGGTTATATATGTAATATATGTGAGTATATACATGAGAGTAATATATGTGAAACCATGAAATATATGTGGATCCATGCTGGAGTGGGAACAAAATGAAACAGTGTGGGGTGATTGCAATTGTTATAGGCTGAGAAAACAAAAGAAACAGAAAACTGAGTCAAAAGAACAAAAGGAGTTACTATCCTAGAAGTCATGGATTTCATGATTTCTGTGAAGATGCAACTTCTTGTTTATTCTGTTCATTGAATAGGTGTGAATGAGCTTTGTTTTACCTTTACCTTATCAGAACAACGTTGTCATTATTGATCATTTTAACTACATATGCAGCATTTATAATAGATCTTTCTGGGTATTGGCATGCAATACCACCAAGGATATTTCACAGGCAAATTTTAAAGAAATGTGAATATTTTCCAGTGTATTAATTTTGGTTTGCTTATGTTCGAATGACTTCCAGATTAAATATTAGAGAAAGAAGTCACTCTGCGTAGTTTCATAAAGCCTGGGGAAAACACAAACAAGAAGCTAGAAATATTTTTCAAAATTCCTAAACCTCTTAAAAGAGCTAACAGACTCAAAAGACTAATATCATTCTAAAGTTTATTCAAAATGAATTTTAGATTGGGCAGAGGCAGTGATTGACAACAGGAAATATGAGTGAAAAGGAGCTTAAATAATTTGGTACATCATGACATGTCTCTGCCAGCATTTATTCTACAATAAATAAATGCAAGGTCTATAAATTATTTAGTTCCAGAGTCTGATTTTATTGTTAAAGAATACTAACTTTTAGAAAAGTAGCGACACAATCCTTCCCATTTCTTTTTTTTTTAAGTTAATTTACTTAATTTGAGAGAGAGCACACAAGTGGGGAAAGGGCAGAGGAAGAGGGAGAGAGAATCCCAAGCAGGCTCTGTGCTGTCAGCTCTGAACCCCAGGTGGGGCTTGAACTCACAAACCATGAGATCATGACCTGCTCCAAAATTAAGAGTCAGATGCTTAACCGACTGAGCCACACAGCCTTCCACCTCCATTTCTTTTTCATTGTACATTTTTTCTTGAATATTTTTTCAAAGGGATTTGTTCATACTTCAACAATGTCAGACTGAAAGCTGAGTTTCCATGTTACTTAGGAAAAATGTAATTTGCTTTCTCCAATAACTTAGCTCTTGAAAATCATCTCTAAATCAAATTAGTAGTAATCAATAATTTAAAATGCAGTAAAGAATGTCACAATTAAAAAGACAAGTCAACAGTGGATTATTTTGCAAAGTAATAACTTTCTTGAAATGCTAGTCATTTTCTAATGTAAGTTTCCTGTATATGTGTTTTCTTAATATGGACAGATGCACATTCACTTGCATAAGATATTTTATCTCACATAAAATTTGTACCTAATCAGCTTTTATATTAGAATTCTATATCAATTCTTAGACTAGAGAGCATGGAAGTCACAAATCTCAAAAAATTATTATAAAAGGCTGACAATTCATAAAGATAATAAAAACCAAAGGAGTCTGTATAAGGTCGAATCATTTTGAAATCACATATGTGAAAACACTCAGCTGAATTGCTTCAGGTAAAGAAATGAACAAAATATCAGTGACTACAAAAATAATCATTCAAGTTGCCCTTTCCTGCAACCTTGAAGTTGAGCGTTGGCACATGACTTATTTTGGCCAATGAAATGTGTGTGGATCTGACATGTGTCACACTTGAGCAGAAACATTTAACAGCAGAGTGCAATCATCCGTTCTTGTTCTTCTCCTGTCTTGACAAATATGGAAGTGCATATTGATTTGGAGGTACAACACTGAGCCATCTTATGGAGCACAGCTGCCCCAGAGAGTTATTCAGGCATCCAAGGACTCTGTGTTAGCAAGAAATAAACGTCTGTTGTTTTAGCACAGAGAGCAGCAAGCTTTATCTATAAGGGTAAAATAGTAAATATTTTCAGCCTTGTGAGCCAAATGCTCTCTATCTCAACCACTCATTCTTTCCATTCTAATGGGAAAGCAGCCATAAACAATATGTAAAGAAATGGGTGTGGCTGTGTTTTAGTAAAACATTATTTATAAAAACAGGTGGATGGCCTGATCTGGCTTTGTTTTGAGCCACTGAGATTTTCACGTTGATTCCTGCTGCAACATAATTTATAATGACCTAATACAAGCATCTTTTACTCTTTGTTGTCCAATACTGTTCTATCAGAGAGGAAAATGGTTGTGGTATGATATGGAAAGGACGGGAATGTATCCCTGAGAGGGAAGGAGAATAGTCAGCATGGCATCCCACTCTTCTCCAAGATAACCGTTTTCCTCTCCACAACTCATAGATGTTGATCAGTGCCCAAACTAATTTTTGTTTAATTTTTTAAAATTCATTTATTATTTTGAGAGACAGAGACAGAGAGATCCTAAGTGGGGAAGGGGCAGAGGGAAAGAGAATCCCAAGCAGGCTCCTCAGCATCAGTGCAGAACCCGATGTGGGGCTCAAACCTGAGAACTGTGAGATCATGACCTGAGCTGAAGTTGGATACTTAACCAACTGAGCCACCCAGGCACCCCCAAACTGATTTTTTAAATAACAACTTTATTGAAATATAATTCACACATGATAAAAGTCACTCTTTGAAAATGGCTGACTCAATGGTTTTCAGTATAGTCCCAGAGTTGTGCAATCATTACCACTAATTAAGAACATTTTCATTATCTCCAAAAGAAACTCTGTACCCATTAGCAGCAGTCATTCCCCTTTCTCTCTTCCCCTCAGTGCCCAGCAGTTACTAATCTTTGTTTGGAGTCAGTAATTTGCTATCCTCAACCCTTCATATAAATGGAATCATAAAATATGTAGTATTTTGTAACTGGTTTTATTCACTTAGCACAGTGTGTTGAAGGCTCATCTATCTTGTAGCATGTACCAGTACTTTATTCCTTTTTATTGCTGAATAATCTTTCATTATATGGATATACCAATTTTGCTGATCCATTAATCAGTTGATAGATATTTATGATGTTTATGTTTTTTTTGGTTATTGTGAGTAATGCGGTTATGAAATCTGTGGTCAAGTTTTTGCATAAAAATACACTTTCCTTTCTCTTGAGTACATATCTACAAGAGAAAATCCTGGGACAATTGGTAACTCTGTGTTACCATTTTGAAGAATTACCAAACTGTTTTCCAAAGTGGTTGAATCATTTTACATTCCTACCAGGAATGCAATGTTTCCAAATTCTCATCAACACTTGTTATTGTCTGCCTTTTTAGACATCTAGTGAGGATGAATACTAGCATTTCCTAATAACTGATAATGTTGAACATCTTTTCATGTGCCTTTTGGACATTTGTATATCTTTTTTGCAGAAACATCTATTCAAATCATTTGCGTATTTAAAAAAAAATGTTTAGGTATCTATTTATTTTTGAAAGCAAGAGAAGCAGAGCACAAGTTGGGGAGGGGCAGAGAAAGAGACACACAGAATCTGAAGCAGGCTCCAGGATCCAAGCTGTCAGCACAGAGCCCAACATGGGCTAGAACACAGGAACTCCGGGATCATGACCTAATCAGAAGTCAGACTCTTATCCGACTGAGCCACCAGGCGCCCCAATCATTTGCCTGTTTTTATTAGGTTATCTTTCTGTTGTTGAGTTTTAAAAGTTATTTATGTATTCTAGTTACAAGAACCTTCTCAGATACATAATTGACAAATATTTTCTCCTTTTCTGGGGTGTTGTCTTTTCACTTTCTTGATGGTATTAGTAATGCACAAGATTTTAAAATGTTGATAAGGTCAAATTTATCTGTTTTTTTTTCTTTTCTTTTCTTACTTGTGCTGTTGTTGTCATATGTCAGAATTCTATGCCAAACCGAAGGTCATAAAGATTTACCCTTATATTGTCTTCTAAGAGTTTTATAGTTTTAGATCTTCAATAGCAGTGTCTTTAGTGTAAACCCTGACAGTTGGCTTTTCTTTTTGTAATGCAAGTGCCTGATTTAAGCTTTGATTGCTGAGGCATCCACTTCAAAGAGGCATCAACTTCAAAGATGGCTATCTGGAATAAAAACATTGCAAGCCACAGGACTAGATAAAGCTAAATAAAGAATCAAGTCAACATCCCTGACCCCAGACTCCTTTGTTTTAGTGATCTTGGTTAATTTCAATAACTGACCATCGAGGCCACTTGTTTTTTCTCTTCTTACATTTTGAATTTCCACTCTTACATTTTAAATCCACCAATAAGAAGTGAGATCTTGCAACCCTAGACCCCCACTTTCAACCCCAATGAAAGCAGAACCCCAGGCCTGTGCTCGCTCTCTCGCTCGCTCTCTCTCTCTCTCTCTCTCTCTCTCTCCCCTTCACCTCATTGTGTGGCCCCAGATGTGCTATGTAATTTCCAGAACTTGTTAAGTAACCAACCATGTCTCTTTCAAAGGTTCCTGATGGTTATTGCTGAAGGCATCTTGCAATCATAATAAGAACCACAGGGGCTTGATCTCACCACAGTGCTGGTTATTGACAGGCTGAGAATGACACAAAAGAGTGTTTTATTCATTTTGAGTTAATTTATCTAATTTAAGTTAATTTAAATTTATAAATATAAATAAATACAAATATAATTTGTTGAAAAGACTATTTTTCCCCACTGAATGGTCCTTAAATTTTTGTCAAAAATGAGTTGACTATACACACATGAGTTTACTTCTGGACTCTCAATTCTATTGCTTAGATTTATGTTCTATCCTTATGCCAATAGTACACTATCCTTGATTATGGTAGGTTTTTAATAAGTTTTTAAATCATTAAGTATCAGTCTTCCAACTTTGTTCTTTTTCAAGATTGTTTTGGCTATTTTCAGTCATAAATTCTATGTGAATTTTAGAATCAACTTGTCAATTTCTACAAAGACGACGGTGAGATTCTGATAGGTATTGTATTGAATCTATAGACCAATCTGTGGAATACTGTCCTCTTAATGTTAAGTCTTCTAATCCATGAATACACCATGTCTTTCCATTTATTTAGGTCTTCTTTAATTTCAATCAATAGTATTTTATAGTTTCATAGTTATTGTACTTCCTTTGTTAAGTTTATTCCAAACTATTTTATTCTTTTTGATGCTGTTGCAAATGCAATTGTTTTCTTCACTTCATGTTTGCATTGGTAATTACAAATATATAGAAATACAATTAATTTCTGTATATCAATTTTGTATCTTGCAACCTTGCTAAATTTATTTATAGGTTCTAATAGTTGTTTAGTGGATTCCTTAGGATTTCTATGTACAAGATGATGACATCTGCAAATAAATATTGTTTTACTCCTTTCTACATTTTATAGAGGAGAAAAATTTTGGAGGTCTTTACTCTGTTGTTCGAGAATGCTTCTTCCATCCGGGTTTGAGAGAAATGGTGCCATTATGTATGATGTAAAATAAAAACTCAATAATAATGAAAAATGGGACTTAAAATAACAGTGAGATATCCAGAGGATATTTTCTGAACATTTTTCAAATAAAAGTAATTTTTTATATTCAAAAATTGAATTAGCTTATAATTCTTCAGGTATCTCTCAAGGTGTAAGTGATTCAGTGTTCAGATTTTTAAGTCCTGAACTAATGTTTTATACCAACAAAAATATCAGTATTTTCATATTTACAACTAGCATAGTATATGTATATCTGAAAAGCTGTATTGCTAACAATAAATCAGTCTTATTTACAAGAAAAAGGGCAACTATGGGATACATGCCAAGGAGGAGGGAGAATATGCTTATTGTATTCTCAAAAGCCTTTTGGGTGAAGCTAAATTGAGGAATGACAGAAGAGACAACATGCAAGGATCACAGGAAGTGGGCAAAGTGTCAGGAATTCAATGAGTAAAGGAGGGAACTCAGAAACTGATTACTCCTCATGGGACATATTCACCTAAATTTAAAGATAATTGACTGGAAAGATGTCTAAGAAATATATACTTTTATTAAAATTTGTCTCACTCCCAAAATCCACCTACTCTGAATGTTCTTATAATTTTCTGACTGCTGAAAAGTAAACTATAATAGGAAAAATGAAGTCAATTTAAGCTACTGCTCTTGTTAATAGGACAACCCCCCACAATTCTACAGTTAGCAAGCTATTATAGGCATTCATGTTTTATACTGGTAATTACAGTATAATTCATGTTAATTCGAAAGCATGTTATGCTGATAATGGTACCAGCAACTTGTGTCACTGTTTCATGGAAGAATCTTGCTAATTATTTAATAATTCACTAACTGCAAAAAATAATGGTGAGGACTCCAAACTCCAGGTCTTGGGATATTTTAGAAAATCGTATCCACTTTCGAATTAACCTATGAAAACCTTAGTGATGCCACCGTGCTAAAGAACAAATGCACACCAGGAGTGGCTAATTTAAACTTTCAAACATATCATCCATGACTTTAAAAAGTCCTGTGACACGTGTGAATTGAGATATCAAATTCTAGACACCATTAATATAATAGATACTCTTAGGGATCCCACACAGGTCCCCTTACTGCTTGCTAAAGCAGGTATTCCTCATCTGCCGGGTGCTGGGTGCTTATGATACCCAGTTCCCGCTTCTCCAGAGAATTCCTATTGGATGAACAGGAGCCACCTTGCTCTATAGAAAAAGCACATTGCTCCTCATCCCCATCTTGCCCTTGTAGCTGGGAGCCAGGACTGGTCATGACAGACACAACTATAAGAACAGATGCGCCCTTTGCCTCCTGGGGTAATTCTCAGGTGTGATTGATGCTGCAGAGATTCCGTGCAATCAGGCTAGGTTTAAACTCACATTCTTGCTTAGCAGCTTCCCCTAATCTTACTTTGCTTACTTCAGTTTCTTTCTCCTGAAGGACATCCTCAATCACTTGCAGTTGAATCCCATCTCCA
Source organism: Acinonyx jubatus (assembly GCF_027475565.1). Classification (NCBI taxonomy): domain Eukaryota; kingdom Metazoa; phylum Chordata; class Mammalia; order Carnivora; family Felidae; genus Acinonyx; species Acinonyx jubatus. Next base: position 155,318,624 of record NC_069382.1, read on the forward strand.
GCTTTCCTGCTAGAGAATCAGACCTAAGACAATTCATTTCCCTGATTGAAGGTGATGGAAGAAATCTTACATTTTGGAACACCTACGATGTCCTACTCTGCACAAGTGGTACTGTTATTATTCTCATTTCATACTGAAGAAAACAATCAGAATATCCAAATCCCATACTATATCCACTGACTCATGTGATTTATAAGAAAAACTTTGAAACACCAAATTTGAGAATTTCATTATATAAAATATCTCTCTAAATCTTCTTTGATCATGGCATCAAATTCACTCAGAAAAGCAAACAGAGAACAAGTAAATAGGGTTGCAGCACAGAGGGTAAGAGACATTTGAGAGTGAGACTGAATCTGTCATGATCTTTCTGACTGTAAGTCAGTTAATTAACTTTTCTGTATCCTAGTTTCCACATTAAAAAACTATGGATGAGGGTGCCTGGGTGGATCAGTCACTTAAGTGTCTGACTTCAGCTCAAGTCATGATCTCTCAGTTTGCAAGTTTGAGCCCCTTGTTGGGCTCTGTGCTGACAGTTCAGTGCCTGCTTCAGATTCTGTGTCTTCCTCTCCCTGCCTCTGCCTCTTGCCCACTCTCTCTTGAAAAGTAGATAAACATTAAAAAACTTTTTAATAGGAATAATTACTGTATCTTCCTCAGATTTACTTTTAAAATTCATGAGTCCATGAATGAGCCTATAAAACTGATGACCTTTTGGAAAAGCATCACAAATCTGCTACATTTGGAGAAATAAAAAGCAGATTTTTTTTTCAAGATCATAGAAAATCGAATTTGGTAATTGATGATTTCCTTGATTGTGAAAAATCCTAAAAGCTATTCTGTGTTTTATTGCATGCATTTGCTAAATAAAGTAAGAAAGTTCTGGAATGTCCTCTCTGCATATCTGAAACCATAATTAGGTACTAAATAATATAGAGGCTTTGTACTGTTAACTCATACAGTTATTTAAAACAAGCAAGTTTCTGGGGCACCTGGGTGACTCAGTTAGTTAAGCATCTGACTTGGGACTTGACATGGCTCAGGCCATGATTTCATGGTTCGTGGATTTGTGCCCGCAACAGGCTCTGTGCTGACAGCCAGGGCCTGGAACCTGCTTCAGATTCTCTGTGTCCCTCTCTCTCTGCCCCGCCCCTGCTCATGCTCTTTCTCTCAAGAACGTTAAAAAATAAAATAAAATAAATAAATAAAACAAGTTTCTTTTGTCACTTCCTGAATATCCAGGAAAAGATTTGAGACCAAAATAATTGAAAAAAAAAAATTTAAGGCAATTTTGTTCACAGAAAATCAATGCCCTAAGAGCCTTACTTGCTTGTGAAATCTGATCCCATTTTAGAAAATAAGAAACAAAAGATGACTGCACCAAAGAGATAAGGTCATCAACATTTAGTTTAAATCACTGTTCATAAAAATATTTCAATGAATGTAAAAAAATCCAGTTTTCCTTCAGGAAAAATCCCTACACCACACCCTCTCCTTTAATTGCTTCTAATAACATCTTCAGAGCAAAATGTTTTATCTTCCTCTACACTTCACTGAAAACAATCTGTATTCAAAGGGATATAAAGTTTGAGCAAAAACATAAAACTCAGATCAAGAAGTTCCTAGATTACTCTCTTCCTGGGAAATACTGCATATTAATTTTATCCAACAGCAATTTTTAAAAACTGAAGGATCTCATGCTTCTACAAATTGGATGTTTCTTTTCATTCATTACTTAATTAGGTATTTGGGTAATTGCTTCATTCGGCCAGGCCGCAACAGATGCAGCAAGTATTGACCAAGCATATTCTAAATGTATGGTACTTCTCTAGATATCATCACAGTGACAGACAAGGCTCTTGTTTCTTGGAGATCACATCTCTAGTGTGGAAAATTTATATTGAACTCATAAATGATTGAACAAGAAAATTGTAGTTTGTGATCATTTCTATGAAGGAAATGAACTGTATGCTGTTTTAGAAGAAGCAGGAAGGTCTGGGCAGTTCTGAAAAGCTGCTTTAAAGAGCTATGTTTGGGAGGCTGAAAATAGTTGGAAGCTGAAAATAAGCCATTCAGGAAGATTTGGAGGAAGAGCTTCTGAGCAGAAGAGCAGGGGCAAAGGCTCTGAGTGCCAAGAGACTTGGAATGTTCACGGAGGTGACAGAAGATCATGACCACTCTTGTTTTGTTTTTAAGGTTTTTATTTTATTTTATTTTATTTTATTTTATTTTATTTTATTTTATTTTATTTTATTTTATTTTATTTTTGAGAAAGAGAGAGAGACAGAGACAGAGTGTGAGTAGAGGAGGGGCAGAAAGGGAGACACAGAATCCAAAGCAGGCTCCAGGTTCCGAGCCCTCAGTATAGAGTCCCACGCGGGGGCTCAGACTCAGGAGCCACAACTCCAAGATCATGACCTGAGCCAAAGTCGGATGCTTAACCAACCAAGCCACCCAGGTACCCCAGATCATCATCACTCTTGAAGCACAACAAGTAAGTGGCAAAACATAAAGCTGGAGAGGGAGACAGAACTTAGGTCATGCTGGTTCATGGAGTCTGGTAACGGATTTTAATTTTATTAAAAGAACAATTGGCAGCCACTGAGGTTTTAAGTAGCGAGTGACATGATTTAATTAAAAATTAAATTTTAAAAATTGATTCTGTTGCATCTGAAATGAATTGGAAAATAATAAGACTAAAACTAAGGAAGTAAAGAAGGAGGTTAGCAAAGAAATCTAGGCAAAAGATAATGCCAGTTTGGAAGTACAATGGAAGAGGTGGAGAGAAGTATACAGAAGCAAGATACTTTGTGAGTTAAACTGAAAGGCTTATTGATGTTTCAAATGTGGGTAGGGAGATGAGATGAACAGAGGAATTAACTAGATTTTTAACTTAAGAATTGATGTTAGTGAAGCCACTTCCAAAATACAGATGATTAGGGGAAGTAGAGGCACACAGAGGAAGAAATAGAGAACCCCATTTTGGCCATTCTAAATGTGAGATGGTTCCATTTGGCATCCAAGTGGTGATATCAAGTAGGGATTTGGAAATAAAGACAGCACCATCAGGAAATAATCCAGATTGAAGACATAGAATTGGGACACATCCATATACAGATGGATTTTCAAGTCATGACATAGGACAAGATCATCCAAAAAGAGGAGTGTACATATATGTCTAGAAGGAGACAAGTGAAAACTGTGTTTCAAGAAGGAATGGTCAACTTTTAAGGCTTTTAGATGAACTCCAGGGAGAGAAGGATAAGGATGTAGAGGTGTCGATTATATTTGGAAAACAGGAATGTTCAGTGCTCCCTGACAGGAGCAGATTCAGAAGAAACAGAGAGATGAAAACCAAGAAGGGATAGATGAAGAACAAATGAGAACTGAGGTAGTACAGACATATCAGTACAAGTAACATATCAGCATTTTTTCTGGGAAAGGATGCAGAAAAAACGGCCTGTGACTGAGGGGACATATAGAGTGAATTAATGATTTTTCTTCACATAAGAAATACTAGTATATACTATATGCTAATAAAAATGAAAGAGTAGAGAGAGAGACTATTGATTCAGGAGACAAATACTAGAAATTAGGAAAGAACACAGTCTTTAAAAAGAAGTCATTGGAAGCATGAGAAATAAAAAGATTTGGATTTCACCTGAACAGGGTCATTTCTTCCATTTGAACATCAAAGAACACAGAAAATAAATAGAGGTAGAGGTTTTGACCTCAGGCATGACTAATGGAGATGAAATAAGTTACCTGTAATGACTGGAAGCCATGAAATTTAGAGGAAGGAAATCCTTGATAAGGAATGATGCTGTTTTGAAGAAGTTAGGGTTGGTTAGAGAATGAGATATGTAGTGGTAATAAAATGATAACCAGAGAAGTTAGTGGGCCAGCTATTGTGAAATACTTACAACTGGACGTGTTACTTCATTTTTGGTATTTGTCAAAAGGGGCAACTCTAAAAATAATGTGAAAGAACAAGAAATATTTCAAGGACACTTAGAGTAGAAAACGAAGGCCCTGAGTTCCTCTTAAAATGTCTAACGTTTTAATTTATTATGATGCACTAACTCCTAATCTTTTTGTTTTACTGAAGAAAGCACCTTTCCTCAAAATCTTCACAGAATACACTCCCTAAAATTTTTAAATTCTGGCAAGCCTACCAGCTGAACTCTTCATCACAAGTGTTTCCTTCTGGTTAAAGACTTAAAAACTTTTCAAAAATTAACATTTTATCAGTATGTCAATTCCATTGTATTTAGTACACATAAGATAACTTGTCTGTTTTTTATATTTTTTTGAAAACATAATACACACTTCAGAAGAAAAGCTAAAATATAAATATATACCAGGATGAGTTATTGTAATATGAATACCTATAAATACTAAAGCAAGAGAGAAAAAATATTGCCAAGCCTCCAAATGCTCCTTCCTGATGACAACACTCTTCTTCCCTCCCAAAGTTAACCTGTCTTTACAGTTTTATTCTTTAATGGTTGATCCCTAAGCTATACAGTTTTTCTTTGACTGTTTTGAACTTTATATGAATAGAATCATAAAATATGTGCTCTTTTATATTTGAGCTATTTTGCTCACATCTATGTTCTTTGTTAAATGTTTATTTTTCTTATTTTTGAGAGAGAGAGAGAGTGAGCAGGGAAGGGGCAGAAAAAGAGAGACAGAGGATCTAAAGCTGGCTCCCCACTGACAGCAGAGAGCTTGAGGAAGGGCTGGAACATACATTTCATGAGATGAGACTTGAGCCAAATTGGACACTTAAATGACTGAGCCACCCAGGTGCCCCAAAGCTATGTTCTTAATACCCATCCTTGTTGGTTTGGTGTATCTACAGTTAACTCATTTTCATAGCTATGTGGTATTCTAATTCTAAATCGTTTTATTTAACCATTCTGCCATAATACAAGACATATTCACTTGGGGGCTATTATTGAAAAAAATGCTATGAACATTCTTGAACACACATTGTGGTGAAACTGAGCACTTATTTTAGTGGTCTGTAAAATAAGTAAATCTGCTAGGTCAAAGGGTTTAAATATCTTCAGTAGATAACATCAAACTGATTTCAACATAATTGATTTATGTTTCCACCAACATTTTTATCAGAATTCCTATTGTTCAATACTTGATATTCTTGCCAACACCTGACAACACCTAATAGTTTCATTTTAACCAAATCTGTTGTGTGTATAATCAATTGTATGTCATTATTTTCATTTGTATTTCCCTGATTACTACTGAAGCGTGGGAGGGGTAGGGTGAAAGAAGAGAGACTGCTCTGGGTGTCTAGTTGGCAGAGGACAGAGATGCTGCTAAAAATCTTGTAATGCACAGGACAGCCCCTGCAATTGTCAGGTCCCAAATGCCAATAGTGCCAAGGTTGAGAAACTCTAACCTAGAGGAAACCCTAAAATTTTTGAACTATTAGAATCTGATCCTAAAATTTCTACACTACTAGAAGCTGTACACATGGATGACACTAAGTTTATGCTATTTTGGTTTAGAAAAAAAATTCATTGATCAAAGAAAATGAAATGTCAGAGCTGGCAGGGAGCTTTAGAAATCATCTAATTCAGCATTCTTACTTGATGCTGAGGAAACGTGAAGCTTAAAAATGAGGAAGTTATTTGCCCACTTAGATACCGGCCTCCTTCCTTATGATAATGCCTTCCGTTTCCAGGGCTATGTTAGCATCTGTGTCACCACAATTCAATCTAGTAGATAGCTTTCTATTTCAGAGAAGAAAAATGCTTGTTTTCTACATAATAAAATTCTCATTGGAAAACAAGACAAAATAAATACTTCATTGGTCTTCAGTAAATGTTGCCTGATAATTATGAAAATAAACCATTACCACTGAGTAAAACAAATCCACTAGCATTCTTATTCACCAGATTTGACGTGAAGTGCAAAAAAAAAAAAAAAAAAAAAAAAACCAAAACAAATTTTGACCTCAGAAGTGAATTACACACAAATGGATAATCAAGCTTCATTTTTAGTCTAAAAAAATATTCACATCCAATTTAGATTTAATCACCTGTGTTAATTTTCAATATTCTCAAAAAGTGCCCAAATTTTGTTTCTAAGGACTGAGTAGATACCTAGAACACATATAAACTAGTTTAATATTTATTAGAAATACAAGTAAAGCATATCAAAAAAGTCCATACTTGAAATATTTCTACATAATTGCTGGTAACCTCAGATGGAAAGCTTTTTGGGAAGAATTCTACATCATTCAATGAATTTTAGGTTTTTTAGAAGTTTTCTGTTTCCAAGAGGTCCATCTGCATTAATGACTTTTATGTGGTCATTTAAACTGCCATTAAACCTCAGAATGCAATGATAGGGTTCCATTTGACCCTGGATAAAACACATTCTTCCATTCTGACCTTGTTTTTGGAAACTTCTCAGTAAAGCCTGACTGAATCATAAGCTTCTGACCTAGCTTAAAGATGCCCTTGAATCCTGATACTTTTAGGAAATATTTTATGCAGCAATATGTCCTTTAAGTGTTATTTTCTAAAAGGGAGAAATCAACATCAAAATTATATATATTTGAAATGAGCTGACATATAGCCACTTCGTTTGTCTACATGACACTAGCCCTAAATGCAGAAGTCTATTTGAAAGTCCTCATCTAGTTTAAATTTATACTAACTACAACCCACCCTAGGGGTTTATTTTCATCAGTGTGATCAGTAGCCCTTTCTTGTTGTCTGTCCAGAGAGCAGCTTGCAGTTATTACTTCCACCACTGAGCTCTGACACTGTATATCGTCTAAATGGGACAGATGGAGTTTGTCTAAGGTTGTGTTTCATCAACCATATCCTTGGCAGGCGTCCCATAGACATCAGAGTGAGGCAGACTGATGCCCGATGTGTTACTTATAAAAAATGATTTAATATTAAATTACAAAATGCTATTGACACAATTATAGGAGAGAAATTAATAGTGTCAGATTCAGTAATATAAAAGTTTCTCTGACATCATAAAACCATCATCAACCACTTTATTCATGCATCTGCATCCCACAAGCAAAGAAGTATGAGAGTGAGGCCCTTACTCCTATTAAGTAACAGAGCATTTGAGAAGGTAACCATGGTAGTGTTTTTTTCCCTGACTCTCTTCAAAGAGCAAGTCAGGCTTGAAAATGATGACTTCACTGCAGATGAGACAACTTTCAGTAAGTGGATCCACTGGTTCTTGAGTATTAAATCTCACAGACTGACTGAGAGCCAGAGATGAATAGTGACAATGGCCACACTATTCTACAGAGATGTTTTATTACCTCTAGTTTTCTGCTTCTAATTTTTCGTGGAAGAATGTGTTTTCAACTTCAGTGTGGAAATTAAAAGGTCAGAGGAATTTCCAAAGATTAAGTTACTAAGAATATTGTGCAAAGCAATGGATACTGGTACAGGAGGAACATAAAAGCGAACTTTAGCCCCCCGAAGGTCTTCCATATCACCCCCACCCCCAGTTTCTGTTTGCCATTGGATATTCTTCTTCAACTCCAAAAATTCCATGTTATTAATTTTCTGCATTGTTCAACTTGGCATTTAACTCGGGTTCTGTTTAGTGTAGTCTGATGTTTTCCAGGAATGTATCTTTTGTCTCTTTAAAGAGTAATAAATTCCTTGGAGGTAAATACTCTATTTAATACTATGTGATCTCCTCTATGGCACCAAGCAGAGAGATGAGCACAGTGGTAGCTATTTAAAAAATACCTATAAAACCAATGAAAACTGAGTGATTGAATTGTTTAAGATCAGTGCTTAAGCAAATGTTTAAAACACATCAACATATTAATAGATTTTAGTGCTATTAAGTAAAATAAAAAACCAAGATATAAAAGAGCTCATATTTCTCCCACAGTCTTTTTCACTTTTCCCTTCTGCTTTACTATATATTGAGAAGCAAATACCAAAAGAGGTCAGGAAAGAATGGTAAGTGAGACCAAAATAAAAACATAAAATAATAATAGAGTGTGACATATATACACAGGTAATGGTATGTACCACACCCAAGTGGGGCACGAAGTATGCAGTGATCAGTTTTCTTGGATGAATCAAAGAGTAACTACTTGATCTGGATCTTGAGGCATGAGTAGAAATTCAGCAACTATATGGAAGAAAGAATCTAAGTGTGATAGCTATTTCTGGCTCTGTGTATTAAGGTATAATGACAGAGAGGCATTAATATTTACTTAAAATCAATGAGAATTTTTAAGAATCAAGCATCAATTGAACCCTTAAGGAAGTATAGAATTTAAATAAATGTAGACATGACTTTATGTAATAAACTTACTTACAAATGAGCTTAATTGTGGCTAGTGTTCTTAAAGTGAAGACAGGCTACCCAAAAGAGCATGTACAGCACTAAATCCAGACCCCAATTCGCATCTATCATCAAACAAGCATAAGTCCCCAAATACTAATCTTGGTACATTCATTTTATTGTTACATGTTTTGAGCTCTCTGGTATTAGTCATTTTACACAGATGGAATCAATGAAAATATTTTACTAAAATATACTTGCACTATTTACTGAATTCACCAAGACAATATCTACTGAAAAATTCCAAAGTCAAGCAGATAAAATAGTTTACCAATATACCAATATCTGCTAAAAGAATCTATCTCTAGTATTGGGTCATATCATGCAAGAACAACTTTCATAAACATTTATTCCGTAAGGAAACACCTAAGAAGCTTAAATTGGAATCCATTTCTAGACAAACAGAGTTGAGCCTATGTGAGCTGCAATGAATCAGCAATAGCAAAAAATATATATAATCCACAAAAGATTTATTGGCATAATCTCCTATGGTACATCTGGTGCCTTTAGATAGCTAATAGAACCGATTTACCAGGAATGACATGTCAAAGCCTTAAGAGAAAATGACTCCTGCCAGATGCCACCTATAATCACTTTCTGCTGGTTCTAATATCTGTCTCTCTCTGGATGGCCTCAATCCATTCTGGCAGACACAACACAGAGAACAATGTCAGTAGACATTAGAAATGAATGGGAATTGTAAATGAAAATACTGCCGTGGAGTAGGTCACATTGCAATCTCAATACACAGAGGCTTAAAAGCAGTAACAATTTGGTTCCATTTCATTTAAATGTCATCCCAACTCTTTTAAGTATTTCATAGTAAGAGTGACTTTGCAACAAGAGATTTTTAAATCCCACATTTAGGCTTCAAGTTTGTGGCCTTGAGAGCCAAGGAGACACTTGGTCCTTGCCTTTCATCCCTCTTATTCTTTTATTATTACAACATGAGTTATTGTGTTCTGTACCTATTATGTGCCTATCACTCTACTAGCATATTTGAGGGATACACAGATAAAAATACTGACCTTATGGGGTTTGACTTAAATTAGCAAATGGACCCACAAAAAACGGGTAGTCGCCAGTCACAGGCAATTCTTTCTGGAAAAAGTTCAAGTTGTACAGAACTTGAACTTCCCACTACAGTGGGAATGCCCTAGCCAAACCTTCATTTCCTGATATCTATTCAATTTTCTTCAGATGCTCTAATTTCTGACTTCTATTCCTATTTTCTTAATAGACTTTAGAAAACTCTTGAAATAATTCCATCAGCAGTGAGTATTGTTTTTCAAAATTAAAAGGATGATAAATCCCAGACTCCGGAGATATATCTGTATTTGAGTGTGTTGTCTTAATCATGACATTTTTGCTTTCCTCTAGACACTGTTTCTCATGTTTATTTTTTGACAACTACCCTGATAAAATTCATTAGGGTGTAAAGCTCCAAATGTAATATTTTGAAGGTATTTATTAAGCAAAATATAATTAAACCTCAAAGGAGAATAATTCTTTTACATTTATGACAAAGGCTCTTTTATCTTCTTTATACTTTATTCATCCATTAGCCCTCAATCATATCAATGTGTGTTGAAAGATTAGCTCGTGGGACAAGAAACACTATTTCAGTCCTGTGTTGCTCAGCATCCAGATCACACTTGACATTCCACATGCACCAACTGGTCTACTTTAATAAGCCTTAAAAAAAAAAAATAAAGACATCATATGTACTCCACTGAGTTAAACTATATTCTCTTCAGATTCAGTTGCAACAATACTGGGACCTGTTGAATCGATGAGATGTTCTCATCCTGACAGCAAAAATCTCAAGTTGGACATTGTTTGGCTTTACAGGAAAGATTTATTAAGTAGTAGCAAAAGATTCTATTATAAGGAGGGCAATCAAACAGCCAGGTAGTTCTCAAAATGACTAATTTATAGAATGATAACGACTCAATTCTTCTTTCTTGCGTGAGTTCAGAAGCAGAGTGTTTGTATGAGTATAACAACGGCCTTGTATTTCAGTCTTTCAGAGTTATACATCTCAGTTCCTGGCCCTTATAATCCTTCGCATGACCATTCTGCTGACTGGGATGAGAATCAAGGAAAAAAAAAATCACACCACCTCACTCCCACCATAAATACTCTGTTTTTTATTTGATTATTATTTTAATTTTAGTGCTCCTTCTTTCCTGGTCAACCCACATACACAAATCATTAGCTGAATTTCCTATCTTCCAGGCCTTTGTCCCAGGAGTGAGCACAGAATCCCAAAGAGAGACACAAATGCCAAGCCCAGCAGGTCTGTCAGTGTGAATTGTGGGGATAAGCTGAGATCAGACATAGGACTAACTGTCCTGAGAGAAGAACATATGACAAGTATTATAAGATTATATTCATCTGCATCTGAGATGCTGCCCTTCACAAGCATGCCCATAATTTTACAATGTTTCTTAAATCTAAGATTGCATATATCAAAATGATTTTAGTAACATAATGCTTTGGCATGGTCCTTCTGGAAAAGAACACATTCTGGGTATTCCATTAAAAAAATTCATTTTAAGGTTACAATAGAATATTTGGGATAAGGAAATCACTGTGAAGTGAAAGCCTTTATTATTGTGTTTGCATCACTTAACTTTATCATTAGGTGTGCCTTTTAGCGATTTACATTATTTTAGTTTACATAACAGATTTAAATAAAACACAAAGAACATCACACATGACAGTTTTAGGTTTGAATTCATTGCATGGTGCAGCAAGAGAGCAGACTTTGGAGTCAGACAGGGCTGACTAGTTCCAGTTCCTTCACGTAATAGTTCTAGAACCTTAAGGAAAGCACGAACTAGTCCCTACCCGAAATGATATTGAATATTAAATGAGAGAACATACATTAAAGCCTGTGCTTAAATAGATTCACAAGATAGTAGAATGTGTGTTGCATGTCCGTTTGTAGGAATGTACCTGCATGTAGGTCAGCGGGCAGCATCTTTGTGAAAAAATACTGTGTTTTTAAACTTGGAAGAAGCAGTTAATACAAGCAGTCTCCAACTTACTAATTGGATAGGCTCTATACAATATTAGAAATATTTGTTATTATTATTATTATTATTAGAAATATGCATTAGAAACAACAAATTACAACAAACTTCATGGCTTAAAACAATATAAATGTATTGCCTTATAGTTCTAGCAGTCAAAATGTGAACGAGTATCAGTGGGCTAGAATCAAGGTGTAGGCAGGGCTGTGTTTCTTTCTGAAAGCTATAGGGGAGAATCTGTTTCCCTGTCTTTTCCAGCTTCTAAATGCCACTCACATTCCTTAGCTCGTGGGTCCTTTCCTCTCCCTTCAAAGCAGGAACACTGCATCTTTTTGATATTCTTCCATTATCACATCTCCCCCTGACCATACCGTCTGCCTTAGCTGGGAAAGGTCTTTTGCTTTCAGAGATTCATAATTAGATTAGGCCCATCTGGATAACACAGAATCATCTTTCCATCTTGATCTCCTAACTTTAACCACATCTGCTAAGTCCCTTTTGCCACGTAAGGTAAAGTATTTATGGATTGTGAGGATTAGGCTGTGGATATCTTTGGGAGGTCATTCTGCCCAATAGTTGTATATGATATTTGATTAAAATTCAGAATATATGTCTCCATGTGAAATAATGTTATATATGCTAGCTATGCCCACAGATTAATTCATAAAATGTTTAAGTTATAATGTATGTCAACTCTAAAAATGCCCTAAATGAACAAATAGGGAAAACATAATGCTGAAAGATGTTTGTTAAATTTACCTTTAAGAATTGCTGCAAAATTCACCAACTTTAAATCCTTGAGCGTAATGATCAGGATTGGGGTGAAGAGATAGAGCAAACATAGGATTTAGGTACAAAGACATAAGGAGTTGTAATGAATAATTTTATGTATCAACTTGACTGGGCTAAAGGATGCCCAGATAGCTGATAAAGTATTTTTTCTGAGTGTGTTTGTGAGGGTGTTTCTGGAAGAGACTGGCAATTGAATTAGCAGACTAAGTAAAAAGATCCTCATCATCTAAGCCCTGTGGGCCTGAAAAGACCAAAAGGCAGAAGAAGAGTGAGTTCTTTCTCTTCTTGAGCTAAGACATCCTGATTCTCCTGCGCTTAGACAGCAGAGTTCCCACTTTTCTGGCCTTCCGACCCTAGAACTTATACCAGCAGCCGGAGACCTTGAACTCATACTGAACTGTATCACCAGCTTTCCTAGTTTTCCAGATTGCAGATCACAGACCGTGGGACTTCTCAACCTCCAAAATCAGGTGAGCTAATTCCTATAATGTGGGAATACAGAGGACAGGAGAGAGAAAAGTAAGGCAAGTGCAGGGCGTGCTGAACGCAGCACACGCCGGACACAGTAGCTGCTCAACCAAGGGAAAAACAAGACACGGTGAAGAGTATAGGCTGAAAACATCAGAAGTGTTTTTCCTTCCAAGATGAAATGCTTAGGTTACTAACGGATGCTGAACCCACCCTTACCCCTTTGCCCCGTTCGTTCTTGCGGAGTTTGCTAATGTATATGCGTAGGCGGTTAGGTAGAGTCCTGGTATGTCTCACGTGATTTATTAACTTATTTTTCTGCTTTCATTTCCACATACTATTGTTCACACCCCAATAAATACAAAAGAGCTACCCAGGTCGGGGGCCGCACCCAGCCCTGTGTTGCAGAACAGAGTGTTTCTTGGTGCAGTCCCTCAGCGCTGCCCATTGTTCCAAACCATTTAGACTCTGAGTAATCTTTTCAGTCTCACGTGGCGCCAAGCAGCGCAATTTCCTCTTGTATCTCCATATATCCTGTTGGTTCTGTGTCTCTGGAGAGCCCTGAGTAATATAGGAGTTTCATCCTTGCCTGTGGTGACCTCATCATTATCTCGTGACAGGTCTTCCTCTGCCTCAATAGATGGCAGGACAACATGCTTCCGTTCCCTGTGCCAAAAGCTTCCCTCTAGCTTAAGCCCAGAATATTAACACACAGCTCATCCCTGCAGCTCCTCTACTTAAAATCCACTCTGAGTTGTCATTACGAGGATCAAAGAAAAAACTCAAGAATCAAAGAGAAAACTAAAGAATCAAAAGGCTTCTCGGCATGCCTCTTCCTTTGCTTTCTTCTCATTTTGTTTTTATTTCCTTCCATTACTCCTGCCTTCAGGAAACACAGCCCTTTCCCAAAGGAAATTTAAGAATCAGGACCTTGGGTGTATTCCTCTTCCTAAGCAGTGGAGGTCAGGAGAATAGAGGGGATTCAGGGGGATGCAGACTAGTGATGTTTGTGAGCTATGTAGCATTGCTGATGATTTCTTGGTGATCATTCTTGCATAAAAAGTGGTCATAAATCTGGTGTAAACTTTGAAATAACAGACAGTATGTGTATCATTTTTACAGAAAATACAGGCTGGAAAAAATAACCTATATTTCATCAACAGAGCATCTAAAGTGAGAACATCATAATCGCAATCAAGTCTATCTTTTCCCATACTAGGTAATACAGGACCTCTAGCTTCTTGTCAACAATAATTTCTGAGATTCTATGTCACACGGTTGCTGATCATAAGCCCTCTCTATCTCAAAAGCATCAGCCGTGATATCTCCATGTTGCCCATGCCCTCCACTACCCCGAAGCAGGGCAGAGGTAACTTGATGCTACCTTGAGCATCCAACCCTCAACCATCTCCTGGCTGACTCCTATGTCTTCCCATAAAGCACTTCCAACCTCCCGCTCCGGCTTCCCCTGCTATTGCTGCAGCAGATCCTCAAATTCCTGAAGTAGCCCTGCATTTCCTCGTGCAGAGAAGCCTCACTGAATCCTCATTTAAAAAAAAATAATAAAATAAGTAAGTTTCTGCCCTGCCTTAACTCATATATTGGTACTCAGCACAGGGGTTCTTCTGCCACGAGCAGCTCAAGTTTCCTTGGTGACAAGGCCTTTCAGGTCCCGTTACAGCAGTTCTCCCCACAGGGTTAGAATCTGTGATGAGCTTCTCTGTTGAGCTTCCAATCACCCCCTCCTTGGATATTTGTGAGCTTCCTTCCTAATATCCTCATGTAAATTTGATTCCAGGCAAAACATGTCTGAATATGTTAGGAACGGCTTAGACTAAAGCTAAAACTCCCATTATGGAAAGAAAAAATCAGATAAAAAATGATAAAAAATACATTGGAAGTGTCTCCTGGCTTTATTAGAAATGGATATATTACAGCACTAAATAATACAAAGTGGTGCCATGTTTGGGATGGAAGTGATGCCTTCTGTGGTGATAAGGGTTGCCAAGGTTTATCAGTAGTTGGATTCCCATTTTGTTGTGACTCGTCACTATAATAATTGGGTTAATTTGAACATGAAGGTTCTTCAAGCATTGTAGTTACATTCCGATTCTTTTTATAGGCTATGATGTAATCCTCCTGCTGAGTACATTCACTTACGCTCACTAAAATAAATGTGTACAAGTAACAATACTATGAAACACATACACTTGATGCTCTTAGGAATAAAAAATGAAAAAGACTTATATTCCCTGTCCTCAAGATCATAATTTTGCAAGAAACTATATCCATAAGACATACTAAAGTTGAACTACTTAAGACGTCAGGGTTTAGTTACATTAACAAACAGAAATTGAAACTGAAAAGCATTTTATAAATATGTTATTAGATTAATAAAATAAAAATGTGCACGCAATTAATGTAGAGGAATATTCTTTTCAAAGAGAAGTAAAAGAAGCGGACAAAGTTTAACTAGCAACTTATTTTCGGTTCTTGAAGACAAATACTAATTCATGTACAAGTTCAGGTGTGTTTACAAGTGCAGGCCTGCATATAAGTCCTGGGATTTGCTTATAAAAGGCTCTAGCTGTGTAGTGGAGCATTCACTTTGTCCACAAAGAGGTCTGACATTTGCCTTAGGCTACCACTGAGAGGTGATCTCTAGGCCCCTGGAATGTCCTGCTTAATAAGAATGTTCCTGTCTGCCTGGTTGCTTTGGCCAATAGGCAGTCTTAAAATGTGACCTGTGATACTAAAATCCTTCATTTGTTAAACCCTGTCAACACAAAGGAGGTTTCTTAATTCTTAAATATTGTTTGGTGATAATCAACCTTAACCCCAGGGAAGAAAAAAGAAATGAGATACATATTTGAATTCTGTTATCCAAAATAAGGCTGATACATCCCAAATATAAGAAAAAAAAATGCCCCTATGATGGGGCTTTGGAATATACTGTATCAGTTGTGATCTCCGGGAGAAGCTGGAAACCAAAGGTCAGTCATGTGACTAAAGGTCATGACTAAAGGTCAGCAGCATGTGATGGAACCCCAATACAAGTTCAGGACACCAAAACCTTAGGTAAGCTTCCCTAGTTCATAATACTGAGTATTGTGGACAAGATGAGGTAATTCTTCCAGGAATGCAGAGGGAGGGGGCAACCAGAGGCTCTGTATTTCCTTTCTAGACTTCACCCTATGCATTTCTTCCTTTAGCCGGTTCTAATTTGTATCATTTAATATATTAAACTTTAATTGTAAGCTTAGCACTTTCCTGAGTTCTATGTGTCATGCCAGTAGGAACTCACAAATTGATAGCTAGGTACTCAATAGTTAGGGTGGCTTATGGATCCATGAATTGTGGCCTCTTTCAATAGTGGGGCCAGTCTTGTGGAGGACTGTGCCCTTAACCTGTGAGGTGTGGCCCAGCTGTAGGACTTGGTTTCAGAATTTATTGTAACTGCAATTTTTTTTCTTTATGATTCATAAGCAAGACAAAGGACAAAAAAACTGGGTAGAATAATACGTCGCTGCCAATTTTCATAAGAATTGCCAAGGTTTAAGATGAGAAAATTAGTTCCCCAATTATGATTGTGACTTCTCACTCACTGTAAAGTACTGCAGCCAATTAGGATTAAGATGTGAGGAGAGAAACTCCATCTCCTTATTAAATTCTTTAATAGACCTCCAATAAGCCAATATGAAGTGTGAGGACTAGAGCAATCAGCAAGGTGAGGCACTATTTCCCCAATGCCAGTTACAGTACTACACATGGCAGGTTACTGCATTAGAAGAAAATTTTCTAAATTATTTTATTTCCTCATTAGTATTTAAACAATCAAGTCTGGGACATCTATGTACATGGAATTCCCTCTAAAGAAATCTCCCAAGGTTAGTCAGCTATAAAAAACAAATGGAATCTTGCCATTTGCAATAACATGGACCTAGAGGGTATTATGCTAAGTGAAAAGAGTCAGTCAGAGAAAGTCAAATATTGTATGATTCACCTATTTGTGGAATCTAAAAAACAAAACAAATGAACAAAAAAACAAACAGACTCATAAATATAGACAACAAAGTGGTAGTTGTCAGAAGGAAAGGGGATAGAGGGATGGGCAAAATAGATGAAGAGATTAAGAGGTTAAAAAAAAAAAAAAAAAAAGAAATCTCCCAAGGTAAAGAAGACCTTTTGACATGTCTATTTCAAGCTTTGGATTTAGAGGGAGAGAAAAAAGGAAACAGGAGTTAAATGGCTATTCATATGTATCCCCAAATTCCCATTTCAAGACTTTGGCTAAGTGATGGTGAGTTGTATTGGATAAATGTGGATAATGTCAAAAGCAAAGCTAATGCATTATTTTGCCATCCTCACCTCAGCCCTATGTACTTTCACCCCCATATATCCTCAAAGAGATTATATTTCAGACTGCCTTCTCACCTAGATGGGGTACAGACCTATCAATTTAGTTACTGTAGTCTGGTCAGAGAATCCATATTGACAGTCTGAATTTTTACCTTCTTGTGTCACCATGTAGGGTATAGGAATAGAGGGGACCCAGAAATAATGGAGATACCAGATGGAGGACTTCTTAGAAGAGCAGATGGCTGTGGATTGAGAGCTACAGAGCAGATCACCCACATCAGGACTGAATGAAATTCACAGCTAGGCACATTCAAGGAGTCTCCAAACCCTACTGGAGACAGAATGAAACCTGCTGAGCCAGACAGTGCCTCAGGATTATCATTAAGCCAAAAGACCTGACCAGTGGTAGACTTCAGTTTCAGTGACCAGAAGACTACCCAGCCATAAAGTAGGTAAGAAACATCTCCTGGAGATCAGAGGAATGAGGGGTCACTCTATTCAGTGACTCATCTCTTCCATGCTAAGATCACCTGAACCCCAAACGAGATCTCCTTAAAGACAGATGATGTTGTAGAATGTCTATAAAACTTTTGAAGAACTTCTGAAGTATCTGAAGTATATCTGAAGTATATCTGAAGTATCTGAAGATATTATTTAAATTTTTTAAATGTTTGTTTATTTTTTAGAGAGAGAGAGAGGCAGAGAGAGAGGGAGACACAGAATCCAAAGCAGGCTTCAGGCTCTGTGCTGTCAGCACAGAGCCCCAATGGAAGGCTCAAAGTCATGAACCGTGAGATCAGGGCCTGAACCGAAGTTGGATGCTTAACTGACTGAGCCACCCAGGCACTCCTGAAGATATTATTTAAGTGACTGGATTGGGCTAAGATTTAAATAGGATTGGAAATTTAAAGTTTTCTGGTAGTGTTAATGAGTGAAAGAGGCTTAGAAAAGGAAGAACAGATTGTTCATACCCCAACTAAAGATATATTTTTCTGCACTATTGTATTGAAGATCAGGTTCAATTTTGTGATCCACTAGACAAATAAATGATTAAGTTTTCATCTCCAGTTATCTTCAATATATAGATCCATATCCAATACACACATATAATTACTCAGAAAAAGATAAATGATAGATGGATGAATGGATAGATAGATAGATGATAGATGGTAGATAGATAGATAGACAGACAGACAGACAGATAGAAAGAATAGAAGAACTGGTATGAGAATCAAATTGCTCTAGATTTCTTACCCTAACTAGTTTGAAAGCTTAGTAAACTATTTGAATCACCATAAAGGACTTATTTCTAATTAACAAATGACACGTACCCAGACCAACAGAGTTTAACTACAGCAAGCAGAGCTTTGGTGCTGGCAAATGGATGAGAACCAGGATTTCAGATCTGTTGAAAATGGGTGGCACCATCCTGTTATACTAGAAAGAGCACTTTGTAAAGGGGTGCCTGGGTGGCTCAGTGGGTTAAGCGTCTGACCTTGGCTGAGGTCATTATCTCACGGTCGGTGAGTTCCAGCCCCATGTCAGGCTCTGTGCTGACAGCTTGGAGCCTGGAGCCTGCTTTGGATTCTGTGTCTTCCTCTCTCTCTGCCCCTCACCACTCATGCTCTGTCTCTCTTTCTCTGTGTCAAAAATAAATAAACATTAACAAAATTAAAAAAAAAAAAAAAAGAAACAGCACTTTGTCAGGACAACAAACATAGATAGACAGAACTTCAACTGGTAAATTATAGCTTGGATACTGTCATAGCCGTTCAATGCATGTGCCATTTTAAACATTAATTTAATCTACTAAATGAACACTCTTGTAGTCAACACCCATTTCTCCTAGGAATATAAAGTCAGTCTTGGCATCCTAGTATCTGACTGAAAATAAACACTACTGTTTATTTTCATAAAGTGAACTTTTGAGTCAAATATCATCAATGAAGGCAAACTAATCTCATGTCTTCAAGGTAAGTCCCACAGAAAGAACTCTACAACTATCAGATATACCTCACATTATTGATTATGTGATGTTTGCAGTCTAGCAACAACCTGAGGGAAGGTTTTGACATAGTTGGGTCTTTGGTATCTATAATAACATTTATTATTTTTCATAGTCCCCAAACCATGGGGACAGAGGTTTTGTTAGCAACCAACTCATCTATATATCAAAATCCCCTTTACCTGATAAGCCAATAATGGACAGCTATTTATAGAAGTAGATAATTCCTATATGCAGAATTTATAAAAACAAGCACAAGTATAATCTGACCATTTCTGTAGATTCAGAGTCCAAGTATTAAAAAACTCAAAGACTTATCTAAAGAGAACACACCAAACTAGACTTTGAGGTAGCCATGGGCAGCATTCAGGGAATAACATTTAGGAAAAAGCAAATGCCTCTCTGCCCAGTCATACTGAGATTTTACCACAAGTAACTTGGTAGACATCCCTGATATTTACAAAATAGTTGACTTATAGATGCAGTGTTGTTGGTTTATTTTAAGTTTTGCTGAAATTCTGTGAGCAGAATTTTGAAGTTAACCTGACATAAAAATATTTTTTAAAAAATGGTGGTGCTTGTACTACATAGAAACAAAACTTCATTTTTATTGTGTCTCCATAAGTCCACATTTATTTGAGGGTAGATGACTCAGAAATATAGCTCTCAGAAATTGATTTCAGATTTTCTGCACTTGTGACCTAAAAATGCTCAGGACAAATTAACTAGAATTAAAGCTCTGTTGCATTTCTCTTTCCTCGGTCTTCAACTTCCCTAACCTACCTATTTCAAATGGACAAGCAAGGGGGAGGTGACAATCCTACCTACCTAAAAGGAGAATAGCTCTGGTGAAGAGCATACTAACTCATAAACCCATGTTTCATTCCTGGGAAGAAATTACAATGCATTCCTGAGTAAAGATGCTTGAGGATCCAAGACCCTAGGTAAAAATAGACTTTCTTCCTGGCTTCACCTAGAACTGCCCATTGGTACCTTGTTCAAAGAATAAAATGTAATTCTTTTAAGGACACAGTTCAGTAAGTTTTGTCATTAATAGATCTGAAACTGCCAGCTTGACCCCAGTGAAACTGCCTTTTCCTAAAATTCAGATTGAGACCCTACAATTTTAAAGTCAAAGATTTTAAGCAAATAGTATATATTGAACATGTATATTATATTGAGTTTATGTGCATTATCTTATTTAATTCTCATACTATGAGATAGGTGCTGTGACTATCTCTGTGCACAGATAAGGAAACCAAAGCTTAGAATGTTACCTACCAGCCTCTCCTACCCGCGCTGATGCAGGACTAGGGCTGGCACGTGTGGTCTTATTTAACCACTGCTCTAAAGATTAAAGGCAAAGAAACAAAACTGGTAAACTCCATTAAAATCATTTTTTTAAATTTAGTTATCAAAAAGGGTAGGTAGCAGGGAAAGAGAAATAAAGAATTCATTGGAGGAAAAAAGAATTTGTTGGAAAATATAAACATAAAAAAGACTTAAATTAATGTGGGTTTTTTTTCAGTTTTGTTTTATTTTAGACTTTTAAACTAATGTGGTTTTTTTTGTTTCTTTGTTTTATAATTTGGTTACAGTATGGTTAACAGGTTTCCTTCACCTAATTAGCAAGAGTTTTCATTTTGAATATGAGCTGTTTCTTCTTACCCTTTCTTTCTTGTGAACCAATTGCACATCATGTTTATATTGAACATTTATACACCACAATCAGAAGCCACACAAAACAAAACAAGAGAATAACAGTGTTCTAAATCAAAACTCATTTTTGTGAGTCAGTAAAACAACTATGATCAGGATTAACACTTCAACTTTTATCATAAATTTATACTTGTGGGTTCTAATGTGCTAATTAGTAAATTTAATCTGATCTATTTTTTTACCCTAGAATTTCCTAGTATTAAAGAAATGTCTTAAGTCCTTTCATAACTTTGCATTAAGTGAATAATATTGACAGATGAATTAGTTCAATGTGTGTTTTAATTGCCCAACAAAGCAATTTGTTTTTATATTTAAGGGAATCTTCATTTTAAAAGGTCCTTCCCATATCAAGTTCTGATTAAAACAGGTATATGCCTTCCCTTCCAAATGCAGTTCTTTGCATTCTATTAACCTGAAATGTTTTTAGGATGCACAGACATTTATAATGAAACTCTCCAGACTAAATACCTGTTCTAAGTTCTTTGCCTGGAAATGGTTTCATTATCAGTATATTGCTTCTTCAGTATTTAAATGCTGCACTATTTTAGCAAAGCACAACAGAATTAGCTTTGGATGTTGAATAGTTCAAACTATTTCACATTATAAGTGTCTGCTTTCAATGTTTCGTGAGAGGTTATTTCACTTCTTGCTGCCTCATGAAGAGATGAAACTGTATATAAAGTCAGAAATGTGTCTGCCCTGTGGATTTCACAGCAAAATAAATCACAAAGGATAAATCATCCCCGATAATGAAAACGATGTTCTCTGAAGAACTCTCCTTACATGATACAGAGGAACGACAGTAAACATTTTAATTTTTCATCTGAATCTATTACTCCAGGCCATTAGCAAAGATCATTACAGCCCTACGCGAAAATCAAACTAATGTTGCATTGTCACCTTTCAAATGAGCAGGAGCCATTCATCATGTTCAGAGACAGAAAGTGATGTTTCTCTAATCAAACAGGCATGAATAAATTCATAATCTATGATATGAATTAGAAAGGGTGCTCTCCCAAGAGAAAAGTAGCTGTAACAGTCAAGACAATAGTTTAATTCTTTAAAATTAAAAAAAAAATTTTCTTCTTTATTAAGTGGGTATCATTAGCATTTATATAAATTTAAATCATAAACAGACATTTTATACTGGGAATAGCAAAAGAAAAAATCACTGATGCCTTTACACTAAGCCAGGACTGTTCCAAATGCTTTACATGTATAAATTCATTCAAAAGAAGTGCACTTGAAAAGAAATCCCACTCCAATGTCATCTGGCACACATACTTCTGGAAAAACCTTTTTAATAATTTATTTGTAATCAAAGGAATACAGAAAGACTATGAGTCAAAGGAATGCAACTAAAGATTTTAAATTTGCTTCATATTTTCACTCATTTAACAAATGAGAGGTCACTACATACAAGTCTCTGGGAGTGTAAAATTTAGATTCTCCCTTCAAAGAACATACGAACTAGTAGAAGGATTGATATTGTAGTGGGCTTTTCCCATTTTCAAAAAGTAGGACAATTAAAGCAACCTCTCAAAGTCTTGAAATCTTTGAAACAAAAACGAGGATAATTACAGATTCCTGTTATAAAGTGTGTAAAAATATTATGTAACAAGTCTTCACTTAGAGGATACTTAATAAATGGCAGTTCAAATTCAACAAACCATTGAACTATTGTTCTTCTCAAAAGCTTAGAAAACTCATAGGGGAAGCTTGTCAGAATTGTAGCGTTCTGAATTTGAACAGAAGAATATCTGGAGACCAATGTAAGTAAGAAACCGACAGGCATAGCATCTAGAAAGTAATGATAAAAACCTTTATTTCAACAATTTTTTTCTCCTTCTAAAGATAAAACATGTTCACATGTAATAAGCTTTACATGAGAAAGTCTTCTCCCTCTTGACCCTTTCCTAATGTTATGAGTGATGGGAAATCGTCTTGGGTATATCTCACATAGGCATTTTATTAGGCTTTGAAGAGCACAGGTCCTCTGTATGCAAAATATACAGAATAGTAATATATATATATACATATATATATTACTATTCTGTATATATTACTATATATAATATATACAGTATATATATAATATATATATAATATATATATTACTATATATATATACATATATATATTACGATTCTGTATATATTACTATATATAATATATACAGTATATATATATAATATATATAATATATATATTACTATATATATAATATATATATAATATATATATATAATATATATAATATATATATTACTATATATATATAATATATATATAATATATATATATAATATATATATTACTATATATATATATATGGATCTTGAAGCCTCACTTGTTAGGGTTTTATTCCATTTGAAGTCACACTCACCTTTCTTGGTTACATCATCTCCAACAGGTGCTGAATGCTTACAAAAAACAAAAAAACAAAAAAACAAAAAACAGAAGCAAGGCCAAGTTCCCCATTCTTTAAAAAATTTGCTGTTAAAAGTTGTCCTTCCCATTCTCCCCAGTTATTTTGTACTCTACTTTTGTTTTATGAGGCCTAGAGAGACACAGAGTTCCTTTTTCTAAAATATTGGATATACTTTAATATGTTTCTTCTCGTAGGCTTACATAATATGATGTTCTCTGACATGTTCTTCCCTAAACTTCGAAAAAAGTGAGTAGGTAGCCTTAGGTCATAGAAGCAAAAAGTCAAATTGTAATACAGTTTCAAGATTCAAAGTTAAGAAAGTATTGAGGAACAATTCATGGGAACCTATGACAAAACAGAAACCTCAACTTTAAAGGAAAAAATCTCAACAGTAAAAGCAGGAAGACAATGAGAAGTTGGTAATCATCACTCACCAAGTGGCAGGGGAACCAGAACATCATCAAAGATGATGTATGAACTTCAGATAATTGCATGAGTGAGTTTTAAATTTAAGACAATGAGACTTGAGGGATTGAATTTTGCAAAAGTTTGGGCATTTAGTGAACAGATTATTTATGATTGTTAAGAAAACATTGTGGACCATTTGTTACTGAGACAGGAAAACATGAATAACTTAATAAAATGTACATAATCCAGAGAAGATTTGAGGAAAAATATCTCTGCAACATAAGGAGACACTTTAAATAGACCTTGGCCCAGAATCATTAGAATTAAAAGTGTAATTTCTGGCCAGTGAAGTGTAATAGAAGCATATTTAAGAAAATGAGATTTTAAAGTGATATGTTGTTCCCCATATCCAAGGCCTCTATAATGCAGTTTCTTTAATGTTTACCTTTGAGATGGGACTATAGGCAGGAAACAGAAGAAGAAAAGAAAAAAAAAAGCTTTTTTGCCTTCTCTTTCATTCAAGGAGTTTCTCTTATAATGCAATGCATAATTATGTCAAACTTTAAATTAGTTTCACAGTATAAGAAGTATTCCTCAAAAGAGTTAACTCTCCACAATTCACACAACAGGTCTACTTTAATAGAGTCACTGATGAATAACCCCACAAGCAAATTTGATAGAAATCCTTGGTTGCAATGTCAAAAAGTTAGCTTAGGGAAAAGGGAAGATTGAATAAGCAGAGCAGAGGACTCTTAGGGCAGTGAGACTACACCCTATGATACTATAATGATGAATCCATGCCATTATACATTTGTCCAAACCCATAGAATGTACAACACCAAGAGTGAACCCTAATGTAAACTATGGACTTGGGGAGATAATGATGTGACAATACGGGTTCATCAATTATAACAGATGCACCACTCTGGTGGGGATGCTGATAATGGAGGAGGCTATGTATGCACGGGGAACGGACTACGTGGGAAATCTCTGTACCTTCTGCTCAATTTTGCTGTGAACCTAAAACTTCCCTAAAAAATAAATTCTATTTAAAAAAAGAAATCCAACACATATTAATTTAGGCAAATTGTGCGAGTTCTTAGTGTATATAGCCATGATAAGTGTGAATGGTCTTCAAGACAACAGAAACAAGAGACTGGACTGCTACCCATCTCTCTGTCTCCTCTCTTCCCTTCTGTCCTTATTCCTCCACACCTAGGCATACATTTGTGATTTTCCTTGGCAGAGTCAGTCTTTAAAGCAGAAAACAACTGTTACAGCACATTGATCTCACTAGTAGATATGAGGTAGTGAACACATTTCTCCATTCCTAGTTCAAGACTCCCAAGACATGCCTCTGAAGATCTGAGCCAGTTTGGGTGGCCATTTTCATTGAAATTAACTATTGCCAGAAACCCAGAGTCATATGAAAATATATTAGTCCCACTAAAACCACATGGCTGGAGTAGGAGAACTAGCTTTTCCCAGGAGATGTGGGAATGAATGCCAAACAGACCCACAATTCAATTTCATTTGGCTCTATCCCCTATTTCATTTCAAAGGAGAATAGCAGCACTCATGGAAATTCTGTTACAAATTGGCCATGCTAGATATACATTTAGCCTTGCTGCTTATAACGGTCCCATGATGTTCTCTTTTTGATCACCTTTGCCTGGTGTTAAGAATATAATTGCTTGTGAAGCCATAGGCATAGGAAAAGCTCCAGAAGGATTCTGTGTAGAGCGTTAGTTTTTAAACTGCTGAAATATGCCCAAAATACTTGGTTAAAGGTGTTTAAGTAATGAATGATACTGAGAGTCAGCTTAAAATTCATGCTGTTTTTCTCCAGGTCAAGAATCAAAGGTAGAAATTAGCATCATATATTGTTTCTTTCTAACAACAACTTGTTGTTAGAAAGGAGAAGACTTGAGTTGTTGAAAATGTTCCTTTACCAACTTAAAGGGAGCAAAATTATCTTCCTTTCAATTTTTCAAATAGAGTAAATGAAGCTACCATTTATATCTAATGCACAATTTCTCTGTGTGGTCTTGGACCACCTGCACTAGAAGTGCTAGTATTCTTGTTAAATCTATTGAATTGAACCTTTATAAGTTGGCCTCAGTAAATGTACTCTTTAAAAACAACAACAACAAAACACCTCAAGTGATTCTTATACACATAAAAGTTCAAAATCCACTGAAAGTATGAATTTTCTGCATATTTCAACTCATCACTGCCTTTCACATATCTAGTGCATGGTCAAATCATATCTGTTTTTCTCACTGCAGCATTATTCAGTACACGATTCTTAAGCGACTAATGTATGTTGTATAGTCTGTATTTCTCTTTATTTCCCTTCACCTGCCTCAGTTTTAACTAAATCATAATCTAACATGACTGGGTTCTTCCACTGACTCATTTGTTCATGTATTTGCTCATTCTGGCACTCAGTAAATATAACACACTTATTTCATGCCACATACTTTGTAGATAACGTGCATACAAATGGTTCAGGCAGAATCACTGCCTGGGCTCCCAATACAGAAGCAATGACAGATTCTGCTGCAGAGGGATGAATGCTGTAATGCACAAGATACAATGGGGCAAAAGAAGCAATTAATGGAAAACCATTATGACAGTTTCTTGAAAGCATGTACCTACTCCAAACATCATAATTGCTTAGATCAAGTTTTACTAAACCTATACTATGAATCATTGTTTCAATCAATCCACAAAACTTACCTGAACACCTGTTATGTTCAGGGCAGTGTTCGAAGTACTGATGGGAAACACAAAATTATAAGATTTGTTCTTAAGTTTTTTGAGGTTGTTAAAGAGACAACATACCATTAAATAGAAAGATATTTAAACATCCTATAATATATATCTACCATTTAGTGGATTGAGTCTAAAATATTCACAGTAACTTCAAAGCCCTTTGTTAGAGCACAGACTTTAAATCTCTTTGTTCTGTTTTCTAGAACTCTGACCTAAACCTACCCAAGAATTCTTGCTAATCATCTGTTTTCTGCCTTTGAACTTTCCCTTATATTCATTAGTCCCAAGACATCCACTAATTTTCTGAACAAATGTAATGTCAGATTCTCATTTGCCCCAATCTATTGGGGAAATCTAAAGAACGAGTTATAAGAAACCACACTGCTGTGTCTCTAAATGTCTTTATTTACCTGTTCTAAGCTATTCCCTGAGATGCATATCTTTCAAGTTCTTTCTTCTTCCAAGGATGCTCTTCACCTCAGTCTTTCTTTGACAAACTTCTACTCATTCTTCAGATTTCAGCTGAAATGTCTCTGCCTTAAACTTTTTAGTTCTTTTCTTTAAACACAAGTCAGTTTCCTTGTTGCACTTTTCCTAGGAAGTTAGATTTTCCCTTCAGAGCACATATAACAAGTTGTACTGTTGGTCAATATACATATTTGTTTAATATATCTCCTCCTGTAAACTATAACTCCATGTGAACCAGATGGTATTTTTTAGTCACCGTCATGCACGCAGCACTTAAGGCCTTGGCTGGCGTCCTGTAGGTATACACAAACTAATTTAGACAGGATTAATTATAAAAACAAATTTCAAAATTGTGTTATGGAGGACTTTTGTATGTAAAAAAGTGAATGTTACACTTTGTTTTATAATATCTTTTAAAAAAATTTTTTTAATGTTTATTTTTTTTGAAAGAGAGAGTGTGAGCAGGAGAGGGGCAGAGAGAGTGGGAGACACAGAATCCGAAGCAGGCTCCAGGCTCTGAGCTGTCAGCCACAGAGCCTGACATGGGGCTTGAACTCACAGACCGTGAGATCATGACCTGAGCTGAAGTTAGATGCTTAACCAACTGAGCCACGCAGGTGCCCTGTTTTATAATATCTTAAGTATAATTGCATTTATTATCTCACTTTTTCCAGCTAGGAATTAGAGTATATATTAACTCAAATTGTTATGCAACTATTCCTTGAGTTTATGTGTTGTATCTGCAATTAAATTATGAAACACTTAAGGATCAAGGATTCTGCCTTATGCATATTCTGCACTGTCCAGAGTATGTAATATGACTTTGAGAACATTGTAGGTTTTTAATACTGCTTAGTGAGTCAAATTGAGCAGAACTGAATTGAAATGAATAAGAGAAGAAACTTGCATAACATTTTGCCTTCTGGGTTTGGCAGATAGAACACTGAAGTACTAGTTAGAATTCCTATACTTAGCTCTCAACTAGCTAGTGATTTGGAGCCATTTGAAAGTTTTCCAATTCTCCATGTAGAGAATAAGGATAATGCCTCTCATCTTCAAGAGGATGCTATGAAGATTAGACACTATCTTTACATGAAAAAAATCTTAATATATATGAAGTATTGTCATCTGATACCTGAGCAGGTTAAGCACAGATCTAGTGATAGAATTGAGGTCTTATTCACATAGATGGAAATCTGTTAGGGTAGACAAAGGTATGTAGAGAAAGTTGTGAGATAAATTTTTTGTGATATGACTACACCTTATCTCATTGGCTTAGTAATTCCAGGATGCCTTTGGATCCTTACCTGTTTTTAGATTTTGGGGGAGAATATGAGGCTTGCACTAATATCATATAAAATTAATCCAACCATGATGAAAGTCTGTTGTTGATATTCTCTTTATCCAGTTGTATCATGCAAACTCCAAAATTAATGAATCCAACATAATTGTATTTATAATAGTCTTATTTCTAATAGGCCAATACTTTAGCCTCCTGAGCAATCAGTCTATTGGGGAAATTATCCCTCCCCTGACAGCATGATACTACTGGTCACACCCCCCACCTATATTACAATCTCAATCATAACTTTGGGCATACAAATGTATGCACTCTCCAAAGAGAGCCAATCAGAAGCATGTTGAGTGAATCAATAAGGATTTTATGTGGAAGAAAGACTCCTTCAATGAAATACTGCAAAGTCCCTTGGACATCTGAAGACTGAACCAACTACAGGATCTCATTGTTGCCACATACAAAGAGGCTGCCTGAGTATAAACTCACCACAGCAGAAAGCAGAGCTGAGATGAGAGATGGAGAGAGAAAAAGGCAGATACTTGATGGGATGATTGGAAAAATACGAGTATCTGTTCCTATAAGATTTATCCATCATTAGACTTCCACATAGTTATGTATAAATACATTGCCTATATCTTAAATAAATTCGTGTTGGTTTTGTAACTTACATCTGAATAACCCCTTCTTATAAATTCTACTTGCCATAGAATAGAAATCGTATTTTCCATATTTATTTTCCCCATCCCCTATCATAGACATAATAACAATCTTTGTAATTTGTAAGTTTTATGGATATAATCTTTATGGATATAATCTTTAGGAAGCCTAAAAATAGGATTTAATATTGATCATCTTTAGTCTGAGTTTACTCATGAAAAAAAATGCTTCCTGTTTGGTTATTTTATTATCATAGCATTTCCTTTGAGTTGTGCCTACTACATTGTCTTCAACTAACGGGACTGAAGTAAAGACATATTCACAAAATGATATAGAGAGGAAGACTTGGTATAGGACTTCACTCAGTGTTTAAATTTCCAAACAAGTGGCCATGTGGTGCCTGTGATCCCTCTAGAAACAAACACAGAAACAAGAACATCAGCCCTGAGGAATCCATTCCATTTGGGAGCAGGTCTGTTTGAGAAAGTTTTCTTTATAATGATCTGAAATCTGCTTGCATTGGGTTTGTTTTGACCCATGATATTTATCTTTTCATTTTATAATCTCAAATAGACCAGTGACCATGTCTCTTTTGTTCATCATTGTATTATGACTGCACAGTGTGTGGATCATTATATCTTCCAATAAATATTTCTGACTAAGTAGAATCATAAATTAATGAATGAATAAATAAACAGATGGATATGTAATCTCTGTGATCATGAAGAATAATTCCAATATTGAAAAATAACTGCTGTACTAAGGCTTTGGTTTTTCAAGTTCAGCAGTCTTTTATTTCAGAGAGTTATTCAAACTCCTCACTATCCTGTTTGTTCTTCTAAGAATCCATTCTAATATGCTAATGTCTCCTGAGAAGTGTATTCTTCTAAAATTCTATGACTGCACTCTAAGGTCTTACTAATTGTTGTTTTGTATTTTTATTTTTTGTTTACTTATCAATGCATAATACTGTCGACTCAAAATGAACATAGAGTAAGCTAAAACCCTAGAATATTCTCAAATACTATACTTGTGCAGGTCTTTATATATATATAAAGACTATGAGGATATGGGATATATATATAATCAAGATTCCTAATGCTAGACTAGATCCATTTATCCAGTCTTCCAAAATAATTTTTCATATTAACTCTGTTGTTCATCACATTTGTCTTTCAGTTTGATGAATTTGGTAAACTTTTACCTGTTGTGAGATTTATACAAAAATATATTGAATAGAAGAACTCTCAAATATTTGTGAATTAATGAAATCAGTGAACCTAATGAAATCAATGATATATCCAATGCAATTCAAACTTAGGATGAGCAGGAAATCACAGCTGTTGGGAATCACAGGTTTGGTGTTAATCATTGAGAATACTTTTTTTGTCATATCACTTTCTGCACTCAGCACTGCAGTATGCTAATAAGAACATAAATATTCTAGCCAGGACATCTATCAGGAGAAGATTTGGACTTCTCATCTTTGAGCTTTATTGTAATCAGTGGCACTTTGTTTTTACCTGATGTGTTGCCAATTTAGTGTTTGACTGCAGTAAATTTCCTTTGACATGCACTCAATATGAGCTTTTAAACACATATTGCATCTTAAAAAAACAGGGAGAATTCCTGTTGCTTTGGTTTTCTCTTCTATCCCACGGACAGAATTTGGGAAGAACAACAGGAAACATACAAGAGAAGCATATGCAAAATGGAAAGAAGTAGGTCTTGAAAATATCCAAGGGGAGTCCATGCTGAACGACTAATTAGTGTCTTCATTAGTGCTTCACAATAAGAAATATGAGCATGGAGGGAGGGAACTCCTAGATTTCTCTGGAGAGATTATAAAACAAAGTGCTCCTTGATCTGATCTCATCTGTTCTTCTCTTTTGTCTTTACAGACAAAGAAGAGACATAAATAAGCTCCCACCTTCTGCTAAGGGCTGCAGTGCTTGCCAATTATTTAAATGATTAAGGAGGAGAGATGACTATTGGAAAGTGCACTTAAAAGGAGAGAAAGAGGCCAAAATACCTATATCATGGTAAAAGATTCACTCCCCCCTTTATTCCAGATTTGGGCACATTTAAGATAGAAACCAAGAGGCTCTGAGCTGTAAATCCTTGTCCCTTTTCTTTGCATAGGCTTGACTGGATAAGCACTTAGAAGTACCAGCTACCTGCCTAGACGTGGCCCTGAAATGAGTCAAAGGGAGGAGAATCTGGCAAGCTCCTCCAAAAGCACAGTCAATCCTTCAGAATCAGCAGAGTCCTGAAAGGATAGGTAATATTTTAGTAAAACATCCTTATTGCCAGACTTTTAGGAAAAGTGATAGAATTCAGATTCTAATCCCAAGATTTCTCAGCAATAATAATAATAGATGATATTGTGATATTTGCAATGTGCCAGGCAGTTTTCCAAGTGCTTTATATGTATATCAATTCATTAATTCACTCAGAGATGAGGAAACTGAGAGTAAACAATTCACCCAAGCTTACACAGCTGGTAAGTGTTGGAGTTGGAACTGGAAACCCTGCTTGGGCTCTTAACCATCCTGCTAAACTGTTGCTATAGTGATAGTGATCAACATACTTTAGCCATGTGACAGGCACAGGCCACCATCTAGACCACGGGTATGTGGGTTCACTATAGGGAAGTTACTATGTAAAGCTTCTATTTACTCATTCACTACATAGAACTGTCACAAACAAATATTGGCAGTGGCATCAAACTTAAACCAAGATTTAAATATCTAATCAAGCCTTTTCATATCCATTGATTTACATATTATGAGTAGCTAATAATTTTTTTTACTCCCTCCTTTTTTTTTCAAAATTCTTACTATAAGGTACACATAGCAAAAAATTTACCATTCTAATAATTTAAATATACCATCCAGTGGCATTAAGCACATTCATGTTATTGTGTAGCCATCATCACTATCCATCTCCAGAACTCTTTATCTTGTAAAACTGAAATTCTATACCCGTTAAACAATTCCCCGTTCCTCCCTTCTTCCATCCCTAAGCAACCACCATTCTACTGTCTGTCCCTGTGAATTTGGCTACTCTCAGTACTTCATATAAGTGGAACCATACAGTATGTATCTTTATGTGACTGGTTTATTTTACTTAACATAATGTCCTCATGATTCATCCATGTTGTAGCATATGTCAAAAATTGCCTTTGTTTCTAAGGCTGAGTAATATTCCATTGCATGTATATATACCACAGTTGGTTTATCCATTCATGTGTCGATGGGCACTTGGATTTCTTCTACCTTCTAGGTATTGTGAACAGTGCTGCCATGAACGTGGATGTGCTCTGCCACTCTTTAAGTTCCAAAGAGAATCCTCAAAAATTACTATATAAATTAAATAAAAATAACTATATTAATTAAATTTTTGAATCAGTGATCAAATTATAAACTATTATGCCAGCTGGTAATCAAAAATACTTTTAAATTTATATATACATTTGTATCATTGAAAATATTATAAGCTTAAAATGCATTCATTTCACAAGCACTAACAAATGCTTATTTTGTGCAGGGTACTAAGTACAGTTGGTGCTTGGATGAATTCAATGATGATTAAACAATCAATGGCCCCTTCCCAGACAGGATAAATATAAATTCAGTAAAAATAAAATATACATGAAATTTTAGTTTAATTAATTCATTCAAAAATAATAACATAGCATGTAATATTTTAAAATGAATTATCTCTGTCAAATATAGTCAGAGTAAGAAGAAAACTGCAATAACCAAAATATAAACTAAAGCTATGTTAGTATAAGTGAATCTGATTGCCATTGCTGCATTAAAAACCACCCCAAAACTCAATAGCAATCTAAGCTATGCTTGGCTGGGGAGTTCAACATTAGACTTAAGCAACTAAGTAGCTCTGTTTCTCACTGCAGGTACCTGGACTGCCCACTAGCCATAGCACGTTGTTTTCACAGCAATGCCTATGTGCATATGAAGCCTCTAAAGTCTGAGCTCAGAAATGGTACATTATCACAACTACCTCATCCTGTTGACCAAAACAAGCCATAGAACCAATATCAAAGCCAAGAGAGATGGAAATATATTTGATTCCAGGTCTGAAGAACTGCAAAGTCACATAGCAAAAAGTATGCATATAAGGGGGTGCCTGGGTGACTCAATCGGTTGAGTGTTCTTGATTTTGGCTCAGGTCATGATCTCACAGTTGGTGGGATCAAGCCCTATGTCAGGCTCTGCACAGAACCTGCTTGGGATTCTCTCTCTCCTTCTCTCCCTGCCCCTCCCCCACTCGTGCTCTCTCCGTCTCTCTCAAAATAAATACATAAACATTTAAAAAATTATGGATACAGGAGGAGAAAAGCTGGCATCAATGAGGCAAACTACCCAAGTGGAAAGTAAACATAAAGTCTGAATAGAGGACTAGCAGCTGGCTCCCAGAAGAGGAATTATCTTGGTAGGGAACCAGAATTAATAAAGGTTATATGAAATTAAATTGTTGTCAAGGTATTAGATATGCCTTGAAACACATAGCCGTTGCAAATTGTGATTATACATCACTCACAGTTTTCAGTGAAGCAGCATAATGCCTGAATTTACAGTCTCTGGATTCCTTTAAAAATCAGAAAGGACTGGGGCGCCTGGGTGGCACAGTCGGTTAAGCGTCCGACTTCAGCCAGGTCACGATCTCGCGGTCCGGGAGTTCGAGCCCCGCGTCAGGCTCTGGGCTGATGGCTCAGAGCCTGGAGCCTGTTTCCGATTCTGTGTCTCCCTCTCTCTCTGCCCCTCCCCCGTTCATGCTCTGTCTCTCTCTGTCCCAAAAATAAATAAACGTTGAAAAAAAAATTAAAAAAAAAATCAGAAAGGACTGTAATTGGAGATGTGAGGGATGGATAAAAGCAGTTGAAGAAATGTATACCAAAAATCCAGGGAATGTTCAAATGATTTGTGTAAGAAAATAGTAGGATAATGGGAGACAAGTTACAGAATTTAAGACTTCTTTTCAAAACTATTTAGTTTTTTACTCAATGGGTTTTGTGGAAAATTAAAGACTTTTGAACAAATGCTTAAAATAACCAAATAGTGAAGTGGGAGGAAAAATCTGCCTGGGCATAAAAAATTGAGAGAAACAGAAGAGTTTAGAGGCAAAATTCTAGGTAGAAGGCTGTCAAAATGATGGAAGACATGGTCCTTGACTGGGGAAGAAGTATAGTGACAGAAGCATAGTGACAAAGGAAGGAAGAAGGTTAAGTGAGAACATCTGGCATGTGATAAGATTGAGAAGCTGTAAAAAAGAAAAAAAAATGTCAGAAAACTCAAAGATTTCAACTCAAAGGTCTCAAGGCTGAGTGACCAGAGACAGGAATATATAATTACTTAACAAATATCAAGAGAATAATTTATTTTAGTGAGAATTCTGGAGAGATTATGTGTCTTAAGGTGAGAGGGTCTGTGATCAGTTCAAGAAATTAAAAAACAAAACAAAAGCAAAATAGAACATGAAGAGGACAATATACAGTAGTTCCTGTGTATCTGAGGTTTTTGCTTTGCACAGTTTCAGATACCTGTGGTCAACTGTCTTGGGAATCAGATGATCCCTGTTCTGACATATTGTTAGAAATGTCCACAATGGCCTAATGCTACATCAAAATGCCTATGTCATTCACCTCACTTCATCTCATCACAGAGTCATTTTATCATCTCACATCATCACAAGAAAAAGGAGAGTAAGAACCAGACAATAAGATGTCTCTGAAGATAAGAGGAACCACTAAAATTAGGATTCTAAAAGTTAGAAGTGAGAAAGTAAGAGAGAGAAGGTGTCAACATTAAGACTGTCGAAATAAGCAGAAATTTGAGAGTACGGGTTTCTAAGTAGGTTGAATATTTGAAACTTTGTGTAAACAACAGTAGAGAGTTTTAAGCACAAGAATAAAACATGATCTGATCAATATTTTTGAAAGACCAATCTGACATAGGTAAGGAAATTACTAATTAAACCAGTTATATACAGTGTACACAATATTTCAGCATAAATGTGTCATCCCTGGAATTATGTCAACATGTCTCCTGTGTAAACAAGATAATTAAAATGGGTTAAACATGTTTTTTGTGTGTGTGTGAATGCAAAAAGAAAAAAAGGCACACTTTCTAGTCTAAAGTTGAAATACACATCTTTCTTCATAGTAATATCATTAACTACTTGGGGATTGGTTAAGTGTCCATGATTATTAAAAACGCAATGCAGCTTGTGAGTAATTGAAGTGATAATCAAACACTCAGCTATATCAAAGATTATTTCCTAAGAAGCAGTGCCAATATGGTTTTCTAAGAAGGAAGATGTAAGTCTTAAGAAACACAGTAATTTTACCTAATCAAAACCCATTATACTGGTCAGAACACATTACTTCTGACATGCAAACACTGCTGAAACTCTATTTCAGGTTGGAGAAATGGGTATATTATTTAGGTGATCATTAAATATTCCTTTATTTATTGGGCATAGTTTCCTGGTCTCTCTCTTTGTGGACGCTTTGACACAAAATCAGAATTCACAGAATATTTAGGTGATATTTTGAAAAGAACATTTTGATTAAGTACTGATTGGATGGAAAGGAGAGCAAAATAAATAGCACATCTCAATTTTCTGAATAACCTACACATTTTCCTTTTTGTCCATAAAATTGACATTTACGTATATCATAACTTTGTGTATTATTTCTCATTGAAGATTTATCTTCTCCTGAATAAGATTAAAGATTGTGCAGATTCATATACATATAAATGTATCTCCTACACCTTTATTTAAATATGAAATAGTGATTTTTTTTTACTTAACCTTCTAAATTAAACTTATGAAAAACTGTAAAGGCCAAAGTTGGAGCGAACTTACTCTATTTTCATCTTAACCAAAGTTGAACTTACTGTCATTAAATTACTTAAAAGGAAGAATCAAATATTATTTTTATAATTACAAGTAATTTTTAAGAGTATCAAAGTAAACACAGTAGCAAAATACACTTAAACTCTACAAAGGGCAACCATTAAAAGCAAAGGAATCACAATAAGGAAATAAGAGAAGTAATAAACATCAGGTTCTATTTTAGTACTTTTTCTCTCCTATGTATTACAAATATTTTGGTTCTCAAGTTTTGCTCATATTTTGACTTTACTTAAGGAATTTTTTTCCACAAAGAAATTTTGTAATGCAATTTAACTCAACAATTGTCTCTATTGTTGTTTCTGGATATTTTGCAATGCTTACAAATAATTGATTAAGTTCTCCAATATTTGCTTCTTGTACTTTTTTTAATGGCTTCCATTTTATACTATGATACTCATCTTCACTAATCAACAGGAAAATGCAAATCAAAACCATAATGAGTTATCACCCACATACTTCAGAATGGTTATTATCAAAAAACAAAGATAATAAGTGTTGGCCAGAATGTGGAAAAATTGTAATCTTTTTAGTGTTGGTGGGAATGCTATGAAAAATAGTAAGGAGGTTCCTCAAAAAACTAAAAAATGGAACTGCAATATGATCCAGCAATCTCACTTTTAGATATATATCCAAAATAATTAAAGTGAGGATTTCAGAGATATTAGCACTCTCATGTTTACTGCAGTGTATCCACAAGAGCTAAGATGTGGAAACAATCTAATGACTGGATAAAGAAAATATGGTATATATACATACAATGCAATAACATTCAACCTTTAAAAAGAAGAAAAATCTATAATGTGGGTCAATATAGATAGAACTTGAGGACTTTCTCTTAAGTGAAATAAGCCAGTCACAAGTACTGCATGATACCACTTTTATGAGGTGTCTAAAATAAACAAATTCGTGGAAGAGTGGAATGGTGGTTGCCAGAGGCTGGGCGGAAAGAGAAATGAGTTTTATTAATCAACAGGCATGAAGTTTCAGTTAAGTAAGATTACTAGTTTCTAAATACCTGTTGTACAACACTTACCTATAGTGAACAACAATGTATTGTGCACTTAAAATGTGTTAAGAGGATAGATCTCACATTAAGTGTTCTTACAAGAAGAAGAAGAAGAAGGAGGAGAAAGAAAAGAAGGACAAGGACAGGGGCAGGGACAAGGACAAGGATGAGGAGGAGAAGGAGAAGGAGGAGGAGAAGGATAAGAAGGGAGGAGGAGGAGGAGAAATTTTGTTGACTATAAATTTACTGTGGGATAATAATTAACATAGGGGGCCCAACTTGCTATTGTTTTCCCATGAGCAATTTCAATGTTTCCAGTGACATTAACTGAATGAGTGACCCACTTTAATCAATGCTACTTGTATCACATATTTATTTGAATAAATTTCTGATCTCTATTATGTTCCATTGTTGTGACTTTTTATTTTTGAGTCAGCTATACTATTTTATGTAACTCTAAAATTTATTTTAAGATTTGTTAGCAATAGTTTCCTACATAAATCATTTAATTGACAAATGCTGATAGTAGGTCCAGTTTGAAGGAGAGACCGAGAAATAGACTTTAATTGGGTAAATGACACAAATTTGACTAAAGATACATAAAGAAGTAAGTTTGGTAGGTTTCACAGGAAAGAGGGCAGAACTATTCTTCGGTGATGGGTGAGGGATTAATTTTTTGGTTCTCTAGAACTGATACACAGTTGTAGATCCTAAATATGAGTCTGGGAGAGCTAAGAACTTGAGGAAGGTCGACTACCCCCCCCCCCACTTTAAGTTTAGACTTACATGCAAAAGGTAATAGCACCAGATTCCTGTCTGGAAAGGTCACCTACTGGAGACCACTGACAATGGCTGGGGCACTTCTTAACCTTAAACTTATGCAGTATACTGTTTGATCCCCACTAGTATGTACATGGCATGAAGGCAGGAACTGTCTGTTTTCTTCATCGCTTTATTCCCAGCATCAAGAACTGAGCCTGGCATGGAATAAGAATAAACATGCTGAATCCCGAAAAAAATGAATGAAAATATTTCTGGGATAAAGCACACAATATAATTTGACTGAAAGCAACTCTTTATCCATCACTCTCAACACCTTGAGTTAACACAGTTTGGCTGACCTTGTGACTATAGAAATGGAACAAGGGTCATCTTTGTCACTGAGAGTTATGCTAATCAGATCCTGGAAAAGCTATAAGGTCTATTGTGAATTGCCTGTATTCTTCAGTTTCAGAAACTGCTTGATTATTCAGTCAAGGTTTTTTATTTTTATTTTTTATTTTTTGGTATAAGAATTTAAAAGATTATCTCATTTTTGAAAACTCAGTATTTAGAGGGTATCTTGTTAAATCAATAGATTAGTTGAGAGAAGTGACACATGCCCAGACCAATAACAGATTATGCCTTTGTATTTATTAAATCTCTATTTTATGATCTTAAGTAGCTTTATAAATTAGTTTTTCTCATGGGTCTTGCATACATTTGTTAATCTTATTTCTAAGTATTTTATAGATTATTTGCCTACTGTAAATATTTTCTCATTGGATTTGTTTGTATATAGAAAGATAAATGCTTTTATATGCAGATACTGGATGCAGCTACATAACTGAATGTTCCTATTAATCATCATAATATTCCATGTCATTCTCTTGAGTTGTATAATTATATATTCAATGATAAATATCTTTTTATATATATTTTTACAACTAATTACAGTGCTAGTAACTCTAGAGCAATTTTAAATTAATTAAAATTAAATTAAGCTTTTTTGCTCTACCTTGATTGTGAAATTCTGGTATTTCATTATAAGACATAATGCAAAATGTAGATAGATACACAGATACATAGATAAAGCTAACTATCCCTATTTCGCTAAGAACTTTTTAAAAATCTAAAACAGCTAAAAAAATGTTTTAGCCAATGCTTGTTTAGTATTTCCAGTAATCATATGATTTTTATTTTGAATTAACATTTTGAATTATTAACAGATTTCCTACTATTAAAACATGATTGCATGCCTGTTATGAGCCAGAATTACTAATGACACATAATAATATTATGCAGTATATTGTGATATATCATAATAAACACATGAGTGAGTAGTTTATATCTTAATAACAAAATTTTCATAAGTTGCAATTGCTCTGCTGATGTGTTTTTGTATGAGAGAATGTATGTATCTGTGTGGATGTACAGATGTGCTGACATTGTGCCAGCCCTGAAAATGCACTTATCAAATCTCTGACTTCAGGAATGTAATTAAATGATGGCCCCAGCTGCTACACTCTCAAATCCAACATGGCATTTGCTCTGGAGCCAAGCATCCCATGGGATCCTCCCAACCAATAACTGAGCACAGCAGGGATACTAAAGTGACTTTGTTCAAAGACCTCCTATGGGCCTTGCTGAACTCTTTAGAACTGTGTTGAAATCTAAGACATCCTTCCAACCTAGATTTCCTTCTCTCCTCCATAAGGATCAGATATGGGACAGACTCACGCCTCTAGCAACTTTGACTCACTCCCCATTCTCTTTCACATTCATGTCTCCTACTAAATCTTTCTCATGTTTAATTCCATTTTGGTATCCACTTCCCAGAAAACTCAAGACTGTCATAACTGTACCCAGAGTGGTCAGAGAAAACAGGCAGTTAGATGGAGACTTGGGACTGGCTCACAGTGAACAATAGATTCTAAGATGGAGTTAATGGCTATGTATGAGATCAGAGAACTTTTGGGGTAATTTCTCTAAAGGCCTTTATCTCATGCAGTGGAAAGACAGGCTCAGTTGAGCCACAGGCTGATGATCTAATTGGTAACATTCCAGAGCTCCAGATATTTAAATGTTCAAGTAAGGCAAGTCTGTTATATAAAGGTGAGGACTCTGGTGGGGAAATCCAAGAACCCGACATGCTGGATGGGGCCATCTGCCTAAAGACTTTGAGGATGTTGTCTCTGCATCTGCACCCCTAAACTCTCTGGGCTCGAGTCAGGTGCTCTCTTCAACAGCTACCTCCACCTTCTTTCCAGGTCAATAACCCAAGTTAAATCCCACCATAATTAGGCTGAGAATATTCTGTGACTGATAAAAAGAAAACAGACTACATGAAAAAAATTTTGCATAAATTAGGTAGGTAGCATGTATCAGGAGGAGCCAGGGAAATATACCTAGCATTGGATTTTTAGAGTGCTTGATCAAGGTGTCTAGAATATAAGACTGGATAAGAGTTCATTGATTTGGGGATGTCTTCTCAGGACATGGAATTAACAGCTCAACAAGGATACCAGGGATGTGCCTAACTCTGCTGGCATGGCTCTTAAAAACATGGAAAAAGTGATGGAAAGCACCCAGAAAAGAGTAAATGTCTGAGTTTCCCAGGAAAAAATGGCAGAGAAAGAGGAGGAGGGTAGTAAGTGTGCTAGAATAATATATATGTGAGATCAGAAAACTCATCAGAATGTGTTCCATGGGAGGGCCAGAGAATGCAACTTTCATTAAAGCATTCAGGAACTATGGGTGACAGGGGCATCAGCATGACATAGAAGTTTAGTAAGGCTGCAGGCCAAGGATGATGGTAAGAGTGGTGACCACAGAGCTGGGCTCATTAACATCTATAGGAATGACATGGCCTAAAAATGGTAAAAGTTAAGTTGCAGTATTTAATTGCCAGAAGCCAGGAGGTCGTAATTACTAGAAAATTGCTAACATAGGAGAGGCAGACAAGGAAGCCTGACATGAAGGAAGTTTTGGAAGTGGTTTATGAAACAGGGAAATCATAGAGGCAATAGGACAGGTACCAACAAAGGTGCCACGACTTCTACATCTGCAACCAGAAAGAGGCAAGAATGGAGGAGTAGGAGGCTAAGGGTTATTGCTGCAATGCAAAATTATAATCCCTTGCCTAGCTCTCACACCTAAGCCAGTTTTTAGGTCGAGAACCCACTGACTGAAGAGGAAATATTCTGTAGCACCCATAATGATTCCCTGCGTCTCAAAGGGAATACGGCAATTAACTCAGATTGCATTGAGGAATAAAAATTACCAAGATATTTCAATGACTATATGACACAGGCTCTGAGTTGGCATAGATGCCACCACAGACCTCATTGGCACAGAGATTTATGGGGTTGGGTAATAATAGAGTCCTGGCAAAAGTCCAGCTCCCAGTGGCTCACCCAAATAGTGGCATAGACCCCTAGTACACCACTGATATTGATAAGCTTGGCAGTTGAAGTAACTCCCACATTGGGTTCTTGTCCTGTGAGGTAAGAGCTCTCACAGTAGGAAAGGTCAAGTCAAAATCTCTAAAACTTAACCCCATCACCTTGCCCAAGATGATGAGTGAAATACAGTATCACAAGTCTAGAGAATGAACAGAGACTGCTGATATGATTAAGGACATAAAAAGTGCTAGGGTAGCAGCTCTTTACCATATCTTCATTTAATTCACAAATCTGGCCCCTGAAGAAACTGAATGGATCCTAGAGAATGACTGCAGACTACCCTAGGCTTCAACAAATTGTAGCCCAAATCATAGCAGCTATGCTAAACACTGTATCAGTGCTAGAACAGATTAATAAAACTATTGATTTAGTGAATGTGTTCTTTTCCATTAGAAGAAAGGATTCATTAATAGGGCTCTGCCTCAGGGTTATGGAAATCTCCTGCCATGTGTCATAATATAGTCTGAAGAGTAAACCATCTGAACATTTAAGAAGAAAATTACACTGACTCATTACATCAATGACATCATACTTATTGATAAAATGAGCAAGAGATGGCTGAAGCCCTTAGTGAATATATGATGTGCAGAGGGTGGGAGCTAAACCATATGAATGCTTGAGATTTGCAGCTTCTATGAAGTTTTTAGAGATCCAATCATCAGATGCAAGGTCAAAGTAAATGACGGATTGCTGCATCATTCATTTCCTACCACTATGAAGGAAGCATAGCACTCTTTGGCACATTTCATAACAAGCCAGCCTGTATACTGGGTTACATGGAAGGCCCAGCTTTGAGTGAGTTCCAGAGAAGGAAAGGATTCTGCCACAAATTCAGACTGTAGTACAAAGGCATTATTGCTTCAGTCATACTATCCAGCAGACACTATGATGTTAGTGGTGTAAGTGTTGGGAAAAGATACCATATGGAGCTATGGCAAGCCCCAGTGGGAGAATCACAACCACTGGTCCATGGGATTCTAGAACAAGGCTATGGCCTCTTCAACAGAGAATTATATAGCCTTTGAGAAACTCTTCCTGACATGTTAATGAGTCCTAGTAGAAATGCAATGCTTGACCATAAGACATAATCTGATCATTCACCTACAACTGCCATTATAAACTAGATTCCATGGCACTTTCCAAGTCATAAGTTGAGTTTGCTCCATAACAGTCCACCACAAAATAGAAATAATACACCTTGGAATGAGCTAGAGCAGGACAAGAAGGTACACAAGTAAGCTGCCTGGGAAGTACCCCTCTTTGGACTTGCACTTAGAGGTAGGAGTGTGTCTCAAACCAGCTGAATGAGAAAGAAAAAGACTGAGCTTGTTTTATACATGGGTTAGCTCACTATGGGTGCACAGCCAAAACAAGATATGAATGGACTGCAGGATCCAGAATGAAGGATCCCGCTGAGAGACTGCGGAGAGGAGAATTCTCCCCAATGAGTACAGCTGATCCAGTGTATCTGGCCATCAACTTTAGGTGACAGTGGCTAGAAATGAGAATATACAGATTCTTAAGTACTACTTTGTCTTGGATTTCCTCATGAGTTTGCCTACAAATTTTGATGTGATAACTATTGTACTTGTATAACATAAAAGATAATCAGTTTAGATAATGCATTTTTCCTTTTCAATCTTTTTTACTCATGTACCTTGTTATTTTCAACACAAATTAACTTATCTGCTATTAAAATAGTCACTCTATTTTTTTAATTAAAAACATTTTAATGTTTATTCATTTTTTTAAGAGACAGAGACAGAGTTCGAGTGGGGGAGGGGCAGAGAGCGAGGGAGACACAGAATCCGAAGCAGGCTCCAGGCTCTGAGCTATCAGCACAGAGCCTGACCAGGGGCTCAAACCCATGAACTGCAAGATCATGACCTGAGCCAAAGTTGGAAGCTCAATGGACTGA
Source organism: Acinonyx jubatus (assembly GCF_027475565.1). NCBI lineage: Eukaryota > Metazoa > Chordata > Mammalia > Carnivora > Felidae > Acinonyx > Acinonyx jubatus. The sequence continues at coordinate 155,361,506 of NC_069382.1, forward strand.
GCCACCCAGGCACCCCCCCCCCCACTTTTTTTTTGAGAGGGAGAGAGAGAGTGAAAGCATACACTTTCATGCCCAAGTAGGGGAGGGGCAGAGTGAGAGAGAATCTCAGGCAGGTTTCATGTTCAGCATGGAGCCTAACGCAGGGCTTGATCCCATGACCCTGGGCTCATGACCTGAGGCCAAATCAAGAGTTGGAGGCTCAATAGATTGAGACACCAGGCACCCTTCTTCTTTATTTTTATGATTTTGTTCCTTAATCTTTTCATGTTCAACCACTCTGAGTCCATTTTATATATTTCTCTTAAAAATGACATACAGTTGAGATTTTTGTTGAGATCTGAACCTAAAAATAATTTTCTTTTAATAGAAAAAGTTTAGATAATTCACATTTATGGATATAATATATTTCATCTTAGTCCTGATAAATTGGTTTATATTAGGATGGCTGTTTTTAATGAGATTCTTGTTTTTATCTTTTATTAAGTGTCACTGTACTTCCTTTCCCTGAAGATTTTTGTAGATATAGTCATCATCACATTCTAGCACGTGGCTGCTGTGGTAGTTTGAGTTTTGAAATTTTCCCCTTTGTAGGTGACATATTTTGCCTGAATGATAATCTCATTTTTTGATATATAATAATTTACTATATTAGGCATAAATTATATGTTGCTTCCTTTTTATTACTTAGAGTGCATTTAATTCTGTATGGAAAAGATTACTGTAGCAAAAGAAGTTGAAGCAACTTCTTCTGAGTTCAGCAAGTAACACTGACTTCAGAGCAAAGATCCTTAAATACTGGCTTGTTGATGTTGGTTTAAAGTACAATTTTTCTCACAATTTTCTGGGTTTCTGAGGCTCTTCTTTCAATTATCTGAACAGTTCCAGTGTCCTCCGGATAAAACTCAATTTTGTTTATTTGTTTTATCTTCTTTTTGCCTTAAACTAGATTGAGTTGGGTTTATTTAACTTGGCAGCTGAAAGAAAATGGATCCAGTTTTCAAAGTAGACAACATGGACATTTGGAAGTGACAAAGGTGAAGGTTAAAACATCTTAGCTCCTCTTTCAGAACAGTAGAACAAAAGTTTCAGACCTTTGAATGATGGCACGCTTTCATATCTGTAGTTTGTAGTAATATGCCTGAAGCACTTAATATATCCCTAAGGTCTTGCACGGTATCTGGTTCTCACAGGAAATTAATAAAGTGAGAAAGTTCCTGAGCCTCAGTCAGCCTCAATTACCCAATATGTGAAATGAGGGAGAGAGTATAGTAACACTTATCTTTCAGAACAGGCATAAGAATTAGAAGCAATGAATGCAAAACAATAGTTCAATGCATGGCATATTATATAAAGAGTATAAGCAGTATTGATTAATAGTAAAATACTATTAGTAGTAGTATTAATGAATGATTAAATCAAATTTGAATGGCAGCTTCCTAGTGAGTGGTAACAATTTCTTAAACTGCTTAAATTTCTTAAATGATTAAACTGAAAGTCACACCATCAAGTCATCTAAGACGAACTTCAAATGTGCATGGCCTGAAAAAGGAGGTTTGTAAGTGAAAAGATAAGAGGCTGGAGTTTAGAATATTCAATATTTGGGTTTCGATGATCCCCACGAATGATTACTTTTAATACAATTTTTAAGAAAACGTGTGTGGATGTCACAATAAAAGTGGGCTCTAGGAATCAGAAGTACTCTGGTATTGGATAAAAGTAATGACTATGGTCTTTGAATAAAACCTCAGAGGTACAATGAGGCTCAAATCAGTCCCGTCGGCAGGTACCTAACTCCTGCTAAAGACTTCCCAGTTCAGGAGCATTAGGATGACCATTGGCAAATTAAATCCACGCAGAATTTTAAATGTCATTATGAATGAGTAATCACACACACACACACACACACACACACACACACACACTTGACTGAATTCACCAATTAATCTCAAGTTGAAGCATAGTCAAAATTTCTGTAAGGTAGGAGTAAGTTAAAAGTATGATAAAATCCATTATTTTGATCAGTCTCTCAAAATAATCACAGGAGGATCTAGGAGGTAATTCTTTCCACTCTCCCAAGCCCATCCTTCCAGCAAGTTATTACAGATCTAGCCTAATATCAGTGTGTGCTTTAAACACATATTATACAGTAAGTAATAAATTATATTCCCCAGTAAAATCTTCCAACTTTTTCCGTAACTCATTATTAACACTAATCAGCTAATCAATATAAGAATAAGCATTTCAGAAATGCAGAATTTCAGCCAGTATAGCTTTTCCGATACATGCTCACTATGTTTTGTTTTATACTGATAGAGGATCAACTACATAATGAGATTTTTATTATCCTATTTCTCCTTATTTTTACTTGCTTCCTTTCTTCTCTTAAAGATGTTTTGCATTGTATATAAAAAATATGTTTTACATTATAAATACAAATGTTAACTCTGTCTAACTGTAATTAATTAAAGATGGAATTCAAAGAATGTATTGGTGGCCTCAGAGTAGAAGGAACTATTGAAAGCCTGTGCTGGCAATTACTATTTTGTGTGCTCGAATGAAAACTCAAAAGCATAAGCCAAGTGCCTGGGGCCTAGGGGCTGGCAAGATAAAATGACAGCAAGATTATTTAGAAAACGATATCACCCAAACCTGAATGGCTCCTTGTGATACAAAGCATTGGTTTAAGCCAAGAAATACACTTGGAACCATACACCATCCTTATGGTCCTCTGATACTTTTGAATACACAGAACATGACAGATATATATTGCCCTCATCATTCACTCCCCTCCCACTTTGCTTTGGAAATAATTTTCCAATGAAGGGTTCCTCGCCAGTGCATTAAGGCCCATTTAACCACAAGCAGTCCAAACTCTCTATCCATTGTGAGTTAATTCTTGTTCATTATGCTTCCCAAAAGAATGGGTCAATCAGCACCTAAGATGCAATGTTATTATTCATTAAAGCTATTTTTAATTGCACTCATTAAAATGTATCTTGCATATCCATTGCAAATTCCTAAATTTTAAGAGATGAAACTCTTCTGATTCACATAAAAAATCTTTGACAACTTCTCCTCTCTTCACATTCAACATTTAATGAGGGCCTCCTATGTGTCAGGGAGTCAGCTGGACAGTCCCACACGCACAGTGGCATATCCGCTAGATTTTGGCTTTTAGCCACATATAATGTCCCCTTATGTGGAAATAGGTAATGTAACAAGCAAAATATATTGATGTAGGCTAAATAATCTCATAAACATTGTTACAGATAAATACCATAACAACAATATTTATATATTAAAGTAATTTTTATACACAGTTCATTCTCCATCATTTGGTAGATCCTGTGTTCTCAAACATCCCTGATTCAGATTTATAGTCATTGTTATATTCAGACAAAAATAATTTAATGTTCCAGGTACATAATTCTTGAATTAATAATAAGTCATGTTATTATTGAAAGCAATAACCAACATATAATAAAAAGCTACATAAATGCATATGTCTAAGGAATAGTAATTGATTTATAGAACAGTCTAGACCCTGTCCCATTTCTGTTCTCTGGTGTGTGTGTGTGTGTGTGTGTGTGTGTGTGTGTGTGTGTGGTGTGTGTGTAAAGTATTTTTATTTACTATACTAATTCCCTTTTTTTTCTTATTAAAATAATATAAAATCTATAGCATATATAAGTATATTTTTGTAAGTATGAATGTGTTTCCTAAATCGTGGTTAAACAAATAAATTATAAAATATTGAGAACATTAAACATTTAATTTTATCTAAGTTCAGAGAAAAGATATAAATTCAAAAGGTGAAAAATGCATGGAAAAGTAAACACACACCTCAAAGTATAATAAAATACTTATGCCAATATTTTTTAAAAGGTGGGGAGTAATTCTTAGGGATAAGATTGGTTTAAGATTGTATGTCTCAGTCATTTAAATACAGTATAACTTATATTATAAAATTAGTTACTGATCAGATTTAAATATAAATCTTCACATCTTATTATGATGATTTAACCTCCTCAGGAATCACCTACATTAAAATTTGGACAATAATAAAATTAGCTTACATAAAGCTTTAGAATTTATAAAGCCTTAGAATTTATAAATCATGATCATACACATTCTTCATTAAATTCTCACAATGTCGTCTTGATTTTATACCAAAATGAGCCATTCAAGTCCCCACCAATAGTTGGTAACGGAGAAGGAAATTAAAACCCGATCTTCTAGCTTCAGGATCTCTCTGTTAACTTATGATGTTTCTGGATACAATTGCCATCTAATTCCCTTTTATAACAGTACATTCTTCCTCATGAAGACCAAACGCAAGGTGGTATTTAAAACAAAAACAAAAAACTTAAAAGTCAGAAAGCCAGGTTCAAATCACACCCATGCACTTGTATGGCTTTGAACAGGTTATTCAACTTTATCTTAGACTCTAAGGTTTCTTGTCCCTAAACAGAGATACAGAGTAACCACCTTATGGAGATGCTGACTCAAATAAGAGTCATAAAGCAGCTATCCTATTATAAATTCTCAAAAGAATATGAATTCTACCTCTTTCTTTTGTATGTTTGTTTTGATACTGAAAAGTTTTCAAATTAAAATCATGACTTTATTCCCATGTAATATATGGTTTCATTTTCCCTTAATTTCATTCTTATTATATTTTAAAGCAAAAGAAGTAACAACAAAGAAAAGAAGCCTTCAAGAACAGAACATAGGAAACAGTTGTGTGAATACAAGGAAAATTGTTTTTTAGAAATGTGGAGCTAACTAAGAGATAAAGAATAGAAACCCCCAGCTAAGGTATGTGTTTTGTTTGTCCACTGAGGATGCAGATTTGAACCTTCCATTTAATCACAAGAGTATCTCCATTGATTTCCTCAAAGACTCCTAATTCATATCATTAACATTGAATTACAGAACAAGGGGCAGGTCAGTGTGTGGGAATCTCATATTCCAGAAAAAAATCTTGAAGTGTTTCCTGACATGTAGCAAATTTCATTAGTGTCATCTCACATACATGATTAGTTCTTAATGACAACTCAGGGGAAGTACTACAGAATAGCCAGATAAATGGAACTAACATACTAGGGGAGACCAAGTACAGGAACTCAGAACAGTGTGCCCAGAAGAAATGAGAGCAAGAACTCTAAGTGGTTTCTGTGTGGGATGCGGACTTGGGATGAAACTTAAAAAGGGTGGTCACAGAAAATGTGCTGAGGAAAATGTCAAAACATGGTTTCCAGCAAAATGAGACATTTGGAATTCCACGAAAGGGCAGTGTTTCCTCAACATCCTCTGACCTTTGCTTTAGTTAGAAGCGTCTGTAATGGTTTAGAATGATTATTTAGATTAGTCAAACAACAAAGGAAGTCTCTAGTAAGAATTAGAGAATGTGTATCAAAGTAGAGGAAATAAAAATATCAGCTAGGCATCAGATCCTCTCTTAAGCACTCCTTAAATAATTGAACAAAAAACTCCTCTGCCTTCACTCTGTTAGCAAATTTTAGTTCACTATATCTAATGCCACACACTTTCCCTCTTTATGAAGTTAGTCTCTAAATCTTTTGTTGCTTTTTTAAAAAATAAGTTTTCTATCCCTTCCTGTCCCTGTAGTCTGACCGTACCCACCCTTACCCAGCCCATTGTGATACCAGACCTGAATGGCTAGCCCTATCCCATCTTCCTTGATGATTGCAGCCCTTCCTTCCATCGCAAAACCCAGTGTTACTAGTTTCTAGGTCTTTGGAGAATTACTTGTGGAAACCAGTTTTTTTTCCAGCTTTCGGGTGCCTGGGTGGCTCAGTCAGTTGAGCGACTTCCGCCCAGGTCATGATCTCATGGTTCCCGAGTTTGAGCCCTTTGGTTTTTGAGAGTTGTGCATTCTGCAGGCAGTGAGGAACCTGCTTTGGATCCTCTGTCCTCCTCTCTCTCTGCCTTTCCCTGCTTGCACTCTTTCTCTCTTTATCAAAAACAAATAAACATAAAAAGATCTTTATTTTTCAGCTTTTTCCATGTATTCAGAAAATGCCTCAGGTCACTCAGTTATCACTCGGCTTTTTAACAGTTTCCCAAAATATATTGCTGTTGTGTTACCTCCTTTTCTTTCCCTCTTTCCCTCTACTCATTCATTCACCAGATAGTTATTTTGTACCTCTTATTTTCAATATACTTTTCACATACAGTTCATAGTATTAAAGTGTTAACTCATGTAAGGAAGCTAAGGCAATCATATGGTCACTTTGGTACATATTTTAGAAGTTTTATAAACCATACGTTATTTTTTTTAAGGACTAACTGATGGGTACCCGATTGGCTCAATCAGTTGAGTATCCATCTCTTGTTTTCAGCTCAGGTCATGATCTCTGGGTTGTGAGATAAATCCCTGGGTCAGGCTCCATGCTGAGCAAGAAGCCTGCTTAAGATTTTCTTTCTTTCTCTCACCCGCACCCCCCCCCACCCCTCTCCCCTGCTCACACTCTAAAAAATAAAAAAGTACCTTTTTTAAAGGTACTAACTGACTTTACAACAATTTACAACAAGGGAGATGACTTCTGGTGGAGGGCATCAGGGAAAATGTTGCAAAAAATGTGGATTTGAACTGCACCATATAAAAGATAGGATTCCTACATGAAGATTACTATCTGCTCTGTAAGATAGTAGTCTATGTACAGCATCTGATACCCTTTGCTATAGCATAATGAATGTGAACATGTTTTTCTTCCAATTCCACCTCTGCTACTAGTTTATGTAATCATAGGCATATTACCTGAGCTCTTGGTACCCGAGTTTCTTTACCTATAAAGTGAAGATAAAAATATTTACCGCATGGTGTTGCCACATATATTCCATTTGTTAATGTACGTACAAGTACCTGGAATCGGGTCCAGCACATAGCTGCCAATACACGGTAGATGTTATTTGTATTCAAAATTCTATTGCCTATTGCATTGCATCCTCAGGTTTTGTTCTGTCTTGTTTTTAAGTTTCCATCTCTAACTCAACACTCTCCCTTTGTTCCAGAATACTCTGGCCCATATCTTCTCTTTTAGCCACACCTCCTCTTGCTCCCTGTACAATTCTAGGTTGCAGAAATATTTGCAACAACAAGCAATATTCTATGTTGCTAATTGTTTTCCCCGAGGCGGGGGGCAGATTGGGGGCTGCTGTTCTCTGGGCTTGGAATGACTATCCTCACCCTTTCCATGGTGATAAATTCAACCTCCAAATCCCACTCTAGACATCATCTAATCTGTTCGGTCTTCATTGAGCCCTTTTGTCCGCAAATTTGCTTTCTCCCTCTTCTGTCCTTCCTCTGTATGATATTCCCTTATATCACAATTATTCCTTTATATTTCTATTACTCTACATAGTTATTTTTTCACATGTATATTCCATAGGAAATCTCAATGAGTTTTGTTGACTAATAATAGTAGACACTCAGTATAGTTTGATTAATTTGTAGTCAAATAAACAAACAAGTCTAATAATTTTAAAAGAGAAAAATAGAATACTTGGATTTCAAAGATGTAAAGCAAATGAGAGAATGTTGTCTGACCTCTTGATTTTACAACCAAAAATACTGTGTAATTTGCATAAGAAAGAAGAATGGTAGTAACAGGTCTACGCTCCAGGCACTTTGCTAAGTATTTTATGTGCTTTACCTTATTTAATTTTCTTAACAACTCTCTAAAGTAGATGGTGTTACCATATTTAATTTACACTTATCATGCCTTCCCAAACCCCACCAATTCCAGGAGGAAACTGAAATATAAAGGATATATTAATTTGTTAGGGTTAACTTAACAAAGTACCAAAAACCTGAGTGGCCTAAGCAATAGAAATGCATTGTTTCACAGTGCTGGAAGCTCTGACCTCCTTCTCAGGGAGGCTAGACCTTCAAGATCAATGTATCAAGAGGGCTGGTTTCTACTGAGTGTCTGGAAGGAGAATCCTCAACAGAGATCAACTCCTATCTTCCCATTTCTGTGGGAAGGTAGGAGCCTAACTTTGGTAGGGCCTTGTTCCAAGTTGTAAAACTACCTGCTGTCATAAAGATAAGAGAAGTTTGGGGCACCTGGGTGGCTCAGTCGGTTAAGCTTCTGACTTCAGCTCAGGTCATGATCTCTCAGGTCATGATCTCGCAGTCCGTGAGTTCGAGCCCCACATCAGCCTCTGTGCTAACAGCTCAGAGCCTGGAGCCTGCTTCTGATTTTCTTTTTTTCTCTCTCTCTCCCCAACTTGTGCTCTGTCACTCTCTCTCTAAAAAATAAACATTAATTTAAAAAAAAAAAAGATATGAGAAGTTTGTTTTCCTTCTGAATAAATCCAATTAGCTAGCATAGGCAGTCGCCCCAATTATCAGTCAGGTAAAGTTAACAGGAACTCTGTGTGACAAGAGGTGCTATCAAGCTCTACTACTGGACTAGCCATTGTTCATCTTGAAAACATGTGTGTAAAGGGTTGTATCTGCTTGGTGATATAAAAGGGTGAGGATTTCTTTCTGTTTTTGAAATCTCTTAGCAGATTGTCTGTGATGCACAATCCGTTCTAGTTTAAATCACATTCAATAATAAAACTGTTTTCTTTACAAACTACTTCTATGGAAGGGTTCTTGAGTTGGGAGAAGAGTTTCTTTCAAGTTATATTTCCCCAACTGTACCTCTGTGTCGAAACTGCCTTCTTCCATGACATCAGTCATAGTGGATTAAGGCTCTCACTAATCACCTCATCTTAACTAATTACATTTTGAATGGCCTTATTTCCAAGTGAGGTCACATTGTGACAGACTAGGGGTTAGAACTTCAACACATGATTTGGGGGGAGGGGAAAAAATTCAACCCATAAAAGAAAACTAATTTATCCCAAGCTTAATTAGTAAGTAAAAGGACCAGAACATATGAACCATGTATATCTCGTACCAGTGCTTTTAAGCCCTATACATACTTATTCCAAGTGTTTTTTCCACTGTGTAGAAACCCAAAAATTAAATGACTGAATTTCACATCACTCTCTCAAAATGAACTGCAACTCCAGGCTAAAGCGTCCTAATTGGTATTTTGCTGACGAAGAAATTCTAGTCATTCTCATTCTTTCACTCTCAGCTTCACAAAGAGCTTATCATCAGTGGAAGCAGCTTCAAACGCAAAATACATTTTTAGATCTTTTAATACGAATTTAAGATGACATTACATGAAAGTACTTTAGAAAAACAGCAAGTTTTTGTTTCTTTTGTGTTTATTTTTTAGAAAAATAACTGCCTGGTAAATTGTATATGGGTTCATAATCTTGTGATTATAAGTGTAATTTTTACTAGCCTGAGACTTTAATAGAAAGAAGGAAACAAAGGCAATGAGCTCCCTGCTTCCCAGACACAGCCTCTGCTTCAAGGCCAACGATGATCTCCTTTTTCCTTTTCAATTTATTAAAAGTCCTGCAACTCTTTCATTACAGTATCTCTGCCATGCAAAACCATCTGAACATGAATTATTTCTAATTCTTAATAAGTCTCTCAATTGAAAAAATGTGTTTATGGCCTTTATTGTTGCATTTCATCTCTTCTCAGGCCAGACTTCACTGCTGGCTTCTTCTTTATTGGTACAGGAGAAGTTTATTGCATAATTCATAGCCCATTAATGATCTGGCAACCAACAAAACTCTTAAGGCACTGCAAAAATAGCCATGTCCACTAAACAGAGAGATTAACTGCACTTGGATGCTGTGAACAACTGTGCAGGGGAAACAGGTACATCTAGGTGGAACATGCTTAAGCAAAGAAACTAAATTCACAATTCCATCTTCTTCATCAGAAGAGAATTTTCTCTTAAGTACTTTCTTCCTTAGGGCAATCTAAGAAGGAGAATATTTCTCATGCATTACAGAAACACAGAAATATTTACTTGATAATTAATAAGTACTTCTGTACATGAAAGCATAAATCTTCTATTTCTGCCTATGGAAATAAAATTGTGAGCATGCTCTAATTAATTCTGGTGATTGGGTAGATCACCATTTAAGATATGATATCAGTAAAGTCCATCACCTGTTCAACAAATATATTTTTTATGTAGTCAGTAAACAGCTTCATGAGGTAAAATTTATATGTTTCAGCTTTTAGCCATTCCTTATGGGCCCTTCCACCTAAGTATTTCATTTTTCATTGAAATGGATATAATGATTCTGCCGGCTTTCAATAATATTCCTCCTACCAGTGCAAGTTCATCTCGGCACAGACAATACTGCTTGCATGAACTATTGGACAATCAATCTCAGATCACTCTCTGTTCCACCAGGTCTTACCCTGTTTCTGCAGTAATTTTCTCCAGCTGTGTTGCTGATACAGGTAATATAGCAAGCATTTATAAAATATTTGAAATCTTTCTTTTGTAGTTGAAGTCATGTTCAGAGCTTTCTCCAAGTCAACTCTAGGGACCTTTGACACATTGTGTACTTTCTAAAATAACTTAGAAGTTTTGGGGGTTTTCTTTTTTAAAGTAAGTTGGAGAACTTCAATAGAGAAAAAAGAAAGAAAACTGATTGTTTCAGTTCCAGCCAGACACATATGCCATGCATGCTAGGCTTGCAAAGCAGAAAACCATGAAGTAATGTCTGAAACATTTTTTTTACCCTAAGAGCAGCATTGTGCCTTATAAATAGCCTTTCTCTTCCAAATCCTTTAAGTTTACATCTTAAGTACCTGCCCTCTGCATGTTGGTGATGGAAGTATTATACAGATCTGTCCGAATATCACTTGTCCAAGCTTATGTCCCATCATGCCTATTTAAGAAGCCTGCAGCCATACCAGGCTAATCTCCTTATAACATTTAAATATAGACTGTTTGTTGTTTTCTTTCAGCTATTTATTGTGAAATCACCTACCACCTAGAATCCCTTCCTTTTACTTGATGACCTTTCAAATTCCTTAATACTTAAATAAAGTCCCATTTTTTTCATGCCTCCATGTTAATACATTTCTTCTCTGTATTCCCACAGAACAAAACATAAGAGAAAGAATTGTGGTGGATACTGTAGAACAACACCTTCATTTTATAGGAAAAAATTCTGAGCTTTGTACATGACTCATTCATGAACTCATTCATTTTTTTTTAAAGCAAAATCTTTAATTACATCAACTTCCACTGGCTTCCATTCCATCTTTATGTTACCTATATGGTTACTTTAACATTGTCAAAGTTTGCAGTTTCTAGAGTCTTCTCATTAAATATATTTCTCTTCTGTGTTTTTCTATAGAAAAAATTGAATACTCTTAATAATATTTCTATCATTTTCATGTCACCACTTTTTTTGCATTTTTTAAATTTATTTTTTTTAATTTACATCCAAGTTAGTTATCATATAGTACAATAATGATTTCAGGAGTAGAATCCAGTGATTCATCCACTACATATTAACACACAAGTGTCCTCCTTAATACTCCTTGCCCATTTAGCCCATCCCCCCACCCATAACCCCTCCAACAACCCTGCTTATTCTCTGAATTTAAGAGTCTCTTATGTTTTGTCCCCCACCCTGTTATATAAATATTGTTTTTGCCTCCCTTCCCTTATGTTCACCTGTTTTTCATCTTAAATTCCACATATGAATGAAGTCATATGGTATTTGTCTTTCTCTGACTTATTTTGCTTAGCATAATACTCTCTAGCTCCATCTATGTTGTTGCAAATGGCAAGATGTCATTCTTTTTGATTGCTGAGTAATACTCCATTGTATGTGTATGTATGTGTGTGTGTGTGTATATATACACACATATATATACATATATACACATATATATACATATATGTATGTATGTATGTATGTATGTATATACATACATACATCTTTATCCATTCATCTGTCAATGGACATTTGGGCTCTTTCCATACTTTGACTATTGTTGATAGTGCTACTATAAACATTGGGGTGCATGTGCCCCTTTGAAACAGCACACCTACATCCTTTGAATAAATACCTAGTACCGCAATTGCTGGGTGGTAGGGTAGTTCTACTTTTTAACTTTTTGAGGAACCTTCATACTGCTTCCCAGAGTGGCTGTACCAGTTTGCATTCCCACCAACAGTGCAAAAGGGTTCCTTTTTTTCCACATCCTTGCCAACATCTGTTTCCTGAGTTGTTAATGTTAGCCATTCTGACAGGTGTGAGGTGGATCTCATCGTGGTTTTGACTTGAATTTCCTTGATGATGAGTGATATTGAGCTTTTCATGTGTCTGTTAGCCATCTGGAAAAGCATCTATTCATGTCTTTTGCCCATTTCTTTGCTGGATTATTTGTTTTTTGAGTGTTGAGTTTGAGAAGTTCTTTATAGATTTTGGATACTAACCCCTTATCTGATATGTCATTTGCAAATATCTTCTCCCATTCCATTGGTTGCCTTTTAGTTTTCATTAGTCATGATTTAAGAATACTTCCAAATCCTTCGAGCAAAAAATAATCCAATATTATATTATATTGTAATCTCTTAAAAATAATGAAATAGTACTTATGTTGTTTTTGTTCAATCAATTAACCAATCCTCCAATAAACATAAAATGAAAGTCTACTATTTATTAGTACTGTATTAGGTGCTATAGGAAATACAGAGAAGTACACATGTGATGTCTCTACTCCAGACACTTCCAGGTTACTTGATAGATAAAAGAATAACTAACGTAAGATGTGAAAAGAATTACAAAAGTGAAGAAGAAAAGTCTCTGTGGTCCAGAAAAAGGCTTTGTAGAGAAAATGGACACAGGTGAATCTTGAATTATGGGTTGAAAACGGCCAGACAACAGTAATAACAAAGACATGAAAATGGCAACGTATAAAGTCTGCTTCATGAACATACTTGCTTGAAAGTTAATACAAACAAGTCTAAAAGAATAGGTTTTAAAAGTTAGCCATCAGTCCCATTGAGTCAGCGAGGGCAATATGGCCCAATGACTAACAGTGCCATCCATGCGAAAGCTTTAGTGGATTCCATCTAAGAGTTTTCTTTTATACTTAGCCAAGTGTTTAATAAATTTGATAGCCTATAATGCAATAATTATTATACAGTTTATGACAGGTAAAACATATAAGTGATAGAGTATAAATATGCTTAATATTTTATCAACAAGTTAAAAATACGAGACCAAAAAAACATTAAAATAATTGCCATGTTGTGTCTTTAACTCATACTCTGCATTCCACTGAGATGGTCAGTAAAAACACTGAAATAGATTCAAAGTGTTAGTAGTGCTGAAACTCTTGAATGAAGTATAGAATAGTACTTATGAATACGGACTTTGGAGCTGGACAGGCATGGGTCTAAGTCCCACATACGCCATTTATTAATCCATTGCCTTAGGCAAATACATGGAATGCTTTCACCTTGCATCATTTTAACATGGTAATTGGTGTTATAAGAACCATTATTTTAATTAAAAATGAAACACTAAAGCAATACCATCATGATTATGTACCATTTTCTGTCATTTCTAATCAATGCAGTAACATATGAAATGCAAATGAGATAATAAGTAATACAAATCAACAGAAAGTAAAAGAATACAAGAATTGCCAGGCAAATCAATTGAAGTCTGTATTCCTCCAAAATGGTATAATGTGTTACTTGATAAACTTGGCAACACAAGTCAATGAAAAAGATGAGGTTACTAAATTGGGAAAATTGGTAATATTTATAAAAGTTTTAAACCAAATATGCTTCAAATTAATTAAAAACACAGAGGAAAAATAGATACAAAAAAGAAAGTATAATAAACATTTTTAAATCTCTCATTAAGAAAATATTTTTAAGGTTAATGGAATAAAACATGCAAGTCAACAAATCCCTGAGTCCCTATACCACTTTTAAATTAAAAAAAATTTTTTAACATTTATTTTTTTGAGAGACAGACAGAGCGTGAGTGGGGGAGGGGCAGAGAGAGAGGGAGACACAGAATCTGAAGCAGGCTCCAGGCTCTGAACTGTCAACACAGAGCCTGATATGGGGCTTGAACTCAAGAACTGCGAGATCATGACCTGAGCGGAGGTCGAACAGTTAACCAACTAAGCGACCCAGGCACCTCCCTACAGCATTTTAGTGCCTTTTAATTATATCCCACTTCAATTCTAAAAGTTACAAGAAAAAAAACTGTGGAGAGCAAAGTGATGAAGTGTACAGGCCCAGAAGCACACCTTTGCTACGTCCTAGCTATGCAACCATGCTTGGCAAAGCAAGTAACCTTCCTCTACCTCAGTTTCTACATCTTTAAAATGGGGGTCATGATAGTACCTACTGCATAGGTTTCTTTTGGAAATAACAGAGCACCTAAACAAAGCCTAGCAAATTGTACGTACTCAGTAAATGCCAGCTAGCTATTATTATCATTTTACACATTTAATACATTTATACATACAAAATGACACCTAAAAGAAAACATGATGGTATCATGAAATAATAAATAGGAAGAAAGAAAGAAAGAAAGAAAGAAAGAAAGAAAGAAAGAAAGAAAGAAAGAAAGAAAGGAAGGATGTAGTAAAGCCAGTAGTTTGCCTCAATGGGTATAACAAAATTATCCTCTCTTATGTTGGTAGGACTTCAGATTTAGCTACACATTCTCAGCCAACCCACAAAAGAAACATTATCATTTACACAATTCCTGAGTTGTGTGTGAATGCTACTCCTCTGAAGTAGCATTAAAAAAATTTTTTTAATGTTTATTTTTAGAGAGAGAGAAAGAGAGAGAGAGAGAGAGAAACAGGCAGAGAGAGATTGAGACACAAAATCCAGAGCAGGATCCAGGCTCTGAACTGTCAGCACAGAGCCCAACTTGGGACTAGAGCTCACCATTGATGAGATCATGACCTGAGCCACAGTTGGGGGCTTAACCGACTGAGCTCCCCAGGTGCCCCAAAGTAGCATTGTTTTTAACTCTAAAGTCACTCAGGGATTTCTGCCATGAAAATACATTCTGTACCATATCCCCCTTCAGATACAGTCATTTCAACATTATGCTCCTTACATAAGCTCTCGCTGCTATTAAAAGGGTGATTGCATGGTACTTCCCATCAATTATAAGTTTATTTTTCTGGGTGGATTTGAGTGTTTTCCATTTCCTTTTTTTTTTTAATTTATCTTTTATCAGCATTTCCCACGCACCACGAAAAGCCCTCAGAGCATCTCATTGAATCTGATGTTAAGGCCGATACTCCTGCATGACCAGAGGCGTCATTTGTCACTCCTCTCCACCACGAGGACACCTCTGGGTACAGGCCATTAATAGCTGATTGACATCCTCTCAGTGTTTCAAGTTCACTCACTGTTCAGAGCCTTTACAGGTGTCTTTTTCTTCATCAGAAATGTTTCTGCTCCCCAATCCAATTAGCTATCTCATCATCATGCCTTAAAAAATCAAGTTCCCTCCTCTGAAAAGTCTCTTCTGACTTCATCAACCTGAAGGAGATAGAGCTCCCTGCACAGATATCTTTAATGCCACAGATCGTATACAGGCACCACTTATGTAACTTTCCCAAGAGATTTCGCGCTCTTTGTGGGCATCATCGTGCTGTATCTTCTTTTCTCTACTTTGAAACCCACGTGCATACTTGCTAGGTATTTGTCAAAATAATTATTGACTGAGTAAATGAGTCTGTGTGAGTATATCAAGTGAATGAAAACAAAACTGTGTGAACAAATAAATGTTTCTCTTCCTGATTTGCTGCCACTGATTTTCTCTCTCTTATCTGATGGATGTCCTATATTGCAATTGTGATTCAAGTAAAATTTTTAAAGTATTCAAGGACACTTGAATATACCAGGTTAGAAAATGGGATAAAAACTTCCCCACTGTACTTGAACTAATGATGTGGCTATTTAATGGTGAGGCATTTAACACAATGGGATTTTAAATAGAGACAATTCTAAAGTTCTTAATCTGAATGATGCAATTAGTTTAGGATGTTAGAAGCTAAATAATAAAGAAAATATTTTATTAGTCATGAATAAACTGCCAATCATTTGTTATTTACAAAAAAAACATATTTTTGAAATATGTCATTTGATTTAACTACCAGACATTAATGAGATTAAATAATTTACTGAAAGTGACAGGTTTTAATGGGCACAGTTTCAAGTTGCAGCCCTTTATTCCATTTTAGCAATGCCCATAGTTTCTCTAAATTACTTAATATGGAACTTTAATTTCCACTGACCAGCCTTTACTTAAATAAATTTGGAATGCTACCATTGTGATAGAAGACAATGTCAACGTTTTGTGCAAAAACACATACTTGACCTGCTGTAACACTATGTGTATACATTAGAGCAAGGTCCATGATGATATCCTCTAATAGTTAGAAAAGAGGAACAATTAGACATCCAAATAGTGTATATCTTATTCCTCAGTTAAAAAACCAATAAAAGTCAATTATCTAGTCATTTTAATTTCATTTAGATACTAGAAGAAAAACTGGTGTTGAAAAAATATGTTGACACTTCGACTGGAAAAATCAGAAAAGCAATCATGATGGTATGAATGAAGTAGTTAAACACTTAACACTTTTTGGACTAGCAGTGAACAACTAGTAAAAATTATGTTAGAGCTATCACACTGGCACAGACAGAAGGCTGTGTGAAAACTATCTTTAGACATAGTGTGCCCACATGGAACTCCACTGTAGATGGTCACTGAACCTCCCTCACCTTTTGAGACATACTCTTTATCAAAGTATTCTATCCCTTTTCCCATAAATACTATGGCAATTATCAGAAAATAAATTTCAATTCTGAATCCAGATGATTCAGAACAGCCAGCGACTCAGTCTTTTCTCCAAAGCATCTGAATTTCTTAGTATTTACGAAGTCACTCTGAGGGCACCTGGGTGGCTCAGGTCACTATCTCACAGTTTGTGAGTTTGAGCCCCGCATTGGGCTCTGTGCTGACAGCTTGGATCCTGAAGCCTGCTTCGGATTCTGTGTCTCCCTCTCTCTCTGCCCCTCCCCTGCTCATGCTTTGTCTCTCAAAAAATAAATAAATGTAAAAAAAAAAAAGTCACTCTGTAATGTCTCTGGAAGCTATCCACTTCTCTCCAACCCAACTTCCATCTGCCAGGCCAACCCACCATCAATTCTCTCCTGCAGGGAAGAAAGTCTCCTGACTAAAAATATTTAAGTCAGTCATGTCACTCATCTGCTTAATACCTGCAGGGAATTTCTACTGCCATCAGAGTAATAATATGCAAAAACTTTTCATACCCTCTAACACCTCAGTATTCTGGCCCCTAACTACATCCCCCACTTCAATTACATGCCACGTTCGGTCTCATACCCATTGCCCCAGCAACACTTCCTCAGTTCCTTACTATATTATGATCTTTCCTGTCATAGAGTTTTGCCTGCCCTCACCTGTCATAGAATTTTCCTCCCACTCTGTCCTTCACTTGCTAACTCTTATTAACTTTCAGGTCTCACCTTAAATGTCACTACTTCAGAGATTGTCAGTCTTTTATATACATCTACATTTTGCATTTCTTCTTTACCACATGTATCTCACTTTAATAATTTTTTATGTATCTGTCTCCTGCATGAGACTTAAAATGCTGTGATGAGAGGAGCCATGTCAGTCTTGTTATCTAATCGTAGGCCCTAACAAAATACAGAAGAGGTGTACTGGGCTACCTCTGAGCAGGAATGGATCAAACACTAGCACCTGAGTTCTACTGCAGTTTACTGCACTGAAATATGATTGTGCTGAGTCAATATCCAAGGTCAAGACAACTGGAGGACACCAGAAGTTGAGGTAGTAGGTCCCTCAAGGTGTCATTCTACAACAGAAGGCATTGATATGCCACATGCCCTAGCAACCTGAGTTCATATAACACAGAAAAAGAATAAAATCAATTTAATATTAAAAATGATTCAGGTTAAAAGTGAGAATGACAATTTTATGACTTGAAGTAGAAAGCAACTTTAGGCATTGTCTGACACAATTTACTAAATAATAAAAAAATATTCTATCGCATTTCCCCCTTTTTAATCCTTCTAATAATGTTCCACCCTCTAACAAAAAACTGTGTTGTTAAAGTCCCTGAGGATTGGGCCTCATGGAGACAAAGGAATCTCGCCATGTTTAGAGAAAAAGACAAGCTGGTAGGGAAAAAGTTCTCTTAGGCAAGTGCTCCTTGGCTAGGTTAATTGCAAACCTCACTTCCTCATCTCTACATATTGCTCTCCCATTTATTTTCCCTTTCTTTCATTGTATTCCCTCTTTCATTATTCATCTCTCCCCCTACTTCCCTAGCTCTTTATCTCTATATTGCCTTCTTCAATCTTACTGAATTTTCTTTAATCAAAATCACTTCAATTAAACATGGGTTTTTTTTTTAATTTATTATTATTATTATTATTATTATTATTATTATTATTATTTTAGAGACTAAGTGAGTGGGGGTAGGCAGTAGGGGCATAGAGAGAGGGAGAGAGGGAATCCCAAGCAGGTTCTGTGCCATCAGTAGAGAGCCTAACATGGGGCTGGATCTCACGAACCATGAGATCATGACCTGAGCCAAAATCAAGAGTCAGACGCTTAACTGACTGAGAGCCACCCACGTGCCCCACAACATGGTTTCTATTTCTATCTTACCGGGCCTAAAAATAAAAGATGATGACCAAAGTAGGAGAAAAATGATGAATTAGGGGCAAAAAGATACGTGGAAGAAATTTGACCCTGTGCACTCTACCATATTTCCTCTGTGAATTGGATCCTGTATAAGAATGGTGAGGGGTGGCTAACAGACAGCATAGTCAGAAAGGGATGTATGACACAAATGTGTATGACACATTTGTTCTGTGTTCAAATATAATATACAATGGATTGTACTGAGCACAATGAATGAAAAGTAATAAAAGAATTGAGAGTTAATCTATAATTACACAGATCATAAGGTAACCAATATTTCTTCCTATAAGTATTTAATTTGAAAGCTTACTATACCACTTCAGAAAAGAAGTTAAGTCTTTCCTGCAAGCAAGTTACATTTGAATGTCATGAATAATGAGTTGTTTTTAACATATCACACTCATAATATCTTGCATCCATATTCACAAAGAACTCACGCGCTGAAGAACCTTCGGAGATCAGCAGAGACAACTGCTTCACCCATCACAGAGATGGAATCTCCTCTGGGAAAGGAGCTGGCAGCTCTTTAACAATGCATAATGCCGCATGACATTCTAGAAGGGGTTTGAAAGCTGAATTCTGACTGTGCTGTGGCATATCCTCCAAGTTCTGTTACATCATACTCAACAGTTAGTTTCTACCACATAGATTTTATTTTTTTTCTCTGAGCACAAATCCCTTGACTTCTGTGTCAGGTTCATTAGCAAATGTTAGATGTTAATGTTTTTATCTACCAGTGATTGTCTAGGTACCTATACCATAAAATCAGTGCATGTTACTTCTGTGTTGAGAAAATGCATTTATCCAACAGATTTTCATGATGGTTCCACACTTTTCCAAAAATTAGGAATACAGCTATGAGCAAAAGGAAATTCTTGTCCTCCTTGAGTTTATACTCAAGTGGAGGCAGATAGACAATAAACAATGTCAGAGTAAGAGAAAAAAGTGACAATGGTAGGAAGTGGCTGTTTTATAGAAAGTGATCTGAGTTGTATTTCTGACGAAGTGGCATTTTAGCAGACACTTGAAGTCAGTAAGACTGTGGGTCATGTTGGTATCTAGGGGAAGAGTATTCTAAGCAGTGCATAAATTAAAGTTGCAGCAAGGAGGCCAGTATTCTTAGCCAAAAGAGAGAAAAGGCAAAAGGGGGAATATCAGAAGATGAAGTCAGAAAAGTAGCAAGTGTCCAAGTAGGATAGAGCTTAAAGGCCATGAAAAGATTTGGATAGAGCACAGGAATGACAGAGTCTCATTTACATTTTAACAGGATCACTCTGGCTAAATGGTAGAGAACAGACTAAAAAGCAAGGTCAGAAGTAGGGAGACCAATTTAGGAGGCCATTGCGGAAGCCCTGCAGAGAGATGATGGTGCTTTGAATTATGACTTAAGACAGTATATGCAACATGATATTCAAAAAGGAAAAATGTTCAGTAGAGGGGCGTGTGGGTGGCTCAGTTAAGTGTCTGACTCTTAATTTCAGCTCAGGTCATGATCTCACAGTTTGTGACTTAAAGCCCCATATTGGGCTCTGAGCTCACTGCAGGGAGCCTGCTTTGGATCCTCTGTCTCCCTCTTTCTGCCCCTCCTCGCCCCCCCCCTCAAAAATAAATAAATGTTAAAAAAATGTCCAATGGAAAGCTTATCATAACTCAAAGAGTTGACTATGGAAAACATAGTAATTTTTTTTTAATTTTTTAATGTGTATTTATTATTGAGAGACAGAGACAGAGCATGAGCAGGATTGGGGCAGAGAGAGGGGGAGACACAGAATCTGAAGCAGGCTCCAGGCTCTAAGCTGTCAGCACAGAGCCTGATGTGGGGCTCAAACTCACAAACCTCAGGTCAAGATCATGACCTGAGCCAAAGTTAGAGGCTTAACTGACTGAGCCTCCCAAGAGCCCCAAAACACAGTAATTTTTATCACAAAGGAAAGATTTAAATTTTTTCACCTGAGATATTTATCATACCTGGGATGTATAATTTATTGTTATTATGTCATAGTCGACCAGTTGTTTCTCAGTGGGTGACTTTTTTTACAATTTAGGAAAAAATTTGGAGTTTCCCTTTTCCATCTATTGGTCGAGTCCTCTCCTTCAAAAACTAGTTCTTTCTTCTTTTAGAGCATAACTCTAAACTCACAAACAATACATATACACAGAGATAGGCACAGTACACATACACAAAACCATCTTCTCTTTACCATCTGACCAGCAACTCTACCTTCTTAGGAAAATACTTCATGTAGTTTTGAGGATAAAAATAGTATAGCATTCCAAGAAACACAATGAAGCAGTATTAAGTTTATAAAAATACATATGGCATTCATGACTGGGCATGTTATAAATTTATTGATATATGTGCACAATTTCTTCATATATGTGACAGTTATTTTTGATTACCTATTAGGTACTAAGTGGTTGCTGAGACACAAATAAATCCACATTCTAGGGAACAATTAGCTAGAATTATAAATAAATTCCATGATTGACTATATATTAACCATCTATTCTTTCTCCTACAAACATTAACATATTACCGGATTTTTCAATGTTTTAATGTGGTGTCTTTTTCCTCCGAGGCAATGAAGGTAAACCAGGAATACTAGAGAATTGAGAAATACTCAAGAATTGGGAGATACTTGTCTTTCCCTCTTCTTTGTTTACATTTTCTTTTTCTCAGGACTGAATTTCAAAAACTGATGTAAAGAAAAGCTTTCTCAACTTAAGTTGGGAAGTTAATGGGTTTCTTGGATCTAGAAACCCATGAAATTATAAACAAACTTTATCAATTAGTACATGTGTTAGCGAAAAAAATAAACCCAGTGAAAACATTTTTTAAATTAAAAAGGGAATTTCTTAGATCATGCTACCAAAAATTAATGAACACAGCTGGCTTCAAGAAATTCTTGTTCCTGGGGCACAAGGAAAATTACAACTCTGTCTTTTCCTTACCTCTAGAACAGACACTTAAAGGGTGGCAAAAGTTATCTTCCACCTGCTCAAGACTCACATCTTGCCACCTGAGAATCTGAGGAAAAGAGAGTATCCTCCCCATGTCTCAGGAGAAAGTTCCATGGAGGGGTGTGATGAATAATTTTCTGTGTTAACTTGACTGGGCTAAGATAGGCCCAGATGGCTGGCAAAACATATTTCTGGGTGTATGTGTGAGAGTGGTTCTGGAAGACATTAACATTTGAATTGGCACACTCAGTAAACAGAATCCTCCACAATTATAGTGGGCTATCTACCCTCCTTGAATAGAACAAAAAAGGTTGAGAAAGGGAGAACTGGCTCTCTGATCAGTTGGAACATCCATCTTCTCCTGCCCTCAGACTTCGACACTCCTGGTTCTTGGGCGTTTGGACTCAAACTGGGACTTCTGTCATTGGCTCCCCTGGTTCTCATGCCTTCAGAACTGGAACTACATCATCAGTTTTCCTGTGTCTCCATGTTGCAGAAGGAAGATTGTAAGGCTTCTCAATCCCCATATTACAAGAGCCAATTGCTCATAAACACATCTTTTTCTATATATCTCTGAATGTCCTACGGGTTCTGTTTCTCTGGAGAACCCTGACTAATAAAAGTGTACTGGATTTAGCTTAGGTTGTGTACCCATACATTAATGAATCACTGAGGTGAGGGAGGTGGCATAGCTGAAGAGCTAAACCTAGATAACAGGTCTAGTCCTATTTTTAAATTCCATTATGGTAAGAAGACTTAACATGAGATCTACCCTCTTGACAAATGTTTAGGTATGCAATGCAGTATTGTTGACTATAGGTACAATGTTGTACAGAAAATCTCTAGAATGTATTCATCTTGTTTTAACTGAAACTTTATGCCTGTGGATTTGTAACTTACCATTTTCCACACCCCCAAAACCCTGGCAGCCACCTTTCCACTCTTTGAATTTGACTATTTTAGCTACCTCTTACAGGTGGAATCATGTAATATTTTATTTTCTGTGATTATTTTATTTCAGTTAGCATAAAGTTCTCAAGGTTCTTCCATGTTGTTGCATATTGCATATTTTTTTCTATTTTAAGGCTGAATATTATCTCAATGTGCATTCCACATTGTACATAGCTTGGCTATTGTGAATACTGCTACAATGAATATGGGAATGATAATATATCTCTTTGATATCTTAATTTTAATTCTTTTCTATATATAGCCAGAAGTGGGTTGCTGGTTCATATGGTTGTTCTATTTTAATTTTTTTGAGGAATATCTATACTTTTTTTCATAACGGTTACATCATTTTGCAATTCGACCAATAGAGTGCAGGACTTGTAATTCCTCTATATCCTTGCCAGTACATGTTGTCTTTCGTCTTTGTGATAATAGCCATCCTGACAGGAGAGAGGTGATAGCTCATTGTGGGTTTGATTTGCATTTTCCTGATGATTAATAAAGCTGAGCATTTTTTCATATACTTATTGGTGATGTATTTGTCTTCTTTGGCGAAATGGCTATTCAGGCCCTGCATCCATTTTTTTAATTGAGTTAATAGTTGTTTTTCTGTCAAGTTTTAGGATCTACTTATATAATTTAGAGATTAACTTCTTATCAGATATATGATTTGCAAATATTTTCTCCCATTCCTCAGGTTGCCTTTTCATTCTACTGATTATTTGGGGGGGGGGGTCAGCTCCACAATTAAGTGGGTTCCACCACTGAAAAGGGGGAAATTTTACTCTAAGAAAGAGAGCGACTAAAAGTGGCAGATCAGCCTTAACTACATCTGTGCATGTTTATGAGCAAGAGAAGCAATTTCTACAGATTGTTAAAGGAGTCCATGATGCCCTCTAAAAAAAAAGTTTAAATAGCATTGCACTGAGTATAGAGCTATACTTAGAGGTACAGAAAAGAAAATCCCCAAGAATGAAAAAGCAGGTATTTTTCAATATCAATTGGATTTTGACCAGTATGAATTTCCTTTTGTCAAATAACCTTGTTAGCATTAGAGGACTTACTCAAGTTCTTATAGAAATGGAGACAACAAATGTTCAGAGCCTAAATCATGTGGTGAATATAAACTCAGCCTCTGGTGGGATGATTTTGTTGTTATTTTTCTTCTTTTTGTAACTCGTAGGTCTTATAATCATGATACATAGTATATAATCACAAAGAGACTTTATCTCCCAATTTCTCTTTGAAATTCACCTAGTCTAGTAAATCCTTCCCCTCCTCTTGCATGAAAGAAAACTCAAGTACTGGCATGACTTATATAGTGACGCTTAGATTATAAGATCTATGGTTTCTTTTTTTTTTTTAATTTTAATTTAGAGCGAGAGAGAGAGAGCACAAGCCAGGTAAAGGGACAGTGGCAGGGGAGAGGGAGAGAGAGAATTCCAAGCAGGCTCCATGCTCAGCATGGAGCCCAATATGGGGCTTGACTCAATCCCACAATCCTGAGATTACCACCTGAGTTGAAATCAAGGGTCAGACTCTCAACCAACTGAACCACCCAGGCACCCTAGACTCACAGTTACTTTAAATCATCAAACACAGCAGGACTTGAAAAGTTGGGATACCCATAATAATTAAAACTCTGATCTTCATTTAATTGTCCTTAAACTCCTGGCTCCATTTTCATGTCTAAGGAATTTTGATGAGCATCCAACATACATTTGTTGTCATGTATGTAAACTGTTAAAAAAAGAAATCCTGAATGGACCCAACATATAACACAACCAAACAATGAACAAGCAAGACTAATGGAATCCAACTGCAAAGCCACTTTATTTTCCTCTTCCCTGGTCTTTTACCTTTGTTCAAGAAAGCTAGCTTTTCCTACCTTGGGTAAAATTTGCTTAGGACTCAAGACTAAGATAATTTAATATTTCTTTAAAGCAATGAATATGTAGACTTTATTCATTTCTTACCATATCTAGACTAACTTAATAATCTAAGATTCTACTTTCATTCAAAGTTACGGATACTATGCTCCTTGCTAGGGCCTACAGCAGAGAGAAATATAAATGGTCCAGTGAAGAAGGTATATTCAGCTTATGCTTTTCCTTCCTTCCATCTTCCATTATATTGCTAACCATGATTTCTCAATAATCTGAAATTGGAGCATAGGGAATGAAAGATATTAGAGAGGGAAACATTTGTACTTGTCATAAATGGTTCTAAATTCTCTGGACCTAGCTGCTATTTAAAGTGGATTTTTTTTTTCTCTTGTGGGTACATTTGTTGGTCCCGTCCCAACTGCTGAGGCTCTCTCACCTGCAATATCCTTGATTTGGGCCACACACTCACTCTATCACTTCCCTCTTCCTCCACCTATCAGAATCTGGCAATTCACATCCAAACTTTTTCTGCTGACTTTGTTTGCTCATCCAGGCAACCCACTTTGTGAGGACTTGAAATAATTTTACTCAAGTTTGATCTTACCATTGCCCACATTGGCTGCAAGTGACATGCTCACCCATATGCTTATGCCCTCATATGCTCATGCCTCGGATGCTTATGGAATGCAGGCTCATTCCCACAGAGCCACTTCATCACTCACCATTTAGGTGTCTTAGATGGATGCAAACACCAGTCCATGGTACTATTTATTCCTGTTCTTCCAATGCAGAGGGCACATGCCATGCTTCCCTATACATTGGATTAGAAGGTGAGGCTAATGATAGAGTCTTTCCAAGGAAATTCTTTCTCAGTCTCCACTAATCTGACCCTTGATACTACCAGGTTTTGGCAAAGGATCATGTAATTGATTCTCAAATATTTCCTTACAAATTTTGCATTTTGTTTTGCTCATTTTGGCATATGTAGTTTATTTGATTTTGGCGACTCAAATGTTCTTTAACAACTTGTTAAAATAGTATTTGTTATTTTTAAATAGTTCTCATTTTGTCCAATAATATAATTAATTCTAAATAAAATGAAGTAGAGAAATGCCTATAGGATTGTATTAATCACAGCATTTGCATATTTACTCCAGTTACAGTGTCTATTTACTCTAAAATTATTCAACAAGAATGACTTAGGTGGATATATTTGTCTCACAGATTTAGGCTCTCTCTGGAATATTTATGATTGTCACTCCTCCAAGTCACAATACAAAGTCCATAAACGTGCACACCACCCACTTCATCCTGCTCACCGTAAATGGAACTTTCCTGCACATGGACATTGCCCCTCACTTACTGTGTATTTCCATCCCCAGAAGTAGCCTAGACAACCTTACCCTGGTTTCCCTTGCTTCTTCTCCCCATCTTAGATCCTGGCAATAACTTGGTTTAAAAGATTTTTGAAGGAGCTATCCTGATTCCCATGGTTATGGAGGTGTGATCTGACTTCTAGTGACCCACATCCTGGCACTCTCATCAGTGTCTCAGGCTAATCAGTTAAGAGGGATTAGAAGACAAAGAGCTAACTCTTCTCATCTAATGGCAGTGTTTGTGTGTCTGTTTTTGTGGCGGTATTAATTGCTATCATAAGACCTAAGGATCTGTTACAAGTTAGTTAGTTATTTGATAGTATCCATTTGATTAAGAGATATTTATTTTTATCTTGAAAGCAGAGTGCAATTTTTAAAGTGAATCTGTCCTTTCACTCTTTAACTAAAATAGGGAATGATTTCTTCTTCTCATTCCATCAATCAAAGCATCACAAACAGAGCTTTGATGGATGACCAGCCAAGATGGATTAGAATTATGTCATTATTATAAAATGTCTCATCATCACTTTTCCAAGTGTTTATCAATTACAGAGTCTCAGAATTTAGATGTAATAACTGGGAAAACACCTTCACACAGATTTGCATCTTTAGAAGTTCACTCTTTCTTTGCTTTGTCCCTAATGGCTCTGATTTTTATACCGGTGTATCAACCCAAATAATAATTTTGGCTTCCTCTAAAGACATTCTTTTTGACGGTCTTCTTAATCATACTGCTGGATTCCTCCAGTACTTTCTAACACGGAGCAACCAACTGAAACTGAAGTGGAGAGAACATTTCATTCCACATCTAAACCATTGTCACTCACACTAGTTGACATTTTGAGTCTCACTTTACTGTTTGAAGAGTAAGTCATGCAATTACGATACGTTGTCTCATAATATTTTACCAAAATGCTTTCAATCTGTATGATACAATAAAATTTCTTGGTACTCCACCTGCCAATATTCCCCCTACTTAAAAGAAAAACCAATACATTAACCATTCATTGAAATGTGTTCTTTGTGGAGGCAGCAAAGCCTGATGGCATTTATGGAAGTTGAACCACAGTGAAAAGTGAATGAGTTTTTGAGTCAAAAAGAATTGCTACATCTTTGATGCTTTTGACACCTTCTCTTTGCAAATTCTCAAAACACATTTGTTTTATTTTATTACTGACATTTTTGATATCTGAAAATTAATACATCAAATATGTATGAATGCCCAGCATGATTGAGAAATTATATTTAGCCCACTGAAGTTAATGATAAAGAAAAAATGTTTTCCTTGTAGAACTCAGTATTAGCATATACTATATTCTTAAATGTTTTTCAAACTGGACAGTATATACATTATATTCCTTTGGTAAAGATGCATGAAATGTAAAATGTTGATCTGTCTTCAGTGCCTGGAGGAAATTATAGAGGAAAATCAGGAAAAAGTTATACCCAAAGTTCCACTAAAGTGAAAATTGTGGCATAGAAAAGAACATTTTTTCTGCTTTGACAGAATTGTATTTAACCATATTGAAGGTATTATTTTTATAACAAGAAAATATAGAAGTGATAAACTAGAATACATTTTGCCTTATCACAATTTCAGAAGATAGTTTAATCATATAAATGTTGTATTCTCTCTTTTCAAGGAAAAATAAGGTTCATTTGTAGAAATCACAAGATTTCTTTTTATTATTATTTTCAAAATTTCATTTTTAAATAAACGTTGATGAAGTAGTTGCCAACAAATAAATCTATATCCATGCGGAATTCTCAAATTCTCAAGCTTCTTGTTAGCAACTACCTTGCTTCATAATTGCTGGGTAATAAACAGATGGAAAGAGGACTTTAGTCATGTTTTCAAAGTAGGTGAAATTCACTGAAAGGAACATTCTACTGAGGATGGACAGGACTATATTCTATCTCCCCATCTCTTATGAAACCACTGATTTTCCTTTCCTGTAATTTATGTGTAATATCACTTGCCCTGGATATCTCTCAGGATACCTATAAGTAAAAAGAGAAAGGAAAGAAAAGAAAGAAAGAAAGAAAGAAAGAAAGAAAGAAAGAAAGAAAGAAAGAAAGAAAGAAAGAAAGAAAGAAAGAAAGAAAAGAAAGAAAGAAAGATGCTCCAAAAAGTGTAATATGCAACCCAAGTATAAAATATATTAATTGCCGAGCTCATTACTGTTGTTCTAGATTTTCTAACATGGTTGCTATTCATCAGAATGTTTTTGGCATTTATGTTTAGCAAAAGTAAAGAAAGTTAGATGACAGGTTAAATTCTGAAAGAGATACATCCATGCCACATGGCTGTTGTCTGGCTATGACAACAATATTACATCAGCTGATGTGGAAGACAGACTCCAGGCCTGCTGCCCATGGTCCCTGCCTCCTAGTAGGTGCATCCTTGTGTAATCCCCTCCCCCTGATCATAGGTGGGGCTTGTCACTTACACCTAGCCAACAGAACATGGCAAAGGTGATGAAATACTACTTTTGTAATTGCTTACTATGTATGAGACTCTGTCTTACTAACAGACTCTCAAAAGGCCCTCCTTGCTGGCTTGATGAAATAAGTGGCCATATTGAAACAGCCACATGGCAAGGAACTATGAGTGGTGTCTATGAATTGTGAGCAACTTGTAGAAGGAAATTGCAGCCTCTGGCAGATAACCAGCAAGAAGCCAAGGCTCTTGGTGCAGAGATATAAGAAAATAAGTTCTGCCAAGAGCCTTAGTGAGCTTGGAAGTGGGTTGATTGTTCCTCATCCCCAGACAGGAATACAGCCCAGCCACATCTTTTTGTTTGTTTGTTTGTTTTTAAATTTCTTAATGTTTTATTTGTTTTTTGAGAGAGAGAGAGAGAGAGAGAGAGAGAGAGAGAGAGAGAGAGAGAGAGAATGAGAATGAGCTGGGCAAGGGCAGGGAGAGAGGGAGACAGAATCCACAAAGCAGGCTCCAGGCTCTGAGCTGTCAGCAGAGAGCCCCACACGGGGCTTGAACCCGGAAACCACAAGATCATTATCTGAGCCGAAGTTGGATGCCCAATGACTGAGGCATCCAGGCATCCCCCAGCCATATCTTGATGCAACTTTATGAGACCCTGAGCACAGAGATCTCCGCTATTCTGTGACTAGCCTCTTGAGCTGTACAAACTGTGAAATAATAAGTGTGTACTGTTTTAAGCTGCTAAGTTTGTGGTAATTAGTTATGCAGTAACAGAAAGTTAATACTCTTGGCAAAGGATTTGTTATTACCCTGATCTAGTTAGTGATAACTGTCAAACCAAGAGGTTAAATGATATTTTGAGAAGTTTCAACCCTGTACTGATCATTATTCTCCCTGAGATACTGATTATAAATTGAATACTTAAAATAGTTGCACTGAATCAACTGACCAAACCCTAAAATTTAGACATGTAAATCAAAAGATTATTCACCTTTAACTATTAGCTCCATGTTGTTTCTCACTCTAACTGTAAGAGATATCAAATAGCGTTGGTTCTAAAGATGTATAAGTGAATAAGAAAGTATCTGTAAATTATGTCTGTTCTCTCCTCATCACTGTTTCATCACCAAGAAAGCCACTATTAACAGAGTCTTTTGTAGCTGAAACAGTAAAAACTTGTGCATGTGATTTAAGCAGAGCATATTAAGTACACTCAATATGCCTATTTTCCAATAGCAAAAGACACTGTTTTATTTCTATTTTCCCATTATCTTGTATTATTTTACTCATCATTGGAGTCTTTTCTGTTAAGACGATAATGAGGAAGTATCTAATACCAATAATTATTCTTCTGGCCCCTACATTATTATTCTAAAGAAATGAGAGGAAATCTGTTAGGTCCTTTCCTTATTTGAGGATTCAATGAGATTAACTCTAATGTGAAATGTATCCCCAACCATCCAAAACCATGTGAGTTAACTCCCTATTTGACTGCTAAAATACAAACGATAATATAAAATTCCTTTTTAAAAAAATAAAGTAACTTATTCAATTAAAAGAAAAGTTTATGTTATAATTGGACATGTGTTGCATATTTGCAATGGCCAAGGATAGTTCCAACAATCTACTCACTGAACTATTTTCATCATATGTTCTACCAAGCTGCATTCATCAACCCTGGCTCGTGACTGGTCCTTGGGAATGCAAATGAGGAGTTCAGAATTTGAATTCTTGCCAGTTAGTTAGCATATGGGCCTTCCTTTCCTAGCAGAGAGACATCAGAGAGAACTTTAGGTCACTCAATTGGAATGTTTCTATTTAAGTCCGGATAAGGTAGTGAGCGATAAAAAGAAAAAAATCCTCATTTCTAAAAGTAAGAGCTCCTTCCCAGCAAGCCATGCAGTGCTTTCCTGAGTCACCTCCCTCTATGATCCTCTATTCTTACACCAGACTAAGTGCTGCAAGTTCAACAACTACTTTCTAGCATTCCCCCCCCCCCCACCGCCCCACACATACATAGTTTTGTACAGATTCACATCACGCATGTCCAAGTAAGTACCCAGCAAAAGATTAGAGAGTCACATGCCTGCAAATCTCCAGATCTAGTTCTCCCTCCTCTCCTGTACTGTACCCTACACATTCAAGACCCCTGTCTTCTGACATCTATGTTCTCACTTGGGGTGATTTCTAGGCTGCTTAAGATCTCTCTCTCTCTCTCTCCCTCCATACCTCCCTCCATGGCAGCCTGGAAACTGCTTTTAGACACTAAAACAAGGCAATCCTAGACTAGCCTAAGGTTTTATCTTTACTTGGAGATAATACATATGCACTGCCTGTTGTTTAATGTTGAAAAAAATGGTTGTTTCACATATTTTCTTCTGTTTTTCTGGTTGAATTAAAGAAGTGCAATCCTAATGGCAATATTTCTTGGCCAATAGCAGAAGTCCTCATTTTTTTTTCCCTATCCTTCACAAAATTCAGGATATCAAGTATGACTTGGCATTATCATAGACAGTGCCAGTATCACACAATTGAATCCCAAACAAATGATAAGCTGGAGAGAGAGGTTTTCACTCTGAGGAAAGCAATATGGAGGCATAATGGAAAAGAGCACACATTCTATGTTTATATCCTGGCTTGCTATCTATTAGCTACATGACCTTTTGCAAACCATTTAAACTGCCTCAGTTTTCCAAGATGTCAAATGTGGATAGCAATAATAACTCTCATTGGAGTTTAGTGAAGATGCAATAATTTGGTGTATGTAAAGTCCATAGCACGTGAATTATTATGTTACTTATAATTATAATTATTATTACTAGTATTATTAGTTTCAGGAGATAAGAAAAATGGTGTTGAGAAAAATGAGTGATAGGATTGTTTATTCAGTTGGAGAGTAAAGACAGTAGTCTTAAATACATGTGAGCTAATATGTTACCAAGGATGGTTTCTTCAGTCCTACATAAAGCTAAAGTTTAAGAAAATCTCTTGCAAGTATACACAATTACAGCTAGAGGAGAAAAAAAATGCCTTGATAGAAATGGTGATTGAACATTGAACCAGAAAGTTTTGTGAAATACCCTTCTCTGATGGCCTCTAAAATTAGGATCCTATGAACACAAGAATAAAGTTCTAATTTGGCTTGACAGCAAGGTGTTGCCCATTCACCATGTCTTTGTTTCTTCCTTATAAAGGGTAGAATAGCATCTGCTATGGGTTCTGTTTGAGATCCTTGTTTGATATGAAGATGCAACATTTGATCTCCACTCTTGAGGAGTTCATGATGTAGAGATAAAGAAAGATACAGAAACATAACCTTAAGGCTATATAATCAGACTTCCAACCAGAGTAAGACCAAAATGTAATGAAAGAATCAAAAACTGAAAGGGGAACCCCCTTGCACTGTTGGTGGGAATGCAAACGGGTACAGCCACTCTGGAAAACAGTACGGAGTTTCCTCAAAACGTTGAAAGAGAACTACCCTATGATCCAGCAATTGCACTACTAGGTATTTATCTAAAGAATACAAAAATACTAATTCAAAGGGATACACGAACCCCAATGTTTATAACAGCATTATCTACAATAGTCAAATTATATAAACAGCCTAAGTGTCCATTGACTGATGAATGGATAAAGAAGATATAATTTACATATAATATAAATATAAATATAAATATAAATATAAATATAAATATAAATATATAATGGAATGTTACTCAGCCATAAAGAAGAATGAAATCTTGCCATATATATAATGGAATGTTACTCAGCCATAAAGAAGAATGAAATCTTGCCATTTGCAATGATATGGATGGAGCTACAGAGTATGACTGAAATAAATCAGTCATGGAAAGACAAATATCATATAATTTCACTCATATATGGATCTTAAAAAACAAAACAATTGAGTAAAAGGGAAAAAAGAGAGAGAGACACAGAGAGAGAGAGAGGGAGGCAAACCAAGAAACAGATTCTTAACTATAGAGAACAAACTGATGGTTACTAAAGGGGAAGGGGGGAGGGAGATGGGTAAAATAGGTGATGGTGGTTAAGAAGTGCACTTGCTGTGATCAACACCAGGTGTTGTATGGAAGTGCTGAATCACTATATTGTACACTTGAAACTAATATAACATTGTCTGTTAACTAACTGGGATTTAAATAAAAACTTTAAAAAAAGAATCAAAATCAATTGTCTAAGGGTA
The DNA here is from genome assembly GCF_027475565.1 of Acinonyx jubatus. NCBI lineage: Eukaryota > Metazoa > Chordata > Mammalia > Carnivora > Felidae > Acinonyx > Acinonyx jubatus. The sequence continues at coordinate 155,394,002 of NC_069382.1, forward strand.
CTTAAGGCCTTATTTTAAGGTTGAAAGAAACAATGTTGTTGGTTTATTTTAAAAACTTTACTTCACATTATTTTCCTACAACAGTCTCAAAAAAAAAGGAGATGTTTTGATTCATTGATAACTAATGAGTAATCATTATATGCCAATAAATGTATTTAATCATCAGCTAAAAATTAATCTCCAAATATTCAAAGATAGCATAAAAACAAAGATAAACAATGTGTTCCTCCACTTTGGTGTCCCTTAGTACATATTGCTAAACTCTATGATTTCAAAATATGAGAATGATGCCTAATTCTAAATATTCCCATGATGATCTTGATCTTCAAAAAAATCCATCTAATTTCATTTATTAACCTAATTTTCATCATGGTGAACTGAAGATAGGTGTGTCAAGGCAATAAAAATGATAGCTTTTATTATTAAAAATGGGCTGCCTGGGTGGCTAAGTTAATTAGGCATCCAACTTTTTATTTCAGTTCAGGTCATGATCTCACGGTTTGTGGGTTCAAGCCTTGCATCGGGCTTGGTGCTGACAGCATGGAGCCTGCCTGGGATCCTCTCTCTCTCCCTCTCTCTCTGCTCTCTGCCCCTCCACCATTTGTTCATTTTCTCTCTCTCTCTCTCAAAATAAACAACAACAACAACAACAACAACAACAAATTTAAAAAATGATGGCTACTATTTTTAAACACTATTATGGACCAGGAACTGTTTTAGACACTTAAGATCATTGACTCCATTTCATTTTCATAATCTTAATCCAAAGTAGTACTATTATTTTTCCTTCTTGGGAACAAGGAAACTGAGTTTTAAGGGCAATAAATACATATGGGTTATGTGGCTCCTAAATGGTGAAGCTGGGATTTGAAACCAGAGCCATGTGTCTCTAAATCCCTAGCTCTTAACCACAATACCTACTACCTCCAGACCTGAATGGCAAATGTGGCCTAAACTGCTGCATTTGAGCAATAAGTAGTGAAGCCTTCAAAGGGACTCCTTCTTCCTCCCAAGGCTTTAAGGTACAGGCATAATGCAGTGATTTAAAACAACAAATTTTTTAGGAGTTTTATTTAAATATCATATAAAAATTAGTTTCTTCCACTTTGTTTCGCCCCATCATTTTTCTCCACTAAAAATACTCCGTATTCTTACAGAGAAATCAAAAAATCAAATTACTTCGATAGACAAGATTGATGGGACCTCGGAAAAAAAAGTAATGATTGAAATTCTCAGCTGCTCTCCAAGATGATTAAATCCTAATTGAGGGAAGGGCCTTGTGTGGAACCCGCAGGCTATAGCAGGATGGTTCTGTTGGCTCTGAAAGAGATACAGTTGGATCTATTGCATTCAGCAATTGCTTTAGGCAGTTCCTTATTGAGTGGTTACAATTCAATAATAGGAAGGGCTGACATTATAATGATTTCTACTCTCCCTAATTATTCTATGGTGTTTGTTGATGTGCATAAGCAATGATTGTGAAACACTATTTAAGAGGGCACAGAGGACCTCTCATTTAGGTACATAGAGCTCAATTTTAGGAGGGGTGACATTCTATTACCCTCTTAAAATGTATTGTATATCCAACATTTGAGCTAATACCCTCTGGCTGTTATTACTTATCAATATAAGATGACTATTCAGGTGAAGGAATGACAAAGTCCTATTAATATTTGAGTAGTTTAGATTCCCTCCATAGACAAAATATTGGAGAAAATACACACAGGTTTTCAGGGCAAGGACTTTCCCATTTTGCAGATTAGGAAAACGGGTTCAAAGATGTTGTATGGTTTATCAAAGACAACATAGGATATTGGGATCCTGAGAGGTCTTACATGTTTGTACTGCTGTTGCCAGTGCCTCTACCACCAAAAAAAGACCTTGATCTGTAGGTTATAGGAAAAAATACCTCTGTCATCTCATGGCCTAGAATCTTTTACTGCCACTCTTGTTAAAGAACTGAAAGATACCATACCCTAATGGATAATTGTGAAATGGACTGATACAGGCTCTGGGTTCACCTAAGTGTCAGTACTTATCAACATGTCAAGGGGTTAATTCCAACTCAATTTAAGCCTAAAGAGTACTTAAATTCCAATAAAATAATAATCACCAGGGAGAAAACTCGTAACCCTGACATTGGGACATTCTGGAAGAAGAAACTTACAGATATGGGCAGAGAGGACCTCCTGATATATCTGGTAAGCATGTGCATGGGTACATACACACACATACCCATGCACAAACACACCAACCTTGATACCAAAGGAGGAAACAAAAATTGAAAAAGGTCTCTTACTTGACCTAGTTAGAAATCCAAAATTTGCTATGATAAGTGAAGGAAAACTATTTTGAAATCACATTACCAAATCACTGGGGGCTTAAGTCCATGTTACATTAAATCTTATTCTGTTAGTGCATTGAGAAGGTAATCTTAGAGATGATGGGCCTTGCAGTTCTTAGTCTAGCAAAGTATGGTTAAGTTTTTATGCAATGTTTTTCTCTAACCAAGTACTGGTTTTTATATAAAATTCTTTGATCCACACAGAATGTGCACAAGTTTCTGTTTTCACTTTCTTCTGTCAAAAAGGAATTACCTTAAACATTAGCTAAGCATCTTTTCATGTTTCAAAAATAAGAAACATTGGGTGATTTGAGAGATAACTTTAACTCCAGATTTTTTTCCTAAATAAGTAAAATGTTTGTTAAAAAATTGCTTTTGTTTAGGATATGTTTCATGTTACAAGTTAGACAAAGTGTCCATTCATTCTTTAATGTACATTTATTGTCTGCTTACCTCTGCCAGGCATTATGCTAAGTATATAACCATTCAAGACAAGGCCTATGCCTTTAGGAGTTTATGATTAGCTGCATGTAAACTAGCTATACACAGGTGCCATTCTTCCTTACATATATTTTAGTGCAGCAAGGTTGGTTCTTCTAACTATACCTATATGGCCACAGTTTTGCAAATTTAGGCAACCCCAATAAATTGCATCTGTGAGCATCTCATCCCTGGGTCTTGGGATCCTAATTCATGCACTTTATGTGCTTCAGTACAAGATATTAATTCCCTTAATAGAGTGGGAGTATTAAAGAGGAACTTAAATATGCCTGATATGTCAGGAAAGACTGTGCCTGGTATGTCAGAGAGTGGCATTCAAAGAAGCATGAACTTATCAGGAAGCAATGTCGCCGAGATGTTATGTTAAAATCAGAGAGGTGTTGCAATTTGACTGTGGTTAGATTTTCAGTGACTATATAATTTATTCTTTAGTGTAGATGAATGGGAACCACTGAATAATTCTGAGCAATTAGCATAGTCTGATTTGTACACGTGAAAGAATATTTTGGCGGCGTATGTGCAGAATTAATTAGAAAGCAACAGGGGGTTGAGGCACCTGGGTGCTTCAGTCAGTTGGGCGTCCAACTCTTGATTTCAGCTCAGGTCATGATCTCATGATTCGTGAGTTAGAGCCCTACATCGGACTCCACGCTGACAGTGCAGAGCCTGCTTGGGATTGTCTCTCTCTCTCTCTCTCTCTCTCTCTCTCTCTCTCTCTCTCTCTCTGTTCCTCCTGTGCTCTCTCTCTCCCTCAAAATAAATAAATAAACTTAAAACAAAAAGAAAACAGTAAAGATATTGTGATAGTCTGATAAGCATTTCTGGCATGCTCTGTGTGTGGACTTTCTATGCTTACTTCTGTAGATCACAATATTAGAAGAGAACATAAAAGGTACACTGATGACTTCATACAAAATGGTAACATTAAATTAAGCAAAGCAAATTATTTACTCAAATTTAGGTGTAATTGGCTTGTCTAGATTTCACTCTATATGCCAAACATTCTTTTAAGAAATAACAATCCTGTAAGCTAGCTACCTTTATCTCCATTTTATGGATGAAGAAACCGAGACTTGGAGAAGTTAAGTCATGTCATAAATAACAAAGCTGGGATTTGAATCCAGGTCTATCAAATCCTTAGGCTCCTCACACTCCCCTGACTCAGGCCTGCACTACACCATGCTGTCTGCCGAATACCACCACACTCCCAGTTTCTTATTTAGAAATGACAGCTTTTCGATCACATTCTTAGTGGCTTGGCTGACAGATTTGATGAATTCAAGTGATGTACTTTAATGAAAAGGAGAAATGATAAAAATATCATTACTAACCCACTGTTCAGGCATTCACTGGCAATTGTGTGTGATTTATTTTCTTTTTGAGGTAAAGAACAATTAAATTCACAGAGATTACAGAAACAAGGTCTGTGAACATGGCTACCCTCAGTTAAATGGAATTTGTTAAAAACCATCAAAAACAACAATTAGGTTGAGAATTCAGAGAAGATACAATCACAAATACACACAAAATAGCTGAAGTTTGGCAAATGCTTTGCAATTGAGTGGTTGTCACTTGCTACTTCAAGTCACTGCCCTAGAGGCCAGGAACTGACTGTTGGAAATATAATGAAATATCAACATGCACCTGTATTCTTTGGTATATTATGTTTTTGTTTGAGAATGCAACAACCCATTGGGAAACTTTCTTTTAAAAATTAGGCACTATGAATTCTTTACCTGCACCTCTTCCCATTCCTTTCAGCAGCATGATTTTATCAGGAAAATGATAAGTGGACTTCTATTGAGTTCAACAAGAATTCACACTGAGCGACTGCATTTCAGCAGTGTTTTATAAATTATTTTGAAGAGTCTTGTAACACCTGTTAACCCCAAGAAAAATATAAATTATTTGTATTTTGCACAAGAAAGGTATATTGGGAATCGAGATGTTTTTCTCTCATATGATAACTTGCAGAACTCTAGTTTATGATATATAAACAGGTGACATTTGGGTGCCACAGAAAGATTTATCTAGCAATATAGTAGGGATTAATGATCTCTTACTCTTATAAAGGAAAAAGTTGCCTAGGAAACAGAGGCATAAGATTCATGCTCAGGATACAAATAAATGCCTCCTTAGCATTCACAAAATAATCATGCAAACAACAAAAATGTTTGGAGTATCCAATGTACAATAATGTTCTTTGTTAGAGAATGAGTAGATTATTAAAAAAGAATTAATTATTTTATTTTAGAAAACTTACCTTCTAAGTCAAAGATGAAAAGTGTGTGTCACTCATGCTGCCCTTCACCCTTTCTGGCCCAAGGCAATCGTGATATAAAAGACACCGCCAGGGCCCTGACTAACCTGCCTAAACCATCTCAACACAATAAATCTTCTTGGCCTCAAATGAAACTAAGATTTGGCTTATAAACTGAAATCTCTTAGCTAGCCTGGTGAATACATTGAAGATAAGATGGTAAAAAAAAAATGAGACCAATATTTGAGGGATACCTATGCTGCACAACAGGGAGTCTAACTGAATTTGGATAAAAATAAAGGAATAGTTCTAAATGCTATCCACTCATGCAGTTGAGGCATGAATAAAGAGAGTCAGGAGAAAAACGCCTAATTCAATATCATCTTTTAGCTAGTCAACAATAAAGCAAAATAGAAATTAATGAGTTTCCCATCAAGTTTAAATAAAAAACACTATTGTCTTGTATTTAGCTCATTTTTCTAAATGATGCTCCATGAAACATTAGCACTGTGGAATGTTCCATAAGGAGACTTATTAATTAAGCTAAGGGAACCATATATGTTATTTACATATTCATTCAGCTAATAAATACCTAGCACCCATTTTGTGCCAAGTACCTTTTCAGTTACTGGAGATCCAACAGTGACGTAATAAAAGTTCCTAATTAGGGTATGTTGAAAGCATACAATAACAAAACAAATGCACACATATAATATTTCAGATGATGACAAATTCTATAAAAAAGCAAGTGAAAGGGGTGCCTGGGTGGCTCAGTCAATTGAGCATCTGACTCTTGATTTCAGCTCACATCATGATCTCATGGTCAAAGGATCAAGCCCCACATCTGCCCCACCATACTCCCCTGCTCATGCTGAGCTTGGCCGTTATCAGTGTATGGATGCAATGTAAAGTCAAGAGCCTCAATGAGATAATCTAAGAAGTAATAGCAGACAGAGATGATGGAGGAATAAGCCTGGAACCATTCAAACTGTGGAGAGCAAAGGTTTTAGGACTGCAAAAAAAGGAAAAGTCAGAATGGCAAGAGGAGAAACTAAGCAGGTTCCAGAAGCTAAGCAAAGAAAATATTTCTAGAAAAAAACAATTCATTTACACAAAAATACATTTACAAATTACAACATCCATTCATGTTAAACATTCTTAAAAATAGGAATTTCTGTTCACCACCTGAATGTAGTGAATATATAGCAAAATGTGTATACATTAATCTAAGTCAAATTCTTATTTAAAAAGGAAACAATAACAGCTTTCTCACTAAACACTGGAAGCAAGAAAAGGATGTCTACTATCCTATTATTTGGAATAGTTCTGGAATGTTAGTCAATGCAATGAGAAAAGAGAAAGCAAACAGAAGTATAAAAATGGAAAAGAAAACAAGAGAAGTCTCTACTTGTAATGATGGGAAATCTATCTATCTATCATCTACCTATCTCAATATATCTTATACTTATGTGTGGATACATGTATCTATAGGTAATAAATTAAAATTCAAATATGCAAACAGAAGCCAATTGTAAGATATAGAAGTTAAGATGCTATTTAAAATAGCAACCATAAAAATAAAGCACTTAGACATAAATTTAACAAGATGTGCCTAAAACTTATATTTATAAAATCATAAAATATTCCTGAAAGACATATATATAGACCCAGATAAATAAAAAAATATGTGATATTCTTGGATAGAAACACTAAACATCATGAAGATATTGGATTTCCCTATGCTAATTAATCAACTTAATGCAATTCTATCAGTTTTGTTGATACTTTACATTTTTGAAACTAAACTGATGATAAAATTCATTTGAAAAACAAATTAGCAAGAATAACCAAGGAAAACACTGGGAAAAAAATCACTTCAATGATAGGGGTATAGCCATACTAAATATTGACATTATAGAGCCTCCATAATTTTTTTAAAAATCTGGTATCAGTGCATAAATAGAGAGACAGATCAGGATGGAAAACCCAGAAATAGTCTAACTGTCTCTGAAATTCAGAATATAATAATGGCAGCAGCTCAAACCTCTGGGAATGATTACTCTTTTTTAACAGGTAGTGTTGATATAACTGAGGATTCTTATAGGGGAAAAAATACAACTGGATGAATTTCAATTTGCAAATTCCAACTGCATCAGAGAATTGAGAGTAAATAAATGAAATTATACAACAGTAGAGGAAAATATGTGATTTTCTCTATAATTTGAGCAGAGTAAATTTTACTAATTGTGACACAAATTATAAAATCCAAACTCAATAAGAGAAAATATCAGTTTTAATTACATAAAATTCTAAAAAAGAAAATTTCCTGTATGGCAAAACACACATAAGCAAAGAAAAAAAGATAGTTGGAAAACTGGGAAATAATGACAACTTCTACCCCACAGAGTTGATATGCCTAATATGTAAAGAGCCGCTAAAAACAGAAGACAAAGGCCAACACCATTAGAAAAATAAATAATTCACACAGAAAAATGCAAATCAACTTTAAGAAAAAGATGTTCAGTCTTCTTGTAATAAGAGAACCACAAACTAAAGCTACATTGATATACTCAATATCTACTGTCAGTTTGGAAAAGTCTAAAGGTTTGAAAGTATATTCTTTTTTTTTTAAGTTTATTTATTTATTTTTTAGAGAGAGACAGAGTCAGCAGGGGAGGAACAGAGAGAGAGGGAGAGAGAGAGAATCCCAAGCAGGCTCCACGCTGTCAGCACAGGGCCCGATGCAGGGCTTGAACTCACAAAACTGTGAGATCATGACCAGAGCTGAAACCAAAGGTCAGAGGTGTAACCCACTGAACTACCCAGATGCCCCAAAAGCATATTCTTTAGGTGATACTGTGGGTAAGCAAACCCTCTTGGATACAGTTGGTTTGTTAATACTTAGCAAAATGAACATATGTACTTTACCTGTTGAATCTGCAATTCTACTTTCAGAAATCTATCTCAAACATGCACTGGCAAAAATGTGAAAAAATGTGTGTGTGAGACTGATGATCATGGCACCATTTTACAAAACCAAAGTGCTGTATAAACTATTGTATATTCACATTATGGAATGCTGTGCAACTTTTTAAAAGATCGTGATCTCTGTATACCACCATGGATGATCTTTGTGCTACATTACTAAGTGTAGTAAAAGTGGGGCATATGTATTCTGTTGTTTATAAAATAAACTCTCTCTCTCTCTCTCTCTCTCTCTCTCTCTTTCTCTCTACACACACACACACACACACATTTGTACTCTGCTCTGGATATTATTCCACTGTAGTGTACAACAGAAAACACACCCATGCACCCATGCATACACATGCATACGTATGAAAAGATGTGCATACAGTGTTCCAGTCTTTCCCAGAGTCTTCTTTTGGGAGTCGGATCAGGGAAGAGAAGGAATAAGAACAGGGATGAGACATACTCTATGGGGAGGAAATACTCTTGTCATTTCTATCTAAAACAGTTTGGACTGGAGAAACAACACTGGGAAACAGATTATTTACTTTCTTAAAAGATCACTTCTGTTTGGATTTTCAATTTATGTACATTAGTTTGCAAGTTTTTTGATCTCCCGCATAAGGTGATTCTTTTGCATGTTTAAAGAAACCTAATGCTTTTTAAAGCTGATAATTTTAACATCTGCATTAAAAAAAAAGACTTCTCACATGCCATGCATTAGCAAAGGAATGTTTCTTTATATTATTTTCTCTTCTAAATAAGCAGTGCCTTCTTTACACTTTTGATAGTTTCAGATTAGTTGGTTAACTAACTGGACTAAAATACTTAATGTGTATATAAAAATGATAAAAGTCAGTCATAACACAATCATATAAATAAAATAAGTACTGCATTTTGGTGCCCAGTGGTAAAAGGTTTCCTTACAAATATAAATGAGATGAAATACTGGTGAAAACTTCTCCTCTAACTTGCTACAAATGAACCTCCATAGAACAATCTGGATTTCAGAGTTGCATGAGGTAAGAACTGTAAGGAGTAGGGCTTGCCCTGGAACTCTTGAGGGCACTGTGCATTTAATCTCATTACATGGGTTGAAATATATTTCAGTGGTATCTTTATAAATGTTAAATTTTATATCACAGGTATAAAAAATATCATGATTTTTTTCCCAATCTGATATATTTTCCATCCTAGTTGTTACCTGGTCCTGAGTCAGTCAGTCAATACTTATTTAGTGAAAGTGTACTCACGTCAGGCACAGTGGCAACGTAACAGTAAAGAAGAAATATGTGGTGTGTGCACTGGCTCAGCTCTGTTCCTATACCAAATACCTCCTGGAATTGAGCCCCCACTTGTAGGCTTCCTTTGGGGTTTATCATGTCTGGATAAGTGTTAAGGAAATAGACTCGTGTAAATCCATGAAGAGTATTTCCTAAGAATCAGGAAAAATGAGGACAACTGAGACCTCAACCAGAGAGCGTGAATGAAATTCTCAAGGATAATATTTCCTGAGGCAATGACCTATACTTTGAAGTTCATCAAAATTACCTGAATTCCTTATTAAATACAGAAATTCTGCTTCTGTGTATATTATGTATACGGAATCAGAATACATCTATTCTATTCACTAGGTATGTGCTGGGACCCAGAAATAGGTCTGGGCCAACCTCCCAGATGATTACTATGTAAACTAAAGTTTGAGAATCATTAGGTATGATCAAGTATTGACAAACTATGGCCTGTGGGACAAATCTGGCTCCAAACCTGATTTTGTAAATAAAGTTTTATTAGAATACAGCTACACTCATTCATTTACATGTTATCTATGGGCTGCTTCTATACTACCATGGCAGAAGTTAGATAGTTGCCACAGAGAACTTAGCACCCACAGAGCTTGAAATACTTAATATCTGGTGCTTTACAGAGAAAAGTCTGCCAATTCTTGGCTTAGAGTATGGCAGAGAGGAAGACTTGTCAGGTGGAAGAGGTTATATTATCTTTTGCCAGTGCAGACAATAGGAAACTGAGCCATTTTCAAAATATCTAGATGAATTAATTTTAAAAAAGTGACACACTGTGAAGAGCTTCTTCCAAAAGGAAAGAAATGAGAAGAGCCCCCAGCAAATCCATTTCTCTTCACTTTGGCTGGGGGTAACACAGAGTCAAACCAAGTGGGGAACAGCTTTATGTTATTTTTAGCATTTGAAAAAAAATTTAAGGGTACAATAGCTATAAACTTCATTTTCTTTGAGAATAAATTGGCAATAACTGAAATCAAATATAGGATGGGAGTTAATAATGGGCATTAGGGTTCAAAGGTTTTATTTTAACAGTAGTTTGATTGAAGCCAGATGGTAATGACACAGTGAACTATTTTTAAAATATCACACTCCATCAAAAAAACCCACACTGATTAATTTCAAAATTATTGTTTCTTATAACATTTCTAGCATTATCCCCTGCTTGAATGAACACAGGAAATAGCTCTGGATGATAAAACAAGTGCTCCCGTTCCTCTATCTGCTCCACATATTTCGCATGAGCCTGAACACTGCTTGGAAAGTCAGAATTCTGTGAGAGAAAGTATTGATTTTTATCAACCTGGAAAGTGAAACGAGAGAGAGAATGACATTGCTAGCCACAGGGAGTTTAGTTCGGGTCAACAACCCCTAAGTTTTATGGGAATTGTTCAGAAATTACAAATGTTGCAGTGCTAAAGGACTCTGACATAGGACTGGAAAACACATTTTGACATTGGGTAGTGTTCAGCCTCTGTTCTGCCATGGTCACTGAAATCCAGAGCATATTAAGTACACCACAGACGTTCAAATGAGGCTGCTTTTTGGAATGGCATTTGGCCTAGATGTTGCAAAAATTCACATGCGAAGTTAATTCCATTGCCGCAAAGTGCACTGTGTAAATCAGCCCCGTCTGCTGTCGCTGCTCTATTTGCGCTTGTCCGTGTTATCCAAGATGTCATTACATTAGGACATAATGTGACAGACCCCAACAGATGAAAATGTGAACCAACAGAGCATGGGAAATAGCTTTATAAGCAATCTTTTTTATGTTCTTCTCTTTTTACATCTCTTGGTTTGTTGGTTTGTTTGAACTAAACCTAATCTCTTTGTGGAAATGATAAAGCCATGTTTTAGTTTTGTTTGCTTACATTTTTCTTCTATAATTACAAGTCAGCCTCTGCAATTGGTTACACAGAAGTAACTATGAGACACGTTATTTTTACTCTTTTCACTTTGGTGTGTTTTATTATTATTGTTATTGTTGTTGTTGTTGTTATTATTATTATTATTATTATTATTATGTAGTGCTCTAACATTGTTAGTATGTCTTAAATGCTGCCCTTTACAAGTCTGTGCAAAGGAAATGAAATTTAACACCTCAGTCTGGAAAAACTTTTCACTCAAGTGGCTTGTAGTGTGCCATATTATTCAATCAGTGCTCTTTTAGAGTTCATGGGCTGCCATCTCTGCCAAATAACAGACCTTCTTATGTGTTATAATCCCACTCACTTATCAGACAGTATTGAGTTGACTAGCTGAGATTCATAAAAAAAAAGTAAAAATAAAAATGTAGGCAAAAAAGAAAAAAAACAGTCAATGCATCTTGAATGTCTCCATTAAAGGACAGAATTGTCAAATCTCTTAATCAACCAATAATTTATTCGAGTTAAAGCAAATCATTATGTTAATGGAATGTGTAACAGGCTGGCTAAATCAAAGAGGTCTTAAAATGGAGATTTGTGGGGCACCTGGGTAGCTCTGTCCATTAAGCGTCCAACTTTAGCTCAGATCATGATCTTGTGGTTTGTGGGTTTGAGCCCAGCATTGGGCTCTGTGTTGACAGCTTAGAGCCTGGAGCCTGCTTTGGATTCTGTGTCTCCCTCCCTCTCTGCTCCTCCCCGATCATGCTCTGTCTCTCTGTCTCTCAAAAATAATTAAACATTAAAGAAAAATTTATGAAAAAAAGAACTGAGATTTGTATTGGGATCTTTATACCAATTCAGTGGAAGGGTAACAAGAGCTGCTCATGAGAAATGGGATTCAGAATTGCTAATTTTTTATTCTAAGATCACCCCTCTCCAAGGAATGTCAGTGCCAAAAACACATTGTGTGGTCAATTTCAGGGGCTTTGAAGATGTTCTAAAACCTGGCCTGAAGTTAAGAAGCCTGCCTATATCATGTGTCCCTATAACATCACATGGTATGTGGTACAATAACATATTAGATAGTATATTAAATTGAGTCAACTTTGATAATCAATAAAAAAAAGTACAGATAATTCATTTTTTAATGGCTATTTATTTATTTTTGAGATAGAAAGAGATAGATTTTGGAGGAGCAGAGAGAGAGAGGGAGACACAGCATCCAAAGATCAGTCAGGCTCTGAGCTGTCAGTACAGAGGCTGACGCTGGGCTGGAACTCAAACTGTGAGATCATGACCTGAGCTGAAGTTGGATGCTTAACCAACTGAGCCACCCAAGTGCCCCCAAGTACAGACAATTTACAGGGCACTAATCAGTCTACCCCAGAGAAGAAGTGTAGATAACAACTTAAAACATGTGCCCTTGCTTACATAAAATTATGAAATAAATGAAATGTGTTTAGAGTATTAATAAGATTTTTCTTATACATTATATAATTGTTTATAGCTGTTATTTTCCATTATATTCTACTGTATCATTACTATCTATGATGGAAGGTTTTGACCAGAATAACCATTTAAAGAATTAGATCACAAAGCTGAGAATTTCTTTTTTCCTTTATATAAGTATTTTGGAGATTTCAAAGAAAGTTGCTTTATGGATATGCAAGAACAATTACTCTTATTCTGATAATGTTATTAGAACCACACTCTCTTATTGCACTAAATTATTCTAATGATCAATTTTAGACTTGGGTTTTTATTCAAAATTAGTAAAATTTTCCCACAAGAGGAGATAGCACATTGAAACAGATACATGAATAAATAACAAATAAATTAAAGTAGAAGCATCAAATATGTCAAGCAGAAAGAAAATTTAGTAAATATATTAATTGTTTGGCTTACTTATTGCGAGGAAAATGGCTTTTTTCAGATGAAGTAATTCTAGGCTGAGCCATTTATTATAATTTCCATTATGAAAAGCATTTAGTGATTTTGAGGCACTCATTAATTGATTCATTTATTCATTGGACAAATATTAACTGAAAACCTACTTGTGCCAGACACCATGATAGAAGCTGAGGATACGAAAATTAAAATGACAAAGAGCCCACATTCCAGCACAGGAAGTAGGTATGTAAGTAGCTAATCTAGTGTCCTCAAATGGGCTGATAAGGACAAGTGCTACACATAGAGAGAACCCATCTGAGCAGAGTTGATTTGCTCTGATGTGAAGGTCAAGAGGTGGGAAGGCTCCAACCAAGACTTCACAGAGGTGTTTCTGCTGAGGCAAAGGAAAACTGATATTTTCATATACTTAAAGAAATCTAAGCCTCGTCTATCTAATTGACAGGCCCAGAATACTGAATCTATTAAATATGCCTTGTTGCCAGTAAAAATAATTCAGTGGAAAATTGAAAATTGAAATATAAATATGACTTGTTTTGTGTGTTTCCTAATAGTTTCATTTTTCACTGTTAAATATCTCATGAATGTCAGCCTTTTGCAATATTAATTTCAGTTCAAAAAGCAGAGTTTAAAGTCTGTTATACATGAAGCATTGAGTCCAGTACTGGTATCAATGTAAAAGTAAATCAGCCATTCACAAGCATATTCAACCTGTTATTTATTGAAAGTGTTCTAAGTGCCAGGCATTGTGCAGAGCAATAGAGGTAAAAGGAAAAGCACAGAAAATAAATCCCTGCCAGAAGAGAGTTAAACCCTCTTGGGGAAAGATAGGCACTAATAAAATAATCAGAAAAATGTGTAATTACAAAGTGATATGAAGAAATAGTAAAAGGGGTATCAAGGCAATATAAACGAGAGAGTTAATGTAATTTTAGGGCCAGCGAAGCTTTCCCCAATAAAATAGTATTTAAAGTGAAAGCAAAAGTATGAGTCAAGGTAACAGGGAGAAGAAATGTGTGTGTCAGCATTTGAGGAGAAACAAGAGTAGAGGTAGAACAGGAGAGGCCATATCAAACTGAAGAACAGCATCTACAAAGACCTCAAAAAAAGAGATCATATGATTACCCCCTGCCTTGCTGGTCATGATAAAGATTTCCATTACCCATCCTCAGAACAATAAGAAGCCATCGAAGAGGGGAAGGAAAAGAACATAACCTCTGCCTCATGGAACTCAGAGTATGGCAGGAGGAACTTCAACAGGTAATAAAATTGATGCTATAAAGAAGTTTGCATTAAGGGTTAGAGAAGCACAAAAGGGGACATTTAGCTCAACCTGGGGAGCCTCAATGCTTCTCTGGGGAGTAAAATGCCAGAATTGAGCCTTGAAGAATGACTAAAATTATCAAGAGAAAGGAAGATGTGTAAGTGCTCCAGTCAAAGGAACAATCTATATAAACAAATGAAAACATAAAATAAATGGCATAAGCAGAACACACAGACATGTTTTCCTTCCAGGGAGTAAAAGGCAAGAATGCCGAAAGGAGTGGAAAAACTTAAGACTTTAGAGAATCTTCATGGCTGGGGCCATAAAACCATGATAGGATTTAGTAATTCATTCTACAGGCAAGTTATTAAAGAGTGTTCAGCAGGTGATTATAGTTTATTCAGAATAGAATATATAGTTTATTGTAGTTATTTAAGGTGGTCAAGAATGAATGCATGGAGACTCTTGACAATGCCATTCTAACAGGGCAGGAGAGGGAAGCTGAGAGTCTTAAGTAGAAGAGTGATAGTGGGAGTAGGGGGAAATACAGAGATTTAAGACTTATCTAGGAGGTAAAATGGGCAGGAATTAGTCATTAATTGGCTATGGAAGTGAAGTAAACTGAGAAATCTGGGAAAATCTACAAAGTCTATTGCTTAGATACCTGGGTGTACAACAGAGTCATTTAGTGATATTAATAATAGAGAATAAGATTTTTGGATAAACTGTAATGAGTTCAGAGGTGGGACTTCTAAATAGTACTGTGAGAAGCTTGAGGAATCTTATTCCCCGGAGAGACATCTATTAAACTAATCAAAATTAGCAAAGTCAGTCAATCAAAGGAGATTCTCTGGAGATTGCTCAAAGGGCTTACAACTCAAGAAACATTAATTCAACATAGTCTATGGAGCCTACTACAAAGGATGGGATACCATGGCACTCAAGCTAAAGGCTGCATCCATACCCCTGCAGCTTTGTGCTGCAGAAGACTGTACCAGCAGTTCCCACCTTCTTCAGGTCCCTGACGTGGAAAAGCTGTGCTGGGTGGATTCCACAGCGAGTAAACATCAGTATACTCTGCTTCCCATAGTTCCATGCTGTAAAAGCCCTCTACCAAGCAGCTAGTGGCATCAGGGCAGCATGACAATTTCCCTCCTCTTAACTTCCACTACATAGAGAGGATACAGATGAAAAGTACATGTAGTCCCCTATTTCCTTAAAGCTTTGTGTTAGGGGAGAGTTGCTGGGGTAGGCTTAGCAGCCAAAATACAAATTCAATTTCCTCACCTCCCAGGGTGGAAGGGCCATTCCAGGTAGATTTGACAGCCAGAGAATATTGGCAGATCCCACTTCCCCCAACTCCGAGCTGCAGAAGATCTATACTATGTGGTAGCAACAGCCACGCAGCAGCAGTTTCTGTTGCCACCTCCCAGCCAACACACACCGACCATCACACCAACAGGGAGGATGCAGATGGGGAAATTGGTCAAGACTGAGGTCACACTCCACCCAGCTTTTATTCTATAGTGCAGAGATTCTGTACCATGCTGCATCCATCCTCCCTATCCATCCAATGGAAAGGTGGAACGAGCCTGAAAGACTGGTAACACTCTGATTGTACCAAACAACATAACTTTATTTGGTTCAGACTGTTACAAAGTATAACCCTGAGCATTGTTAAAAACAAGAGAACAGTCAGCTAGAAATTAATGGAGTCTAACAGCTGGGTGTGATACCAATAAGACCTGCCAGAGCTCAATGGTAAGACCAGGGAAAGAGACAATCAAAGAGAACCTGCTAAAATCTGAGTCATCCTGGTGGTCATACTTCATGCACGTCCTCTGAGGAGCAACCAAAGAAGGAAATCCTGAGCTGCAAGTCCCTGAACAAATGCAAGGTAAACTTGTAGACACCTTGAACAGTGGAAGTAGTCTCTAAGCCAACTACCATTATGTTGAGGAAATGATACATAAGAATTAAAAAAAATATCTGGCAATTATGTGTAGAATAAGCAGAAACATGTAGCTTTGATAGCAGGGCTAAGGTATCTCAGGGTTCTCTGTTGTAGGAACCAGTGCTGCTTAACATCTTTTCCTTGGAGGTTTTAGGAAAGGGGGGTGAGGGTACATTCTGATATCAATGAATTTGGGGCAAGGGAATGAGGCAACTGACACTTAGAAGCCTCAATTGTTTGGAAGTAGGAAGTATGAAAGTAAAATCATCTGCTGAGGGAGAGCAGGTAAGTGAAGTGTGGGCACAACAGCTGGGCAGAACAGAAGTAATTAACCAAGTATGAGTAAAACCATTGTTGTGCGAGGTTGAGGTACCATCTGACGTTGGAGTACATGATTTTGTGGTTACATCAATTTTGAGGGCTGACTTGTTTTATTCAAACTCTCTTAGCCCCAGGAAGTCATTAGCATGCACCCAGGGTTGTAGTTTTGCTGGAAGGATGCAACAGAGGCAGGTATGCAACATCGTTGATGGTATTGATCAGGGTCCATAAAACACACCCTGAGAGCAAAAAAGTAAAGCCAAAAGAGAGATGAATTACTGAGAGAAGGTCGTGGCATCAAGGAAGTAGAAGTGGATATGTGATTAAAAAAAAAAGTTGGAGTTTGAGTGTCTGAAAGAACTGAGAGCATCAAGACTATAAATAGCGAGTAAGACACCGGAGTTTGGTGTTTCTGATTATCATAATGAGAGTCACAGAGTATGTATGTTGACAACAAAAGCCAGGATAGAAATGAAATTTCATTGAATTCAGGATATCACATGGAGCAGAAAGAGCTAAGGTACTGGATTCATCATCAACATGAACACTGAAATCACCCTGACTGATGATTATGAATTATGTGGTTGAGAGAAAACATTAATACATCAGATATAAGGAACTGCCTATAACGTTGGTTAGTGATTGCAATGAGACCAGATGCGGTGACAGAGGAGGGAACATTGAACACAGAGGAGGGAGACTTTTCCCCCCAGGGGTAGAAGAAATGGCAATAAAAAGGTAGAAAAATGTTGAACTCACTTTCAGGCAAAAAGTATCCTTCTGTGCCTAATAATAATAATAATAATAATGTCAGAATATCAGTGTATTAACAAATCTTTATCAAGGCAGGGGACACCTGGATGGTCAATGAAGAGGCTGAAGATTTATGGAAGGCTTCAGAACTTAAAGGGCAGAATAGTGTGGAAATGTGAAAAAAAGGAGATGAAGGACAATTGAAGGGTATTATGATTCAGATGAATGCTAAAGGGAAACTATGATGCCAGGAAAGTTTAGTTAGCCATAGTCCTCTAGATGTAACTTTGGTGTGTCAAACCATGGAACCACAGTAAGGGAGGTTCAGTGGGGGAGAGGGGGATGTGGAGGAGGGGGGACAGGAGTGGAAGGTGACCTCAGTAGGAGTCTCAGTGCTGTCATCTTTGCAGATATATGGCCAGGAAATCTGCAATGGTGCATTCCAGGCTCAGATTTTCAATAGTGTGTGTAATTTATATCCTATTGCAACATCCCCTAAATGGATAATTTATAAATAATTGTTCCCTGACTGCAGATGTTAGGGAACAAATTCTATTGAAGTCATTATTTCAGGAAGAGAAGCAGAGTTGGAGGGAAGGTAGGGACAGAGAATGAGGGAGAAAGGGAGAGAATTGAAAGGTGAGGAGTTAAAAAAGAGAAAGAGAGAGAGAATCAAATCATTCTATCAGTAATTGCATGTAATCAATAGGGGGACCAGAACCAACTTGCAGAAGGGATTCTTTTTGTTTTCCTGTGAATGTTGACAGTCTCTAAAAATGTTGACAAGTTGAGAATGCAGGTGTGCTGTTCAAATATTTGCCTAGTGGCTGTGGGAGAGAACCTTGGATTAAGGAGTCCCCAAGTATTTATGTTGCTAACATTAAGTTAATCAATGTGGTATAAATCAGGATGCTTATGACTTTGTCATAATATAAACTCCTCATGGGTAGAATCCATCTCTTTTCCTACTCAAAGAAGTGTTTTGCATTAAAAACATACATAAAAACACCTTCAATAAGTGCATTTGATAGCTTGACAATACCTACACTTTACCTTCTAAGGCAATCAATACTTAATCCTAGACTAAGATATGTAGAATCTTCCTTCTGTTGCCCTCGTATAGAGTAATTCATTGTTCAACAGCACACACATATGCATGCGCCTCCCACAACTATACACATAAATGTATGCTTATACCACCACACACAAAACTATGCCTAGGTAACTGCATATATGTATACACAGATAAGCCATGTTTCTACAATTAAATTAGAAGGGTACATGTTTTCCTTCATAGCTATTCTATTTTATACTGGGTGACACTGCATGCCATATTAAAGCCTGATTTCTCTTAACTTTGTATAAAGCACTGTTTTTTTTCAAATGCCAAATAAAGCCACAATTTCATTTTAAGATAATTAACATGGGTAATAGATTTCTTCCCACAAGTTTACAAAGCAACATTAAAATGTTATGTGTATTTTAACATGGAGGAAAAATGTTTATTAAACTAGATTCAATGAGATTGAAGATTCATCTTAGGACTAGTCAGGGCACTTTGGAAGGTACATTAATTCCTCAGGACAATGTACAATATTCTTTAGCTATTTTAGACTGAAATATATTTATAGAACTACTATTATTTATGTCTAATTAAATAATTTTTTCTCTTCTGAAAAGCTGATTTCTCTTTCACTCTTGTGAAACACGTTGTAACTATTGATAAGACATTCAAGTAAAAAAAACATAGCTAGAAATATTACCACAATTCATAATTTATCATCTCTTTCTGAGTATCTTATTCAATAATTCAAATTCGCTGTAGCTTTTATTTTTGCCATTGCCATTTTTAAGACTTACAGAAGGCTGTTGATTAAGACATATATATATATATATATATATATATATATATATATATATATATATATAAATTTTAGATTTAGATTTAGATTAAATTTTAGATTCAGATTAGATTTATATATATATGTATATATATATATAAAATTAGATTAAGACATATATATATATAAATTTTAGTATATCAGTGCTTTATTTCTTTCACACTCTGGACATTTGTGTACAATTATCCATTGTTGAGAAAAATCTCTCTCTGTAGTGTGAAATTTGAAATCAGTTGTTTAATTATCTTTTGTGTTGAATATTTGTGGCTAAGTATCACTTCATGTGTCAAGCTAAAAACTCTTCAATTAAAGTGACTCTCCAGGGAACATACACTACTTTGTATTATAAATGTGACATGACAAGAAAGGAAAGAAAGGGGACAGAGTTGTTCACATCTCTACAAGTAAGTGGAATCATTCTTACAGGTAGTGGCTTATTCAGGTGCCCTGGAAGCCAACTACATGATGGAGATTTAAGTGCTGGATGGAATTGAGGAATGGTCTAGAGAATGATGCCTGAAAAGAGAAGGGAGCAAGACTGAGATGAAGGTGAGTTCCAACTGTAATGCAGTTGCTTAGAGGCTTCAGCTGGTCTCCAGGGAGTTCTGGTCCTTCAGAGTTATCTCAGATTGAAGCCAGAGGCCAGGCATTTGCACCTGGTATATACTGGTCATTGGATGCAAAGCTCCCCCGAAGGCAGGGAGAACATTTGGTGAGGCAGCCCCTTCCACAGCCTGGAAAGGGATTCATGTGTGAGCCATCAGCCAAAAGGAGGAATAATCGCTGCCATCCTAAAAGGGGATCTCATTAATGCACTATAGTATCCAGCACTTTAACAAAAATTATAATTGTTATTTTTAGCCCTCAGTCTTCTCTGATTCTAAAACCTAAATGGTGATACTTCCTCAGATATCACCTGATAGCCACTGATGTCATTCTTATATTTGTCACCTCCTAGAGGTATCAGTATATTCCCATGCACTGGCTGGATTTCTATAACAAGTTTTCTGTCAAAATCTCAAAATGCAGAAAATTTAAGATAGCAATTCAAATAATGTTGTTACTTCTTACACTTGAAAGCAAAACAAAAGAAAACATGAACAGCATAAGAAAACATTTCTTAGACAAAAATCAGCGTAAGGATTCTACTCATTGCCATCTTACTAATGGCAAGATAATATCTAAAAAAGAGGTCATGCAGCATGAAGAGAATCCTCACAGATTTCACAAGAAAACATGAAAGTTTATTATACACAGATTTTATGAGGAAAAGAATTGCAAAAAGAGTCAGAAAATAAATTTTTTGGATAGATGACTATGGGCTATCTTCTCTCATACACAAAGTAAAAGCAGAATACTTGAAATTTAACGTATTTTGTGGATGCCACCAAGACGCTTTTTGACTAGGAATCATAAAGACAATGCTATGATGATTCTAAGTCATTGAAAATTTTGCATGCAAAATTCACTTGCATCTCTCCACAACTATAAACCTCAGAAAATGAAGTACCTCTCTACTTAGCCAAACATTCACTCATCCATTCATTCAACAGAAATTTAATGAATACCTGCTATGTGTCAGGCATTGTTCTCAGATCAGAAAACAGAAAAGTGAATAAAAAATACTGTTGTTAATTGTGTTTCTAGTCTTCATTTTTTTCTTCTGTGTTACTATATGCTTTGAAAAATTTAAAGTGCTCTTCCACTGTGGATGGAGAATACTTCCTTGGCTCTTGACTTTGGAAATGGCCATGTGCTTTGATTTGGCCAATAGAAGAAGACAGGCAGGGTTGATGGTGTGTTAGTTTCAAATCTAGTTTTCAAGAGACCTTTCCTGTCTCCATGTGCTCTCCTCACCTTTGATCAACACAATGAGAAAAATATATCTGGACTAGTTTTCCAATCTAGAAAGAAAGACACAGTAAGAAGCACCCCAGCTAAGCTCAAATTAGATCAACTGATCCCTAGACAACCCACAGTTTTAGGAATAAATAAATGTGTATTATTGTATGCCACTGAACACTGGAGTTTTGTAATAGTTGTTAACTGAAAAAATAAATACCTTTAGCCATTTCATAATTAAATGTGATAGAAAAACATATGGATTTAACACACTTTGGTAAATAACATAATAGAAACAAGGAGCTGAATCCTGAGAGAAATGAAACAAAAAATAACTGCCTGAAATGATCAAGTACATGAGTATAAAATTGTGATATTGTGAGAACAGGCAATAAATTACCTAACATTATAAAGAATGCAGATCCACAGATTGTTTTTAATATAAAAATCACAAAACTGGCACTAATTCAGGATATATAAAAGGATAAGCAACTACTCAGACATCTAATTCTAATTCTGCTAAAAGCAGATCATCCAATAAACAAAAGAAAAAAAAACAGATTTATCTTTCAGCCAAGTTCATTTCTCAACAGATTGAAAAGGGCAATGAGAAAAACTGCTTACTCTGGATTTAATTTTTAACTAGCAAAGAATGGCTTGTTTGTAAACTCAACTACAGAAAATAATACCCATATGTTGGAATCTACCACATTAACTTTTTAAAATAAATGCTTAATTTAGAATAGTTATAGATTATGGAAAAGTTGCAAAAATAGTACAGAAAGCTCACAAATACCCCACACCAAGTTTCCCTTATTTTTAACATCTTCCATTTTTACAGTGTATTTGTCTCAATTAAAGAATATTTATAGACTATTGTTTTTTAAAGTCCATATTCCATTCAGATTTCCTTAGTTTTTACCTAATATTCTTTTTCTGTTGCAGGTTTTCACCCAGCAAGTCACATTACATTTATTTGTCGAATCTCCTGAGGTGACTTTTGACTGTGACAGTTTCTCAGATATTCTTTGTTTTTGATAACCTTGACATTTTGAGGAGTACTGATCAGGTATTTTGTAGAATGTTCCTCAGTTGGGATTTCTCTGATGTTTTCCTCCTGATTAGATGTGGAATTATGGAATTGGGGAGAAAGACCACACAGGTAAAGTGTCATTCTCATCACATCATATCAAGGGTATATGCTATCAATATGACTTGTCCCTGCTGATCACCTTAACCTTGATCAGCTGCCTCCAGCTAACGTAGTGGTTGTCAGGTTTCCCCACTGCAAAATTACTTTTCCTCCCCTTTCCATATTGTACCTTTTGAATGGAAGTCATCATGTGCAGCCCACACTTAAAGACTGTGTGGTTATGCTCCACCCCCTTGGGGACAGAGTATGTACATGAAATTATTTAGAATTCTACATGGTAGATTTGTCTATGCTATCCTCCACTATCCTATCCTATTTATTTTTTTATTTATTATTTTTATTTAGTCATATATATCAGTATGGAGTCATGGGTATTTATTTTATACTTTGGGTTATAATCCAATATTATTTTATGCTCAAATTGTCTTTAATTTCAGCAAGTATAAAGGAACTCTTTCAGTTGGCACCTATATCCCTCTCACATATCCCACTGGTGTGTGTGTGTGGGCATTTTCTTACTTTCTGGCACTGCACTGGAGAATGATACTAGAAATCAAGTTATAGGTGTTATATGTACTCATTGTTACTGGAGTATCATTGTTCTTAGCGCCTTGCAGCTGAAATTAGGTGAGTGTGCCAATTCATGTATAAACACATACCTGTGTATCTAAGCCAAAACTTCAGGTCATACTAATGTGTCAAACTTGAATCCATTCCCACATGGATCATTTTATCCTCCTCTGCTTGCTTATTTGTAAACTTCTACTCCAACAATGGAAACCTGGCTCCCACTATCCACTATCCATTTACTTAATTTTTAAATCGTTAACCCATACACCCATGGGACACCATTTTATCAGCTGGAAGACATTGCCTTTTAGTTTTGCAAACTCTACTTATTTCCAAAATTGCATAGATCAGCACCATTCTTCCCACCACCTTCAAAGAACTGTTTTATCCATTTGTACAAAAAACCATTCCTTTGTCACATCATACATCCCATAGTGAGATTCTTTGACCTGCTAAACACTGTAAGCATTTTTTTCATACATTAATGGTCATTCTTTGGCCCATAAAATTGTACAGGTTTTGACATATTCACAGTGTCATGTTTCTACCATTAAAGTACCATACAGAGTACTTTTACAACCTTGAAAATTCCCTTTCCTCTTCTATTCAACTTCTCTCCAAAACATTGTCAAACATAGATATGTTTACCATCTCAACAGTTTTTCCTTTTACAAAATATCATATAAATGGAATTATACAGTATGTAGCCTTTTCAGATTGGATTCTTTCACTTAGCAACATAAATTAACAATTTGTCTATGTCTTTGGGTGGCTTGATAGCTCATTCCTTTTTATCACTAAATTATATTCCATTGTACAGATACACCACAGTGTGTTTATACATTCACTACTGAAGAAAATCTTGGTTGCTTCACATTTTGAATATGAATTATGAATAATGATATTGTTAACATCTGCATACAGGTTTTTGTGTATACAAAAGGTTTCAATCACTTGGGTAAGGAGTGTGATTGATGGGTCATACAGCAAGATTATGTTTCACTTTTTAAAAAAATTACTTTAATTCCTATCTTTGTTCCCTTGTTCCTCTATAAGCAAGGTGTTTTGTTGTCTCCTGTATTTAATTTTGAGAAAAACACAGAGAGAGACAGAGAGACAGAGCATGAGGAGAGGAGGAGCAGAGAGGGAGACACAGAATCCAAAGTAGGCTCCAGACTCTGAGCTGTCTGCACAGAGCCTGACGTGGGGCTTGAACCTAAGAACCATGAGATCATGACCTGAGCCGAAGTTGGATGCTTAACTGACTGAGCTACCTAGGTGCCCCATGTCCCTTTTAGAGTCTTTCAAAATGTTCTCTCTCTTTGGCTTTCTGCAGTTTGAATACGATATGCCAAGCTTGAGGGAGTTTTTTCTGGGGATTCTTTTGTTATTTTTTTGTTTTTATTTTTTTTTTTCTATTTATTCTGTTTTATCAGCTTGATATTCTCTGAGCTTTCTGGAACCTGTTTCTTGGTGTCTGTCATTAATTTGGAAATTTCTAAGCCATTATTACTTCAAATATTTCTTCTGCCCCATTCTTTTTCTTCTCATTTAGAATTCTAATTATGCTTGAAATTGTTGAAAGTCAAATCTGTTGTATCAGGTAATAGAAACTAAGACAAATGGGACTTTAAGTATTTTTGTTAATTTAGTTAGAAGTTAGGCTGTGTTTATTGTTTGTGATAGCTATAGATGTCCAAGACTTCAGTTTCCTCTATTGTATTTATTTTTGTCCTCCCTCTGATGTTGGGACTCCATAAATATTCCTCTTCAGAGATAGAGCCTGTATGTTACAGATTTTGAGGTGTAATCCCCTGTTGCTATACTGGAGCCACATTTATGTGATGATAAAGTGTGAGTAGGTGGAAACATTACATAATTTTCTGATTCAATCTCAGTCTTTTAGCTGGTCTATTTCTCCAAATTGTGACCTACAGAATTGTTTCTCTGGTGGTATAGCTACCCTGCCCCCAACTCTTTCCTGCCTTAGTGTTCACAGTCTGTTTTCTTGTACCCCAACACCCTTGGACTCTGTTTCCCCTGCGTACACTTTGGTGAGACAGTAAGGTTAGATTGTGCTGAAGTGGAAACAGTGTCCATCCCCAAGTAGGATATAACTTTGGTGAAGTTTTTTTGTTTTTTGTTTTTTGTTTTTTTTTCCCCTAGAGAGTAAGTCTTTGTCATGGAAAATGCTTTAGGTCAATTCACAGTATTTACTCTTCTCTTCCTGCCAGAGCTACAACGGATCTTCTTCCAAGGTTTACCATGGAAACCTGGTAGGATTTCTGGAAATAAAAGTCAAAATAGTGTGGGGAAACACCCAAGACAAAAGTCCCCAGCTGTTTCTCACTCTTCATGCTAGCCTCCACCCAGCTGCAGCAATTCATCAGCCACTATTTAATTGTTCCTACAAGTTTGTGGTTCCAGAGGCTTCTGCTCTGGGTAAGCAGATATCAGCTATGACTCTGATGTTCCTATCTCTTCAGACTTCAAGGAGATAGTTGGCTCTTTGATCTCAGTTCTCGGGGTGGGGGGGGGGGGTCGGGGGGGATCACAAAGAAGTCACTGATTTTCAGAGTGCCTAGCTTTTCCTTATTTTAAAGATGAGAGTGATTGCTTTCAAGCTCTTATTATGTCTGAGTTCAAACCAAAGTCTCAGATAATTTTTAAATAGCCAGGATCTTTCAAAGTAGATGTAGTGCTTAAGAGATTGTGACTTCACTCTAATTGAACAATAAAGCTTATCATGAAAGGGGGGAGCATGTGGAATAAACATGATAGAAATAATTCATATATTACGTATGAAATTGGATTAAATGATATTTGGAAGGTGTTCCACTCTTGAGATTCCATGATTCTCTAAACTTTGATGAGACAGAGCAAGTCAACCAAATGAGTAAACTCTCCAATGGTATGTTTATCAACATGAGAATGCCTTAGAGCAGTGGGCTTCAGCTAGAAATCCCTAAATTGAATTCAAGATTATTATGAACTTTCTGAAGCTGTATAAAACATTGTGCATGTAGGATCATCCATGTGTTTTATCATGCAAAGAGAATCTGTAGCTTTCAACAGATTCTAAAAGAGGTTCATAACTTCTGTAAAATACTAAGAATTAAAATTTTCACTATTATTGCCTATATCTAGCTTCATTCAATAAACAGAGGACATGAGTGGTGTAGAAGTTTTATTGCTTCCTATTAAGTTACATTCAATTCAGAAATAAGGTATTACATATCAGGTATTAGGCACTGATGACTGAATGCAACGGATCCTGCCCTAGTAAAGGAGAAAATGGAGTAAGCAGAATATTATACATTTTTGGTTATACGTTCAATGTGTTCAAAAGTCCAGAGATAACAGAAAGGTTGACCTTTGAAAGGAACTACAAAGAGTTCAATATGTTGGGGCAACGTGGGTGCTCATTTTGTGAATAAAAGGATGTTTGCATGGAAATGCTGGCAGAGGTCATTTCACGAAAGGCCTCTGTGCCATGTTAAGGATTTTAAACATCCTGAAATCTATGAAGAGTCACTAGAAGGTATTTTTAGCTGAATAGAGATACACTGTCCATTTAAGTAATAGAAAATTTACTCTAGCACTTACTGTGAGGAATATATAGGGTGGTATGGTAGGACACTCAACCAAAAACTAGACTGAAGAAACCCGACAGATAAATGTGGAGATGATTCAAATTAAAAAGGAGTTGGGCACCTGGGTGGCTCAGTCGGTTAAGCGTCTGACTTCAACTCGGGTCATGATCTTCTGGTTTGTGAGTTCAAGCCCCGCGTCAGGTTCTGTGCTGACAGCTCAGAGCCTGGAGCCTGCTTCAGACTCTGTGTCTCCTCTCTCTGCCCCTCCCCTGCTCATGCTCTCTCTCTGTCTCTCAATAATAAATAAATATTTTTTAAAAACTTTAAAAAAAAGGATTACCTGAAATATGGATATGGCAATAGGATGGGAAAAAATAATATGGATTCCAGAGGCATTAAGATGAGTACTGGATGTGGGGAGGAAGAGGAGAAAGAAACACAGCATGACCTTTCTTGTTCCTAGCTTTTGCATTCCCAGGTAGTAATTAGGAATTATCTTATTAATTAATTTTTCAAATAAAATAACAATTTTACTCTAAATTTTAAAAAAAGTTTCATGGATTTTATTTAAAGCTATAGTGTCAAATGAAATATCAGGTAAATACTTATGTATAGAGCAGATGCTTGTTTGTGTATTTGTTTGATTTGGATTTACTGATGCAAATATGAATAGTGCCTCTAGGACAGTTTTTTTTTTTTCATTTTTTGCACCTTTCTGCTAGATTGTTCATCTAAACATGGTTTAAGGATAAAACAAACACTTGGAAATATTAAATCTGTATCTTTCATCTGTACAGAGAAAAAGAAGACCTGCTTTCCTCTGGTTGTTGCTTCTCTAGATTATTTGAAGTGATGGCTGAGTCATTGAATATGCTGCTCACTGATGCCACGTTGTGAAATATTGATGATGTATTACTGTGAAGCAACTTGAGGCACTGATGTGAAAGGTGCTATTCAAACTGAAGTTAGAATTTGTTCTTAGGTAACACATGGTAAGGTTTACCAGCATCTGTAAGCAGCTAATCTCAAGTTCAATTATACTTAAATTGAAAGAGAGATACCTGCTATCACCATCAGAGGCCAAACTAAAAAGAAAAAGGGCGGGGGGTGGGGGAAGCCATTGTAGTTCCTAATGGAATATCAAACATAGAAAATACAAGACTCCAGGACTGAATTTATCAGCTTGTAGCACATTTGCAACAAAAATTCCTCTAAGCAATGAGGGCAACTTCCAGAGGATAAGATATTGGCTGAGGCACTGACAAGAGCAAAGTAAAATTTTCCTGAGCAAATGACTCTTCAGTGGCTGTTTGTTCTTTCACAATAGTTGTCAGGTTCATACTGCAGGGTTTATATTATAAATTGGTATCTGGATACCTATAGAAATGTGTAATGTTCTGGTGGAGATAATGTTGAAGAGAATGCAGAAAGTATTTTACTCCATCTTACTACTTTGTAATTTTGGACTTGCAAAATTAATAGGTCAGCAGTGGAGATAGGACACATTTCTCCCCTTCTGGCCCTTGAAGGTAAACTTGTCCTTAAAATGCCACGAAAGAGTCCATTTACAAGAGTCTAAATTATAAGAGGAGCCTGGAAATCATCTCGGGCCATCCAGTTGTAAAGGGAAAGCCCCAGGAGAGAAGGGGATTCCGGACACAGTTAATGCTAAAATGGACCTAAAACTATTATAAACTAGGCACAAAGGATGCATTATACACATGTGATAACAACACACCCCATTTCCTCTTTCTAACACACTACACAAACTGCCCTATTTTCTCCCCCATTTAATTGATCATGTTAACCAGTCTTCACTTCTTCAAAGATCTTAGATGGGAGGGGTCAAGATGAATGGAATGATTCTGTTCTAGGCCACCTCACCAGTAGACCACACAGTAAAGAGAATTCCAGAATCTAAATGAGCTCTAATTTAGGAATCGGTAATGTTCCTACAGACGTTTGTAGTGTCCACCTGTCTTCTCCATCACCTGTGTGGTACTCAGCACCCCGTAACCTGGGGACGTCCCATTTCCTTTGTTTAACATCTACCTCCGTTTGGTGGCAGTCCACTTCTCAAAATATGTTACAACACAGAATCTCAGAAAATGTGGCTCTTTGTAAACAAGGCTTCTGTAAACCACCTTCTCCAATAGACGACAAAGGACTAACCAGTCTTAAAAAACATTCTACCTCCAGTGAGGAGCCCATCAACCATATTTGCATAAATGAAGGAATGGAGGAATATGTCCTAAGAAGAATTGTGATGCATGATGTTTCTTTTTTCCCCCCTGAAATCCTCTGATTTTAACCATGTGGAAATATCAAGTAATTTGTTTAGGATGTCAAACAAATTCAATCTATCTCAGTAAAATTTTCATAGTGCCTACTATATGTCATGTGCTGTTCTTAGCAAACAAATGTAAAAAAGACATGGTCCCTGTCCTCAAAACCAGCAGCAGCTAGGTATGAAGAGGGTCACTACACACTATTGTGATATGTGCCATGACAAAGGGTTGCCCCAAAACCTTAGACTATACAAATAAGGCGATAGCTTTCTGTACCTCGGGGATACAGGGAAGACACACAAATGGAATTTATGCTGCATTTTAAAGATTATATTTATCAGATAAAAAATAAAAAGCAAACAGAAAAAAATATATGTAAATATGTATTTGTATATATAAATGATATATACAAATATGCATATAAATGATATATACAAAAGTCATTGACAAGAAGGAATAGCAACATGCTTAGGGCTTTAAAGTGGTACAGTGTATCATGTATTCAGGCTATTTGGCACATGCTCTCTAGAAGGAGACATGACTGGTCAGGTTGTGGGTAGATAATGACGGTTCTTATATGCCAAAGGAGGAGTACAGATTTTATTTTGAAGGTAGATTTTAAGCATGAAGTGATAAAGTAAAAAACTGAATATACAGGGTAGAGGAAGACAAACTAGAACAGGAAAGATATTGACAAAGAGAAACCACAATATCCTTTTCTAGCTAAAAGCAATGGGCCCTTCAATTTCCAAAGTAGTACATACATACACACATACGTGCAAAATTATAAAATTAGTATTTTATGATAATAAAAATTTAAATTTAGGCATGAGATTTGTTGTTTAAAGATATAAATATAAAACATATAAATATAAATATAAATATAAATATAAATATAAATATAAATATAAATATAGGGCGGAACACCATAGAAGCTTTTTGTGTGTCTCGCGTCCATGAAGCACAGCCAGACCAACACTAAACCATCCTGCACACCTAGAAAACTGACTAGAGGATTAACACAACAATCTGCACAACTTGAACCAAAGAATTCAGCAGGTACTGACGCAGAGAGGTGAACTTGGGGAGAAAGAAGCCCTGGCAGGCAGGGAGGTGTTTCTGAAGGAGGAGAGAGGATGCAGACAGAGGGAGAATATGGGAAAAGCACCCCTTCCCAAAAGCAGCTGGAGAGAAAGTGGAAAATTGGAAACAGCTACAGGGAGTGAACTAAAAAGGGATAAAGTAGAAAGGAAAGGATTTAAATTTCATTACTGTGTGTCTTACATCCATGAAATACAGCCAGACCAACCCTAAAACATCCTACACACCTAGAAAACTGATCGGAGGATTAACACAACAATCTGCACAACCTGAACCACAGAATTCAGCAGGTACGTGGTGGGGAGAGGTGAACTTGGGGAGAGAGAAGCCAGCGGCGGCAGGGAGCTGCTTTTGCAGGTGGAGAGAGGACGAAGACTGGGGTGGGGGAGAATTCGGGGAAAAGCACCCCTCCCTAAAAGCAGCTGAAGAGAAAGTGGAAAATTGGAAACAGCCGCAGGGACTAAACTAAAAAGGGAGAAAGGAGAAAGGAGAGGGTTTAAATTCCATTAAGACTGTAAACAAGGGGAGTGCAAAGTCTGCAACACCGCAGCTCAATACCTGGTGGTGCTCTGGCGGGAAGGGCGAATCCCCAGGAGCAGAATGGAGTCCAGGAGGTTCTCGAGCCACATGGGGAAAAGCGGTTCCACTGCTGGAAGGACATTTGGTAGAGACTGTTGAAGCCACCTGGTCCCAGCAGACCCCAGAAAATGGCCACATTCGCTGGTGCTGGAACAAGGTCGTTAAGGGTGAAGCCTGGTGCCAGATGTGTGTTGTGATTTTCCATAGTCCCTGAAATGCTGCTGCTACACTATCTGGCGAACTTTTTCTGGGGCAGACTGGCACCTGGCCATAGTCTCGGGGCACTGGCAGCAGCACGGTCCCGCAAGCATTCCTGGGTGCAGCCGGCATCCGGCCATTGCTCAGTGAGACCATTCAGCAGAGGGGTGGAACAGGACAAAGCCACAGCCCTTCAGAAGTAACGGAGCCGGCAGAACAACCGCATCTGAGACAAAACTCCGGAGAGAAGTACTGCCTGGGGCTTGGTCACGGACAGTGAAGAAGCAGGGAGTGGATGAAAGCCGAAGACAGAGGACAGGTGCGCGATTGCTGATCCGGGAGAACAGAGTTCCTTCCAATACTAGAGACTGGATACCTGGGTGATGCCATTTTCACCATTACTGCGCATGCGCATACGCAACTACAAGCGCGGCAACACCCCACCCCAGTAGGCTAGCAGCGCCATCTAGTGGAGAACAGAGCCATTACACTGAGCCCTGCCCAACTGGGCCAACCTCACTCTTCAAGAACACAAGTATCACCGCCTACTTAGTTTATGGACTATAAAGCACTTCATAGTCTGACTTCTAGGGGAAAACAAAGTAATTTCAGTCCTATTTCAATCCGGTAGCAGGTCCATCTATTCAATTTTCTTTCTTTCTTTTTTTTTCTCTTTTTCACTACTTTTCTTTTTCTTGAATACAGAAAGAGAAAAAATTCATTTTTCTTTTCAATTTTTATTAAAAATATTTTTCTTTACTTTTTTCACTATATTTTTAAATTTTTTGTAAATTTTTTCAAATTCTATTTTACTTCCATCATTTTATTTTAGTCTACTTCAGTGTATTTACTTTTTCAAATTTTCAAACGATTTCTTTTTTCTTTTTCCTTTTCCTATTTTTCGTTTCTTTTCTTTTTCTTGAAAGCAGAAAGAGAAAAACTTCATTTTTACTTTCAATTTCTATTAAAAATATTTTTCTTTAATTTTTTACTATGTTTTTTATTTTTATGTAAATTTTTTCAAATTCTATTTTACTTCCATCATTTTCTTTTAGTCTACTACAGTGTATTCACTTTTTCATATTTTCAAATGATTTCCTTTTTTCCCCTCTTTTTTCTCTTTCTCGTTTCTTTTCTTTTTCTTGAATACAGAAAGAAAAAATTCATTTTTATTTTTAGTTTTTATTAAAAATATTTTTCTTTAGTTTCTTTCTAGTATATTCTTTACTTTTGTGTAAATTTTTTCAAATTTTCTTTTACTTCCATCATCTCATTTTAGTCTACTTCAGTGTATTCATTCTTTTCAAATTCTCAAACGATTTCCTTTTTTCCTCCCTTTTTATCTCTAATCTGTCAAACCACTTTCAACACCTAGACCAAAACACACCTAGGATCTAGCATCATTTATTCGATTGTGTGTGTTTAATTTTTAATTTTAATATTTTCTTAATTTTAATGTTTTTATTTTAATTTTTCTACCTCATTAATTCCTTTTCTCCCTTCAAAATGACAAAATGAAGGAATTCACCCCAAAAGAAAGAGCACAAAGAAACGACAGCCAGGGATTTAACCAACACAGATACAAGCAAGATGTATGAACCAGAATTTAGAAGCACGATAATAAGAATACTAGCTGGAATCGAAAATAGATTAGAATCACTTTCTGCAGAGACAAAAGAAGTAAAAACTAGTCAGAATGAAATTAAAAATGCTATAACTGAGCTGCAATCACGGATGGATGCCGCAGCGGCAAGGATGGATGAGGCAGAACAGAGAACCAGCAATATAGAAGACAAACTTATGGAGAATAATGAAGCAGAAAAAAAGAGGGAGATTAAGGCAAAAGAGCACGATTTAAGAATCAGAGAAATCAATGACTCATTAAAAAGGAACAACATCAGAATCATGGGAGTCCCAGAAGAGGAAGAAAGAGAAATAGGGTAGAAGGGTTATGTGAGCAAATCATAGCGGAAAACTTTCCTAACCTGGGGAAAGACATAGACATAAAAATCCAGAAAGCACAGAGGACCCCCATTAGATTCAATGAAAAACGGCCATCAACAAGGCATATCATAGTCAAATTCACAAAATACTCAGGCAAGGAGAGAATCAAGAAAGCAGCAAGGGAAAAAAAAGTCCCTAACTTACAAGGGAAGACAGATCAAGTTTGCAGCAGACCTATCCACAGAAACTTGGCAGGCCAGAAAGGAGTGGCAGATTACATTCAATGTGCTGAATCAGAAAAATATACAACCAAGAATTCTTTATCCAGCAAGGCTGTCATTCAAAATAGAAGGAGAGATAAAAGGTTTCCAGACAAACAAAAATTAAAGGAGTTTGTGACCACTAAACCAACCCTGCAAAAAATTTTAAGGGGGACTCTCTGAGGGGAGAAAAGATGAAAAAAAAAACAAAACCAAAAGCAACAAAGACTAGAAAGGACCAGAGAACACCACCAGAAACTCTAATTCTACAAGAAACGTAATGACAATAAATTCATTTCTTTCAGTACTCACTCTAAACGTCGATGAACTCAATGCTCCAATCAAAAGACATAGGGTAACAGAATGGATAAAAAACAAGATCCATCTATATGCTGTTTACATGAGACCCACTTTAGACCTAAAGACACCTTCAGATTGAAAGTAAGGGGATAGAGAACCATCTATCATGCTAATGATCAACAAAAGAAAGCCAGAGTAGCCATACTTATATCAGACAATCTAGACTTCAAAATAAAGACTGTATCAAAAGATGCAGAAGGGCATTATATCATAATCAAGGGGTCTATCCACCTAGAAGACATAACAATTATAAACAATTATGCACCGAATGTGCAAGTGCCCAAACATAAAAATCAATTAATCACAAACATAAACTCATCGATAGTAATACCATAATAGCAGGAGACTTCAACACCCCACTCAGAACAGTGGACAGATCATCTAATAAAAAAATCAACAAGGAAACAATGGCTTTGAATGACACACTGAACCCCATGGACTTAACAGATACATTCAGAACATTTCATCCTAAAGCAGCGGAATATACATTCTTCTCCAGTGCACATGGAACATTCTCCATAATAGACCATATACTGGGAAACAAATCAGCCCTAAGTAAGTACAAAAAGATCGAGAGAATACCATGCATATTTTCAGGCCACAATGCTATTAAACTCGAAATCAACCACTAGAAAAAATTTGGAAATGTAACAAATACTTGGAGACTGAAGAACATCCCACTAAACAATGAATGAGCCAACCAAGAAGTTAAAGAGGAAATTAAAAAGTATATGAAAGCCAATGAAAATGATAACACCACAACCCAAAACCTCTGGGACACAGCAAGGGCGGTCATAAGAGGAAAAGTATATAGCAATCCAGGCCTTCCTAAAGAAGGAAGAAAGATTTCAGATACACAACCTAACCTTACACCTTAAAAAGCTGGCAAAAGAACATCAAATAACAGGAAATAATAAAGATTAGAGCAGAAATTAATGCTATTGAAACCAAAAAAAAAAAAAAAAACAAAAAACCAGTACAACAGATCAATGAAACCAGAAGCTGATTCTTTGAAAGAATTAACAAAATTGATAAACCACTAGCCAGTTTGGTCAAACAGAAAAAGGAAAGGACCCAAATAAATAAAATCAAGAATGAAAAAGGAGAGATCACAACCAACACAGCAGAAATAAGAACAATAGTAAGAGAATATTATGAGCAATTATATGCCAATAAAATGGAAGAAATGGACAAATTCCTAGAAACATATACACTACCAAAACTGAAACAGGAAGAAATAGAAAATTTGAACAGACCCATAACCAGTAAGGAAACTGAATTAGTAATCAAAAATCTGCCAAAAAACAAGAGTCCAGGGCCAGATGGCTTTCCAAGAGAATTCTACCCAACATTTAAGGAAGAGTTAACACCTATTCTCTTGAAGGTGTTCCAAAAAATAAAAATGGAAGGAAAACTTCCAAACTCTTTCTATGAAGCCAGCATTACCTTGATTCCAAAACCAGACAGAGACCCCACTAAAAAGGAGAACTATAGACCAAATTCCCTGATGAACATGGATGCAAAAATCCTCAACAAGATATTAGCCAATTGGCTCCAACAATACATTAAAAAAATTTATTCACCACGACCAAGTGGGATTTATACCTGAAATGCAAGGTATGTTCAATATCCACAAAACAATTAACGTGATTCATCACATCAATAAAGAAAGGACAAGAACCATATGATCCTCTCAATCAATCCAGAGAAAGAATTTGACAAAATACAGCATCCTTTCTTGCTAAAAACCATCAAGAAAGTAGGACTAGAAGGAGTATACCTCGAAATCATAAAGGTCCATATATGAACAACCCAATGCTAATATCACCCTCAATGGGGAAAAACAGAGCTTTCCCCCTAAGGTCAGGAACAAGACAGGGATGTCCACTCTCACCACTGTTATTCAACATAGTGTTGGAAGTCTTAGCCTCTGCAATCATAAAACACAAAGAAATAAATGCATCCAAATTGGCCAGGAGGAGGTCAAACTTTCACTCTTCACAGATGACATGATCCTCTATATGGAAGACCCAAAATATTCCACCAAAAATCTGCTAGAACTGATTCATGAATTCAGCAAAGTTGCAGGATATAAAATCAATGCACAGAAATCGGTTGCATTCCTATACAGCAAACTAGGTACAGCTACTCTGGAAAACAGTATGTTTATAGCAGCGCTATCAACAGCACTGGAAACAATGTTTATAGCAGCACTATCAACAATAGCCAAAGTATGGAAAAAACCCCAATGTCCATCAATGGATGAATGGATAAAGAAGATGTGGTGTGTGTACACACACACACACACACACATATACACAATGGAGTATTACTCGGCAATCAAAAAGAATGAAATCTTGCCATTTGCAACTATGTGGATGAAACTGGAGGGTATTATGCTGTGTGAAATTAGTCAGAGAAAGACAAAAACCATATGACTTCACTCATATGAGTACTTTAAGAGAAAAAACAGATGAACATAAGGGAAGGGAAACAAAAATAATATAAAAACAGGGAGGGGGACAAAACAGAAGAGACTCATAAATATGGAGAACAAACTGAGGGTTACAGGAGGGGTTGTGGGAGGGGGGATGGGCTAAATGGGTAAGGGGTACTAAGGAATCTACTCCTGAAATCATTGTTGCACTATATACTAACTAATTTGGATGTAAACTAAAAATAATAAAAAATTAAAATTAAAATTAAATAAATAAATATAAGTAAGCCAAAAGAATTGAACTTCTTGTTCACATAAAGTGACCATTGAAGTATTACCTTCATTTCCCTAAAAAATGTAATTATGGCTTTAAAAGCATTGAAGAGCAATGCAGGATTTTACTGAATTCCCTTGTAAAGGTGGTGGAAGGTCAGCAAGAAAAGCAGGGAATTAAACTACATCAACACAGCAAAATTTCCTTAAAAATATTCTGTAGACATGTTTCTTCTGAGAGTTCGTCTTGTCATAGCAGTTGCTTACAAACTTATCTCTTCTCTATTTCTACCTCCCACACCCCTCCTCACCGTCTCACCCACCCATTCGTGCAGCCTCCTTCCACAAAGCACTCTGTCTTTTCTAATAGAAATGCTAGTTAACTCTTTTGACTGGTTTCTTCCAGATTTCTTCTGGCCTCTATCAGCGCTAATGTCAGATATTAACACTTATTAGCAAAAGCCTGGTAACCTATCAGCATGATGAGTACTATATCTTTAGAAGGCAGGAGATGAGGAAAGCATTATGAATTCTTTGACATTCATATTTTGTCCTGTTACCAGAGGGAAAAAAAGGAGTAGAAAGAGGGAGTCATATCCCTGCTGTTAACTGGGTGTGCAAGGAGAGCATGGATGCATAAAGCACTCATTCATATTTGTGTTTGTATATAGAGAAGAGGTAAGTAGGGCTGTAGTTAGTGTAATGCACACTTGTGTGGAAGACAGGAGATTCAAATTCTGTTCCTTTTAAATTTTTGTAATTTTAACTATCGTGGCTTCAGTTTCCTTATCTATAACTTGAAGGTCATTATAGAATATTTTTCAAAGACCCTTCATGGCAAAGCTACAATTTAGGCATTGATTTTGGTGTTAGAAGACCTAGTTTTGAGCTCCTACTCCACTATTATTAATTATCTGTGTGGCATTGATTCATCTCTCCAGGTGTATTTACTCTACTGGAATATGGGAAGCCAAGCATCCATCTCAAAATGAAAACAAAATAATGATCTAAAGCACTATCTAAACACATAAACTATTATTCTAGGAATCAGCTCTCTAGGATTCCAAATTACAAAAAGAAATACTGATAATACTTATAGAAGATAATTTTTGAATCTATCCCCCTAGCCCAATATAGACTTCAACTTAAAATGTTCTTGACAGATGAATAACCATTCTTATTTATGTTAAAGTCTTACTGGGAAAACATTACCATGTCTTTCAATAATATAGTCCACTGATATTTAAACCCAGATCATCTTTTCTCTGTGCCTACTTGTGATGGAGAACAACCAGTCATCATTCTCTATATAATAACCTTTCATAAGATGTGCTCAGTATAAATTACTTTTTTATTATTATTACCAAGCTGCTGCTGTTATAGCCATGGTACTTAAGACAACAGTTATCCACAATTCTCTTCTCCCTCCATACAGAATCCATTTACTGCATTGCCTCCCTTCACTGATGATTACTTCAAAGGGATGAAGAGAGCACAGGGAGGCTATGTTCCTTGTTAAGATTAAATAATTAATTGAGTAAATAAAATCAAGGCCAGGAAGAAAGGAACTAACTGCTCCTTATAAATGTTTACTTTGTTTGCCTTGATGCCCATGGGTGATGGTTCCTTATCAAAACCTGGACGCTATTTATGACACAGTAAGTTATTAAATGGTGAGAAGAATAAACAAGTGAACAAAACTCTCATATCATTAGCCTTGGTTAGTGAGAGACCATTTTTCAGCATCCTCTGCTGACCACAAACAAATACAATTTTAGAGATTTTCTGAACTTGTCTACAGATTTTGGTGTCACTTGTACAATTTCATGTGCTGTGTCTTAGTTTGTACTGCATTGCTCATCTCCTTTTCCTGATTATCTATACCCTCATCTGTTTTCAAAGACTAACCAAAATATTCTAGTATTCTAGTTTACATTGATTTCTGCCTTCTAGCAAGTTCCATCATTCCTAACAAGGTAGAATGTATTTATTTAATATGGTGCCTCACACTTTTCAAACACATAATGTAAATTTTGTTTCTATAACCTTGCCTAAAAATCCCCAGTTCAGGAAAGCATATCTAATACTTGTTTTTGTATCTCCAAGGCATAGGGGACCTAGCCCAGGATTGGCCCTATACCCAATCCTCTACAAATACGTTTATTGGTTGTTTTCAACAAGGATACTCTATTGTCCAAATTCAATGGATGTTATGCATTTAGTATACAGTCTGAAAACATTAGCACTGTGAAAATGGGAGTGGTCAACAAGACCAAATGCAATAAAATAAAATATTGATAGGGACCCTGGAGGTATTCAATGCTGGCAACTGTGCATGTATTGCATTAAAGATTCTTTGAAACTATAGATGAATGATAAAGAAATAATCACAATTTTAAGAAAAGCGACCATATAGCAACTACTTTTTTAAGAAAACATAGAACCTCTGGGGCACCTGGGTGGCTCAGTCGGTTAAGTGTCTGACTTCAGCTCAGGTCATGATCTTGCGGCTCTTGAGTTCAAGCCCCACATTGGGCTTTGTGCTGACAGCTCAGAGCCTGGAGCCTGCTTCAGATTCTGTGTCTCCCTCTCTCTCTGCCCCTCCCCCACTCATGTTCTGTCTCTGTGTCTCTCAAAAACAAATAAACATTAAAAAATTTTAAAAAATATATATAGCACCTCTGACATGATTCAAATTTTACAGAAACTTAAACTACCTACATTTATGAAATTATACCCAATTTAAAATTCAATTAATCTAGGAATACATCCTTGCCACCTTCTCAGTAGCAAAGGCAAAGGGTTATTTCTCTTCCCTTAACACTCTTATATATTTCTGCTAAGGCATTTTATCATCTCCCATTCTAAATTTTATTTGTCCTCTTCAGAGTTTTAGCTAGTCATAATTTCAGTATTAGTCAAGTCCATTGGAAACTCAGCTGCATGGTCTAATAGGAAAGAGGAGTAAGGCAGAATGCTGCCTGATCAAGTCTGGGGAAGTGACTACAATCAACACCTAACTCCTAAGAGAAAAATCAACAAACTACCAAGGCTACTCAGGCTTAGTTCCAGCATTCATCAAGTGATAGGAAATACCACTAACTGAAGTAAGTTCAATACAGTAGCAGACAGAGGTACAACAGTTAGTATACATAGAGTATTATGTGGAGAAGGCAAATCTAATCAATGCATGTAGCTAACAGACAAGAGGGTTAATAGAGAACTCCAGGGATAGGAGGTACTTGAACTATTCTAAAAGGAATAAAGTTTAAAAAGGATTCTAGACAGGCAATAGCATAAAGATAAGAGATAGGACACAACATGTATGTATATATAGGAACTACAAGTACTCCAGAGAGATGAAGAAAAAATTCTGAGTTATACATTACTGAGAAAAAAAGCAGATTATCATGGGTTTTTCATGCAGTGTTAAGAGCCTCAAACATTTTCTTGCAGGTAAAGGAAGGCATCTAGGCAGTTAGAGAAAGAGTGACCATATGTCCTGATTTCCCTTCAGAGGGAAAACGGTGAGTTTCCTACAGGACATGAAGATTAAGTTGTCCAGCAGGTGGAAAGATATTGGAGACCAGCTACTGAGGAAAGAGGAAAAAGGGGGAAAGATGTTTGCCAGGGAATACACATTTGGGCATATCACTTTGTAGGTGGTGGGCATAACTATGAGGCTAGATGAGATCACTAGGAGACTGTGTAATTGTGGCTTTAAAAAACTACATTGGCTTTAAATCACTGTGGGAGTTTAAAATGCACATTTCTAGGTATATATAATATCCCTATCCTAGGTATTCTGATTCTATCTTTGGGGTGGGTCCATAGCAACTGTAGTCTTAAAAATACCTTCAGTTAATTCTGTAGTGCAAAAAGAATCAAGAACCAATGTTTTAAGGGTTGAATGAAAGAGGGAAATCTGCCAAGAAAACAGAAATGTTATAGTAGGAGGGGTCAATGGAAAAAAAAAAGGTGTAGATTCCCAAAAGATAAGGGAATGGAGAGCTTTAAGAGGATCTAGGTTCAGCTCTGGCTTTGCCATTTAGTAACTGTGTAACCAAGCAATTTACATAATCTCTCTGACTCCCAACTTCTTTGTCAGTAAAATGAGAATAATAATAGTAACTCTCTCATAGAGTCACTGCGAGGATGGAATGAGATAAGTATGAAATGAACAGTATCATCAAGACATATCAGACAATGCTCGTAAATGTTAGTTTCGTTAATATATTATTATGGATATTTTGATTAAGAGTCTCAAATATTACAGCTCTCCTTTGGAGTTAAGTGTTAATAAATTATCGATGGTTTTGTCAAGAGTAATTTTGGTACTGTGCTAAGAACAAGAGCCAAATTATAATGGACTGGAGAGTGAAGGAAATAATAAAAAAAGTAGAAATGAATCGCAACCATTTTTTTCAAGTTTGGGTAATACAAGGTCACCTGGGTGGCTCAGAACTACATTAAGGGGTGCCTGGGTGGCTTAGTTGATTAAGCATCTGACTTCGGCTCAGGTCATGATCTCATGGTCTGTGACTTCGAGCCCCATGTCGGGCTCTGTGCTGACAGCTCAGAGCCCGGAGCCTGCTTGAGATTCTGTGCCTCCCTCTCTCTCTGCCCCTCCCCCGCTCATTCTCTCTCTCTCTCTCTCTCTCTCTCTGTCTGTCACAAATAAATAAACATTAAAAAAATTTTTTTAAAAAGAAGTTTGGGTAATACAGATAAGAAAAAAAGTTAAATGGGTAACCTAAAAGACATAGATGATATAAGCAAGGCTTTTTTAAGGAATAGAAAATATTTGAATATGTTTCTAGACAAAGAGGAGCCAAGAGTGATTAGACAGGAGAGATACATGAGACAGAGAAAATATTTTGTTTCTAGTGCCAAATGTGCTAGATTTAAAAAGGTAAAGATCTCAAGTCTGCAGGACCTGAAAATAAGGAAGGAGATAAAGACGAATATGGTTATATTTGTGGAGAAGGGGGAGAATGTGGAAAAGTAAATGTGGAAATATTATATATGGGAAAGACCACATTTGAAGACTTTTTGAAAAGCATGTTATTTTACTATTTTTCATATCTTTTTATTTATCTCTTTTAAAAATGTTTTTTGTATGCTTTATAAAAAATGCCTGTAGAGCTTAAATTGTTTTTTGCCCCTCAGCAGTCGGTTAAGTCCTCTTTGCTATATGTGCTAAACTCAACTAACATTTCTAAGGAAGTCCAGTTGCATTGAATGCAAGATTATCACATGGAGTAAAACCAAAAAGTGTGGTGAAGGTTAATATCATTGTTAAGAAAAATAGTTACTGACCATTCCATGTAAAATGATAGATGATCAGTGCTTCAGTTCAGCTAAAAGACATGAATATTTGCAACAGCTGACAAAAATTCAGGTGCAAAATCAAAAAAGAATTACAGCACTGATCAATGAATGCAATTTTTCTGACTAGGTCAGAAGGAAAGCTAAGGGGACAAAGGAATTAAAGATGTTGGTGGGAGTATGGCTCAAAAGATTAATCATCAAGTTTAGAATAGACAGGAAAGAAGAGAAAGCAGAAAGTGGTTGATGGATTTGGTAGGAAAGGTAGCATGCAGACAACTGTGAGACTAAGGAGTACATGTAGGGACAGCAATAAGTAAGGCAGCTTTGATCAATATTTAGCATCCCATGCCCAGATGCACCAGGCACCATGTCTAAAGTAATGAGATGAATTATAGACCCACTGACTGCTGAGAGAAAGGTAAAACCAAAATAACTGAGGCATCTGCCTCACTCTTTTAGTGAAGATTTTGGTTTCCTCGAGGTGATCTCTCAAGGCACAGGTCAAGTGAGACTTCTCTAGCCCTCCTTCTATTTCCTCATGTAGGAACAATTCTTTCTTTTCAGAAGATCAGAGTTCCAGAGTTTCTATGCCTTTACTTCCACTAAGGCGACATATTTATTAGCTTTAAACATCAACAGTAAATCTTAGAACTCAGGGCATTGTACCTTAATTACAAAGGAACATGATAGAAAAGACCCCCTCAATCAAAACTCTTGGGGAAATTGAAACTTCTTGCTCAAAGCTATCCTAAGCCCAGTGTAACAATAAAGACTTAAAATTCTTCTGGTGTAATCAAATAACCATGTAGCATATATATTTATTTCTCCAATAGTTGAATGGACTTTTACCTCAATCATTAATCCTCTTGTAAGAGAATAAAATGGAATAATAAATCACTGGTACAGATACGCTGATTTGATCAATGTTTCTCCTCAGAAGGAGTAAATAATAGAGCAACATCCACTCTGCAATATTTATGTACCACAGCATTCTGTCACACAGGTATGGGGATTGATATAGACTGCTGAGAAAAAGCAAGACCTCCTCTCCCCTACAGAACTGCTAAAGCAACAAGTTATCATTTACAGGGCAAATGACACCTCATTCCAGAGCAGTGTAATACGTTCTCAGGAAACAACTGCCCTAATCCTCAACCTCTTCCTCCCATAAGGAAACTAACAGTTGCTCATTTCATTAATCATTCTAACTGGCCAAAGAAAGGAAATAGTACTTAGAAAGGAACTACTCCACTACATATGTTTTTTGAAGTAATCCTTAAAAGGCAACTGTAAAATTACAACACCAGTTTCCAAAGAGGAAGACTTGAATGTAGAAACTTGATATAAATTCTAATGTCACACACAAATCAAGTTATGTTGGAATGCTGATACCTCTACTGAATATCTTGCCCCAAAGTCCATCTATCTGCGGTCTTCTACAATGTTTTTTATTAGGAGAAAACATTTTATTCAGAACCCCTCATTCCCAAATCAAGTGGAATTGGTTATTTCTATCTAGTAAATGCTTTAGAGAATATAGTCATATCTAGTAAAAATAACCAATGAATAAAAATGTTTATGGCCATGTACCTCACAGGAAACTATCAGAACCTTTAGGGGCCAGAATGTCCATGAGAAGATTCAGGGATCCAGTATGTGTATTTTGCAAAGTTTCCTAGACTCCCCAGGTGATTTTCATTGCGTTAGTGCCCCGCCTTCCTCTTCAGGACACACTAGCTGAAAAATCACTTTTCAAATGAGCTAGGTAAAATGTTGTTATAATGGTTGTCCCTTCAGGGTGCCTGGGTGGCTCAGTCAGTTAAGCATCCAACTCTTAATTTCAGCTCAGCTCATGATCTCACAGTCATGAGACCGAGCCCTTCGTCAGGTTCTGTGCTGAGGTTGGAGCCTGGTTGGGATTCTCTATCACTCTCCCTCTGCCCATCTCCCCTGCTTGTGCACACTGTGTCTCTCTCTAAAATAAAATAAAATTTAAAAAATGGTTGTCCTTCTCCAAGCAAGATAGCAAGTGCTGTACGGTTTCACTTCATAAAGAGGCTGCTAAGTTGAAAAACAAAGTGGGAGGTGAAGAACAGTGAGTGTGCAGTAATTGAAGAGCATGAGGCTGGATCATCAAAAATAAATATTACCACAAACATGAGCATGGCAACACATCCATTATCCTTTCCAGAATTCAGACACCTCATCTGTAAAATAAGGAATTGGATGAGATGACCTCAAAGCCTGTTCCAACTGGTAAGAATCCATGAGGAATGATGCCAGAGGTTTTGTTTTGTTTTGTTTTATGTATTAGCACGTTAGGTAACTATGTAGACTGCTTCTTCTCCTCCTACAATATCTACAATGTAGAGTAGCATTTAAAGCCACATTCAAAGAGCCATTAAATTTTGCTTAACCTCATTTTTTCCCAAGTATATTTATACTTCTCTACTTTAGAGGAAAGTCTGTTCATACTTAAATTATCTGCAGAACACAGTTTAGGAAAAGCTACCTTAGAAAATAAGGATATAGAAAATATCGATCAATATCTAAAACTATTTTCAATGTTATAGCAGATAGAGTGGACTGATGAGGCTATGACTTGGGTAGTATACATGACAATTTCTTAGAATAAGTGTTTGGGACAAGTTTGAAACTCAAATGCCTACGGGGCCTGGAAGTCAATGTACATCAATGAAGAAGAGAAATATAA
Organism: Acinonyx jubatus; assembly: GCF_027475565.1. Lineage (NCBI taxonomy): Eukaryota > Metazoa > Chordata > Mammalia > Carnivora > Felidae > Acinonyx > Acinonyx jubatus. Next base: position 155,437,986 of record NC_069382.1, read on the forward strand.
GATGATAAATTGAAATTGACTTCCATCTGAGACACAAAGGACCAGGAAATAGCGCAAACTTCAGTAAAGTGGATAATGTAAAGCTTCCTTTAGGAGAATAGTTATTACTCATCTCAAGTACCTGTTGTCACATAGGAACATGGGTGCTGTTTTACCAGTGTTTCAATTCCAAAGAGATGATGGAAATGCTTGTTTTCAATGGAAAATTCCCACTTTTTGATATTGGAAAGTAATTTAAATTAAAACACTGTGTTTTCCATTACTTTGGAAGCAAACGGATTGAAGATCAGAAAATATGCCATCAGGTCATTTTTAGCTCATGAGCCATCTGCCTGTGGTGACTGCCTGAATAATCATATAAAAATATTGAGCACTTACTCTGTGAATCACCATGAACAAGCACAAGTGAGAGAAGAAGCAATCTTTAAGGGAGACTTTATGGTGAGATTATGTTACTTGCCAAAGGGAGAGAGAGAGAGAGAGAGAGAGAGAGACAGAGAGAGACAGAGATTCATTTCAACTAAAGTTAGAGAAGTGTGATGGGAAAGTTTGAGGGTGCAGAGTTTGCTCACAGAGTTTCCACAAAGCTCAGCGGAATAAGCTTGTGTGTAGTGAGATTGAGAGGTAGCCACAGTTGTAGTGAGGTTAACTGGAAGAGAATAAAATCGAAAGAAATGAAATTTGAAATAAATCAGCCACACAGGCTAAAACATCAAACTGTCCTTAAGGAATAAACACACAGGGGGTGCCTGGGTGGCTCAGTTGGTTAAGCATCCAACTCTTGATTTTGGCTCAGGTCATGATCTAGCTGTTTGTGAGTTTGAGCCCCACATTGGGCTTTGTGCTGACAGTGCAGAGCCTGCTTAGGATTCTCTCTCTGTCTCTCTCTCTCTCTCTCTGTCAAAAATAAATAAACATGTAAAAAATAATAATAAACATGCAGGGTACTATGCAGGTGAGTGGTTTACCAAAAGTTGTGTTCCTTGTAATAGCTAAAGTTCAGGGTGTCACTCAAGGCTTCCAAACCCAGTTTAGGCCTTTTTTTGTCAAACTATGATGCTTTTATTATCTTAAAACTATACTTTTACCATAAATTTGTTACAGGTATATTTGAATAAATGCGCTTTTTGATAATACTTTTGTCACCTTCTTCCAGACCATAAAAATGATATAATAGAGTATCCTTTAAAGCTAACCGCAGGCAGCCAATACTATACATGATAGGATATTAAAATGAGATACATTGAGTAATTAAATTTTTCTCTCAACACAGTTAATGCAATTCTGAATTCTGAATCAAGATATAATAAAGCATGAAATGAGAAGTTCTGTTAACCCTACTCTCAGTATTTTTTTAAAGTCATTCCAGATGCATTGCTACATTGAAGAATGGATACAGAGCAGAAGAGAGGTTGAGGAATTTTCAAAAGTAGTCCATAGTAGACATTTCCAAATCTGGTTGCATAAGAATCACCTGTGGACCTTGTATTAAATATTGACTATAGAAATTCACTGGATATTCTGATTCAGTAGGGGTTGGATAGGCTATAGAAATTGTATATAGAACTACATTTTAAAAACTGTGATAAAAATATATAACAAAATTTACCACGTTAATCATTTTTAACCATGTTAAAATTGACCAAGTACAGTTCAGTGGCATTAAGTACATTCAATTGCTATAAAACCACCACCATCCATCTCTAGAACTTTTTCATCTTCCCCAAATGACATTTTATGCCCATTAAACAATAATTCCCCATTCTCCTCGAACCCTCTATGGACAACTGGCATTCTACATTTTGTCTATATGAATCTGACTACTCTAAGTACTTCGTATAAGTGGAACCACACAGTAAGTGTCCTTCTGTAACTAGCTTATTTCACTTAGTATATGTCTTCATAAATTCAACCACGTTGTAGCATGTCAAAATTTCCTTATTTTTTTTAAAGACTGAATAATATGCCACTGTATGTATATACCACGTTTTGTCTATCCATTTCCCCACTAATGGACATTGGGTTGCTTCTACTTTTTGGCTATTATGAGTAATGTTACAATAAACATTGGTGTACAACTATCTGAGTCCCTGCTTTCAATTCTTTGGAATATATATTCAGGAGTGGAATTTCTGGATCATATGGTAATTCTGTGTGTAACTTTTTCAGTAACACCATATCATTTTCCACAAGAACTGCACTATTTATATTCCTCTCAGCAATGCACAAGGGTTTCAATCTCACCACACTTTCACTAATACTCGTTATTTTGTTTTTTGTTTTGTTTTGGTTTTGTTTGTTTTTTTATAATAGTGCTCCTGACAGGTGTGAAGTAGTATTTTACAGTGGTTTTAATTTATATTTTCCCAATCACTAGTGATACTGAGCAATTTTTTCATGTGCTTACTTGACATTTACATATTTTCTTTGGAGAAATGTGTATTCAAGTCCTTTGCCCATTTCTAATTGGGTGGTTTGGTTGCTGTTGTTGTTGTTATAGAGTTTTAGGAACTCTTTATATATATTTGGCTACTAATCCTTTATCAGATACATGATTTGAAAATGTTTTTACCCATTTTATAGGTTGCCTTTTCATTCTGTTAGTAGAATCATTTGATGCACAAAAGTTTTTAATTTTGATAAAGTCCAACTTGTCTATTTTTTTCTTTGTTGCTTGTGCTTTTGGTGACATATCCATTCCCCTACACTTTTTTCTGAGTTTAATAGTTTTAGTTCTTGCATTTAGGTCTTTTGTTCATTTTGAGTTATTTTTTTTAATGTTTATTTTTGAGAGACAAAGAAAGACTGAGCACAGGCAGGGGAGGGCCAGAGAGAGAAGGAGACACAGAATCTGAAGCAGGCTCCAGGCTATGAGCTGTCAGCACAGAGCCCAACACAGGGCTCAAACCCAGTAACCATGGAATCATGGCCTAAGCTGAAGTCAGAAGCTTAACCGAGTCACCCAGGAGCCCCGAGTTAGCTTTTATAAATGGTGTAAGATAATGATCCAACTTCACTTATTTTCCATGTAGATATCCAGTGTCCCTAAGATCATTTGTTCAAAAAACTGTTCTTTCCCCATTAAATGATCTTGGCATTCTTATCAAAAGTAATTTAATTGTAGGGGTGCCTGGGTAGCTCAGTCAGTTGAGCATCTGACTCATGATTTTGGCTCAGGTCATGATTCTAGGGTCATGGAATCAAGCCCTGTGTTGGGTTCCATGCTGAATGTGAAACCAGCTTAGGATTCTCGCTCCCTCTCTCCCTCTGCTCTTCTCTCTCTAAAATAAAACAAAAAAAGTAACTTGACTACATATTAAAGTGTTTATTTCTGTGCTTTCTATTCTATTTCATTGGTCTATGTGTCTGTCTTTATGCCAATAACATACCATTTTGTTTATAATAGACTTGAAGTAAGTTTTGAAATTCAAAAGAATTTTGTTCTTAATTTTCAGGATTGTTTTGGCCATTTTTAGTTCCTTGAAATTTCATATGAAATTTTGGATGAGTTTTTCTATTTCTACAAAAAGTTAGTGGGATTTTGATACAGATTGCCTCATATCTGTAGATCACTTTGGGAAGTATTGATATCTTAACAATAATAAATCTCTAATCAATGAATACAGAATATCTTTTCATTTATTTTGTGTCTTCTTTAATTCCTTTCAGCAACATTTTGTAGTTTTCAATGTATAAATCTTTCATATCCCTGGTCAAGTTTATTCATAAGTATCTTATTCTTTTTGATAGCATTTTAATTTGAACTGTTTTCTTAATTTCCATTTTGGATTGTTCATTATTAATGTGTAGAAACACAATGGATTTTTGTGTGTTCATTTTGTATCCTATAACTTTACTAAATTTGTTTCTTAGTTCTACAGTTTTGTGTGTGTGTGTGGAATTTTCAGAGTTTTTACATTTTAAGATCATGTCATCTGCAAAGAGAGATTATCTTCTTCCTTTCCAGTTTCCATAACCTTTCATTTCTTCTTCTTGCCCAACTGCTCTGGCTAGGACTTCCAGTACTATGTTGAATAGAATGGCAAAAGTGAGCATCCTTGTCTTCTTCCTGATCTTAGAGCAAAAGTTTTCAGTCTTTTGCCATTGATTATAACGTTATCTATGGATTTTATATATATAACCTTTATTATGTTGAGGTAGTTTTCTTCCACTCCTAATTCTTTTAGTGTTTTTAATCATGAAAGGATATTCAATTTTGTCAAATGATTCCTACATCAATTGAAATGGTCATGTTTTTTTCCTCCTTCATTCTGTTAATATAGAATATTACATAGATTAGTGTTTATATGTTGAACCATCCTTATATCCCAAGGATAAATCCCAATTGGTCATGCTGCATAATCCTTTTAATATGCTGTGAATTCAGTTTGGTAGTATTTTGCTGAAGATTTTTGCATCAATGTTCATAAAGGATATTGGTTGTAGTTTTATTTTCTTGTAGTGTCTTAGTCTGGCTTTGGTGTTAGGAGGCTACTGGCCACATAGAATGAATTTAGGAATAAAATTGTATTTCAATTAAAAGTCATCTATGGATCCTGATGCTCAGCTTCTGTAAGAAACCATTGTTCTGCTGGCAGATATAATATTTTAATGTTATTTACAAATCCTTTAAATAAGCTTTAACAATAGATATTTTCTACATTGTTAAGAAAATCCTCCTTATATAGGTTTTTTTTATTTATTTATTTATTTTAATATATGAAATTTATTGTCAAATTGGTCTCCATACAACACCCAGTGCTCATCCCAAAAGATGCCCTCTTCAATACCCATCACCTACCCTCCCCTCCCTCCCACTCCCCATCAACCATCAGTTTGTTCTCAGTTTTTAAGAGTCTCTTATGCTTTGGCTTTCTCCCACTCTAACCTCTTTTTTTTTCCTTCACCTCCCCCATGGGTTTCTGCTAAGTTTCTCAGGATCCACATAAGAGTGAAAACATATGGTATCTGTCTTTCTCTGTATGGCTTATTTCACTTAGCATAACACTCTCCAGTTCCATCCACGTTGCTACAAAGGGCCATATTTCATCTTTCTCATTGCCACGTAATACTCCATTGTGTATATAAACCACAATTTCTTTATCCATTCATCAGTTGATGGACATTTAGGCTCTTTCCACAATTTGGGTATTGTATAGGTTTTAAAATTTATAAAGCAGCTTCACAAAAGTTTAACTTCCCAGCAATTGCACAAAAAAGAAGTTGATTAGACTCTCATTTTACAGATCACAAAATGTTGATACAAAGAAAATAGCTTAAATTTTGCTAACAAATGATAGAGCTGAGAGATGACTCAAGGATTGATTTGTCACTTAATATCCATTAAATATGCTGCCTTGTAAAAATAATTGGAGAGATAAAAAAGGTAGAATGAATATGTAAACTATGACTGTATCATATGGACATTTTAATTGTGATGATATATATTAAGTTTATGAACTTGTCATGAGTTCATAGTCACAAAGATCATGGATACTATATAACACCTTAAAATAGTAAATAATGTTTTAAGTTGATTATTTCTACAGTATTATCTCAAGTTGGCTTTTTTGATTTATAGTGTTTTCTACAAAAACAGTGATGAATACTATTGCTGGTTGGATTTCCATGTGCACAATGTTAAAATATGAGTAAGAGAAGGAAAGAAACATAATCAGATAAGGAGAGATATTATGACTTGAATTTTTCCATGCCCCCAAAATTCATATGTTGAAGCTCTAACTCCTAATGTGATGGTATTTGGAGGTGGGAACTTTGGAAAATAATTAGATTTAGATTAGATCACAAGGGTGGAGGCAAGAATTGGATTTGTATTCTTACAAGAAGAGGAAGAGAGACCATAGCTCTCTCTCTCTACCAGGTGAGGGTACATTGAAAAGGCAGCCATTTGCAAACCAGTAAGAGAGTTCTCACCAGGAACTCAATCTGTGAGCACCTGGACCTTAAAATCCCCAGCCTCCAGAACTGTGAGAAATAAATGTCATATGTTAAGCTAACCAGTCTGTGGTTATTTTGCTATAGCAGCCCAAGCTAAGATAATTGTAAACAGGTGTTAACAATCTTAGACAACTCAGAGGGAGTTTTGGAGCCAGAATGGCCTTTCAGAATTGTCCCTAGTTGTGCTAAAATGAGGGGTTTATAGTCCCTAAAAGTTTCGGCATTGATGTGAGCTGCAGTGGTAAGGGCCATGCAATCAGGCAAGGCAGCTCTCTGCAGCTGAGGAAATCAGTCCCTCATTGAAAGGATCTGCCTAGTGTGTCAGACTATTCTATTCAGTGAGGTTTTCCAGGTTTTATTCAGCTGTATTTTCCTATCACCTGTAAGTTTTACACTATCATGCTTTAAAATAGAATCCTCTATTTTTGAAGTTGTACACTGAAGTTTCTATATAGGTAGGATGTTACAACTTCAGAGAATATACTTGGCAAAATGCCCCCATGTTCATTATCTTAAGAGATGTTATTTCCTGTTCCTGATGTCAATGAGAAAAAAATATGGTTCATTATCTTACAAGCCTTTTCTTAAAATAAACTGAACTACCTGCGGTTTTTCAGATGGTATGCTTTTTTCTAGAGACTGAGTTTTTATATATTTGATGACATGGGATATATACATCAAAAACATAAACTTTTCTCTATGAAAAGAGAAAATTTTGAAGTTTTTATTGTCTAAGGAATTAGTTGGTGGCATTTCAGAGCAACCATAAAGATTGCCTTGTCCCAACAAAGTATCCACACATTTAGATATTTTTTCTTAATTTTTTTTCCTTATACGTTTTCTTACATTCTTTTAACATATATCCATCTATTATTTACTATATATTAGGTACTATACTACATATTAAAACACACATGACTCAATCATATAGTACCTTCTTTCACGGAGCTTACAGTCAAGTTGAAGAAATATACAAAAAACCAAACAAGAGCAAAAATGCAGTGCAGAATACTATACATTGAGACACTGACATAGAAATAGTGAAATGAGACAGGAAATTAACCAATAACACCTCATAATATAATTAGAGACATACGCAAACCATGGAATTGTTGTCAGGATAAATCCTAGGGGTCATTTACACAAACCTACCATCTGATATTTGAGTACCTTCAACAATTTCTTTGCTCAGAGATAGTCAAGCTAATGTTCATGACTTTCATTGACATATAATTCTAATTCCATCTTCAGCTAGCTCTGATGTTAAAATAAAAATTGAAATGAAGAGAATATTAAGATGGACTCTGTCCCTTCAAAGTTGATACTCATTAGTCCTTTTTTATCCTCTGGACAATGAACATAATCTCTTCTTCCCACGTCAGCCCTTCAGGTACATAAACACAGCAATAGTTATTTGGTTTGTTTATTTCCTTCAAACTGCAAAACATCACAGGATAGGAATTAAGACTTTATTTTTTATATTAAATAGAAATTTGTAGGAGGATAGAGAAGGAACAAATATCAAAGAGAACATATACATAATTCAAACATATAAAGAAAAATATGCAGTGAGAAAAATAATAAAATTAAACTAATAGAATCATAAATTATGATAAAATTTTTTTCAAATTTTTAAGGAAATATCAATCCCTCAATAAATAAAAATAAATGAATATCAATTCTTAGAAGAAGAAACAGTAAATATGCATACAGAAAAAAAATCTCACTTGCTAGAAAAAGTGACATTAAAACAACATATAGCACCATTTTATAAGGGCTAAATGAACAATTTTTTAAGTTTATTTATTTATTTTGAAAGAGAGAGAGAGCAGGGGAGGGTCAGAGAGAGAGAGGGAGAGAGAAAGAATCCCAAACAGGTTCTGCACCAGCAGTGCTGAACCTGATGCGGGGCTTGAATCCACGAACTGTGAAATCATGACTTGAGCCAAAACCAAGAGCCAAATGCTCAGCTGACTGAGTAACCCAGGCACCCCAACAATTTTTTTAGACAATTTTCTTGTGTACATGGTTATGTTTTAAAATGATAATTCCTAGTGCTGGTGTGGTTAAAGTTAAATGATAAGTACTAGATGGAATTTTAAATTAGTGAATTGTAGTTTAAAATATTTGTACTTTGGAATAAAAATAATAATAACTATATATAATAGTTATTCAGTATTTCCTATTGCAATATGTGAGATTTGTATAGATCTCATATAAATTCCATATGAACCCAATAAAGTAGGTGTTTTAATATTACTCTCATTTTATAGATAAGATTTCTCAAAGTCATATATATCATAAGCAATGGAACCAGGACTGATACCTAGGGCTAACATCAATTACTTTCCATGTTAACTAGTCCCCAGGTAAATAATGCCACAGAAGGAAAAGAAAAAAAGAAAAAGCAGTTAAACAAACAAAAGTGTATTGATCATAGTGCTATATGTAATAACTAAAAAAGTAACCAAATGTAAAAAAATAAGAATATGCACATAGAAAGGAGTGTCTAATTTTTAGTCATCACTCTGATAATGTAGAAATAAGGAATGTTAGGGGTTAAAAGTTGAATGCAAATGGTATGTACATTGATGACAAACACATAAATATATATTGGCATGTGGAAAAGGAGAGGAAGCTACTATGTAAAATAAAAAAGATATGTCAGAGATGATTTGCTCAAATCTGATTTTATTTTTAATAAAACAATTTTTCAAGAGTGTTACATTTCTCTTGCTTTAGATTTTTGCCTCATTAAATTACACATATCTTGAAGTAGGTGTGCAATAAGCCATGTTAGTCCTTTGTACCTTAATATTGTATAACTAATTTTGAAAAAAATGGAGAGAAAAGACACTTAAAAGCAAAGCATAGAAAAAGGGAAATGAGAAGGAAAGACTCAAAACTAATTTTATTTTTTGGTTTTACTATGAATAGTATTGGGTAAAAATCACACATAGAATTATGTGTGACCTTGTTTGATTTTTTTTAACTGAAAAGTTAGTTTGGTCTTAAGTTGAACTCAATCTTTGAGTTGACTAAGAAAAACATTAAGAATTTTTAATTTTATTTCAAATACCCTGGCAATACTGTCTTATTTCCTAAAGAGATAATAGAGGTAGAAAATAATATCTAGCAATATTTTGTAAGTTAACTGTAAAATATGTAACATTTCAATATAGTGGTATCCTGAATCAACTGAGTGCTATGTAAGTAGCAGCAGCTGCTAAGCTTTTCTTACCATATTACATCTACTAGGCCAATAAGGAGATAACAAACTTTAGTTGATTGTGACAATTTATTACTTACACTGACAGTGTAAGCAATATCAACATGGAGTGAGTCTCCCAAATTCCACAGGATGGCACCAAACTGGAGGGGCCAGATGAGAGATGTCACAAGTGATTGGTTTCCCTATTGTGGGAGAGTCGATTCTGTACCAACTCATGGAAGCATCCAGCAGGATAGGGCATCTCCCCCCAAACAGAGAAGCAGTTGGGAAAAGGCCAGTGAAAGTGTATTAAAGGATACCTATTTTGCCATACATTGGTGGGATCACAGGGCTTTCCACCAAGACTTGGGCTTGCTGAGTGTTGAAACTTCCTTTTGTGGCCAATGTAGAGATATGCAAAGTTGCCAAGTGGCCAGCACACTGGGGTGGAGCCATTCTTCCATAGGCATAATAATCTGAAGATTTTTAAACTGGGATGAGGGTCTCATAAGTATATTTTCTGTGAATTTAAGATTGATGGAAGTAATGAACATGTAATGAGGGAGAGAAACATGAAGAGAAATTTTATTAAATGAAGATGCTTAGAGAATTTACTACATTCGTTAAAATTCAGTACTATTTTCTTTTTACTTATTTTACACAGTTAAGGGAAAAAAACTGAAAAATACTTCAAATCTGAAAAAAAAATACTTCAAATACTGAACTCATTAGAGTAGATCATTAAAAATCTATACATGAAAGTCATGTACCTATGAATATATCTGTAAACCAATGTGTAGCTCTAACCCAAATGATAGGTATGAGAACTAAATCAGTGCTTCTTAAACTTTAAAATGCATGTGAATCACCTGAAGATTTCATGAAATGTACATTCAGATGTAGTAAGTCAGGGGTGGGGTCTAAAAATTTGCCTTTTGAAGAAGTTCCCAGGTGAAGAAACTAAATTGTAAGTGATAGTGACATGGGTGTCTTCTTTTGTTTACCTCTAAAAGTCTTAAAAATATATATTAATGCAAGTTTCAATAGTAAAGTTTTGTTACACCTATTTTTCTTTTTTTTGTACAGAGAGGGAGAGAAAGTGTGCTCAAGGGGGAAGGGGGCAGAGGGAGAGAGAAAGAGAATCTTAAGCAGGCTATATACTCAGCATGAGCCCTCCGTGGGGCTTAATCTCACAACCGTGAGATCATGACTTGAGCCAAAAACCAAAGTTGGATGCCTAACCAACCATGCCACCCAGGTTCCCTGCTTGTACTTCTTTTTCATCAATGATCTACAGTCGTGGTGAAAAGAGAACCCATATATAACTGGGTGTGAATGGTAAGAGTGTATTCATATTAGGGGGTGCTGTGTGAACCACATAAAATGGTAAGGAAACGCATCTGTGATATCAAGAAGGTCACAATCTACTTGGAGAAAAAAAAAGACACTGATAAATAATTACACAACAGTATACATCATTAAAAACATCATAGAAAGATGAAACTGGATTTGCTTGGAGCTAACATCTGAGATGAGTAGCTGACACCACTGCTATTTCATCCACATTCTGGTTGGACCAGGCATCCAGTGCCTTAGTCAAAGGTCAATCATTGATAGGCCAGATCCTTGGAATAAACTTTGAGGAGGCTCAATATGATGCACTAGTTTACAAGGGGCATTCCATGTTGCATTGTGACAGCATCTTCATTCTTAGATCTTTGAATGCAAAACCATGAAAGAGGTTACAGAAGCAGAAGCAGCAGGAAAAGAGAACAGCAGAGAAGAGCTGAGTCGAAGTCATAGAAGAGATATTCATGCAAGGGGCAATGAACACTTGCGTCTGAGGTAATTATGAGATGGTGTAATTGAGAAAGTGATTCTCAAAATTGGTTGCACATTAGAATCACTCAGGGAGCTTTTCAAAATTTCAATGCCCTGGCTGAACCCCAGCCCAGAATCTCTGGGGATAGAAGGTTTCAGTGTTTCTTTTAAAAGCTCATTAGGTGATTTCCAAAGTACAGCCCAGAGTCACTGTGGATCTGTCAGTCACTAGGTCAGCTGCTGACTCCTAGAAAACAAGGACCCATGGCTCTGGTTCTCCTTGATGGCAAGGTGATTGAGTTGTGACTTGGTTGTCTAGGTCACCTTACACCATTGGTTCTCAAGCTTTAGCTCTCATAAGAACCCCTTGGAGGACCTGGTCCGATACAGTTTGCTATGTCCCTTCCCAGAGATTTTTATTTATTAGTAAGTCAGGGGTAGGGTCTGAAAATCTGCATTTCTTTCTTTTTTTTAATGTTTATTTATTTATTTTTGAGAGAGAGAGAGAGAGAATGAGTGGGATAGAGGAAGTGAGAGACAGAGACAGAGAATCTGAAGCAGGCTCCATGATGTTAGCACAGACCTGACACTGGGCTCAAACTCACAAACCATGAGATAACAACCTGAGGCAAAGTCAAACACTTAACCAGCTGAGCCACCCAGATGTCCCTGAAAATCTGCATTTCTGAGACAAGTTCCCAATTAATGCTAATGCTAGTGATCTATGGACCACACTTTAAGAACCACTGACTTATATTACAGAAGAATTAGGAGACTGGGAGAGACTAAAAGAGAGAAGGAGAGAAGGAAAGGAGAGAGACTGCTTCTAGGCAATAATCTGAATAAATACTCATTTGTGAAAGATGGTGGTATGTCCATAGAATTCAAGAAGTTCACTGTGACTATATAAAGGGAACAAAGTGGGGAGGCAGGAAAAGAAACTGGCAGAATAGGCTGTGAGAGCCAAACCAAGAATGTGAATTTCAACCTATAATTGAATGTAATTACTCCGACCAAAAATGAGAATTAGAAAAATAATACTGAACTTAGTATGTTAGTGATTAATGCAAGGATGAAATTGATCCTTATTTTTTAAATCTAAAATACACACTTATTGAGATATTTTTCACCAGAAACATTTTGGCAACAAGGTGAAAGACATACATATACTATTCTGAAATGCAATATTTTAAACATGAGATTGTGAAATAATAAATAAACACAAAGTTTTAGATATGTAGAACACAGTACTGAAATTACTTTTCAGGATAATTGAAATTTCCACTTCCAAGTATTACAAAACTATTTCTTAGTGGTGTTTCAAAATGAGACTATGTATGTAGGTCTCCATATATCTATTTACATTTGTTTGCTATTAATTTCTGCTTTACTCTGAAAAAGATTTCAAATGTATTTTGTTAGTCGTTAATGTGAGGCATAGATTTTCAATTAAAAAATACATTCGTGGAGAATTTTTATTGTTAGGTTGCTCTATTTTCACTTCTGTTAGGAGATTGATACATAGGTGAATTCATCTTCATCTTCAGGAGATTCATTTCACTTATGTTATTGTTTTAGCTTGTGTAAAAAACCTTAAAAGTATTAATCACTCAGTTTCAACCTCAGTTTTACTTGGTGTCATTCTATTGCTTAAGACTTCAGTTATATCAACTGGGACTGCCTCAGCAATAGTTTATTTAAAAGCCTAATTCTGGAAATGGAAAGACAAAACGTTTTCTTCTCATTTATATTCAGTCTTGAAAGTTTCCACATTTGTTTGTGTTTGAGTTTATTCACCAAGTTATCTAACCCCTAAATACACTAAAAATATAAACTATAGATCACATTTGATTTATTTTTGTCATTAGTTTAATAATGATCTTTGACAAATCAAGAAAGTACCAATTACAAATATCACAATTTTCTTCCTGTTAGTACTACTTTTTTCATTTGTGTGACCATGTATTTGATCTTGAGCAATGATCTTAAAACTTAAGTGTCTTTCCTTGAGAATCTTTTCCTAACCCATAATGCTGTATACTAACATTTCAAGGGTACAAAAGTCCCCATACATTTGCATCTGATCAGTTCCCTTGGTATCAGCAAAAAGATCCAAGAGTCCTTTTCCTTTGCACCATCACTTTGGTTGGCCCTTTATCTTCTTCTTTACTTGTTCTTTGAAGTGATTCCTCCAATCACAGTAGCCTTAGATTACATGATATGCTTTTTTCAAAAATGATTTTTTTAAAATAGGACTTATGATCAAAGACAATTTAAAATTACGATGTTAAAAATATATACACAGCTTGGGGGGGGAACATTTACCACTGACAATGCAGTTTGGATAAGGCAGAAGTTGAGAATGTCAGTTTATATAGGAAATTCAGGCCAAAGAAGGGGAGGCTAGGATTAGTTGTATTGACTGAAGACATCCTGGGAGAAGGTGACTCCGAAACCATTTTGAGTGATATCAAAACCATTTTAGATTCCATTAAGAACTTGGAATTCTACACTACACTAGGATTTCCCATTAATTAAAATATGGACTTTAGTGAAATATAAAAACATTCATGGAAAAGAAGTGTTGCTTCTGATCGATGGCTAAAAAGAGAATATCAGAATAAAAGTTTAGGAATTTGTAGTTACATATGTTGTTCTTTCCTAATCACAAGAGATTTGGGGAGAAGAGTTTAAGGATCTTACAACTAGTTCTTTTTTTTTGTTTGTTGTTGTTTTAGAGACAGAGTGCAAGTCAGTGAAAGGGGTAGAGGGAGGAGAGAATCTTAAGCTGGCTCCATGCTCAGCACAGAGCCTGATGTGGAGCTCAGTCACACAACATTGGGATCATGACCTGAACTGAAATCAAGAGTCAGAAGCTCGAACAACTAAGCCACCCAGGTGCCCCCAACTAGCTCTTCATCAAAATAATACTAACTAGATTTATTTTAATTTAGACATTCTAAGCTTTGGCATAATAATACATGGCATCAGAGAAGTAGGAAAGGAATGCAGTATATATTTGAAAAAGATAAAAGATGTAGTTTTTAAAAAGGCTTAAGGTAAATTTTAAATTTCATATAATGAGCAAATAAGAATGTAAAAATTTTAATATATTGAATATATACATTATATTATTAAAAAATAAATAGTAAAAGGCAGAACTTAACTAACTGGAATTAATACATGTTATATATCATATTTCCATAATATTGTCATATAAATATAATGTAAAATATATAATATATAACAAATATAATATGTAATATTATAACATAACTATTAATAGATTCATTATAGAGCTAACTATAATACTTATAAGTATTATATCAGTAATATTTATCAGTATTAATACTTATCAGTAAGTATTTTTTGAAGTATAGTTAACAATGTTATATTAATTTCAGGTATACAGCATAGTGATTCAACAATTCAGTACATTACACTATGCTCACCACAATAAGTGTTCTTACTATCTGTCAGCATACAACATTTTTACAATATTTTTTACTATATTCTTTATGCTGTACATTTCATCCCCATGATTTCTTTATTTTATAATTGGAATTGTGTACCCCTTAATCCCCTTCACGTATTTTGCCAACTCCCCAACCCCCTCCACTCTGATAACTACCAGTTTGTTCTCTGTATTTATGACTCTATTTCTGTTTGTTTGTTCGTTTTGTTTTTTAGATTTACATATAAGTGAAATCATATGGTATTTCTCCTTGTCTGATTTATTTCACTTAGCACAATACTCTCTAGGTTCATCTATGTTTTCACAAATGGGAAGTTCTCATTTTCTTTTATAGCTGAGTAATATTCCACTGTGTGAGTGCAGGGGGGTGTATCTCATAATTTCTTTAACCATTCATCTGTTGATGGACATTTAGGTTGCTTCCATAACTTGGCTATTGTAAATAATGCTGCAATAATTACATAGGGATACATATATCTTTTTGAACTAGTGTTTTATTTTTCTTTGAATAAATACCCAGTAGTGGACTTAATGGATCATATGACTGTTCTATTTTAATTTTTTGAAGAAAATCCATTCTATTTTCCACTGTGGTTGTATCAAATTACATTCCCACCAACAGTACACAAGTATTCCCTTTTCTTCACATCCTAGCCAACACTTTTTATTTCTTGACTTTTTGATACTAGCCATTTATTTTAACAGGTATAAGATGGTATTTCATTCTGGTTTTGATTTACATTTCCTTGATGATTAGTGATGTTGACCAAATTTTGCTACTATATTAAATTGTATGTTGTAATATTACTAAAAACATTAAATAGTAAAAGGCAGAAATTGACTATTTGGAATTAATATATTTCACATTTATATGATATTGTTACATAACTATAATGTATATCAAATATAACATATAATATCATAATTATTAATTGATTTATTATAGAGATAACCACATATCAATAAGCATTATATCACTAAGTATTTACATAAGTACAGAGTCCAGAATTATTATAAATGACTTTAGAACATAGTACTTTAATTATGCACTCAAGGTGGCATGATAAAAACAACTTCAAAAATTTTTAGCTAAATTCTACATTCTCTATAGCTGGTGGTAACATTGATATCTTTATGATGCAACATTTTTATATCGTAAATAAAACAAACAATTGTTCTTATTTTTAGGAATCAAGATTTTCAGTGTAAGAGGTCAATGAAAGAATCAAAGACATTAAGAAGGAACACTGTAAAGTAGTGATTTTTAGACATACATTTATCTTTTCAAACTCTGTTTCTATCTAAAGAGCCTAGGAGCAAATGCCCACTCAACAGTAAAACTGATAGAGCAAACTCTAGTGCCCAAATTTTGGCCCTAGCACTATTTTTTTTTTTTTAAGAACCGGGGCTTCTCTGGAGAAATAGCTGATTTCATGTCTATCGCAGATGATGCAAGCTGAACCTAAAACATCTTGCTGAGTGAGAAAGCAAGAATATTTTCAAAGATTAAATGGGTCATGCAGTAAGGACACAGGGGCTAAGGAGCCACATTGAAGAGGCTAAAATGGAACAAAATTATGACAATTTGGGCATCAAAAAAGAAAAGAAATTTATAGTTATAAGAATTGAATCTATAAAAAGCCATGACTTCATGAGACTAAAAGAAAAAGTCTTAATAAGATATACAATTATCACATAAAGTATATGAGATCACATATATCTTTTTGCTAAAAATATTAATTAAATATTAATTAAACCTTTAAATTTAACTTCTGAGTCAAAGAAATATGAGGAACTATTGGGAAAAAGTAGTCATGGATGACTGGCCAGATCTGGAAGGTGGAGGTGGAACATTAACTAGGACAACTGACAGTCTTCAGGTCATGAGTGTTTCTTCATAAAAAGGGAAGAGAAAACTAAAGAAAGGGACATAAAAGATGTGATTAAGATGTTGGTTAAGATAGATAATCAGCAAAGATTCAAATTAGGGAAATTTGAATATGGATGGGTATCAGTTAATATTAAGAATTTTTAATCCATTTTATTGTCATTCTGTTATTTTGACTATGAAAAATATATTCTTATTTTCAAAGAAGCAGTCTAAGATATTTAGACATGAAATATTAACTGATTTATAATTGATGTTAAAATGTTATAGCATAAAAAAGTAAGCAAAATAAAATATTATATAACATGGAGTGAGATATAAATGTGTGTGTGTTATTTTTATTCTATTCCCTCAAGGTAATCAATTTCCCTTAATTTGGAATACATATTTCAAGTACAATTAGCTAGATTTTTATTCCAAAGGCCAAACTCCAAGGCAGATGATGAGAGCATTCCAACTATATTTATCGTCAGTGAATCCCAGAAGTTTTGTTAATTAGCATAATTAATACTAGAAATGAATTTTTACAATTAAAATTATTGGTTAGTTAATGAACACAATGGATATTAAAGATGAGTTTTCATTAGTGAATTAGTAATTTTCAAGATATACAGATTTGGGTAGAAGTACTTTAGAGACATTCCTGTATTGAATAAACAGAGATATTCTTGCCCTCGCTTGAGTAAGCAAGCAGGAGCAATCCATGCTCTTAGAAATGTTACTCTAAGCTTGATTCCTAAATAGTCCTATGTTCATCTACTTACTCTAGAGGGTTTTTGCTTGCCTGACTTCCATGAGTATGGCGAGCTGAATCTTGCCACTAGATTTTTGTCACATTTAAAACACTAAATATAAAGCTAGGGCTTTAATGAGGCCATAGCAGTTTGATGGAGGACTTTGTGTTGTCATGAATTTTTGTGTCAGGATTATGTTCCAGATTTGTTTTCACTAATACTTGGATTGAAGTTGTTGGAGAACCCACAATCATCACTTGCCTTTAATGACTGGAAGCTACTGACATTTACCAAAAGGAATCTAGTAGTTGTGCATAGCCAAAGTGGCTTAGATCAGTTTGCAACCCCTTTCTTCTTGTCACATGATTGATTACAAAATGTAACCTGAATCAGGGCAGTAAGATTAAACTGGGAGTTTCGCAGAAATTATTTAGAAAGTGCTAATTTTCAAAGAAATTGTGAACACACTAGAATTGCCAAGCTGGTTAAATAGAATCCTGAAGTTTCTTAGGGCCATATTCACAACTGCATGTGACAGTCTGTATGAGAATGAAGCCAAGGCTAAAGAAAAAAAGACTTAGAAGTGGACAGGTTTTTGAAGCTTGAGCATTTGAATCCAGGAACACCAGAATTTACTTTCATCTATGGGCTTTTCAATTATTAGAATGTCAAAATTATCCTCAACCATTTGGATTACATTCCTGTCATGGCAACCAGATCTTTATAAAACATAAAATTACATATCTCCTGAGAGTAATAAAGGAGTAAAACGGATATCTAGTTCTTTTTTTTTTTTTCATACTTAGCTGTTTTCTGTTTTCAGTTATTTCTTGGTTTGATGAGGCTCAAAAGATACTTAGTTCTGTTCGAAGTTTATGTTATGTGTAGGCCCCTGGTAGCACATCCTTAGTAACACTAATCCGGGCTGACTGAACAATGCAAATGCTAAGTAATACATGCATAAGAAGAACTTTGTTCAGAGAATCTATTTGAAATAACTTAATCAATAAATGTTCCTGGTTTTACTTGTTTGATATCCAGACTATCTTTCTTGACTCACTAATTCGTTTCAACTCAAGTTGTCCACATACTAGGAGGGCAATGAAGCAGGGTAGCTGAGGATAACAGCAGAAGAGTGAAGTGTTAGAACATCATATCTTAAACTGGGATGTGAAGAAAATTAATGCAGAGGTAACTGAATGAATGAGGATAGATATAGGAGTCAATGAACTGGTTTTGTAAGATCAAAGAATTATCATCTTGAGAACTGCTGATTGAGAAGGTAGGAAACACAGGAGTCTAGGAGAGTGAATGTAAGACAACATTTATGAGTCACCTCTATCATCACTCTGAAGCTTGACTGATGAATGGAATACATTCATGACTTCTTTAACACAATAAAAAATAATTTACTCATTCATATTTTTTAGACATTTGACAAGGTTTGTATATTTATCTGCTATAATCCCAATATGCAAACCTATACTATTTATATAAATTGGGATTAATGTAGCCACATGACATTTCACATATACTTTATTCCCTTCTATGACATTTTTTTTTGTTATGGAAAAGAAGAAACAACACTATAAAAACATACAATGAAGAAGTAAGTTGCAAGTCATAATTAGGAAGATATTTTGACATTTCAATACCCACCTTATAAATATCAAGAAGCATATTTACATATCTCTTCTTGGTTGTGTGCCTTTTATTGTAAAAGAAACTTTAAAAATCTTGAGGACCAGTGCCTTGAATTAAGTGTTTTCTTCAAACACCATTCATTGTGGCCCCGTTTTGTACAACTGCTAATATCCATTAACTACAGGAAAATTAGTAGTCTGTATCTGAATTTTTGCTCTCTATATAAAAGGTGTATAACTTAACAAGAAATGATTCTTGTTTTGGGTAGCTAATAAAAGTGTTCTTTTCTCATTCTTTCCTCCCCAAAGGCTAATCATCAAATCATTTACTTCTCTCTTCAGTATGAACCATTAAGAAGACAGTAAATAAATATTAGGATGTGAATAAGTTTAATTCAAAAATCTATTAATTTTTATTACTAATAAAAAGTAGGATCAGTATACAGATTATAAATACCCTTTATCTATTGTCAACTATCTCTGATGACATAAATTTACTGAACCAATATTTGTGGGTGAATTGTCTTCAGTGGGTACATTTCATTCATTCTTCAAATAGTCTAAAATATACCCCTAGATTTAAGTTAAGTATGTGGAAAACTGATATATAGACATTGGACTATCAGTTATTGAATCATGATTTAATGTAATCCCATTAGAATATATTGGAACTTAATTTTAAAATATTCTAGAAATTTGTTGATAAATATATTGTTCAGTTTGTTATACATAGTACATACATATATATGAAAACCCTTAAATTCATATCTGATTTTAGGGTTAGTTATAGTTGTGCCTTTCCTAAGATATTGAATTGATCCTAAATTTATGGACAGTGAATTATGCAACTTCCCTGATTTGTCACCAATAGCTATCAAGAGCACTTTTTTTTTTTTTTTAGGGAGAGAAAGAGCATGCGAGTGTGGGAGTGGGGCAGAAAAAAAGAGAGAATCTTAAGCAGCCTCCATGCTCAGCTTGGAGCCCAGCATGGGGCTTAATCCCACAAGCCTGGAATCATGACCTGAGTCAAAATCAAGAGTCGGACGCTCAACCCACTGAGCCACTCAGGCACCCCTGAAGTACTTTTTAATAAGCACATTTGGTCTGGCTTATTTGCTGTTAACTTTTTTGGTCACAATTACTCCTCATTTACATTAATTTGTTTTTTTTTTTTTAATATCTGTTCAGAAGCCATTGGTGTCTCCTTTTAGTTTGGAAAGGAGATATTTAATTAAAAAATTAATAAAGCAATCAATTATAGAAGTGCCTGTATGAATATGTCTATATGAGTACATTTCATATATGTGTACACACTTAAATATACTCCTGTCATTCTTGTTTCTTATATTAATGTCTTATATTCCTTGATCAAATTTAAATCAGATAAGCTAGTTATTCCATGTGAGTGACATCTACAAATTTGTTTACATTGTCCAATAGTTATTTTTACGAAACGTTGAATTTCCCTTTAGCAGTAACTGTTTCATTTTTGCAGTAATTGTCCCTGTTCAAGACAATTAGGAGTGATGGGGGCTTTATTAGTTAATTAGCAAGGCCTGAGGAACATTGCTCAACCAGCCTAATTAAATCCATTTTTAAAATACACAAAATAAACTATAGCTGGCTGATAATGATCAACACATCTTGTCTATTTGGTTCTATTTTTTCCTCTAAATCTTTTCTTTTAAACCTGTGAACTTCCAGCTGCTTCCTGAAAACAAAGTGAAACAGATGCTGAGAGATATTAACTCAAACATCCAAAAGACATTCAACACCTTCAGATTTCCTATTTCCTGTATTGCTATTATGACATTCACTTTTAAAGATACCTTTTTTTTATTACTTGTCACCATTTTTCCAAGTAAAAATTTTTCCCTAAAATAATGAGTTATTCAGGAAACGGGAAAATATTCAGTAAAGTATTTGGTTCATTCTTTGAAAAAAATAGATAAATTAGTTAATTATATTGATTACAAAGTACTTCTCTACTTCTTAATGACTTGAACAGCTGAATATAAAAATTTCCTATCCTTTGGCTTTTACTTAAATTTAACTTAGGCTTTTTTATTTGTCTGTTACCATTTTTTATTGCTTTCATTTTATTTTATCTCCCTTTCTCCTATTATTAATCTCTTGTGTAGCTACCCTAACATCTTGGTTTGTCCTTGATTATACAGATATGTGTATCTTATGTGAGCTGAAAGAGAAGAGTAAATGAAATAGGATGGCCATTCTCTTGTATATAAAACTATGGTGAGCTTGAAAAATACTGAAAAAGGAGACAGAAGACCAGCAAACAAAGAAGAAAGGACAGGCATCCCAGCTATGGGCTCGGAATCCTTTTGTAGGTTCTGGGCTATTGTACTGGAGGTACTGGTAACAGCCAGACAGTACTGTCAGGTCACTCTGGTTATTCTGTGTACAATAGTTTTGGAGAGGAGTGTCAGAGACAGCTAGTTGCCCATCACTAGCCATTGTATATTTTTCCTTCATAAATAAAATCCTAAATACATATTTTTGCAATATTAATATAACTGAAAACTATTCCTCGGTCTGCCTTGCAGATGGGAGTGGTCACGTGATAAAGTACTGGACAGAAAAACCATAGGAAAAAGGTTTAAAAATGACTTTCAGTAATACTCCTTTAAAAGGGAGAGACTAGAATATGTCTTTCCTTTTTCCTTTCTTTTGCCTCGAATGCAGATGTGATGGCTAGAAATTTTGTGACCAAATATACTTGTTCACTGCTGCATCCTCGCCTCTAAAACAGTAGCTAGTATGGGGCTCAAAAATATTTGCCAAATGAACGAATAGATGAATCAATCAATCGATAAATGAAGGAGAATCGTATCTCTTCTTCAACAGCTGCCTCATCTTTACCTCTTACTGAGATTTCTCTTGTTAGTTTTGAAGATTAGCATTTTTAAGGCCAGATTTTGGAATAGGTGTCTATATTTATTAGATACATGCCCTTTAGCAAGTTTTTTACTTTTCATAAACTTTGGCTTTATCATATGTAAACTGTGATAATAATATCTATTATGTGTGGTTGTTGTAAAAGCCAAGATAGCTTATTATATACTTACCTTGTTACCCTGCATATTATAATTTGAGTTACTCATCCATAAATGACTTTTAATTTACATTTTTCCAATAAATTCACTAATGAATATAATGCAAATAACTAAAATTGTATTGAATTCTTACTGATTGACATTTTATGCTAGGCACACAGAATTTCTTAACTATATACTCCTTCCATTTAAGCTACTTCTTACTTTATCATTACCCTATACTCATTTTCAGAATGTCATGTAACTTAAAAAATATATAATTTAAACAAAAATAACATCTTGGAAAAACCTTCATTGTTTTCTTACATTGTTTTCTATTGACAAGATAGAAATTATAGCTAGATTCTTAGAGTATATTTTCATATTAAGGATGGGACACTACAGGAGATTTTTTCTAAAGCAGAGGAGATAATCATGACATAAGGTAAAATATGAGTTCCATCAGAGAGAGAAAAAGAACAAGAGAAATTCAAAGGAGAGAGAGAGATATCTTTTGGCTGGGAACATCAGAAAAGCCTTTGGAAAAGAGGCACCACAGTTGCCAGGATCTAACAGATGGAAGAAGATGGAAGAAAGGGCATACTACCTGGCAGAACAGCATGAGAAAACACAGAAACAGAAAACATATCCAGGTAGCAATCAATAATTTGGTGTGACTGGAAGAAAGAATGAAAGAATAAAGAAATGTAAAAGAAGTAGTAGAAGATAGAGCTTGAAAGCCATCAAGACATAAGCTTAGTTGGATAAAAATACTTAACTGTTTCTCAAAAGGAAGATATACATAAAACTGTGCTCATATATTGCACTTAATAGGTAGTGAGTTTCTGGAAATGGGAGAGGTGACTGAATCAGAGGCATTGAAAGGCATTTAATGTTGACCCTGTGGCCATGCATCCTAGAATCTCTCACTGGCATTTGTTCATCCTTTCCTTCAATCACCTGGACTCATGACAGGCTCCAACTACCTTTTCTATAACTGGTCAAACACTCCAGGATGCATAGATATTTCAGATGTCTTTTATAGTGTTTCCAGAAATCCCTACTATCCTTATCTTCTTATCCATGCAATGGACAAGAAATGTGCCTCCAACCTATCCCACTTGATACACTTCTTTTGGTTCTTTACAACAGTTCAACCCTATCACTTAAGCACTTTGGGGCAGGTATGATGGATCAAAACAATCGACCAGACCACATCAGATTCGACAGTGGATATTGCAGAACACACACAACATGGAGGGGACCTTGGCTGAGAGAGTGTTAGCACAGCTCCCCAAAAATAGGGGCTCCTGGGTGGCTCAGTCAGTTGAGCACCTAACTCTTGGTTTCAGCTCAGGTCATGATCTCACGGTTCATGGGTTCAAGCCCCATGTAGGGATCTGCACTGACAGTGCTGAGCCTGGTTGGGATTCTCTCTCTCTCCTGTGTCTGCCCCTCCCCTACCTGCTCACTCACTCACTCTCTCTCTCAAAATAAAATGAACTTTAAAAACAGAGAGAGAGAGAGGGAGAGAAACAACCCCCCTCCCCGATTTCAGGATATTACATTTTTTCCCCTAGAAATGAATTTTTCTTCTTTACAAAGCTTTTTTTTTCTATTTCAGAAACTGAAATTCTTGTCTTATCCAAGAAACTTTGGACCTTTTTGTTACATTTAATTACTCTATTAAGGGAGGGAAAAGAGAAAAAAGGGGAGAAAGAAAAGAAAGAAAGGCATTACATGAGCCAGTGGCTCCACATCTCCTTCAAGTCTCTTGATAGTTTGTCTGACAACTAGAATAATGCTTGTGGAAACACTCTTCCCTACACTCAGTCTGCTTCTTTGTCAACTTCAATAGCAAGGTTCAATGAATGGTTCCATCATCTATAAGCAACTCCAGAGCCCCTTAAAACTCACCAGTCAGGCTGGGAGAATCAGTAGACATTTGGCCTTTTATCACAGGATGAATCCATAGCCTGACATGCCAATTAAGCTGGGTAGAATAGGAAAATGCGGTAACTTGAACAAGTCTCATCTGTTAATGACACTCCAGCCCTCAGCTATTCTATAGCTGCTAAAATGTCAAAGCCTGAGAAATCTTTTTTGAGTATCTTGTTCACTGGTGGAGTCAGGTGGCCTCAAATATGATGCAAATTGCTTCTGGGGCACAGCATGAACCAGTTTACCTCCTGCTTTTTTCATATACTTTGTGGGACTAGTTAGTTAATCAAACCGCCAGATTCTGTACATTAGGAGGTATAGTTCTTCAGAAAATATTTGAAAAGTCAAAACTCAAAAAACTTATGCAGTGGCATCTTTAATCTCCCTTAGGTACTAGAGAAACATCTAAGGGTAATCTTCATCATGCTTTAGTCAATTGAAAGGATTCAAAGTCTAAGAGGACTCAGTTCATTTATAACTAAATGCAATTTGGAATGGTTTATAGATGATTAAATATTGAAAATTAACAGACCCCTAATTAAAAATGCTTTGCTGGTATAATCAGCACAGCTTTGTTTCATGAAACACACACAACAGTACTTTGAAATATCTTCTCTCCTGCTTTTTTTCCCCACATTTACTACCCTCTATTTCATGTGAGTACTATAAAATGCCAAATCTCTTTTATACCAATATACTACTCTCCTACCAGGATTCTTTTTTGAAAAGACTGATTTTCAATGATGAAGGTTAGATTTCTGAGGGATTTTTTTTAATGTTTATTTATTTATTTTGAGAGAGAGTGAGACAGCATGAGTCGGGGGGCGGGGCACAGAGAGAGAAGGAGAAAGAGAATCCTAAGCAGGCTTCTCACTGTCAGTGCAGAGGCTGACGAGGGGCTCAATCCCACAAACTGTGAGATTATGACCTGAGCTGAAATCAAGAGTTGGACACTTACCCAACTGAGCCACCCTAGTGCCCCAGATTTCTGAGTTTTTAATAGCATTCATAAGAAATACTGTTGAATTTTTAGCTAAGGCAACCTTACTCTGTTTTCTAATCTTAATCAGTAACTGAATTTGCCTACATGCTGGTGGTTTTGTTTTGTTTTGTTTTTTGTTTGTTTGGTTGGTTGCATACTTTCACCAGAAATATAGAGAGGGATATTTATCTCCAAGGAATGAAGTAACACCTTCCTGGGACTATTTGACTTTTTTGTTGTTGCTTATTATATTTTTGGTGGTTGATGGCGAAGATATTCTAAATGACAGAATAATGTAGTCATTAGCTACAGAAATATTGGAGTCACCAAAACATGGTTTTAAACCTGTTTCCAACATGTGCTATTTGTGTAATTTTGGCTGAGTTATTTATCTTCTTTGAGTCTCAGTTTCCTTATCTGCAACAGGGCAGTATCTACATTATAGAATCATAATGAAAATATAAAAAGACAGTAACATTAATGGTTTTCACACCATGTCATGTACATAAATCGTAGGCACTCAACAACAGATAGGATGCAACAAATAAATTACTGCCATTCTTCATTTTTGTCTCTAAAGCTGTGAAAAACATCAGGAAGCTCACAAATTATGACACTGTAGTCTCATCAAATCATTAGAAATCATCCCCTGCCCATTTTTGCTTTCCATAATATATGACAAAGGATCTCGCAGGTTGAGTCACACACGAGGCCCCTAGGTCATCCTAGTGTCCTAAAAGATCAGACTTTGATGTAGCTGACCCAAAGTAGAAGAAGGAGGAACCAATGATCCTGAGCTCCTAAAGTTGTGGTGGATGGAGGAGCAGGACAAAACAGAAGGATACCATGACAAAACCCTGCCTGCCTCTAACTGACCACACTTCCTTTTTGAATATGACTTTTACTTTATGAGTTAGGAATATTGACCTGGAAGGAGGATGTATGTAAAGCCATCAAAAGAAGACTTCATAAAATGGAAAAGATAGCCCATTCTCTGTTACTTTCAACTCAATGCAGCCAAATAAAGGCTACATATAACATATCTTTAACCAGTTTTGGAAACTTATGCCTGTAATATAGTGAAGGGAGATGTTGGTCTGTTGTATTGCCAGTTTCCTTGGCTGATATTAAAGCCACAAATATAAAGTCCTTTAAGGCTGTATACCACTCTCCCTTTTTCAATCTGTCACTTCATTTTTTTTCTAGTGCATGTCTTTGATATTTGCTTTAGCCAGGTATGTTTGGTCTTGTTCTCCTGGTTTTGTTCTCTTCTCCCACAGTAAACACTTTTTCTATGAAGCTCCTAGGAAACTAGTAGGTTTACCTTTTTTTTACTTCTTAAACATTAATTTAATCACATCCTTTTTGTGATAACAAGAAGCAGTGATTCTATATGTCACTAATGAAGAACTTGAAACCCAGAAATGTTAAATGATTTTAGCAGAGGCAGGAGAGGGAAACATCTAGGGTTTAAAACAAAGCTTGAAGCCCTGATAGAGCTGTCCTTTAAAGAAAGGTGAGAATCTATTTTTAAATTTACTTCCTTTTATCTTTTACTAATAAAATATAGCATGTAAAGGGCATGTAGCCCATTATAATTTATGACAGTGTTGTCAAACACATAGTTGGTATTAACCTTCAGAGCAGCCCTTTAAGGAAGACTTACTCCCTCCCCTTTTACCTGTGAAGCAATGATTGTAGACACTTGGCCAAAATCACATTACTGTAGTTATGTCTGACCCCAGAAACCAAAACCATATGCTCTTTCCATATGATAAGTCCCATGACCAAGGTTAACCCCATGCTTAAAGTTCTTTCAGGGACTTTAGGAAACAACCTGTCTCCTAAAATATCTCTTCACTAATGCCTTGCACTAGAATCTAAATTCTGCATATTACTAATTTCCTTGCATAAAAAGCACAGAAGGACCTGTGAGGTCAAAATGCCATCAAAAGTAGTAACATATCAGGGCCCCTTGGTGGCTCAGTTGGTTAAGTGTCTGCCTTCAGCTCAGGTCTGATCTCACAGTTCATGAGTTCAAGCCTTACGTCAGGCTCTGTGCTGACAGCTCAGAGCCTGGAGCCCCACTTCAGATTCTGTGTCTCCCTCTCTCTCTGACCCTCCCCCACTCGCACTCTGTGTGTCTCTCTCTCAAAAATAAATAAACATTTAAAAAGTTTTTTAAAGAAAAAAAGTGGTAACATATCAAGATAGCTTCAAATCATTTTCAGTCATTATCAACCAAGTTTGACTGAATTCATTAAATTAAATCAGCAGGTATATAAGTTTTGCAGATAATCAATATGGAAAATAACATTTGCAGAAAAATAAGCTGTAAATCAGGTATGCTTGGGTCTAGACCCTTGAGGAAAGCAGGTATAAGAGTGGATAATTTTCAAGTCCCTGCATCGTGAGATGGTGGTATCATGTAGTGAGAATGATGTCTATACCAGAATGACTCTGTTTTCTTGGGTGTCACTCCTGGTCCCAAGGTTTGAGTCTGATTTTGATTAAAGCAGAGATATTAAGATACTTGAAAAAATTCCCTTCCTACTTAAATTGTAGCAAATACTGATAGATGCTTAATAAACACTTATTTCTTCCCTTTCCATATTAAGAAATTATTCTGGGTTTTTTGGAGTGGTAAGGTGCCAGTTTAAAAATAAAATAGCCTACAGGTCTTATGCTGTCCTTATAGCCATTGGTGGCCATAGATTCAAGTAGAAGTTTCCTGGAGACTTCTGGGAATGTTTGCCTTCCAAATATAGGTATTGCCCTTCCTATTTCTTCCTGCCCAAAAATGAGATGGAAATATGTAAATTGGGTAGTTGTTTTGAGATTACGAGGAAATCAGGAGAATTAAACTACAAGCTAGAGACAATGGAACAGAAGGACAGTAGGAGCCTGAAATACAGATGTTTTAAAGCTCTCATATCATCACTATAGCACTTATTTGCAGACTTACTTATCTAAGAAACTTTTATTTATGCTTTTATTTGGTTAAACCTCTATAGTCAAACCTTTGATTACTGCAGGTGATGCACTATCCAGAAAGATTCTTCTTTTTTTGTGTGTTTTAATTTGTACATCTTTAAAATCCACATAAACAGGTTGGAAATATAAATGTACATGATTTATTGACATAAGTCTCTTTTCTACTACTATTTGACATAGGACAAGTAATTTTAATTTTCAGTATCCTATCATCCAAAAGTGAGGTAGTTGACCTAAGTAATATTTAAGATGATTTTATTCTTCTAAAGTCTACATTCCAGTAAATTTCCAAATGAAATTGAAAAATAAGTATTTCTTCACTTGTAATTTCTCTGTAAATTGAATCCATTATAGCTGAGAGAAGAAAATGAAAATGTTTCAGAGACATTACCAAGGATTTGACTTTGTATAACTGGGTGAATTTGGGACAGGACCTCATACACTCTACAACTGGAAGCTAAGTGGAACATATATCTAATTACAGATAACAAAAACAGAAATATTTTTAAATGAGCTTAAGATAAAAAATTAGGACAGAGTTCTGGAAGGTAATAAGGATTCTAAAATGTCAGAAGCTACTCTTTGATGCAAAACTACATATTGGTCACATTGTAGTAGTGCATGCTCATACATACTTCAAACATTCATCATTTATCGGGAAAATACCTTTTTCAAGATGTACTACACACAAATCACCATGGGAAACAAATGGAGTGTAGAGAGAAATAACACCAGTTCAGGTATCTTTCAGCTACCAAAAACACATCAAACAGTTTCATAAATAACCATGAAAAATAGCATGGAATGGGGTAAAGGACATAAAAGCAGGTATAAAACCATGCATTTGGTTTATGTAGGAAAATCCTGGATTAATCCTGTTACCCTGGTCTAATTATTGGCATTGTCCCCTTCCATACTCAAAAGTCCCCCACAATGGTTATATGGGTTTGAAATTGAAATGTTACTTCATATATTTATCAACGCAAAACACTGATTTTTATTCCCATTCCTTTGACAATAATGTAAGAAGAAAATTGTAAATCTCTAAACTTATCCTTCTGCTCTTTAATTCACCAACTTGGTTCTTTTCCATCTATCTTGGTCATTAGCAACACAAAAGGAATCTAAACAAAATCTGAAGCAGCAGTATTATCAAGAATGGTGAGGGGCGCCTGGGTGGCTCAGTCGGTTAAGCGTCCGACTTCAGCTCAGGTCACGATCTCACGCTCCGTGAGTTCGAGCCCCGCGTCAGGCTCTGGGCTGATGGCTCAGAGCCTGGAGCCTGGTTCCGATTCTGTGTCTCCCTCTCTCTCTGCCGCTCCCCCATTCGTGCTCTGTCTCTATCTCAAAAATAAATAAACTTAAAAAAAAAAAAAAGAATGGTGATAAAAATGGCCCACTATAGCACCTTTAGAAAACACACTGAATAAGGCTAAATTTAAAAAAAAAAAAAAAAAAAGATCAAATCCAAAGAACAAAATGAACCTGTAGGGCATACATGAGAATATTAATAGATTAGAGATTAAAAGCATCCTTTTCGCCTAAGAAAAGATGCTGTTAATGTGTTCTCTGATTGTAAAAGATAAAACTTTGCTCCCGTTAAAAGTGCCATTTTACCAAATTTATTTGTGATATCCTACTTTACATTATTAGTGGTAGTATTAGTTCTTCTGGTGGGAGCTAACTTCCAGAAGGCACAACAGGTGATGAGATGTGATTATGAAAACAGAACTGTGTTGGTTACGTGTGGTGACCCTGAAAGAGCACACAGTGAAAGACAACTAACTGATTCCTCATTGGCTGCAACTGCCATGTGCTTAGGGCTCATTCTTGTGCACAGGAAACTCTTTTTAGGGCTATAGAGGACTTGTAT
This sequence comes from Acinonyx jubatus, assembly GCF_027475565.1. Classification (NCBI taxonomy): domain Eukaryota; kingdom Metazoa; phylum Chordata; class Mammalia; order Carnivora; family Felidae; genus Acinonyx; species Acinonyx jubatus. The sequence goes on from NC_069382.1 coordinate 155,467,559, forward strand.
GATTGGTTTTAGTATTCCCCTTTTCTGATTCGATTAAATAAAAAGTAAAAATGCTTTTCATATCCTTGACACCCACTAGAGAAATTATCTTTTTTGCTAATAATAATGGGAAGTGTTGAATTAAAAGCACAGAGATTTTATTCCTTCCCAGTGATTTGAGTTACCATAAATCCCTGATAATAAAATCATTTATCTATGGTTTGTTGAGACATAATTAGACTTAAAAAAGCAGTTTTGATTAATAATACAACACTATAAATTGACCAGGATTAGTCTAATCCATCATTCTACAAAATGAGGGGCAAGAAAGCCGATTTTCCAAATTTTCACTGAAGTAAGCCATCCTACTTGAATCATTGTTACCTGAAGTGACCTTAAAGAGATTTATAAGTTTTATAAAAATGTTTCCAGGTTTTTACAAAACATATTAGAAGATTACCAAAAAAAGTGTAATTTGTAATTAACTGGGTGTAGGAATTAGATTGAAAGTAAAAGCTGGTTAAAAACAAACCATAAAATAAAATTGTTCCTTTCCATCAATTCTTGAGGCTCTTGTCTCTCAAAATTTAGAGATGAAGATTAAGTTTGAACAAGTTACATCTAATAGTGGCAAAGTCAGAATTTTTACCCTTTATCTCTCTGATATCTCAATTACAAGGTTCATCATCTTTGCCCACCTAAGTTATTCCATCATTAGGACCATTTCAGCTTTCACACGGTTAACTGGTTAACTTAATCAACACACCAATATCATTGTTCCTTGACATAGAGAATCCATCATAATTCAGCTTTGCAATTTAAGGAAGGACTCTCAGGACCTCAAATAAGGATTTTCTAACACTTTGATGTTCTTCATCTTTGAAATCTCAACCTCCTAATTCCCACTTTCTGGCTATAGCTTCTCTTCTTTTACAACCCTTGTGGTTATGCTCCAAATGCACCAATTATTCCATGACATTTAATTACCCTTTTCCTTGACCCTTCTCTATTCTGTTCCTTCAAAAGCCCTTGTATATGTTTCATCTGCTTTTCACTCCATCTAGACCTACTGCTTAATGATTTCAGATAATTCCTAATTCTTACGTAGCAGAATTTGGTTGAAAGAGCACCAAATATAAAATAATACATACACAGGTTAAAATTCTGTTTCTGCCATTTAGAACTTGTGACTATCTCAACTTTAGATTTTTCTTCAGTGCAATGGAAATAATGTCTACCTCTAAACACTGTGTGATGATTAAATGAGATAATGTGGGTAAAGTTGATTGGTAGATTCAGAGGCTAAAGTTTAATTCTCCATTCCGTTCTTCCTTTCCTTTGTCCTTCTGAAGAATTCATACTGCGAATTCCCATCCCAAGACCTAACCAACTAACATGTCAGCTTCTGCAACTATGCTATCAAACCATGATGTGACCAAAAAAAAATGTGTGTGTGTGTGTGTATACAACTAAACAACTCCAATAAAGCTTGAAATTCCTTTTACTTCTCTCTAAGCTCTTCCCTTTAACATCCTTTTTTTTGGTTATTCTAAGTCCTTATTATATTTTTACAAACCCATTTCAGTCTTCTCTCAATCCTAGCAAATTGTCTTGCCCATACACATCTGAGAATCTAAAAATCTATGAAACGTAAACTCCATCAACTACTCTCCTACCACATCCACACCCATCTATCTCCTATCCACCAACCTACTAGTTTCCCCTATACCTATTCTTTCATTTCTCATTTATGTCTCAAAACGAGATGCTCCACCTCACTTCCAAGACAGCTCCTTCTACGTTGCGATCTCATTCCCTTATTGCTCCTTCCAGGATCCTGTTTGACTGATGACACTTCCTTTATCTTGGACTCTGCACTTTTCTTCTCAGCATTTGAACATATTTATACTTTTTCATCAAAATATATTTTTTGGTCATATGTTACTCTAAGAACATAGTCCTTACTCTGTAACTCAGTATATAGCACAAACTCTTGAAAGAACACACTATACTTATTTTCTTCATTTTCTCACTTACTATTCCACAGAGATGACTTTGGCCTTTTTACTTAAGAAAATAATTTTTGATAATATAGTTAGGTGCTTTTTATTTCAAACTCTGGTGGGAATTTTTAATTATTATTTTGCTTGATCTCTTAGAGGTACTTTCCACTGTTGTCTTAAGAATTACTTTCCCTCTTGACCTGATGATATAGTTCTCTTCCTAAGTCTATTACCAATTCCCTCTTCTTCCAGCATTTTATCCTATCTCTTAACTGAGACTTAAAATATTTGTTTCCTAATTTCTATCTTTGATCTTCTCTTATTCTACACATTTGTCTCTCAAGATCATTTTCATGCTAATGACTTCAGTGGCCATATATAGAATGTGAGAATATTCATATTTGCATTTTTCCCTGTACTGGTTCTTAAGCTACTAGATAAGTTTGTAACTGGCATTAGACATGTGCAACTGGATATTCGCTCATCAAGAAAGAATCTACATTAATCTAATCATCCAATATAAAAACTTGCCATACTCTTTTTGGGTAGATAAGGCATATTTATGTTAGAGTTCAAGCCAAGAATCTAGGGAAACAGTGGTCCTGTTTCCACACAGTCAAGAGGAAATGAGTGCTGAGCCTGGAGCAAAACCAAAAGAAATACCCTAAGTTAAAGCTAAGGAAAAGAAAATTACAATTGGCAAAATACTAAAAAAAAATCCGGGTGATTGTTTATAATGGTACAGGAGTATCTATCCATGGTTTGTGGTTAATACTACCTGCCCGATTCTTTATGAATAGACCATGTTGACCTAAAGGCAGACTCAGTCAACACTGATCCTTCATTCCTCAGTTTCTAACATCTTTATATAAAATCAACCCAATTACCAAATCCATTTACTCTTAACATATCTCAGAACAATTCTCCTCTCTCTTCTCTCTAGGGATATATCTCTATCCCATTGTCACTGATTCGGTTCAGGTCATCATCATTTGTCACATTCACAACTGCACCAGCTGGCTAAATAGGTCTCTCTTGGTCTCTCTGCTACTAATGTGTCTGAAGTCTAATAAATCTTCCACGCTGCCTTCAGAATGATCTTTTCACAACACAAACCGGATCAAGTCATTCCATTGCTGTAAAAGTCTTCTACTGAAAAGTCGAAGCCTACATCACTTAGCATGCCAAACAAGAATATTCACAAACTCGCCCCTGACTACTTTTCTGGGCTTTTCTCTAAATGCTCACGTCAATTGTGTTCCTGTTCTCCAATCGTAAGAATCATTCACACCTTGTATTCTCTGTGGGTCCCAACTTCTATGCCCTAAAATCTACATTAATAATTCTTTAAGTTTTAATGAAAATATTACGTCTTTGCCATGGCTCCCTGTACTGTGTTGCAAGTGCAATCAATTAATATTGTCAAAATTGAATATTATATCCCTAAGACTCTGTGATCTACTTGAGGCCAGGGACCACATTTATTTACATTTGCATGCCCCATATTTAAATGTGTGCCTAACACCAACAAATGCTCAAAAAATATTTGTAGTTCATTTGGATGGATGGATGAATTGAAGGATGACAGATTATTATAAAACTTATCATGTCCCATATAAATTCTAAGCTGATTATATTTTACTATGGGAAAAAAAACTTTTAGTGCTTTTAAAAAAAATCACAATCATACAGAATGAAATGAATGGCCAGCCCCACGTACTAGATGACAAGATCAATAATAGTAATGTTTCTCTGGTTACTATTTTTTTAATGTGTAAATTATATTTAAATATAAAAAAATGCTACTTCTCCTATTGTAGATTCAGAATTTAATGCAGACCCAGGGGATAAATTACTATCTGGCAACTAATCGGTAATTATGAAGGGAGTGAAGCTGATTAATCAATCATCACCCCTGCTCCCCTTTGCCCCTCTAAATAGGTATTGATATCTTCCCTTGACAGTCTCAGCACCACCCCTCCCCCAGATAGTATTATGTGGGGCATGTTTAGCCACAGAAGTTACCATCAGGCACAGTCCAGAAGTAACATGGAAAGCTTTCATCTTGCTTTGTTAGCTCATTCTATGCCACTAGTCAGGTCTCAGCTTCTTGGCTGACTCACCCAGAGCTCTAGCCCAGTCTGTTCAGTAAGGCCTTGAGACTTCACTTATCTTTTGTAAGCTTTCTCCCACTTTGGCTGAATGAGCTTTCTTCCACTTTGGATCATTCAAATTAAATCACACTTGCCCAGTCCAACGGCTTTAAAGTTTATTTTGAGAGAGATAGAGTGTGCACATGGGAGAGGAGCAGAGGTAGAGGGAGAGAGAGAATCCCACAGGCTCTATCTCACAACCTCATGAATTGTGAAATCATGACCTGAGCTGAAATCAAGAGTCTGATACTTACCCAAACCGACTGAGACATTCAGGCACACCTGCTCCAATGGCTTTAGTAATACGTGCCATCTGAAAACTTCTTGAGCCCTGAATCCTGTTTTATTACAATGTTTCTGTAAATCAAGCTACTGTTTGCATCTTACCTTTGGACATTCTATTCGTGAAGCCGGATCCTCCTCTGAAGTATCACTTCTAGAATCTAGATGTTTTTAGTCTCCTTTTTTCAGGTTACATCAAGAGCAGTGATTCTTTTTTTTTTCTATATATGAAATTTAATGTCAAATTGGTTTCCATACAACACCCAGTGCTCATCCCAACAGGTGCCCTCCTCAATACCCATCACCCACCCTCCCCTCCCTCCCACCCCCCATCAACTCTCAGTTTGTTCTCAGTTTTTAACAGTCTCTTATGCTTTGGCTTTCTCCCACTCTAACCTCTTTTTTTTTTCTTCCCCTCCCCCATGGGTTTCTGTTAAGTTTCTCAGGATCCACATAAGAGTGAAAACATATGGTATCTGTCTTTCTCTGTATGGCTTATTTCACTTAGCATAACACTCTCCAGTTCCATCCACGTTGCTACAAAGGGCCATATTTCATTCTTTCTCATTGCCACGTAGTACTCCATTGTGTATATAAACCACAATTTCTTTATCCATTCATCAGTTGATGGACATTTAGGCTCTTTCCATAATTTGGCTATTGTTGAGAGTGCTGCTATAAACATTGGGGTACAAGTGCCCCTACGCATCAGTACTCCTGTATCCCTTGGGTAAATTCCTAGCAGTGCTACTGCTGGGTCATAGGGTAGGTCTATTTTTAATTTTAGAGGAACCTCCACACTGTTTTCCAGAGTGGCTGTACCAGTTTGCATCCCACCAACAGTGCAGGAGGGTTCCTGTTTCTCCACATCCTCTCCAGCATCTATAGTCTCCTGATTTGTTCATTTTAGCCACTCTGACTGGTGTGAGGTGATATCTTAGTGTGGTTTTGATTTGTATTTTCCTGATGAGGAGCGATGTTGAGCATCTTTTCATGTGCCTGTTGGCCTTCTGGATGTCTCCTTTAGAGAAGTGTCTATTCATGTTTTCTGCCCATTTCTTCACTGGGTTATTTGTTTCTCGGGTGTGGAGTTTGGTGAGCTCTTTATAGATTTTGGATACTAGCCCTTTGTCCGATATGTCATTTGCAAATATCTTTTCCCATTCCGTTGGTTGCTTTTTAGTTTTGTTGGTTGTTTCCTTTGCTGTGCAGAAGCTTTTTCTCTTCATAAGGTCCCAGTAGTTCATTTTTGCTTTTAATTCCCTTGCCTTTGGGGATGTGTCAAGTAAGAAATTGCTACGGCTGAGGTCAGAGAGGTCTTTTCCTGCTTTCTCCTCTAGGGTTTTGATGGTTTCCTGTCTCACATTCAGGTCCTTTATCCATTTTGAGTTTATTTTTGTGAATGGTGTGAGAAAGTGGTCTAGTTTCAATCTTCTGCATGTTGCTGTCCAGTTCCCCTAGCACCATTTGTTAAAGAGACTGTCTTTTTTCCATTGGATGTTCTTTCCTGCTTTGTCAAAGATGAGTTGGCCATACGTTTGTGGGTCTAGTTCTGGGGTTTCTATTCTATTCCATTGGTCTATGTGTCTGTTTTTGTGCCAATACCATGTTGTCTTGATGATTACAGTTTTATAGTAGAGGCTAAAGTCTGGGATTGTGATGCCTCCTGCTTTGGTCTTCTTCTTCAAAATTACTTTGGCTATTCGGGGCCTTTTGTGGTTTCATATGAATTTTAGGATTGCTTGTTCTAATTTCGAGAAGAATGCTGGTGCAATTTTGATTGGGATTGCATTGAATGTGTAGATAGCTTTGGGTAGTATTGACATTTTGACAATATTTATTCTTCCAATCCATGAGCATGGAATGTTTTTCCATGTCCTTATATCTTCTTCAATTTCCTTCATAAGCTTTCTATAGTTTTCAGCATACAGATCTTTTACATCTTTGGTTAGATTTATCCCTAGGTATTTTATGCTTCTTGGTGCAATTGTGAATGGAATCAGTTTCTTTATTTGTCTTTCTGTTGCTTCATTATTAGTGTATAAGAATGCAACTGATTTCTGTACATTGATTTTGTATCCTGTGACTTTGCTGAATTCATGTATCAGTTCTAGCAGACTTATGGTGGCGTCTATCGGATTTTCCACGTATAATATCATGTCATCTGCAAAAAGTGAAAGCTTAAATTCATCTTTGCCAATTTTGATGCCTTTGATTTCCTTTTGTTGTCTGATTGCTGATTCTAGAACTTCCAACACTATGTTAAACAACAGCGGTGAGAGTGGGCATCCCTGTCGTGTTCCTGATCTCAGGGAAAAAGCTCTCAGTTTTTCCCCGTTGAGGATGATGTTAGCTGTGGGCTTTTCATAAATGGCTTTTATGATCTTTAAGGATGTTCCTTCTATCCCGACTCTCTCAAGGGTTTTTATTAAGAAAGGGTGCTGAATTTTGTCAAATGCCTTTTCTGCATCGATTGACAGGATCATATGGTTCTTATCTTTTCTTTTATTAATGTGATGTATCACGTTTATTGATTTGCGAATGTTGAACCAGCCCTGCATCCCAGGAATGAATCCCACTTGATCATGGTGAATAATTCTTTTTATATGCTGTTGAATTCGATTTGCTAATATCTTATTGAGAATTTTTGCATCCATATTCATCAGGGATATTGGCCTGTAGTTCTCTTTTTTTACTGGGTCTCTGTCTGGTTTAGGAATCAAAGTAATACTGGCTTCATAGAATGAGTCTGGAAGTTTTCCTTCCCTTTCTATTTCTCGGAATACCTTGTGAAGGATAGGTATTATCTCTGCTTTAAACGTCTGGTAGAACTCCTCTGGGGAGCCATGTGGTCCTGGACTCTTATTTGTTGGGAGATTTTTTTTTTAATTTTTTTTTAACGTTTTATTTATTTTTGAGACAGAGAGAGACAGAGCATGAACAGGGGAGGGTCAGCGAGAGGGAGACACAGAATCTGAAACAGGCTCCAGGCTCTGAGCTGTCAGCACAGAGCCCGACGCGGGGCTCGAACTCACGGACCACGAGATCATGACCTAAGCTGAAGTCGGCCGCCTAACCGACTGAGCCACCCAGGCGCCCCTGTTGGGAGATTTTCTATGACTGATTCAATTTCTTCGCTGGTTATGGGTCTGTTCAAGCTTTCTATTTCCTCCTGATTGAGTTTTGGAAGCATGTGGGTGTTTAGGAATTTGTCCATTTCTTCCAGGTTTTCCAGTTTGTTGACATATAATCTTTCATAGTATTCCCTGATAATTGCTTGTATCTCTGAGGGATTAGTTGTAATAATTTCATTTTCATTCATGACTTTATCTATTTGGGTCGTGTCCCTTTTCGTTTTGAGAAGCCTGGCTAGAGGTTTATCAATTTTGTTTATTTTTTCAAAAAAATAACTCTTGGTTTCGTTGATCTGGTCTACAGTTTTTTTTAGATTCTATATTGTTTATTTCTGCTCTGATCTTTATTATTTCTCTTCTTCTGCTGGGTTTAGGCTGTCTTTGCTGTTCTGCTTCTAGTTCCTTTAGGTTTGCTGTTAGATTTTGTATTTGGGATTTTTCTTGTTTCTTGAGATAGGCCTGGATTGCAATGTATTTTCCTCTCAGGACTGCCTTCGCTGCATCCCAAAGCGTTTGGATTGATGCATTTTCATTTTTGTTTGTGTCCGTATATTTTTTAATTTCTTCTCTAATTGCCTGGTTGACCCACTCATTCTTTAGTAGGGTGTTCTTTAACCTCCATGCTTTTGGAGGTTTTCCAGACTTTTTCCTGTGGTTGATTTCAAGCTTCAGAGCATTGTGGTCTGAAAGTATGCATGGTATGATTTCAATTCTTGTATACTAATGAAGGGCTGTTTTGTTGTGACCCAGTATGTGATCTATCTTGGAGAATGTTCCATGTGCACTCGAGAAGAAAGTATATTCTGTTGCTTTGGGATGCAGAGTTCTAAATATATCTTTCAAGTCCATCTGATCCAATGTATCCTTCAGGGCCCTTGTTTCTTTATTGACCGTGTGTCTAGATGATCTATCCATTTCTGTAAGTGGAGTGTTAAAGTCCCCTGCAATTGCCACATTCTTATCAATAAAGTTGCTTATGTTTGTGAGTAATTGTTTTATATATTTGGGGGCTCCGGTATTCGGCGCATAGACATTTATAATTGTTAGCTCTTCCTGATGGATAGACCCTGTGATTATTATATAATGCCCTCCTTCATCTCTTGTTACAGCCTTTAATTTAAAGCCTAGTTTGTCTGATATAAGTATGGCTACTCCAGCTTTCTTTTGACTTCCAGTGGCATGATAAATAGTTCTCCATCCCCTCACTTTCAATCTGAAAGTGTCCTCAGGTCTAAAATGAGTCTCTTGTAGACAGCAAATAGATGGGTCTTGTTTTTTTATCCATTCTGATACCCTATGTCTTTTGGTTGGTGCATTTAGTCCATTTACATTCAGTGTTATTATAGAAAGATATGGGTTTAGAGTCACTGTGATGTCCGTAGGTTTCATGCTTGTAGCGATATCTCTGGTACTTTGTCTCATAGGATCCCCCTTAGGATCTCTTGTAGGGCTGGTTTAGTGGTGATGAATTCCTTCAGTTTTCGTTTGTTTGGGAAGACTTTTATCTCTCCCTCTATTCTAAATGACAGACTTGCTGGATAAAGGATTCTCGGCTGCATATTTTTTCTGTTCATCACATTGAAGGTCTCCTGCCATTCCTTTCTGGCCTGCCAAGTTTCAGTAGAGAGATCGGTCACAAGTCTTATGGGTCTCCCTTTATATGTTAGAGCAGGTTTATCCCTAGCTGCTTTCACAATTTTCTCTTTATCCTTGTATTTTGCCAGTTTCACTATGATATGTCATGCAGAAGATTGATTCAAGTTAAGTCTGAAGGGAGTTCTCTGTGCCTCTTGGATTTCAATGCCTTTTTCCTTCCCCAGATCCGGGAAGTTCTCAGCTATTATTTCTTCAAGTACACCTTCAGTACCTTTCCATCTTTCTTCCTCCTCTGGAATACCAATTATGCGTATATTATTTCTCTTTAGTGCATCACTTAGTTCTCTAATTTTCCCCTCATACTCCTGGATTTTTTTCTCTTTTTCTCAGCTTCTTCTTTTTCCATAATTTTATCTTCTAGTTCACCTACTCTCTCCTCTTCCTCTTCAATCCGAGCCATGGTCATTTCCATTTTATTTTGCAGCTCATTAATAGCATTTTTTAGCTCCTCCTGGCTGTTCCTTAGTCCCTTGATCTCTGTAGCAATGATTCCCTGCTGTCCTTTATACTGTTTCAAGCCCAGTGGTTAATTTTATGACTATTATTCTAAATTCACTTTCTGTTATATTGTTTAAATCGTTTTTGATCAGTTCATTAGCTGTCGTTATTTCCTGGACGTTTTTTTGAGGGGAATTCTCCCGTTTCGTCATTTTGGATAGTCCCTGGAGTGGTGTGGGACTGCGGGGCACTTCCCCTGTGCTGTCTTGAATAACTTGCGTTGGTGGGTGGGACTGCAGTCCGACCTGATGTCTGCCCCCAACCCACCACTGGGGCCACAGACTGGTGTGTGCCTTCTCTTTCCCTCTCCTAGGGGCAGGATTCACTGGGGGATGGCATGGCCCATCTGGGCTACTTGCACACTGCCAGGCTTGTGGTGCTGGGGATCTGGCGTATTAGCTGGGGTGGATCGGCAAGGTGCACAGGGGTGGGAGGGGCCGGCTCAGCTCGCTTTTCCTTCAGTGACCCGTTTCAGGAGGGGCCCTGCGGCTCAGGGAGGGAGTCAGACCCACCAGAGGGATGGATCCACAGAACCACAGCGTTGGGTGTTTGCGAGGTGCAAGTAAGTTCCCTGGTAGGAACCGGTTCCCTTTGGGATTTTGGCTGGGGGATGGGTGAGGGTGATGGCACTGGTGAGCGCCTTTGTTCCCCACCAAGCTGCGCTCTGTCTTCCAGGGGTCAACAACTCTCCCTCCTGTTTTCCTCCAGCCCTCCTGCTCTCTGAGCAGAGTTGTTAATTTATAACCTTCCAGATGTTAAGTCCCGCTTGCTGTCTGAACACACTCCGTCTGTCCCCTCTGCTTTTGCCAGCCAGACTCGGGGGCTCTGCTTTGCCAGTGGGCTGCCCCTCTGCCCCAGCTCCCTCCTGCCAGTCCGTGTAGCGTGCACCGCCTCTCCGCCCTTCCTACCCTCTTCCGTGGACCTCTGGTCTATGCTTGGCTCTGAAGAATCCGTTCTGCCAGTCCTCTGGTGATTTTCTGGGTTATTTAGGCAGGTGCGGGTGGAATCCAAGTGATCCGCAGGACGCGGTGAGCTCAGCGTCCTCCTACACCGCCATCTTCCTAACCCCTCAGAGCAGTGGTTCTTAATGAAGGGAGCGTGGGTACATTGTCCTCCATGGGACAATGGATGTGTACCGAGACACTTTTTGGTGGTCACAATTGGGGATGCTACTGGCATCCACTGGTGTCAGGGATGCTGTTAAACATCCTTAATGCATCAGACAACCCCAGCTCCAACCCACAATAAAGAATCATCTGGCCCACAAGGTCAATCAATAGTGTAGAGGCTGAGGGATACTGCATCTAGCATTTCCCCCTTCCTTGCACACCTACTAGTGGTTAAAATACCAACATACCACATGGCTGTGCTGACATCAGTTATAAAACCAGGGCAGAAAGCATACAAAGTTTGCCAAATTTTGATACTATAAGCTAGCCACTTGGATTCCTTTTTGCCCAGGTTTCCCATCTTGATAAATAACAGCTGACCATCCCTCTTCCACAGAGGGCCCTGGAGGTTTAATAAATCTATCTTAATGAGGTGCTTTGCCATCCTCAGGTGAAAAATGTTCCTCTAGTGTTACTTCTATCACAAGAAAGAGCAAAGATTGCTTTGCAGATTGGCACATGAAGTTCATTCCTGCAACGCACCTGCATCCCATAGCTCCAAAAAGTACAAAATCTGCTCATAAAAAATAGAAGTGGACTGACAACTTCAGCATTTTCTTTTACCTCTGTCAGTAGAAGTGAAGTCACTGAAGAATCAGTTGTCAGGTGGCTGCATCTCTAAATTATCCAGTGCATCCGCCACCACTGCTTTTGAATTCCTCTCTTGGTCTAGAGAATTCCCTAATGTATGAAGCAGGCAGTGGATGACTACCAAAAGGGGGATTAAAAAGTTCCTTAATATGCTCACCCAAACTGTCAATCTGGCAAATGTGGCATATGGATTGGGAAAGCAGTAGGGACTGGGAGAGAAGAGATTAAAGACTTCATCTCCGTGCTTAGAAAAAGGCATAGTTTTACCCATCCGAAAGAATTTAAATGTTGATCTGTCTCTGGGAAGCTGCCTATATACAGTAGTCTAGATGGATGAAGTTTGCTTTCCCTTCCAAAAGAAACTTTGGGCCAGTGAAACTTTAAAGAGCTAAATTTAATTTTTAGTCACTTTTTAAATTTTAATTAGAAAGGCATTAATATATAAAATTGACATAACTATGTTCCTTTTCATATATTATTTAATTATTATATTCTAACATGATTGCAATCATGGTGAATTTTAGTTTTGTGGTTTTTTAACCACCTTAATTATCACTTTAGTAAATTATTCATTCATTCATTCATTCATTCATTCATTCAGTGTTTCTTTCAAGCAAATATTTACACAGTTCATTCTCCAAGCCAGCATTACACTGAATTACCATCTCCATAAATACCAGTGTCCAAAACACTACCTTTCGTTTGGACCACTTTGATAACCCTCTGACTTATCTCTATTTCCTTGTTTTTTAAGTTTATTGATTTTTTATTTTTATTTTTTATTTTGAGAGAGAGACAAAGAGCAATTAGGGGGCAGGGCAGAGAGAGGGAGGGAGGGAGAGAGAGAGAGAGAGAGAGAGAGTCCCAAACAGCTCTGTGCTGTCAGCCCAGAGCCGGATGTGGGGCTCAAACTCAGGAACCAGGAGATCGTGACCTGAGCTGAAGTCAGGAGTCTGATGCTTAACTGACCAAGCCGCCCAGGCGCCCCTCTAGTTTCAATCTGAGCAATGACATTGACTACATATTGAAAAATAATTCAAATAAAAGTGGCTTGGATAAAAGCGGAGCTGGTTTTTCTCTCATAAAACTAGAGATGGAATGTAATAGTCCAGGTCCTCTGCAGTAGCCCCTGGTCCCTCACACATTGTGTCTCTTAGATATCCTTGAATTGTAAATTCCAGATCTCCTTACAGTGGCTATGTGGTCTTTGAATCTCCATCCTTTACCTACATGTTCTGGGGAGGAAGAAGCAGCCACAGGAGAAGGAAAGACTGCTGCCAGCTGAGTCAGCTCCACAGAGATGACTTTTTCCCCAAAGTCCCACCCACACACTTCAATTTCTCTCTTATTGGCCATCACAGCTACATGACCATTTCAAGCTACAAGGGGAACTGAGAGATATAATTTTTACTGTGTGCATTGCTACCTGAAAAAATTGGGGGTTATGTTTAGTAGGAAAAAGAAGAGAGAACAGATCAGGTAAGCCACTGGCAGTTTCTTCTGTATCTTGCCTCTACTCTTGTCCTCCTATAGTCTTTTTACAATATAAATCATATTAAGTCATTTTCTGGTAAAACTGAAGTTCTTTTTCATGGCCTATATGCCAATCCATAGTTTGACACAATTTCCTACTATTTTCCCCCCTTATTTCCTGCTATAGCCCCACTACTTTTTAGTCTTCAAACAACCCTAGTTTATTTCAGCCCCCATCCCATAACCTTGCTATTCCTTTTGCCTAGAACTCTCTTCCACAAGCAGTTTTTAATGGCTTGATCCATGTTATCATAGTAAGTAGACTCAGAGAAATCGCTGATCAGCCAGGAGAGGGTTGAATTCTGAGTTTGTACTTCCTAGATTCAAATCCTGGGTCCAACCATAAGTTAGCTGGATGACTTTAGGCAGGTACAGATCTCTTCTTTGTTTCAGTTTTCTCATGTATAAAATGGGTTTAATTGTATCTATTGCATAGGATGGTTGATAATATTCAGTGAGTTAATAGGTATAAATTGTATAGAACAGTATCTGGCACATTGTAGTCATTTGATAAATATTGGTAAAAAAAATTTTTTAATGTTTTATTTATTTTATTTTGAGAAAGAGAGAGAGAGAGAGAGAGAGAGAGAGAAAATCTCAAGCAGGCTCTGTGCTGACAGTGCAGAGCTGAACGCTGGGCATTGGTAACAATTAATGGTACTTCCCAATCTTTCACAAGCCAGGAGATAGGCTTTCAGTTTGCTTTGTTTATTTTAAAACATAGATTACTATCAAAACTAGCTTGTTCATGTGACTACTTATTGATTAACCACTCTAGGAGACTGTAAGTTACATGAAAGTTATCACTGAATAACCATAGTTCCCAAAATAAATCAGGTGCTCAAAAAGAAATAATCTACTGACTAGCTTATGAAACAATTGATATATTCATTTTCCTGATATTATAAATTAGGTCACACCTGATAGATTATTAATGGATTATTCAAATACTTGTCACTTGATTATTGAGATCCTTTTTCTAGTTCTGATCTGGTTTCAAAGGACCCTGTTTGTCAAGAAAGAAAGAGAGAGAGAGAGAGAGGGAGAGAGGGAGGGAGGGAGGGAGGGAGGGAGGAAGGCAGCAAAGGAGAGAGGAAGGAAGGAAGGAAGGAAGGAAGGAAGGAAGGAAGGAAGGAATCATAAGATCTCACAGCTGTATTTCTGAAAGTTTAGAGCAGGGTCAGCAAACTTTCTGCAGAGGGCCAGAATGTAAATGTTAAAAGCTTCAAAAGGTCTATTTTATAATATTAGACTTATCTCATTCATATTATCTGTGAATATAGAGGTATATTTATTATAAAACATTATCTTAGTGAAAATACCAAAGAAAAATTTAGACTATTACTCAGTTGATGTGAAGTGATTGCTGTGCTGATATTCTAAATTACCGATGGAAATCAGAAGAGAACTGTGTCATCCAGAAATGAATGTAAGATGTAAAAAAAAAAAAAAAAAGAAAAAGAAAAATTATCTTAAGTTCTTTAAATGCTTAAGTTTTTTAGTATAATGATGCATATATTCTTAAAAATTATATATTGAAATAAAAAACTATATTTGGATTCTTTAAATGATTAGCCAATAACGTTATACAGGTTATTTCCCTTCTTAGTCCTCAGTTTCCTGTTTTTTTAAATGAAGGAGGCGAAATGGATGGCCTTTGACATCTTTTCAACACTAAACATCAATGGTTTATGATTTTTTTCCTACTAAAGGCATGCTCTAAATTTATTACACAACATAAGTAATGAATTGATTGAAAAAATATTTATTGAGTATGTGTCAGATACCATGATAATTTCTGACCTGAATGCAACCAAAGTTCAATCAGACAAGGGCCTGACATGTAATCCCAGGGGTATCTCAGAAAGCCTAGCTTTGCAGGCAACATTTGTAATAAACCTTGTCAATCAGCAAACCACAAGGAATACTATCAAGCAGCAATTGGGTAAAAGTAATTATTTTTGTATAAGAAATCAAAATTAATAGCAAAGTTAAACAAATAATCCCTAATCACTTTAGAATGTTGTAATGGAGGGAAAAGGTTAGATTTTCAAAGTTTATTGTAAATATCTATGTCCATAGATGTATTCAGAATTTTTAAAATATCTTCAACTTAAAAAATCAAATTATTATTTCTTCTCAAGACAAAGACTTAAAACACATAATGCACTCCAGCACGCAGCACGGTCTTGTTTTCAAAGGGCAAAAAGTGACATTATAACTATGCAAAAGCTTTAAAAACCCATTTTGATTGCGTGGACATTTAACATGTGCACCTGCTGTTGTGCTGAATTGGCAGGTGGCTAACAATTTTTTACCACTGTGAACCTTTTTCCTTAATGCCTTGCTTGCAGTTTCATGTCATTTTCTGCCCTGAGGAGAAGAGTGTACCTGCTGTTTAATCTGCTTAACTATCCTGCCTGATGAGCTTGCCATTTTGTGCATGCCTGTATTATAGCTGTAGTTTCATGACACGTTCTGGAGTTGCCTTGTTTCCAAATGGTCTATTCTTAAGGTCATAATGTGGTTTCACAGAGCAATTCAAAAGAGAGGTAGTAGCAATGTGACACATGAAGACTGTGAGAAGTCATGCCTTCATGTGGTCACCACGGTCTAAGGGCTAGCCTCCAGGTTTGTTAATCCAAAATCTACTTTTATCATGTCACCAAGAATTGATCAGGCTTTGGCAAATAGAGTCAGAGTGTGAGTAACCAAACACATGAAGCATGATGTTTCATTAACACAGAATGGAACTCTGGATTTCATAAACCTAGCTACACCAGTATCTCCATTCAAAGCACCCATTGTCAAAATCAAAGCAACTGGAAGAATTTATAATGTATGAATGTGTTTTTAAAGTTTTTATTCATTTACCTTGAGAGAGACAGAGACAGCATGGGTGGGAAGGGGCAGAGAGAAGGAGAGAGAATCCCAAGGAGGCTCCACACTGCCAGAGCAGAGCTGGACATGGAGCTTGAGCCCACGAACCGTGAGATCATGACCTGAGCTGAAATCAAGAGTCTGACACTTAACCAGCTGGGCTACCCAGGTGCCCCAGAATTTATAATGTAAAAGTAGCTTAATGAATGTGGTTAAAGGAGTTGGACATTTTTGAAAGAAGCTTTATCTATTAGAAAATGTGAGGAAGTAATACTATCTCTAGCAGTAAAATAGGCCAAGAAATTCACACCTATTAGGGTTTACACTGTGTCTGATATCATATTATGCATGTATATAATTTCACTTATTTGCACAACAATCCAAAGTGGGTGATGGTGTTATTTTCACTTACTCAGAGCAAAAGTGAAGTCAAGAGAAAGTCTTACTACTTTAGGGAGTGGAGCCAGAATGTACATTCAATCCTGTCTGACATCAAAGCCTAACCTAGAATTTCCTATTTCATGCAAAACTCTTGACCTCTATTCAATGAGATGCCTTTCCTGAATGTGTAACACCAAGTGGAAATTGACAAAAAGTTTTGTTTTTATTTTCTCTTTCCTAACTCAACATAAACACCACTCCACTCTGGTTGACACTTTAATTCTCTTAGACACTTGTACAAACTATAAGTTTTGTTATCTCCATTCCTATCCTGAGGCTTCCTTCTTCATCTTGTTTGGCTTGGGTATTTCCAAATCTCTAGAAACACTTTTAGAAATTGAAATTATATTATTGAGACATAACTAGCCCTCTGTGAACTCCTATTGCCTTCTAGTGCTCATTATTTTCATTCAAGTAAACTGGATTTAAAAAAAAAAAAAGAATGCTCGACTTGATAGCATACAATATAAAATGGTTTATTTTCCTTTAATTACTGCCTTCCAAAATGTTCTGTTGAATTACTACTCCCCAATGGGAAGCAGATTCTTTATTGATCATCTTAGGAAGCCTCTGTAGCCCTCTGGACATTGTTGACTAGTCAGTCCAACTCAGTTTAAAATTCCACATGATAATCTATGTAAAACTTTCATCTTTCCGATTGTTGGCTATAATTGTGATTTTAGGAACATTAATTGGACACAAGATATGTCTTTTTCAGTCTTTCCCTTTCTTCCCAATTAAGGACATAGTTCCTCTAATGATGAAAATAAAAAGAAAGTAAGAGAAAAGGGTGAACTTAACTGCAAAGAGCTGAAATTCTCTCCATAGTGGCTACACTGCTTTTCTGGCCAACACTGACTGATATCCCCTGCTTGTGGGATGTGTCTCTTCCATGAGACACATCTGTCTAGAGTATCACCCACTCCACAGTTCGTGCTTATGGGAGTTCAAGTTTATCTTCTCCCACCGTGATCTTCCCAGCTTCCACTCCCAGCTATACACCTCATGCAAAGGCATCCTCCTTGGCCATCAGTTCTCCTGAGCCAGTTCCTACAAGGCTGGCTAAAAACCTTCCCCACCGTACACTTGACACAAACAATTCACACATCCTTAACATGCCAGGAAGCACACAGACTGCTTCACGCCTACCCCACCCTGCCCTGACCTTTCTCTCCAATTCTTTTCCTCTGCTCAGAAAGGCAGAAGGCAAGTCAGAAATCTACCACCTAAGTATATATTCAAATAAGGACAAACATCAGTCCCTTTTATTGTAGTAAAGGTATGTGAGTGATTCTTTTAGAGTGTTCCCATGATTTGCATTGGTGACAGAGTGCCTACCTTTCATCCCCATGGTAGAAAAGCCTCTCACCATCCATAACTCGCTTCCTGTGAGGCCAATAAAGCTGATAACATGCTTTTCAATCTCTCACCTCCCTACACTGGTTATATATATTGGGCAGGAAGTAAGGTTAAAGTGATAAGTGGTAAGAGGATAACTGATTCCTATAGCACTTACTAAGGTCTAGTAGGAGAAATATCCCTGATTCAGTTTTGGCTGAAAAAACCAAAACCAAAAACAAAACAGAGAAAGTCTTCTCATATTCCCCACTACACATTTATTTTTAAGATATTCAAAAAATTACTAAATGCCTTCTCTAAGACAGCCATTGTAGTGAATGATAATATCAAAAACATATAAAAAATAGTTACCACCCTCACAGTTAAGAGTCAGGTGCATTAGTTCATGCCCTGTCTTTGGCCACAATGCTCACAGCTGCCTGCTAACTTGAACTTGAACTCTTTCTCGCTGTAATGATAGTATTTATTAAGTGTGATAGGAGCACCTAGAAGGGTGAGAATGGTTCTCTGTGGGAGGCGGTAGGTCAAGGAAGGCTTCATAGATAGATAATTGTTCCAACTGCCTCTTATAGAACAAGTAAGAATTAGCCAGATAAAAAGGAAAGAATGGGCATTCAAGAAAGAAGGAATGGCTTGTGGAAAAAAGCAAGAAGGTATAAAAGAAATAGGAAAATACAAGTAATCAAGCATGGCTTGAACAGAGAGTCCATAATCATAGTAAAAGTATGAGCAAGGCAATCATATATAATCACTTATTTTTTTTTACTGTCTTGAAACTAGTGGTTCTTAAACTTTTTTGAGCATAAGAATTTCCCTGGGTTCTGGCTCAAATGCAAATGCAAATTTCCAAACCCCACCAGAGATTGCCTAGTCCCATCAGAAATCCTCAGCCAGTACTTGTATAGCAAAGCCCTGTATTCAGTCTTTAGATATTCCAGGGAAATCTAAGCAGGTAGCTTTTGTAGTTCACTATCATAGACTCTGGGATGTTATTGAAGGGTTTTAAGCAAGTGGGTAACATTCTTAGATTTGCATTTGAGGCACATACCTCTGGCTACCCTGTGGATGAATGACTGGAATAAGACCAGAGGCAGGAGACTAATGGCTATTCAGTGGTCCAAGCAAGATATGACAGTGGACCAAACTGTCAGATTACAGGATGGACCAGTCAGGCAAATGCCTGAGATACCAACATAAAAGGGTACTAAAATAATCAGTGAACAGAATTGAGAATATGATACAAGTTAAACAGAAAAGATGTGTAATATAATTAACAAAATGGCAAAATGCACACTGATCATGCTCCTTTCTGAATTAGAGAGTAGCAATTTTCAATAACTCTTATCTTTGCCCAGTATGTTTGTTTGTTTGTTTGTTTGTTTGTTTTAGGGCAGAAGTTCAAATTGGGGGTTGCAGCAATAAGTCAAAATCCAGCCCTGAAACCTTGAGTCCAAAATTGTGATCAGTTACATTATAAAACCAGAGGGTATATAGCACAAGCTGAAAGATATATTTTATTGTCTAAATTAACACCTTTGATATTCCTTCTGAAGACATTGTGATATATAAGGAAATTATCAAAGCATAAAAAACAGAAACCAAAATCTATGAAGAAATGAGAAAAAAACTTGCTAATAAGGGAAACAAAACAACAAAAAAATACAAAAGAAAAAAGGAAGTCAATGTTCATTTCATTTCCTTATATCTAATAAATGAAAATAACAAAGATTGAAAAGAGATAAAATCATGTTTAGTTGGGTGCACATGTATCTTGAAAATATTTTCAGACTTTACTCATGTTATTTTCTTTCATCCTATGTTTTTTTTTTCTTCCAGGAGATAGGATCTCTTGGTAGAGAGAAGTGTTAATGCCAGAAATTGGAGAGACAGAGAAAGACACTGAGATTTGTGGATTCTGAATTTCTTAATTCTGACTGTAGGGGTTATTTCTTCAAAGAAGTGGCAAGACTCAGTTTTATAAAAGGTTTTTTACACCCCTAGAATGGCATGCTAATATCTGAAGGAGTCATTTAAACAGTCATTGATACTTCTCAGTTACCTATGGGGTTCCCTCTTAATTTCCTCTCAATTCCTGAAAGGCTCTGATACTCCTGATAATTTAGACAATTAAATCCTCAAGAAAGACCAATGTTAAGTTTTCTGCCAGCCTTGAACCAAAAATATACTTGAGTTAGAAAGAATGGAGAAGCTATATTTATTGAGGAATTCAGCTTGCAGAATGAGATTACACAATGGAGAAGAGGAAACTTCTCCAGGAGTTCTAGAGTTATCAGTTGTGTTCTAATGAAAATGGCTTGTAAATCAAGAGACGTGCCTATGGCACCACCAGCAAGGAGGCTGCGCTGAAAAAGAAGACCTATGTAGGAAAGTTTCAAAGACAGCTGCCTGGTCTTAGTGGGTAAACATTCTAGGGCAGTAAATAGCAATTAGAAAACTGCATAGATTCCTCTTTGATTTGCCTGTGGAATAGAAGAACATTGCATAATGGATTGTGCATGGTGATTGGGAGGGCACGGCTAATGATGTGGAAGTTAAGGCCTGTAGGGATGGTCTCAGGAATCCAGAGATGAATTAGCAGTGGAGCTTCTCTATTCCATAAGAGTCTAGTCTCATTTTGGTCTAAAATCTCTACTTAGGTCAGATAATGGTGACAGAGGCAGAAATACCCAGATGGAAACGTGGAGGTGGAAGGACCTGATCACTTGCTTGGTTGTTCTCCTTTTTTTCCAGGTCCCCTTGTGGGCAAATTAAATGGAGACAGGTTATGAGGTTATGTCTCAGTCTGAGAAGTCCAGAGACTAGGTAGAAAATTACAAGTCTGAGAAGAAAGAGATAGGTAGGATTTTAGGTGAGTGATAATGCCATTGCCAGCTTAACACATAAAATTCCCACGTGGCTGGCATAAACTAGACATAGATGTTTACCCTCGAGTCCTGCAGGGAGAGTTCTCCTTGTCTGTCACTGAGCTTTAGAAAGAGCGGTGACTGTAGAGGGCCAGTGCTGGGAAAATAAAGGGTCTTATGGGGTAATGGGGCTGCATCTTCTGATGAGGAACCTGCTCAACCCTATTAAACTTCCAAAGCCTGGCAGTTACTCTCTGGGACAAAAAGTCATGGCTCATCTTCTTGGACAGCTCTAAGAAAAATAACCTAGGTGAGAAACTTTCATGACTATACAACAATTTACTGAAAGCAAATGCGGCTGACATAATATTCTGAGGTATTAATTTGTGCACACTTTGCTCCTATTTGTTTCCATTTCTTTGATTAATATTCAATGTGTAACAGTACCTGAAAATCTAATATATTCTATCCCTTTCTTCTCACCATGTGAAACCTTGGGAAAGCAGGAACTCCTGGAAGGCCCAAAGTTTTTCATCAGTCCAGAAGTAACCACATATTCAAAAGCAGAAATTAAATGGAAGATGTGAAAATTTAAAACATTAAATTTTACATGTGAGACTGTGAACCAAGATGCATTCATCCTGACATGTTATAGCTTATTTTTTAAGTATTATGTGATTTTTATTCTTTTTTTTTAAATATGAAATTTATTGTCAAATTGGTTTCCATACAATTGGTTTCCAGTGCTCATCCCAACAGGTGCCCTCCTCAATACCCATCACCCACCCCCCATCAACCCTCAGTTTGTTCTCAGTTTCTAAGAGTTTCTTATGTTTTGGCTCCCTCCCTCTCTAACCTCTTTTTTTTTTCCTTCCCCTCCCCCATGGTCTTCTGTTAAGTTTCTCAGGATCCACATAAGAGTGAAAACATATGGTATCTGTCCTTCTCTGTATGACTTATTTCACTTAGCATCACACTCTCCAGTTCCATCCACGTTGCTACAAAAGGCCATATTTCATTCTTTCTCATTGCCACATAGTATTCCATTGTGTATATAAACACAATTTCTTTATCCATTCATCAGTTGATGGACATTTAGGCTCTTTCCATAATTTGGCTATTGTTGAGAGTGCTGCTATAAACATTGGGGTACAAGTGCCCCTATGCATCAGCACTCTTGTATCCCTTGGGCAAATTCCTAGCAGTGCTTGTTATAGCTTATTTTGAAACTAAAAAAAAAAATTATGATTTTAGAAAATTGGAAATTGATTTTCTTATCCAATCAACTGTTAAACAAATATTTAAAGATTATCAATTTAAAAGTATGCCAAGTCATTTGGCTGTCCAGGTGGCTACATACCCCAGCCACAGGCCTACATCTGAACTTGGGAAGGCAAGAATAGTTTTAAGAGATACTTGGAAGGAAAGTCAACACATGCCCTTTGATCTTTAATCCAATGTTTCCTTTCAACAGCTATTATGTCTTTCTCTCCTCTTTGTCTTACATTAAGATGAATTGTGTATATGAAGCTCCTTGGGGACAGAAAATGTGACATTGCCATGTACACACTCCTCCGAAGTGCAGTTCACATAGTAGGCACTAAAGAAATATTTGCTGAAGGACTGGATGAGATGAAATTTAAAGTGCTATATAAATACAAGATATTGTTTTGACCCAGGCTGAAAAACTGCAAACATACCACATACAAGAAGTAATCTCCCTCCTTTGATTAAACAATGAAACAACAGATAGGGATTGAAACATGTAATTTCAGATTTCCGTTGTTCCTGTGACCTTGGTTATAACTTTGGGTAGCTGGCTCAACCACAGTTTCCATCTATTTCCATATCCTTCAATTCTTCTAATCATAGAATCATAGTAATAAAGATAATTCTTACTGACCTCATAATGGTGGTAAGAAATAAATAATCAAAGCTACTACAGTGAAGGACTTTATGACTGCAACATAATGTGCCTTCTTAAATGTTTGTGGAAGTGGTCAAGCTGACCTTTTGGCAGCCACCTAATTATTCAGATTCCACTGTCATTCTAAAGCAGTCTGGATACTGCACAGCAGATATGATTTGCATATATAAAATAATTTCATACAATATTTATCATATTTCAATTATGGAAAAGCTCTACCAAAAACAACCCAAAAGATAGTATTAATATGAAAATCTAATATAATGTCAATAGCTTAATTAAAATGTGAATGGTGGTAAAAATGTTAGGCAGGAGAGCAGCCCAAATGCTAAAAACCATAAGCTTCCAGTTTTAGGCTACATTTCTGACAGTTACTGTACTTGGCTACTGCAGTTTAAAAATGATGATGAGGTTTAAAAATCTAGTTGAAATATGACAATTTAGGTAAACATTTAACCTGGGTCCTAAATTCAAAGCCTCATTTCCAGGCAGAGGCTCATCCATCCAAAATGACAACAATAAAAACAACAACACAATGGGACAATACTAGTAGGAGAAAAATTAACTTAGATGTACAGTTAAGATTGCTCTTTTCAGGATACTTATTTTACAACCCCTTTTCGCCTCCACCCAAACATTCAAAATAAGAAATAAAAAGAAAGAAGTAGAAACTCCCTTCGTATGTTTGATAAAATGAAAAATATTGGGATTATCTAAAAAACCAACAGGAAGTCCGTCCAGAGCTTAATGATGATGATGACATTATCCTTGCTCTGCCGAAAGGATGATCAAAGGTGGTAATGAGAGACAACATAACCTTACATTAGTCAGATTATAAAAGGATTCCATCTAAAGATGAAATTTCCAAAGTGTAAAATTGTAACGTTACAACTTGTAGAATACTGTGTCATCTTTTTCCTGCAAAGGCATTAAAATGTCACAACATCAAAGAAAAGGAGAATGTATTATTACTGACATGTGATAATGTTATAGACAGAATGTACTTATGTGAATAATGTGCTGTACAATAATGCTATATGATAATGTATATATTTTTAATGTAGGATATATTACATATATAATATACATATTTATGTAACTACATTAAACCACTCTTTTTTTGTCTATCAAACTAAACAGACTGACTATGCCAGAAAGACAAGCTATAATTGGTGAGTTTGAATTCACCATATTTGTGAGCCACATGGCACTGATTCTTTGGAAGACTGAGGTGAACTTTATTCTCCTTGAATTTCAAGTAAATTTATTCATATCAGCCAGCACTTTTATTTACTAGAGCAAGAAGTTAAGATTTCTCCCCATTCTAGTAATTCACAAAAGCTGTAGTAAGGGTTTACTGCAGAATGTTTCAATTGATCATGAAGTATTAAAAGAGAGAATATACAAAATTCCCACCCTAACGAAGACAGCAGAATAAAGAATCCTAACTGCTCGAGCCTATTTGCTCTATGAGACCCATGCTGTTTAGGTAAGGCCTAAATAAATTCAGTTAAAAGAGCATGCATCAAATACTATGAGTTAAGCATTGTGATACATGCTAAAAAGGAAACAAATGACATATATGGTTCCTTAGGAAGTTCAAAACCCTAAAGCTAAAAGTTTAAAACCTAAAAGTTTGCAGATTTGCTGCTTTTTCAAATTTTGAAAATCTCCTTAGGGAAATGCCATGCTGGAAATGACCATCCATCTCTTAATTAGTTCAGCACACTCACAGAAGGAATGACCTATTGAAATGCTTCTTTATCATTGGCCTAGCATTTTGGGACATTGCTGAAATACACAAAAAAATGCTCTATCCTCCCAAACTAGGTCCACATCAGGCTATAACTCAGCACAATGCTCCTATCAAAAGCCTGAGGGAACTGAGACCTATATGTGGAACTTAAAATCCATGACTTTCAACTCATCTTTTCTTTGAAAAGAAAGTTAGTAGAGATGAATTCAACAGTATTATTAAAATTCTGAGCACATATATAGATGATTGAGTAAGTTAAATGAATCTGTGATAAAACTGCACTATCTTCATAATAAGCCCAAACCAGAGTAGAGATCCAAACCAATTTCCCTAGGATTTCACAAGAATGAGCCTCTTGTGTACAGGAAATAAGGAGGCATTTCGGGTAAGCCTGGAAAGTTTAGGAGGACAATGATATGTGAAGAAAAGGATTGGAAAGAAAAGCATTCCAAATGATAGAGACATGTGAAATGGCAAATCTTGGTTATGGGGCATATACTAAATTCATTGAGGTTTTGATTTATATTAAACTACATATCTTGAGAGGCATTAAATTTCATCTAAAGAGTTTGAATTTATTCTGCAAGTAGCAGAAAACTGGAAGATTTTTGAGATGGGGAAAGGTCATTGTGAACCAACTTGTGATTTAGGAAGAAACTCCTAGTGGTAGCATGGCTAGTGAAATGGAGTGGCAAGAAATTAAAAGTAAGAGGTAAAATGCAGGCCTAAAGGAAGAAAAGTGTAAAGAGAAAAGATGAAAAATATACAAAAGACATTTTTTGTGGTAAAATCAAGATTTGGTGACTAATCAGATAAAAGAAAGGGAGAAGGCAAAGTTATTGTGTCCTAGGCAAGTGGAAGACTGACGTCACAACTAGTAAAAATAATGTAGATTATTAGTAAAAAAAAAAAAAAACCAAAGTAGATTACTTCATCAGAGATGAGAATGAGAGTGGGTGTAAGAGATCCATTTCATTTCAAGTGTACTGTGTTTGAAGAGCTCAGGTATACACAAGCAGAAGGATACATCAGGCCTTTGAAAATTCAGATTGTCAACAAGGAGAATGCTTGGGGCTGAAGAAGGTGATTTGAGAGCTAACCAAAGAGCGATGACAATTGAAAAAGCAGGTATGAATTGGTTTGCCCAAAAAACAGAAAGATGTTACCAGCATGTGTGAGTAGAGAATGTTTATACAGCCTACTTATCTCATAAAATGATCAATTTATCACAGGCAATCAGTATGACTCAACATTTGAAATCTAAGAATAATGTGAGCAAAGGAAGAGAGATGTTGCTGATGTTATAAGGAAAGTGGCTAACTGTGTTATTTTCAGATGCTTTCTAAATAATGCAAAGTATTTCCTGTATAACAAAAGCCTTAAGGAAGCAAAGTATGTAGGTCCCAAGGAAATACCTTTAGAAAACAAAGGAGGGGGCAAAAAGCCAACCTGAAGCCATTTGCAAAATGGGATGCAAATGGCCTTACAAATATATCTCTCTCAAGCAAGTCATGTCAGAAACATTTTATTTTTAGAAACACTGCCTTGGAAGAAATTAACAGCTCAATATAGCATTAAAGGAACTTTAAAGTAGACTATATTGCATGTTTGGATTAAAAGTACAGCAATAGCTACAGTGTTTGTGGAATTTTTACTCTAAAATCAGACACAAGCAAATCAACTAAGATAATAATAGATACATGAAAAATAATCTAACTTAAATAGAAGTTTCCTTCAGGTTAATCACTTTGATTAACCTGAAGGCTGCAAAAGAGAACTGTCTTTGGCTTCTGGCTTATCTTGCTTTGTTCCCAAGCTGTTGTATAGGATTAGAGAAATCAGAAAATGGAGACCTATAGGACAGTCAGACAAATATTCAGGTAAATGCTTGTTCAGAAGGCAAAAAAATAATAATAATAATAACACTTTTTGTGGTGGGCCTCTATTCTGATTGGATGGTGTATGTCCTGCAAAGGTAGTTAAATAATACATTGATCACCAACCCAGAAGAACCTAGCATAGTGTTTCTCAAACTAGCTGTGATAAAAGACCAACCACTCCCCACTCTGCACAATCTATCACAGACCAACATGTTGTATTTTTAAATACAATAAAAACAACACAAAATGAAATTTAAAAAAAAAGGCAAAACTCAAGCCCATGTTTTGTTACTAGATTCACCAAACAAACAAAACTCTATCAATATGCTATTAAAGGTTCTAAATGTTTCCTCTCAATGTCTGTACTTTTCTCCTTGCCAT
Organism: Acinonyx jubatus; assembly: GCF_027475565.1. Taxonomy (NCBI): domain Eukaryota; kingdom Metazoa; phylum Chordata; class Mammalia; order Carnivora; family Felidae; genus Acinonyx; species Acinonyx jubatus. The sequence continues at coordinate 155,494,045 of NC_069382.1, forward strand.
TGGCAGCATACATTCCTGGGATGGCATGAATCTGTGTACCTCTCTTAGAGTGGCCCTGCACTGGAAGAGGTTCTATTAAAGAAGGAAGAAAAGAAAAACCACAGGTCCAGGAAGGTGACAGGAGAGGTGAAAAAGCCAAGAGTACTTCAGCTGGATTTGGGGAGGTATTTTGGGTGAGGAAGGAAAAATGGAGATTGAAGAGAAGCTTTGAGGGCATCTGCTATGAAAAACAATTTTAAGAACTATTGCTTAGGTTAAAAATTAGAGATGGCTGCCTGGGTGGCTCAGTCGGTTAGGTGTCAGACTCTTGGTTTTGGCTCAGGTCATGATCTTGTGGTTCGTGAGTTTGAGCCCCGTGTCTGCACTGTCAGTGCAGAGCCTGCTTGGGATTCTCTCTCTCTCTCTCTCTCTCTCTCTCTCTCTTTTTCTCTCTTTCCCTCCCCAACTCATGCTCTCTCCATCTCTCAAAATAAATAAATAAACTTAAAGAAAATGGAGTTGACCTTTAAGAAATACTGAGTAGAGAATGGGTCTCCTTTTAATACTTTTGGTTGTTGATTACTTTATTGAATTTTAATACTAGAAGAGACAAATATGAAAATACAGGGTGGTTAGTCCTATGTTCAGAAGAGAAACTACGCAGCTCTACCAAAGCATGCTGTGCACCAGAAACTTATACAGATATGTATGCCAATTATTCCTCAGTAAAACTGGACAAAAGTTAAACAAAAGAGAAGTAAAATCACTCCATCCTCAAAGGGAAATAACCCGAGATTTTATCCAATTATCTTCTCTAGCTCCAAGACTATCTCCTACTAGTGATATTTGTTCTACGTGGTCACATTTACCTGAAGCTATTCACATTCTGGCAATTTTAGGGATCTAAAATACTGACCTTGAAAGACACACGTTTTGACATTTTATCTAAAATAGCAGTTTGGCAATTACTCTGCTTATGTAACAAAAATGCGCCAACACTGAAGCCCTGGAAAGGAACTCCCCATTGCCGTTCAATCTCTATTCAGTACATTCCACATTCAGTACATTCACATTTATTACATTGGACAGTTTTCCTATATTTATAAATGTCAGAGGTCTAAAGTTCCAGGGTCACAACTGGCCAGAGGGCTTGCTGAATTCGATGGGTAATCTAAACAATTCATCAGTGTATCTCTTTCTATCACTCTTCTCTGTTTTTCTCCCATGTTGGTTTATTTGGGGGCTAAATCTTTCCCATGACATGGCAAAGACAACTCCTGGTAGCTCTAGGCTCAAATTTTTGGAGAAGTGACAATTCCAGGAAAGAAAGGCATGCTATTTTCCAACAGTGCTAACACAGTCCTATGAGTGGGATTCCTATCAACTTTGCTTGAGTCATGTGCTCCTGAAGCCATCAGGAAGGTGCTGTGATTTCACAGGCCTGCACAGGACATTTTTATACCCAGAACCAGGAGGTAAGATTAGCACCACATTAACCACATCGAGCAAGAATGAAGGAGGGGCCATTTTCCCGAAAAGATGCTTAGCAGAAAAGCATATGTCCAGTGCATCTGGTTTCTGTACAGTCGAAGTTGCCAGAGAGGAGACTTGCTAATAAGTGAGGTGCTTGTAACTACCTCCAATTCTTTTTAATGGTCTTTTGCACATAAAGTATCAATGGTGAGCGCCACAAATGGACTTCGGTCCACTTTTTTCAACTTTCACCAATTTCTCTCTCTCCTCTCCTGTATTGTTCAATTTAATTCCAAAGAATATATTCAATACCAGTTCTTTGCTTTTAAATACATATGACATACCTTGCAATTAGTGGTATTGTAGTAGAGAAGACAGACATGTAAAACAGGTGACTTTGTTAGAAGACAGAAATGAATAAGTGCTACAGTGGAACTTTATTGTATTGATATTTCAGATTAGAATTTTAAGAATACTCCTTTCCAAAATACATATTCTGTCTCTGTGAGTCAGTTTTTATTCATGGGAATGTAATAATGTTCTTCAATGGTTACAACAGTCTTTATTTACTCAGATTTTGCTGGTCCCTTAAAACAGATGTTATGTAGCATAACATTATGCTAATCTCCTGCCAACTGCACACTTTAAATATGCTGTGAATGATATTCTTAGATGAGCTACCTGGAGTCATTGCCCACCGCCCACACTGGTATATATTATCCAGATATACCAAAATGGTTTCTTGTGGTATGCAATGGATTCAAAATATAAAAATCTTCCTAGAAGGTGAGGCCTAGGAAATACGACTTTTTAAAGTATGCAACATTTTCTGAATTTAAAGATACCAATATAGTGCTGACATTTTGATTCATACACAGGACATATGGCAATTAACAGTAATAGGAGTTCAAAGTTCACAAGGAGTGCACAGCTATCACTCAATAGTAAAATATTGGAAAGTTTTCCTTTACACATATATTTTGACATAACCTGGACTTGCCAAGTTTGTCATCTTGGCATAAATTCTCTCAGAATATATCTGGCAAAACTAAGCTCATGAGATTTATGGGGTCTGCATGGAAAATCATCTGCTGATTTCTTCATCTCATTGTTAATGATAAGGGTTATAAGACAAGGAATAAGCAACCCAAAATGATGAAACAAGATGTCAGATTTTATGGCATTCTAAGACAGATACAGTAACTCACAGATGTGTTTCAAAATTGCAATTTACTGGCAAAAAAACTGTGTATCTAAGAAACAAGTTTAATATGAGAATGTTTCAGCTATGCATCCCTGCCTATATAACCATAAAATGATCAATACATGTTTCAAAAGGGACTCTGAAACAGGGACTGTTTCTCAAGAAAGAGTGAGCCAGGCTTATTGCCTATTTACTCATATGAGAGCAAACATACAATTTTCCAAACCTTTAATGTAGCAATATTGCCATGTAATTAAGAAACAGAGAAATAAGAAAAGGAAGAAGATGGATTTCTTGATTTTTCCTCATAGTCTCTGGACTGAAGGTTCTTTATAAGTGATTGGATGGAGCAATCAGGCATATAAGCTTAAGATACGATGGTGCATTATCATTTTCATTAGCTTTACATAGTGGTATTGTCAAAGGATACCCATGAGAAACTACATCCACCAACAAGTAAAACAACCCTTCAGCTTTCAACACTTCTCCCTCAAATGTAACACAGAAAAAGAGATGATGAGGAAGGTGGAAGAGAAAAAAACGGAATTCTGAAATAAAAAGAATATTTGAAAATCAAGAGAAAAAAAAACTTAGTTGAAATTTTTTTACTCCTAGCTTGTATAATTCTAAGAACCCACATTAAAAAACAAACAAAAGCTGATGTCAGATTTAAGAGCTAAGAAGGATCTACAGCTTTTACTTTCCAGGGCTCTAAGCAAAGAGGAAAATACTACTTTTCTCCCCAATACATTAAAATGATCCCATAAGAATTACGCATGCTGTCATTTAAAGAATTTCAGAGCTCATGGAGAAGATGGGTGGATGTTATTATAATAAGCTATAATTGCTGCAACAGGGTCTAAGAGGATGTAGACAACAACATTTGGTTGGAAACGGTCAGATATTCAATAGTTATATCAATAGTTCAACAGTTATATGATGACACACGTCAGTAAGACTTGTAGGAGGAAAAAACTTTAAGTCAATTATTCACAATTGCATATACAATTATTTTTGCCCATGGTTTCCAGGATAAGATTAGGAATATGAAGACTTGGCAGCCAAACCTGTGTTAACATTTTGAAGACTACAGGGGTGCCTCGGTGGCTCAGTCAGTGGAGCGTCCAACTTTAGCTCAGGTTGTGATCTCTCAGTCCGTGAGTTCGAGCCCCATGTTGGGCTCTGTGCTAACAGCTCAGAGCCTGGATCCTGCTTTGGCTTCTGTGTCTCCCTCTCTCTCTGCCCCTACCCTGCTCATGCGCTTTGTCTCTCACTCTCAAAAACGAATAAATGTTAAAAAAAATTTTTTTTTTGAAGACTGCAAGACTTCCCACCTAAAACTCTCTCTCACTGACCATAAAGTCCATTTTGCCATGTAATGTGACATATTCACAGGCTCTGGACTTTTGGCATGATATCTGCAGGGCACCATTTTATTTGTCTAAATGGTTACAGATCAGTAAACTGGGAATCTATGAAATGAGTGACTTTCCCAAAGACAGATGGTAAATGAAAAACCCAGTCTCAAAAATTCCAATTCAGCATTATTGCTTCTGTACTATAGTACCTGTGATACATTTTCCAAATATGGTATGGTAAAATGTCTTTATTTCAAAAGCAATTTAAAATTAATGATATATTATATGGGACTTGCAAAACTTTCTTCAAAGAAAATTTCTGCAGAAATAGAAAAGATTTACATGTCAAATAGCTGCATGATGAAAATTATAAGAAAAATACTAGAACTTTAATAAAAAAAAAAACAAGGACTATTTTAAGACCACTAGAAGTTACAGTGACAAAAACTCAAAGTTAATCTACATAGGTTAGGTATATATATATATATATATATATATATATATATATATATATGTGTATACATACACACACACACACATATATATATAAATACATATATACACATTTATATATAAATACACACACACTTCATCAAATTATGCATAAGTGCACTTGCATGTATGCCTGTATATTTTCTGCAATTTGTGAGAGCTTTCTATGAGTTAATCAGTATTACAAAAGCCTTACATACTCCATCGTATTTGATTCTCACAGCAGCCATTGGAGGTAGGTATTTTTCCTGTTTCATAGATGACAAATCAGAGGCTTAAAGAGCTCATAAAACTTGTTCAAGATTATGACCTAGGATGTGGAAGCCCTGGGATTTGAACACAGACTACATGAATCCAAATAAAGTCTCTAATCTGAACCAATTTTTAATACTACTTCCTTGATAATGATTCTTCTAGAAATTATCAAGTTTTGGGAAGATGTTAATCAGTATATTTTAAATGTTTTTAACTGTAGTTATTGTTAAAAATCCAATATTTAAACATATCACTATTATCTTAAGATAATATTTATCTTAATTATCTTAAGATGATAACTCTCAAATATTATCTTATATGTCTTAGGATATGGCTGAGTCTCCATATCTTATTACATTTTTAGATATTATTGTTAAAGCAAATAAAAATACCTTCACAATGGACTTTGTATGTTCATTATTCATTTTAATAATTCCTTGCATTTCTACAGTTATTTTTATAGTTGTAAAGTGCTTTCACATTCTCATTTGCTCTTCATAAGCAACCCATCAAGGGAGGAAGAGAACGCATTTGTATTCCTATTTTATAGCCACAGCTACCACAGAGAGTTTGTACATAATGTTTCTGCGTCTGATGTAATGCTTTTGATTTGAGAATAGGCAAAAATGTTGAAAATACAACAGCTTCTGAAAAAAATAACTTTTAAAAAAAGTCATTTTATATATCCTTTTGTACTCCACTGCAGGAAACGATTTATAAAATATGCTTCCAGCTTAAAAGTTTTTGGAGTCTTTTTAATTTTTTAAAACATTATGCATCTTCAACATGTGGTATGTTGTGGGGTGTGGCATTTTCTGCACAATGAAGTATCAAATAAGCAACAGAGATAAAAGAAAGCTTATTTTAAATGACTAATTTATATTACTTTTTAAATATTACTTATAAGCTGGCACATTTAAATTAAGATCCCAAGAAATACACTATAAGGTTTCTATTTATAAATAAAGTTTACTTATTATTCATTTGTTCATTCATGTAGCAAACTTTTCACTGAACACAAACCGAGGTGGTCTAATGTTCCTCTCAGCTTGACTACACTTGATTCAAGCTTCTTCCTGACTCTAGGCTCTTGAACTCTCTTTATTTACAGAATTTACGGCAGAAAGTTTGCAGTTATAAATGCTTTCTTTAACCTTTGAAATCTCTGGAAAAGCATCTTGCTAATTTTACAACCCAGGAATGTCTTTCTCAGGAACCTAGGAGTCATCTCTTCAAAATGTAATCACCAAGGAAGACAGCAACCCTATTTCCCAGTTTTTGTGGGAGGGCTGGAGCCTCACTTAGGCAGGCCCCTTGCTCCAAGTTGTAAAATCATTTCTGATCAGTGAAGACAGGAGAAACTTCATCTATACTCCCTCCACCCAGCTCTTAAAAACTTTCTCACCCATTGTTTCGTGAGAGTCGAGCCCAGTCTGGACCTTTCTTTTATTGCAATAGCTTCAGATAAAGTCTTCCTTTGCCTGTTTAACTTCACTGGGTGCAGTTTTTGCTTTCACAGCATTAATTACTTGCTAAGCACTTTGCTAGGCATGGAAGGTAATAGATGAGCAGCATGGTCGCCACATTCTCAATGAATTCAGAGTCAAGGAACCGGCAGGGAGGGGAGGAGGAACGTGCAGATAATTAAACAGAACATTAGAATCTATCACAGTTCTATTATGAAAGGCACACATGGAGTGATAAATAATTTAAAAGACAACAAACAAAGGTAGCTATATAAGTAGGTCATACAATACATTCCAGAACAAAACTTGAGGTAAATCTTAAAGATAAGCTACTAGCAAATTTTGGAATTACCATAACAAGCAAGGGCTTGCTAATAGAAAGAGTTACAAATTAAAACCAGCACCATTCCAGTTGCCCCGGAGATAATGGTATCCACCACATATTTACTCTGTCCTGATCACTTCTTTGTGCAATGCTGAAAGTCTGAGCTGAAAGGCTCAGAGGATATAGATATTAGTAAGGTATTAAATCTGGCCTCAAGAGCGGACACTCTGCATTAATCCTCAAAATGTAACCAACGGTTTAAACCAGGCAAAACTACAAAATAGTGCAATCCGTCATTGGTTCCACCTTCTATTTTCTTCATATACTTCTTGTAAGCATCCAAAATAATAAAGCCCAAGAGCCACCCTGGCTTCCAGCTACTCACATTCACGCACTGTACTAGTCTGCCTGGCTGCCTTCCTGTCCTTTTTCCTGCTAATTAATTAAAAGTCCCATAACATATTTAACTGTCTCAGAGATCAAATTCCTACCACTCCATTTTACCTCCATTTTAATGTTAACAAGTAGAGTAAACAAATTGGATCTAATGTACTAAGTGTTGGTAAATTCAAGCCCTTCCTACTGGCGTTGTTCAATGATAAGCTAAGAATATTAAAGATTTTAAGAGTTTATTTGAGCAGAACTCAATCCCAGTCAGGCAATGTCAACCTGGAAGTGTTTGGAGCACTCCATTGACAAAAGCTATGGGAGAGACTTTGACAGAGGAAAGGAAGAAGCAAGCAAGGGAATTATTTGATTCACTTTAGTTTAAGCATTTGCTTCATTTGAAAAAGTCTAGCTTCCTGTGATTGGCCGTCCCTAGGTCTTGACATCTTAATGTTGAGGCATTTATAGGCTTAGATTTTGGTTTGCTTATGCAGGCTGATAAGGTATTAGAACAACCTCAGTCTAATGGTCTCCTTGTTTAATTAATAATAACATATATTAGGATGTGTTTGGTGAAAGAATCGTACAGATTAAAGTTAACCACCTTCTGAAACTTGAAACAGGCTCAGGAGACTGATATACCACAATCAAAACTCTGTCTCTTCTACTCCCCTTTGTCCTTCCCTTTGATAGCCTCATTTCTCTGAACTGCAAAAAGAAAACAGTAACCGCCCCTTCCTATAAAGTTTTGAAAAATTAGCTCTGCCTGACCAATAATGAGGACTCCATAAATGTCAGTTATAAATAACCTCTTTCTATTCAATCATTCATTCAATAAAACTTTGTTGGTGGCTAATGTGTACTAAGCACTGTTTGAGGACAAGTATCAAAGCAACAAACAATATTAAATATGTTCCCCCAACTGGTCATCCAACTTCTATTTGAAGACCTCCAGCGATGGAAACCTACTGCCTCCCGAAGTGGCTCATTTCGGCAATTGTGATATTGAAAACCACTGCTTTATATTAAGTAAAAAATCAGTTACTCTGCAATTTCTATCCATTAACACTACTCCCACAGAACTCCAGTCCTTACTGAGTGAGTGTGTTGGCTTTTCACCACATATGTTTTTGAATAATAATAGAAGGCAGTGTGAATGAAGCCTGGCTTCCTAAGAGCTTGTAATGCTCTATAACCCTGGACTGGTCACTCTCTCCAAATGTATCCTTTGTTTGTTTTCCTCTGTCTCCTTTGAATGAGTGGTATACAGAACTAGTCATGGTATTTCCTCTTTTGAGAAAATGTATGTTTTTTTTAAAAAATAAAGTCTAAGCTCAAAGTAGATTTACCAATAGCCAGCCACATTACAATAACAATTCATATTGAGCTTTAGGTTATCTTGTCTAAGCCTCATACCTCTCATTTTACACTTGCAAGGTTGTGTGTGTGTGTGTGTGTGTGTGTGTGTGTGTTTACACTGAGTACAGAATGGTCTTATCTTTCTATTATCTTTCTCTATTTATTTTATCTTTGTATATTTAACTTAGCACAACAACATATTGACATCAACTTACCTCTAGTTTTGACCATGCAATGTTTTACCATCCCTCTCAGTTTTGTGTAGTTTGCAAATTTAAATATGTCCCATCTCTCTCCATATAAGTAATTGCTAGAAGATGTAGACCAACGTCAGTTTCGAGACAAACTCATTGTTTCTGTGTTAAACTTTTCCCTCCAGTTTAAACTCAAGCTATCCATCATCACTGTTTGGACACCATCAGTCTGTGATAAATCCATCTGAAAATGCTATTTTCTCACCCATATCACCATGGTGAAAACTGGAATTACAATTTCCCATTTTCTTTTTTGGCATTTATCTTAGTCTTCATATTTTTTAAAAGCTACTCTCTAATATTCCTTCTACAAGTTCTCTCATACAATAGAATCTAATCATAAACAAAGGAAGTATAAAACTCACTTTTAGAATCCAATCATTCCCTTACAATCTCTTTATCCTTTGGGCATGTTTTCTCCTTCCTCTTCCTTTCCAGGCATCATTTGCTTTGGCTGAGTAGACAGTAATGTGAGAAGTTCTGATCTCTTCACATCTTTCTCATTAATATTTACACTTCTAAATCCAAACAATGGGATCATTTCCTTCCTTCCTCCCTCCCTCCCTTCCTTCCTTCCTTCCTTCCTTCCTTCCTTCCTTCCTTCCTTCCTTCCCTCTTTCCTTCCTTCTTTCCTTCCTTCCTCCCTGCTTCCCCCCTTCCCTCCCTCTCTCTGCCTGGGCCTCTTTTTCTCCTCCCCACCCCCAATTTTCACTCCCACCTGCTTTTCTTCCTCCAGAAATAATTACAATTTTTTTTTGTCATAAAGAGGTCGTATAAAGTGCAAAGAGCACCAAAGTTTGGTGGGGCAAATATTTCCCTATGATTTGGGCATGTGCTTAATCTCTTTAAATTCACTTCATAAATTTTTATCAATATTAATTGAATAGATATTAAAGAATTAGAGCATCTTTAAAGCATACTAGGTATGAAATAAACATTAATGTAGCATGAGTTTAAAGCTACACACTACAATTTAAATGGCTCAAATATGTCACTTCTGTTTTTATCAGAAACTGATCCAATTGCTAATTCAGATTCCCCAATCCCACTCAGTAGTGATAAGAGAGGAGGCAGAGGGATGGAACCTTCAACTTAGTACTAAAACTAGCTTAATCTATCTCAGTTTTAAAACAGTGTTTTGGACATTTTTGTTGTTGTTTGGGAAATACACAGTACATTTTAAAAATTAAGTATTCTATTTCCTGCTTTTTCAAGGCAATGCCCTCTCCCTGCTCATTTCCATGGTGGTCTCAGGCAAAGCTCTTCTCCTAGTCACCCTTCCCCTGGCCCCATTTACAAAGCACAGCACTTTCTCCTTCATCTCTGTCTTATGTCATATTTTCTATCCTGACTATGACTTAAAATAAAATTCTACAATCTCAGTCCCCTAGACAAGGCTCTGAAAATGTAAAGGGGAGGATTTGGAACAGATTGGCTCTGGGTAAATTAAAAAAAAAAAAAAAATCACACTTTCCTCAAGTGGAAGAAAGGAATGAAAGTATTTTTAAAAAAACAGTGATGAGAAACAAAGCCATTCTGTACAAATTCTATAAATCAAAATTTGAAAATAATATAACAAATTTGAATTTGTAATTATTAAAAATTTAAGGTTACTAGGATACAATAATTTGTTTTGAAAGAGTTATACTCCTTGTTTTCATGGCAATAAAATTCAAGCATACTTGCTTCAATGTCTGTTTTCTATTAAAGAAATGGATTTGAGTCATGTGACAATGGACCTTAAGTAATTTTTAATATATTTTATGTTATCCAACAAATTTGTGTCCAAGATATTGCAAAACTATAATGAAAGCTGCATTAGGTTTTTAAAAATTTAAGCATTTTAGTTATTAAAAAATAGACATTTCATCAATAGTACATTTTTTACCATGTCAGTTAATTTTCTCGGTAAATATATATGCCATGTTAAATGTATAAAATCTCATCCTTTCAACATAGTAAACCTTTTGTAAGGAAGAAATCATATTTGACATGAGAAAAAAATTGATTTTGAGATTATGTTTGAATCATAGATATGCCAACTGTGAGGTTCACACTCGAAATGAGTCTTCTCTATTCTTTTTCAAGTGTGTTTTGAATTGGAGAGATTGGTGTGACTATAATAGTCTGTAACTTGTTTGGCATCAATAATATTTTCATAATATGAACAATTTGTATTCCTCAAAGAATTTCCTAATCTTTTCAGTGATTTCATGGCTATTATACATTGACTTTTGTTCATGTATTGTTTTGCCTATAACATTAATTTTTCTTAAAATATCATTAGTAAAGAGCAAATAAATTCTAAAAGTTTATACTTTTAAAGCATATCTTTGTTTTTCATTACAGAATCTAGATTTTTTTTTAAATACATCAACAATTTCTAAAACAGTAGAATACTCTTAGTAGAATACTATTAGAATAGTATCCTCTAATGAGTATTTCTTGGCACAAAAGCATCAATTCAACTTTACCATTGCCTTTGTGACAATAGTTAACAAATTTATGCAGGTAAATGAATTTTTAGTGTTTTTCAACATTTGCTCACACTGAAAAGTTCTTAAAATGTATCAGAATTAATAAATATTTGTATCTCATTGTTTACCACCCAAATTCAGACAATGCACAGAACAGGAAATGTAAAATATCTTTAACCATTTTGATTATCTTCTATCCATTCTCTTTTCCAATTATGTTACCAATATTGTTATACCTCTGACACCTCAAATTATATTTTTATATCTAGATTAAGGTTTTTTATTTCTTTAAGTATCTCCCAAGAATATGTATGATCATTCTATGATTACAATAGTCCCCCCTATCAATAAGGGATACATTCCAAGACCCCTAGGTTGATGCTTGAAACCAGGATAGTAATAAAAGTTCTGGGGCACCTGGGTGGTTCAGTTGGTTGGGCATCAGACTTCAGTTCAGGTCATGATCTCATGGTTCGTGGGTTCGTGCCCTGCATCAGGCTCTGTGCTGACAGCTCAGAGCCTGGAGCCTGCTGCAGATTCTGTGTCTCCCTCTCTCTGCCCCTCCCCTACTCATGTGTGCACTCTCTGTCTCTTTAAAAAAAAAAAAAGTTCTGTGAATGTGGTCTCTCTCTCAAAATATATTATTGTATTGTACTCATTCTTCTTCTTGTGATGTTGTGAAATGATAAAATGTCCATGTGATGAGATTAAGTGAGGTGGATGATGTAGGCATTGTGCCATAGCTTTAGGCTAATGCTGACCTGACCTTACCTCAGAAGGAGGGCCATCTTCTCCTGGACCACAGTTGTTTGCCAGTAACTGAAACCACTAAAAGTGAAACTGTGGTAAGGGGGGATAGTTTTATATCTTCTACTACATAAAATAATTCAAATGTTCATTTTGATATGATTTCTGCAACAGAAGAAAATCCATGATTGTCCTCTAAACACTAGTCATTGCCTTGGCAAAAACTGCATAAAATTTGATCAATGAGACTTTGCCAATATTCTTCTTACGCTAAGTTACTCTCTATTTAGAAAGCTTCACTAGTTTGTTGGATTTCAATTTTGAATACTTAACAGTTCTCTTTTCACCCTTTTCATGTTGGCCAAGACTATTTGATAAATGCTGCCTATGTTTTACCCCTTCTCATTCTTAAGTTAAATATTTTCCATCCCCACCTAATTTGTAAAATGGAAAAAAAAAATCCTTTGGTTTATAATAAAGTAACAAGGATCTGGTGTACTTTTAGCAATTTAGAACTCATTAATGTTTCTGAAGTCTGTTTTGTCATTTGGTAATTTAAATTTTTTCCATTGTTTAATATTCAAATTACATCATCAAGTATCCAAATCTTCAGGAAATATATTTGGTTTAATGGATTTTCCAAGAATATTTTATCCCACTTTTTCTTGAAATTTATCACTTATGGTTGACATGGAGGTAGAAGGTAAATTTACATCCTTATTCATCAGTGACATAATAGTGCCACACTATACTAAGGGTTTTAGCTCTGAGATCTTTTTATAACATTTTATTTATTCCAAAAATATATTAAAATAATGCAAAAAGACCTTTTTTTCATTTGTTTCTCTGATAACTTTCCATTTTGTTTTCTAAAACTTATCTTTTTGTCCTGACATGAGGGTAAAATAATATATAATAGATTAGAAATTACTCTAAAATGTGTAACAATTTAAAATAGTATGAACACAATAAACTCATCAAAATTTAACAATAGATAATTTTTGTACTGACAAAAATTTCCATAACAATAGAAAACACTTGCTCAAAAATAATTGGCCTATTAGCTAATAATTTATAACTACTTATAATTATGATAATTTATACATATGCAATGTTATTTTGTATTTGTTGATGACAAGTGTATTAGTGTTATCCAAAGAAATGCAAACAAATAATATATATATACACATATATAAAGGTGCTTACTATAAAGTATTGGCTTATACAATTATGGAGGCTGAGAAGTCCATAATCTGCATTCTACATACTGGACACCCAGGAAGGCCAGTGGTGAGTTAGAAGGCGGAGAGCTGGAAAGCCAATGGTATACATTCCAATCTGAGTCTGAAGGCCTAAGAACCAGGAATACCAAGGATAGGAGAAGATCAATGTCCAAAAGTTCATGGGGGGGGCGGGGTGGGGAAGAGTGAATCCTTCCTTCCTCCACATTTTTGTTGTATTCAGGCCCTCAGTGCGTTGGATAGAGCCTATCCACATTGAGGAAGACAGACCCTTTACTCAATCCATGGATTCAAATGCCAATCTCTTTTGGGCATCCCGTGATCCAGTCAAGTTGACATTTAAAATTAACTGTCACCATAAGTGATTATTAGTTATTACATAATGATTCACGTAATGATGAAGATACTTGTACATTTATACTATAAATGCAGCAATCTGATTTTTATCCTAGAAACATAGGGCAGATGATAAAAAGAACAGTATTACATATTAACTTAAATAGCCCACTTACAATAGACAATTTAATTAAAAAAAATAAAAAATATAGTTCTGTGGAAAAACAGCTAATTTTAAATTTGCTTTATAAACAAGCTCTTTCAGTTACCAAACTCATTCGTTTTTCATAAGTCAAAGCAGATTGATATATTAACATATGAATTCTGCAAGAATAAAACACTTTATTTCCATCTTTGGGAAAATTCTTGTAAAATAACAAATGATTGGCTGTCAGAGTTGTTACCATCACCATTGTTACTGGAATTGCTCGTTCAAATGAGTACAATCAGAGTTTGCATCTCTCTTTATTTCTGGCAGATTGAATTCCTGCTGTCATTGCTACTTTTCCATCCAGATTATTGCCCTAATATTTCCAATCCTGGCCACATTATTGCCCAGAAATTCCTGAAATGTCACACACCACAGATGCCACAGTGTAGGCTTCCATTACTAATAAACGTTCCCCCTATTAGGACACACAGAAACCCCTCACCCATAGAAACTACTGCAAGAGTTGTCCATAGTGTTTTCTATTCCGATGTCACCTCTGATGGTAACTAGGTTTAAGATTAACAATCTGATTTACCCTCCCCTTAACTAAAGTGCACTTTCTGTAGCTTTATGATAAATGTCTATTTCCTAAGGTAAGGAGAAAACCATTAGATCTATCATCAGTCTTTGCTGTTGTTCATTCCTAGAATCTTTGGAGGCATGAGATACACACAAGTTACATTAATTCCCATTACAGCTATTGGCTATTCAATTTAGATCCTAATACCACGCCAGTATTTTCCCCACAAAGTCCCCAGATATCTGCCTGTAAAACCTTGGTAGGCTGTGGGTTAAGTTTTTTAAAATGCAAGTCTAATTCAATCTCTGCATTTTACTGTGTAGAAACAAGTCTCAATGGAATTAATTCAGTAATTTATTCAATTTACAAAGGAATTTAGTAGCTTAACTGGTCTGTCCTATGGTAGAGTATTTGGTATGACCTCATGTTCCTTCTTATGGTAAATTTATGAATTTATAACTCATAATTACCAGCAGTTTTTTTAAAACTTAGATATTTTTAAAGAAGTCCATTTTTTTGAACCAGACTATGAAGCATCTGAATGATGAGTTAATTTCTAACTCACCAATTCTCCCTAGAGTTCTTAAATTCTAGAAAATATATTTTAGACCTTCACATCAATATTATTCCTAAATTCTTACATTTTTTAAGGCAATACCAGAGGTCTTCACACATTATTATTGGGTCATCTAAGCTCCCCTTCCTAGAGCTCCATTTGACTATATAAGATCTTTTAGAGAAAAAAAGAAAAAAAAGAACACCAAAAAAATTCTTACTAAGAAATATCTTAGCAACATAAAAATAGTTATGTCATAAATTAAAGATAATGAATTAAGACAATTCTACCATGTGGCATAAATTCTATTGCCATATTCTTATTCTTATTTTGCTTTCACATTATGTTCTAAGAAGCATCAGAATTCATTTTTCAAAATCCTCTGCTATAATAAAAGTGTATTGAAAAGCCCTAATACTTTCAGGCTTGTTAGCACATTTTCAAAGATAACATTAGATGTGTAACCCCAAGTGGGAATATTAAAACAACACACATATCAAGCTATTGGACTTGAGAGGAAACGAAGTTTGTGGTATGTTTTGTTTGCCCTGATTTACAGTTCGAACATAACTTTTAGTCATGCATTATTAACTGGGAATAGGACAGGAAAAGGATTTTATTGTCCCAAGATTAATTAATGGCTGTTCTTTAGTAAAAATTGCCTCAGAGGCAGAGTTAGCTGAAACAATTTCCCCTTCTATTCTGGGGAACTTGCCACTCCACCTGAGAACTCAACTTTGTAGAATCCTAATACCTTAAAGGAAACAAACAAACAAAACAAAACAAAACAACCTATCACAAAGCTGAGCTACCCATTGGAACACAGACAAATATTTCACTCAAAGGAAAGCCTCAATTTATGTTCCTTTTATATCTTGAAGTGCAGAGAGAGGCTTCTCGCTTATATCCTGAAATAACTAGTTCCATGGGACAACTTACCTATGACTTCCTGACTTCCTCTTCTTCAAAAGCATTTGGCTGGCACCCTGAGGAACTGAGGTCCATTCCATATCATAAACAGCAGTGAACTTTTAACCTAATATGGCTGAAGGTTTCAGTATTAAAAAAAAAAAAGGAGAAGAAAAGAATTAAGCACCAAGTGGTGACTTCTAAATGGACTTTGTACTTCATCACATTCTTTTTTTCCTTTCTATCTTTCTTCTTTTTGTTGAGAAACACAGCACATAGGGTATAAGGATCAAATTTTGGTTTCAAAGGCATATATCAGGTCACCAATGCCCCATTCTCATAAAATATCTGTCTTGCTAATACTTTATAATATTTTTTCCTACAGACACACTGCTCGCTGTTTCTTCAGCTTTCAGTCATTGAAAATCTTTTGTGATTACCATAGCAATAAAAGCTAAATGGAGTATGCATGTGTCTTGGATGAGCCTTTATTTTTCTTTGTTATTTTTATCTTTGTTTTTCAGTAGTTTGGGTGTGGCTTTCTTTGAATTTTCCAATTGAGGCATGGAGTTTCTTAATTGTAAATTTTTATCTTTCATCAAATGCCCTTCAGGGGTTATTCAGGAATTGGGTAATAGTCTATATTGTTAAATCAGTTATTTAAATTTTTGCCATGTCATAGTATTTTATTTGACCAACAATGATATTTGGTTTTGATGGTAGTATTAGTTTTTAAATACATGAATAAGTGATAGAAGTGAGAATAATGTTTATCTCAGGGAGAAAGAGGATAGGTGTTACCTGGGAATAGGAATGGGGGAAACTCCTGGCAGGTGGGAAATGGGTAGAGGCTAATATATAAATATATATTAAAAATTAGTTGGGTTTTACACTTAAGATTAGTACACTGTATACATTTTACTACATGTAAATTATACCTTGATTTTAAAAATTAAGACATTTTTTCATTAATTATTATAACCAAAATGACGGTTACTATATTCTTGAAATTCCACACAGCACTAGCTTTAGGAACTAAAATAATAAATACAATGGCAATATTTATTTAAGTTGTTGATTATTTCTTCAGTAACATTTTTTGAGGCATCTACTTCATGGAAAGTATAGAAATAAAGCATTTCCTTGAGCTTATAGTTTAATATGGGGATAGGGGCACGTGGGTGGCTCAATGGATTAAGCACAGGACTTCAGCTCAGGTCATGATCTGTTTGTGGGTTGGAGCCTCACATCAGGCTCTCTGCTGATAGCGCTGAGCCTTCTCTGACCCTCCCCAGCTTGCGTTCTCTCTCTCTCTCTCTCTCTCTCTCTCTCTCTCTCTCTCAAAAATAAACATTGAAAAAAAAGAGGGGCCAAAAAGATTTTCCTTTAATATAGGGTTACACATAGGTTTAGGTATGTTGTATAAGGGGAGTATTCCTATGATTGAGGAAAGTACAATGATTTGTTTTTTTAAAAACACATAAGTGGGATCAACAACCAAGTCTGACGGGTAGAGTATTAGGGAACATCTGCTGGAGAGGTGGTAGTTGAGCTTGATGGGAACTTACAGAGATTAAAAGCTAAGTAGAGAAACTTTTAAAAAGTAACCCAAAAATGTCATTGAAATATGTTGGTAGAGGAATAAAAAATTATTGCACTGCTTTTTCCCCATAAATGCATAAACCAGCTAAATGAAGTGCAATAGGTGCAGACATGAAGAAATTAACAGCGTTGTGGGAATACATTCTCATTGAATATGAAAGGTTCAAGAACAAAGTAAGTGTTAATTAAAAATTTGAAGGATGAGGGGCACCTGGGTGGCTCAGTCGGTTAGGCGTCCGACTTCAGCTCAGGTCATGATCTCGCCATCCGTGTCGGTGAGTTCGAGCCCTGCGTCGAGCCCTGCGTTGGGCTCTGGGCTGAAGGCTCAGAGCCTGGAGCCTGCTTCCTATTCTGTGTCTCCCTCTCTCTCTGCCCCTCCCCCATTCATGCTCTGTCTCTCTCTGTCTCAAAAATAAATAAAACGTTAAAAATTTTTTTTTGAAGGATGAGAGGAAAACTACTTCCGTGTTAGCTGGAAACAGAGTCTGGGAAAGCTTTTTTCTAGTGAGGGACTTGTTAGCCAATAAGGCCATGTGATCTTGCTTCATTTGGTAGAATGATGAATACTTATGGCCAGTTGGGACTGTGCTTATGTAATACCTATTCACTTCAAAGAAAGACTCTGGCCCAAGTTCTTAAGATTTCCCAATATCTACAGTTTTCAGTCAGTGACTCCACTTCTTGTGCCATATTTTCTAGCATCAGACTTCGATCCCAAATTATTTAATTGCTAATTTCTCATCACCCCCAGTTGCCAGTGTTTCAGCATTTCACCTCTCTCTGGCTTTGCTCCTACCCATTGCCCTATCTTGTTTCAACACTCCATTTCTGAATGGTCTTCTCTTCTCCCTTCCACAATTAAAAGTCATAATGCCTCAGTAAAATAAAAGTTTATCTCTCCCTCATACAAACTCTCACACAGATGTTCCTACTCACCGGGGGGCCTTCCAAACCATCATTCAGAATCCAGCTTCCCGTAGGGCTTGAAGTGCTGTGTGGATTCTCTTCCAGCTGGCAGATGGGGCAAGAAAAACTATAAAGAATTGTACAGGAGGTTTTAATGAGCTAAGACTGGCAGTAGTTCAAATTACTCAGCTGACCTTCAAATGGCTAAAATCCAGTCACATGGTCACATCTAAATTCAAGGGAAGCTGGGAAGTGTAGTCTAGCCATCTGCTCAGGAGGAAGAGACAACGATTTTGGTTAGCCTATAGAACTCTCTACCACATTTGCTCATTACTTTTCTGTAGCCAATTTCCACTTAAATGTGGGCTTCCCAATGTAATAAGCTTCCCTGCCAGATCTCTGCCAGGCCTATGGGCCTTGAGTTAACATGCCTGTATTTTGGCAAAGAGATTGTGAATATTCATACAGTTAGTATATATGTATCGAATGCCTACTCAGTGGAAGGCATTGTTCTAAGTACTGGGGAAAAGCAGTAAATACAGTGAACAAAAATGCTAACCTTCATGTCATGCTTACATTATCACAGCACCTTCTCACAGCCTTGTGAGAAGAAAGAATACTCGGCACCTGCCTATGTTATAGAATAAGAAGGGCATCTAGAAGATCCTTTTGATTAGAAATGTCTCCTCAATTCAGGTATCATCAATAGAGATTTAGTCACTTTAGTTAATCCACTAGCCCTCTTTCAAATACATTAAATATTAAATATTATGTTAAAATATCAATTCTTCTGGAAAGGATGACTTATTAAGTCACAAGACCTGTGTGAATCTACCTCTTGGATGCCTTTCTTTGATGCTGTTTCTTTGAGGAAAAATAGTGATATGTAGAAGATAAGAGTCCTCATAACCACAGAAAAGGAACATAGAAGACAAATTAAAGAAATATTTCTCACTTCTAATTTCACTTCAGCCATCTATGCATGTTATTGCAAGTACTTCTGCATTTATATGTACAAAACTTTAAGGGTAAATGTTATCAAGAGCCAAGATCTCACCCTAGAATATTAGAGCATGAGCTCATTTTCGAACCATTTACACTAGTCAAGTAAAATATTCAATCTCTAACTTCATGTGATGCAGGCCAATTTTATATGTCCCAAAAACCAACTACCTGTATGTTCTATCAACCTCATATTACCCTTTCTCAAAACTGGAAATATATACCCTTGAACCTTAGTTCAAGGAGATAGTTCTCCCCTCCTCCTTTCCTGCCTTGAAATAGTTGAAGTTATTAAATCCAGTAAGTAAAAAGATTATAAATTTAAATAGTGGGATTTTATATGGAAGATTTGCTGTTTTCAGTGATCTTATAAAAGAGGAAATGGGAAGAAGAAACCCTATTATCTTCCTAGAAGCCAGAGCCCTACGCTAGGATTTTTTGCTTAAATTTAAAGAGTCCACAAAGTTCTTCAAAGCTTTTTCAGAAACTGAAAGTTTCAATAAAAATTCTACAATGATATTTGTGTAAAGTGAGCATGTATCCTTAATTATTGAATCTCTTGTCTTGCTAATAGGAAAATTTATTTGCCATTATTTATTTCAATTTGCAGGAATTTACATTCTTATTTATCATCTCTCATAAATTCTGACAAAAATTAAAGTGAATAATATTGAAAATGAACTATTTCTATCTGGGCTAAACAATATCTAAACTTTTGTTACATATGTATGTACATAAATACAAAGAAAGTCAACTATAAGAGACTTATATATTATTTGCTCTAATTCTTTCATTTTACAGATGAGAAAACTGTGACAGGTGAGGTGCCTGGGTGCCTGGGTGGCTCAGTCCGTTAAGCGTCCAACTTTCTCTCAGGTCATGATCTTGCAGTTCATGAGTTAGAGCCCCCTTTGGGCTCTGTGCTGACAGCTCGGAGCCTGGAGCCTGCTTCAGATTCTATGTCTCCCTCTCTGTTTATCCCCTGCTGACACTCTGTCTCTCTCCCCAAAATAAGTAAAGATTAAAACAAAATTTAAAAAAAGAAAAAGAAAAAGAAACTTGTGATAGGAAACCTTATGGAAATCCATGACCAACACTAGAAAGAACCCTCAAGTGTGGTCTCTCTTAAATTTTTTAAACATTTTTATTTATTTTTGAGAGCTAGAGATGGACCACAAGTGGGGGGAGGATCAGAGAGAGAGGGAGGTACAGAATCCAAAGCAGGCTCCAGGCTATCAGCACAGAGCCCAACATGGGGCTTGAACCCATGAACCGTGAGATCATGACCTGAGCTGAAGCTGGAAGCTTAACCCAACTGGGGCACCCGGGTGCCCCAAGTGGGTATCCTTTAAAGGAGGTCAGGAGTGTCAGCCCTATACACTAAGAACAATGTTACTAAATTAAAGAACTGAATTGGATTTTAGTTTCAGATCTAAATCAGATGAATGGGTTTTGAATTAGTTCTTAGGATAGACATCAATTAAAAATAAGCAAAGTTCAAAATCTGTTTTTTAACGAGTACTTTTAGTTTCCACTGAGTATAATTAATTGCACATGTTCTTGTAGGGTCAGGAGCTTAACCAACCCAATCCCTGTAATTACTCAGGGAAACAAATATTTTATTCTGTTTTGAAAATGGGTTTACCTCTGTTAAATAAGTTATCCTGAAGGAGGGTAAAAACTAATTCACAGCTTGTTTATCTATTCAGAAGAATACATTCCCATTCTGCCTGCACTGCAGAAATTGGAGGAAACTCAGGTCCAAGGCATTAATGCTGAAACTTTAAATCTGTTCATTGACTCTTTACAGGATTAACTTTCTAAGTATGCTTAAGTTCTAAGGCATTTGTTTGCAGTGGAAGTCAGACTCCTTAAGCCTAATCAGGAGCTGTTGCTGCAGTTTATTTATAGTTCAGAAGGTCAAACTGATTCACTTAATTGGAAAACGTTGCTTCCTAGTCTATGTGTCTATTGATGTACTGTACATTTGATGCGATTAGTTACCAGGGTGAAATTCTAATATGACCTTTGTTAATAAGGTGCATTCTCCATAATGCGCTGTTTGCAGTTTCTAAGAGCCGTTTACATGATGTGCTTGGTAATCAGTTATATAGTGCAATTCCCATGGTGCAGAGAAAGATCCACTTTAATTGGAATAGTGCAGAAGGCTCAAATCTCAGAAAATTTTAGTAGTCTGTGGTTGATTGCTTGCAGAGTTCCACATATGCTTTTAAAATGGAAAAGGCATGCTCGTACAACAAGTCTGACATGCACTTTCAATTTGGAAAGTTGTGGTAAAAGATGTAAATATCATGAGGGAAGGAGTACATGAGTGACAGAATGGAAGGTTATGTGCTCTTCAGACAATAATTGCTCATAGTATAATTATCCCTCATTCACTTTGTAATGCAGAACACACACACACACACACACACACACACACACAATGTGCTTTATGAGCTTGTTCTTAGAATTTCTATTTAAAAGAGCACTGCAATCAAAACCATTTGACCAACCTGTTTTTAAAAAATATCATTTGTGGATTTTCATGATGCTTACAGGGTACAGAAGACAAGAACGCCCATTTTAAAGAGAAGAAAACAAAGTATGCTCTTTCAAGAGAGCAGCATTATGTCGTAGAAAGTCCCTTGCACCTGGAACCAGGCAGCCTGAGATCAGTGTTTGCTTTACCACTTACTTGCTGTGTGATTTTGGTCAGGTTTATTAACCTCTTTGAGGCTCTGTTCATTTATCTATGAAATGAGAATAATAACAGGCATCTCATAGGTGTGTGAGTGTTAAATAAAGTAGCACACAGCCTACTCTGCTGTAACATGTGAGTTCCTGAGACAATTCAAAAAATCAAAATATTAATATAACAGTTTTATTATATGTATTTTCTAATATAGTTCACAAAAAAAGCAATTAATGGCAAGGGAAATTTAGACAAGAAAAAAACTTATTTTTCATGCAATATTTAAATAATAAAATACTTTTATAACAAATAAAATCTATAAAAACTAAATATCAGATCCAGAAGCTACATATCCCTAAGACACCCACTCTTTAACAGTTTTCTTTTGTTTACTCAAGAGCAATGCCTTGTCTTTTCTCACTACTACATGCTTTTTACACATTCCTATCACCTAGTTGTATTTCCAACAAAACACAAAGCCATTAAAATAGAATAACCCTGCTGATAAACACTACCATGTTTTTTGTCATAATCCAGTTCCTATAAAAAGTGGCCTCCATAGTACAGATTTTCCCAACACCTGCACGCTTTTGCAAGAATCACTTTAGTAAGATTCTTAAGAATCTGGATTTCAGACCCCATTGCAGACTTGTTGATACAGTAAGTCTGTTAAGGAATCTGCATTTTACTGAGTACTCATTGAGCCTCTGACATACAAGGTCTGCAACATATACCTTGCAACACAAAGGTAGGATGCAAATTATGTTTCCTAATTAATCTATATTCTTAATTGTGTTTAACTTACGAACACTAAGATTTTAAGATGAAATGGTTATATTTGAAAATACAAAGCACAAGATGTTAAAGTAATTATACTAGTAGTGATCAGGAACATTATTTGATTCTCTTATTTTTCAACTGCATAACTCCTAATCTTACAAGGCTAGGCAACAGGGACAGGAGCATCACAGAAATCAGGACTGGTGGGTGACAAGGCTTCCTCAGGAAGCTTCGTGATAGTGGGTCCCTAAAATTATTCTGAGGTTGAGAATAGCCCTCACTAAGCACTCTTGAGAAATCCCTCATAGACACCTAAAACAATATAGAGGGGACCTCAAAGACTTGCATTAGGGGTGGAGAGAATTATCTGGAAACTATTTATTACTTTTAAGTGTGGAGCCATAATTTCTAGCCCTAGGTTGGTCTGGCTTGGTGAAACACAGATATAGAGATAATATAGCAAAGATTCTAATAAAATCCCTCGTGTAGATTTTCAAAATTAATTTAATATCAATTAATATAAGAGCAATTCTACTCTTACATTAAGGGTAGTGGGAAAATTTTTTTTCAATTTCCTGGATTAAGGTATTATAAATGAGTAAGAAAAATGCCATAGCTAAAGAAATGACATGGGCTTCCTTTAGCAAAGTCAGTGATCATTTCTTACTTTATCTTTATAAAGACCCATATTTCTAGATAGATAAATTTCTTAAAATGGAGACTCAACTATGTTCATTTTCTCAAAGGAGGCATTTTAAAAAGCTTTGCCTTTTATTGGTCTGAGAACAAAGTCAAATCAATATTTTTACATTTTCATCATTTAATGTATTTTAAAACTTTCAAACACTACTTACTACAATAATCAAATTGCCTAATTTTTCTCTAACTCAATTCCTATCCAGAACATTCCTTTGTTCAATCCAAAATAAGAGCCTCCAACAAAAATAACCAAGTCAGAATCATGTTGACATTACCTATGAATTATGCGCAATCATCTCTTATTTAGCTTTATCCTGAGCATCAGTGACGGCGTAAGAGTTGGATGAATTTTTAGAATAGCTATTTTCAAAACCAAGTTGTAAAATGAAATATCAGTTACTTGTGCACAACTGATAATTCATCTTAAAGGTATGGTAAAAGGTCTCCTGAGCTGTGTGCACTATTAACCTGCAGACACAAAACTTGCTTCAAATTTTAGACTCTATTTGCAAGGTTTTCACACTCATCTCACATAACTTTTTTTTTTTACATGTTGTATCCTTCACTTGATCTGACAGACTACCAGATGCTTTATGCCTCATGCTTCCTCACCCTCCTTAAGTGTGTATTGCTTCTATCTCTATTTTTCATCACGTGTAATATTAAAACACTTCTCTTATGTGGAAAACTAAATTACTAAGCCTCCTCTGGTAAGAAATGTTTGGGTTTTTCACAGGATCTGTTTTCTGAGCAAGATGCCTCTACACTTTTCTTAAATTGAACATTCACATGTTTTCAGAATAGAACAAGTAAATTTCAAGACTGGAAAGCAGAGCCACACTGACATGTAGCTGGCTAAGCACCAGAAGTCCTCTTCATGAGTGACAGCATCACCAACTGCACAACATCACCAACTGCACCAACTGCACCAACTGCACTGGGGCTGGCTCTAGCTCACTGGTAGCGAAGTCAGAGAATCCATATGTCCTGGGGACCCAATAGAGGTAGGAATTTGCTACAAATTAACAGGTAAGAACAAGCCATTGGAGTTACTACAGTAGACACAATGATGTGGCAGTGTTGTAGACAGATGGCACATGTTAATATTAGGGTACCTGATGGTGCTTGAGTGGCTCAGTTGGTTAAGCGTCTGACTCTTGATTTCACCTCGGGTCATGATCTCACGGTTCACAGGTTCGAGCCCTGTGTCGGGCTCTGTGCTGACAGCATGAGCCTGCTTGGAATTCTCTCTTGCTGCCCCTGATCCTGCTTGTGTTCTCTCTCTGTCTCTCTCTCTCTCTCTGTCTCTCTCTCTCTCTCTCAATAAATAAGGAAACATTTAAAAAAATAAAAGTAAATAAAAAATAAAATTAGGGTACCTGATTCTAGTCACCATAGGTGGTCAATTATATTCTTTCTCTGGGTCTCTATATTCTCAGCTTCAAACTGAAAAACCATGTAAGAGCTAACCTTATTGGGTAGAAGGATTGCACAATGTCCAGAGACCAATAAATGGCTCTGTTTTCTTTCACCCTTTATATCAGAACTTTATATGAATATACTAATAGCCAATTTACCAGAATATAGCAGAAACTGCACTTTTGCCTCATTTATATTTAGGTTAAAAAATCTGAATCATTAAATCAAACTATGAAAAATAAAAATCCAGAGGGAAGCAATAATCTTAACACAAGTGCTACAAGCAACTGACAAAAGTAGAGATACTGGGTCAAGTCTATCTGGTGATTGTTTCCCGACACTGACTTCCTTAAAAATAACTGAAAACTAGTAAATTTTCAGACATGGTTTTCACTACATCTGTCTGATTTTTTCAGAGCTTTCTAATGCTCGTTGTATTGATTTCCATCTCTTAGATTCATTATGGCTCTGAAAATGGTAAATAACTTAGCTGCTTTAGATGGGAAAGGTGACACTAGATAAAATGGGGTGATACACCTGCTGTGCTTGGTCTCCCCTGGGCCCCTTCCATTGACTTTTTTTTTTTGCACAAGAAAGGAGAAAAAGTAGTGTTGCCCATAACAAGTCATTTCTACATTTTGCAGTGAATACAACAGGATCTTATCATTATTATATAATCCAGGGCAAAACACAGCAACATGGGGCAGAAGGCACAGTAACAGATTCCACACAGAACCTCAAATTGGATCGAGGTAGTATGCTTTGCCATAGCTGCTTTTGCAACTACATGGGATTATGCTGGAGCTTTCAGTGATGGGAGTACAAGAGGCTCAGAAAGCCCTCACTCAGAAATTCTCAGCGTGGCAGATCTCACCTTGGAGAAACTGCCAATCACTGCCACCACTTGAGCGTCTTTTTCTTAAAGCAAGCTGGCAAAATTCCAGCACTAGTTGAACAACTCTAACCAGATGTATCTCTGTATATTCTGCTAAAACGTGTATCCTTTGAGCTTCTTGCAGTGAAGTATGGTTTGTATAAGGTTTTATGTTGGAACTCTTATTTTTCCAATTCACAATCCCAATTCTGGGATATTCCTGGTGTGCCCAAGGGAGTGCTTCACCAAATGTATCACCCAAAATAAAGATTTATATAACCAATTTGATTGTAACTTAATGATAAAACTTAGTCTAATACAATTTCCTGACCCCCTTGCTTTCTATCCCAAGTCTCAACCTCCTTTTTTCTGCCAACAGAAGAAAAAGGACCCTCAGCTTATTTAGCTCTCTCAGTGCTTCACTGTCAAAAGGACTAACTTCCTGCTGTGTCATCTATAGTTTCTATGTTCACTTCCCAATTCCAAATTACCTCTAGTTATTCTTATTCCCCACCCTCATTCACTTTAATGATCATTCTCATTATCTTGCTTCTCACCTTGCTTCTCTGGCCAAAAACTAGGTGATAGGCCCTTATTTTCCTTGAGTTTTCTCAGTTGTGACCCTAAAACTCTCCTTTTTCTTTCATCTCTCCTACGTTTGTAATCTTTTCTCTAAATTGTTCTCAAATATCTCATTCTTCAATCTCAAGTATATTTGATATGTGCGAAAGAAAGTAAAGTGATCTGAAGAATATAAAGATAAAGAAAATGAGATTATCCTGTGAAATGTACACTACTTGGTACAACAAAAAATAAAAGAGGAAGTATATTCTCTATGCTCACAAAATCAAGCTATCTAACTAGTTTTGTCATCAATATTAACATAGCTAAGGAAATATGAAAATACCAGCAGAGGGTCATATTTAGAAATGAAGTACGGAAAAAGTGAGTCCTAAAAGGAATTTTGGTAATTCATGTTCACAAACTTTCAAGCCCTTTAAAAGGCAGTCTCTGGCAGACGCAAATAATCCAATTACTAATAAGACACATTCTACTGTGGTACAAAGATTTTTCAGACTCTTCCCTGGACTATAAGTAATATTTCTCAAGACTACTTGCCTTCCTAATTTTATTTGTACCAAAATAAACATTGTTATAAATACTAAATTCAGATGCCTAGGCACATTTATATCAAGAATGCACATCAGAAGATGTTCATTGTCTTTTCACCAAAAAGGAAAATGTCTGATTGTAAAAGAATTATTTGGTATTCTGGATTATAAATCCATCTCCAGTGAATTTAAAAAGTATATCTAATCATATCCATATTGATTGATGAAACCCAGTTTACATGCTTGCAAAGCTAAGCTCCAAAAAATGTCACCCTATAAAACCTCTTGTCCAGCCAAATAACAACAAATATACCTCAGCATTTTTTTACAAACATCAATATCAACAAAATAAAAAACATATTTTTCTTTTAAAATTAAGAGAAAATTATTTGCAAATCTTTAGCCATCTGTATATATTATATTGCCCTCCCAATTATATCCAGTCATTATATAATTCTTTCTGGGAATGCATATTTTTGTTTATTAATTGATTCAAGATAATACTTTTTCAAGATTTGGCAACTGCTCACAACAGTTATTCAGGTTATATATTTATCACAGACATCGTTAGATTACGCCTGACACCATTTTCTGCTGCTTCTTACTTGCCAATTTTTTTTCAAGATTGCATAGTGATTCGCCTCAAGGAATAATTATAGTCAGTTCAAGCCCGTCATGACCATCCTGTCCTCTTCTTCCAGACACTAATTTTTCTAGCCTCTTATTCACAGCAAGAGAGGACCCAATCCATTCTTCTGGTCAATGAAATAGCAGGGAAGTTTTCTATGGGGTAGGAAAGCTCTTGTTCCTTGATTTAAAAAAAAAAAAACCAGCAGATAGGTAAGGAACATTTACTCAAACCACCTCTTCTCCTGCTTCCTGCCTTTGAATATGTTGTGAGAATATGATACTTGGAGGTGGTACAACCATCTTGTACCAGGAGAAGAAAGCAAAGTAGTCACGAAGATACCAGCCCAGTGAATTGAGAAGTAACACCAACAATAGCCTGTTTTTTGCTTTCATACTTTGTAAGAAAACTATATCCTCCATTTAATCCATTATTAATAGAGCCAACATTGTTTCTATATATTTACTCTGGATGTAGGAAAATATAGTGAACCATTTTTTAAAATATTTTTTATTTACTTTTGAGACAGAGAGAGCACAAGCAAAGGAGGGACAGAGAGAGAGGGAGACACAGAATCCCAAGCAGGTTCCAGGTTCTGACCTGTCACCACAGAGCCTAAAGCAGGGCTTGAACTCATGAACCGCAAGATCATGACCTGAGCCAAAGTTGGATGCTTAACTGTCTGAGCCACCCAGGCGCCCCTACAGTGAACCATTTTTATATTAGAGGAAATCTAGAGGAGCTGCACCTGTACATCTGGGCTATTTGTCTTTTCTTCTATAGCATGTCTTCCCCAATCCCAATTCATATTAACATGTATCTCTAAGTTTGCACTGTATCCTACATACTGACATCATTTTTGATGAATGGTTCGGTTAGTTTCCATGAAAGCATGGTCCTACTGAATATAGCATGATCTTTGGCCAACATCAGCAATGCCCTATGTCCAATGACAATCCCCAGTCTCACATTTTTTAATGTTTATTTATTTATTTTTGAGAGAAAGAGAAAGAGGTAGAGAGAGAGAGAAAGAGAGAGAGAAAGTGAGAGAATCCCAAGCAGGCTCCACACCGTCAGCACAGGGCCCGATGTGGGGCTCGAACCCATGAATCATGAGATCATAACCTGAGCCAAAATCAAGAGTCTGACATTTAACCGACTGAACCACCAAGGCACCTCTCCCAGCCTCATTTTTAAGGTAAACATTTTGAATAGAAAAATTGGGATTTTATCCAGTAATCCTTTCGCTCATTCATAACAACAGTATTCATTATGTATGCAAAACTGACTTTTGTATATACTCATACACATATTTAAAATGCATTTAACAAATTACAGCAAACATTATTACAACATAGGCATTGTTACTCATCAGGTCTTTAACCGCTGCAGTTTCACAATACCCATTCCATCCTGAAAGGCTGGATCTATTTCTACTTCCACAGTTGGCCCATTTTGAGGCACATGACAGACAACTACAAAACATCTTTCAAATTACATTGCCATAAGAAATTGTCAATTAAAACATAATTAAAAAAAGAAAGAAAAAAGAAATCTCAGCTTGTCCAAAAAAAGGGGGGGGGGGGCTTGAGAGATTATTTATATGTAACTGTTTCAACTGACACTTCATATCCAAAACCCAGTGTCAAACTTGTCTTAAATTACAAAAAAAGCTTAATGCTCTGACAATAATAATAATAATAATAATAACCTTCAAACCAAGAATTCAACAACACAGGAGGCTGCAACGTGATTGTGCATACTTTTATTTAAATGGGATAATTATCTCCTTCATTCTAAAAGTCAATTCTCCTCCATTTGTTTTATCTTCATTAAAATTCCTACCAAATCAGATATTGCAATATAAACAGGAAATATACTTTCCATGCAATCAGAAGATATTTTTAAAAGACTTAAATGGGAGGTGCCTGGGTGGCTCAGTCAGTTAAGCGTCCAATTTTGGCTCAGGTCATGATCTTGTGGTTTGTGAGTTCAAGTCCCCGTCGGGCTCTGTGCTGACAGCTCAGAGCCTGGAGCCTGCTTCGGATTCTGTGTCTCCTCCTCTCTCTTCCCCTCCCATGCTCATGCTCTGTCTCTCTGTCTCTAAATAATAAATAAATGTTTAAAAAAATTAAAATAAATAAATACATAAAAGACATAAATGCAAAGTGCCATTATTTTTAAGGTTGGGACTTCTTGGAACCAATTATAAAGGAGGTACATTTTGACATGCAAAGATGTGGGAAACAGTTATTCAGGAGAAAGAGAGCAGTAAAAAAATTCGAAATATAAAATACAGGGCACGTTTTTGGATTGCACAATTAGGTTAAAACATCAGAGACATGAATGGGAATGGTAGAGGACAAGGTGCAAAGGAAAATAGATTCCAAACCAAAGAAACTCTTGAATAACATTTCAAGTTCAATACTGATAGTCAATATGGATAATGTTGAAGCTTTTTTTATTAATTTTATGCAATCTTCACTCTTTAAAATTTTTTTTAAGTTTATTTATTTATTTTGATAGAGTGAGCAGGGAAGGGGCAGAGAGAGAGGGAGATGGAGAGAATCCCAAGCAGGCTCTGTGCTGTCAGCATGGAGCCCAATGCAGGGCTCCAATTCACGAACTATGAGATCATTACCTGAGCCAAAACCAACAGCGGGATGCTTAACTGACTGAGCCAACCAGGCACCCCCATTTTTTACTCTTAACATAGGAAACAGAGAGCAGCTTACTTTACAATATGGCTCTTAATTTCATCCTAGCCAGTAAAAGGTAAGGATGCATGTGCCATAAGTGAATAATAATATTCATACAGTTCTCATCAGTCAGACCTCATGTATGAAAAGACTAACAGACCAGAACAAGGCAAAAACTGAAAACTATATTCTGGAGCTGGTAACATAACAGGAATTTTGGAAATCAATATTATGCAACATTTTATAATAATACCAACAATAAGAATTTATATGTGTATCAATAATGCTGAAAAAATATTATTTAAGACACATTTTTTTCAAGGAAATTCAAAGAACTTAATCTCTTAGGATATCAGAAAGGGAATACACAATATATATTTGGAAATATAGTTGGAGAACAGTGAGAAAATCAAAAACAATGGAATTCTTAGGGTTTCAAGATGGTGTCAACATGTGAAAATAAATAAAATATGTACATGTAATGTGTGTGTGTGTGTGTCCAAAAATATGTTTTTTTTCTTTTGTGGTTAAAGTTGTTTCTGAAAACAGTAAGCCAAAGCCAAAAGAGTAATAAGAAACCTTGACATTTTTCATAATGAAAAAGATTAAAAAGACTGTTTTTGTAAACACTGTTCATAATATAACAACTACTAGTTGTTACTCCTTGCTTAAAAAGATAAGGAAGTTATTTAAAGATGACATACATACCAGTTACCATAAAGACACAATGAACAAAGAGCATTCAGCTTATGGGGTTAAGGTAATATGTACTCTATCTTATCATAAGAAAATAGAGTTTGGGGCTATTTTATTTGTTGAAAGGAAGAAAGTTCTTCTATGATATTCTACTCTAGTTACTTATGCCTTATTTTTACTTCCTATAGGTTTTTTTTTTTTTGCTTTTGTACAATTTTTCTTGCATATTTTAATGGAACCTATTTTTCTTGCATATTTTAATGGGGAATTTTATTTACTTCCTACATTTAAAAAAAATTAGTGTTTATTTATTTTGAGGGAGAGAGAGACAGAGTGAAAGCAGGGAAGGGGCAGAGGGAGGGAGACACAGAATCTGAAACAGGCTCCAGGCTCTGAGCTGTCAGCACAGAGCCCAATGCAGGGCTCAAACTCACGAACCATGAGATCATGACCTGAGTCGAAGTCAGACACTGAACCAACTGAGCCCACCAAGGCGCCCCATTCTTACTTTTTTAATAGACAATTTTATTTGTTGGAAACATTTTTAATAGGAAATAAAATTTATGTGCCTAAATTGCTATTTATACACCAACACTATGCTAATTAACTCACTATCTGTTCTCTACCTAAATTTAGTCTATAAATCCACTGCTTGTTAGTCAAAAGCCTTAAGACCCTTTGACTTTGTTTTCTCCTTTTAGTCCTATTTATGAAAATTGTTATCTAACAGATTATTTTCTGACAAAACCATGAAACTTACTTCTTCTACAAAACATTTAGAAATTCAAGTTTAGATTTGGGATCAGGGATATGAGAGCTACTTAACAAAATCGTGGAAGTTACATAAGTGCATAACATCTAAACAAAGAATGAACAATAAAGAAGAAAGACAGAGATAAGACTGTGTTATGATTTAATCACCCATTAAAATGCTGTGGAGAGCTAGGCAAGAAGAGATTGAAAAAGAAGACATCCAACCTGACAATAGGTATGTTCATTTCTTCACTCCTACCTCAGATGTCAAGAAAGTTTGCCTTTCCCTTTTATAAGATGATTACTTCATACCTTAACTTCTGTCCACAAAGTTCCCACATTCCACCAATTTAGTACATATGATTGCCTCATACTTAAGATAAATCATTAGACAAAAATGTCATTATCTTCCAATCACAAATCTATACAACAATTTGTATTTACCTCCATATTTTTATTTCCTCCTGTTATAAGTGACAAAGTGAATCTTTTTTTGTCTTTTTTCCAAGAAAGCAATTCCTATACAAGTGTTTTGGAATCTGTCCCTCACCAACTTTTCAAAGAATATTGTTCATTTTTTTAGTCAATATATATTTACTGAGCACTTATTCTTTGCAATACATCATGTTAGGCACTGGAGATACAATTGTGACCACAGACAGACATAATCCCTCCACCCATAGAGTTTCAAGGATGTAGAAGACTGAGACATTAATCAAACAATCACACAAATAAACTTGTAAGTGTGTGCTATAAAATAACCTAATAATGCAATGAGAGCTCTTTAGAGAAATTAGGAAGAAGTCCCAGTGGAAGTGGTATTTTGCTGACATATGGAGCATCTATACATATTAATTTGGACTGAGAAAAAAGAGAAGTAAGCTCTAGAAACGAAAGAAAAATGAAAGAGTATTCTAAGTTTCTTAAAATGGCTAGTGTTACTAGAGCAAAGAAAATAAGGGAAAATCAAAAGAAATTGGACTGAGAAGTAGGAAGAGATCAGAGGATACAGAACTTTGTGGAACATGTTAAGGACATTTATTGATATCCTAAGGTTAATGGAAAGTTATTGGAGGGCTTTACATGTGGAGATGGAAAAATCATTCCTTCAGCAATGCGAGACTATATTCCAAGAGGACAGGAGGAGTAGTCAATATGGATAGACCACTGAAACACAGCATTTGCAGTATTGTTAGAGTTTAATATAGGCTTTGGGGAAAGATTAAGAATTTTAGTTCTTTCGGGGCGCCTAGGTGGCTCAGTTGGTTGAGCATCTGACTTCAGCTCAGGTTATGATCTCATGGTTCATGAGTTCATGCCCCACATCAGGCTCTGTGCTGACAGCTTGGAGCCTGCAGCCTACTTCAGATTCTGGGTCCCCCTCTCTCTCTGCCCCTCCCCTGTTTGTGCTTTGTCTGTCTCTCAAAAATAAATGAACATTTAAAAAATTTTTTAAAGAATTTTAGGTCTTTCATATCATCAACCTCAGTTTATAAACTGTTCTAATTTGAACCTATCTATTGCCTCCATTTTTTTTTTGCTGTCACTTCACAGCCAAACTGCTCAAATGAATTGATTACGTATGCAATATCCACACATTCAGTTCCTATTAAATATGGAAACAGCATAATTTCACATTCAACATTGAACCAGATCTGGTTAGAATCACTAAATACCTCCATACTGCAAAATTTATTAATATTCATGAGTATTTGGTATTACCTGAGATAACAGAAAGGGTCACTTTGTAATCAGACTCACAGGAATCAAGACCTTGCCCAATATTAACCCTTACTATTAGTTTCAAGGATACACATAAGCATGAGATACAGGTAAAGCAGCAGGAGCTCTGGGGCCTCCTCCAGCTCCCAGGCTCTTTCTTCCAGCACACCAAGCACAGCATGGCCCAGTTTAACAGATGACGTTTCTGAATAACTTATATAACCACCCCAGTTACATAGAGACAACATTTGGGTTGTAAAACATCTCTGTTTATATAATCAAATAATTCCACACTTTATGTGACATTTCCAAGGAGCCATGTCCTGTTAATCCATAGATTCCACGTATATTTACCCTAAGCAACCCTAGACAACTCATTAAAAGCATTCCATAGATAGGTGACAGTCTTGCCAGCAAAAACCATTTGTTTGTTCTGCAGTCAGTCATTAGTTTGTTTATAAAGCATCAGACCCAGTCACTTGCGTTCTCCCCCTCCCCACCCCTGAAGTGCCCTGCCCCCCACCCACATGCCCACTTGCCAAAGTGAGTGAACAGATTATGGGCATCTTGTTTAACCGTTCACTTCCAAGTTTTAAGAAACGGTCATAGGCACAATGTCTCATATATTACAATAGAACGAATTTAAAAAATTTTTTATACTTGTTTGTTTTTCTATCACCTAAAGATAACATGTAGGGGCGCCTGGGTGGCTCAGTTGGTTAAGCATCTGACTTCGGCTCAGGTCATGATCTCACAGTCCGTGAGTTTGAGTCCTGCATTGGGTTCTGTGCTGACAGCTCAGAGCCTGGAGCCTGCTTCGGATTCTGTGTCTCCCTCTCTCTGCCCCTGCCCCACTCATGCTCTCTCTCTCTCTCTCTCTAAAATAAATAAAAACATTTAAAAAATGTAAAGATAACATGGAATCTCTAGGATGTAACATACATGTCCTTCTACAATCTGTCACTAACCATCCTATATAGCTTCGATTTCTGCTTCTCTCAAGCACATTATAATTTTGCCATTCTAAAGTTCCTACTCCAAACCCAACATGTTCTTTCAGATATTTCTGTTGGCTTTCTCTCTTTTTTTCCTGACACACAGTAGGCTCTCAGTAAAGACTGGCCAACTTGAGTTTGGCCACTGCTTATCTATAATAAGGTGAGAACTATATTCACATTAAGTAACCCAGAGAAATAAAACTGTATCCTAAATAGTTACAAGAAACAAGGGCATACTCTTAATAAGCCTGAAATATTATCAAATTTACCTTGTTAGTAACTAGAAGAGAAGTGAATTAAGCTGATCGCTTTAATTGAAAATGAAATCAGACTAAACCTAATTATACTGTGGCACAACACAGACCCTCTACACAATGAAAACATTTGTCCTACTGTTGCAGACCTTGTAAACATTGCCAGTACTCTGGTGATGCCTCATTTCCCTCAAGCTCTTTCCAAATGCAGCAAAATGTATTGATGCATACAGTGAGGTCAGGTAATGAATTTTCAAGGTCATTTTGCAAATAAGAGCAAACAGTTTCTTTTGACTCTTCCTAGATGTCTCTGCATAATGGGTTGCTTCTGCTGAATTCATTAACTTTCTCACCATGCTGTAAACTAATTTTTCTGCCGACCCTCATTATAATCTACATTTATATAACCCACATTGGATGTTCAAAACACTCTAATAACTTTGCCTCACTAATCCATAAAATGACGTTTTGAAGAAAATAGAGAGAGTTGTCACATTCCCCTTTTTATTCTCAAGGATGAAGAGTTGTGGGTCAATTTGCTTTGGATCTATAAAATGAATCCAGAAACCAATTTCCTAATAATGAGTTTGCTACTCCTCTATCTGTGTCTAAAATTTTACATAAACATTTATAAAATATTTTCTCTTGGGCTGTTCTTAATGTAAGAGCTGCTGGCAAAAACAAGCAAATACACAAAGGATGACCACATTGTGCACATAAAGAGTCAGCCCAACAGAATACCGGTGGAAAGGGAAATGTTGCCTTCTGACATCCTATCTTTCCAGGCAGGTTATACCCAGACATACCCTTTCAGTGGACACTGTGTCTCACTATATCTATTCCACTCTTCCTTCCCCATGGTATCTCTTTTTCCTGTTAGCTAGTAATCTATAACTCAGATTCCTATGAAAAATGTAAAACTGTAAGACAGATCTGGGATAATTTTTGTAGGAAGCCAATAGCCTGACATTCTGCATTATATAACAACATGTACCATTATAACAAAAAAAAACCACCAGGAAATTTAAATTAGTATTGTTCTATGCAGTAAGAATCTAGAGTATCTGTTCTTAGGTGCTTTCATCTTTTTGGGATATGTGTGAAAAACTTACTTTAATTGAGAAACTCCACTGTTGGCCCATGAAGCTCTGGATCCATGCTACAATCCCTAAATATTCACCTTCAATATCTAGGAATGGATATTTTGAGTCCACTATGACAATGTAACATCTAAGAGCTGTTACATTTCCGTAGAGGACTTGTTATTAGAATAAAGTAAATAAGTCTGGGTAATATGATCTTAGGGCTACCAGAATGTAGCCTCCCTCCCATTCATCCTGCATTCCCTCCGCTACTAATTTTCTCCCACCACTTGCTTAGTATCTAAAATTTTACCATTACATCTTCATCCCTTTGGGATTCTAGTTTCTGTTAAAATAAATTTCCTTTTTGGTTAGGTAAATAGTTTATCATGTAAGCTATGTGAAAGCATGAAGCTGTGTAAGCTGCATATGAAAAGGATACCATTAATAAATATGGGAGAGCAGAAGACACAAGCCCAGGGTCTCCAGGAGACCAGAATATGCAGTCACCCTTATTAGTACCTTAATATCTTCTCAGTAACTTCTGAATGCAAGAGAAGTGACCAAAGGAATGTACCAGTGACTGGAAGCAAATGAACTGTATCCAAAGGTATGTGAAAGGGGTAAAGAGTAATTAATTTGGATTGTAAAAGGCAAACATGATGAAGTTCACAATTTTGTCCAGAAGCAGCCTAGATTCTATGGTTAAATGGTTACCCAGTAACTGGAATTAATAGGCATAGTGGTTCTAATAATTGTCCACTTAATTTTAATTTTAGCTGCCGAATTCAAAGATAGCCTTAATCTTTTGAAACTAATCTTAAGGGGAAGCAAGTCCCCCAACTATTGTTTTCTCAATATTTTGGCCAGGTTTGTGTTTGTTAATTTTCCTTATTATTTTCCTCTTTACCCCCAAACAGGGTTTGGTTTGGTTTTCTTTAACAAAATGTCCAGGGGCATTTGAGTAACTGGTAAGTATGTCCATATTGTAGACATAAAATGTGAGATTTCACAAATTGCCCCTTGCAGTATATATGATGCTATTCAACATATTTTATAACAAGTAAATAGCTTTTGAAATAAATACTACCAATAAAAGTCTTTCTGCTAACTTGCTGAGTTACCCATCCTTCAAGACCCATTCTTTATTTCATTTCCATATTTATTATTTTATTTATTTTCTTTATCCATAGGGTTTAAAGTTATATTCTTCCTCTACCCTCTAATGATGAAAACTGTTTCACCAGAGGGGCGCCTGGGTGGCTCAGTCAGTTGGGCATCTGATTTCGGCTCAAGTCATGATCTCACTGTGCGTGGGTTTGAGCCCCAGGTCAGGCTCTATGCTGACAACTCAGAGCCTGGAGCCTGCTTGGGATTCTCTCTCTCTCTCTCTCTCTCTCTCTCTCTCTCTCTCTGCCCCCCACCCCCACTCATGCTCTGTCTCTCTCGTTCTCAAAAATAAACATAATTTTTTTTTAATTACAAAAAAACACAAAACCCTGCTACGCCAGAAAGAAGGCAGCGTCAAACTGACCCATGGTACTATGAGAGAGGAAGCCAGAAAATGATCACGTTCCCTACAACTGACGCGGGTGCATTATGTTTGTTATGGGGCAGAATCCTGAGGCAAATGGAAAATAAATAGGCTTTGGCAGAACCAACTCCATGGTTTTCTGGGGGCCTCTGTTGAACACACATTATTTTTCTTTTCTATCTCAAATGAAACACAGGATCATAATTTATATCTCACCAATTGTGCATAAAGTGCTACATTAGGGAGGATGGAGGAGAGATGGAGAATGAATAAGACTCAGTCTCTTTCTTTAGATTCTTAACATATACATGAATACCAGGTGGGTTAAAATATGTACTTGGGTTATGTTTATTGAGGCACAGTAATCGGAATCCATGGTTTGTTTCAACTCAAAGGACTTGGAAAGATTTCTCATACAAAGAGACATGATTTATGACATGAAGCATTAAATTCTGGTAACTGAGGAGTGCAAAAGGGTAGCTTCATAGACATGTGGCCTCTGTAATGACACAGGGCACTACATTTGGTTTGAAGTTCCACTGTTGCCATCTTGAAATATTTAACAATTATTGAACAATGGGTATTGCATGTTAATTTTGCACTAGGCCCTACAAATGATCTGGTCCTGAGTGAGGAAGAGCAATCCATCCCGTGCATGTGGCAAGATTAAAGTTACTGGGCCACAAAACTAATCAGTACTACTTACTGCAAGAGAGGGCTTGTGGTAAGGGTCCTGTTAGTGGGAAACTATTTTGCAAAGAAAGGTTGTGCCAGATCCTGGGGGTCTGGGTTTTAGTGTTAGAGTCCAGAATTTATTCTAGAACCACTCACATCTTTGCAGATTTTAAGGATAAATTCTATCATTAGAATTCTATGGTGATGTGAAGGATGGACCAAAAGAGTAGAAGAAATTGAAAGCCAATGAGTTCAGATAGAATGTTAGCAAAGTGGATTTGGTGAGAAGTAATGAGGGCTTAATAGCATATATTAGCATTGAAGGTAGTGTCTAAGACACAGTTCATGGGTTAGCCATCTTCTTCCTCATCCTGATGCTAAGTGTATCTCCACTGCCTTTCTCTAACACCATGGAGAATATTACTATGGCCAAGTTACTGTGGAACCTCACTTCTTTCTCCAATGATATGCTGAACACATTCCATAATAATCAAAATTATCCAGAATAAAATTTGGGGTAAGATATTCCCACCTAATACTTCAGGAAATCTTCATAAAGCATAGCATAATTTGAAAACTTTTTAAAAATTACTATTTACTTTAATCAGACTGGAAAAGAAACTGATACTTAATAACCATCTCACTTTTTTCATAGGTACTTACCTTACCTTGGTTTTAAGACCTACATATGTTCTATAAATACTGCTTTCTCTCAATCTATTCTCCTCTTTGGGAACTCTGACAACACATGTTTTGTATATTCTCATTTTGTCCTCTTTGTCACTTAATCGCTCTTATATTTTCCATTCAGCTGTCATTCTGGATAATGTCTAGATTAATTTTCAAGTGAGCTACTTCTCTTTTTGATTCTATCAAATCTGCTGTTTAACCTAGTCATAAAAATTTTAATTTCAAAGGGTATCTTTTATGAGTTCTAGAATTTCTACTTGGTTCTTTATCAAATCTGACTGATATTTTATTTATAGTATCTTTATGTTTTATGATTCTGAGTCTTTCTGTTGTTAATCTTTTTTTTACATTTGTATTCAATTTAATTAAACTAAAAACAACGAAACAGTCCACCCATATTTTAACCACTGCCTCCCTCCGACAGCCACCAATTTGTTCTCTGTACCAATGAGCTTGTTTTTATCTCTCCTTTTTAAAATTTTTTTAAAATATTTTTTTAAGTTGATTTATTTATTTTGAGAGAGAGAGCACTAACATGCTAGTGGAGGTGGAACAGAAAGAAGCGGAGAGAGAGAAGCCCAAGCAGGCTCCCTTCCTGCTGTCAGCTCAGAGCCTGATGTGGGGCTCAATCCCATGAATCATCAGATCATGATCTAAGCCAAAATCAAGAGTCGGACGCTCAACCGACTGAGACATTCAGGCGCCCCAGTCTCTCTCGTGCTTTTTTTAGATTCCACATATGAGAGAGATCAGATGGTGTTTATCTTTCCCTGTCTGACATATTTCACTTACCATAATGCCTTAAAGGTCCATCCATGTTGTCACAAATGGCATAATTTTATCTTTTATCCTTTTTATGACTGAATAATATTCCATTTGTGTGTGTGTGTGTGTGTGTGTGTGTGTGTGTGTCTGTGTGTGTGTGTGTGTGTGGCTGTGTGTCTGTGTGTCTGTGTCTCTGTGTGTATATTTCTTTATTCTTTCATCCATCCAAGTGATAAACACTTAAGTTGTTTCCATACCTTGACTATTGTAAATAATGATGCAATGAACATACAGGAACACATATCTTTTCAAATCAGTGTTTATATTTCCTTTGGATAAATATCCAAAGTGGAATTCCAGAAGTGAAATGTTTTGAGGAAACCGCATACTGTTTTCCAGAGTGGCTGTAACAGTTTGCATTCTCACCAAGAGTGACAAGGGTTCCCTTTTCTCCATATTCTCACCAACACTTACTACTTCTTACCTTTTTGATAATAGCCATTCTAATAAGTGTGACGTGATATTTCATTGTGGTTTTGATTTTCATTTCCCTCATGAGTAATGATTTTGAACATTTTTTCATGTTATCTGTTGGCTATCTGTATATCTTCTTTGGAAAAATGTCTATTCAGATATTCTGCCCATTTTTTAATCAGACTGTTTTCTTGTTTTTGTTTTTGTTTTTTGTTTTGGTTTGGTTTGTGGGGGGTGTTGTTTGTTTTGGTTGCTATTGAATTGTGTAAATTATTAATATGTTTTGGATATTAGCCCCTTATCAGATGTATGATTTGTATGTAATTATTTTCTCCTATTCCTTAACTTGCTTTCTCATTTTGTTAACGGTTTCCTTCCTGTGCATAAACATTTCAGTTTGGCATAGTCCCATATGAAAACTTTTTTTAAAATGCAGGGACA
Source organism: Acinonyx jubatus (assembly GCF_027475565.1). Classification (NCBI taxonomy): domain Eukaryota; kingdom Metazoa; phylum Chordata; class Mammalia; order Carnivora; family Felidae; genus Acinonyx; species Acinonyx jubatus. Next base: position 155,534,094 of record NC_069382.1, read on the forward strand.
GATATTAAAACAACTATGTACATACATCTCTCTCAAAAGGGTTCTCACTGTATACCCATCTCTCTGAGGTTTTATACCTGAAATATCCTCCCAACTTCTTTTTTCCTTTAATGGTGTTTCAATGCTCAAATTCCCAACTGTAAATAAACCAATAACTAGTTTAAAATGCTAGCCTTTGTTTTGAAACAATTATATTAATTAGAGGCAACCACTTTTTGCAATGAAACACCCTAAAAATATACTAAAAGCCCAGAATCAATACCCAAGGGCTGAAAATAAATCTTTATCTAATAGTGACTGTGAAGCATTGATTTTATTCAAAGTATTGACTATGCTGTGTAAAGTGCATTCTTGCTTCATTTTATATCAACCACATCCAGAAAATTGCACAGATTGAGAATGCTATCTTCAGCCTCAAATAGAATAGATTTAGCCTTGAATGTAAACTCTGGCTTACCTTGCCTCATCAAAAAGATTGGAGTTTATAGGTTTTGCTCAAATGGTACCCTTCTTGTCTAGTTAAAATACAGCATCTGGAATCTGAGCTTCAGGTTAACCAAATAACCATCTGTTAAGAAACTGTCAACATAAGAATGTTAAAATTCTCTGTTTCACTTGCAAAGTTTTCTAGAAATTAACAGTTTTCTGGTGATTGTGCTATGTGTAATTATAACCTGAGTTGGGTTCATTAGCATTCCTTTGAAAATTCAACACAAAGACATTAACACAGCCAATTTTCCTACCTCTTGCTCTCTCCCACTACACACATACCCATAAAACTTTCTCTCATTCTCTCCAGCCACATTGGGTTCCTTGACTGTTTTCAAATGTACATTCACATTGCCATTGATGACCTTTTGTCCTTTTGTTCCCTATGTCTGGGGACTTCTTACTGATGTGCATGGCTTGTCCCCAAGTTCCTTCAGGTCTTTGTTAAAATGGCACCTTTTCATTGATGACTTCTCTGACCACCCTCTTTAAAATTGAATCTCATCCTCAGCTGTCCCTTTTCTGACTTTATCATCCTCCATAGAACTTGCCAACTATGATACTATATAGATCTCATTACTTTGTTTACTGTGTGTATCCACTGCCTATATTGTAAATTCACATGGGCAGGATTTGAATAGTTCGTGCTCTTCACTGGATCTCCAGTGCCCACAATAGTGTCTAGCACATTGCAGACACTCAATAAATATTAATATTAAATGAATATATATTCACACAATAAATATTAAATAAATGGAAGCAGTGCCATGGATTCTTTATTCTGAATCCACCTCTACCCTAGAGAACTCAAGCTGAACTTGCCTTCAAGTCTAACCTAAAGCAATGATCACAGCAGTCACAAGGACAGAGGCTACTGACTTTCAAACATTGGAGTATCAGAGATATCAGTCAGCCTCTGTAAGTTCTCTTATTTATGTCACCTCAATGACTGTAATACGTTAACAGAAAAAAGAAAACTTACAATTAACATGCCATGAACCTGTCTTGGTCAGCTTAGGCTGCTATAATAAAATGCCATAGACTGAGTTACTTAAACAACAGAAATGTATTTTCTCACAGCTCTAGACATTCCAAGTCCAAGATCAAGACACAAGCACAGTTTCTGGTGAGAACTCCCCTCCTGGCTTATAGATGGCCATCTTCTTGCTGTGTCCTCACATGCTAGGGAGAGACAGCAAACTCTCTCTCTTAAGGGCCCTAATCCCATTATGAGGTTCCCACCCTCATAATTTCACCTAAACCTAAAACTATTTCCCAAAAGCCCCATCACTGTCTACCATCACTTGGTGAGTTAGGGCTTCAAGAAATGAATTTTGGGGTGGAACACAATTCCTCCTTAGTATTAACACGAAGTACAGAAGGCCATGCAAAATATTTCTTAATTTGTCTCATCAAATTGTCTTTCAAAATTGGCTTCAGGTAGGTGTCCCTTCTTTCCTCTCTCCTCTCAATTTTTTTGTTTCTCCATTCCTCAGGTGCATAAGTCATTTTTGCTTTGTTTTCATTTTTTATCCAACTATTCTGTTCCCAATCATCCTGGCTTCTTCCCTGAGGTCAAGGTTATAAAGATCTTTATTTATGTTTTCATCCACTTATTTATGGTGACAAGGATTTTTATATTTTCCAGATTTCCACTCTCTTTTGCATGAAGGGTCTTAAATATAACCAAAGGCTTCTTGAGCTAATACTGTATCCCTCTCAATAGCAGAACTTGATAAATTAATGTTAAATTGATAATTATTTTTTACTTGATTTTATTAAAGAGACTTTCCTTACCTAGATAAGAGGGAAATGAATGTGGGACGCTAAGAGACAGAACACTTTATCCTGTCACACATGGCTTAATTGCCTATTTTTGGACCTTAAGTCTAAAGGCCATAACATAAAAATAATGTACTTGATATTACTAAAATAAGAATCCATGGCCCCAGTTCTATGGCCCCAATCCTCTCTAGCAATCTATAAAATCATACATTTTCATTTAGTTGTCTTTTCTGCTCATCATTTCTATCCTGGAAAGACATAAATCAGATACTTTGTATCACTTTACAACAAGGCAAATATTCCAAAGAGTTGGAAAAAGTAGCAATATACTGTGACTTCTTTGAATCATTAGACTCTCATACTGTTTTGCTTATCTAACATAAAATAAGCTTTATATTTACTGCTACAGATATGGAACAAGTAACTTTTTTTTAAGAATTTTTTAAAAATATTTTTAATGCTTATTTATTTTTGAGACAGAGAGATAGAGTGCGAGCAGGGCAGGGGTAGAGAGAGAGGGAGACACAGAATCCAAAGCAGGCTCCGAGCTGTCAGCACAGAGCTTGACGCAGGGCTCCAACTCACCGACCGTGAGAGCATGACCTGAGACGAAGTCGGACGCTCAACCAATTGAGCCACCCAGGCACCCCTGGAACAAGTAACTTAATTTCCACAATATTTAATTATTGCTTCCAGGAATTCATTAAGTAGTGATTATAAGAAATAGACCATCATTACAAAAAGTGATTTATTGTAATACCTACACTGATTCTTTTTTCATGTTTCTATATCATTTTGGGGGTCCATATCAAGTCAAAATTTTCCATACATAATGCCATCTATTTTTTATTTATTTATTTATTTATTTTATTTTATTTTATTTTATTTTAGAGACAGAGACAGTGCACACAAGCAGGGAGAGGGGCAGAGGGAGACAGAGAGAGACAGAGAGAGAGAGAGAAAGAGAGAGAATCTTGGAGGTGGGGCTAAATCCCATGACCCTGGGATCATGACCTGAGCTGAAACCCAAAGTCAGACTTTTAACCGACTGAGCCACCTAGGCACCCCAGTGCCATCTATTTTAAATAAAAAGTACAAAAATACTACAAAACTAGTTTCTTGACAGTTCCCTTTTTGTGCATTAATCTGGAGATCAGTGTGTTGTTGTTGTTACCTTTTATTTTCAAAAGAAAAGTAGAATTCGAAATTAAACACAAGTCTAGATATCAAAGTTCCATAGGGAAAGTGTTTTCAGATAGATGTGTTAGCACCAGGGTTACTGATAGATTTTTGCTTGTGAGACTGGAATTTACTTTAAAATAATGATAAAATACAGGGGATAAGAATGAGAGAGAAATAACACATAAAAATTACACAGCATAATTGTGTTAAATTAGTCTACTTAAATTTTCTTTCCTCAAGTTTCCCACTGATGTTAAAGTCTTTTAAGATAATAATAAGGTACTAAATGTCATCAGTAACACATCATTAACAACTCTAAATACAGAAATAACATCAGAGACCATTCCACATTTTTTCTCCTGATTAGTAAACCCTCCTGTTGATATTATCCTAATTAAAATTAAGACCAGTTTTGTTCATAAAGATTGCTGATCTTTGTGAACGTCTCTAGAGTTCACACCCATTATAAGAGAATTACAGACCACAGAAATATGAAGACTTCTGCTTAGCTTCTCTCATTCTCCAAAAGAAATCATTTCCCAGCTTGTTTTTTGGATAGTGACAAAACCCTAAATGTTAAATCATTAAGAAATCCTGCATGAAACTTTCAGCATCTTTATTTATTACAGGTTTTAATTGTGATTCAAGAGGCATTACGAGATTGATGAAAAGAGGTAACTGCTGAATGGTACAGTAAATGTCATTGAGTTTACTTCATTTGAGGGTTTTAATGTAATTAATCTTACATGGTTAATATTCACAGAGGAGCTGAACTGGACCGGTGAATTTGGGCATTTCAGTAAATAGGTAATGAAAGATGCAAAGATTTGTGAATCCAAAAGCTAATTAGTTATGAAAATCACAATTTCCAAAAGGATTTCATTTGTTGCTAAAATAATGAAGCCTAGTGGAACCCTTTTTTATACATGATTTTTTTCTCCTCTTTTCATTCTATAAATTTCCAGTGTTACCACATACTTAACTATGCCTAAAATAATCACAAAGCAAATTGTAGGTGTGTAGCACAAGAAGGGTAACAACCCAGGAAATAACACAGTTAATAATTTCTGCCCTGATAGGAGTGGTAGGAAAAAAATGTTCTCTAGGTACAGCCATCAGCTTGTCAGTTTATACCAATTTCTTCCTCTATTTGTTATTCTTTCTAATTACTTCATAACTCTTTAATTTGCTGATGCCTTTGGCACTTGCTTCATTAGTTTCTTTTCTTCTTTTACTCATATTAGCTTTCTTATTGACTTCAACATCAACATAGATAGATCCCTGATTTCTCAATAGCTGGATATCCTCGCCATCATCTCAAGTACTTACTAACTGTCCCTGTAATCACCAGTAATTACACCTTTATGAAATCTCAGTTCCAGGTACTTAATATCTCATTCTCCATCATTTCCTCCCTATGCATTTGCTATATTAACCTGACCACACACACACCCACACAAATTAGTTACTCTTAAATAACTTTTTTCACCAAGCAAGAATTTTAAATGTTAGGAGTTGAAAGAGTTGTAAAATTCTTAAATGAGAAAAGAAAGAAGGAGAGAGAATATCACAAATATCACAAAGCACATATTCATGCTTCTTAGTTGCATTTTGAGGAACAGCAAACCCTGACACTGTTGAAAGCATTTGAACAACATCAGAGAAAGTCTGATCATATACCTTTCATTGAGAACCTCAAAGTCACTTACAGATACGATGTGGAGGATGTGAAGAAAAAACATAGGGTAGATATAGTAACAATTATATGATGAAAATATAAACTGAGCAAAGTTAATAAGATATATAGAGTTTACCCCAATTTCAGTTTCATACAAGATTTACAGGCAGTTTGGTTATCAGCATTATTCTACCTACAATCTTTTATGAGTAGCAAAAGCTTAATTTTTGCAATTATGGTCACTTAAATCTATGTTTTAAATTATCACCCAAAATACAATAAACAATAAATAATTCTTCAAATATCTGTCAAACAAAACTAACAACTCATTTGTTCAATCTACAGTGTTGAATAGTTTGCAACTATTCTCATCATTTGGGGTAGAACAACTGTTAATTAAGTTAATGGGAGGCAAGAAGTGATAAATAATGAAAGAAATTATTGGGCTTCCCAAGTGCTAATTCCTAGGGATGGAAATCTAGGCTCATTACAAATATTTGAGACAGATTAAGGCACAATGATGGGCATTCAGGGGTATCAACTCACAGAATGCAAGGTCTGAGAACTTCTGTATTCAAATTATAAAGCTATATCATGAAATAAGCACTAAATCTAATAAAGCTCTAGTTTGGATAATCTTATATTTTATAGTTGACTGCTTTGGTAGTGGGATTTCTTGTCATCGTGACTGGGCCACCTTAATGACAGCTAACATTAATGACAGGACAAAGGAGAATATTATCACTATGCAAGAGAAAATTTTCATTGATTATTATTGGAGCATGGAAGAACTAATGTTGAGCTAAAGGGAATTTATATGTCACCTTTTTAAATAAAATCAGTTGAGGGGGCACCTGGGTGGCTCAGTCTGTTGAGTGTCCGACTTCAGCTCAGGTCATGATCTTGGGGTTGGTAAGTTTGAGCCCCGAGTCGGGCTCTGTGCTGACAGTCAGAGCCTGGAGCCTGCTTCAGATTTTGTGTCTCCCTCTCTCTCTGCCCCTCCCCCACTTGTGTACACGTGTGCTCTCTCTCTCTCTCTCTCTCTCTCTCTCAAAAAAAAAAAATATATATATATATAAATATTAAAAAAAAATTATACAAATTCAGTTGGTCTCTAGCTTTATACTCTTGCCTTTTGTGAAAAGTAAATGTTCATCCAAAAGATCAAGAGTTATTAAGAAAGCAAATATAGGAAAGCTAATGATTTTTCTAGCCTCTACCTAAGCATACCTACAGATGTTTCTCTTTTGACCCTAAAACGTAGATTACTTAATATAGTCTTCTGTGTCTGAGAAAGCTAAGGGGGAGTCAGTAGTTCAGTGAGAACCTTAAAGTTATTATCTCAAAGGTGTATTCATGTTGAGTTATGATCTCAAAGTGTATTCATATTGAAATGGAACACTTCCCTAGGGCTCTCTGACCTATAAATAAGTGTTGTTCAATTGAATTTAAGCAGATCAAGCACTGCATTTGTAGGAAATGGCACAAGCATTAGAAACACAAATTTTGCCCTCTAAGAATCCAGGCCCCAAAGAAGAAAAGGGTAAAATAAAAATGGATAAGAGATTTAGACACGGAAAATTTGAGATTGTTTTGAACAAATAAAACATATACTTTCTAAAGGAAACAAAATATTGTCCCTTTACTGCATCTACTTTAACATGATTTACTGTGAGTTCATTTTAATTTCTTCTTTCTATGTGTCAAAAATTCAAAAGAATGTCTTAAACAGGTGTCATAGAAAGCTTCTAATAGGGATTCTGAAGATTCCCATCTTCTATTCACACTCATGTATTTCCCACCCCTTGAATACATGCTGAACTTAGTGACTTTCTTCTAATGAATAGGATATAGTAAAGTGATAGAATGTCACTTCCAAGGCGAAGATATAAAATGATATGGTTTCCATCTTGCATACCTTGTCTTGATTCCTTGCTCATTTGTTTTGATGAAAGTTAGTTGCCTATTATATGCTCACCTATAGAAAAGGACCCATGTAACAAGGGACTTTGGAAGTCCACAAGCTAGGAATAAAGGCCCTCAGTCAAACAATCCCATATGAGGAACTATATTCTGCCAACAACCACATGAATAAGTTTAAATATAGAGTTTCCCCCAGTAGCCTTCAGATGACAGCACAGTTCTGGTAAACACCAGGACTGTAGGCTTATGAGGGAGAAACCTTGAACCAGAAGCACTAAGCTAAACTGTACACAGATTGATTCCCAATGACAGAAACTGTAAAATAATAATTGTTTTAAGACTCTAAATTTGGTGTAACTTGTTATACAGCAACTGATCTAAAAGAAAAATATATATATTTTTTGCAATAAATTGTCATTTGTCCCAAGATTTAAAGTTTGATTTCAGATGCATGATAAACTAAATCAAATTGTCTGCAATATAAACGAGATACATTTTCCAACTTCTCTGAATATAACAATTAATTCAGGTTAAAGTAGAAAATAAGTACCCCTAAAAATTTCACCTTTAATTAAATTAGTTAATATCGACTATAGAATATTTTGTAAAAGATTTTTAACAATATAAGAAGTCATATCCCTATGGCATTAAATGATATCTCTTACATCTTAAATCGGACTCGATAAAATTACCTGAAGTTCAATGACATCGCTGAAAAGCAAGCAAAAATGCCTTCAATTTTTTTTTAAAATATTGTTTTGGTTTTACTTTGTATATCTTTTGGACTTGCTATTTTATTACTGTGATATAGTATTCTGTAAGACTTTGAAAACATATAGTTAGTATCATGCAACCATCTATTTCATATATATGAAAACTATGTCAAATAAATATTTATGGAGTTTCTAATAGCTTATATTTTAGAGGTTAAAAGGTGATAATTCTTGAACAAATATCTTACTTTTAAGTTCACATCAATTACCACGTGCTGGAACTTTACATTCACAAATAATGAGACTGATTTGGTAATTTTTAATTATAATATTTTAATATGTGATTTAAAATTCACACTACTAGGGGCACCTGGGTGGCTCGGTTGGTTAAGTGTCCAACTTCAGCTCAGGTCTTGATCTCACAGTTCATCGGTTTGGGCCCCACATCGGGCATTGTGCTGACAGCTCAGAGCTTGGAGCCTGGTTCTTATTCTGTGTCTCCTTCTCTCTCTGCCCCTGCCCTGCTCATGTTCTGTCTCTCTGTCTCTCAAAAATAAGTATTAAATTTTTTTAAAATCACTCTACTATATTTGTGTGCAAAAAAACCAGTTTATAACAACAGTTCTGGAGACCTGAAAACTACAAGCAATTCAATTTTACATAATCATATAAAAAGTGGCAATTTCTTGAAAGCAAGAAAGACGTTTCCATCAAATAAAGATGACGCACAGAGATAGTCTATAATTTTTTCCCAATAATGAAGAACTGACAATAAAAGACACTCAAAAGGATAGAGATAGCCAATGACATGGCTATGGAAGGCAAAAAAGTGAGAATCAAAATATCTTCTTAGAATGCTTTTAGACAAAATAATGTCCTTACAGTTTAATGCCTATCAAATATTTCAAAGTATATTTCCATTACCATATGTAGGAAATGTATTGAGAAGAGCTTTTCTCATATCTGCACAAAATTAGATATGTTTCACATATTCTTCATTTCCTTTTGGAATTATCAGTTTGGGGAGCAAATGAGGAGTAGACTGACCTAAACAAAACTGATCACCCTAAGCCTCTCCATGGCCGACAGGATCTGCCATTGCCTCTCATGAGTGCATCCATTTGTTATATGACACCTAATAATGCAACGAAATGGTTCAACTAATCTAAGTAATAAACTGAGTATACAAAGAAAATTAAATGGTCCAATAACTGGGCCAGAACCCATGGTGCTATCTCTTATGACTTAAAAGATAAAAGTATGTACAGGGGCGCCTGGGTGGCTCAGACAGTTAAGTGTCTGACCTGGGCTCAGGTCATGATCTTACTGTTCGTGAGTTTGAGCCCTGCATTGGTGCTGTGCTGACAGTTCAGAGCCTGGAGGCTGCTTCAAAGTCTCTGTCTCCCTCTCTCTCTACCCCTCCTCCATTCACATTCTGTCTCTCTCTCTCAAAAATGAATAAACATTAAAATTTGTTTTTAAAAAAAGTATATACAATAATACTATGTGTTAAAGATAAAGGACTCAATGTGCCAAATAAAAATAAAATCACTAGCTCTCAAAAATATTTCTCAGGAACACCCATTTTGTGTTAGTCTTAAAAGGTAAACTATCATGCTTTTTAATAAAATATCTTTCATATCTGCTCCCAAAAGTAGACTACTAAGTTCAAAAGACATGTCTTAAAGTTCAGATAAAAAGTAGAAAGTACAAAGAGAAAAAATAATGTCATTTATACAAACCCTAATAGATTATATCAGCAGGGCTCAAAGTGTCATCTTAGAAATCCTGAAGGTCCCAAGACAGTTTAAAGAGTCTGTAAGGTTAGTAGTTGAAATGAAGGTAAACGTAAAAGACATGTTTCTGATTTAACAACTCTAAAATGTAATGCACTGTATATACAAAGATAGTCAGAATATATTGAAAATTTTAAGTAAGTGTACAAATAAAATGTATGACAAAAACAACACAAAAAATGAGAAGAAGGAATAGAGAGTATATGGTTATCAGGTGCTTAAGATACACAATGAAGTAGTAGATTACTACTACTAGAGATTACTACTACTACTACTACTACTACAAATAGCTAAAATTTCTATTGTAAACCTTAGAGCAAACACTAAAATAAAAAGAAGTTTTTAAAATGTTTACTCATTTATTTTTGAGAGAGAGCTTGTGGGGAGCGGCAGAGAGAGAGGAAGACAGAGAATCCAAAACAGACTCCATGCTGTTAGCACAGAGCCTGATGCAGGGCTTGAACTCACAAACCGTTGAGATCACGACCTGCCAAAGCCACCCAAGCACCCATACAACAACAACTTGTTACAAGAGGTATAATTAAAAAACCAATAGTAGACCTAAAATGCAATAATAAGAAATAATTAATCCAAAAGCAAGCAGAAAAAAGTGTTAAAGGTGAGAACCACACACAACAAACAGAACAAATAGAATGCAACTAAAAGGAATGCAGACTTTAGTCCAACTGTATCAATATTTACATTAAATGTAAATTATCTAAACGTGCCAGTCAGACTGGATGAAAAGCAAGACTCAAGAATATGTCATTTGTAAGAAACCTGTTTAAAAATATAAAGTGATAAACATATTAAAATGATGAAAAAAGATACAGCATGAAAACAATAATTAAAGGAAAACCTGAGTGACTAAATTAACATCAAAGTAAAGTTTAGGAAAGAATATTATTAGAAACAAAGGGGGACACTCTATAACAGTATACATTTCAATTTACCAAAGAGCCATAGCAATCCAAATGTATATGCATAAAACAAGAGATGTGCAAAATTCATGGGACAAAAACTGATGGAACTAAAAAGAGAAATGGAAAAGTCTACAATTAAAATTGGATACGTTAACATTTCTTTTTCACTAAGACATGAAACAAATGGAAAATCAATAAGATATAGAAGGCCAGTTTAACATTATCAACCCACTTTCCAGATTGATTTTTATTGGCATTTGTAGAAAAGGTCCACATAACAATAATATAATGCACAGTTTTTTCAAGTGCACATGGAACATTCATCAAAATAGACCACAAACTGGACCATAAGTCAACCTTATAAAATATAAAAATTTGAAATCATACAAAATATGTTCTCTGAACATAAAGGAATCAAGTTAGAAATCACAAACTGAGAGATATCTGGAAATCCTCAAATATTGGAAAATTAATAAGCATATTTCTAAGTTACCAATAAGCTAAAGAGAAAATCATAAAGGATCTTAGAAAATATTTGAATTGATTGAAAACGCAAAATACAGCATGACAATTTTGAGGATACAGCTAAAGCAGTGCTTAGAGGAAAAGTATGGAATCAAATACTGTATTTGAAAAAAAGATAGTTACGAATTGAATACAGAAGAGCAAATTGAATTCAAAGCAAACTGGAGGCAATAATCTATAAACATAAAATATAAATGAATGGAACTGACAAAGAGAAAATAATGGATAAACTCAGTAAAACCAAAATAAAGGTTTTTCTGAAAACATGAGTAAATTCCTAAACGTCTAGACAGACTTACCAAGAGATATAAAGAAAAAAAAAGCATAAATTATCAACATCAAGAGTGAAAGAAGGATCATCACTATAAAACATACAGATATTAAAAAGCCAATCTGGAGATACTAAAAGTAATACTATGCCCATGAGTTCAGCAATTTAAATAAAATAAACAAATCTCTTGAAAGACACAAACTACCAGAGCTCACTTCAAGAATAACCAAACTATTTGAATATTCCCACATTTATTAAAGAATAAATAGGCAAAGAAAACTAAAGTCATATATGCTTCATTAGTAAATTTTACCAAATACTTAAGGAGAAAATAGTATCAATTCTACATAAGATCTTCCCGAAAACAGAAGTGGTGGCAGCACTACTCAACTCCTTTTATGAGAACAGGATTAGCCTGATACCAAAACTAGACAAAGTGTTACAAGAAAAAACAAAAAATAAAAAACAGAAAACCAACCCACTACAGATCAACAGTCCTCATGGGCGTAGAGGAAGAAATCCTCAACAAAATACTAGCAAACTAAATTCGGAAATATACCAATAGGATAATACATCATATATAAGCAGGGGCAATCTGAGAATTCAAGACCGCTTTATTTATTAGTTTCAAGCGTAGAATATAGGGATTCAACAATTCTATACATTACTTAGTGCTCATCATGATACATGTACTTTCAATCCCTTTCATCTATTAAACAGATCCACCCACCTCCCTTCAGGTAACCATCAGTTTGTTCTATATAGTGAAGAGTCTGTTTTTGGTTTATCTCTTCTTATCCTTGTTCATTTGTTTTGTTTCATCAACTCCCCATATGAGTAACATTGTATGGTATCTGTCTTTCTCTGACTTATTTCATTCAGCATTATATTCTCTAGATCTACACATGTTCAAATGGCAAGATTTAATTTTTTAAGGCTGAGTAATATTTCATTGTGTGTGTGTGTGTGTGTGTGTGTGTGTGTGTGTGTGTGTCTCATATCTTTATCCATTCATCTATCAGTAAACACTTGGGCTGCTTCCAGTTTGGCTACTGTAAATAATGCTGCAGTAAACATAGGGGTTAATGGACCTTTTCAAATTAGTGTTTTCATATTCTGTGAGTAGTGGAATTATTTTATCATATGGTGGCTCTATTTTTAATTTTTTGAGGAACCTCCGCACTGTTTTCCAAGGTAGCTGCACCAGTTTGCATTCCCACCAACAGTGCATGAGGATTACTTTTTCTCCACATCCTCACCAACACTTGTTGTTTCTTATGTTTTTGAATTTAGCCATTCTCACAGATGTAAGGTATCTCACTGTGGTTTTGATTTACATTTCCCTGATAATCAGTGATGTTGAACACCTTTTCATGTGTCTGTTGGTCATCTAGATGTCTTCTTTGGAGAAATGTCTGCTTATGACTTCTCCCCACTTTTGAATTGGATTATTTGTTTTTCTGGTGATGAGTTTCACAAGTGTGTATATATATATATATATATATATATATATATATATATATGACACTAACCCTTTATCAAATATGTCATTTGCAAATATCTTCTACCTATATCTACTGTATCTACTATATCTACTATATTCTACCTATATCTACTATATCTATATAGTGTCATATATATATATATGTATGACACTAACCCTTTATCAAATATGCCATTTACAAATATCTTCTACCATTCAGTAGGTTGTCTTTTAGTTTTTGTTGATTGTTGCTTTGCTGTTCAGGAGCTTTCTAATTTGATGTAGTCCCAACAGTGTATTTTTGATTTTGTCTCCTTTGCCTCAGGAGATATACCAGAAAAATGTTGCTTACAGCCAATGTCAGAAAAATTATTACCTGTGCTCTCTTCTAGGATTTTTGTGATATAAGGTCTTACATTAGGTCCTTAACCAATTTGAGTTTATTTTTGTATATGGTGTAAGAAAGTGGTCCAGTTACATTCTTTTGCACATAGATATCCAGTGTCCACAACATCACTTGTTCAAGAGACTGTCTTTCTCCCTTTGCATATTCTTGTCTCCTTTGTTGAAGATTAATGGACCACATACTTGTGGGTTTAGTTTTGAGCTCTCTATTATGTGTTATTGATCTATGTATCTATTTTTGTGCCAGTACACCACTGTTTTGATTATTACAGCTTCATAGTGTAACTTGAAAGCTGGAATTGTGACACTTCCAGTTTTGTTCTTCTTTTTCAAGATTGCTTTGACTACATGGGGACTTTTGTGGCTCTATACAAATCTTAGGATTGTTTGTTCTAGTTCTGTGAAATATTCTGTTGGTATATTGATAGGAATTGCATTAAATGTATAGACTGCTTTGGGTAGAATAGATATTTTAACAATATTAGTTTTTCCAAAACATGAGCATGGAATGTTTTTCCATTTCTTTGTTGTTGTCTTCAATTTCTTTCATCAGTGTTTTCTAGTTTTCAGAGTACAGGTCTCTTACTTGCTTGGTTAAGTTTACTCATTGGTATTTTATTATTTGTTTGCAAATGTAAATGGGATTGATTCTCTAATTTCTCTTTCTGCTACCTCATTATTGGTGGATAGCAATGGATTTCTGTACATTGATTTTGTACCCTGTGACCTTACTGAATTCATTTATCAATTCTAGCAGTTTTTTGGTGGAGTCTTTTGGGTTTTTTCTATATAGTATCATGTTACCTGAATAAAAGTTTTACTTCTTCCTTACTGTTTTGGATACCTTTTATTTGTTTTTCTTGTCTGATTTCTGTGGCTAGGACTTCCAGTACTATATTGAATAAAAGTGTTGAGAGTGAACATCCCTGTCTTGCTTCTGACCTTAGAGGGAAAGCTTTCAGTTTTTCCCCATTGAGGATGATGTAGCCTATGGGTTTTTCGTATATGGTCTTTATTATGTTCAGGCATGTTCCCTCTAAAACTAGCTTGTTAAGGGCTTTATCACAAATGAATGTTGCACTTGTCAAATGCTTTTTCTGCATCTATTGAAATGATCATGTGGTTTTCTTTGCTTCTTTTGTTGATGTGATATATCATATTGATTGATTTGAGAATGCAAGGATGCTTTAACATCCAAAAATAAGTCAGGATATTTTTTCATACCAACGAACTAAAGAAAATCATATGATCATATGTAAGTTAATACAGAAGAAAAACTTTGACAAATTCAACTTTCAAGCAGGATGATAATGCTCAGGATTAGAAAAGAATTTCCTTAACGATTACAAGGCATCTACAAAAAGATCCTATGGTAACACTATACATAGTAAAAGTCTGAATGCTACCTACTTACATTCAGGAATAAACCTCAGAAGTTCACTCTCACCACTCCTATTCAATAAAGAGTGGAGGTCCCAGCCAGTACAAGACAATAGACCTTATAAAGACACACAGAATGGGGAAAAAATTAAAACTGTCTATTCACAATTTAATTATCCACTTAGAAAAAATGTCTAAGATGTAAGAAATAATTGTGAGTAAAAACATATAGTATAAAACTGGAAGTAAATCTAAAAATTATTGCTTGTAATCAACAGCAATCAAATATAATATGTAATTCTTGGTTAATTAGTCACATTATCCTCTGTGCTCACATCACTGTTAATGAGCACCCATAGTGAGGATTCTATAACACTCCTTTTAGCTGGATGTGAAACTTTTTAATGACATGGATTTTATCCTTTTTAACTCATCGCCCTAATGTGCCTGATAAAAGATGTAATAAATCCTTTCAATCACAAAATGAAAAATTAGTAGAAGAGACAAATAGTTCAACTCAAATATCAAAAACAAACCTAAAGTGTGAGGCTAAAATAAACAATAGAAATAAAACACTTGAAATCATAACCTGTAGAGCTTAGTGAGGGTTTATCAGAGTTTAAAATTATACTAGGGTTCTTGCTCTATTTTGTGATGAGAAAAAATACTGATTAACTTTAGACTTTGAAATTATTTATGGTAAAATATCAAGAGTAATAAAAGAAATGTTATAAAAGAGAGCACATAAATTCTGGTCTATTTGAGGGAAATATATCAGAATATTAAAAAAATAATTATTCCAAAAAAGAGGAAGAGGGAAGAAAAGAAACAAAGGAATGAGATACATAGAGAGCATGAAATAATGTGGTAAAAATGAATCCATATGTATATAAAAGATAAATGGGCAGGGGCGCCTGGGTGGCGCAGTCGGTTGAGCGTCGGACTTCAGCCAGGTCACGATCTCGCGGTCCGTGAGTTCGAGCCCCGCGTCGGGCTCTGGGCGGATGGCTCAGAGCCTGGAGCCTGCTTCCGATTCTGTGTCTCCCTCTCTCTCTGCCCCTCCCCCGTTCATGCTCTGTCTCTCTCTGTCCCAAAAATAAATAAAAACGTTGAAAAAAAATTTAAAAGATAAATGGGCAAAATTCATCATTTAAAACACAAAGATTTCCTGATAATTCCAAAATAAAATATACATGTGTCTACATATTTATATTTATATATGGCATTCAGGAGGCAACTGAAACATAAGAAGCTAGAAAGATTGAAAGTAAAAGGCTAGAAAAAGGCAAACCAAGCAAAAACTTAACAAAATATAACTGGACAATATGTTAATATTAGCTTAATATTAGACAACAAAATAAAAGAAGCATTATTAAAGCTACAGAGAGTTTCAAAATAATAATCATGATTCCCTTTATGATATACTTTAAAATTTTGCAAACATGTGTACCTAATAAAATATTCTCAAGAAGTATAAACACACAAATGAAAAGTCATAAATTCGCCATCACTGGAAGGCCTCAACGCAATTTTTTCAATAAGTGATAGACCAAGCAGCCAAAAAACAGAACAAACAAAATTGCTATGAATGTAGAAAATTAGAACAACATAATTAACACCTTGATCTAATGAGCATGTATTGAGCATTGCTCTTCACAAATAGATAATAGTCATCCTTCTCAAGCACACATGGAACATTTTAAAAATTGAACATTAAACCAAAAAATTGGTGTATTAGGCCATAAAGCATATTTGAAAATTTTTCAAAGACCCAATAACATATTATCTGACTAAATTAACTGATGAATAAAATAGGAAATTTAAAATTACACTTCTAAATAATTGATAGGTCAAAGAAGAAATCTTAAAGAAATGTTAGAGCGTTCTTATAGTAGAACAGAAGAAAGTCAGAAACTTAGGAGTCTGTCATCTATATTTAGTTACAAAGAGACCAGAACAAATCCAAAGAAAATAATTGGCAACAAATAAAACAACAGAATAACTGAAATAGCAAGACAGCATAACAGGTAGGATAAAAATAGCTAAAAATTGATATTTTTATATGAATAATAAATAAGCAAACCTCAAGTGACATTAAAAGACAAAAAGCACAAATAAATGGGAGTCAATGACTATGACCACAACAAAGATATAAAACTAGGATGTCTGTGTAGTTCTGTATTACACAATGGCCAGACAGTGTACCTAAGGTATTAGTACCTTCAAATGTTCTGGTAGCCTAGTGGGGCCTGGAGCATTTGAAACACAGCATAATGACTAAAAATAATTAAAGCTGTAGTTAAAATCTTCCACCATGACACCAACCACCAGACCCTGGCTGTTGTATACTTTGAAAGAAAGATTATTTCTATCCAATACAAAGTCTTCTGGAGAATGAAAAAGGAGAAAATATATCCCAACTTGTTTATAAAATGCTGGTATAACATTTATAAATCAACCAACGAAAACAATATAATAAAGAAAAATTACCAGGTGATAACAGATGCAAAATCCTAAAGAAAGCAATGACAAACCATATCAAGCAAATAAAATAAAATATAATGTCCACCTTGGTTTTATTAAAAAATGTTATGTGATTTCAATATTTTTAAAACTATTAAATTAACCCCAAGGGAAGATGGGTGAGCAGGAGGCCCTGAGCTCACACTGTCCCATGTTTATAACTAAGTATCATCCACATCCAAATAAATAAACTGGAGAGTGAACCACAGACTGGCAGAGCAAATTCCCCAATTAATGTAAAGAAGAAGTTTCATCTGAAAGGTTAGGAAGGTCAGAAAGGCAGAGAGAGGCTGCAGGAGTGAGGGAGCTGCCCTGGACAGGGCAGAGAAATGGGCCCTCCCACCAGGGAACTCATATGGGAAAGACTTATCCCCATAACATTTGGCTTTGAAAATAAGATAGGTTGAATTCCATGAGTTTGTATAACCAATGGGACTTGGAGCCTAGCGCTTTAAAAGTCCACTGACTCAGCACAGAGCTGGCTAAAAGGGCAAGTGATTGCGACCCTTAAAAAAGAGAGCAGCCCTGGTGGAGAGGAAACATAAGAATAGCAGCTTACACAACACCGAGGTCAAACAGTAGAAAGATCTGTTTACACTGATTTCAGGGCAAGTTGGGGACGTCTCCAAAAATGAGGGCTCTGGAAGGTGTTATTTCCCTCCCCTGCCCCCCAGCATAAATACAGGGCAATCTGTGGGAGGCAGGACTGCACAAACACTTGCTACCTAACCTGCTAGCAGTGTGCCATATGCACGAACGAGTTCTCCTGAGGACTCACCCGCTCCAAGCCTATTAGCCTCAGCCCTAGGCTCAGGATAAATTTTGTTAAGTTGTGAGCATTGCACCCAGCCACCAGGTGCACAGCTGCTGGAGCGCCACACCCAGCAGCCACCATTGGGTGCTGGGCCCAGCCATTACTGAGGGCTAAACCCAGCCTTGCATCTCCAGCCACCCCAGCCTACAGTCCCCACCTGCCATAGCAGTTTGGGGAATCCAGCATAAGACTTGTGGCCCAGTGCAAATTTTGCTAATACCACTTCCTTACTCCCAAGTTCCCTGGTGGGCATGTTCCCCCAAAACTGGTCTGCCTGAGTCCCAGTAACACCACAGAGAGTAAGCACAGCCCACAAAAGGCAGAGAGTCAGTGCAGATGACTGCACGGAAAGGAAAAGTGACTCAGACACAACAGCAGGGCATAAGAAACATATCTAGAATACTCTTCTGATGTGCCAGGTTCTTATGAACAGTGAACACTACATCCAGAGTACTCTGGGGCGTCTTCTTTATAAAGTCAATACTTCGAAGAGCAGAGGACATAACTGACTTTCTTAAGAGAGAGACATAGGCAAAGAGAAGGAGACAAGATGAGTAGACAAAGAAATTTATCCCAAATAAAAGAAGAGGACAAGGCCATAGACAGAGATGTAAACAAAACAATTATAAGTAACATGCCTGATAGAGAATTTAAGGCAATGATCATAAGCATAGTCACTGGGCTGGAAAAAAGAATGGAAGATATGCATGAGACCCTTAATACAGAGATAAAGGCTTAATAAACCAAATGAGAAACATGCTTAATGAAATGAACAGCAGGACAGAAGAAACTGAGGAACAAATTAGGGACCTAGAAGACAGAGCTTTGGAAAATAATCAAGTTGAACAAAAGAGAAAAAAAAATTATGCAAAATGAGAACAGACTTAGGGAACTTAGTGACTCCATCAAATGTAGTAACATTCATATTAGAATAGTCCCAGAAGAAGATGGAGAAAAGGGGGTAGAAAATTTATGTGAAAAAACTAATAGCTAAAAACTTCCATCACTGGGGGAAGGAAACAAATATCCAGATCCAGGAGGCACAAAAAAATCAACAAAAGCAGATCTACACCAAGACATAATTAATTAATTGGCAAAATATAATGGTAAAGAAAAAAATTTTAAAGCAACAAGACAAAAGAAGATAGTAACCTACAAGGAAAAACTTACAAAGGGCTAGCAGGAAATTTTTCAACAGAAACTTTGCAAGCCATGATATATTCAATGTGCTGAACGGGAAAAATCTGCAGCCAAGATTATTCTATCCAGCAAGGCTATTATTCAGAATAGAAGGAGAGAGAGTTTCCCAAACAAAAACTAAAGGAATTCATGACCACTAAACCAGCCCTTGAAGAAATATTAAAAGGGACTCTTTAACTGGAAGGGAGAGACCAAAAGTGACAGTATGAAATTTAGGAAACACAGAAGCATTAAAAATAAATGTTTTTGTAAAAAATCAGTCAAGGAACTCACAAAATTCAGGATGTAAAATATAATAATGTATACCTGAAACATGGTAAGGAGAGGAGTAAAGAATGGGTTCAAATTTACATGACCATCAACTTAGTATACACTGATATATGCAAAAGATGTTATATACAAACATAATGTAATCATATATTAAAAACCATTAATAAATATGTAAACAATTAAGAGAAAGAAATCCAAATATACACACTAAAGAAAAGAAGCAAACTATAAAAGAGAGAAAGACAAGAAAGCATCAGAGAAAATCTTTAGGCAGAAGAGGGACAACATGGCAGAGAAGTAGGGGTATCCATACATCCTGCGACTCTCAAACAAAGAAGTGTAGAAGCCAAAGGACTTTGCACACCAGAGGCTGTGAGGAAAAGAGACTGAATCTATTAGGAAGAAAATGGGAAAGCTAGAAAAAAGATAGGGGGGTAACTGCGACCTGGGGATATAAGAAAAGGCCACGTGGGCATGGAGTGGAGGGACCCCCTTCTTCAGAGACACAAAGGGAAGAGAAAGAGTGGCTAGGGAAGTGCAGGACTGTAGCTGGACAAGAGAAAGACCTGGGACTGAGACTGAGAGGGATCCAATCTCTAACTGTGGGGCTTTCTTTGGACTGGGGCCAGCTCCCTGTTCAGGCACCTGGGGAGGAGGGGAGCCAGCCCTGGTGCGGTGGTAGGTCAGAGGCTCAGTCCGCAGCTGGAGAAAGTGGTTCCCTCCCTGGATGGCTGCATGACAGCACAGAACCTGCCTGCATCTGCCACCCCCAGGTGCAGTGGCTGGGCGGAAGGCTCAGTCTACAGGAGGATAAGGCGGCCGTTTCCCTGGAGTGCTGTGGAAAAAGACAAAGCCTGCCTGCATCCACCATCCGGGGGACTCCCTGCCAGGGCAGAGGCTCTCAGTCTGCAATAGGAGAAGTAGCTTCTCTCTGAAGTGCGGCTGCACAGACAAAGCCAGCCGGGACCACATATTGCAGCACTGAGAGGCGCTTCCCCAGGGCCAGAGTGCACCAAGCAGGACTTTGAATCCTAGGCAAGCACAGGGTCAGGGGAGCTGGTGGAGTGAGAAGGACAGCCCTATCTGCGCCTGCGGCACAGTGAGGAAGACCCAAACGGAGTCCACCAGCTCCCGCTCCATGGAGAAGAGACTGGGAGATCACCATTCCACCCCCACCCCCACCCCTACCCCCCCACCCCCCCACCCCCCCCCCCACCACCAAGGCGGGGCCTCAGGGATCACTCCAGGGGCCCATAGTGGAGGTGGGTTCAGAATATGCCAAACCACGCCCCCGTGCCCTGGGTAACTGTGTATCCACTGGACCTGCACAGACCCTGCAGACACTTCCTCCCCGCAAGTGATGCAGCATTGCCTGGATTAATGCTAGGTCAATTCTGGTTATATAGCTATATTCCACCCCCCCCCCCCCCACACACACACATTTCTCCTCCTTATCTCTTCCCTCCCCTAGACTGGTTACTCTGGTTATGGTCTGTCTAAACAGACATATTTAATCCATTGTCTTGATACAGGTTCTACACCTCCTTCTTTACACTCCTTTCTCTCTCTGAAATAATCAAGCCATATAGTTTCTCTGTCTGGGTAATTTTATCTTCGTTTCGTTTTCCTTGCCTCTTCCTTTATTTTCCTTTCTCTCTCTCTGGATTAAGCCTTTTAGTCTCTCTGCCTAGCCAACGTTTATCCTGCTCCCCCCCACTCCTGTCATTTCTCTCTTTGTAAGTGCTCTTCCATCAGGACCGCCTCTACCCTCTTCTTTACTTGTAGTCGGTGTTTTGGGGTTTTTTGTTTTTAGTCTTTAGGTTTTTGTTTTTGTTTATGTGTTTGTTTGTGTTATTTGTTTGTGTGTTTACATTTTTTGTCTCCTGTTTGTCTATTTTCCTTTACAGGGCTACTCCAAGGAACAAATCAAAACACACCTGGTGGAGGGTCCAAAATATTACTAGAGTAGGGTAATAAAATAACTAAAGTCACAACAACAAAGAGCAAGTAACAATCCCTGAAAAATAACACCTCCTGAAGGGCCAGGCCCTGGACAGTGTATGACCCTCCTTTAATATAGCAGTGCTCGCAGGTGCAGAGCACACAAGCTTTCAAAACGCATAAGGGACAGGAAAGTAGCTAAAATGATGAAATGGAAGAATTCTCCTCAAAAGAAACTCCAGGAAGTAGCGACAGCAAATGAATTGATCAAAACTGATTTAAGCAATATAACAGAACAGGAATTTAGATTAATAGTCATAAAATTAATCGCTGACTTGAAAAAGGCATAGAGGTCAGCAGAGAATCTATTGCTACAGAGATCAAGGGATTAAAAATAGTCATGATGAATTAAAAAATGCTATAAATGAGGTGTGAAATAAAATGGAGGCGGCCATAGCATGGATTGAAGCAGCAGAGGAGAGAATAGGTGAATTAGAAGATGAAATCGTGGAAAAAGAGATCTCTGAGAAAAAGAGAGATAAAAAAAAATCCAGGAGTGTGGGGGGAGAATTAGATAACTATGTGATGCAATCAAATGGAACAATATCCATATCATAGGAATTCCAGAAGAAGGAGAGAGAGAGAAAGGGGCTGAAGGTGTACTTGAACAAATCATAGCTGAGAACTTCCCTGATATGGAAAGGAAACAGGCACTGAAATCCAAGAGGCACAGGAAACTCCCTTCAGACGTAACTTGAATTGATATTCTGCACAACATATCATAGTGAAACTGGCAAAATAAAAGGATAAAGAAAGAATTCTGAAAGCAGCTAGGGATAAACAGGCCCTTACATACAAAGGTAGATTCATAAGGTAGACTCAGATCTATCAAAGGTAGACTCAGATCTATCTACTGAAACTTGGCAGGCCAGAAAGGAATGGCAGGAAATCTTCAATGTGATGAACAGAAAAAATATGCAGCCAAGAATCCTTGACCCAGCAAGTCTGTCATTCAGAATAGAAGGAGAGATAAAGGTCTTCCCAAACAAACAAAAACTAAAGGAATTCATCACCACTAAACCAGCCCTACGAGAGATCCTAAGGGGGATTCTGTGAGTGAAATATTGCAAGGACCACAAAATACCAGAGACACCACTACAAGCATGAAACCTACAGATATCACAATGACTCTAAACCCATATCTTTCAATAATAACACTGAATGTAAATGGACTAAGTATTCCAACCAAAAGACATAGGGTATCAGAATGGATAATAAAACAAGACCCATCGATGTGCTGTCTACAAGAGATTCATTTTAGACCTGGGGACACCTTTAGACTGGAAGTGAGGGGATGGAGAACTATCTATCATGCTACTGGAAGTCAAAAGAAAGCTGGAGTAGCCATACTTATATCAGACAAACTAGACTTTAAATTAAAGGCTGTAACAAGAGATGAAGAAGGGCATTATATAATAATCACAGGGTCTATCCATCAAGAAGAGCTAACAATTATAAATATATATGTGCTGAATACGGGAGCCCCAATATATAAAACAACTAATCACAAACATGAGCAACCTTATTGATAAGAATGTGGTAATTGCAGGGGACTTTAATACTCCACTTACAACAAAGGATAGAACATCTAGTCAGAGAATAAATAAAGAAACAAGGGCCCTGAATGATATATTGGATCAGATGGACTTGACAGATATATTTAGAACTCTGCATCCCAAAGCAACAGCATATACCTTCTTCTCGAGTGCACATGGAACATTCTCCAAGATAGATCACATACTGGGTCACAAAATAGCCCTTCATAAGTATACAAGAATTGAGATCATAGCATGCACACTTTCAGACCACAATGCTATGAATCTTGAAATCAACCACAAAAGGGTCTAGAAAACCTCCAAAAGCATGGAAGTTAAAGAACACTCTACTAAATAATGAATGGGTCAACCAGGCAATTAGAGAAGAAATTATAAAATATATGGAAACAAATGAAAATGAACATACAACAATCCAAATGCCTTGGGACACAGCGAAGGCAGTCCTGTAAGGAAAATATATTGCAATCCAGGCCAATCTCAAGAGACAAGAAAAATACCAAATACAAAATCTAACAGCACACCTAAAGGAACTAGAAGCAGAACAGCAAAGACACCCCAAACCTGGCAGAAGAAGAGAAATAATAAAGATCAGAGCAGAAATGAACAATATAGAATCTAAAAAAAAACAGTAGAGCAGAACAATGAAACGAAGAGTTGTTTTTTTTTGAAAAAAATAAACATAATTGATAAACGTTTAGCCAGGCTTCTCAAAAAGAAAAGGGAGATGACCCAAATAGATAAAGTCATGAATGAAAATGGAATTATTACAACTAATCCCTCAGAGATACAAGCAATTATCAGGGAATACTATGAAAAATTATACACCAACAAACTGGACAACCTGGAAGAAATGGTCAAATTCCTAACCACCCACACACTTTCAAAACTCAAGAAGAAATAGAAAACTTTAACATACCCATAACCAGTGAAGAAATTGAATCAGTTATCAAAAATCTCCCAACAAATAAGACTCCAGGACCAGATGGCTTCCCTGGTGAATTCTACCAGACATTTAAAGCCGAAATAATACCTATCCTTCTCAAGCTGTTCCAAAAAAAATAGACAGGGAAGAAAAACTTCCAGACTCATTCTATGAAGCCAGCATTACTTTGATTCCTAAACCAGACAGAGACGCAGCAAAAAAAGAGAGTTACAGGCCAATATCCCCAATGAATATGGATGCAAACATTTTCAACAAGATACTAGCAAATCGAATTCAACAGCATATTAAAAGAACCATTCACCATGATCAAGTGGGATTCATTCCTGGGATGCAGGGCTGGTTCAACATTCGCAAATCAATAAACGTGATACATCACATTAATAAAAGAAAAGATAAGAACCATATGACCCTGTCAATTGTTGCAGAAAAAGCATTTGACAAAATTCAGCATCCTTTCTTAATAAAAACGATCAAGAAAGTCAGGATAAAGGGAAGATACTTAAACATCATAAAAGCCATTTATGAAAAGCCCACAGCTAATATCATCCTCAATGGGGAAAAACTGAGAGCTTTCCCCCCTGAGATCAGGAACACGACAGGGATGTCCACTCTCACCGCTGTTGTTTAACATAGTATTGGAAGTTCTAGCATCAGCAATCAGACAACAAAAGGAAATCAAAGGCATCAAAACTGGCAAAGAAGAGGTCAAGCTTTCACTTTTTGAAGATGACATGATATTATACATGGAAAACCTGAAAGACTCCACCAAAAGTCTGCTAGAACTGATACATGAATTCAGCAAAGTCGCAGAATACAAAACGAATGGACAGAAATCAGTTGCATTCTTATACACTAATAATGGAGCAACAGAAAGACAAATAAAGAAATTGATCCCATTCACAATTGCACCAAGAATCATAAAATACCTAGGAATAAATCTAACCAAAGATGTAAAAGATCTGTATGCTGAAAAATATAGAAAGCTTATGAAGGAAACTGAAGAAGATACAAAGAAATGGAAAACATTCCATGCTCATGGATTAGAAGAAAAAATATTGTTAAAATTTCAATATTACCCAAAGCTATCTACACATTCAATGCAATCCCAATCAAAATTGCACCAGCATTCTTCTCAAAGCTAGAACAAGCAATCCTAAAATTTGTATGGAACCACAAAAGGCCCCGAATAGCCAAAGTAATTTTGAAGAAGACCAAAGTGGGAGGCATCACAATCCCAGACTTTAGCCTCTACTACAAAGCTGTAATCATCAAGACAGCATGGTATTGGCACAAAAACAGACACATAGACCAATGGAATAGAATAGAAACCCCAGAATTAGACCCACAAACGTATGGCCAACTCATCTTTGACAAAGCAGGAAAGAATATCCAATGGAAAAAAGACAGTTTCTTTAACAAATGGTGCTGGGAGAACTGGACAGCAACATGCAGAAGGATGAAACTAGACCACTTTCTTACACCATTCACAAAAATAAACTCAAAATGGATAAAGGACCTGAATGTGAGACAGGAAACCATCAAAACCCTAGAGGAGAAAGCAGGAGAAAACCTCTCTGACCTCACCCGCAATTTCTTACTTGACACATCCCCAAAGGCAAGGGAATTAAAAGTAAAAATGAACTATTGGGACCTCATCAAGATAAAAACCTTCACAAAAGAAACAATCAACAAAACTAAAAGGCAACGGACAGAATGGGAAAAGGTATTTACAAATGACATATTAGTGAAAGGGCTAGTATCCAAAATCTGTAAACAACTCACCAACTCCACACCCGAAAAACAAATAATCCAATGAAGAAATGGGCAGAAGACATGAATAGACACTTCACTAAAGAAGACATCCAGATGGCCAACAGGCACATGAAAAGATGCTCAATGTCGCTCCTCATCAGGGAAATACAAATCAAAACCACACTAAGATATCACTTCACACCAGTCAGATTGGCTAAAATTAACAAATCAGGAGACTATGAATGCTGGAGAGGATGTGGAGAAATGGGAATCCTCTTGCACTGTTGGTGAGAATGCAAACTGGTGCAGCCACTCTGGAAAACAGTGTGGAGTTTCCTCAAAAAATTAAAAATAGATCTACCCTATGACCCAGAAATAGCACTGCTAGAAATTTACCCAAGGGATACAGGAGTGCTGATGCAGAGGGGCACTTGTACCCCATTGTTTATAATAGCACTTTCAACAATAGCCAAATTATGGAAAGAGCCTAAATGTCCATCAAATGACAAATGGATAAAGAAGTTGTCGTTTGTATATACAATGGAATACTACTCGGCAATGAGAAATAATGAAATATGGCCTTTTGTAGCAATGTGGAAGGAACTGGAGAGTGTTATGCTAAGTGAAGTAAGTCATACAGAGAAATACAGATACCATATGTTTTCACTCTTCTGTGGATCCTGAGAAACTTAACAGAAGACCAAGGGGGAGGGGAAGGGGGGAAAAAAGTTAGAGAGGGAAGGAGGCAAACCATATGAGACTCTTAAATACTGAGAATAAACTGAGGTTTGATAGGTGTGGGGAGGAGAGGAAAGTGGGTGATGGGCATTGAGGGCACCTGTTGGGATGAGCACTGGGTGTTGTATGGAAACAAATTTGCCAATAAATTTCATATTAAAAAAAATCTTCAGAAACAACCACAAAAGAAATAGTAAAATTACAATAACACATATCTATTAATAATTACTCTGAATATATATCAAGTAAATGCTCTAATCAGAATACAGAGGGTGACAGAATGGATTAAAAAAATAAGACCCATCTATATGCTACCTACAAGAGACTCACTTTAGATCTAAAGACACTGGACAATAAAAAGTAAGGAGTTGAAGAAACATGTATCATGCAAATGGATGTCAAAAGAAAACTGGAGTAGGAATACTTATATCAGACAAAATAGACTTTAAAATAAAAACACCGTAACAAGAGACAAAAAAAGGGCACTGTGTAATAATAAAGGGGACAATCCAACAAGAAGATATAACAAATGAAAATATTTATGAACCCAACATAGAAACACCCAAATACATAAAACTGTTAATAACAAACATGAAGGAACTAACCAATAATAATAAAACAATAGTAGTAGGGTACTTTAAAACCACGCTTACATCAACAGACAGATCATTTAAACAGAAATCAACAAGGAAACAATGGCTTTGAATGACACACTGGAATAGATGGATGTAACAGGTATATTCAAAACATTCCATCCTAAAACAGCAGAATGAACATTTTTTCAAGTGTTTATGGAACATTGTCTAGAACAGATCACATATTTGCCCACAAAATAAGCTCTAACAACTTTAAGATTGAAGTCATACCATGCATCTCTTCTGAATAAAACAGGTTTGTCCACTCACTACTGTTATTTAGCATAGTACTGGAAATCCTAGCCACAGCAATTAGACAACAACAAAAAATTAAATAAATGACATCCAAATTGACAAGGAAGAAGCAAAACTTTCACTGTTTGCAGATGACATAATACTATTATAGAGAAAACCCAAGAGACACCACCAAAAAACTGCTAGAACTGATAAATGAATTCAGTAAAGTTGCAGGGTACAAAATCAATGTACAGAAATCCATTGCATCGGGGGACCTGAGCGGTTCGGTCTGCTGAGTATCAAACCTCAGCTCAAGTCATAATCTCGCGGTTCATGGGTTCAAGCCCTGCATTGGGTTCTGCGCTTACAGTTCTGAGCTTGGAGCCTGCTTCAAATTCTGTGTCTCCCTCTCTCTCTGCCCCTCCCCTGCTTGTGCTCTCTCTCTTTCAAAAATAAATAAATAAACATTAAAAAATTAACAAAAAAGAAATCCATTGATTTATATACACTAATAATAAAGCAGCAGAAAGAGAAATTAAGAAACAATCTCATTCAAAATTGCACCAAAAGTAATGAGATACCTAGTAATAAACTTAACCTAAGAGGTGAAAAACCTGTACTCTGAAAACTATAAAACACTGATGAAAGCAATTGAAAATGACGCAAAGAAATGGAAAGACATTCCATGCTTATAGATAGGAAGAACAAATATTGCTAAACTGTCTATATTACCCAAAGCAGTCTACACATTTAATGTAATCCCTATCAAAAAACAATAGCATTTCTCACAGAACTAAAATAAACAATTCTAAAATTTTCATGAAAGCACAAAAGACCCAAAGCAATCTTGAAAAAGAAAAGCAAAGCTGGAGTATCAGAATTCTAGTCTTCAAGCTATATTACAAAACTGTAGTCAAAAAAACATTATGCCACTGACACAAAAGTAGACACATAGATCAATAGAACATAATAGAAAACCCAGAAATAAACCCATAATAACTATGTGGTCAATTAATCTTTGACATAGCAGGAAAGACTATCCAAAGAGAAAAAGACAGTCTCTTAAACAAATGGTATTGGGAAAACTGGACAGCACAATGCAAAAGAAAGAAATTGAACTCCTTTCTTACACCATACACAAACATAAATTCAAATATATAAAAACTTTTACAATTCAACACCCAGAATACAAATAATCCAATTAAGAAATGTGTAGAAGACATGAACAGTTATTTCTCCAAAGAAGACATACAGATGGTCAACAGATACATGAAAAGATGTTCATCATCACTTATCATCAGAGAAATGGAAACTAAAACTACAAAGATATATCTCCTCACACCTGTAAGAATGGCTAAAATCAGTAACACAAACACGTGTCAGGAAGGATGTGGAGACAAAAGAATATTCATGCACTGCTGGTGGGAATGCAAACTGGTGCAGCCGCTGTGGAAAACACTATGGAGTTACCTCAGAAAGTTAAAAATAAAAGTACCCTACTGTCTAGTAATCACACTACTGGGTATTTCCCCAAAGAATACAAAAACATTAATTCAAAGGGATACATGCACCCAACATTTATAGCAGCATTATCCACAATAGCCAAGATATGAAGGTAGCCCAAGTGCCCATTGATTAATGAATGGATAAAGAAGTGGTGTGTATATATACAATGGAAAATTATTCAGCCATAAAAAAGAATGAAATCTTGTGCAACAACATGGATGGATTTAGAGAGTATAATGCTAAGTGAAATAAGTCAGTTAGGAAAAGACAAATACCATATGATTTCGCTCATATGTGGAATTGAAGAAACAAAACAAGTGAGGAAAGGAAGAAGGAAAATAGAGAGAGAGACATAAATCAAGACATAGACCCAAGTATAGAGAACAAATTGACAGTTACCAGGGGGGAGGTTGGTGGGGGATGGGTGAAATAGGCAATGGGGTTTAAGGGGTATATTTCCTATGATGAGTACCAGGTGTTGTATGGAATTGTCGAATCACTATATTATACACCAGAAAGTAATAAAACACTGTATGCTAACAAATAGGAATTAAAATAAAAACTTAATAAAAAGAAAAAGAAAAAGAAAAAAGACATTAACCCCATTCCCAGGATAAATGACAAAAACCATGCCTTGATCTCACTAAAAGGAGGAAATATACATAAACAAAAACTCAATACTTTTTGGATATAAAACCAAACAAAAAGCTAAGAGCAGGAGAAAAGCCATCCAGTGAAAATATTTTTTTATTTTTTCTAAATGTTTTTTATTTAATTTTGAGAGAGAGAGAGAGAATGAATGGGAGAGGGGCAGAAAGAGAGGGAGACACAGAATCTGAAGAAGGCTCCAGGCTTCGAGCTGCTAGGACAGAGCCCAACATGGGGCTTGAACCCGTGAACTGCATGATCATGACCTGAGGGGAAGTCGGATACTCAACCAACTGAGCCACCAGGGCGCCCCAGAGTGAAAATCTTGATAAAATTCTAAATCATCATCATCATACTTAATAATGAAATGTTAAAAAACTTTTTAACATCAGAAAAAGAGATGATATCCACCACCACAAATTCTATCCCATAATTTTCTGAAGGTTATTTGGGGGAAGATACAAATGTCTCTATGTAAAATCTAAAAGTAACTACAGATAAATTATTAGAAATACTGAAGAATTTAGAAAGATTTCTAAATAATATTCCCATAATTACTTATCTTCTTTATCCTAAAATGCATATGTACTATTTTCAAATTTAGAATAAGGAGTTTTAACATATTATTCTCAAATTTAATTGTTGTAATGTTAATTCTGTGATTAGCATTAAACAAAGTAGTTTCTCCTATTATCAGAAACTAAGATTCTGCACTGTATTTTAAAGTTAATGTTTTAATTACTTTAAATGCCTTTTAAGTCATTTATTTTATTTGGCGATTTAAAAGAAAAAAATGTGTCCCTTAGTAATGTTCCTGAATTTAAGAAAATCTACTTAGTCCTTTTATACATGTTGGATTGCTTAGAACTCTTAGTAATATATATGTAACCACCACCAGATTCATAATCAAATTCAATCTCTTATTATAAATTCAATTTACAAGTTTAAGAGAACACAGTTTACTACAACAAATATTTTAACAAGTGTAGTTGTCTGTAGCAAAAACCAAAAACCGAAACAAACACAAAAAAGCATTTGATTTCAAATTTGCAAAGCAACCTTTCTTGAAACCACTATATGAAATGTTCAATTAGAGAGGAAAATTCTTGGGGTGCCTGGTATTTCAGTTGGTTGAACATCCGATTTTCGGCTCAGGTCATGATCTCACGGTTCATGAGGTGGAGCCCCACGTTTGGCTTTGTGCTGACAGTTCAGAGCCTGGAGCCTGCTTTAGATTCTGTGTCTCCCTCTCTCTCTGACCCTCCCCTGCTATCTCTCTCTCTCTCTCTCAAAAATAAATAAACAGTTAAAAAAAAGAGGAAAATTCTTTGTCCTTCTTAGCATACAGTTTGAGACTCAAATTTATGCTAAGAAGTAGAATGATTATTTAACTTACATTTTATAATCACAAATATGTAAAAATATTTATCTACTTAACAAGATGAAATTGTCCTCAAGGTTACACTTCTGAAAACACCTGTATTAACAGAGTCCCCTTCTAGGAAGGTTCATCTCCAATTGTGACTGAGGACTCTTTGTTTCTGCTACATTTTCTGTTTAAGGCCGAAATGAAATATCCAGTAGTTTCCCCCCTCCCCACACCCCCACACACACATTGATGGCTTTGCCATGGTAACTATTTTCAACAATAAAATACAAAAATAAAAGGTAATGGCAAAGTGTATCTTTGTGTAATTAAACAAATTAAAATACTGTATGGAATTAAGGGATATGCTATAATCAAATTCCATGTGATATTTACCTCAAATAATTATTTTAAATTTTTTATGGGCAATCATAATTTATGATAACACCTAGGCAGAAAAATAAATTGTTTGGTGAAGTCATGCTTGGTTCACAATTTTAAAATTCTGCTTTCTTTATTGTGGGGAATAAGTTTAGGAATTCCCAGGACTTGCACTGATGGTTCAACAAGGCATAAAGAATTAGAAAGCCATAGGATGCTCACACCCAAGTTTGGGTAAACAAGATTATATAAATAGGTATAGAGAGGGTGGGGCAAAGGCCACAATATAGAGAGGGCAAGGCAAATTCCCCAATATAGAACAAAGGTATATGAGGTAAACAAGATTAGTTATTCAGGGTGGAAATGCCCCCCAATTTAGTACTATAGCATAAAGCTGCTTTCACAGGAAGGAAGGACCAAATTAGGTAAACAGGTAATTAGGGCTATAGACTGCTGAGGGCCAAAGTTGCCTGGGACGGAGCTAATTACCAAAAGAAAGGTGCCTCTTTGACCCTGAAGTAACATGCTCTGTCTTTCTTGTCCCCTAGACCAGTTTAGGTAAACAGAGGTGGTGCCTCAAGTCCGCTGTAAACAATCTCCCCCCCCCCACCCCATGGCCAGGGTTTTGTTTTGTATTAACCCAAATCCCTAACCCCATATATCTTCAAAACCCTCTTTCCCTCACATCCATGAGTTAATGTTCACAGTTTCACTGTCTTTTTGTGCAGCACATCCAACACCATGTTTGTAAGCCTTCTGATCCTAATAAAAATGGAGAAAGGACCCTTAATCAGGGCTCTTGTCTTCTCCCAGACATTAGCCATCCCTGGCATTTTAATCCTCCATCCCGCTTTCTTGCTGGACAAGAGAGAACTCTAGACCCAGAGTCTATGACACTTTATCATGCCCCATGTAGGCAGATTATAAGTTGAGCCAAAATGACTTCAAAATATTTATATAAAAGGGGAAGGAGGAGATGTCAAAAAAGAGTTGTTTTACGCTCTTTGAAATTATCTGCTTTATCATGGAAACATTCTACCTTACACCCTTATTGTCACAGTGCTATTAAGACACAATTCTACTTCGACATCAGTCACTGAGTACATAGGCCAAGGTATTGAATGCAGGATGTGTGAAGAATTGAAATAGAATAGAAACAGAAAAAGAATTTTACTCCTGTAAGGGACTTTAGACAGTTTAGAGCTGAGGTCAAAAACAGGTCAAAGGGAGATAAAGGAGTTAGAACCTAGGTTAGAGATGGTGAAGTACAGACCAACAGATGCAAAGGAAAAATACTTTGAGGTGTGTGTGTGGGTGTGTGTGTGGGGGTGTGTGTGTGAAAATGGCTTTCTTATATATATATTTTTTAAGTTTATTTACTTTGAGAGAGACAGCAAGCAAGCAGGGGAGAGGCAGAGATAGAGGGAGAGAGAGAATCTCAAACAGGCTCTGCACTGACAGTGCAAAGTGCAACATGGGACTCAAACTCATGAACAGTGAGATCATGAACTGAGCAGAAATCGAGTCAGACATTTGACTGACTTAGCCATCCAGATGTCCCCAAGATGGCTTTTCTTAAACCAAAAAGAGAAAGCTTCATGGTGTCACCTGTGGAAATCACACAATTATCCAATAGTATCTATTACTATTAGATTGTATATGTATATTATGCTGCTCTTTTTCCTCTTGTATATCAGGAACAGCATAAATGTTATGTTTTGATTTCCTCTATCATTCATTAAACTTTCCTCACTGTTATTTTTAACACTGCCTTATCAATGTGTTTCTCAATATCACAATACTGTCTTGGAATTTTATATGGCTATGCAAATAAAGGTCTTGTGTTTTATGATAGTACCCTTTGAAAGCTGCCTTAAGTAAGCATTCAGTATTTTTATAATTATTATAAAACAATTTATATTTATATTATTGAAAACAAATTTCTAAAGGACCTACTTAGCAGATTATATGTCCTAGAAAAAGAACTAAATAAAAATTATCTGGGGCTAAAAACTATTTAGAAATATATTTTCCTTTGTAATTAAAAAGTAAAATCTGTCCAATATATTTCTCCCAATTAGAATTTAAAACCTAATGGCATTTTTCATATATATGAAAATGGATATATTTAGTTTAAAAAAAAAACCTAATTACTGTATACTTTGTGAATGGCAAAAATATCTTTCTAAATGCAGTGTGGTATTAAAGAGGATTTATTTATTTAAGAAAAACAATTCATCTATTACTGGCTCTAAACTCTATTCTATTAAATAATTTATGGAGGATGTTAAGATTTTCATTGATTCCTACTTTGAGGCAATATTTTGAATAGTAAATACTAAATACAGGCTTCTTGTTACCTGTGTGAAAATAAACAAATAAACAAACAAAAAAAGATTCAAAGCAACTTCACTGCAAATTCTCCACATTAGCTGACTTAAACTGAAGCTTACAAAAGTTGGAATTGGATATCATGTATTTTTTTTTTCCTTAACTGCTCTTCCTACCGCTGAGAGTACTATGTTATTAGGTGAAACAGAATCCCAATGAAATTCTTCTTTATCTCTGCCTATGATTCAATCCCTAAAAAGAGTCTAAGGCACGCCAATTTATATAACTTTTGGGATTTTAATTGTTTGCTTTAAATGTTTAATTGAGCTCCAGTGAATTTCACATTAAAAAGACAAAACAAAACAAAACTCACAAATCCCCATGCAAGCATACTAGGTCAGGAAATAAGAAACAGAAAAATGTATTACATGCAATGCACCACTTATATTCAAGGTGAAGGACAGCAGGGCAGAGAAAAGATTTTAGGAATGATAAACAGGGTCAATAGTTTCTCATTAGCTTGTGATATATAAAGCAAAGTTTTTCCCTTTGGAGCAGGTTTGGTTATGTTCACACAAAGGGTACATAATTTTTTTTTAAAGATTAAAAAAAATTTTTTAATGTTTGTTTATTTTTGAGAGAGTTACAGAGCATGAATCGGGAAGGGGCAGAGAGAAAGAGAGGGAGACAGAGAATCTGAAGCAGGCTCTAGGCTCTGAGCTGTCAGCACAGAGCCCAATGCGGGGCTTGAACCCATGGATTGCAAGATTATGACCTAAACTGAAGTTAGTTGCCCAACTGACTGAGCCACCCAGGTGCTCCTAAAAAAGATTTTATTTCTTTAAGTGATCTCTACACCCAAGATGGGGCTCAAACTTACAACCCTGAGATTAAGAGTTGCTTACTCAACCAACTGAGCCAGCAGGTCTCCCCAAAAAGAGTACACATTTAGAACAGGTAAGTAATCAACAGTTTTAAAATCAAAATTTCTTGGTCCAAAAAGTAAACTCTACTCTGTAGTCTTACAAGGTGCACCAGGCAGGAACCAAAGGGGTCTCTTCTGCAACTGGGTTACACCCTTTTTCTGGGCAAGGAAAGCATTATGCACCCTAGGAAGATTCAGATTTTCTCATGTTTGTTTCCCAAGAAACTATGTAAACCATCATATGAATTCATCTTTCATTTAAGTAGCAAAGTAATAATAATAATGAAAATTTGTGCATCTGGTACACTTTCAGGCATTAACATGTATCATTTAATCCTTACTGTAGTAACCTCATCAGGTAGGTACTATTTTCATCCTTGTTTTACAGTTGAGGAAACACACATAAAGGTCGTAAGAAATTGGCCAAGTTTAAAATATTAGCAATTAGAGGAACCAAGCTTTGACCCATAGATACAAAATTTCTTAAAAAGAGAAATCAGATGGGGTACCTGGGTGGCTCAGTCGGTTAAGTGTCCAACTTCAACTCAGGTCATGATCTCATGGTCCATAGGTTCAAGCCCCACATCCAGCTCTGTACTGACAGCATGGAGCCTGGCGCCTGCTTGGAGTTCTGTGTCTCCCTCTTTCTCTGCCCCTTCCCCACCCCTGTTCACACTCTGTCTCTGTCTCTGTCTCTGTCTCTCTGTGTCTCAAAAATAAACATTATTATTTTTTTAAAGAGAAATCAGAAATGGAAATAGGTAATTTGCTGAAGTTCAGAGAAAAGAAAATATTTAAGATTTAAGCCATTCTCAGTTTTGTCCTTTAAAAAATAAAGGAAGTTATTTTCTATATCAATTCATGAATCACCCAAACTTAACTCTTAATTATTACAATCCCTTTAGGAAGCAGCATTTAAACAACAAAGTATTTCTAAAAGACTAGATTGTACTTTTTATTATCTGATACACTTATACTTAAAACTCAGCCCTACTTATATTTGAGAATATGTGCAATAAATTTTAATTTATACTAAATTCTTCTGGGATTCTCTCTGAAAATGATCACTTTAATAATAACTAAGATGAAAGTTTACCATATCCATCTCCATCATATAGTATGCACAGTTAGCATTCAATTAATCAAGTACAGACTACTGCATACACACACAGGAACACACATAAACCCTATTTTTTTCATTTTATATTACCAATGAATTCTAAACTGTCAATAGTTAACATAATTCATTTTTAGAGGCGCCTGAGTGGCTCAGTCGGTGAAGCGTCTGACTTTGGCTCAGGTCATGATCTCGCAGTTCCTGGGTTTGAGTCCTGCATTGGGCTCTGTGCTGACAGCTCAGAGCCTGGAGCCTGCTTTGGATTCTGTGTCTCCCTCTCCCTCTCTGCCCCTCCCCCATTGGCGCGCCCTCTCTCGCGCTCTCTCTCTCAAAAAATAAACATTAAAAATAATTTAACAGAATTCATTTTTTATTTTGCCGACTGTAGCAACGGGTCAAGTGCATATGTGAAAAACATTTAAAGTGAACGACAGCTTCTCTTTGGCTCCAGAACTCTAGGAAGCCTATTTAAGAGGGGTTTCAAAGGAAAAGAAACAACAACAACAACAACACAAAATCACTTCAAAGCTACCAACAGACTTCAGAGAGCAACGTTAACTTTTCTCTTCATACAACTCAAAGTATATTTCTACCCAGAAGTCACTGAATTTTAGAGAGTTTGCAAAGACTTTTTATCACTCAAAGTTTTATCATGTGACATCCTGTGCTTTCCTAAAGAAAGCATTGCTAGTATTCTTTACTGATAAATATGAGCACCCTGAAGACATTCCAAAAAAGAAAATATTTGGAGTCTTTCTTTCCATTCTCCTCTCTAAGCTTCTGCCTATGGCATTATCAAAACAGCCTCTCTAAATTAATGTCAGGGTGTCCTTGTTATAACAATCAGAACACATTTGCAGGCATCCTGCTGGGATTAAATCTGCAAATTATGGTCCTGTCCCTATGTTAAAAAAAAGCCCAATGAGCTATCTCCAATTACCATTTCTTACCAACTTCTTGGTATACATATATAAAATGACTTTGTGATAGGATATTTTATTATTTTGTTCAAGACTTATTTACAATTCCATTCCATGTGCTCTTTTGTTCTTAGCCACTATATTCTTTTGGTTCTTGCCCCTCATTTCTTTGTTCTGTGCTTCTTTTATTGTTTGTTTGTTCTCTGCCTCTTCTTTATCATTTCTAACTTATGTTACCTTGCCAAATAATATTTTAGGGATAAGAAGAGAAATAATAAGTGAATAAACAAGAAAAAAATTGTCAACTGGGATAAACAATCATGAAGTGAAGTGGAGAAGCTCCATGACTTTCCCTTCTGATACACTGACCATTTAATAAACGCTTGGAGGTCCGAATCTGCAATACTTTCATATGTATTAGCATACTTCAATCTTTGGCTTGAAAATCAGTGGTTAACGAGACAGTTCTCGGAACATCTGAGAAAATGACTAGCAGCATATGTTTTAGGCTATTTTGGAATATTCACTGGACGTATTCTTACATTGGCAGGCAATTCTTTGACCCAGCAAATTGGAAAATAATCCGGTAGTGTTTAACCACATTCTCAATCAAACCTAAAAGACTAATGTATATAATGTAGAATCATTAAGAAAAATTTTAGGACGGGCGCCTGGGTGGCTCAGTCGGTTAAGCGTCTGACTTCAGCTCAGGTCATGATCTTGCGGTTCTTGAGTTCAAGCCCCACATTGGGCTCTGTGCTGACAGCTCAGAGCCTGGAACCTGCTTCGAATTCTGTGTCTCCCTCTCTCTCTGCCCCTCCACCACTCATGTTCTGTCTTTCTCACTCTCTCAAAAATAAACATTAAAAACTTAAAAAAAAAGAAAAAATTTAGGAAAACAATTTCTCATCCTCCCTTTTCCAGAAGTCCTGCCTGCACAAAAATCAAATGCCCACATTGGTAATGGGTATTTATTTTTTACTAGAAAAAAAATATAGAAAATCCAAACTAAGCTTCAAATGTATCATGATCTTTGAAATCTAAACCCAAAGCTGACTAAATATAGCCATTGCCATCTTTGAGGGTGTATGCTTTATTTCCAGAAGAGGAAAAGTAATTTTCTATATTTCTTCTAACTTAAAATGACCGAAGGGAATGAGAAAGAAAAGACTATCCAACATTTAAGTCTGTTCAAGGACAAGACAAAGGTGCTGACAATTGGTTTTACTAGATACATTAATGAGTCTCTGGATGTAAAATATAGTCCTGGAGAAAAGTCAGGGGTGAAGAAAACTAAATTGAAAGGGCAAAACCTGGTTTTCAGCAATCTTGTAAAAGATAAACACCAGAAACTGGAAGACACGACAAAAAGGGATAATAATGAGGCAAGCAGCATGGGCAAGTGGTGCTGTACTGAGGTTTAACAGTAAATCGCGGCCAGCAGAAAATTCCAAGCAGCAAAGTAGACAAGGACTTTTTAGGATAAGACAATCTGCAGAAATGAAACACAGAATTCCTTCCATTTCCCTAAAATCTCATTAGAGCTTATTACACCTATACATGATTTGTCTGGGTAGATCGTAGGAAATTAAGGAAAAAAAGATGATCAGTCTAGGTCAGTATGATATGGACAGAAGGGACTAGAGATGAGAAGAGTTCAGTATATGTAGGAAGTCAGAGCCAGAAGGGAGGACAAGGCTGTAATCCCCTAGAAATCTGCAGAAATTTATAGTCTGTATAGTACATAGGATGGGCATTCCTGATTCGTATTTCAAGCTCAACCGAGTGAATTCAGCTGACATTCAGTTTCCAAATAAAAGAAAAAACAAACAACAGCAACAAAACCCCTCTGAACAATTACCTCTTAAACAGAAGGGATGTAAAGTTGAAAGAAACATGGAGAGATACTTTGAAACTTCTACACTTTTTTTAAGGTCAGTCTTCCCTGAAGGGAAAGAGTGAACTAAAAAACAAAACAAACAAAAAACTTGCTACCATTTCTCACTCCAAGTTTCTAAGAAAAAATTCAACGGTTTCCAACTTGATTCCGAAAGGCTTTATTAAGAATACCATTTCAAATGTTTTCACAGATCCCACATGAATGTGGACTTTTTGTCAAAGTGGCTCACTTGAGTTCTGAATACCAGAGTCTGAGTGCCTCATTTCCATAGCTATGGAATGCTTCAGGGTTGGGAGCCTGTTAGCTGTCAGTTGTCAGGAACCTGGTGCTAACACATCACAGGTAATAAAGCAGATATTATATGTAGCCATAGAAAACTGATATGGGTCCCCATAAAACATGAAGGTGTACAAAGCATGCCTTTTGCTGTAGTTGTCATTTGTACTTTAGTAAGATTCCTAAGAACCAGTTCAATATTAGAAAATTAGACATCAGCCCAATCATTGCATTTTGTTGACAGCTTAACTGTGCCAGAACCCAAATCTCAGTTCCTCACATTTAACAGACAGAATAGACTTCTGTTTCCAATAAGCCCTTAACAAAAAGGATCTATGAAGACTGCATGTTTACAAAAGTCTGTGCACTGGGAGAAGAATGTGAGAATATCTGAAAAACTTTAGACCCTCTGAATGTATTCTCACACAGGACTTCATTAAGCTCCCTGGATAAAGCAAGAACATGACAAGATACACAAATATAGGGATCCTAAAAAGGAATTATTCTGGGTGAAAATATTAATTTTCAGGTATTATTTATGTTTCCAACTTACTGGTTTTCCTTAAGAAATGTATAAGCTGTCAACCAAAGTATGTATTAATGTTTCCTTATCTTAGTGAAGAAAGGTACACTTAAATCTCCATGTTATAACTATACGCTGATCACATCTCAATGGCATTGTGAGACCAAATTAGAGGTATCATACAGCTATACACTTTTACAACTGAGGATAAATCAATTTTGTGCTAACAAAGCTCTGATGGAATGTTGATTTATTGTTGCACCACAAAAATAATATTTTATTTACTATTCTTCTTTGCTTGTTTTGTTTCAACTCTAACTCCCAGATGTCTACATCTACAGAGACACCTGATACCTCTAAGCATTATCCTTTAGATATAAGAGGTAACAGGAATGTATTCTGAATTGTGCTATGTCTATTTGATGATCATCAGATTCATTTGTCCAAACAAGTTCCACTAGGATATAGGAGAAAATGTGAGTTCCATTTTTAATGACAGTAATCAAATCATATGTTCATTCATTTACTTCCTTTTTGGAGTAGTGAAATAGGACCACATTCATACTTAAAGATGCCATTTAAAAAATTTCCCATCCATTGACATTCTATCAAAATTTAATGTTTCCTAAATAGAGAGCAACATTCAAGGTAATGTTGCTTTCCAATGGTTTGGCCTTCTTAGAATGTATGTTCATAAATCTGAAATGTTATAAGATGGCATTAGAACAAGCTCAGAAATTTTTAGAAATAGGGTATAAACATAATAAATTCTAAATAATATGAAACATAGTAACAATTTTATAAAAGGAATCTTTCTCTCTAAAGTTTCTGCTAAAGCATCCAATGGTCAAAAGCAAAATAATAGAAGGCATTTCAAACTAAAGTTGCTTGACCATCTAAGCAAGACTTGAAAAGGAGATTTATTAGTTTACTTGGGCTACCATGACAAAAATACCACAGACCAGGTGGGTGGCTTAAGCAATAGAACTACCTCCAAGTACAGCCACATACTGATGTCCAATGGGTAAGGATTTCAACATATGAATTTAGGAGGAACACAAGTCAATCCACAACAACAGATAATCAGACCCTGCATTCTGAAAGTCAAGAGAACCTCAAAGGTGTAAAAGAATTGAGTGTGAGAAACCAAAAGAGAAGCTTTATTTCAGAGAAAATTATTCGGGTTTTATACTATTTTCCCTATCCAACTCATGAGGGAGGAGAGGTAAATACTTCATCTTCACTCCATGTCAATGAGAAAAGCTTTATAAGAACTATTTTTTACAGCTTGATATATCATGAAGTTCAGAAGAACATAAAGCATTAGTTTTTGACCTATGCCTGAGAAAGTCAGTGTAAAAAGATAGAGATAATGTGAAATTTAATTTTATAAAAATGTGTCAGTTTGAGGAGGCACCCAGATATTTAGCCATTTTTCTAGGTGTACTGTGAAGGTGTTTTTGGATGAGATTACCATTTGAATAGGTAGAATGAGTAAAGCCTAGTGCCCCGCCCCATACAGGTGCCCTTCTTCCAATCAGTTGAAGACCTGAATAGAATAAAATGACTGGCATTCCCATAGCAAGAGAGAACTCCTCCTGCCTGACCACTTCAGCTTAAACATCAGTCTTTTTATGCGTTTAGACTCAAACTGAAACTTGGCTCTTCTTAGGTCTCAAGCTTTTGGACTGGAATTTATACTATCAGCTCTCCTGGTTCTCAGCCATTTGAACCTGGGCTGGAATGAAATCTTCAGCATTGCTGGGTCTGCAGCTTATATGGAGGTATATATAATAATATATTATATAGATCCAGATATAGATAATATAGATATACATAAATAATATATACATTATACGGAATATACATACATACTGTTGGTTTTCACTGGAGAACCCTGACTAATACAGAGATGGCCATACTGGACACAAACTATACTGCCATTCCTGAGAGAATAGAGGAATGTTTTCCATAGTCCAGATGAGATCATGCCAGTGGTGGCTGCCATTAGGGTCACTTTTCAAAGACACTCTATCAAAGAGACCCTCCTCAGCAAAAAGACACTGGAGATGTATTGTTGGATGGGGAGGCTGAGGGTATTATCATAAAGCTCCCAACAATGAAAAGGAATTGCCTGATATAAGGCAGGCTACAGTCTTTGAAATCTCAAAGAAAATCATCAAAGTGTCTCAAGAGAGAAAGATTTAGTGTTGACCTTGACCACACAAATGCCAGGTCAAAATTATATTTGTTAAAGTAGACTGTTACATTCCTTTTACCTCTTCTCCCTTCTCCTGTTCCAATCCAAGAATGGTCACAGGCAAGTAAGAGAGAGAAAAAGAGAAAGATTACCAAATTGACCATGTTCACTTCCTCAACTCACTGCAGGCTTCTCAGACTAAAGCAAGTATATTCAAATTATGTCCCAAGTGTTTAAATTCATGGAGCGGATTTGATATATTCATTACTGAAGTAACATTGTTATACTGGCAGTTATCAGGAACTTCTTACTGTTTAGGAGTAACAGGAAAAATCTATAAGCATTGATTAAGATCTGTTCCAGGGCCTAGAGAGAAAAGTTTAGTTGGTATGCAAGAACAACTACAGAGAAAGGGAATCTTACTTTATGATTTCACTCAATTAAGTTCCCACTTATTCAATATAACTGTTAATAGTCATTTATGAAAGTGGTTTTTGGGCACAAATATATGTGAATAAATCCCATAGTATGGGGAGTGTTATTGTATTTTCTCAAACGTTTGCTTCAGTTTATCAAATACTTAAAGTATGTCTGCAATATGCCAAATGTTGTGTTATGTTTTGAGTGTACAGAAATGAATAACCAAAGCTCCCTTAAGGAGTTTATAGTTTAGTGTGGAAAAGAAATATGTGAAACA
Source organism: Acinonyx jubatus (assembly GCF_027475565.1). Lineage (NCBI taxonomy): Eukaryota > Metazoa > Chordata > Mammalia > Carnivora > Felidae > Acinonyx > Acinonyx jubatus. Next base: position 155,576,106 of record NC_069382.1, read on the forward strand.
TAGTATCCATATAACGCACTTAGTTGCTCTGGTAGAGATGGCCAGAGTTGCCTATAAGATTCCTTGGTGGGGGGGGGGGCACACCACTATCAAACATCATCATGGGGTGACTGTATAGAGCATCTGATGCATTTTAGGTACTGTTCTTACTGTTCTAGGCCTTGGAAGTCAATCAGGCTCATTAGAACGTATGTGTCCCTAACACACTGTCAAAATGGCTATTTCTCCATTTAAGGAAAAGCTTCAGACAACAAGTGTACATTCATTTAATTCTTCTGTCCATATTGCCACTCCTAAGGTACCAGAATGTGTGGGGTTTGACTTCCAAATACGCTGAAAATAATTATTTTAAATAAAATTATTCATCTAAAATCTACCACTAAATAGCAAATCACAAAAACATCTAAATCTGAAGTGAAAAAATACTCAAATTATCTGAGCTATAGCTAAAAGTTTTGCCCGTTCAATATAAGGGATGATAGACTTACTTAAAATAAATCCAAAGTAAAACAATAACTGCTTTTTTTTTTTTTACCTTTTTACACTTTTGGGTTAGGATAAAGTCTACAAAAGCTATAAAAATCATCCCCAATTCTTCTCAGATAAATTTAGGCCAAGCAAAGCAGCCTCTGAGGTTGGAGGAGTGGGGGAAACAGGGAGTTAGAAAACAGAGCCCACTAAATATGTGCATGAATCCTCACAAGCCTCAGATTCACCCCTGAACTAAGTCTGTGGGAGAACAAACCAAACCAGGGTAGCAAAGGCATGGAGAAATGAACTGAGATTTGAACTGCCACACGGGTCTCAGACTAATCCCTGAGGTATATGTAGTACAGGAAAGACACAAATAGCACAGCAATGGCTGAGAGATTTGAAACACTACCCACGGAAGGCAAAGGAACCTAAGGTCTGAACTTAACTGGATTGATTACCTGCTAAAACGAACACATTGATATTATCTAGAGGATGATAACAAGCCTCAGAGTCCACAGAACTTAACATTCGCAATGTTCAGGATACAACTCAAAATTACTCAGCATATAAAGAAATCAGGAAAATATGAAAACTTATCAAGGGAGAAGATTATCAGCAAATACTAACCTTGATCACACAAAACACACAGATCACACAAAACAATTATCTGACACAGATTTTAAAGCAGTTATTGTTACTATGTCCCTGAGGTAAATGAAAGGCAGTGAATTGAATGAAAGGCTAAGAATTCTCAGCAGATAATATTTTATAACAAAAACCCGAATAGTAATGTAAGAAGTGGAAGATGCAATATCTAAAGTAAATAAACAAACAAAAACACCTTTTTGGGATGGGATAAATAGAATGGAGAAGAAATTAACTTAAGATAGTCAACAGAAATTATCCAATCTGAAGAACAGAGAAAATATATTGGAAATAAAAATTAATAGAGGCTCAAAGACCTGTGAAAAAATATCAAAAGTCCTAACCTAAGAAAATTAAGGTATTAGGAGAGGAGAAAGAGATTAGGCACAAAAAATATTTGAAGAAATAATCACCAAAATTTTCTCCAATATGATGAAAGACATAAAGCTAAGTGAATACTAAATAGAATTAAACTAAAAGAAAATAAAAGAAAGCAACAACAATAACAAAAACACTGGCATATTATCATCAAACTGCTGTATTAAAAAGATAAATGAAAAAATTTAAAGCAGCTAGAAAAATGATACATTTTGTTATAGGTTGATTGTGTCCCCCTAAAATTCATATATTGAATTCTTTACCCCCAGGACCTCAGAATGTAACTATTTATAATAAGGTCTTTAAATAGGTAATTAAAATAAGATCATTTAGGTGGGGTCTAACCCAACATGACTGGTGTCCTTATAAGAAGAGTGAATTTGGACACAGATATACACAGAGGGAAGACCACGTAAAGATACAGAGAGAAGATGGCCATCTAGAGGCATAGGTATACATAAAGATTTCTTTGAGAATACTTAAGAACTCAGAACATGGGGGTACCTGGGTGGCTCAGTCGGTTGAGCACCGGACTTTGGCTCAGGTCACAATCTCTTGGTTTGTGAGTTCAAGCCTGGCGTCAGGCTCTGTGCTGATAGCTCAGAGCCTGGACCTTGCTTCAGATTCTGTGTGTGTGTGTGTGTGTGTGTGTGTGTGTGTGTGTGTGTGTCTGCCCCTCCCCTGCTCGTGTTCTGTCTCTCTGCCTCAAAATAAATAAATATTAAAAGAATTTTCTTAAGAACTCAGAACATAAAAGAAAACAGATAAACTGTACACCATCAAAATTTAGAACTTTTGCTCACTGAAAGACACCATTTGGAAAAAAAAATGGTAAGCCACATACTGAGAGAAAGTAGTCATCACACGTGTATCAGACAAAGGATATATAACCAGAATATATAAAGAACTCTTGGGGCACCTGGGTGGTTCAGTTAGTCAAGCATCCAACTTCAGCTCAGGTCATGATCTCGTGGTTCGTGAGTTTGAGCCCCACGTCAGGCTCTGTGCTGACAGCTTGGAGTCTGGAACCTGTTTTGGATTTTGTGTCTCCCTCTCTCTCTCTCTGCCCCTCCCCTGCTAGTGATCTGTCTCTCTCTCAAAAATAAACATTAAAAAAATTTTTAAAAAAGAACTCTTAACCCTTAATAATAAATAATAAATAATAATAAGTAATAAATAAATAATAAATAATAAAAAGACAATACAATTTTAAAAATAAATATTTGAACAGTCATTTTAGAAAAGAGCACATATGACCAAAAAGTACATGAAAAGGTGTTCAATATTATTAGTTATCAGGGAAATGCAAATTAAAATCATAATGAGATATCAGTGGCTAAAATTAGTTCTTAAAAATCAAACCTACACCTACCATCTGACCCAGCCATAACATTTCTAGCTATTTAACCAAAGGATGCAAACATTTATGTCCACAAAACATTTATACAAAAATGTTTGCAGCAGCTTTAGTTGTAACAGCCAAAAACTGAAATAAATATAAATGTCCATGTATACAAAGAATCAAAGGAATTTGTATGCCCATTCTATAGAACACTGAAAAGCAATAAAAAGGAATGAACTACTGATGCACACAATAGCATAGAAAAAAATCTCAAAACTGTAATACTGAGTAAAAGAAGCCATATTTTTTGAAGTATATTACTTTTATATAAAATTCTAGAACTAATTTATAGATTCAGAAATCAGTTAAGTGATTCGAGACAAGAGGATGGTGAAGGGAAAGATGAATTACAGAAGGGCCTAAGTAAACTTTTGGTTGTAATGTAAATGCCTCATTATCTTATGATTATTTCATACATATATGCATACATAGATACACCTGTAAGTGTACACACACATACACACATATGTATATACACACATATGCATGTGTATATATGTATGAATTGACTAATTTCTATATTTTAAATACAGTCAAATCTTGTTATTCTTGGTAGATATGTTCTATACAGTCATCACAAACATTGAATGAATGAGAGAGTATGCAACTTCCGCTCTTGGGGAAATAAAGATTAAGTTCCTGTGAGCCTCTGGTCAAAACATATTTGTCAAACAAGACGCCATTTGCATTATAGAGGTTTATTTGTCAACATTCTTGTAAAATAAGCCTGTCCCCTCAGAACTGAAATCTGCTCTTCCACATTATCCTTTTCCCTTATAACACTTACAAGTGTTATACACTTTCCCGTATAACACTTTTACAAGTCTTCCACAGCCTCCTCATCTGCAGAACTTACCTCATACAGGAGTTTAACATTTTTCACGTGTTGAAATGAATTTCTAGCCCCACGATGGAGCCACTTCTTCCCATATGAAACACGTTAGCAGTTAGCAAACTGAAACTTAGGTAAACACTCCTCCATTAAACCAGAAACACAGTATAACCAGTCAGCCAGTCCCCAAACGCCAGCCAACTCTGGGCTCTATACTTAACTTCCTTGTTTCTTGATATCCATGACAAGATCAGATAGGCAAGCCCAGTCAATCAATTTAAGCTGAGTACTTCCTTTGTTTCCCGCTTGCCTGTTTTACAAAAGCTTGAAACCCTTTTCCCTTACTTTGAAGTTGTCTGAACTTCTAAGAGTGTAAAGTGCCACTCCATGAAGCGTTAAATAATGTTTGTTTATGCCACTTAAATTGTCTTCTTTAATCATTTCAACACATGATATCACCTTTTGAAACATGGAAGCAAGCCAGCACTAGTCAAGGAGGGTTTAACATTTTCCTGACATAAATTTCTTTGGCTTTCAGCCTCGCCATAGTTTTTTTCACTCAGCCATACTCTCATGAGTCCACAAGTTTAGCTACTTTTCCATATTTTCCATAGCTTCATCTGTAGGTATTACTTTAGTACTTTCTGGAGCAGCCTCACATACAGATTGACAAATTTCCTTTTTGGGATGTATCATACTGTTGATTCATTAACAGTGAACTCAGAGCCAGAAACACTAGAACTCATGCCTCAACAAACCTTAATCTCAACTACATATTTTCTTGGTCAGGCACATCACAACATTCTTACGCTTAGGACCACTAGATAGCACTTCAGCATTTGGCTTGAGAGACCATTTTAAACAGCAAAATCACTAACAAAAAGCACAAAAATATGAGCAATATGTTACGGATAGACCCACCAAAAGGGCATTTATGATAGGAAAGGCGAAACATAACGACAGAGCAAATTTTTCAAGTGTTGTTCGGTTCTCTACCTGTCAGAATGACTGCTAAAGTGCCATGAACATTGATTTGGGGGTAACAACAAGTTTTAGCAAGCAGGTGAATTCACAAATATGGGATTGCAAATAAGCATCAACTGTATGTAGTTTGCTGTACTTCAGTTATACTCCAATAAAATTGTGAAGAAAATTATTGATCCATGTTCAAATGAATGAATGAAGGAGCTTAAGTGAGTTGCAGAACAAAGCCTTCAATTACAGAGGCGTCCAATAGCTGGTCTGAGATGCTGGGGAAATACACGGTGACCTCTGTGCCATTCCTTCTGTGCCATCTGCAGGACTAAAACCACACCTGACAACTGACAGTAGCATCGGCTGCCAGCTTGGTGACCCTAATACCTTACTGTAGTCATATCTACACTTCAGGAACAAAACATGTAGAAAAAAATGGAAAGAGGGGCCCCTGAGTTGCTCAGTTAGTTAAGTGTCTGATTCTTGGTTTCAGCTCAGGTCATAATCTTATGGCTTGTGAGTTTGGGCCCTGCATCTGGCTCCATACTGATAGCCCAGGAAATGCTTGGGATTCTCTCCCTCTCTCTCTCTCTCTCTCTCTCTCTTTCTCTATCTCTGCCCATCCCCCACTCATGCTCCTGCGAGCACACTCTCTCTCTCTCCCTCTCTCTCAAAATAAATAAATATACCTAGAAAATTTGTTTTTAAACAATAGAAATAATATCAGACCTTCTTCCAACACAGTTTATACATGTGTCTCCCCTGCTCTGAAGAGGGAACCAGAACATTTTCTCTCTGGAGGCTTTTTACAGGTCTACTCATTCCCAAGTTTCTAACAACCACCGTGACCTAAAAGAAGTCTGCACATTTTTCTGGTATAAAATTAGTACATTGAGGGTGTCACTGGAATGACTCTTGTGCAGGCAATTTAGAGACTACAGCTCACTCAGTTCTAAATCATGTCTCTTTCCAAGTTTAGTTAGCATACATGCCACCAAGTAACTTAAAAAAGAAAAATTTCAGAATCTCCCTACAAACAACGAATATTGCCACTATTTCTTAAATGTGTCACTGGCCTACTGTTGCTAAGCTACTCATTTTAAGATTCTTTCTCCACATTTTGTTTTAAATTATTCTTCATCATTTTTATCCATAGATCACATTTATCTAAATGTGAACTGCTTTATCTATGTTTAGTTGTTTTAATATGTCTAACAGTTGTTTTAGCTGTTTACTTTTTTTCAAGCTGGAATGTCAACCTCTATGCTGCTGTCTTTGTGACAATTTTTTTTTCTCTGTTTCTGCCTCTCTGAGTATATGTATTTCTATCACTCTCCATGTTGTCCTCTTTTTTTTCTCTGATTACTGTCATTCTGTGTCATTATTCATACTTGCAGGTATTTTTCTTTTTAAAAAAAATTTTTTTAAAGTTTGTTTGTTTGTTTGTTTGTTTAGAGTATGAACAGAGGAGGAGCAGAAAGAGAGAGGGGGAAAGACAGAATCCCAAGCAGGCTCCACGCTGTCAGCACAGAGCCTGACATGGGGCTCGAGCTCACGAACCATCAGATCTTGACCTGGGCAGGACCAAGAGTCGGACACTTAACCAACTGAGCCACCCAGGTGTCCCAGGTCTTTTTCTGTTTTTCTTCCTTTTTTTCTTCCTTTTTTTCTTTCTTTCTTTCTTTCTTTCTTTCTTTCTTTCTTTCTTTCTTTCTTTCTTCTTTCTTTCTTTTTTTTATATTTATTTATTTTTGAAAGTGAGAAAGAGACATAGTGTGAACAGGGGAGTGGCAGAGAGAAAGGGAGACAGAATCTGAAGCAGGCTCCAGGCTCTGAGCCATCAGCACAGAGCCCGATGCAGGGCTTGAACCTATGAACTGTGAGATCATGACCTGAGCCAAAGTTGGACACTTAACCAACTGAGCCGCCCAGGCGCCACCCCCCCCCCCCCCCCCACCGAGGTCTTTTTCTTAATCTGTCTTTCACTTTTGTCATTTCCTATAGCTTTTTTTCCTTTCATTGTTTCTTTTTCATTCTATTATCACGAGGACAACATAGTATAGAGGTTGAGAGTCTGGTCTCTGGAATCAGTCTTCTCAGGTTTAAGTACTGAGTTTGACACTAATTTATTAGCTATAATGAGTATGTTATCTAAACTTTCTAGGTTTTAGTTTTCTCATCTGTAAAGCGAGGATAACAATAACATCCTCCTCATACAGTTTTTGTGAGCTTTACATAATTCAGCCTTTAAAATCACTTTTAAAAGTGTCTACAGCATAGGGATCACTAATGCCATTTATTAAATAAATAGTAACTATAATTTATTATCAGAAATATTATTGAAATAGTATACTGACATGGAGACAATGATACTGAATTAAATGGAAACTGACTGGAATAGGCTAAATGGGGTTTGAAAAGAAAAGATTTGGGGCAGAACAACATTAGGGACTTGGGATAAAAACACCATTTATGTTATAGTCAGAGCTTTTACGGTCTTTCTGGTTCCTGTCAATGTGTTTACGAGTGAGGGAGAACCGATTCTCTTACATGAAGTGGTAAGAAACCAGAAAGCTCTAAGAAGACACAGGTCTGCATGGTTGAGAACAGCAGGTAGGACACTGATAGGGTTGGAAATAGGTAACAACTCAGAGATAAATACGATAAGCTTTTCAGGATAAGGTGAAGGGGAGAATGAAGTTTGTCTGGGTTCCATCAGGTCCAGGATGGGAGCCTACTAGAGGGCATTTTGAATATGGCAGAGACAGTGTCAGGCTCAGGATGAGAAGGCAGAGTGATTTTAATATGGTAGATACACACATATTATAGACATGTATACATACATACTACAGAGGTACTGCATTATCATGGTGCCCCTGAAAAGAGGTGTTTATGTGTATGAACCATTTTTCTTTGTGTATAGTACTTTTTAACAAAATGAAATAAAAAGCACCAAAAGAATAAATGTTGAAAATAATTCCATCCTGAAAAGAAACCTTCTACCTCAGTGATCCAGCTTAAAAGAGTTCTGATAATCTGTAACCATTAGTTACAAAACAATTGTGCTAGTTGACTGTGGCTCTGGGGACTTCTCACTGAAACACCAGTACAAGCTTGTCTTTGATCAGAATGCTGGGTCACACCAAGGGGCGCCTGGGTGGCTCAGTCAGTTGAGGGTCAGGCTTCCCATTAAATCATGATCTCAGGGTTTGTGAGTTCCAGCCCCGCATCGGGCTCTGTGCTGACAGCTCAGAGCCTGAAGCCAGTTTCAGATTCTGTGTCTCCCTCTCTTTCTGCTCCTCCCCTGCTTGTGCTCTGTCTCTCTCTCTCTCTCTCAAAAATAAATAAACATTAAAAAAAAATTTTTTTTAAGAATGCTGGGTTACTCCAAAAAGTAAGGTAATATCCAGGGGTGCCTGGGTGGCTCAGTCGGTTAAGCATCCAACTTCAGCTCAGGTCATGATCTCTTTGAGCCCTGCATTAGGCTCTGTGCTGACAGCTGGGAGTCTGGAGATTGCTTCAGAATGTCTCTCCCTCTCTCTCTGTTCCTCCCCTGCTCATGCTCTTTCTTTCTCTGTCTCTCAAAAATAAATAAGCATTAAAAAAAAATTAAGTAAGGTAATATTCATTTTTATGTAACTGGTTTATTTCCTTTGCCATAATATTTTTGTTAAACCCTGAACCCAATGTTCACCTTTCAGAAATCACTACCTCATCCAACCATTCTTTCAGCAAGCCTATAATGAGCTCTTTCTATGCGTAGGGCATAGTCTTGTGTGCTAGTGAAAAACAATGCAAAATTTTTCTGACCTCAGGAGTCCTAGTTTGGAAGGTTCACACACAAGAAGGAAATTACAATAGAAAGTGATGACTATTAAAAAGATCAGGTGTAAGTACCATAGGCACATCAAGGACATTGCACTTAACTAGGCTAAGAATGCTTCTGAAATAAATGGCAATTTCCATTCACATATCACCCTATCTACTATGATTTTCTAAACCATATATAATTGGAATTTCTTTACTAGGATATATTTATTCTCTCAAGTTGTTCAGAATCACACTGGTTTGTTTTGCTTTGTTTTTTGAGGGTTTTTTTCAACTTTATTCACTAGGTTCATTTTATATTGTATCGACTTATCAAAGCTGAAACCATCTTTCCCAGAATTTCTTTCATTGTATGGTTGGCTACAGGAGAAATTTATATGAGACTCAAGTGGAGAGGAAACAACAGGCATTGTCCTCTGAAAGGTCCATGTAGGGTACCAGGGGTTGCTGTAGCTCCCACACCTTGTTGCTGATCTGCTGGCCCATCTTGCAGGTGTGAGGCAATAGCCAAGCCTGCAACCAAATCCAGATAATATTGAATTTTACCTGCACCCTCCACTCCCCAAAACAGAGATGGTTACTAAACCTCCTCCCCCTAAAAATCGCTTGTGTTCCAGAGAAATAAGCTTACTGCAAAGAACTGTCCTTACCCTATGACCTAGGTGAGACTTCTAGATGTTTCCCTTGTCTACCTATCACAAGGCCAGACACAGAACCTTGTGTCATAAATGATTAGCTAAACTGCTTGTTTCCACTGATCATTGGGAACAAAATGCTTGCTAACCAAACTTTGATTAAACCTCTCTCCTTCCTCAGGTCCCTCAACTGTGTTCAACATACAAATGTGCATTAACAGCCACTTCTGAGAATAAGCTGGCCTCAGAGTGAAACAGTGTATGATCTACTGTCTGCCACACTTTCATCCCACCTCCCCACATCCTTTTCTTTCTAGCCCTGTTTACTCTTCTGTATAAAAGAAAAACCTTTCTGCCTAACCTTTGAGATACCTGAGGTCTTACAGTCACAGCTTTCTCCCTAGTGCAGATGTCCCTTCCCTCCTCCTTCCCTTCCCCCTTGCAATAATTCTTTTGTCAAATAAAAACTACACCAGACAAAGTTAAATAGGCAAGGAAGAATTTATCCAAGATATTGCAATAGGGGAAAGAGACTGAATCCAACTCTGCTAAAACAAAGGGCAGAAGAGTTTTCAGGTGCTGGAGTGAGCTAGTAGAAAAGTACTGTAGGCCATTGACAGGGAGGTTGATCAATGGAATGTGTCCAGCACATTGAGTTATTCTTGAGTTTGCTTTTTTTTTTTCTTTTTCTTTCTGTGTCTATGCCATCAGTGTGCACTAATTGGTGCCCACTGAAGTCAGGATCCTACTCTCCCATAAAGACTGGGACAGAGAAGTGCTATCTCCTTCAATGTTTACATGTCAGAGAGATGGTCCTCCATCTTTGAGAAGGTCATTTCCAGGGTGACAAAACTGGCAAGAGATTGGGAGAAGAATTACATATATTTCTGAGAAGTAGAAAAAAGAGTTTATAATTCCAAGTTTTTGAAAGTGAGGGTTTTAAGAAAAAGAGGTCAGAGACCTATCATCAGGAAGAAAACTGTCTCAAATTTAGTCCAGCTGATGGAAATGTTAAGGTCTTTTTGGTTACTTTCAAATAAAGTCTCTCCTTACTAAATCTAAACTAAATCTGTTTTTTTATTCGACCCTCCTTCCACTTCTGAGGGACCTACTCCTTCAGCTTCTGTGAATCCTGATTCAGCCAGGTGAGTAGTGCTGTGGTGAAAAGCTCCAGCGTCTCCTGAAGGTCACTCAAGGCTGGAAGCAATGAGGGTCAAATGTGGGTTCTAGCTTGTTTTCATGGATTCTAGTCTGCCCTCTTTCTCCCCATTCACAGTCAGCCTGTTGACCAACATGTAATTTCGGGCCCTCCTCCAAGAACAGAGACAACAGCCTTCCAGAGATTTTTCACCAGCTCCCACAACAGTAGAAGTCTTAGTAATACAATTTATCCTTCTTATTCATTTTATTCATAGTGGTTCTGACTCTGTGACCGAATCCTCCCTGATATACTACCTCAGCAAATAAGAATGCAATGAGGTACAACTTCTAATTTCCACCTAAAATTATGTTTTTAAAACCATTAATATCCCTGATATGACAGCAACAGCTTTTTTTGCACTATAAATATATGCAAAATAAAGGAAAAATATATTAGCTCCTTATAATTAGATAATCTTTTTCTATTTCCAACTGTTTTTGCAATTCTTTTCTATAAATTCCTCAGCCAAATTAACAAGTGTTCTATTTAGAAGAAAATAAAACTCAACCTTTCATAAATATTCTTCCCCATTAGTAAATATTCCACCCCACTGCCACCCACCCCCTATTCCTCTTGAAAAGAAATCCTCTACTTCAGTCATCTGCCTTAAAAAATTCTGATAATCTGTAACTCTTGGTTACAAAATAATTGTACTTGTTGACTGTGCTTCTGGTGCCTTCTCACTGATGTACTTAAAGTGTCAGTGTTACCTAGTCTTTTGATCTGAATATTGATTTCCATCCACCACACACCCCCTAACTTGGGGTTAAGACTTCAACATATCTTTTTGGGAGGACATTATTCAACACGTAACATCAGACAAGCAGAGATGAAGAAGAGAGTATTCCATATAGAGGAAAAAGCAGGTATAAAGCACCTGATTTTGAGAATCTTATTTAAGATTATTTGAGAATCTTATTTAAAACCAGCAAACATTTTCTCATGTGACTTCAGGAGAAGAGAGATGGAGAAGGGCCTGCGAGATTGATCAGAGCAGAGCATGTAGGTCAATGAAAGCCAAAGTAAGGTGTAAGAAGGAAAGTGACATGATCTAACTTCTATTTTTAAAATATCAGAATGGATTAGAATAGATTACAAGGAGCAGGATATATAAAAATTAAAAAAAAAACCTGTAAAATAAAAGGTACTAGAAAGAACCAAAGGAAGATGAAGCAAATTAAGTTAAAACTCAAACAGAAGAGTAGAGGAAAATATTTATAGCATATACAGTAGACACAGTTACTATACTGATATACATAAAAGTCATAAAAAAGATGAATAATCTAATGGAAATAAGTAAAAAATATGAACTGACAATTCACAGATGAAATATGAATATGGTTAATTATGTGTGAAAATGGGTTTGACGCTACTAGTATTTGGAAAAAATACAAGCAAGGAGTTTAGTTTGCTCATCCATCAAATTAAAATAAAAAGGTTGATAAAATTAAATATTACTGAGGGTGAAATGAAATAGTTACTATCATATACTACTATTGGGAATGTAGCTATATATAAATGCTTTAAAATTAAAAATTCACTTGCTTTGCATCTACTCTACAGAATATATTCTCAAAGAGGCATGTACACTGATGTTTAGTATAGTGTTATTATTTATACATATTGCATATATATTTATATATAAAAGTTATATATGAAAACAAACCTATATTAAAGAATACTCAAACAATAGTATGTTGTCTCTATGGGTACACATTCATAGTAGAAACACATAGAAAAAGGTCTAAAGGTCTAAAAAAACCAAACCAAACTGGTTATAATAGCTATCTCTGCATGAACTGCAAAATTGGTGAATCAAAGAAAAATAACCTTATCTTATTGTTTCAATTTTTAAATCAGTAAATTCATTCTTCACAGGCACAATGTAACAGAATAGTTACAAGTACAGGCTCTGGAGCCAGAATGCCTGGTTTTATTTATTTATTTATTTTGAAGTTTATTTATTTATTTTGAGAGAGAAAGAGCCAGTAGAGGAGCGGCAGAGAGAGAGGGAGAGAGAAAATCCCAAGCAGGCTCCACGCTATCGGCTCAGAGCCCGATGTGGGGCTTGATCTCACAAACACAAGATCACGACTTGAGCAGAGATCAAGAGTAGGACATTCAACCAACTGAGCCACCCACGTGCCCACAGAATGCCTGGTTTTAAATTCCAACTTTGCCATTTACATATGTATGACCTTGGGCAAGTTTCTTAACCTCTTTGCTCCTTTGCTTTTTTATTTGTAAAATAAAGGTAAAATCTGCATCTACTTATACATTTTGGATATTTGATGATTAACTGAGTTAAAATGTTATACAACCCTAGTACATAATACTTGTTGATTCTTATAACTTGCATAATCTAAAATATTTTAAAAGTTCAATGTGATCCCAAGGAAAGAGATTACTAAAAATTTTGGAAAAGTTTGGAGAAATAAATACAAGCCTACATTATCTTATTGTATTATTTCAGAGGAAGTTATTTTACTTCATTTGAATGGTAAGAGAAACTTTAAAAATGGGGAACTTTAAATCCAGATTTAGATAAGTTCATGTGAGAAAACATGCATCAGTGAAGAAAATATCCCTGGTTGGATTAAGGAGTTCAGTTAAGGATGTTGTGGGAAAAGAGCATGAAGCATGAAAGGCTTTGATTCAATGCTTAAGAGTTTGAACTTTATCTCTGTAGCAAAGAAGAGTCCTTGATGCTTTTTGAGCAGAGAAATGATATGGTATGTTAGCTATTTTAGGTTGACTTTTCTATTCTTGGTATATAGGATTGTGCAGGAAAAACCAAAGCCAAGCAGGTTTGTTATGGCTATAGCAATAGTTTGTATGATGGTGAGGATGTGAACTAAAATGGTTGGGGGGGGAAGACCTGAGAATCCCTTGGTTTCCAGAAATACTATACCTTAAACCCAGTGGAAGTTTCCAGCTTTAGAAAATAAAAACATGGGAAAACCAGTTAAATTTGCATTTTGGATAAATAACAAATCATTATTTAATGTAAATATGTCCCAAATATCGCATTTATCATTTCCCTGAAATCCAAATTTAACTGGACAACTTGTATTTTATCCAGCAATCCTATCCTCAATAGCCAATTTTATCTTTAAAATCAGGATTAATCACTCTACAAAGTACTTAAAGTCTTGTTTGTTCAATGATGTGAGAAGACAGAAGGGGCTACACAGCAGTGAGAACTTCTTGTTCAATTAAGACAGGGAAAGTAAAGGGACACCATGAAAAACTGCTTTTATTTTTCTCCTTTTCCTGCTTCTATTATCACTAGGACCTACACCCTTACCTTATAGAACATGGAATGTATGTCCTCCTTGTAAAGGTCAAGGAGTTAATGATTTCTTTGGAGACTTCCAACACAACAGACAACATCTATGGATTGACTGGGTAGGGTCATCATGAATGTTTTTCATGGACACTGAGTCATCAAGACCCCTGGCTATAGGGTATAAGTGACTTATGGAGAACACCTGAAACTCCTTTTTGTTCCTGAATACCTGAGAAGACATGTGCACCAGATCATCATTCTCAATAAAAACCTCACTTTCACCTCTCAATAAAAATGCTCATTCTTCTTTCCCTTATGAGTCTCCTAAACACTCTGTCTATATCTATACTCTCTCTATATCTTTTATACACTCTTTTCTCATTTTCTCTTGGCTCACGTTTGATTTCTATCCTGTGTGAAGCCAAGGGCATTCTTGACTGGTCCTGTGAGAACTGCTCTAGCTCCTCAGACCCAGCTAGCCTGCATCACAATGGGAATGTCATTATGTCTTCTAGTGAAAACATTCCTCTTCATATTTAACACATCAGAGCCCAAAGCCATGAGAACAGAACACAAAATGCTTATGAACAGGTTATTAGTGAAAGGAGATGCCTCTACTCCCATAGCACACCAGTCACTGGTTCTGAGTATATAGGGCATCTTTTGGATTGTACAACAATATTGCAATTTCTTATCATCCAACTAAGACTGTTACTGTGTCTTTAATAGGCTATTCCATTCTTCCATTAAAGCATTCTTCCATTCATTAAGCCATTCTTCTATTATAATGGATGATTTGGTTCATGGTAAACCCTGTATATCCTCTGGGCTGAAGCTCATTTATCACCACTTTTCCTATAAAAATGTTACTTTGTCAGACATGGCAGCAAACACAGCATTTAGAAAGTCAACACATGGTGGTGCTGGCAGAAGCACTGTGGATAGGAAAGGCAAATCTATATTCAGACTTAGTTCAATTCCAAAGAGAACATATGATTGCTTCCCTCAAAATGGAAGAGGTCAAATGTAATCAACTGCCATCTGGAGACTGGCTGACCTCCCAGGAAATAGTGTCATATCAAGAGCTCAGCACTGGCCTCTACCATTGGCAAGCTGGGCATTCATCAGTGGCAATAACCTTAGCTGACTTGGTGAACGGACATGCACTTTGTTTATCTATAGCTGACCCCTCTTCCTGTCATCATGAACATTATGGTAATGAGCTCATTGTGCAAGCACAAAGATAGCTGAGGGAAGGGGATGCTTGACATTCACAGAATGGGGTCACCTTGTTTACTTGAATATTGCAAGCCTCTATTGAGTCAATATCGTCTGGTGGGTATTTGTACCCTTTGGAACATCTTTACACTCTGAGAATTCCATCCTTATATCTCTTCACCATACTTGTTTGGCAACAATTTTCTAATTGCGTTTTTCCAGGACACCGATCACTTAGCCAAATTAGCACTTGCCCATAAACAGACCTCTGGCCACTGTTCCTTCAACATGAACTGAACATATAGGTGTTCAGCTCATTAGAAGTATTTCCATTCCATTCCATTCCATTCTTCCTATCCCCCAGTCCTTCCTGGCTATCCTTGAGTAGGACTGTAATGCCTATATTTCAGATTGTTGCCAATATAACATGTGAAACCTTCTGTAAATAAGGTCCTGATGTGCTATTTTTAGTCAGCTAATCATAGATAAACCCTCCATGAGGCCAGATGTGGAACTGGAAGAGATAGGTTGCACTGTAGCTGTAGCAAGTGCCTTGGAAATTACAGTGATTTACTCACACTTATGCCAGCAGGACACGTTTCCATTTGCTGATGGAGTACTACTGTATAAGTCTGACATTAGAGCTTGGTGGATCACATAATGAATTAGTTTTCTCCTGCTATATACAAATTACCACAAATTCAGTGACTTAAACTGATGTACATTGATTAGCCCATAGTTCCAGAGGTCAGAAGTCTGGCACTGCATAAATGGATTCTCTGCTCAGGGTCTCATAATGCTTCAATCAAGGCAGGGCTGTATTTCTTTCTGGATGATCTAGGTAAGAATTTGCTTCCATGAACATTCATATGTTGGCAGAATTCAGTTTCTTAAGGTTATAAAACTGCAGTCACCATTTCTTTGACATGTGACCCTTTATCTTCAACAATAATGTATCATAATCCCTTTCATGCTTCAGAATCTTGCTACCATTTGGTAATCACATCTATTTTTCACCTGGTTGAGTACTGCCACTCCCATCAAGATTAAATTCAGTCTGCCTTGCAGTTAGATATGACCATGTGACTAAATTATGGCTCACAGAATGGGACCCAAATGACCTAAGCTATTTCCTGACTTGAACCCTGTTAAATCCCATCAAGCTCCTGTTAACCCATTTCAGTGGTGGCATATAATACTAATGGCAATCCCCAGCTTACTGAATAAACTACTACAGGGAATTTAAAGGATGCTGAGATTCCCTCAGAAATATATTTCTCAGTGCTGTTATAAAGGGAGTATCTTCAGATCTCTTGTGGGATATAATGAGGTAGAAAGTGATTGTGTTGCATATGATAAATCCAGTCCAATTTTCCTTTACCACTGAGTCTTTGGATTCCTTTCTTTGTACTTTACCAAAGAAATTTGAAATCTTGACTTAATTTAATGTAGGTCATAATTTATTCCAGACTTCGGTCAACCAACCAAGAAAGCAATATGATTCACTACTCATTCCTTCATTTAAAACATGGAATCTATTAAGTCTACGAAAAATGAACCCATATAAGTAAATTCAGCCCAGTCCAATGTTATGCTCTTTTCTCTTTGGTTAAATCCTTTTATAATTGATCCTCCACATATACTTTCTGGGATTTTATTGATAGGAATGAATAAAATTTTGCAATTATTTAGATTTGAGAATCATCTTCCCCCAGATCACCCATTACACTAATACCCCTTAGGTGTTCTGGGACCCTTTGTTATACATTTGAAGGCCAGTAGGATTGGTGGAATGTCTTCAGGGGTATTAACATCCTTTTGAAAGTTGCTTCCCTTAGGTGAGTTTATAACAGGGTACTTCTGGTGTGGAGAGAGGCTCAGTGAAATTTGAGTGGTCAAGGTTATCTGAATATATACATACATTCCTGTTCTAATTCCTGAGAGGCCCACCCTTTCTCAGCCACTTCTTTAACATGAGATCCAGGTAGCCAAGTAAATTAACTATGCTGTAATTCTGCTTCCCACAGGATAAATTTGAGACAGATTATAGGCCCCATTGGCCCTATTAAGATTATAAAAGATAAGAAATTCTTTTAGGACATTCATTAAGACTTTCTGGTTCTCCTGTTAATTGTGGCTTGAGTTGAGAATCTAAGATCTTAATTTTTTTTCTTTTGCTTCTATAGGTTCTGTGGTACATTTAAAAGCTGCCATCCCTCCCTCCTTTTTATAATGATTACATATTTTTTAATGTAACTCTAGTTGCTATACTAGAAATAACCCAAATTCTCAGGGGCTTAATGTGATAAAGTCTTTTCTTTTCACATTCCAGTCCTATAAAAGTTTATAGTTACATAGCCTTCCATGCAGTCATTCAATTGACTCAGATCTTTCACTTATTTATTCCTTGAAAGGCTCTAATAATAATAATAATAATAATAATAATAATAATAATTCAAATTGGAAAAGAAAACATAAGATTTATGCAGAGTTCCATAGATCAAGTCAGGAAATAGCTTAGGTCATTTGGGTCCCATTCTATGAGCCAGAATTTAGTCACATGGTCACATCTAACCGCAAGGCAGACTGAATTTAATCTAGTTGTGTGTTCAAGAGGAACTTGTTTTGATAAACACACAACTTACTGCTACTCTCTACCTTCTATTCTCATAAAAATATCAAGTAAATGTTTTTTATAAATATCACTCTTATTTTCATACATCGTACTCATTCATCTTCTCCCTGAACGCTCATCCATTTGTGCACTTAAGTTCAATGTCCAAAAACTACAAGTGATGTACGTTTCTTGCCATCCGGTTCAGATGCATCTTTCTATGACCCAGCAACCTAGGTTGACATGTTATCCTCTTAACACCCTCAAAATACTCAGTAGTGGAGTAGGAAAAGAAGACCCCAGTAAAATCTCCCGTATGGGAAAGAGGGACTGGATTACATAAAGCAGTCACTAGTCTATAGAAAGGATAAAATCCTGTTGGGCAGGCACTGCAAAGTCCCCACACCTGGGAACAGGGGACTATTCCATTCATATTGTAAATCTTTTTCTTCTGGAAAGAATAGTTCTTTGAGAACTCTGTTTTGGCCTTATTTGAAGTATTTCCTTGTTGAATGTCCATTATCTAACTAAGTATGAAAAATGTCTGCCTTCCTTGGGAGCTGAACAAATTTTGCAGTCACTCTGGATCCCAGGGCTTTTTCAGTTATGTTTTTTTAAAGATCACCAAATATTAACAAATTCTGTCCTTTTAAGCTGGTGGTTCTTTTCTATTTGTTGCTCATCAAATCCTTACCCCTCTACCGCACCCCCAAAAACTACATGCAAAATTGTTTTCTAGATTACCTCTTAAAGCTTGACTATTTCATTGCTTCCTCATCCCACCTCTCTCTTTCTCACAGTATAAATGATGTTATTGAGGCTACCTGAAACAATAGGATTAGGTAAGGGAAAAAAATTTTTTATTATTATTTTTTTAATCTTTATTTTTAAGAGAGAGACAGAGTGTGAATGGGAGAGGGGCACAGAGAGAGGGAGGCACAGAGTCTGAAGCAGGCTCCAGGCCCTGAACTGTCAGCAAAGAGCCTGATGCAGGGCTTGAACCCACAAACTGTGAGATCATGACCTGAGCTGAAGTCAGATGCTTAATTGACTGAGCCAACCAGGTGCCCCTCTTCTCCCTTTGAACCTGGATTATATGTTCTTTAACAGTACAATATATTACAAGTGACCCCCATATAATATCCAAATCTAGATCATAAGAATCCATAACACTTATGCCCAATTCATGTAGGATAGTTACTATGAGGGAAGCCAGATGCCATGTAAAAACTCTATACCAAGAGTACTATGCTGGAGAGGCCCGTTGGCAGCTAGCATCAACTGCAGGCCAGGTAAATGAGTCTTATTGGAATTCAATCTATTTGAACTTTCATGATACCTAATTGCAACCGTAAAAGAGACCCTCAAGCAAACCTTTGTAGTCAGACCTCCTTAAATTTCTGACATATAAAACTGTGGACAAAATAAAATGGTTGTTTTAAGTGCTATATTCAGGGATCATTTTTACTGAGTAATAGTAACCAGAACAGTAAGAATTATGTATTTATGAAATTTCTGGAAAAAATTTCTTCTTCCACACATGCAAAATTAACTGCCATAGACATTTCTCTTCCACCATAAAAAAAAAGAAAAAGAAAAAAGAAAAAAAGAAACTTAGAAGATCAGACAAAATACATGAAGCTTTTGTTTGTAGGCATTGGAAAACAGGCAGCAAAGTACTGTGATCACTGAAAGAAGGATAACCAATGAGGTAGACTCTAAGATTGACCAAGCTTACTCTATGGAGGCAGTTTCCAGCCTGCAGATCACAAAGGGCAACGCAAATGTAGCCCAGTGTCCTCACAGAATTGAAGAGAGAAGAGCCAGTGAACAGAGTTCAGCATGGTTAAGGCAGCTAGCATTTGTAGAACAGAATAATGTAATGAAGGGAGCTACTTAGAGAAAGAGTCCTAGAAATCTATAGTCTTTGTTGAGTACTAATCTGGATAAGCATAGGCTGAAATTCCATGTGACCAAGGAATAAAATACTGGAAACCATTTAGTAGGTAAATAATAGCTGGGGTTCACAAAAGGACTGAAGTGGTTCATAAACCAACTATCTGAAGTGGTAAAATTTATAATATTCATCAACCAATAAAATCTTGTCAGGAATTAAAAGAAGCAGAAAAATATGGCCTATAACCAGTGAAACAATTAATAAAAGCAGAACAAGAAACGACAGTGATTAAAGGCTTAAAAAAAAACATAAAATCACAAACATGCACAGGGATGGAAAAGAAACATGAATGTGACAGAAAAATAAAAAGAAGCTATAAAAAAAGAGTGGGATGGAACTTATACAAATAAAAAATACAATATTTTAACTAAACAAATATCAGATTAACATCATATTAGACACTTAAGAAAAGATCAATAAATTTGAAGGTGTAGCAATAAAATTACTCAAAATAAAGCCCATAGAGAAAAAGAAGTCTGAATAGCACACCAGTGATCTCTGTCCAACAGAAAAATATTAAGCTGCTAAACATGTGTGTAACTGGAGTTTCAGAAAAAAATAAGGATGTGAGTAAAAAAAAATTTTTTTAAGGAAATAACTCCCATAATATCAAAGTCAATGAAAATTCTAACCATAGAGATTGAAGAAGCTCAGCAACCCTGAGCAGAATAAATACAATAAAACATCATAATGAAACTGCTAAAAAAAATATCAGTGACATAGAGAAAACCTTTAAAGTGGCTGCAGGACAGGAAAGACACATTGCATTAAAAAAGAAAAGCTAAGAACAAGAGCTGGCTTCTTGTAATGGTCTAGGGAAGACACAAGGAAATTAATTTACATCTGTAAACTGTTAAAAGAAAAAAAAAACTATCAATGATAAGTTTATACCCAGAGAAAATGTGTTTTAAAGTTGAAGGCAAAAACAATTCTACACACAAAATTATCTGATAGAACTCATCACTAGCAGAAACTGTACTGAAAGAAATCATAAAAAAAAGTTATTCTAACAAAAGAAAAATGATTCCAAAGATAAATCTGAATCTACACAAAAAATGATGAATGCAAGAAATTTTAACTATGTGGGTAAATACTAAAGCCATTTTTCTCAATTTTTAATATTTTAAGATGATAATGATGTATAGCAAATGTAAGAATGTTTGTCAGGATTAGAACATGAGTAGAAGTAAAGCACATGACAACATTATCAAAAAAGTCAAGAGGGGTCACACTATATGTGACCTGGTTTGGTATTATTTGACTATAGACTGTGATAAGTTAAAGATATATTACAAACCTGAGAGAAACCACTAAATAAATATATCACTAACATGCCCATAGTAGAGACAAATGAAACCAAAACAAATAATTAATCTGAAAAAAGACAGAAAAGAAGAAAAAGGAGAAGTAACAGAAGATGGAAAAATAGAAAACAAATACCTAGATTTTAGATTTATATCAAAACTACATGAACTTTAAGTGATCTAAATACGTTAATTAAAAGAGAAGAGAGTGTCAGAATAAATAAAATAGCAAGATGCAATTATATCCTATTAAAAGAATTCCACATTGAGGGGTGCCTGGGTGGCTCCATCGGTTAAGTGTCCGACTTCGGCTCAGGTCATGATCTCACAGTTCGTGAGTTCGAGCTCTGCATCGGGCTCTGTGCTGACAACTTGGAGCCTGAGGCCTGCTTCAGATTCTGTGACTCCCTCTTTCTCTGCCCCTCCCCTGCTCACACTCTGTCTCTGTCTCTCTCAAAAATAAATTTAAAAACGTTAGAAAAATTAAAAAATAAATAAATAAATAAAAGAATTCCACATTGAATACAGAGACTCAAATTTGTTACAAGTGAAAAGATGAAAAAATATATACCACACAAGCACTAATCAATAGAAAGCTAGAGCAGCTGTATTAATACCAGATAAGTAGACTTCAGAACAAAAAGATACAAAGGTACATCCTATAGTGAAAAAGATATAGTTCATTAAGAAGTCATAATAATCCTAAATGTCTATGCATCTAGTAACAAAATATCAAAATACATGAAACAAAAATGATGGAAGTTGAAGAATTAAAAGAAGACACAATTAGATCTGTGGGCTTCAATATTCCTCTCTTCATTCAATAAAACAAGTAGTGCCCCTGCCACAAATAAATTGGTAAGAACATGAATTTTAATAACATGAAAGAAATTGACATAATTGGCATTCTATTCAACAAAAGCTAAATACAATTTTTTCAAGTGTTTATAAAACATTCCCTAAGATTGATAATCTACTTTCATTTTTAAAAGTCTCTATACATTTAGAAGAATGAAAACAAGCAGAGTTTGTTTTCTAACAAAAAAAGATATCTGGAAAATCTCCAAATATTTGAAAATGAGAAACACGCATGTAAGTAACATACAAGTAAAAGAAAAAACTTAAAAGAGAAAACAGAAATATTTTGAAATGATGGAAAATGAAATACAATAGTTAAAAACTTAGAGATGCAGCTAAAGCACTGCTTAGAGGAAAATTTATAGCATTAAACATCAATATTAAAAAGGAAGAAATTTCACAAACCAAACATCTCATCTTCCACTTTAAAAAACTACAAATGAATATTAAGCCTAAAGTAGGCAGAAGGAAAAACATAAGGATAAGAATAGAAACTAATGACATAAAAAACAGATAAGCAGCAGAGAAAATCAACGAAGCCAAGCAATGTTTCTTTAAAATTCAAAATAATAAATAACCATTTATCTTAGGTCGAGATTTAAAAAAAAAAAGTCACCAATATTCAGACTGAAAAAAGTGACATCACTGTAAATACTACAGCCATGCAAAATAAAATAAATAAATAAAAGAATGTTACAAATAATTTTGTCAAAAAAATTAAGAATTCAGATAAAATGGACAAATTCAAAGATACGAATTTTCAAAGATCAATTATTATGTGTATTAGGTCTCTACACAATATATGGGTCTATATATGTTATAGAAATTGAATTTGTGATTTTAAAACTTCCCAAAAAGAAAATTCCAGGCTCATCCAGATAGGAAACAAAGTAAAACTTTCTTCATTCTCAGATGACATAATTGAGTCTGTCTTATACAGACTAAGAAATATACAAGACAACTACAAAAAGTCATTATAAATGTGTGTCGCAAGACTGTAGAACATAAGGTCAATACACTAAAATTGACTGCGTTTCTATTTTTTAGCATCCAAAAATTGACATTTTAAATCAAGAAAATAATACCACTTACAAATGGGATAATATTAAGTAATTTTATATTTGGCTTCTTTTGCCTATCATAATGTTTTAGCACTCCATATGTGTTGCTGAATTTATCAGTAATTTGTTCCCTTTTGCTACCGAATAGTACTGTTATGTAGCCAAAACAACATTTGTTCATTAATTTATCAGATGATGGGCATATGGGATGTTTTGAGTTTGGGGTTTTACTTTTACAAATGTAAAACTCTTTATGTAAATATATATGATTATCACTTATAGGTAAATACGTAGAAAAGAGATCTCTGGGTCATATAGTTAAGTCTACTATAAACTCTGTAATGTATTTCTAAGTGATTTTATAATTTGTTTGTGGCATTTTACATTCCCCCTAGCAATATGTAAAAGTTACAGTTGTTCCTCAATCTCACTAAAGCTTAATATTGCCAATCCTTCTCATTTTAGTTATTCTTATGGTTACCTAGTGGTATCTCAATGTACTTTTAATTTCATTTCACCAAAGATTAATTATTTTGAGCGTTTCATAATATTAAATAAAATATTAAATGACCACCAAAAAGAAAATTTAAAATATGACACAGCATTGTGTATGATTATTACAAACTATGTTAAAGGAAGCAGGGTAAATTTGTGGTCCATGCTATGATAATACTCAAGTAAAACTTTGTGACAATATGAATGGACCTAAAGGATTTTGTGCTAAGAGAAATAAGTCAGATAGAAAAAGACAACTACCACATGATTTCACTTGTTTGTGATATCTAAAAAAAAAAACAAAAACAAATGAACAAGCAAACAATAACAAAATAGAAAAAGATTTACAAATGCAGAGAACAAACTGTTAGTTGCCAGAGAGGGTGGGGGGAATGGACAAAATAAGTAAAGAAGATCAAGAGGAAAAAATTTCCATTTATGAAGTAAATAAGTCATAGGAATAAAAAGTACAGCACAGAGATTACAGTCACCAATATCGTTAAGAACTTTGTACAGTGGCAGATGGTAACTACACTTATTGTGGTGAGCACTGTGTGTAATACATGGAATTGTCAAATCACTGTTGTACACCTGAAATTAATTTAACATTGTATGTCAACTATACTTCAGTAAGAAATAATAATAAAATTTTTAAAAATTGCATGTGTTTCTGCATAAGAACGGGGATGAAATTAATTTCAATTAGTTGTTTTGCCAGGACTATAGTTACACAGCTTTTTACTTTTTCATATCATTTATATTTTCAAGGGTTGTAATGTGGTCATAATGTAGGTACAAGAGAGGGTGGGAAAGGGTGAATCTGATTCATGCAGGCTAACTATCCAAGGAATGTCTCAAGAATTAGGTAGCATATTTGATCAGACCTAAAAATGATGTGTTTGTTAGAGCTTGGATGTGTACCACTATGTTTTTGTGTCTCTAATCCTTCCAAAATGAAGATGAGGAAGACCCTCTTGCCAAGTAGACTGGGGACACCCCTGGGCCCTGAGGCCTTCCACCCAGCCCATCCCAAAGATGTCACAGTAGGCTCTTGTTCTCCTCCTGTGAAAGAATTCAAGGACAGACACAACACAGCGGGTGAGTCACACAAGCCAGAAAGATTATTACAGCGAAAGTACATGTTATGCCCAGAATTCATGATCCCAAAGACCACCAGGGAGCCGAGTC
The DNA here is from genome assembly GCF_027475565.1 of Acinonyx jubatus. Taxonomy (NCBI): domain Eukaryota; kingdom Metazoa; phylum Chordata; class Mammalia; order Carnivora; family Felidae; genus Acinonyx; species Acinonyx jubatus. The sequence goes on from NC_069382.1 coordinate 155,600,460, forward strand.
CAATGCAAAAGCAAAAGAGCCTTTATTCGAGCTAGCTCGAGCTCAATCCCCTACCTGCACCGACACAGCGGTGAGATACCGGGGAGAGAGAGCGAGTTTCAAAAGCACAAAGGTTTTATTGGGGTCTAGGGGCAGTTGGTGAGGTAATGGCTGTGGCCTCAGCCGATTGGCTGGGGAAGGGTCGGAGTCCTGTAACTCAAGGGGAGGAAGCATGGTCTGCCGGCGTAGGTCCGCCCCTTCATTACACTCTTGATTTGTGAGAGCAGGTAAGAGAGAGAGCTGCGTGCCCTGGGGTTTGGGTTTCTGTCTTTAATGGGCAGTTGTTAAGAAAGGGGAGGAATATTCATAACTTGAGACAGGGATTTCTTGCAAGCTGTTTCTTTCCTTACTTGGTCGCTGGTTTCCTGACATGGCAACCGCCACCCTGGGCCTGTCTGGTTGATCCAACTTCTTATGGCTTTGTTTTGGAGTGCTGCCAGGATGGGCTTCTGACTCCCAATAGCTGGCTATGACTTCCTCTTTTTTGACCTCCAGGCATCTTGTTAGAACCTAACTAACTGCCTCTAGCAACATCATTTACATTATAGAGCTGGCCCTAAATTAGCAGAAGCCTTAGAAAAACCTTGAGGCAGTTCATGGATGAAAAGAGTGGCAAGAAATGAGTAACTCAGAGGATCTTGCTCTCTGGTTTTCATTCCCACCTAAAACTCTTCTGAAGTCTTCAGGCCATAGACAGAACAAAAAGTCCAGAAAAACTTGTACAGCATTGACTAGTTTAATGAGTCTTATAAAACAAATGGATAATTGATTCCACACATCAGTTGGTGAAGTCTAAAAGGATGAGATGTTCACCTTTTTCCTTCTTAAGTTGCCTCACTGGTCAGAAGTGTTCCAGATTCAGAAGCAATCTATGTATTGCTTCTGAAATACATAGCAATACTATGAACATGTATTCATAGTATTGAAATTTGCTACATGTTTGAAATTTGCTACATTATTTTTTTTCCTTGTTTCATCTACTAGTCATCGGCCTACGTTGCACAGACTCCTATCACTTACTTGCATCTCCTGTTCATAGTTCTGTAGGCTTTTCTGTATCTCTTGGCTTTGTTTGGACTTGCTTTGAATCTATAAACATCCTCATATATAGTCCTAGGGGAAGTGTAACTTTGTTCAATCATACGTGATGAAGCACTTGTCATTTTCTTTTTTTTTTTTTTTAATTTTTTTTCAATGTTTATTTAGTTTTGGGACAGAGAGAGACGGAGCATGAACGGGGGAGGGGCAGAGAGAGAGAGAGACACAGAATCAGAAACAGGCTCCAGGCTCTGAGCCATCAGCCCAGAGCCTGACGCGGGGCTCGAACTCACGGACCGCGAGATCATGACCTGGCTGAAGTCGGACACTTAACCGACTGAGCCACCCAGGCGCCCCAGCACTTGTCATTTTCTAATGTACTCTTTTTTTAATACCTACCACTAAGCCAATCACTTTACATTGTTTTGCCATCTCTTTGCCTCCTTCCGTGCATTCTAAATCCTTTCATTTATTCTCTGTTCATTCCTCCAGCTCATTTTTTTAACTTCTCAGCTCAGTAATTGAAACTATGTGGCAAATTTCCTTAATTTTTTAATATCTCCTGTAAGTTGCACAGAAGTCCACTCGATCATGCACGTTTATTACATTTCTGTCATTTATTTCTGCCTTAATCCTATTCTTTGATTTTCTGCATTATTAATGTTGTTGTTATAGTTCTTTATCACTCTTCAAAAGAAGTTCTAATATTCCTTTCTCAATTCCTTTTCTTTCTCTCTGCCAATAATTTACCGAAACACTCATATTGGTGTGTGTGTGTTCTTTTTTTTTAATATTGATTTATTTTTGAGAGAGAGAGAGAGAGAGGAGAGAGAGAGCGCACATGAATGGGGGAGGGGGAGAGAGAGGGAGACACAGAATCTGAAGCAGGCTCCAGGCTCAGAGCTGTCAGTGCAGAGCCCGATGCGGGGCTTGAACTCACAAATTGCGAGATCATGACCTGAGCTGAAGTAGGATGTTTAAATGACTAATCCACCCAGGCACCCCTCATCTTGGTGTTTTGAAAGCCTACTTACATCAAAGATAACAAAACTTTATATTAATTAACTTTAATTTTAAAGATATGCCAAAGAAAGAAGACATCCAAATGGCTAACAGACACATGAAAAGATGCTCAACATCACTCATCATCAGAGAAATACAAATCAAAACCAAATTGAAATACAACCTGATGCCAGTAAGAATGGCTAAAATTAACAACTCAGGAAACAACACATGTTGGCAAGGATGTGGAGTAAGGGGAATGCAATTGGTGGGAATGCAAAATGGTGCAGCCAAACTGGAAAACAGTGTGGAGGTTTCTCAAAAAATTAAAAATAGAATTACCCTATGATCCAGCAATAGCTATACTAAGAATTTATCCAAAGGATACAAGAGTGCTGATTCATAGGGGTGCATGTACCTCAATGTTTATAGCAGTGCTATCTATAATAGCCAAATTATGTAAAGAGCCCAAATGTCCATCAACAGATGAATGGATAAAGAAGATGTGATATATATGTGTATATACACATATATACCATAGAATACTATTTGGCAATGAAAAAGAATGAAATCCTGCCATTTGCAACAACGTGGATGGAACTGGAGGGTATTTTGCTAAGTGAAATAAGTCAGTCAGAGAAAGACAGATATCATATAATTTCACTCATATGTGGAATTTGAGAAGCTTAACAGAAGACCATGGGGGAAGGGAAGGAAAAAATGTTTCAAACAGAGAGGGAGGCAAACCATAAGAAACTCTTAAATATAGAGAATAAACTGAGGGTTGATGGGGGTGGGGGGTGGAGAAAATGAGTGATGGGCATTGAGGAAGGCACTTGGGATGAGCACTGAATGTTGTATGTAAGTGATGAATCACAGGAATCTACTCCCGATTAGCTAACTGTATGTTAGCTAATAACAATAAATTATATATTAAAAATAAATAAATACATAAATACATAAATACATACATACATACATAAATGCCAAAGAGGAATCTTAAGTAGCCTAGAAGACTGGTGGATGGGAAAGACATTTCCAAAAGTTTGGAAAGATGATTTTCATAAATTTTGCTATAACTCTATAAGATTTTCACCTGAATTAATCATTTTTAATTCATATATGTACTTTTTATTTCAAGATTACTTCAGAATCCACATGCTTCCTAATCAGATCCCTCCATTAAGCCTAATGATAGTTGCTTGTCACTCATTCTTATAAATACAACACATCTACTTTATCTAGAATAAGGCTTCAAAACTTAGTTCTCTCCTCTGCATCACTGTAACTTGCTCCTATAGATTTCTCCTTTTCATATAAATTTCTTTACTTTTTATTTTTTGTGATTTGGGCATGGACATAAATTCTTGTCTTCTAGTCCTTCCAGCTAGAATACCATAAGGGCACATTTCAATACATAGTTTCTTACTCTTCAAAGTTATCCACATAAACCCCATAAATTCTTTAAAATTTTTAAATCCTTGTGTGTGTATGTGTGTGTGCATATGCACGCACGTTTAATAGCCATAGCTTCAAATGAACCTCTTTGTGACTAGATTTTTCTATTGAGAGTAGGATAGAGGAGAGAGTTGCCTGAGGAATTCAGCCCTATGGATCATGTTATTAAAATTTACCATTCAAATGGTAGCATAATGTAGGAAAAGAGAGGATAGTGAGGAAGGTTAAATTACTCCTCATCTTTAAGTTTGAATTAAAAGTGCTACAAAGTTCAATGACAGCTTTCATGAGAAGAAACAATAAATTTCATCCTATCAAAGTAGAGACTCAAACCTGAGATATTTGACATTCAAGAGATAAATCTTGACATTCAGAAGACAATAAATCTTGGTATCTTCATAAATGTGGAAATGGGACTACAGACTCAGTTTTTTTCAAACCTCACTTCCAAGGAAAAAGCACATTTTTCCTATATGTAGATTTCAAATTAATTACCTCTTCCACGTGTACAAAATTGGTTTTTATCTACTTTTTCATGAAGTGTAAAGTGTTTGGGACCTCAAGTCATTTATTTTAGTAGTGACAATGAACAGAAGCCCAAAGAGCACCTGAGTTCCACTTGGCTAAGTGTCTATATCAGTGAGAGGCTCTAGTGTCTCAACACATGGAGTTCAAATCTGTGCTTAATCCAAATAATAAGTTTTTGCATGACACAACCTTAGGGTCACTGGAGAATTGTTGAAATCTCAAATGTTAAATCCACCATTGTCAAAGGACTATTTGAAATACTGATTCAAACCTCCCTAATGTATGTGCTTTGTGCTGTAATTATGTGACAAATCAAACTCCTGGAACAATGTTTGGAAACTAAAAACTAAACTGTTTTTCCAATTAAAGTGAAAACTGGAAAATATTAAGGAAGAAGAAAATCCCTATTTTATTCTCTTTCCTGGTTCTCAAAACTATCATGAATTTCTTAATATTGTACAGTATAAAACTTGAAAAACTAAGAAATGAGTATGCACACTCATCCCCCCACCCCCAACTTCCAAAGTAAATCAAACCTATCCATTCTAGATTTTTAGGAGAGAAAATTCAGTCATGAAGATATTTAGAAATTAACCCAACTTGGCAGACAAAGATGAGCCATCAGATTTTCTGATTTCTGTTCAAGAGAAGAACCATCTGTCCTCAAGCCAACTATAATATGTGATCTGCATGTAGCTTCATCCAGACTAGCTATGTCTGTAATGTCACCCTATCATGGTAAACACCACTCTAAACTGCCTTTTCTGTCATTGTTAACACTTCTATCAGACACTTTGAAGACTGCTGTAGAAAAACATTTGTTGAACTTCTAGCTCACACAAATACTGTTGGGACCTGGGAAATGGTTTCACAGTTAAATATAGCGTTTCAAAAAGAAAAAAAAAGTCATTCATAAGAAATAAAAGCACGCTCTCTCTCTCACTCTCCTATTCCACCTCCATCTCTTTGTAGACCAATTCTGTGAAGTTTGGCTAAGGTAGTCTTTGTATTCATGCATAATGGCTCTAAGTAAAGTTCTCCTACAGTTTTTTTTTCCAAAACTTGGCTTCTTAAACGAAGCATTATATAATACAGGAGTAATGGAGGCTTTTGAAAGTAATTTGGGATTTAGGTTAAGAAATGGCAAAATTAAGATTTGAAAATTACATACTCATCATACCTGTTTTTAGCTCAGTTTTCTGGTCATGAATCTTTATTCTGCTTTTAAAAGAAAACCACATGTTGAGGAGAGATATGTATAAGACGCAAATTGAGTTTTATGTGGCCTCCTACTATACTTTGAAATATAGTTTCAGTGTATAAAATATGGCACTTGTGTGCCATTATTTTAAATTCACCCCCAAGATTACTGCCTACCCTTATGTCCAATTTTATTTAAATTAAGGATGATGAAAGTTCCCAACACCTATATTTTGTTTGGAAAAAGAATGGTAAAAGTTTGAGTGACTGCTGTTTGAAATAATTCATCTTCCCAAGTTACTAATGTATTATTAAGAAGTGGCTTATTCAGGGGGCACCTGGGTGGCTCAGTCGGTTGAGCGTCCAACTTCAGCTCAGGTCATGATCACGCAGTTTGTGAATTCGAGCCCCGCATCAGGCTCTGTGCTGACAGCTCAGAGCCTGGAGCCTGCTTCAGATTCTGTGTCTCCCTCTCTCTGACCCTTCCCTGCTCATGCTCTGTCTCTGTCTCTCAAAAATGAATAAACATTAAAAAATTAAAAAAAAAAAAGAAGTGGCTTATCCAGGAAATAAAGTAATATTTGCATTGTTGTTACTGAAGATTTGTTTGTTTCCAAACCCATGTGAAAATCTCAATCACTGGAGAATTCCTCAAAATGTAGATTTCAGGGCTTCAATTTCAGACATATGAAGAATCTCCAGAAATGGAGTGCTATCATTTGTGTTATCTTAAGATGCTCACCCAAATAATTCTGAAGTTCAGAAGGTTGGAGAACCACTTGACTACAATTTATTGGACAAAAATTTGAGGAGCTAATACTTACGGGTTTTCCATAGTAATAAGTATCAATAAGTATCAGTAATAAGTATGCATTCTACTATGAAGAAATAATTTGATATGCTTAAATGAAAACCGTTTTATATCTTTTTTTCTGATTCACGCATGCATTAAAACCTTAATAAGGTGAATTTTAAATATGTCTAATCTAGTAAATAAACTATGATCTCTAAAATGGAAGATGTAAAGCATAGGTTCAATGTTTGTAAGAACATATGCTGTGAACAATAAAAATTCCAATTAAAATTGAAAATATTACCCCAAGCTAGTATCTTTTGGCAGTAATTCTTATTTTAATCAAATGCATCAATTTTTTATAGCTTAGTAGAAAAGCATATCATGTTTTATATATGTATATGTGTTTTTATAGCATTTCATGAGTCTAAATGGCCTCTAAAGTAGACATTATGCTATTATCTCCTGTATAAATTTTCAGAATATTTGAGAAGAAAGAGGTGCTTCCTTTACAAATCCTAGTTGTTTTTCTCTGAATTGTTTTTGAGACTTATTGTGCATAAAACTTGCAGGACTGTATCTTTGTCTTCTGGGCTCTGTGCAAGACAAACATAGTGACATATGTGTTCTCATTTGTCTGTGTATCAAGGAACACATATGGTGCCCACTCAGGAAGAGAACTTTGTGCTGAAGATTTGGTGGTAAGGAAATCAGAGACACTCCCTACCCTAAGAGAGTTTACCTCCTTATGAGGAAGATAGACATAAAACCTTGGGAAATTATGAATGAAATAAATTCCACCAAGGAGAAATGACAAGTATGAACAGGGCAGGTATTACTGCATAATGGATGTGAAAGAAGAATCCCAAAGGATGAGTAGGAGTTACCTAGTTATCTGGGCAAAGAGAGTTCAAGGCAGAAAAATAAGATGTGGTTAGAGGAGGGCCCAGCATGCTACTTTGTTGAATTGATCTTGAATAGTAGGTGATGGTAGAAATGATGGTGGGCTCTGAAGGAACACAGCTTTGGTTCTAATCCTAACTCTCCTACCACTACTGAGTCATGCCTTCATGCAGATTGACTAATTTCTAAAAAGTTCCTCATCTATTAAATGAAGTTTATAATAGGGCTGTAGTGAAGACGAAAGGATCAAATAACAGCTAAATGACTATAGAAAACAAAATTAATACTTGCTTATGCATAGTGATATATAACCTTACCTTGTTTAATACGTAAATTCCTAATACAATTCCTAACTCAGGAACTGGGCTCCAATTCCAGGGCTCTCTACACAGCACTGCTCTGTCAGGTACTATGGATGGGCTCCTGCAGAAAGGCTTTATAAACACATTATTGCTATTCAAGATTTGGCAGAGGAGAAAATTAGAGGAGGAAATTGAAAATATCATAGTCTTTTTTTCCATGTTCAAAAATGTTGGACAGTGTTTCATGGGGAAAAAAAGTTTCCTATAAATTTTAGATGTTGGAAAAGAAAAAGTGGCTCATAGATTTTAGAAAGTAAAGATGGATTTAAGAGTAGGAAGTAGCAGGATGGCAAATGAAATTAACTTGGGTAAATGACTCAGAGGGTGGTTGGCAAAAATGATCTTAATTGTTCTTATGCACAGATTATCACTGGGAAAAATATAAAAATTAGATTTGAAAGTGATTGGATTGTTTTATGAGCTTCAAGCAATAATTTTTTAATCAAACCTCATGATGCAGGAAGTAAACTGATCATTCAGAGATCAGAATGACATTTATGGGCTTGAGAGATTTCTATCTGTCTCTGAAACTGGCTGAGTGGGCACTACCATAGGTGGAACTTAGTAAAATGATTTATTACCCAATGTAGTACATAGCTCTTATTATTGCTAATTAATCATTAGGGGCAAATAGAAGACGCTATTTTCTGATACTAATTCAAATTTCTTAAATTAATAGTTTTGAAGAGAATCAGATGTAGAATTAATGTATAAGGTGTAAGATTTAACACTCCCCAAATTTTTAAAAATAGATAAATAGGGTTTCATAGGTTTCCAGGCCATACATTGTATTAGGCATTAAGATCTATTATGGGTTGAATTGCATTCCCAAAAATTCATATGTTGAAATCCTAACCTTAGAATGTGACTTTATTTGGAAATAGGGTCATTGTAGACATAATCAGTTAAGATGAAGTCACACTGGAGTAGGGTGGGCCCAATCCAATATAAAAAAGTATTCTTGCGGCTCCTGGGTGGCTCAGTCGGTTAAGCGTCCGACTTGGACTAAGGTCATCATCTCGTGGTTTGTGAGTTCAAGCCCCGCGTGGGGCTCCGCGCTGACAGCTCTGAGCCTGGAGCCTGCTTTGGATTCTGTGTCTCCTCTACTCTCTGCCCCTCCCCTGCTCACGCTCTATCTCGCTCTGTCTCTCAATAATAAATAAACGTTAAAAAAATTTTTTTAAAGGTATTCTTATAAAAAGGAGAAATTTGGACACACACACACACACACACACACACACAACACAGAGAACTTTGTGAAGATAAAGGAAGAGATTGGTGTGATGTTTCTACAAGCCAAAGAACACCAAAGAGTCCCAGCAAACCACCAGAAGCAGGGGGAGAGGCATGGAAAGGAATTCTTCCTCACAGCTCTCAAAAGGAACTGACACTGCCAACACCTTACTCTTAGATTTGTGGCCTCCAGAACTGTGAGGCAACAAGTTCCTGTTATTTAAGCTACCCAGTTTGTGCTTCTTTGTTATAGTAGCCCTAGTAAGCTAACACAGGATTGGAGCAGGGAATTCCCCACCCTCATGGTGCCTATGTTCGTTCCAGTTGTGGGCAATAAAGCAGCAAACTTTTCTGTATCTCAACCTCAAAAGAACTTGTAGGGTTGTTTTCTAATGAACAAAATTATATATTTGTAGCTAAAAGAACAAAATGAAAGTAAGTGAATCCAAAAGAATTCATTTATTAGTCAAAACCATAAGTAGTCTGTGCTTTGTGCTGGGTTTTCTCCACTTACTCTTCCAGAACTATGCCTAACCCTTCTCTGTGTTTTGCTTGCTAAACTTTATGGTCTGCATCAGTCAAGATCTCTTCCACTCTATTTTCCAGGTGCATTCAACCAATGGGAGTCACTGAAAGGAGAGCAGGGTTCAGGAGAGAGTCCATTAACTTCTCACTAGTGGTCTGCAGTGTTGTCAATGGCTAAAATCCTCTCCACCTAATCATTAGTCAGGTGCCTCCTCTCAGTGAGTTCCAGTAATGTTATTCCCTTATTTCCCCCTTAAAACTAGCTCATGGTAACCATTTCATAATAATTGTTGCTAATTCCCAGGAGCTTTATCCTTTCTCATTGTTACCCTTAACTTCTCCCTTAGAAATAATCCCATTTTCATACTTTCTTTAATGACCTCTTTAACTATCAGTGATTTCTTGCTAACACCATGGCTGATAACAAGAAATTTTCCTGGAATATTCCCAGGAAATAGACTCTAAAATTTGGGTTTTAGGACTGATGTCTCACATATTTGATGAGCATGCAGATTATTTGCTAAGGGACAATAAGATCTCATGATTGTAGTAGCACCACAGTTACTCAAATTATCACAGGTGGCATGAGATGAGGTGCACTGGAAAAAGGCTTTGAGAGCTCAATTTTCTATGGCATTTAGTTGCTATGTTGACATTGCTAATGTAAAAATCTGGAATATACTTGTTATTTCTAACTAAGCACACACACACAAATTAACTCAAAGCCTGACATTCCTTTTCAAAGTGCAGAAAGCCTCTATGAAGCTTTTTCACACATGACTGTGGATCAGATACAAAGCCTGATTGTTAGTGCTATAGAGATGCAACACCAGTTAAACGTACAATTTCCTCAGATTTTTGATGCTAACTTCAAAGTTCCTAGTAGAACCTTGAAAATTGGGATGGGGAGTTTTGGTCAGTGTATCTGCTTGTCCACTCGCTGTGAACATCTGAAAGGAGAGATAGATGACTCGATGTAAAAATCTACATTAATTCATAGTCCATAGATAACAGGTTAGTTGTTGGTCATGGTACTGGAAAAATGATTGGAAAATAAGTGACAAGTATGAATCTACAAGAGAGGATAGTGAATACACATTTCAGAGTATGAAAATATTCATGGGCCACATAAAATCTCTGCATTGAGGTGAAGGCACTCACCAATCAAGTGAATAGAATTACCTGTTGTGTGGATATAAGTTAGCTTTCTATCCTTGGTTGCTAAATTGCTTGTTTAATGGGCCCATTTACAAAGTGGCCACAGTGGCTGGGATGGAGGCTATGCATTGGGCTCAATAACATAGATAACATAGATTTCCCTTCACTAAGACTGAACTGCTCACAACTACTTGTTGAGTATTCAACATGCCAACAGCAGAAGTCCATGCTAGGCCCCCAGTACAACCACTTCCTGGAGAGCTAGCCATTCACTGGGTGAAAGTTGACCACGTTCGAGCCCTTTTGTCACAAAGACTGTTCTCATGGGAATATACTCATATGCCAGAAACAGATAACCTTTTGTGCTAGCAAAACTCTATCAATATTGTTGGGCAGGGACTAACAAAATGCCTTATTCTTTTTTAGGATACTTCAGTATCCTTAAAAAAATCACTTTTGCTGAGAGGAAACATTTTACAGTGAAAGAAATATAGCAAGCAGTGTGAAATTCTCAAGGTACTCTCTGATCTTATCATATTCCCCCAAAGAGCAGCTGGTTGACAAAGTGATAAATTAGCCACCAAAGGCTCAGAAATGACACTATGTAAGTGAAGACATCCTGTGAGCTTGTAGTTCTCTTCTATAGGATGCATAATAAACTTTAGGCCAGTAAACAATAAATAGCGCCATCTTCTCTATAGATAGACTGCATGAGCCTGGGAAACAAGGTGTGGATGTGGGAAAAGCTCTTCTCACTACTGAACCTAATAGTATGCTAGAAGGGACCTCAGTGTAGTTCAAAAGTCAATGCTTCCACCAGGGAACACAGTCATGATTCTATTGAAATAGAAACTGAGATTAACCTCAGGCTATCTTGGGCTCCTTATTTTAACAGGTAAAGACAGAGGTCAACGTTGTGGCTTGAATAATTAATTTGATTAACAAGGAGAAATTAGATTTCTTCCAACTAGTGGGGGCAACTCACTGTGGCACCTATTAATACAGCCATTCTTCTATCATTTGCCAGTGGGAAATTGGGGCAACACATCAAGACAAGACCATTAGAGATATGGCTTCTATAGAAGTGAAGATTTGGGTCACCCCATCAGAAAAAACTCATCAACTAATGATGGCAGAGAATAAAGGAAACATGAAACTGGTGATCAAAGAATGAAACTATAATTTCAACAAACCTTGTAACCTAAGCCTTATAGTCAGCTATAGAAGTGGACACTATGGTCAGCTATGTTCTCCATTAATCATTATTTTTCTCCCTTCCATCCACTATGGACATCTATACTATATATGAAGGGCACTGGTGCTCAATAATATCACAGTTAAAGCTCCTGGTGAGATTCTAGCTACACTGACATCTCCCCAAGGTGATATGATAGTTAGTAAGACTTTTTGTTTCCTTTATGTTTGGGGATTTTTTTCCTTTGTGTTTCAGATTTGTCTATCTAAAATGAAGAACTGGAATGAATGCCAACTAGAAAAAAAGGGATGGACTGTGCTGATTATTCTGCATTTACTATTACCTTTATGGATCTGTTCTTTGCACTGATCTTTACCCCAGAACTACATCACTTGGTATCTCTTGCCCTCTGACATTTTGCTGTTTTCAATCAATAAGAGGCATTACTATGGGAGAAAAGGAGTAAGAGGGCAAAGTTATCAGGTACTTATTTCTACCACACCTCAGCTCCCTCCTCCCAACCCATGATTTTGACAGTGGCCCTCCTCCTCTGTGTAAGTCCACTAATGCTGGGCAGGCCAGTTTTCACAGCAATAGTCATCACTTAGTTTTGCTCTTACCACTCTGTACCATTTCACATGAGACTTTGGAGTAGTAATGGCTCTCATTGTTGGGGGTCCTTGAATGCTTCACCAACCCTTTTTTGTTCTCTTAATTTTGCCTACATTTCCATAATTATTCTCTTTTATTAACTCATCCATTAACTTTCTAGTGTGCCTTCTGTTTTCTACTAGCACCCTAACAGACTAAACTCATGGTTGATAAATGTCTTTTGTTATTCCCTACTGTGTCCCAGGAATAGAAATTATCTTTAAAAAAAAATCAAGATTCCACCAGACACTACTGTGAAACATGTCTGACCAGCAGTGTGGACTGCACAGCCAAAAGAGAAGATATAGTCCCTGGAACAGATTCTTTAAGGGTAGTGATATATTGATATTGTGTTCTATAATCAAGATACTAAATATTTGGAAAGTTGCTATATTTATATCAACAAATTGGATCAAAACTCTATCTGCAATATGCCAAAGTAAGAAGAATTGATGAGAATAACATAATTACAAAGGTCACAAAATCCAGCATATGAGAATGAATAATAGAGAATCTTCTCACTTATATCTTTGAAAAGCTATTAGACTTTTTAGACCAGCATAATAGCTATCAGTTACTTGGCCAATTGAGATATATATATATATATATATATATATATATATATATATATATATATATGTAGATAGATAGGTAGGTAGATATTTTTGGGGGGTTTTGTTCCTATGCTACTTTAGAATAATGATAATGACCTATTTTATGAAGACTGAACTATTATCTTGAGTGTTGCTCTTTAAGAACCTACACAACTTATTCAAAATACTAACTAAAATCCTGTATATTTCTTTTCTTTTTTGGAACTGAAAGCGTGAAAAAGAAACCTTCAGAATATTACATGGAATCAATGACTACCACATATCAACTCTTATTGGCCATTGCCTTTGCCACCTACCCAATCCTTTTATTGAGAAACAGAGTTTTATGATTCACATTTAACCTCCCAGTTTTGCTCTTTAGGGGCTAAATGCAATATTGTTGAAACATACTCTTTGAATTTAATAAGAAAATGATCGATTTTAATGCTATCTCAGGAGAAAAAAGTGTAATGCTCAACACACTATAGTAAAAAGGAAGAGACAGGCTTCCGTAGCTGTTCATTGCAATTGAAAAAGCCTCCTATTTCTTCCTACATTCCAGACTAAGTCATCGCAGCAAACTTGTCGGCTTTAGCCAACTCGTGTTTTTATGTCTCAGCAGAGATGTGCTTCAAAGAAATCTCCCTTTGAAACCTGTGATAAAAAACTACTCAAAGCAAACTGAATCCATAATCAAATAACCTGTATTTTCTTTAAAAAAAAAAGAAAGGAAAACAGAGCTCTTATTTGCAATACATTTTTAATAGTATTTTGAGTAGCTTTACTATTTTTTTCCCTTGTGGGAATATATCAGACTCAGACATGCTCTGAAAGAACAATCTTCTCTCTAAATAATACATAGCTAATAACTGAATTTAAATAGAATAACATGGGAGCATTTGTCTGTATCAAGGGGTCTCTCCCCCCCAAAAAAAAGAAAAGAAAAAAAGAAAAATTCTCTAAAATAAAAAATCTATAGCTATTATTTTTAAGCATTTCTAATGGCCAGGAAGGACTCATAATGCAAATTTTAGTTGCTAGTGTGGGCCACAGACCCTACCCCCCAAACTCATTCCCCACTCCTCAATCTAACCCTTTGCTACCTCTACCTATATGGTCCACATACCTCAAATTCTGGTTCAATTTGGACTAAATAAACAGCATATGCAGATACATGTCATGTGCTAGTATCTGAGTTGATATGTGGGAAATACTAGCACTAATGTTGAGAACAAAGTAGCATGTCCCTAACAGTGAATGAATGCATGAATGAATAAACAAATAATACACTACAGATTGAACTTGAATTTAAACCCTATAAAGAATAATGTTGATAAATCAATACTTGAAACAATACAGAAAAGTCTTTTTTTATTATTCTGAATTTGTGATCATTTATAGAAAATTAAGGAGGGGGCCTGGGTGGCTCAGTCAGTTGGGTGTCCAACTTCGGCTCAGGTCATGATCTCACGGCTCCTGGGTTTTGGCCTTGCATCAGGCTCTGTGCTGACACCTTGGAGCCTGGAGCCTGCTTTCAATTCTGTGTCTCCTCTCTCTCTGCCCCTCTGCGGCTCATGCTCTGTCTCTCTCTGTCTCTCAACAATAAACATTAAAAAAAAAGTTTTAAATAAAAACAAAAAAAGAAAATTAAGGAGGATTTGACAGCAAACAACTCATGTGTACTTCAGAGAAAGAACAATTTTACCACTCATTGGTTTCAAAATTATAAAGTTTTGTTTTATTTTAATGAAGAACACAAAATCACAAATACTGCAACTGATACCAAAGATGAACAAAATTATAACAAAAATAACAGAAATTTGTGTGCAAGGAAGCTAATGGAACAGAAATAGAATCCCGAAAAAGACCCAAACACATATGATCACTTGATTTATGTAGTGCATGACTGTAATTCAAACTAAAAGGGCAGTCTTTTCAATAAGTTGTGCTGATCCATTAAGATATCTCTCGAGGAAAAAAAAATGAAATTAACCCTTACCTCACAACATACACAAAAGTAATTTGATACAGATCATAGTCCTAATTGTGAAAAGAAAAACAAAAGGCTTCTAGATGAAAACAGAAGACAATATCTTTTTCATCTCAGATAGGCAAGATTTCTTAAACAGGACACAAGAGCACTAGCTATTAAAAAACTGTTGAATTAAAAAGTTCTGCCATCAGTCAAAATACATCAAAAATACAAGAGAAAAAAATGCCAAGCTATAGACTGGGAGAAGATATTCCCAATATTTAGGTGCAGCCAAGGACTTGGAGTCAGAATCCTATAAGTCAATAAAATACTAACAACCTATTTTATAAATAAATAAAACTTGAAAGGGAACATTACCAAAAGTGATGTGCAAAAGGACAATAAGCATATGAAAAGATACTCAGTATCATTTGTCATCACAGAAATGCAAATTGAAATCACAATAAGACATTACATCCCACAGGAATGGCTAAAATTATACATTATATATATATATATATATATATATATATATATATATATATATTATTCACAAAACCAACGTTTACTGTTATCAAGTGTTGGTGGATATGGAGCAATGAAACTCATATATTTTTGATGGGATTGTAAACTGGCACATACATTTTGGAAAAAGGTTATAATAACATATGCACACACATACACACACACACGCGATATTACTGAAAATTTAAATAAGTTTCAAGAGGAAATGCCTGCTTTTGACCATAAAATGGCATGTATAGGACTGTTATGAATATTCATGTCAGTGTTGTTTACAAAAATCAAAAGCTGGACAAAATCCAAATGCCCAACAACTGTAGAATGAACAAATGAAAATCACCAACACGATGAAAAAAAATTAACTGTATCTACAGACAAAACATGAATACATCTCACACACATCAAATTGAGCTAAAGAAGCCAGAAAAAAGCATATATACTATATTTAATTAATACAAAGTTGGCAAAACTAATCTATGATGATAGAGATTAATACAGCAGTTATCCTTTGCAAAAATCCTCAACAAGATACTAGCAAACTGGATCCAACAATATATTAAGACAATTATTCACCACAAACAAGTGGGATTTATACCTAGGATGCAGGGCTGGTTCAATATCTACAAAACCATCAATGTGATACATCACATTAGTAAAAGAAAGGACAAGAACCACATGATCTTCTGAATAGATGCAGAGAAAGCATTTGACAAAATACAGCACCCTTTCTTGATAAAAAAAACCTTCAAGAAAGAAGGGATAGAAGGAACATACCTCAAGACCATAAAGGCCATATACAAAAGACCCACTGCTAATATCATCCTCAATGGGGAAAAACTGAGAGCTTTCCCCCATGGTCAGGAACATGATAGGGATGTCCATTCTCACCACTGTTATTTAA
Organism: Acinonyx jubatus; assembly: GCF_027475565.1. Classification (NCBI taxonomy): domain Eukaryota; kingdom Metazoa; phylum Chordata; class Mammalia; order Carnivora; family Felidae; genus Acinonyx; species Acinonyx jubatus. The sequence goes on from NC_069382.1 coordinate 155,616,533, forward strand.
CCTAGTATTGGAAGTTCTAGCCTCAGCACTCAGACAATACAAAGAAATAAAAGGCATCCAAATTGGCAAGGAGGAAGTCAAACTTTCACTCTTCACAGACAACATGACACTCTATATGGAAAACCCAAAAGATTCCACCAAAAATTTTCTAGAGCTCATCCATGAATTCAGCAAAGTCACACAATATAATATCAATGCACAGAAATTGGTTGCATTTCTATACATCAATAATGAAGCAGCAGAAAGAGAAATCAAGGAATCAATCCCATTTAAAATTGCACCAAAACTCATAAAATACTTAGGCATAAACCTAACCAAACAGATGAAAAATCTATACACTGAAAACTATAGAAAGCTTATGAAAGAAATTGAAGAAGACACACACACACAAAAATGGAAAAATATACCATGCTCCATATGTTAAAATGTTGATACTATCCAAAGCAATCTACATATTCAATGCAATCCATATCAAAATAACACCAACATTCTTCACAGAGCTAGAACAAACAATCCTAAAATTTGTATGGAACCACAAAAGACCCCGAATAGCCAAAGTAATCCTGAAAAAGAAAACCAAGGCTGGAGGCAGCACAATTCTTGACCTCAAGATGTATGACAAAGCTGTATTCATCAGGAGAGTATGGTACTGGCACATAAAACAGACACATAGATCAATGGAACAGAGTAGAGAACCCAGAAATGGACCCATACACATATGGCCAACTAATCTTTGACAAGGCAGGAAAGAATATCCAGTGGAATAAAGACAGTCTCTTCAGCAAATGGTGTTGGGAAAACTGGACAGCAATGTGCAGAAGAATGAAACTGGATCACTTTCTTATACCATACACAAATATAAACCCAAAATGGATGAAAGACCTAAACATAAGATAGGAGGCCATCAAAATCCTACATGAGAAAACAGGCAAAAACCTCTCTGATCTCAGCAACAGCAACTTCTTACTCAACATGTCTCTGGAGGCAAAGGAAGCAAAAGCAAAAATGAATTATTGGGACCTCATCAAGATAAAAAGCTTCTTCACAGTTAAGGAAACAATCAGCAAAACTAAAACACAAATGATGCAATGGGAGAAGAAATTTGCAAATGACATATCAGATAAAGGGTTAGTATCCAAAATCTATAAAGAACTTATCAAACTCAACTCCCAAAATACAAATAATCCAGTGAAGAAATGGACAAAAGACACGAATAGACACTTCTCCAAAGAAGACATCCAGATGGCTAACAGACACATGAAAAAATGCTCAGCATCATTCATCATCAGGGAAATAAAAATCAAAACCACAATGAGATACCACCTCACACCTGTCAGAATGGCTAAAATTAACCATTCAGGCAACAACAGATGTTGGTGAGGATACAGAGAAAGAGGAACCCTTTTGCACTACTGATGGGGATGTAAACTGGTGCAGCCACTCTTGAAAACAGTGTGGAGGTTCCTCAAAAAATTAAAAATAGAACTATTCCATGGCCCAGCAATTGCACTACTAGGTGTTTATACAAAGAATACAGGTTTTGAGGGGCACATGCACCCCAATGTTTATAACAGGAGTATCAACAATAGCCATAGTATGGAAAGAGCCCAAATGTCCATCAACAGTTGAATGGATAAAGAAGAGGTGGCATATATATATATATATATATATATATATATATATATATAATCGAGTATTACTTGGCAATCAAAAAGAATGAAATCTTGCCATTTGCAACAAGGTGGATGGAACTATAGGGCATTATGCTAAATGAAATTAGTCAGAGAAAAACAAATATCATATAACTTCACTCATATGTGGAATTTAAAATACAAAACAGATGAACAAAAGGGAAGGGAAGCAAAAAGAATATAAACACAGGGTGGGGGACAAAACATAAGAGACTCTAAAATACAGAGAACAAACTGAGGGTTGCTGGTGAGGTTGTGGGTGGGAGGTGCACTAAATAGGGAAGGGGAATTAAGGAAAACACTTGGGATGAGCAATGGGTGTTATATGTAGGGGATGAATCACTGGATTCTACTTCTGAAATCATTATTGCACTATATCCTAAATAACTTGGATGTAAATTAAAAACAAATAACATAAAATAGAAACAAAAATAGCTGTTATCCTTGAGTGTATACGAACAGAGAGGAAGGATGAGATAGCATGCTGGGTGTTGGAAATACTCACTTTGATGCAAGTGATAGTTTACCTGTGTGTATACATGTATAGAAAAGCAAGCGTTCACTGTTTGATAATATAGCAGATTTGATTAGCAGGTGATATAGCAGAATGGACATGTATTGACTTCTAACTATGCATATGTTATTTCATTCAATTCTCCCAATCATTTTTTGAAGGATATATTATTTCTCCTCCACAGATGATGAGTTGGCTATTTAAAGAGGTTAAATAATATAGCTAAGTCACTCAACAAATTAGTGTAGTTAGCATTCAAGTCCAGATCTCTGGGATTCCTAGATCCATAGTCTTAAAAAAATGAAAAAGAAATAACAACAACAACAACCATTCTACCTTATCCATACATCTTTTTAAGGCACGTTAATGATGTGTTTATGAACAGCCTAATCTTTATAGTTCCAAATGTACTTGAGAAGGGCTTAAGTGAGGCCTCTGACATATGGTAATTTGTAAACTTACTGAGACATGAATGTAAATCTCCAATCATTTAGTTAGGGATTTAGTCTGACTCAATATATAATTCTTAATGCTACATTGCCAATCTCTACCTATCATTTCAAATGCAATAGTTCTTATGAAATTGTTATTAAATAAATATTCATTGTAAATCTTCAATTTTCCAGGCACTGTTTTAGGTCCCAAAAAATTTATGCTACACATATAACAGGCTAACAATAATAGTATTTAAGAATTTGTTGAAGTAGTCCTAGTAAATGTCAAATATCTATGATAAGTATTTTTTGTTCCTTGTCTTTTACTATGAAATTATAGATGTGTTAAGAAAGAAAAAAATAAAGTCTCATTAGATTGTCTTTAAATAAACTTATTAAAATGTAAGCCATCACCGATATCATACTGGATGCTGTAATTCTGCTGTAGGGCCCAAATCTTCTGGTATGTTCTATTTTCCTTTTTTTGTACCTTACCAGCTGTAAGAACTTGCCTTTTCTATACCTTCCTTCAAATCAAAAACTTCTATCATATGTAAATAACCCCAACTCCTTTCCTAAGACCTTGAAACTCTGTTTCTTTTTGATGCAATAGCTATTAAAATGATCATACCTTATCAATTGGTGCCTTCATTTAGCTTGAAAAAATACACTGAAAATGTGTTTCTCAGTATTGCAATTCAAAATTTTACGTAAGTAAGCTGAGATTGAAGGACATGTAGATGAAGAAACTATGATGAAAATCCAAAACAGCTCTTTTTGGAGACAAATAGTGTTATTTTACAAGGTGATAAAATCATTATTTTTTCCACGTCTAAAAAAACACTCTATTTGAAAGCAATAAATAAAAATAAAAATAAAAATATACTATTTATGAAAATTAATCCAGATGTTTCAGATATAAATTTGAAATATAATAAAAAATCCTATAGTTTTGTTATTATTAAATCAGTAAAATTGTGAAATCCTTAAAAAATTTTTTTAAACTAAATTTTAAGAATAAATTTAGATAACTTATTCTGATATCTTACCATAGCTGCATCTTGACTCCATTTCTTTTTTTTTTAATTTTTTTTAATGTTTATTTTTGAGAGAGAAAGAGAGCATGAGCAGGGGAGGGGCAGAGACAGAGGGAGACACAGAATCCAAAGCAATCTCCAGGCTCTAGCTGTCAGCACAGAGTCCAATGCAGGGCTCAAACTCATGAACCCTGAGATCATGACCTGAGCTGAAGTCGTACGCTTAACCCACTGAACCACCCAGGTGCCCGTATTAACCCCATTTCTACTACAGGAACTGACATCCTTATATTTTAACAGTCTTCAGAATACATAATTTTATGGTAAATGCTTATAACACCAGAAATGGATGGGCATCAGAAAAAAATATTTTCAAAGGTTTGATGATTGAAATCATCAGAGGTTTAACTACTCAAGTAGCCATAATGAAAAATATTACTAATTAACTCAGCATTACTATACTTATTTTACATTTTAATATTATTTTAATTATGTAATACCTATGCAATAGGTACCATAATATAATAGGCTCATAATACTATATAACAGGCATACAAACTGTACTCTTTTTCTATAGTTTTTCTCAGACTTAAATTAAGTTTGGGCTTCAAACTACCTTCTAGGTTCTCATAACTCCTAACAAAGCTACCTCATGTTTTGTCCAAGATAAGACATTACACATATAATTACTAACAATGTGTCTTATAATCCATCCAAACAAGATTATTTGCTATTCCCTAATATTGCATGGTATTGTGATAGAAGCATGGCCTTTGGAGTCAAAACATCCAACTCAAATCCTACTTCATCTTATTCCTGCTCTGTTACCTTCGCCAAGTTATTGAGCCACTCCATTTTTTTCCCCTTATTCCCAAAAAAAGGGGGAGGGGAATAATATCTCTTTCACATTTTCGTGTAGCAGGATTAAAATTTAACACATAAAACTCAGATTCATAAAGAAAATGCAACTTCTTTATTTTTGTCTACCAATAATATAATAATTCTCTGAAAACTGAACCTATTGTAATGTGGAAAATAACTGTAATTGCTAAAGATTTCTTTAGGATTAAACTCAGACTTCTATCCCCCTTCTCAGGTCCTTTTCACAGTAGCTTCCAGGAATATAGAGGGAGAGATGTGGCTTAAGAAACCTTATGTTAAAGGATTGATTCAGGATGGCTCCCTTGATCTCTAGGATCATGGTTCTCATCCACTGGCTGGCATCCAAGACTGATACAGCTCAGAATCTGACAATGAGCTGGTAGAGAGTTTGGTGGTGCAATCTGGCTGATTAAACCTCATCTCCAACCTTCCTAGTACTTTCAATCCCCCTGAGAACTCAGTATGATTCATATGGATATGGATCCCTGGAGAGTAAAATTTACAAGAGCTGCTTTGTCCCTGCTTTGATTATTTCCTCTGGAAATTTACCTGTAAGCATCTTGGTCACTTCTCATTTGGTCTATGGCATTCAAGAACCCAGGGCAGCACAGTGTACAGGGGCATATGCAAGGAGTTCTCTTTCCAGAGGTCCCAATGTGGACCATTGGCAAAAGTCCCGTCCCACCCTTATTCAGTGGTATTTTATTTAATAAAATACCTTTGCCTTTCCCCTCCTCTTGTTCTCTTCCTTCTTCCAGACACCCACTGAGTCAGCATTGAAAGATTTTTTTCTTTCCTCCATATCAGATGTTCCTTTCTCTAGAGAAGGAAGTCTTACAGTTTGGTTATTCTAGGAGAAAGAGCACATCCACTACCTTATGGAAAAAACTCAATGATTTAAGTCCTTCTTAGTTCTTGAGATGTTCACTAAATGATAAATAAATTTGGAAATTCCTGTTTTCAAAAACACTTACTTGACTACAAAATCTTTTTTTTTTTTCACATTTAGAAGTCAAAACTGGCCTCATTTCTCCACTTTTCATTCCGTGTTAAATCTCACTACTACTCCAGGCATCTGAAACCCTGGGGCTAGCCAGAGCTAAAATCATGTGTTTAAAAAGACAAAAGAAATGAGCAATAAGAATTTCCCAAATTATCACCTTATTTCTATCCATAAATGTTCTGCTAGTTAAAATAGATTTCCCTCTATTGGTACATTTTTATATTACAAACTCCTTTAAGGGTCCTTCTCAAATATTAGTTCTTTCATGATCCTTATAAGTAGAGGTAATCTCAGTTATAACCAATATTTCTTGTATTTTGCTTTTATGGTGTTTTTCACTATCTCTCTTCATGTAACAGTTATATCTACCTTTTTCTCACTTGTTAGATCCTATGCTCCTTGTAAACGTGGACTATATATTGGATATAGTCTGACATAATAGGGAGACATGTCTAGCTCTTTTATGAGATCAGACAAGTGACTTAAATTCTCTACTAATAATAATATCTACCTTATAGCCTTGTGTAATTATTATTAAAAATATCAATACTATATGTGAAAAATCCCTGTATAGTATCAATTAGCAATTTACTCTCAAAAGATAATAATAAAGTCAATAATTAGAATACAGCACAGTTTTAAGAATAGTCTAGTCCACAGAGTAGACACTCCACTTCTATTCTATTAATATCCAGGAATGACTTTAATCCTTGAAACAAAGCTTCTAATATTGAGAATGCAAATATAATGAACTACGGTGAATGATGAAATTAATATTATTATTTATATTAAAAACAATTTAAATAATCCAGTGAACTGCAATCAAAATACTATGTACTTTTGTATAGGACCTCATAAAGTATGCAGTTTATTCCTTCTTTCAATAGTCGAATTTTTATTATGAGAGTAGTGACAAAAATAGAACCTTATCCTATATAATATTTTCCATAGAGGTTTCTTTATACAAAATATTGTCTTGCTTGTTGCTTTTTGCATTATAGTTAGGACAAGTTAGTTAGATTGGAAAATCTAAAATTCAGAGGTTGGGACATTTCCCCAAGGTCAATTACTGACTAGTTAGTAATGTGAATGGGTTAAGAGTCAGCGCCTCTCAATTTCTTGCTTCAATTCTTCCTTCATCAATCAGAAGCAATAAACTTGTAAAGCTGATATTTTGCTAATGAGAATGCCATTCAGTTTTAGAATATTTTAAAGAATGTTTTTCTGTTACTTATTAGTAATAATGAGAGTAGCAACAGTGTTTGTTTATTATGTGGGATTTGTGAGAAATAAATTTCCTGCTGTTCTAGGAATCTGGATGTACGCCTGCACCATCAATAACTGCTGATCAACCGTTTCTTTTGCTACCTTCACAGAAGAGATGAAGTTCCTGTCATCTGGGGACAGACCTTGGCATCAGGAATGCCAAAAGTCCCGTCCCACCCCTATTCAGTGGTATCTTCTCCTGCCCAAAGATATACCTCTGCAACATAACTTAAGGCTAATAGTCGCATCCTGTTCTGAAAAAGAGGAAACACTTGAAATACCATTCAGAGGTGATTAAATACCTGGCTGAATAAGGGAAAAAGTGTTTTCTCTTTCTCTGTTTTCCCCCTTCCTTCCTTCTTGTCCTTTTTCCCTCCTTCCCCCCTTCCTTCCTACCTTCCTTCCTTCTCTTCTCTCTTTCTCTTCACAAAAATTACAGAATTGTAAGCAAACAACAGGTATTATAATAACAGGATCAGAACAACCACAAGCCTTTAGAATGAGACCTTTCAATTATTTTGCATTAAAATTTTTTCAGCTTACCAAGATTTTCTCTCTGTATCTCTTTTCTTCTTTTTTCCCCCACAAACTAAGTGTTGAAAACATAAAAGATTTGAAAAACAATACCTAAACACATAATGCTTTAAAACATGATAAAATTGTGCTCACTTAGGCTTAAAGACTGCCTTCAAGACAAATTCTTTGTGCAAACACATCAGTTAGAATTCGACCCAACAAAAGTAAATTCTGTTCCTTTATGTACCATTTGGGAGCAGTCTCTCACTAAAGAGGGTGCTTGATATATTCTACTTGTATTGTAAAATTCTAGCTCCCTTCACATAAAGTTTCCAAGGGAAAAATACCTTGCTCTAAAATGTAGTAGTAACTGCTGCAGATCAACCAGAGATTTGTGCATTACAGTTGACCCTTGAACAATATAGGGAGAGAATAGAGGTACCAAAATCCTGCACAGTAAAAAATCCATGTATAACTTTGGACTCCCCAAAAAACTTAACTACTAATAGCCTACATTAACCAGAAGCCTTACCAATAGCATGAAAGTCAACACATATTTTGTATACGAATTATATACTGTATTCTTAAAGTAAACCATAGAAAAGAAAATGTTATTGAAAAAATCATAAGGAAGAGAAAATACATTTGCAGTCTTGTATTTATCAGAAAAAATCTGGTTGTAAGTTGTGAGAAGTAAGTGAGATGATTCATTTTCAGAAATACCAAATAAAAGTTGTGCTATCTAGTTAAGAATAGGTTTACAACCTATTGGAAATATGTACAAAGCCTGTCCCCCCAACAATGGAGTCCCAAACCCTTAGACACTTCACTTCCTGGTTCTTCCCCTCTCCATTTCACGGGCTTATTTTTCACGGGTTTTGCAATGAGCATTCACCAAAGAACTGAAGTCTCTGCATCACCTCAAGGAATGTACATTTGTTCCAATCAGACTACTTTTTTGCTTTACATGGGCATAGGCAACTTCCAAGTAAAGTGTAATCTCTGTAGTATTCAGCCAATGAGAAATCAGTCAAGGAAGTTGCACACTAGAAGGTAAATTGCCTGCTGGAACCAGCCTACCTGTGCCTGTCCATCAGACACCCTCTCTTGCAAGAAGGTTGATTAAAGCTTGACTTCACTGTGCTCTGAGTCTCCACCATCCCTCCTTGCATTCGGTCAGTGGGCTCATTTCTCACAAAGTGAACCGATGCAGTTCAAGAGCCAGCTATAGTCAGAAAAGTGATAAAAACAGGCAGAAATCATTTTTTAATCCATTTTTTCTCATCATTTAAAATAAAGCTTTCATGACATTGAGTAGATTTGTTCTAGGTCAGAGCAGCTTTTTAAAGGGCGCTACTTTTCTGCCTTCCCCAAAGAAAAACCACTGATAGGTTCAAAAATAAGAATTACTGGGGATGCAGGGGTGGTTCAGTGGGTTAAGCCTCTGACTCTTGACTTTGGCTCAGGTCACAGTCTCACAGTTTGTGAGATGGAGTCCCACATCTGCTTCTGCACTGATAGCATGGAGCCTGCTTGGGATTCTCTCTCTCCTTCTCTCTCAGCTCCTCCCCAAATAACATTAAAAAAATAAGAATAACTGGTCTTAGCTCAAATACACACTTAATTCACAAAAGAAAACTCACTTTCGAGAAACAAAATGTTATCTACAATTATCCAGAACAAGGGTTCACATGACATTCTATGGCCATAGATTCTTCAATAAACTTTTCATTAGCATGAGAATCTGTGCATTCAGTGAATACTGATTTACCATCTAGCGTGCCAGGGCACAACACTGATCCCTTATCACACCAATTACACACATACACAACCCTACACATACACAAAAACTCCTCTGAGAATCTATTTTATCATACCCTGTATAAGTTATTTATAGGCACTATAATGATGTATAGCAAAATAACAGAAAACTCAGTGGCTTAAAACTATTTCTTATTGCTCATGAATCTTGAGGTCAATTGGGTAATTTTGAGATATTCACTGAGTTCAAAAAGTGAGAAAATGAACTTTTTGATTTCCCAGTGCATATAAAAGTTATGTTTATACTATATTGTAGTCTATTAAGTATGCAGTAGCATATCTCTAAAAAATGTACATTGTTTTTTTTTTTAATTTTTAATGTTTATTTATTTTTAAGAGAGAGAGAGAGAACATGAGAGGAGGAGAGGTAGAGAGAGGGAGACACAGAATTTAAAGCAGGCTCCAGGCTCTGAGCTGTCAGTACAGAACCCGACATAGGGCTCAAACCCATAAACTGAGAGATTATGACCTAGTCAAAGTCAGAAGCTTAACTGACTAAGCCACCCAGGCGCCCCTGTACATTGTTTTTTTTTAACAATTTTTTTAGCAACCAAATATCTTAATTAAAAGGTATTTGGTTGGTAAAAAATTTCTAACCATCATCTGAGCTTTCAGCGGGTAGAAATAATTTTGCTTGTGGAGGGTTTTGCCTCAATGATGGCAGCTGCTGACATCAGGGTGGTGGTTCCTGAAGGTTGAGATGGCTGTGACAACTTCTCAAAATAAAACAATAATGAAGTTTGATGCATCAGTTGACTCTTCCTTTCATGAAAGATTTCTCCGTAGCACATGATGCTGCTAGTAGTATTTTACCCAAAGTAGAACTTCTTTAAAACCTGGAGTCAATTCTTTCAAACCCTGCTGTTGCTTTATCAACTGAGTTACAGAATATCCTAAATCCTTTGTGGTCATTTCAATAGGTTTCCATCTCAAGAAATCACATTATTTGCTCATCCAGAAGAAGCAACTCCTCATCTGTTAAAGTTTTAATATGAGATTGCAGTAGTTCAATTTATATCTTCAAGCTCCACTTCTAATTCTAGTTCTCTTGTTATTTCCACCATATCTGAAGTTACTTCTTCTACTGAAAACCTGAACCCCTAAAGTCCCCATGAGCGTTGGACTCAACTTCTTCCAAATTCCTGTTAATATTGATATTTTGACCTGTTCTTAATAGCATCTAATATAGTGAATCCTTTCCAGAAGATTTTCAATTTACTTTCACAAGATTCATCAGGGAAATCGCTACATATGGCAGCTATAATTTATGAAATGTATTTCTTAAAAACATAACTTGAAAGTTGAAATGACTCCTTGATCCATGGGCTGCAGAATGGATGTTGCATTATCAGACATAAAAACAATAATTTCATTGTACATCTCCATCAGAGATCTTGGGTGACCAGGTGCATTGTCAGTGAACAGTCTTATTTTTAAAGGAATCTTTTTTTCTGAGCTAGTGGGTCTGAAAATATTTGGTAAACAATGTTGCATACGTGTGTTGTCTTGTAAGCTTTGTTTTCCCATTTCTAGGGCACAGAGGAGATTTAGCATAATTCTTAAGGGCCTTAGAATTTTCAGAATGGCCAATGAGCATTGACTTCAACTTAAAGTCACCAGCTGCATTAGCCCCTAACAAGAGAGTCAGTCTGTCCTTTGAAACTTTGAAGCCAAGTATTGACTTCTTTTCTCTAGCTATCGAAGTTCCAGATGACATCTTCTTCCAATAGAAGGTTGTTTCATCCACAATTGAAAATCTGTTATTTAACATAGCCACCTTCATTAGATCTTCTGGATTGCTGTTGGTTTACAACCCTCTCAGGGGCTTCCCAGGGGTAATCTGGAACTGGCCCCCATACTCAGGAGGCAAGGAGAGACCAAAGAAAGAGGGAGCCACTCTAGATTGGTGGGGGTGTGAGAAGTTTTAAAAAGCAAACGGAACTTACATATGAGGCTTGTCTTGGTCAGCAGCAAAATGAATGGATCCCTGCACTGGCCTGCCAAATCTTAAAAGTTTACAAAAAGGCCTTAGCCGGGTTCAGTCATGTATTCTGTGCACCTGTTCTCAACACCACATCATTATCTAAAGGTTATATCCTTAGAGCAGCCTCTGGGAGCTAAAAAGGCAAGAAGAACTCACATTCCAAGGACAAGGGAAGGGATAAGAAGCCTCCAAGGGCCAGAGTCCAGCTCACAGGTCAATGGATGGTCATGTCTTTTTGATGATGTTCCTCAACAGTAACTTGCTGCATCTCCTGTATCAGCACTTGCTGCTCACTTTGCACTTTTATGTGAGGGAGATGGCTTCTTCCCTTAAATTTTATGGAGCAGCCTCCGCTAGCTTCCAACTTTTCTTTTGCAGTTTCTTCACCTCTCTCAGCCTTCACAAAATTAAAGGGAGTTAGAGCCCTCCTCTGGATTAGGTTTTTGGCTTAAGGGAATGTTGTGGCTAGTTGGATCCTCTATCCTGATCACACTTTCTCCACATCAGCAATAAGGCTGATTCACTTTCTTATCATTTGTGTATTCACTGGAGTAGCACTTTTCATTTCCTTTAAGAACTTTTCTTTTGCATTCACAGCTTGGCTGTTTGGCACAAGAAGTCTAGCTTTAGGCCTGTCTTGGCCTTCCAGATGCCTTTCTCATTAAGCTTAATCATTTCTAGCTTTTGATTTCGAGTGGAAGACATGTGACTCTTCCTTTCACTTGAACACTCAGAGGCCACTGTAAGGCTATTAGCTGCCCTAATTTCAAGATTGTTGTAATAACTCAGAAAACAGGGAGCCTAAGGAGAAGAAAAGAGATGGGGTAATGGCTTATTGGTAGAGCAGTCAGAACACATGCAACATTTATTGATTAAGTTTTCCATCTTATGTGGCTGCAGTTTGAGGTCATCCAAAACAATTACAATAGAAATATCAAGGGGTTGCCTGGATGGCTCAGTCAGTTAAGTGTCCAACTTGGGCTCAGGTCATGATCTCATAGTTCATGCGTTCAAGCCCCACATTGTGTTCTGTGCTGACAGCTCAGAGCCTGGAGCCTCCTTCAGATTCTGTGTCTCCCTCTCTCTCTGCCCCTCCGCTGCTCATGTTCTCTCTCTCTTTCTCAAAAATAAATAAACATTAAAAAAAATTAAAGACATATCAAAGATCACTGATCACAGGTCACTACAACAAAATAATAATACTGACAAAGTTTTAAATATTTTGAGAATCACAAAAATGTGACACAGAGAGCAAATGCTGTTGGAAACATGGTGTAGGTTTGTCACAAATTTGTACAAATGCACTATGTAGGAAGCATAATAAAGCAAAGCAATAAAACAAGGTATGCCTGCTGTTGAACTTGATCGGGCTCACTCACGTCTGGGGGTTAGCTGATGAAGACTGGTCTGGCCGAAGAAGGATGGTGGGTGGTGTAGCTCAAATCCATATATCTCATCTTCCAGAGAGAGCTGGGGGGTTTGAGAGCAGATAAGCAAGTCTCAATATGCAAGTGCTTTTTATGCTTTTTTATGTCCAATTGCCTACAAAGAAGGCCACAATGATTCCTCCTCTCCTTTTATACACTCTTTTTTGCAGTGTGTCTGTTTACCCACCTCTTGAATCTGGGTGGTCTTGTGACTTGTTTTGACTGTTGGAATGTGTCAATGTGACATTGCTCAACTTCTGACTTGAGGCTTGAAGAGACGTCCAGCTTCTCCTATATTTTCTTAGAAAGTCTTGTTACCACATAAGGAAACTGTACAGCCTGCTTGAGGATGATAAAACTACATAGAGCAGAGATCAGTCACCTAGCTGATAACTCCAATGAAAACCAGCCCCTAAATCAAGCCACCCCAGGAAAGACCAGCAGAAAATCACCCTGCAGAACTAAGCCCAAATTGCTGACTGATGGAACTAAAATAAAATGATTTTTGCCTTAAGTCACTATGTTTGGGGGTGGTTTCTTATACAGCAATAGATAACTGAGATACTCTACATGCATCATATTTGGAAATAATACACCATTGGTCAAATCAAATCATGTAGTTATTTCCAGAGTCAAGAAGTGGGGCAGAATGTTGTACCCACAATGAGAAGAATGAAAATTAAAACCATCAATGCAAATGACCTACTATGTACACATTAAATATGAGAGAACTAACGATAAGAAGCTCAAATGATTCATACAACAGCACTCATCTAGTAACAAAAAGTGTTAATCCTAGCTCCTTCAACTATAAAGCCTAAAATCCTTTTCCTTTACCACTGAAGCCAATCTACAATAGGGGAAATATAGAAGTTCAGCTTGAGGAGGCTAGGGATTCCAACTTCTGTTAAGATCCATGCTCAAATTTTCCCTTTGCATTTTGTCTTTTCCATAGCTGAAATTAAATTTTCACCAGAAGGCTCAGGGCATTCAAAAGCCAACACCAAATATGAACTAAAGTGGGTAATCTCTAAGGACCTTTATACCAACAGCATTTTTTACCAAGCATCAGACTGCCCTTGCTATTAATGGGACCCCAACAAAGTGCTGTATTTCTGCTGAATGGACTCTGACCTTACTCCAAATGTCTGACTTCTCACAGCATGTACTTCAATTCTTCTAAATAAAGTTCTGTTCAGAAATTCTACTTCTGGTAATTGGTCTATTTCTTTATTGTCCTCTTTGCTTTCTTTAGTCTCAGAGACGGGACTTTTTTTTTTTTCCTGGTTCAAATAACGATGACCAAAGCCCTATTGCCATTTTCAGATCTTCTTAGAGTTGCTTGCCTAGACTTCTAAGAATTATCCAAAACTTCTGCCCATCATCTCATTCTTCACACTGGATACGATGCCCTGATATTTCAGTGTTAAATCCTACTGCTAGCTGTTTTCTTGCATTTCTATCCTGCTAACTCTTAAGACAAAAAATATCTTATTTATCTTTATGTTTGTATACATTATGTTTACTACAGTGCTTTGCAGTATGTTCAATTTAGCATTTCATTAAAGTGTGTTGAGTAAATGACACAAGTAAATATTAAATGAATACAACTTGTTATGTGGAAAAGCAGTTTCATATTGTTGCTTATTAGAGGAGAAAGACAGGCCATTACCTCTTCTCTGATACTATTTTTACACTAATACATTAGTAAGGAAATTACCACTATGACTCTAATTTAATAATACAGAAACAGCTTCTATTACTTTCTGATGTGTCTATAGTTATCTATGGCTTGTCTAAAGCTACTGGGTACCATGGTGACCTGTATTTATACGGAGGCTAAGTGGAGAAATGGAAATCTGATTCAGTGGTATCAGAAAAATGAAATTGGGTAAAAAGGAGCACATACTATACTGTATGTAGCACACTCATTTTTCTCTGAGTCACTTCAGAAGAAAGTACAGTTCTTTCCGTACTTTGGTGGACATAAAACTGGTGGGGAAAAAAAAAACAGAAAGACAGCTGTCTGGAGTCCTTCAATAAAAAGAAACTATAGTAATTTTGATTCTCTCTCCTTTCTACCATTTTCTATATTCCATTTGTAGCAAAAACTATATCCGGTGACCATTGTAGAATAAGTCTGTAATGGTTAATTTTATGGGTCAACTTCACTGGGCCATGAGGTGCCTAGGTATTTGGTTAAACTTTATTGCTGAGTGTGTCTGTGAGAGTGCTTCTGAATGAGATTAACACTTGAGTCTGTAGATTGAGGAAACCAGATTGATCTGATCAGGGTGGATGGGCCTCGTTCAATCCAGGCCTGAATAGAATAAAAGGATGAGTAAGATTTTTTTTTCCTCTCTGCCTGACTGACTTTGAGGTGGGACATAGGTCTTCTGCATTTGGACTTGAACTTGACTGGAATTTACACCACCTGCTCTCCTGGTTTTCAGGCCTTCAGACTCAGAACTATACCACTGGCTCTCTTGGATCTGGACTTTTCAGCCTCCCTAATTGTGTGAACCAATTTCATATAATGAATATTGGTTCAACTTCTCTAGAAAACCCTGACTAGTACAAAGTCCTTCCTCCCAGTAACGCAAGAACCACTGAACAAGCCAAACATTCAGTGATCGCAGATCCCAGAAAGATTAAAAGTAATAGCCCTTTATTATTATCATTTAAACTTCAATCATTTTGAAGCATCTGCCTTTTGAAAACACATAAACTATTCAGCAAATGTATATTAAAAAAAGTTTTTACCACAAAAGACCATGGAAAGGTAAATTCCATATTTTCCTATGTCCATCAGCAAGGCTTGAACAAGTAATGAAAATGAATAATACATATCCTTAAAGGTCTGATGTTTGTCACAGTGCTAAGCAAGGCATATTTACAATTTTCCAATGCTCACTCAGCATTAATAAAGAAAGGATGCCATAATTCCCCACACTATGTCAGAGCTTTTGTTTTTATATCATATCTGCTATCAGAACATGGAATGAAGACTAGAAAAGATGGAGAATTAGCACCCTCCTTCCTCCATTCTCTTCCTTTGCCACTCAAGACACACTTGACAGTATTTTATGTAATTTGTGTGTGTGTGAGTGTGTATGTGTACTTTTAGTTTTAAAAAAATCATTAAAGAAATACATCAAGAGGGGAAACTTAGTCAAAGCAATATAATAAAATACAAGAGTGCTTCAAAATCACACACTTGATGGAAAAGATAAAAGAAAATCAGTGGTAGGACATTTTATGAGAACAAAGACTTTCATGGAAAGATTTCAGCTTTTTTTACTGCTAGGAGTTCAAGAAAGCGGTTCATGCGATGGCTGTCATGACGATCATCACAGATCTAATATATAAATGTCATATTGCTGAGAACATCAGAATTGTTGAGAATTTAAAACAGTAAGAATTCCAGTATGGAAACATACTGTGAATAAAGACATTTCCTATTTTCATATGAGCCTTTGGTCCAACATGTTATTTCTAAAAAGGGATAGGGATGTCCCTTTAGAAAGGAAAAAAGGATAAAAATAATGTTTTTAAAAAACTCAGTAAAGAACAAGCAGGTTAATTTCAATAAATAATCAAAACTTTGTAAATATAAATTTCCTTTTGTGGTTTTATTATATTTTAACCTTTTGTTTAGCACCAACCTATCACACCAGCAGTGACTTTTTATTTAAAACAAAAAATAAAACTGAATAATTTACATCATTGCAACCTCATCTACATGGGATAGATTCTAGAGAGTAGAAAGTATTTTATATAAACAAATCAATATTTGTTCCCTACATCGAATATTATAGAAGATTTTTCTCAATACATTCTAGTGATTATTCAAAGATTCTCATCCTAGTTATTTTAGAAAGAAAGTCTCAGCTGAATGCTAATATGTCTGTAATTATACATTCTTTACCTTTTCATTTTGAAATAATTATAGAGTGACAAAAAAACAGGTACA
This sequence comes from Acinonyx jubatus, assembly GCF_027475565.1. NCBI lineage: Eukaryota > Metazoa > Chordata > Mammalia > Carnivora > Felidae > Acinonyx > Acinonyx jubatus. The sequence goes on from NC_069382.1 coordinate 155,633,081, forward strand.
GAGAGGTCCCATGTATCCTTCACCCAGTTTCCCCTGAGGCTTACATTTTACATAACTATAGAACAATATCAAAACCAGGAAAGTCACATTATTACAAAGTGTGTTAATAGTTCTAAGCCATTTGATCACATGGGTAAATTTCTGTAACCACTACCTCAATCAAGATATAGAACCACAAAGATTTCCCTTATACTACCCACTTACAGTCACACTCATCCCTCTGATCCTTAACCCTTGGTAACCACTAGTTGATTAATATATCTACATCTCTGTCTACATATATGTTTATAGTCATATCTAGAATATTATATAATAGGGGACAACTGGATGGCTCAGTCAGTTGAGCATCCAACTTCGGCTCAGGTCATTCATGATCTCACAGTTCATGAGTTTGAACACTTCATTGAGTTCGGGTTTGCTGCTGTCAGCCTGTCAGAGCACAGCCCACTTTGGATCATCTGTCCACCTTACTCTCTGCCCTTCCCCTCTCTCCACCTCTTCCCTCAAAAAATAAAAAATAAAAAATAAAAAATAAATAAATAAATAAGAATATTACACACTGGAATTGCACATTATGTGACTTTTGTGATTGGCCTTTTGTACTCAACATAATATGCTTGATATCCATCCAAGCTGTTCCTTTTTATTTCTGAATATTATTCCATGGTATGGATGTACACTAGTTACCCATTCACTTGTTTTTTAGTTAATTCATTTATTTTTTTAATTTATATCCAAGTTAGTTAGCATATAGTACATTAATGATTTCAGGAGTAGAATCCAGTGATTCATCCCCTACTATAACACCAAGTGCTCATCCCAACAAGTGTCTTCCTTAATGACCATTTAGCCTATCCCCCAACCCACAATCCCTCCAGTAACACTCAGTTTGTTCTCTATATTTAAGAATCTCTTATGTTTTTCCCCCTCTCTGTTGTTGCATTATTTGTGCTCCCTTCCCTTATGTTCACATGTTTTGTATCTTAAATTCCACATATGATATTTGTCTTTCTCTGACTGACTTATTTCACTTAGCATAATACCCTCTAGTTCCATCCACATTGTTGTAAATGGCAAGATGTCTTTCTTTTTGATTGCCGAGTAATACTCCATTGTATATAAATACCACATCTTCTTTATCCATTCATCTGTCAATGGACATTTGGGCGCTTTCCATACTTTGGCTATTGTTGACAGAGCTGCTATAAACATGGGGTGCATCTGTGCTTTTGAAACATCACACCAGTACCCTTTAGATAAATACATAGCAGTGCCATTCCTGGGTCGTAGGGTAGTTCTATTTTTAATTTTTTGAGGAACCTCCATACCATTTCCCATAGTGGATGCACCAGTTTGCATTCCCACCAGCAATGCAAAAGGAGTCCTCTTTCTCCACATCCTTGCCAACATCTGTTGTTGCCTGAGTGGTTAACTGTAGCCATTCTGACAGGTGTGAGGTGGTATCTCATGGTGGTTTAGATTTATATTTCCCTGATGATGAATGATGTTGAGCATTTTTTCATGGTTTTGTTAGCCATCTGGATGTCTTCTTTGGAAAAGTGTCCATTCATGTCTTTTGCCCATTTCTTCACTGGATTATTTGTTTTTTGGGTGTTGAGTTTGATAAGTTTTTTATAGATTTTGGATACTAACCCATTATCCAATATGTCATTTGCAAATATTTTCTCCCATTCGTCAGATGTCTTTTAATTTTGCTGATTGTTTCCTTCACCATGAAGAAGCTTTTTTATCTTGATGAGGTCCCAAAATTCATTTTTGCTTTTGCTTCCCTTGCCTCCAGAGACATGTTGAGTAAGAAGTTGCTATGGCTGAGGTCAAAGAGGTTTCTGCCTGCTTTCTCATCTAGGATGTTGATGGCTTCCTGTCTTACATTTAGATCTTTCATCCATTTTGAGTTTATTTTTGTGAATGATGTAAGAAAGTGGTCCAGGTTCGTTTTTCTGCATGCTGCTGTCCAGTTTTCCCAGCACCATTTGCTGAAGAGACTGTCTTTATTCCATTGGATATTCTTTCCTGCTTTGTCAAAGAGTAGTTGGCCATATGTGTATGGGTCCATTTCTGGGTTCTCTACACTGTTCCATTGATTTATGTGTCTGTTTTTGTGCCAGTACCATACTGTTTTGATTATTACAGCTTTGTCATACATCTTGAAGTCCGGAATTGTGCTGCCTCCAGCCTTGGTTTTCTTTTTCAGGATTGCTTTGGCTATTTGGGGTCTTTTCTGGTTCCATACAAATTTTAGGATTGTTTGCTCTAGATCTGTGAAGAATGTTGGTGTTATTTTGATAGGGATTGCATTGAATATATAGATTGCTTTGAGTAGTAACAACATTTTAACAATATTTGTTCTTCCAGTCTAGAAGCATGGTATATTTTTCCATTTTTTTGTGTGTCTTCTTCAACTTTTTTCATAAACTTTCTATAGTTTTCAGTGTATACATTTTTCACCTCTTTGGTTAGGTTTATGCCTAGGTATTTTATGGCTTTTTGTGCAATTGTAAATGGGATTGACTCCTTGACTTCTATTTCTGCTGCTTCATTATTGGTGTATAGAAATGCAAGCAATTTCTGTTCATTGATTTTATATCTTGTGACTTTGCTGAATTCATGGATCAGTTCTAGCAGTTTTTCGGTGGAATCCTCGGGTTTTCTATGTAGAGTATCATGTCATCTGTGAAGAGTGAAAGTTTGACTTCCTCCTTGCCAATCTGGATGACTTTTTTTCTTTGTGTTGGCTGATTGCTGTGCTTAGGACTTCTAATTCTATGTTGAGTAACAGTGGTGAGAGTAGACAAGCCTGTCGTGTTCCTGACCTTAGGAGGAAAGCTCTCAGTTTTTCCACATTGAAGATGATATTACCAGTTGGAGTTTTGTATATGGTCTTTATGATCTTAAGGTATGTCCCTCTATCCCTTCTTTCTTTAGGGTTTTTATCAAAAAGGGATGCTGTATTTTGTCAAATGCTTTCTCTGTATCTATTGAGACAATCATGTGGTTCTTGTTCTTTCTTTTATTAATGTGATGTATCACACTGACTGATTTGCAGATATTGAACCAGCCCTGCATCACAGGTATAAATCCCACTTGGTCATGGTGAATAATTCTTTTCATGTATTGTTGGAACCATTTGTCTAATAATTTGTTGAGAATTTTTGCATCCATGATCATCAGGGAAATTGGTCTACACTTCTTTTTAGGGGGTCTTTGTCTGGAATCAAGGTAATGCTGTCCTGGTTGAATGAGTTTGGAAGTTCTCCTTCCATTTCTATTTTTGGAACAGCTTCAAAAGAATACTGTTAAATCTTCTTTAAATGTTTGGTAAAATTCCCCCTGGAAAGCCATCCAGCCATGGACTCTTTTTTTTTTCTTTTCAGAAGATTTTTGATTACTAATTCAATTTCTTTACTGGTGATGGGTCTGTTCAAATTTTCTATTGCTTCCCGTGTCAGTTTTGGTAGTTTATATGTTTCCAGGAGTTTGTCTATTTCTTCCAGATTGCCCAATCTATTGGCATATAATTGCTCATAATATTCTCTTATTATTGTTCTTATTTCTGCAGTGTTGGTTGTGATCTTTCCTCTCTCATTCTTAATTTTATTTATTTGGATCCTTTCCTTTTTCTTTTTGATCCAACTGGCTAGGGGATTATCAATTTTGTTAATTCCTTCAAAGAACCAGCTCCTGGATTCATTGATCTGTTCTACTGTTTTGTTTTTTTGAATTTTGGCGGGGGGGGGGGGTTGTATGTTTTTTTGTTTTGTTTTGTTTTTTGTTTTTTGGTTCCTATAGCATTGATTTCTGCTCTAATCTTTATTATTTCCCATCTTCTGCTTGTTTGGGGTTTTATTTTCTGTTCTTTGTCCAGCTCTTTAAGGTGTAAGGTTAGGCTGTGTATCTGAGACCTTTCTTCCTTCTTTAGGAAGGCCTGGATTGCTATATACTTCCCTTTTATGATTGTCTTTGCTACACCCTAGAGGTTTGGGGTTTTGGTGTTATCATTTTCATTGACTTCCATGTATTTTCTAACTTGCTCTTTAATTTCTTGGTTAACCCATTCACTCTTTAGTAGAATGTTCAATAATCTCCAAGTATTCATGGTCTTTCCAAATTTTTTCTTGTAGTTGATTTCAAATTACATAGTGTCATGGTCTCAAAATATGCACAGCATGATCTTGATCTTTTTGAACTAGTTGAGGGCTCATTTGTATCCCAGTATGTGATATATTCTGGAGAATGCTACATGTGCACTCAAGATGAATGTGTATTCTGCTCCTTTCAGGATGAAATGTTCTGAATAAATCTGTTAGGTCCGTCTGGTCCATTGTGTCATTCAAAGCCATTGTTTCCTTATTGATTTTCTGTTTAGATGATCTGTCAATTGTTGTAAGTGGGGTGTTGAAGTCCCCTACTATTATGGTATTATTATCAATGAGTTTCTTTATGTTTATGATTAATTGATTTATATATTCAGGTGCTATCATATTGGGGGCATAAATGTTTATAATTGTTTAATCTTGTTGGATAGACCCCTTAATTATGACATAATGTCCTTCTTCATCTCTTGTTACAGTCTTTATTTTAAATCTAGATTGTCTGATGTAAGTATGGCTACTCCAGCTTTCTTTTGGCAACCATTAGCATGATAGATGGTTCTCCATCCCCTTATTTTCAATCTGAAGGTGTCTTTAAGTCTAAAATGGGTCTCTTGCAAACAGCATATAGATGGATCTTGTTTTCTTATCCATTATGTCACCCTATTTATTTTGGTTGGAGTTTTTAGTCCATTGACATTTAGAGTGAGTACTGAAATATATTAATTTATTGCCATTTTGTTGCCTGTAGAGTTGGGGTTTCTGGTGGTGTTCTCTGGTCCTTTCTACTCTTTGTTGCTTTTGGTCTTTTTTGTTTTGTTTCATCTTTTCTCCCCTGAGGGAGCCCGCCCCCTTAAAATTTCTTCCATTGCTGGTTTAGTGGTCATGAACTCCTTTACTTTTTGTTTGTCTGGGAAACTCTTTATATCTCCTTCTATTTTGAATGACAGCCTTACTGGATAAAGAATTCTTGGCTGCATATTTTTCTGATTCAGCACATTGAATATATCCTGCCATGCCTTTCTGGCCTGCAAAGTTTCTGTGGATAGGTCTGCTGTGCACCTGACCTGTCTTCTCTTATAGGCCAAGGACTTTTTTTTTTGCCTTGCTGCTTTCATAATTCTTTCCTTGTCTGTGGATTTTGTGAATTTGACTACTATACTCCTTGTTGATGGTGGTTTTGTTTTGTTTGTTTTGGTTTCTTTTATCCAATGAGAGTTCTCTGTGCTTCTTGGATATTGAGGTCTCTTTCCCCAGGTTAGGAAAGTTTTCTGCTATGATTTGCACACATAAACCTTCTACCCCTTTTTCTCTCTCCTCGTCTTCTGGGACTCCTAAGATTCAGATGTTATTTCTTTTTAGTGAGTCACTGAGTTCTCTAATTCTTATATTGTGCTTTTTTCCCTTAGTTTCCCTCTTTTTTTCTGCATTATTCTCCATAATTCCATCTTCTATATCGCTGATTTTCTGTGCTGCTTCATCCATCCTTGCTGCCATGGCATCCATTTGAGATGCATCTCAGTTACAGTGTTTTTAATTTTGTCCTGACTAGATTTTCCTTCTTTTATATCCACATAAAGGAATTCTAAGCTTTTTCCAACTCCAGCTAGCATTCTTATTTTCATTATTCTAAATTCTAGTCCAGACATCTTGCTAATATCTGTGTTGATTAAGTCGTTGGCTGTCATTTCTTTCTGTTCTTTCTTTTGGGGTGAATTCCTTCATTTTGTCATTTTGGAGAAAGAAAAATAATTAATAAAATAAAAAATACAAAGTAAACAAATTAAAAACAACACAGAAAATCAAATAAAGGAAGCTAGTTCCTAGGTATATTTTGGTCTGCTTGTTGAAAGAAGTTTGATTGAATAGAGGAAAAAAAAAGTAAGAAACCATTTAAAAGTTTTTAAAATGTATGCAATAAATAGAATAAACTGAATTGAAGAAGGTAAAATAGAAAAAACATAAAATAAAAAACTTACTAAAAAATTAAAACTACAGTAAAAAATTTTTAAAAACTTTTGTATAAAAACAGAAATAAAAATAAATGCTTTCTCTTGTCTCCAAGAATAAAAAAAGAAAAAGGAAAGAAAAAAAAGAAATGAATGGATGGACCAGTGAACAGAATGAAATACGAATGAAATTATATACAGTTTCCCTTAGAAGTCAAACTATGAAGCACTTTATAGTCTGTACACTAAACAGGCAGAGAGCCTTGTGGTGGTCCACCGTTAGGGCTTGGTTGGTGCAGTTGAATGGGACTTGGTATAACAGCTTCATTGTCCACTAGGTGGCACTGCTTAGCTTACTGGGGTGGATTGTTGTGGCTCACATGCACATGTGTGTGCATGTGCAGGAGAGGTATAAATGGCATCACCCAGATTCCCAGTCTCTGACTCTGAAACTCTGCATTCTCACCAATTGGCAATCAAACCCTCCTTTGTCTCTGGCTTCCAATCACTGCCCACTTCTACACTGTCCATGACCAAGCCGTCAGTCTGCCAGGCAGCACCTCCCTTCCAAATTTTATCTCAGATGTGGCTGTTTCTAAACCCCTCACTTCTGAGGGCCCTGTGGCTTGGACCTACTCCAACTCTCTGGGGGAGGGTCTCACTAAGCAATGGTCAGGTGCTGGCTTGCCCCCGGGAACATTCTTGGGATCACACTGCTGCAGAGGCTCAATGGTTGTGGCCAGTGCTAGCTTGCCCCAGAATAAGATTGTGCAATTGCTGCCTGGCAGTGGTTCAAACATTATGGTAAATCACAACATACAACCAGCTCCAGGTTTCACTGCATCCTGGCATCTTTGTTCCAATACCAGCAATCATGTTCTCTGTGGTCTGCTGGGACCTACACCTGTGGGGAAGTCATACAACCTCTACCAAATGCTCTTCCGGCAGGGGAACCACTTCTCCCTGTGTGACCTGCAGACTCCTTGGACCTCACTGCCTGCTCCTGGGGATTAGCCCTTCCCACCAGAGCACCACCAGGTAATGGGCTGCGGCATTTTTGATGCTGCTCTCCCCTGTTTATACAGTCCTAATGGTATTGAAACCCTCTTCTTTCTCTCTTTCTTGTTCAGTCATTTGTGGGTGTTTCCACTCTTTCCTTTCTCTCCAGCTACTTTTGGGGAGAATGGGTTTCCTGTACTCTCCCCCCTTTCTCTGTCCTCTCTCTGCAAATATAGCTTCCTACCCTCTGCTGCTTCTCTCTCCCCCAGTTCACCTCTCCGTGCCATGTACCTGTAGAGTTCTGTGGCTCAAGTTATGCAGATTGTTGTGTTAATCCTCAGATCAATTTTCTAGGTGTGCAAAATGGTTTGATGCTGATCTAGCTTCATTTCAGGGACGAGAGAAACAGGGAACTTCCATGCTGCTCTGCCATTTTGGCCTTTCCTCTCTATCCATTCACCTATTGTAGGACACTTTGGTTGTTTGCAGTTCGGAGCAATTATAAAGAAAGCTTCTATGAACATTCCTGTATAGGGTTTTGTGCAGATAGTTTGACTTCTCTGAGATAAATGCTCAGGAGTGTGATTGTTGGGTTATATAGTTAGTGTAAATTCAGTTTTTTTAAGAAACTGCCAACCTATTTCCCAGAGTGGCCTTATCACTTTAAATTCCCAATAATATATGATATATATGTATCAATATATACAACTATATATATGTATATAATAATGTATGAGAGTTTCTCAGCATATCTGTCAGCATTGGCATTGTCACTATTTTTAAATAGGCTTTATTTTTAGAGCAGTTTAAGGTTTGTAACAAAAATTAATCAGAAAGCACAGAATTCCTATAAATCTCCTGACCCATATATATACAGCCTACCCAGACACTAACAGTGTCTCCACTATCAACATCCCACAGCAAAGTGGTACATTTGTAATAATCAATGAATCTACATTGACACATCATTATCACTCAAAGTTCATAGTGTTCATTAGGGTTCCCTTTTAGTTATGAACATTTTATGGATTTTGACACAAGTATACTGACATGTATCAACTATTATAGTATCATAGAGAATAGTTTCACTGTCATTAAAATCCTTTGTGTTCCACCTATTCATCCATTCCTCACCCAAGCTCTAGCAATCATTGATCTTTTCATTGCTTCCATAGTTTAGCCTTTTCCAGAATGTTAAATCATACAATATGTGCCCTTTTAAGATTGTAAATCATACTTAATAATAAGCATTTAAGTTTCCTCCATGTATTTCCATGATTTCAAAGCTGTTTTTTTTTTTTATTGTTTTAGCACTGAATCATAGTCCACTACATGGATGATACACCACAGTTTACTTATCTATTAACCTACTATCATGGGTTAAATTATGCACTCCCCCTCATAAACACATGTTAAAGTCATAACCTCTCATACCTCAAAATGTGACTATACTAGGAGATAGGGCCTTTAAAGAGGCAATGAAGTTAAAATTAGGTCATCAACCTGGATCCTAATCCAATATGGCTGGTGTCCTTATGAGAAAATATTAGAACATAGACATGCACAGAGGGAAGACAATGTGAAGACACATGGAGAAGATGGTAATCTATAAACAAAGGAGAGAGGTCATCAGAAGAAACCAACCCTGCTAACATCGTGATCTTGGATTTCTGGTCTCCAAAATTATGAGGAAATACATTTCTGTTGTTTAAGCTACCCCATTTGAGGTACTTGGTTATGGCAGCCTTATCAAACTAATAGAACTACTGAAGGACATCTTGTTTGCTTCCAAGTTTTGCAAAAATGAATTAAACTCCTAAGAGAATATGTGTGCAGGTTTTTGTGTGTTAAGTTTCAATTCATTTTAGTAAATACCAAAGAGTGTGATTGCTGATCATAGAGTAAGAGTACATTTAGTTTTGTAGGAAATTGCCAACTTGTCTTTCAGAGTAGCAGCACTCTGGAAGTGCTGGAAGTTTTACATTCCAGTGTATAAGTGATCCAATTACCCTGCATCTACACCAACACCGATTCTTGTCTGTTTTGTTTTTTTTTTTTTATTACAGTTGTCCTAGTGGTTGTAAAGTAGAATCTCATTGTGATTTTTATTTGCATTGATATCGGCATCTTTTCATGTGCTTATTTACCATTTGTATACTCTCTTCTATGAAATGTTTCTTCGGGTCTTTACCTATTTTCTAATTGGATTGTTTTTTACTGTTGAGTTTTGAGAGGTCCTTATATATTTGTCATTAAGAGTCTCATCCAGATATGTGATTTGCAAATATTTTCTTCAAAGCTATAGCTTTTTATTCTTTAACAGGGTTTTTTGTTTGTTTGTTTGTGTGTTTGTTTTATTTTGTTTGTGTGTGTGTGTGTGTGTGTGTGTGTGTGTGTTTTCTTTTTCAGAGCAAAGGTTTTTAATTTTGTTGAAATTTGGTTTCTTCCATGAATCATACTCTTAGTATTATGTTTAAGAACTCTTCACCAAATCTTAGTTTCTAAAGATTTTCTCCTACATTTTCTTCTAAAAGTTTTATAGTTTGAGGCACCTGGGTAGCTCAGTTGGTTAACCATGATTTTGGCTCATGGTTCATGAGATTGAGCTCCATGTCTGACTCTACACTGATAGCACAGAGCCTGTTTGGGATTCTCTCTCTCCCTCTCTCTTTCTGCCCCTCCCCTGCTCACTTATGCACTAGCACTCCCTCTTTCTCTCTCTTTCTTCCAAAAAAAAATAAATTAAAAAAAATAAAATAAATAAAAGTTTTATAGTTTTACATTAAAAAAAATTTTTAATGTTTATTTTTGAGAGAGAGAGAGACAGAGCACAAGTAGGGGAGGAGCAAAGAGAGAGGGAGACACAGAATCTGAAGCAGGCTTCAGGCTCTAAGTTGTCAGCACAGAGCCCGACATGGGGCTTGAACTCACAAACTGTGAGATCATGACCTGAGCCAAAGTCAGACGCTTAACTGACTGAGCCACCCAGGTGCCTCTATAGTTTTACATTTTATATTCAAGTCCATATTCCACATTAAGTTAATTTTTATGTAAGACATGAGATATAGGTTAAAGTTTATGTTTCTATTTTAGTTAAGGATATCTAATTGTTCTAGCACCATCTGTTAAAAATATTATCCTTCCCTCACTGTATTTCTTTGCTATGTTTGTTAAAAATCACTTGTCTACACTTGTATGGGGGAATGTCTCTATTCTCCTTATTGTTCCATTGATCTCTGTGATACTCCCTCTACCAATAACATACCATCTTGATTACTGTAGTTATATAATAAATCTTGCTATTGGGTAGAGTGATTCCTTCCCCTCTTCTTTTTTGACCACATGTTTTAGCTCTGCACTTCCTTTACATTTCCATATAAACACTGTACTTTTATATATATTCATTTCTCCCTGAACAAAAAGAGTATATCAGTGAACCAGTTAGGATGCATAGCAAATATTTCAAATCTGAGATTTCAAAATATAAAGCTGTTGTATGTCTGTGTGTGTGTGTGTGTGTGTGTGTGTGGTATAGTTGTGGTAAGAGAGTGGAAGTGTTCCTTATTATAGCATATATTGATTTGCTGTTTATAATGGTGTACATGAATTATAGTCTACTGTTTCTTTAACCAAAGTCACTGTATAATATCAATTGTAATTTATTTTTCCAGGTCATTGGTATGCATTTAATAAGAATGAATAAATGATTTCTCAATAAATATAACCAGATGGTAAGCAACATCTTCATTGGCAGAAGGATAGCATTTGCTTTACCATATATTAATAAATTAACTAGATGTCTCATATAAGTGGACATATAAGTGCAGTTTTCAGTGCAGGTGAAAATGAGGAAAGAATTAGGTACTTGTATATTCGTGATTGTAGTGCAAATATTGTGACCTCTTGACCATATATAAAGGGAGGAAGGAAGAATCCACTTCTGAAAATTTTGTATTATTATTATTATTAAACACAGATTATAAGTATAGAATATAAGACAAAAGGGTTCTTTAGTTTCTCCTCCAGTGGCTAATCAGTTCATAACAAGTCAGACTGTTAACCATAAAAACTATGTCCTGTTTTTCTGTTTCTTCTCCCCGATCCTGGTTTTCTTAGTCTTTTACCTTACCTACTTCCTTGCGGAATCCCATGTAGTCTCTTCTAGATCCTAGACCCAGATAAGAATCATTCCATTAGGTTGAGATTTCCTTTCCTTCCATCCTGAGAGTTAGAGACAAGATAAGAAGTAGGTGTGGTTGGAGGCTTGCTTCAGTGTAGCCTTGGGGTGACTCAATTTATTTACAAGACAGACAAACATGTTTTTCTAGTATTTTTTCACATTTTTAGTAAAATCTTGAAACTTATTACTAAAATAATTTTCTGCCACTTTATCAGGACTAAACAAACATTGTTTTTTTTTTTTAATGTTAGCTTAGTGTGGTCCATGAACTCTGGGAGGAAGATGGGTATGTATAATTCACCCCAACCTAGCTGAGGAATGGGGGATGTTTTTTTTTTAATCCTGCTATAGTATTTTCCTAGGAAATTATAAGAAAATTTTCTTTTTTCCATATCTCATGTGTCTGCATTTATGCAAAGAGTCATAGTCCACAGAAGACATTCACATGTTAGTGATTAATTTTATCCTCATGAACTATTGTTGAGGTAGGGAAAGGGAGAATTAATATTGTTATTCAAATTCTAGAAATGAAGAAACTGAGGTCTTAGTGATTATGCAAGGTTAGAGAAGCAGAACTTCTGGCTCCAAGGTAACAGAAACTGTCTAAAACACTATATTGTCTTCTTGCATAATGCCAAAACTTCATGGATTAGTAACTGTAAAAATAAAACTACAGAATGTAACACTTTATGAAAGAAACAAAAACATTTTGATCAGTGAATATAGTGAATATTCAGACTTGATGTTATAGGTTTGTGCATTATATTTTCAGATTATTTAAATACTCCAGAAGCCTAATTTCTTTGAATTATGACCACATGAAACAGTTTTCAATATCTAAAAGTCTCCACACTCCAAAGAAGACTAGTTCTTGACAATGCAACAAAGAAAAAAAAAGTAAGAGAAAGCAACAGAAAAGGGATGGGAGAGAAGGGAAAGAAGGAAGGAACGGAGGGAGGGAGTGAGGGAAAAAAAGGAAAGAAGAAAGAAAGATAACTGAAAATATTAGTCAAATATGTTGCTTATTAATGGTATTAATTTGTTTAAAGTATCATAAGTTTTAATGATTAAGTTGTTTCACCCAGATGAGAACTATTGATTAAAATAAATGTTTACTGCTCGGGGATTGTTAAGAAGGTGACTGGGGTCAGACACAAAGGATTGTTTTATAACCACTGAGACTCCAGTTTGTGTCTCACCTCTTAGACTTAATGCACAGTCTGGTACAAGCTCTCATAGGAAACAGAAGCACAGACCCAGCAAGACTTACCATTTTCATATACAGTGCTAGACTAATATAAATTGATTATACACTACTTCATTGCTGCAGAGAAAAATCTATAGCCACTAATGGATTTTGCTTTTAGTGTTGAAAGTCACAGAAATATTATATTCCTGACCTTGAATATTAGTTAATTTCCCTTTAGTGACCACTTTGGTAAATAAAAAAAAAACCCACAAACGGCTAAAAGGTTCCTATAAAATTCAACAACCATATGTTTAAAGAAAATAAAGTGGACTTTTATGTCAGGGGTGTGGTCTCTCATATGACAGTAACAACTAGAGATTATTATTCTAGTCACCTACACTTACCCTGATGGTGGCCCATGACACAATTCAGTTTATTCTGCAGGAAAATCCTGAATGATCAAAGCATACACAGTCATATCTTGTACATAGGGAAGTATATTCAATCCTGTTTATGGTGTTGGAAAAATATAGTCTGAATCTGTCCTCATTAGGAAAATCATTTAAACATTCAGTGTATGAAATATATATACATACATATATTATATATAAATAAATATATTATATATATCTATATATATATATATATATATATAGTATATATATCTGTAAAAAACAGGAGGGGAAGTCCTGTCAACTGAAATAAACTTAGCTATCATTTAGTATGGTTTAATTTCAGAAACACATGTTCTAATTCACAAATGGAACCAATCTGAATGCCATTAACTATTTGTCCCTGAAGGGAAAGAAATTTAGCAAGTGTCTTAAACCCTCTACTGAGGTAACCTTACCTGTTAACTAAGACAATAAAAGGTACTTTCCTCAAAGGGAAATTTTGGATTTATTTAAGTGTTTTTAAATGTACAAAAATAAATTATAAGCACTGTCCAATCTAAAGCAAAATACATCTACAACTCCAATAAAATGGAAACTAATGTAACTGACAATGTTCACTTGGTCTTGTGCATAAGAATTGGAAGTTTGGATTCAGAAGATCTAGAATAAGTGGATTGCAGAGATGGCCCCTATCTTTTGCCCCTCCTGTACTCACCTGTTTTGCCATAGCATAATTTTTCAATCCCTTCCCATAAGCATGAGAGTAGACATAATTACCATCCCTGGGTTCATCCATGAATAACACTGGCAATGATATGTTCATTTATATGACACAAAGAAAAGATTAAAATGGGTTTATACAATTGAGTGCATTCTTACACTTGTCCTCTAATACTGCCATGAAAGGACATACCTGGGCTAGACTGATGAAGGATGGGAGACATAGGGAGTAGAGCTAAGGTTTCCCAGTTGCCCCCAGATAAGACCATGCTAAATCATTTGATAACCAAGTAACCACCAATCATGATCATCAGAGTTGCTTCTAGAACTTTCCTATTAATGTAAGCAATAAATTCCTATGATTGTTTGTCACAGAAGTTCCATGGTTGTTTGTTATACACCATTACTAAGGCTATAGAGAGCTGATGAAAAAAATGTACTGAAAGTGGGGTGCTACAGTAATAAAAATATGATTCATTGATTTGGTGACCAAGAGACAGGTAGTGAAAAAGAAACCATTAGAGGAAGTAGAAAAAACTTCCTCTACAACAGAAAGAAGAAAACTGTAACAGGAAAAGTGAAGAATGGTGTTATAACATTTTGACACATTTAGTAAAACTGTCACATATAACCTAGAAGTTAGAAAATGCACCTAATGAACTTTGGGACTTCACTTAAGAAATGTCCAAGGAAAGTACTTAGAACACCCTCCTCTTGCTTTTAGTTGTTCATGGTAAGGTTCTACAGGAAAAAATAAAGACTAAAAAACATGCCAGTTTTCAAGCAATATATAGTGGGAGTGTGGAGACCTTGGAAATTTTGGAAACTGTTAGTCTGGAAAATAAAACCATTCATATTCCCAGCCTCTCAAACAAGTAAAAGATTATCATATTAACACTTTGCCTCAGGAACAAGGATCTTTGAGACTTTTTGTTGAGACCTCTGGATGAATTAAATTGGTGCCTTGCAGACCTTCTCAGCTGGACAAATAAACTCCTAAGAATCTTAATTGTGTCATTGCACAGCAGCTTGACACATCAAAACCACCAGGAATTAAATCTAGAGATAAAGGAATGTCTCAAAAACATTTGGGATGCAGCCTGTGGTGTATGTAGTGAACTCAAAATCTGCTATAAAGAAAACCCACACAGTTTTCAAGGTGGTTGTACTTGCAAAAGCACTACTAGCTTTTTTTAAAAAAATATAATTTATTGTCAAATTGGCTAGCAAACACTGTGCCCAGTGTGCTTTTGGTTTTGGGGGTAGATCCCCGTGGTACAGCACTTACATACAACACCCTGTGCTCATCCCAACAAGTGCCCTTCTCAAACCCATCACCTATTTACCCTCTCTCCCACCCTCCATCAACCCTCAGTTTGTTCTCTGTATCTTAAGAGTCTCTTATGGTTTGTCTCCTTCTCTCTCTGTTTGTAACTATTTTTCCCCTTCCCTTTCCCCATGGTCTTCTGTTAAGTTTTTCAAGATCCACATATGAGTGGAAACATGATATCTGTCTTTCTCTGACTGACTTATTTCACGGAGCATAATACTTTTGAGTTCTATCCACGTTGCTGCAAATGGCATTATTTCATTTTTTCTTATTGCCAAGTAGTATTCCATTGTATATATATAAACCACATCTTCTTCTATATATAAACCACATTCATCAGTTGCTGGACATTTTGGCTCTTTCCATAATTTGGCTATTGTTGAAAGTGCTGCTATAAACATTGGGATACATGTGCCCTATGAATCAGCACTCTTGTATCCCTTGGATAAATTCCCACTAGTGCTATTGCTGGGTCGTAGGGTAGTTCTATTGTTAATTTTTTGAGGAACCTCCACACTGTTTTCCAGAGTGGTTGCACCAGTTTGCATTCCCACTAACAGTGCAAGAGGGTTCCTGTTTCTCCACATCCTCGCCAGCATCTGTTGTTTTCTGACTTGTTAATTTTAGCCACCCTGACCAGTGTGAGGTGGTATCTCAGGGTAGTTTTCATTTGTATTCACCTGATGATGAGTGACATTGAACATCTTTTCATGTGTCTGTTGGCCATCTGGATGTCTTCTTTAGAAAACTTCTATTCGTGCCTTCTGCCCATTTCTTCACTGGATTATTTGTTTTTCAGGTGTTGAGTTTGGCAAATTCTTTATAGATTTTGGATGCTAACCTTTATTCCGATATGCCATTCGCAAATGTCTTTTCCCATTCTGTTGGTTGCCTTTTAGTTTTGTTGATTCTTTCCTTTGCAGAAAAAGCATTTAAAAAAATACAGCACCCTTTCTTAATAAAAACCCTCAAGAAAGTTGGGATAGAAGAAACATACCTAAACATCATAAAAGCCTTGTATGAAAATCCTACAGCTAATATCATCCTCAAAGGGGAAAAACTGAGAGCTTTCCCCCTGAGATCAGGAACACGACAGGGATGTCCACTCTCACCGCTGTTGTTTAACACAGTGTTGTAAATCCTAGCATCAGCAATCAGACAACAAAAGGAAATCAAAGGCATCAAAATTGGCAAAGCAGAAGTCAAACTTTCACTTTTCGCAGACGAATGATACTCTACACGGAAAACCTGAAAGACTCCATCAAAAGGCTGCTAGGACTGATACATGAATTCAACAAGGTCACAGGGTACAATATTAATGTACAGAAATCAGCTGCATTTCTATATGCCAATAATGAAGTAACAGAAAGAGAAATCAAGAAATTGATCCCATTTACAATTGCACCAAGAACCATAAAATACCTAGGAATAAACCTAACCAAAGATGTAAAAGATCTGTATGCTGAAAACTATAGAAACTTATGAAGGAAACTGAAGAAGACAGAAAGAAATGGAAAAACATTCCATGCTCATGGGTTGGAAGAACAAATATTATTAAAATGTCAATACTATCCAAAGCAATCTACACATTCAATGCAATCCCAATCAAAACTGAACCAGCATTCTTCTCAAAGCTAGAACAAACAATCCTAAAATTTGTATGGAACCACAAAAGACCCTGAATAGCCAAAGTAATATTGAAAAAGAAAACTACTAGCTTGTCTTAAAGGAACTTAGCCATCCCCATATTAGAAAATCAAGGTAGAATCAAGAAACATACCCCACTCCAGCGTAGGGGAACCTGGCAATATTTTGCCTGGGTTTCAGACTTGATATGAATTGGTGACTGCTACAGTGCCCATTATTTTTCTTTATTCAAAAGAAAGTGGATTTTGTAATTATTTTCTCCCTGACTGAGTGGCACAAAACAAACCTTTATTGTGTTCATGGATTTTGTGCTTCAGAAATTTTGGCTAGAAACAGTGGAGACAGATTCTCTCTACTCAACAATCTTTGGCATCTCAGCTGGAGGACTGAAAGCTAGGGACCATAATTATCTGAAGACTTATTCACCAAGATGTCTGGTAATAATTTCTAGTGGGGACCTTAGCTCTATCTATTGGGTACATCTTAACATGGTCTTCCCATGTGGACTTGGCTTACTCACAACAGAGTGGTTGGGTTCTGCCAGAAGTATTTACTGAGACCGTTTTTAAAGATATAATCTGCCATACAGTTTGTGTTGTTTAGGGCCAATTTGGCTTTGTATTTTGTAGTTTTTCTCCAAATCGAGAGCACCCACATCCAAACCTGTTTAAGATGGTAAGATTTTGGACCTTGTGAGATTAATTTATAACTGGATGATATTGAGGGTTGGGGATAGAGTTGAACATTTTTTGTGTGTTAGACATTATTAAGTAATTGACGCTATGAGTGAAAACTATATTAACTTGTGCTAATAGATCCAATTGTTTCTCCTTCCCTGTACCCGCAACACTCTGCTATGTAACTTTTCAAAGCTTTCCTAGTGTAGGCGTAGAAAGTATTGATATAATTCCCCTCCCTTGGGCTTGGCCACGTCTCATTTTCTGACCAGGGAATTGTTAGCCAACATGATGCAAACAGAAGCTTAGAATGGTTTAGTACAACAGTATTTGTCCTTGCTATTGCCATTAGCCATCAGCATGAGAAGGACCTGAGTAGGCCTGCCTATAAGAAGATGGCAGATGTGGAGCAGAGCCAAGCTGACCCAGTCATTCCAGATAATCTAGCCTGCTTTCACCCAGAAATGAATTGAGTCCCACCAAAACTAGCAAAGCTGATTGCTGACCACCTGGAAGCACAAATTTAGTAAACGCTTGTTGTTATGGGACAATGAGACCCTGTATTACTTGTTATGAGACTTTTGTGGCAAAAAATAAACTGATATCCATAGATCAGATACCAAATAACATCTAATGAAAGGTAAAAATGAATGCAACTGTTACATCAGGAAGGCACATCAGGGCAAATTAACTTTTCAGGTTTTCCCATGTACTGTATTTATTGGGCACATGCTTGAGAAGCAGAAACTTACTATTCAGGGTGAAATGTTTACAGGTACACACATCACACTCACATCCTATCAAGCTACAGAGAAGTAGTGAGCATCTGTATGAGACAGCTATTTGTACCAGTAAGCAGAGCCATCCAACAACTTATCTGTAGAATGGAGTTGATGTTAACTAGAATATCAATGATTTTTGCACATCTGCCTATGAAATCAAATTTACATCCTTAACATTTTACTGTAGGAAATTTCCCATTTAAAAATAAGAGACCAATGAAGCACTTTGCAATGAAAGGGCCTATATAGAAAAATGAGAACTACTTTACAAATCACAAATGAGCCTCAATTGTAGATGCACCTTTGGTTAGAAGACTATGAAAAATAACTATGCATATGTTAATAATAACATACACCATTGTTCCTCATAATTTAGATATATCACAGAAACTGAAGAAACAGTTTTACAATGCCAATAAAATCTGAATGAAGAGAAAGGAAATCACTTTGTGTGTGTTATTCTCCTATTCAGAGAGATTATTAGGATAATTCAGTGCTACTCTAGGGGGACACATTATTCCTAGTTTGAAACTTTCGTCTATTTCAAACAACATTGATTAAATTAGGCACTAAGTAGTGACCTAAATGATAACATTTTCAGACCATCCAAAGCATCTTCTTTAGATGTGTGTCTAAGCTCATGTACATCTTTTCAAAAATCTTTGCATATTCCTTCAGGACTAGGAGAAATCCACTGGCATTAAATTTCCAATCGCTGCTGAAAACCATAAAAAAGAGTCAAGTGGCAATTTCAGACAAATGAATGAGGAGACAGGCTCTGGATTCAGACAGCCAAGTTAGAAGCTCCAACATTAACCACCTGGTAACACTGAGCAACTTAACCCCTCTGTGCCTCAATTTTTGAACCTGTAAAATGTGAGTATAATTGTGCCTACATCATATGATGTAGTGAGGAGTGAATTAATATAATGCCTCGCACATGATAAGCACTAAAAAAATGCGAGCTATTGGTACATCTAAATGTAATCATACAGTTCAGTTGCTTGACCATCTTTGATTATATATTAGAATCATTATGCATATCTATGGAATTAGCAGTATTAGATATTAATCATTAATTCCCTGACATTAAACCCAACGGTATTACTTTTGTCCTGTGTCTCAGTGTAAATTATGTTCCCAAATAGTTATTGCTTTATCTCTAGAAACCCTTCTTGTATTATTAAGGAATAACATTACCAACTATGTGAAAAAAAAGTTACTCTCACTATAAAGATAAAGGAATTCTCACCTGAGCCCTGATACTACCTTATTGTAGAACTTCTGGCACATCGCTTATCTTTTCCTCAGTGCATGGGAAATGGAGAGGCCTATACTGGAGACTACAGAGGTTTCTTCTGAATCTAAAACTATAAAACTACTTGCATGTATTTAGAAGAAGCACAGGAGTTAGCATCAGACAAATATGAATGTGAATTCTAGTTTAGTTCCTTGCTCTCTGGGACTCCATCTTTTCCAGGGTTAATATATAAGATTCTTATAATGACTGATATGTGTAAAGTGCGTGTCAATGAGTGGTACATATGAGCACTGAAACACTGATTGCTAAGGCATGTCATGGTAATAAAGGTCTGAGCTCTAGAATCAGACCTCCTGGGTTTAGATCTCAGCTCTTCCACTTGGAAGCTGACTAAAGTCTTTAAATTCAGTTTCTTAGCTCAGTTTCTTATCACTTTCTCATCTGTAAAATAAGAATAATAATGGAATTTTCTTGAGAGGACTGTTATGATGAGTAAAAGAGATAATGTGCATAGAGAATTCAGTATGATTATTATTCCTCTTCCTATTATTATGATAAATATACATTTATTCCAGAGCTGTTTGTTACTTCTTATGGATTCTCTATTCACATTCTCCTACACTGCTTTTTTTTTTTTTTTTTTTATCAGAGAAATGTCATTCAGTAGTAGATTAAAGGTCAGGAAAAATACAGCAAGGATTAAGAATCCAATGAACACATTTTAATTGGCAACTTGAGGAATAATAATTTTTGCATTCTGCTAGATACATTTTAGAGAAATATACATGATTTTCCCTTTTTCCCTGGCACCTATTTAGCCACATTTGCCTCCCAAATATGCCTCCCACTATGTAGATGTTTGGCATGGCATTTACCATCCAGTGGTATTTTTAGAGGTGAGTTTGGCAAAATGCCCACTTAGAGAGATCATGTTCAATGTAAGCAGATGAGCACTGTAAGCATCGAGTCATTTTGTGTGGAGGTTAGAGTCCTCTGTAGAGCAGTGATTAATGCCAGGGTCTATTATAAACCTCAGTGTACCTTTTATGCCCGTAGATAAAAGAAACATCCCTTCATAAGTTTTCTATCCAAAGGCTATCCAGATGGGTGTCAAGTGATACCCTGGTTCCCAAGTCTTCACTAAATACAATTTTACTCATGTATATTTATGACTTTTCTATAAGGTGGGTTCTCTACATGTATTTTTTTCTTCATCTGAAAGGGAATTTTATTTTTCTTTCTCTTCTTTTCAATAAAAGCACATGGTTGATGTTGTTTAAAGCCTAATGTCCCACAGTGGAGTAGTATATGAGGTCATAAATGGCTCTAGCAGTTATCAAAAGCCTCGGCTTCAACCCGAGCATTTAATCATCTGTAAAAGCCAGTTATAGGCTCATATACTTCCCCTCTGTGAACATTATTCCTCTTATGTGACAAGGGAAAAATATTTTTAAAAAACAGATTAAACAAACCACATCATCCAAAAATTAATAATGAACTATTTTTACCCATCTCATAAGAACTCATAAGTTTCATACTTTTGCTGACTTCTTTCAATATGCATTAATTATTTAATGTCTGTTCAGTTCTTGGAAGATGGTATGCAATATATAAGTGCTAAGTATTATTAATGGTGTTATGTGAGATTAGTTTGGAAGCATGAATTAGATGAAGAATAGCATAAAGGAATGTATGATGGGGAAAAGAAACAAGATTTGTGATTAGGCACATGTCAGCTCAGAGAAGATTCCTTCTGAGAAGGGGGGTCTATTTACACTTTCTGAGTTTTGGTTGGTCAAAATGGCTTCTTTCATAGATTTAGAAAGGATGTATTATACTGCTGCTGGAAATTTGCATAGGGAAGAGTGCCATGCTACATACACAGGAGGAAGAGGTTACTAACCCACTACTGAGAAAAAAAGCATTTTAAATCATTTGTTAAAAAATAAGAATGATACATTTATAGTCATACAGAATTTCTCAATTACTTCCCATTTCAAACACGGATGTCCATTATATAGATCACAAACACACACACACACACACACACACACACACACACACACACACTCCCCAGAATCAGCACTGTAGTTGATATGCCCTGGTATAAAAACTTTCTGGACTCTGTGAGGTTTGAAACCATAGTCTATATTTTATAATATAGTTAATTGATCACAAGGCACCCTCCAGTGAATAAAACAAAAGTTTTTTAAATCTTATATTTTCTGTACTGCAATAGTGAATTCCACCTCTTCTCCCCTCAATATTTTGTAACTGAACCTCCATCTATTTCAAAATAAATAAGTGTAAGTAATTTTCAAATTCTAGAGCACTGTATGAGCATTGTTTAATTTCTACAATTTAGTGTGAATATAAATATTTTATGGCTTAGGTATTGGACCAAAAATGGAGAGATGCAATTTATAATGATTTTGATAACAGAGATTCATTTGTGCAGCCAATTTGATCCAGGCATTTTCTCTTTTCTGTATTCATGTCAACTCTGCAGTCTCTCCCTTCCCTTCTAATTATACTCTATTGTTTTTCTTGGGGAGTGAACTATGAAGAACACTTTTGCTTGTTGACAGAAATGAAAATGAAGAATATTTTCATGGAAGATTTATGATACATAGCCAATTACATCTGGATTGCAGATAGCAAATTAGTTTTGGATTTGTCTCATTCAAAAATCATTGACAAGTGTGATTCATCATAATAATTTTACAGAGGAATCATAGCAGATCATGGCCTGCACCACAAACGATGCTGTTATCACAATCCATCATGATTAAATAGTGGTCTAGAGTTAGATGAATGAGAACTTGGAATAATATATAAACATTGATAATTAGATGTTGATTTGAAGTAGGGGATGTGGAACCTTGTGTGGTACTACTACCTTACTTAATACTGAGCAGATTAAAAAATTTTTGTGCCTGTTACTTTTGAATTCTATTAGAATCCTCATGAAAATTCTGCCTGAAACTTACAAACAAAAGTCTGTTAACTTCCTATTTAAACACTGTTAGAATAGGCCCTATTGAAATGATTGCCTGTGATGTTATCCATCTTTTGTGACAATTTTAAGAAATGCCAGATGAGATTTTTAAAGTTTCAAACATAAAAAAAAAAAAAATTCCCCCCGAAAGGGTATGTTCTTCTCTAGGCCTGATTTATTTCCCCTGAGCTAGAAAAGCAGTACACAACTCAGTTCCCTGTTCTCAAATAGATTTTCATAGATCCTGACTGAAAAAAAAAAATGTTAATCTCTGCCTCCTCGGAAACTCTCCTAATGATTCTCATGTCTCCTTGAGTTCGTAATTTATTTACTCATTCAATAAATATTTAGTGAGTATCCTATGACGTGTCAGGTACTGTTCTAGGTACTGGGAACACAACATCAAGAAAACATATAAAAATGTCTGCCTTCTTTGAGCTTACACTATAGTGGGAAGAATCAGAAAATAAGCAAAATAAATACGTTGATAATACTTTGCTGTTGGAGAAAAATAAATCACCAAAAATAGCGTTTAGGGAGTATGAAACTGAAAAAGAGTCCACAAATCTTGAAATATGCTACTTAGGTATGTGCAGATGGAACTGAAAAATTCTTGGTTCTTTCTTCATTGCATGCCCTAAAAAAAAGTAATTGAGTCAACCATGCATGAAGCCTTTCAAATGCTGTCTGCCTATTGGATCTGCTCGCTAGCTATCCACTGGCTTTGCTCAGAAAGAGCCATATTTTATTGAATTACTGTTTGTAATGTGGACAGGATTATGGTTAGAGTACCTAACAGACTATCTTTAGCACTGAAAAGTCCTGTCCCCTCATTGTACCATGGAGTAAATTTTATAAAGATAGATAAAATGGCTTACAATTCCATGACTAGGGAAATCAGCCTAAAACCTGGCCTAAATTTCAAAACAAGTTCAATATTCCCTGCTGTAATTCTGCCCATTCTACTGCCTGTCTGTGCTTAACATACTGGATGCCCCACTGCAGCTCTCCACCCCACAGCTGGGTAGTATTTTTTCCTCATAAATATCCAGCCTGGAAAGGTTTAAGATAAGGGTACATTTCTTCAGGGCCTCTAAGCACCAAAAAGATAATTTATGGTGCATCCTCAAGTTATTAAAAATTAAACAATCTTAATACATAAAAAATGTATAAAGAAATTCAGAGTTATTTTTCCCAGATGATGTATTTGATGGTTTATTTGCAATATCAAGCATCTAATTATTTAAAAGAATATTTTTATTGGTTCTGATTGACTAGTGTTCTAGTTCATACTGATTCTGCCCGTTGGATGATCTTTTACTGATGAGCAGAATCCAGCCCTTTCTTTATGATGCTATTTCACCATTTTTAATAAATATGGTATGACTATGACTGGCTAAGCATGCACCAAACTCACTTCACTCTTCCCTTAGACTACATTTTAAGCCTCCTTTAAAGTCAGATGTAACTATATTTCTAGTATTGGATCACTGGAATAGGATGAAAGTCTAGGCCACCTCCAGGACTGATCTCTAAACCCCACCATGCGACCCTTCATGCTTCTCCATCCCCCTGGCAGAAAGGAAAGGATTCAGGCGGACATGGAAGAGGCTGGAGCCACAGATGGGGGAGGCATTTGTCGCTGAATTACTTCATAGAAGTCTATTTGCTATATACCCAGATTGGATGCTATGTTAGCAAGAAATACATTTCTGTTGAGCTGAGCCACTGAAATGTTGGGGGTTATTTTCTCTATCAGCTAGTCTACTCTGATTAACACATACAAATTGCATCTACATATTTAAATGTCAATCAATGGCTCTTACTCTCCTAAAAGTCTCACAAGCTTTCCTGATTTATATTTCCACTTCCATATACTGTCAAATAACAGAATTTGGGGGCGCTTTTCATATGAAATCTCCAATGAATATCTTTAACTATATTTGGGCCTTTCTTATTTGGGGCACAGTTATCTCCTAAAGCTTCTTCACTTAAAAAAAATCAGTCGATAGTACAGAGCTAATTCTGCAAGATATTCCATTACTACTTGCATATTTTGTGTTTTTATAAGTGACCAGTATTTTTATTAGTAAGAATATTAAGACATGCAAAAGTTACAGAGAATAATACAACTCCCCCTATGCCTTCCACTCATTTTAAGAAATAAATATCCTCATAAACCACTAGCCAGTTTGATCAAAAAGAAAAAGGAAAGGACCCAAATAAATAAAATCAAGAATGAAACAGGGGATATCACAACCAACACAGCAGAAATAAAAACAATAATAAGAGAATATTATGAGCAATTATATTCCAATAAAATGGGAAATCTGGAAGAAATGGACAAATCCCTAGAAACACATACACTACCAAAACTGAAACAGGGAGAAATAGAAAATTTGAACAGACCCATAACCAGTAAAGAAATCAAATTACTAATCAAAAATCTGCCAAAAAAAAAAAAAAAGAGTCCAGGGCCAGATGGCTTTCCAGGGGAACTCTACCAAATATTTAAGGAAGAGTTAACACCTATTTTCTTGAATCTGTTCCAAAAAATAGAAATTGAAGGAAACTTCCAAACTTATTCCATGAAGCCAACATTACCTTGATTCCAAAACCAGATAAAGACCCCACTAAAAAGGAGAACTATAGACCAATTTCCCTCATGAACATGGATGAAAAATCCTCAACAAGATATTAGCAACCGGATCCAACAATACATCAAAAAAATTATTCACTGCAACCAAGTGGGATTTATACCTGGGAGGCAGGGTTGGTTCAATATCCACAAAACAATCAATGTGATTCATCACATCAATAAAAGAAGGGACAAGAACCATATGATCCTCTCAATAGATGCAGAGAAAGCATTTGACAAAATACAACATCCTTTCTTTATAAAAACCCTCAAGAAAGTAGGGAGAGAACGATCATAACTCGAGATCATAAAAGCCATATATGAATGACCCAACGCAAATATCATCCTCAATGGGGAAAAACTGAGAGCTTTTCCCCTAAGGTCAGGAATAAGACAGGGATGTCCACTCTCACCACTGTTATTCAACTAGTGTTGGAAGTCTTAGCTTCTGCAATCAGACAACACAAAGAAATAAAAGGCATCCAAATTGGCCAGGAGGAGGTCAAAGTTTCACTCTTTGTAGATGACATGATACTCTATATGGAAAACCCAAAAGATTCCACTAAAAAACTGCTAGAACTGATTCGTGAATTCAGCAAAGTTGAAGTATACAAATCAATGCACAGAAATTGGTTGCATTCCTATACACCAACAATGAAGCAATAGAAAGAGAAATTAAGGAATCGACCCCATTTACAGTTGCACAAAAAACCATAAAATACCTAGCAATAAATCTAACCAAAGAGGTGAAAAATCTATACACTGAAAACTATAGAAAGCTTATGAAAGAAATTGAAGAAGACACAAATAAATGGAAAAAGACTCCATGCTCCTGGATAGGAAGCACAAATATTGTTAAAAATGTTGATACTACCCAAAGCAATCTACACATTCAGTGAAATCCCTATCAAAATAACACCAGCATTCTTCACAGAGCTAGAACAAACAATCCTAAAATTTGTATGGAACCAGAAAAGACCCTGAATAGCCAAAGCAATCTTGAAAAAGAAAACCAAAGCAGGAGGCATTACAATCCCAGACTTCAAGCTATACTACAATGCTGTAATCATCAAGACAGTATGGTACTGGCACAAGAACAGACACTCAGATCAATGGAACAGAATAGAAAACCCAGAAATAGACCCACAAACATATGGCCAACTAATTTTGACAAAGCAGGAAAGAATATCCAATGGAATAAAGACAGTCTCTTCAGCAAGTGGTGCTGGGAAAACTGGACAGTGACATGCAGAAGAATGAACCTGGGCCACTTACATCATACACAAAAATAAACTCAAAATGGATGAAAGACCTAAATGTAAGACAGAAAGCCATCAAAATCCTCGAGGAGAAAGCAGGCAAAAACCTCTTTGACTTTGGCCACAGCAACTTCTTACTCAACACATCACCAGAGGCAAGGGAAACAAAAGCAAAAATGAACTGCTGGTACATCATCAAAATAAAAAGCTTCTGCACAGTGAAGGAAACAATCAGCAAAACTAAAAGGCAACCAACAGAATGGGAGAAGATATTTGCAAACGACATATCAAATAAAGGGTTAGTATCCAAAATCTATAAAGAACTTATCAAACTCAACATCCAAAAACCAAAGAATCCAGTGAAGAAATGGGCAAAAGACATGAATAGACACTTCTCCAAAGAAGACATCCAGATGGCCAACCAACACATGAAAAAATGCTCAACATCACTCATCATCAGGGAAATACAAATCAAGACCACAATGAGATACTACCTTACACCTGTCAGAATGGCTAACATTAACAACTCAAGCAACAACAGATGTTGGCGAGGATGCGGAGAAAGAGGATCTCTTTTGCATTGTTGGTGGGAATGCAAGCTGGTGCAGCCACTCTGGAAAACAGTATGGAGGTTCCTCAAAAAACTAAAAATAGAACTACCCTACAACCCAGCAATTACACTACTAGGTATTTATCCAAGGGATACAGGTGCTGTATCAAGGGGACATATGCACCCCAGTGTTTATAGCAGCACTATCAACAATAGCCAAAGTATGGAAAGAGCCCAAGTGTCAACCGATGGAAAAATGGATAAAGAAGATGTGGTATCTATATACAATGAAGTATTACTCAGCAATCAAAAAGAATGAAATCTTGCCATTTGCAACTACGTGGATAGAACTGGAGGGCATTATGCTAAGTGAAATTAGTCAGAGAAAGACAAATATCATATGAATTCACTCATATGAGGACTTTAAGAGACAAAACAGATGAACATAAGGGAAGGGAAAGAAAACTAATATAAAAACAGGGAGGGGACAAAGCATAAGAAACTCATAAATATGGAGAACAAACAGAGGGTTACTGGAGGGGGTATGCAAGGGGGGATGGGCTAAATGGGTAAGAGGCATTAAGGAATCTACTCCTGAAATCATTGTTGCACTATATGATAACTAATTTGGATGTAAATTTAAAAAGAAAAAAAGAAAGAAATATCCTCATTATAATTAAAGCCTATGGTGAACCCCTTCTCAATCACATTTCCTTTTGTCCTTTCCAGATAGAGTCACTCTCTTGAATTTGGTGTTTAACACCTCTATGTATTTCTTTTCATTTTAATGCAGACATCCATTCCTAAATAATATGTAGTATTGTTTTGCATGTGTTTACATTATCTAAATGTATATATACATATAGAATGGAAATTAGTACATGTGCTTAATTAACTTGCTTATTTTGGTTAACATTATACTTTTAAATTTCATCCTTATTGATACATGTGAGTCCAAATTATTCATTTTCACTACTACATTCCACTGTATGCTTATACTCCAATTTTTCTCTTCTCTTGATGGACTTTGAAACTGTTTGTAAATTTTTGCTATTGAAAATATTTGCTATTTGAAACTTCACTATGTATGTCTCTTTATGTGCATTTACAAAGAGTTTCTGTTGGGTACCTTAAATAGACCTAGAACTTCTGGATTATAGGGGCTATCAGCCAAGATAAACTAGTTATGCTGCAGCAACTACTAATTCCCCAATTTCAGTAGCTTTATACCCAATAGTTAAGGACGTGCTCACATATGTTTGCTGTCCAGGTGATGCTCCCAGTTAGCTGTCCTTCAGGTATAGTCTCTGCATTCAGAATAGTTACTTCGCCATATGCTCACATGATCCCTTGAGCAGACCGAAAGAGTGCATGGAATATTGTGTAACACTTAATGCACTTGACTTGGAAACAAAATACACCACTTCCACTCACATTTCATTTTCCTATTTAAGACTTACACCTATAAAAGCAGCAGGAGAATTTAATCCCCCATGGGTTAGGTAGGAGAACCGGATGTGTGTCTTTAATTATACTCAATATTTTGTTTAACATTATATCAGTTAATATTAATGCAATATCTTAGTAATAATTCCAAAATTTCTCCAAACATTGCACTAACTTACGTCAACAGTATACTTTGGAGCAGTAGTGATCTTCCACATCACTGTCAATACTTGACTTTGCCAGCCTCTTTCATTTCTGTCAAACAGGTGGGCATGACACAGCATATTACTGTGTTTTAACTTGCTTCTCCATGGCTGATAATAAAGACAGCCACCATTTCACGTATTTCCTCTTCTATAAAGTGTTGTTGCTGTTGGCACATTTTTTTTCTATTGAGCTGTTGTTTTCTCTTTGATGTGTAGTTTTTCAAAAAAATAAATTCTAGATGCTAATTCTTTGTCAGCTTTATGTGTTGCAAATATCTTTACAGAGTTTGTAGCTCATCATTTCACTTTTATTTCTGGTAACTTTGGATGACTAGAGATTTGTAATTTAATGTTGTCAAGTTTATCATTTTTTTCTGATCACTTTTTTGTTCTTTGTGTCATGCATAAAAAAGTCTTCCCCAATCCTGGGTCATAAATATAATTTTGCTATAAGTTATGGTTTTTATTTCACATGTACCTATATAATCTACCTGGAATTCATTGGGAACTAGTGTGATGCACAGATTTCTTTCTCTCCATTTATATAATCCATTTTCACAGCACCATATAATTGAATAGTCTACTTTTTTTCTTTAATGATGTGCAATGGCACCCTATTTTTTATAGTTTCCAAATAAGCATGAGTCTGTTTGTCAGCTCTCTATTCTGCTTCTTTGATCTGGTGTTTACCATATGACCAGTTGATGCCTTGATTTCTACTGCTAAATAGAATTTCTACTGGCCCCCTGGTACCTATTTTAATTCATTAATATGACCAACAAATACTGGTTTCGCACACTATGCATCAGGAAATTTTCTAGGGGCTTTCATCAGAAAACCAAAGAAGCAAATCTCCCTACCTTCATCAAGCTTCTCTTGTAGTAGATAAGGTAGGCAATAACAAATAACAGACAGTACTGACTAATGATTGATACATGATGTGGAAAAAATAAAACTTAACAGGAAGACAGGAAGCTCCAGGGGTGGAAAAGCTACCATTTTATATAAGAGAAGGTACCTATTTGAACAGACATCTGAAGAAGGTAGAGGAGAGGGTCAATCAGATACCCAGAGGAAAACACTACTCAGAAAGAAATGGAAGTACAAAAGTTATGAATTTGACATTTTTATTTCCGAATATTTTTATATGAATGCTTAAAGTTTTGAAGAAACATAACCTCATTCTTCTTTTCTTTTAAAAATTTTTAATGTTTATTTTTGAGAGAGAGAGAGAGAGAGAGAGAGAGAGAGAGAGAGAGAGAGAGACACATAGATTGTGAGCAGGGGAGGGACAGGGAAAAAGGGAGATACAGAATACGAAGCAGGCTCCAGGCTCCGAGCTCCAAGCTGTCAGCATAGAGCCCGATGCCAGGCTGGAACCCATGAACCACAAGATCATGACCTCACCTAAATTCAGACGCTTACCTGACTGAGCCATCCAGGTGCCCCTCATTCTTCTTTAAAATAGTCTAGGCTTCCCCTGGCCATTTGCTTTTCTATATACACATTTATATATAAATTCTTTAGAGAACAATCTCTTACACTGTTATGCAGAAAGAGTTTACTATGGACTATTAACGTCTGATCCACTAAAATAACACTTTCTCCATTGATAATGTACAAGTTAAAATATAAATAAAATATTTATACAAGTCTATTTTCTTCCACTGAAAATAAGTAGTCTATAAGTCACAGATGAGCCTTCAGCATCCTAGAGTGCCTGATTAGAGGGCTTGGTGAACTTTTCTAGAAAATCAGGACAAGGCTGTTGTTAGTAAATTATACCCTTAATCTGGCCCCACCAGATCAGAATTCCAGTCTCTACAATGCGACTTTGATTCTGCGACCTCACACAAGAAAATTAACCACTTTGATTCCCAATTTTCTCATCAGTAAAAAGAGGGTCACAATATACTTGTTTCCTTTAGGAATATTGAGAGGAATAAATAAAATAATATATGTGAGTGTGTTTATCAGTAACTAGCTTAATACATGTTTGTAAGATTTGAATTAGGATATTCATGCAACTCCTGTTGTATATGGTTAGCCATGTTTTCTAGGAGTTAACTCAGGGTTTTTCCAGAGGCAACAAGCTCTTATGGATCAAAATAATTCCCATAATTATTCTCTTACAAAAAGTCCTTCAAGGGTCCCATTACCTGCAAGATAAAAAATTGAACTCAAACGTGGCATGCAACCCATTCATCATCTGGCTTCTGGACGATTTTCCAAACTCACCTCCATGCCCCTCCCATACATACCCAGATCCATCCCCACTCAGGATCTCTGCATATGCTGTTCCTACTTCCTAAAATGCCCTCTCCTCTTTTTTTCCTTAAGACTGTTGAAAGGTTACCAGTTCTGTGTCACTTTCTCTGTTACTTACAGGCACCGATAAGATATAATCCTGCGCTATTGAATCATTATTTTCCAAGTAAAAGACATTCATTTTTGTGTGTACTAAGGCTTTTAGGCCAGGTCCAATTTGATTGGTCTGAAGAGGATTATAAAATATAGGTGAATTAACACAGGGCAGAATCCTTTAAAACCTGTGACCTACAAAATTGGATGTGTCCTAATAGCCCAAGATAATACTGTTATTGGCTGAAAAATTTGGGCCAGCACCCCTTTATGACTCTGGAAATTTTACAATGACCTTAACAGAACACTGTATGATTCCTACAATTCAGTATGAGAAGCTCATCATTATTTGGTATTGAACAAAACATAATATAGATTGTATTTGGTCTTAAGTGCAGGTAATAGTACCTATCAGATGAAATCTTTAGAAATCTACAAGAAATTTATTTTCTGTGCTTCCTCTTGCCTGTAAAGGCACCGTCCTGATTTGGTAAGCATATTAATTGCTTTCTTTGTAGGGAGATCTATGCCTGGGAAATAAACTTGGCTGACCAGCCTATGAACCCAAATCATCTATTTTTTTGTATTGATTTAGCACTGACTCACTTAACCTATTAAAGCACCTAAAGCAGGGTGGAATTTCTCTTATATTTATTGCTCCTCCCAATAGCCTTGTGAAGTAAGTGGTCATAAATGGCAGTTGCAGAACTTGTGTGCCAAACTTCTGTATTGCATCCATTATACAACCCTCTCAGACACTGGCCAATTGAGCACTCAGATATAAATGTATACTGATAATTACATTTGTCTGGATTTTGTTTTGTCATTTTTTTCACTCCTTTATATGGTGCCAGGATTATAGCATAATGTTTTTATAATCTTTCCACAATTATATTTTCTCTTACTTGTTCATCTCCCATACAATGTTAGTATTATTTTTTTATACATTCCAATATCAGGTCCACAACACAATTTGATCCTCCTTTTCTCCTCTACCAAATGTATTTCTAGAAATGATGCTAAGAAAAACTTGCTTGCCTACAAAAACACCATTAAGAAAGTTCATTCTATTTGTTTTTTGGCCAGCATTGCCCATTTAGCAGACAATTTTATTGAGCTATGCATATTGATGCGTGCATCTTTTTGAAAGCTCATCATACAGTGACTCTGACATTGCTGTCTGGCTACAGACTATAAGGAGAAATTGTGAGGTTTATAAGGTATACAGCTATCAGAGCTAATTCTCATCTATACTACTACTGCATCACCTAGTTGGTTGTTCCTATTTATTACTCTATCTTCAAAGCTCTTAATTATTTCTATTGGCAGAGAATCCTATGCCTGAATTTTACCAAGCCAACTTTGTGAGATTTATATTGGAAAGTGCTACAGAAAATGTTTATTAAATTCCCTATGTTGAGTGTTTTCAACATGGTTATAAGGTATCAAAACACCGTATTTTTACTTGAGTAACCTCTCCAGCCTGGGTCTCATCTCCACTCTTTTATGGATCTAACTCAAATCCATTCTTCCAAATTCAGTTTAAGGGTTGCCTCCTCCGAGAAGACATTTTTTATTCACAGGTTGGTTTTGACACCCTTTTCTGTGCTTTCATATCAACCTGTAAACACAACCTGGACTTACCACGCTATACCTTAAGTTGTTGAATAAGAGTAAGTATTTCATCTTATTTGGGGTTGCAGCCTGAGCACAATGCCTCCAGGAGGCACTTAATAAATATTTAATGAATAAAGGCAAATGAATAGTGTTATTTTCTCTTTCTCTACTTCAGAAAGGTTCATTACTCAAAGTATGTAAATTTGTTTAATTTTTTTTTGCTCCAAATGAAATTCTGCATTCCTAACATGTATTAGGAGCCCCATAAATACTCGTGTAAGAAATGAATAAATAAATAAAATATAAACTTCCCAAGTGCTATTTTTGCTTTCAAGCTCTATACACCCTTAAGAGTAGGAGTAAGGATATAATCTTATTTTAAAATAAAATTCATGTTTTCCTGATGATCTTTTCAAAAAACAAAGTATAGGTGCAAACCCTGACCAAAAACAAAACAAAACAAAACAAAAAACTAAAGGCACTGACTTTACAATCCCACCCGTTCGAAGATTCCTGTATCTTTCAGCCAGCTTATATTCACTGTACACAGAATCTACAAATGATTTCACAGCATGCTTACATTTTAAACTTGGCTGTTATGAAGAAAATAGTCTGCCAAAGATAAACAAAGCATCTTTTAAAAATACATTTAAAAAACCTGTGAGACTTTTCTGACCAACTGCTTTATCAAAATGAGGTATCTACTGTTGCCAATTAGTACAGTGTTAACGAAAGCCATGCATTAAGGAGTTTATTGCTTCTTTTATTACACCTGCCCACACATAATCCTCATTCTACCTTTCTACCTGGCGGTGGAGATCAGTCTGATAAAAACATGCTACAGATGAATTACTCACAGAATGTCAAAAGGGAATGTTTCAGCACACATCCTAACACTATTCTGCAATTGTTATTTTTCATGGGTGTCCACATCCTAGTAATATATCCCTAGATTTGACTGTAATCTTGCCACTGAGCTCGCCTGTAGGTCTCATAAACTTGTTTTAGTGTAGCCTTAAGTCACAGATTCTGTGGAACCAGACAGACAGTACTACCCCATAACATCCATTAGAGAACACATCTGCACTTACATCTCCTACTAATAAACATTCCCACAGGGGAACCACATTCTGTCACACGGAAACACACAACATTACAAAGCCACCAGCCCAGCATGTGCCTATTGCCTTTGAAACTGGAGTAGCCATTTCTAACACATGTAAGCTTTTCAATTGTCCTTGTGTCCTCTTGATTCATAGATCCTAACATATTGAGGTATAAAAATAGAGTTTGCTTATACTTTGAGTGATTTAGGAGAAATGGGTTCAAAAATATTTGGTAATTATTTTTGGAAAGCCCCCCAGGTTAGAATCTAAAAAAGTGGATGCATTTGAAGTTTTGGGAAATGAATGCACAAACAGTGGAGCTTTTGTCTCATGTTAGGACCCACATTCTAACTGTTCCCAAATGCAGTGCAGTGGGTTGAATGGTGGCCCCTAAAATCATATGTCCATATGCTAACCCCTAAACCCCATGAATACAACCTTATTTGGAAAAGGGGTCTTTGCATATGTAATTAAATTAAAGAACTTGCAATGATATAACCCCGGATTATCTGGGTGTGTCCTAAATCCAATAACAAGTGTCTTTATAAGAGATAGAGGTAAAGGGCAGACATAGAAAGGGGGCCATGTAAAAACAGCAGGAGAGACTGGAGTTTTGCAGCCACAAGCCAAGGAACACCTGGAACCACAAGAAGCTGGAAAAGAGGAGGAAAAATTCTCCCCAACAGCCTTCAGAGAGATGAAGCCCTGCAAATACCTTGATTTCAGACTTCGGGCCTCACAACTATGAAAGAATATCTATTGGTTTAAGCTACCAAGTTTGTGTAAATGTGTTATGTCAGCCCTATAAAACTAAAATAGGCAGTTTGTAACAAAGATGCAGCAACTGAAAGGGAAGCACATATTCTGTAGTAAGGAATTCTGCCAGAGATGTTCAAAGTGAGGAAGCTTCAGGACCCATACTTCCAAGGAAGGGGTACCAGTAATGTCTTAATACAATCAGATGTTCTTCTAGAATTCTCTTTCCACTCTAACTTCCCTTGTATACCTACTCCCCATTTGTTTTGACAGACTGGAGGTCCCCAGATGATCTAGAGAGCCAACTAATGAGAAGTTGAGGTCAGGATATATTTTATTTGGATTTATTGGGTTATATTTACATGGTTCTTGTTCATTTATATGTTGAATTTATGTTAACTGTTCTGCTGTAGGAATGGCTCCCAAGAACACACTCTACTGACAACTGACCTGATGAGTTTAACCCCAAAATGCAGGACCAGACATAGCATCATGATAGGTCATGTCCTGAGACTTCTGACATCAGAACTACATTTGTAGAGGAGAAAAAAATGAGGTGAGAAATATAAAAATCCAGAAGCTAGTCTGAAAATAATTCTTACAATCATTAGATATGTAAAATTGTAAGCTCAACTCTCACTGAATTGAGTCAACATGAAATTTCATTTATCAAGAATATACATAATACTACAATATATATAATTACGTATACACCCCACACTATCACAAGGACTAGAATGTACTAGCTTCCCCATCTTGTAGGGCACTAAGCCATAGCAATCCTACAAACTGCAAGAATATCTGTGTATGAAGTCATGTGTCTTGTGCAACCCAACTCTCAATAATGAAAAAAAGAAATTCCCATTGACCACATAGAGAAAAACTTTTAAATAGAGGTTATCTTTATAGAAATTTATTTTATAAAATTGTTGTCATAAGAAGAGGTGATCAAAATCATACAGCTAGAAAGTGTACTTAATAAATATAGAGTTAGTTGTACCAGGTAATAAATTCCTGAAAACATGTTATTTTTTAAAATTATATAATGTTTCTGATATTTGTTATCTTTGAAAAATTGTTTTCATTTATTGTGATTTCTCATTATAAATGAATATTCACTTTTGTGCTATATATTGTATCCTTTTCCTCAGAGGGCTCCCCAGATTTTATATGTATTGGCTCTATAAAACCTAGATTGGCCCTTGCTGCCAGGATATCAGTTCAGGTTTGGGGGAAAGAAAGGCTGGGAATTGTGACCTTGGATGTACAGGAAAATCAAGTCTCTATTTGGGAATATTTTAATTTATGTTGAATGATTTTGAATGTATCTCATTCTTTTGTAGTGGTAATGATGTTATGAATTTTCTTTCTTGAGGTTCAATGTCTTTACATGTATTTATTACAATTTTCTCTACAGATAGCTGAAATACATGCAGCATGGTATTAGTGATATTTTTTAGATGAGAATATAAATTGTGAGGGATATCTGACCTGTGTGAGCTCACATGCTTTGAAGCAGAACTAGGACCCGAACTTAACATTTTGACTTAACATCTCTAGTCCTCCATGAGATGGCTAACTGTCACCTTCTTAGGAAAGAGATTTTTTACAAAATGCTTCTTGGATTATATTTCTGAATGCATAAATTTACATCCAAATAACAAATTAATTGATAACCAAGTCTTTAGGGAACCATTTCAGCTTTATCTGCCTTCAACTAGTTCAGAAAAGCAATCTGTGCCTGATGGTATACAGGTACCTGTGGGTTTTTCATGTTGAGAGGACTATGGAAGAGGTCTTTTTGTTGTTTATTTACTTTTCAAAGCTCTTCTATCAAAAGTCACATTTGGCATCTCCTCATAAGGGAGATATGCTCTCCTTCCTAAATCAAGCCTTATAGAAGTATCTTCCAGGGGCACCTGAGCGGCTCAGTCACGTAAGTTGGACCTGAGTCCAACTTCGGCTCAGGTCATGATCTTGTGGTTCATGAGTTCAAGCCCCATGTCAGGCTCTGTGTTGACAGCTTGGAGCCTGGAGCCTGCTTCAGATTTTGTGTCTCCCCTGTTTGCTCTCTCTTGAAAATAACCATTAATTTTTTTTCTTAAGTTTATTTATGTTTATTTTCAGAGAGAGAGGGGAGGTAAGGGATGGAGAGAGAGGAAGAGACAATCCCAAGCAGACTCCACACTGTCAGAGCAGAGCCCAACGTGGGGCTCAAACCCATGAACCGTGAGATCATGACCTGAACCGAAATCAAGAGTTGGATACTCAACCAACTGAGCCACCCAGGTGCCCCCCACAATTTTTTTTAAATTTTTTTTAACATTTATTTATTTTTGAGACAGAGAGAGAGAGAGAGAGCATGAACAGGGGAGGGTCAGAGAAAGAGGGAGACACAGAATCTGAAACAGGCTCCAGGCTCTGAGCTGACAGCTCAGA
Source organism: Acinonyx jubatus (assembly GCF_027475565.1). Taxonomy (NCBI): domain Eukaryota; kingdom Metazoa; phylum Chordata; class Mammalia; order Carnivora; family Felidae; genus Acinonyx; species Acinonyx jubatus. The sequence goes on from NC_069382.1 coordinate 155,669,698, forward strand.
GCCCGACGCGGGGCTCGAACCCACGGACCGTGAGATCATGACCTGAGCCAAAGTCAGACGCTTAACCGACTGAGCCACCCAGGTGCCCCTCCAATTTTTTTAAAAGTATCTTCTAACTGCCTCTCCACATCCTTCCTTCCCACCTCCATATGTGGAGAGGCCACCACACGAGCAAAGCAACATACCTTTGAAAGGCCTGGGTGCAACAAGGCAAAATGCTGTGCACATCACCCTTGTCAGAAAGGTAGAAGGTCAGGAAGAGAGAGAAGTATGGTCACTAAGAGCCATCTAAAAAAAAAAAACCAAAAAAGCAAAACAAACAAAAACAAACAAACAAACAAAAACCTCTTTATCCACGAATATATAGCATGTAAAGTTTGGCTTTGCCTAGGTGGGGTTGTATATAGAATACTAAACTGAAAATCAGAAAATGTGGGTTCCAATCCAAACTCTGCCACTAAACAGCCTGTGTGACTTGAGCCACACCCCCTGCTTTCTGAGTCTCTGTTCCTTCATCTGTAAAATGAGGCATCTCTGTTTCATGATCTGTAACTTGCCTGCCAGCTCTAAAAGGCCTTGGTCCTACTTTACATACACACTGGATCACATATGTCCAAAAGAAGCACAGTTTTGGAGAAGGCTAGAAACGATTTACAGGGAGAAGGCAGGCAAGCAGGATGAAGAATGGAAGGATGAAGGGGTGACTTTCTCCCTATAGGAAACAGACATCACTATGAACTCTAAATTAGAAGTTATCCTCAAGAAAAGCCTCTATGCATAGATCTGCAGTCGCCTGAGAGACAACAGAAGAAAATCACCGCTTGACAGTGCTGCAGCAGGACTGCAAAAAAAAAAAAAAAAAAGGAAAGAAGATCCAACACCAACCAAGGCAGGAAATGTAAGGAAGAATTAAGCCCCATATTTTGTTTTGTTGTCACTTACAGGAATAAATGCCCAAAGTCTCTGTTGTATTAGTGTCATATGAAGTTACAATTTTCTAAGATCAGTTTTTATAAGTCTAGCAAAATCCTATTTGTATAGAGTGGGTCAAGACTAGGGTCATTCCAAAAAAGTTATTTTCTCCCCACCCCCAAAAAAAAGGGGGGGGGAGAAGTTGACAAGGTATTCTCATGCTCTAAGTGTCAGGACTAATCTTGAGTCTCCTTCCATTTCTGCAGTGGCCTGAATCCTGACTGCTGAGAGAGTCATGGGAGCACCTGTCACCATGGAAGGAACTGAAAAGCAGGCAGGAGAGAGGTTTCCCAGATTCTCTGCTTTCTTGTTCCCTGTGAAATGTGTCACTTCTTTCATTTTGAAGAATCTAGGGATATGGCATTAAATTGGTACGAAGTGTGATAGAGTAGAAAGTTGTACAGCGCAAAATGAATGCTATTTCTTCAAGTCTGTTTAACCTTTGGAATTCTAGCGAGGTGCTGAGAGGTACTGCCATCACAGCATGCCTATCAATCAGATAGGTGGAAAATTACTATGCTCTCTGGCTATTTTCTCAGAAAAAGAATTACATTGTGTTTTCATTAATACCATATTCTTTAAGAAATTGTAATTATTCCAGATGTGATGTAAAAGCCATGTGTATGCATATATACATACATATACACACACCCACACACGCATATCACACACATATACACGTATAAACACACCCTAAAATTTAAACTAAAGTCCTTAGAGATTGAGAATTCATTGATTGAGTGATTGATCTGGTTGATTAAATAAATAACTGGCATAATTAACTGAGAAAATATTTTTATTACGTGTAGGAATAACCCTTCTGAAATTTTCTACTAGGCATTCTATTTTTGTAAATAGAATATATTGGATGAATTTCATTATTCTTTGATGACCGAAATCTTGAGACGTTTTAGATTTGTCCATAGGAAGGGTTTTTCATTGTTCTGTCATAAGAATAGATAAAATAACTCAGATTTGGACTTATTTCCATGTATACAGACTGTTGTAACTATTTTCAAATCACCAATAGGTGCGGATTGGTAGTGCTATTCCCCTTAAAATTTACTATTTTTCTCTCTCACATACACAAAAAGGATTCTAGTTATTACAGTGCTAATAATTGGTTTTTAGATAATCAAATTTCATTCTACTGGCATATTTCTAGCAATACCTGGAGATTTTATCCTCTTCTTATCTTGTTATCCCATTTGCTTCTCCATCTCAACTATCAGAAATACCAGTGATGTTCAAATCTGTATTCAGGCCAGATCTCATGCCTGAGTTGCAGACCCACATTTCTGTCAGTATGATAGCCACCCCCACTTTGATATCCCACAGATTCCTCTTACACCATACACAAACCTAAACCTGACATACCCCCTCCTAAACCTCTCCACCTATATTCTTGACATCTTTTTGCCACATACACATATCTGCAAATTACCCTAGATTCTGCTCTCTCCATCACCTTCCATATGCAATTAGCCACTTTACTGGCTATATGGTTATATTTAATCACATTCATTCCCTATGTCATAATGAAATCCAACTCTTTCTCTTCATCTACTCTGCTACATTCCTGGTTCAGTTCTCATCACCTCTCACCTGAACTTGCTCCCTTCCTACCCATCTGCCACACTATGACTAGAGTGCTATTTCTAAACTCAAATTAGGTATATCTCTGAAGGACCCTGACAAATGCAGCCACCTTCACTAATCTCTTCTCACCTCTCCTACCTCTTAATGTGGAGGGTATCTGAACTCAGATGGTCCCCTTCTCTTCTCTGTCTACACCTATTCCCTTGGCAAGTTAATCTAGCCTCATACTTTGCATTGACAAATCTCAAAGTTGTATTTCCTCAGCCCAAGATCTCTTCCCTAGACTTCAGATTCCTGTCCACCTAATTAGTTGATATGTCCACCTATCTCTTGAATATCTCAAATTTTGCATTTCCAAAACTGAGATTCTTATATCCCATCTTGCCATGTTCTAAATCTCAGTTCACGGCAACACTATCTTGCCCATTGTTCATGACATAATATTTAATGTCATCCTTGCCTCTTCTCTTTTTCTCACAATTCACACCCAATCCACCAGCAAATCCTGCAAGCCATAGCTTCAAGATACATCCCAAATATAACCACTTCTTACTACCTTCACTTCTAATGCCCTCTTCCAGGTTATACTTGGATTATTTACAAAAGCCTTCCAAACTTTCATCCTGCTTCCACCTTTGCCTACTATGGGTTATTATCAAAATAGCCAAACTGGTCCTGATAAGACATAAGTAAGATAATGTCACTGAGATCAAAATCTTTCAATGGCTTCCTAACTGTCTCAGTTTAAAAGGCAGAATCAGAGTATAGGCTTAAAAAAGTCTAACCAGTCTGGCCACCCACTACCTCTTGGATATTACCTTCTATCCTTATCCCCTATCTTAGCCAAATTGGTCTCTCTCTTGCTCATGAACAAGTAAAGATAATCACATCTTGGGGTCTTTGTATTTGCTCTTCTCTGTACATACAATACACTTTTCCTAGATTCTGGAATGGCTCACTATTTCACCTCCTGCTGGTCTCCATTCAAATACCACTTTCTCAGTGATACTTTTTCTAAACATCTTACTGATAATTGCAGTCCAGTCCCTCCCACCTACCAACACCATAATTCCGCATCCCTTTTCTGTTTAATTTTCCTATGAAGAAAGTATTATCCTTTGAATATATATACATTGCATTTTTTTTGTATCTTCGTTTACTAGAATGTAAGTTCCATACCTCAGAGCTTTTTGTTGGTTTTATCTATGTTGCATTACAGTGTCTAGAACTATGTAGGCACTTCATAAATATTTATTGCATAAATGATGAGTACATTAGGCTTTCTATATATCATGCCACCTAGAGAGATGAAGAGAAGTTTAATAGAAGTAAAATCAGTTTAATGAAAGCTATAGTACATTATATTGAAGTAGAGGGCTGATTCCAAAGAATGATTTAGTGTGAAACAGTAACTTCATCAAAGAACAAACAAAAAACCCCACTTATTTTGTGTAATCACAGCGCACAACTCCAATAAAGTGGAAGTATGAGGGAGAAACTGCAAAAAAAAAAAGTGTTGATAGAAGGAAGAATACACTTTTAGGGCTCTGCAGGCTGGCTGGAAAGCTTAGTTATATATTAATTGGATTCAGAGTGATTTGGAGGGATGCATAATCCCCTGAAGTAACATGAAAAGTGATGAAAGAAATGGGGAAAAGAGGACATGAGGGAAAAGAACAGGAAAAACTTAGAGAGTAAGCGATTAAAACAGCATGACTGAGACATGGAACTGGTTAGTCTTAATTGGATAGGGAAATATTACCAATTCCCTGTGAAAGATAGGTCAAAATAAAATCACACTAGTATAATGAGTTTCTAAATAACTGTTAAATCTATTTTAACAGCTTAAAAAGACTTTAAATGTGAAGTTGACCATAGTGTGTGTGTTAATCAAGAAACACTCACTACTGTAACACACTACCCTAAAATCTGAAAAAGTCTAATCTAATAAAGATTTCTTTTTCCTACACTTTCATCACAGTCCAATGAGGGAGGGTTACGAGGGGAGCTCTGATTCATAGTCACTTAAGGATCCAGTCTCCTCCATTTAGTGACTTTGTAATCTTCCAGGTCCTTGGAGTTTCCCACCTGTCTCCACCTTTTGGAAGGCCCCAAAAGCCACCTGTCAAGAACTGTGAAGGGTCTGAGATTAAAATTTTATCCAATTTGCAAACTAAAAGTTAGCCTGACACAGTTTCATGGATGTTAGTAAAGGACATGAAACTCCTGGATCAGAGACAAAAGATAATTTATTACACACAGCAAAAGCAGTAGCCATAGGATCAGCAATTTTTTTGGCCAGTTGCCAGAGCCCCAAATGCCCCATGTGAAGAGGATCAGAAGATGCCTGCTCTACACTGGATTACAGAAGAAGAAGCATGAGCCTACATAACCCAAATCTTTTGTAATAAGCAGTAATCATGCCTAATCCTTGCTCTAGAGAGAAATAGTAGCACCACCTTTCACTGTTGAATGTTATACAAACATCTTTGAAAAGATGTTTCAGAACAAACAGTAATCAATGCCTTAGACGCATGATATACAGAAGTACAGGAGAGCCATGGTGAATTTTGTCCTAAACAACCACGTGCAATTAACTAGTTCTCAATTACTTAAGGATACTGAACAAACCATATCTAATGAGCTATTAACACCTTGACATATCTGGACCTAAAGCTCTTAATATGTGATCTAAAACTGTTAATATTATGTTCTTATGCAGATTAATCGAGATTCAGAGCACCTATGTTCCATCTATCCCCATGAAAGTGAAGAAAAGCAGAAGTAGTTGCAAAATCAGGGCATTCAAAAGTATACAAGGTTTTGTGTAACTAATATTATGCTTTATGTATTATTATTATTCTGTGTTGTATTGTTGAACACAATTATTTGTAAATTAACTTTGTGCTAAAACATTTATATCATTGCCCCGATACTTAAAATGATAAAGCAAACTAATTCTTGAAGCAAGCTTAGGTTAAAAATACCATCTATATGGCACCTGGGTGGTTCTGTCAGTTAAAGGTCTGACTCTTCATTTCAGCTCAGGTCATGATCTCCCAGTTTATGAGATTGAGCTCCACGTTGGGCTCCCAAGAGCAAAGGCTGCTTGGGATTCTCTCTGTCCCCCTCTCTGCCCCCTACCCACTCACTTCTCTCTCTCTCTCTCTCTCTCTCTCTCTCTCTCTCAAAATAAATAAATAAACATTAAAAAAAATCAAAGTCCTCTGTTCTCTGATCTCCATTTCCCACTTCCCACCATCCTCACCTCTTGAACTGTCTCTTCTGGTGGTTAACTCTCTGATATTCTTTATTTTGTTACTTTTTGATTCCTTCTGTTTTAGGTAGAGTTCCTACATGGTCCCAATTTATTCAAGTTATCCCAATGTAATTATTAAAAGTGTCTCCTTTTGGGGTGCCTGGGTGGCTCAGTTGGTTAAGCAACTGACTCTTGATTTCAGCTCAGGTCACAATTTCATGGCTCATGAGATTGAGCCCCATTTTGGGCTCCATGCCAACAGTGTAGAGCCTGATTGGGTTTTACTCTCTCCTCTCTCTCTGTCCCTCTCCCTACTAGCTCATGCATGCACTTTCTCTCAAAATAAAACATTTAAAAAAAAATACCATCTATGAAAGACACATCATCCCTGTGATGAGATGCTGAGGTGGCCAAAGGAGAAAGGCTCATATGTGGATATGATTAAAGGTACATGCTAATTTTTAAAAAAATTAAATACCCTGGGGCACCTTGGTCTACCAGGAAAAGTACTGATGTCAGAGTCAAAACAATCTTAAAGCTTATTCCAGAATTGTTTACTTAGTTTCATTAAAATTTTTTTTATTCAACTAAAATTTATTAAGCATCAAATTTATGCTAGGCTAAGCACTGATGCTAAACTAGTGAACCACCATTATTAATTTCAGAGATTATAATTGGAAAGACATACTTATAAATAAATATAATGCACTACCATAGTGATATGAGCAGAGATATATGGCACATGCTATAATTTGTACAGACAGCTGTTGAACATGACAGAAAGAGAAACTATCTCTTCGTGAGGGTCTCTTTACTAATTCATGGGAGTCTCCATGGTAGTGACATTGGATCTAAGTCATTGAAAATAAATTGGAGATGCCCAAAAGGCCAATGTAAGAAATAAATTGTAGAGAGACTGAACTATAAACATGAAGACTAGAAGACATGATAAGGCATGCTGTGAAATGAGAGAAATCAGTTCCTTATGGTAGAAGCATTGAGAGTTAAAGAAAATGGCTTGTGAGTTGGGAATGTAGTTGGGACCAAATTTTGACAAGCTTCGAATCACAAGAAAGAGGTCTGGATTTATACTGATAGCAATAAGGAAGTTAGACATATTTTATTCCTGGTCCCACCTAATGCAAGTGTAGGCTCAAATAAAGTATGTTCATCAATGTAAAGTTCCATTTAGTTATTGTCATTTGTACTGCAATTTAAAATTTTTCCCTATTCATATTTCAACAAACATATGTTGAATGTTTACTATATGCCAGATGCTGTGCTAGGTTCTAGGTGCTAGAGACTCCACTATGACTAAGATGTGATTTCCGCCTTCAAGAAGTTCACAACCTAATCTCTATGATAAATCCAAAAATACATTTAAAAATAAATAAAGGAAAGAAGAAATAAGTGAATAACATGGCAATTCAGTGCTGTGATGCTTTGAGATAATGCACACAAGGTATTACAAGAGCGAGTAATGGGGGGCCTTCAGGAATGAGCAACAGATACCTGGTGGCAATGACCCAACATCAAAGTTGAGTCCCACCAACTGAAAAGTGGGGACTCACAGAGTAGGCAAAAGCAAATGCAATGAGATCTCACTGGTAAAGAAGCAAAAGAGATCAAGGGAACAATAATGACAGATGAGTAAAGTTGTACCTACTGCCTTGGCCTTTAAGCTCCCAAATGTCCTAGACCTTGCCTTTTTCTCTGATTGACTTCACCCCCTTCTATCCTCTCCCTTGCTCTCACTATGCTCCATCCAGAACAACTTTCTTCTGTTTTGCAAACATATTCAATGTCATTTCTTTAGAGAAGACTTTCTTTTTCAATCTACCTAATGTAGCCTATTTTACCATTGCAAATCTCTGTCATATTACCCTATCCCATTTCCTTTATATAGCATTTATCAGTACCTGATAAATTACATTTATTTACTTTATGTGTATTTGTTGCCTGTAGCCCCTTATAGATTCTGAGAACATAAAACTTAATTCTTGTATTCACAATTATGTATCCAGTACACAGAATAGTGCAACAATAGATGCACAATAAATGCTGGAATAATGAATGAACTAAGAAATTAATGGAAGGTATGTCATCATCATATTTATAATTTGGAAAGGTACCCAAATTGTAGTGAGGGGAAGGGTATATTAAGAAAATCAATAACAGAGGAAAATAATTTGGGCAGAAAATGATGAGGCTCTGAACTAAGTTATTATTGGTAGAAAGGCAAAGGAGAGGTTAGATATGAAAGGAGGTGACAAGTGGACAGTGAGGTCTTTTGCTGAGATATGGATTCAAAAAGGAAAAGAAGATGGATCCAATTTTGGACAAAGTACAAAAATATAAAGTGCAGATTTAGATCAGCTGTGAAGAAAAATCCCTGGGGCTCCATCTTGTGACTAGTCCCATTGGGAACATAGCAATCGCATTAAATGCTGCTTGTACCCATAAAATGTGTTTATTAATCTCTCCCTCCATACAATACCTGTGAAGGACTTTTTTTTTACGGGGTTATATCAACTCAATCTCTACTTTAGAAAATTGGAATCATTATTATCATAGTTTTATTATTACTACCTATAGCTAGTACAAGTCCCTTCTAGAATAGCTATAATTCACAAAAATGCAGCATAATACAAAGTTCTCCCTATTTGCTCCTCCAAGATAGGTGCTGAAATATAATTTAACATTTTCCAACCATAATCAGGTTTCTTATTTAATCTCTCGGTAGAAGATTCTCATTGGTTCTCATTTCTTCTGATTTAGCTTATCTTTCCTACTCAGAACTGTCTTGTGAAAAGCAAAATGCACATTTGTAACTTTTATTGTCAGTGAAATTGTTTTATCTATGTTAAGTGTGAACAGATAAGCAGGGCCTATAGCAACTGATAGTCAACAGAACCCAAATTTCTGAATTAGGATATCTTGAAAATCTGTGCTTATATTTAAGGCTTTCATTTAAAGTTTGACATTTGAGGGATTTAATGACAAAATACTTTGACAATACATAAAATGCTATTATCTTAAGTGTGATACACTGATGTAACTGTCCCACCTCCAAAAGTGCTAAAGTATTGTACAGTTAGGGAACATTGCTAAAGATGAGGAGGTATTTTTAAAATTTATCTTCTCTTTGAAGAAATGTTAATTTTAAAACTTAAAATCAAATATAGACACAAAAATTTTAAATAGTCTCCAAAAATAGAATGAATTTCTATCCTTTCTTGCCTTAAGTTACAACTATGAAGTTGTTAACGAATATTAACATTATTCGTTATTCGTTATTCGAATTTAATATTATTTATTATGTATTTTAACAACTTCCTAGAAAAGCAGAAGTCTGGCTGAACACCCTCTGATACTTTAACATAAGTAAGGCATCCCTACAAAGTAAATTCTATAGCCAGCTTTTAAGACCCAAGTCTAAAAAAAAAGGAAGGGGATGAATAGTGTGCATGAACCTTTCATCTATTTGATAATCTGCTGATAAGATTATCTATTTGATAATCCAAATCTGCACCTTCATACATTTTTTTTTCATTTTGTAATTTCCTCTGTATTTTGAATTTTAGTTGTTATATTCAGAGGGTATAATATCGCTTCATTGGCCATAGGGACGTTGTCTGGCGGAGGGAAATAGCCAAAAAAGAAGAAGGACAAGGAGAAGGAAAAGAGGAAGGGGAAGAAGAAGAGGAAGAAGAAAAAGAAGGAGGAGGAGGAGGAGAAGGAGAAGGAAAAATAGTCTTAGAAATGAATGAATATGCTAAATGTTCATAATTTGGGGGGAAAAAGGCAGGGAGAGCTTCTAAGCTCCTGTTAAGCCAACAAGGATAACTCCAAGGATTCCCTGTACAGAGGAGTCAGGTTTTTTTCTAGACTGCTCTGAAAGGCTTTTACAACAGAGTAGCCTGAGGCACAGAAAAGCAGGCAGGGAATGTTCTGGTAACTCCTAAATGGCTTACAGGCCCAGAAGCAGAACATCTAAACACTTACCCATGGGAAGTCTTATTAATTTAAATAAGAAATATTTATGGTTGTTTTTGATTAGAGACTCAAAAATCTCTATGAAACCTTCATTTACATTCTAGTTAAACTTTCAAGAGTTACCCACTCCCTGAAGACCAGTGACTGAGCTTTTAAAGGTGAAATTACTCACATAACTCTGGCCAGCTTGGGTTAAAAATGCAAAAGACTCTTGCTTATTAACCAAACAAGAGTCAGAACAAATTAATAAGAGGTGATCAACCAGAGACCTATATTACTGTATCATTTCTCTCGACTAAGAAGTGGATTAGATTTTGGAAAATCAGAAAAGTTCAGAAAAACAGTTTTGTTTATAATTCAAAGGGGAAGTGTTGGCTACCAAGAGGAAACACCAAGGAATTTAGGGGTGATGGGACTGTTCTGATTGTTGATTATCATACTACTATACACATTTGTTAATACTCATGAAACTGTCCTAAAAAAGAGAAATTTTACTATATATAAATTCAAAATTAAATGTACAAAGGGGAAGTGGAGTATATAAAGACACTTTCATTTGGGGACAAAATTCCAGCTATACACTTGTGATTATGAGTACTCTTTTGATTCATAGTTTATTAGAATGCAGCAGTGGGGCACACCATTAACAAATTAGATTTTTTTTAATGGCCAGATTAATTAGTTTTGCCAATATAAGAGTAGTCTTATAGAACCTAAATTATTCTGATTCTAGAAAGAATTTTATTCTAGAAAGAAACATTTTATCTAATTCTAGAAAGTTGGCTTCTTACAAAGCGTTCCCCATTTGCCCTCACCGACACACTCACACACACACACACACACACACACACACCCCTCAAGGGGACTTCTCCTAACAAGCCCCTATTTAGTGTCTGCTGTGACCAACTGCCTTGCACATAATAGGTCATAAGCCCTCAAGTCCACTCTCTTGACCCCTGATGAGGTATTTTCCTCTGGTACATCCCAAAGCAGCAAATCCCTCCCAATGCCAAAATTCTACGTTGTTGTATGAGACCCAGACAGCATTCCAGGCATAAAATGAGAATTATGCCTCCCTTTCTGCAGTAATCAGACCTAAGCCTGAGGCCAAGCTGAAGACCAGCTATTGTACTGCCCTACCTTCTCACCAGACATACTGCACACACCTCATTTCTCTTCCTTCATCCCTAAGCTAAGCACACAAAAGTTCATTATACAGATAAACTCACAAAATTCAATGTCCATGGATCTTCCACTGACACCTAAACAGTATGAGTCTTCTCTGAAGGCTCCACTACCCTTCCCTACTACCACTGCACTCCCTACTGCTGCTGGCAGTTAATCAACCAAAGCTATTAAGAAAAATTGGATTTTGTACTAAATTGCAAGAAACCAGAAAATAATGAATAGGAAAAGGGAGGAGTCCAATTGCTCTAGACCTTAGGACTATCTCCGATATACGGCATTCTTCCCTGAAAGCTTTTGACAGGCAGAAACTAGTACATTACTTCAACTGAATTGCTAACATCTGAACAGATTCTCTTGTATGCATTTCTAAGGTACTTTATATTTTCTGCCAAACCGAAAGAACCTTCTTAAAAGCGTTTTAGAACAGGGTCACAGAAAGCAGTGACCCAAAGAAATAAGTTCATATTTGCTCACATATATGGATAAGAAAATACATCACAGATCAATTGTGAATCTCATTATTAAGAAATTTTAGGCTGTCAAAACCTTAAAAGTCCTATTTTCCCCATAACACACAGATGCATTTTTCCATTCACCTTTCTTATAAAGGTCTCCATTAGAATAAAAAAAAAAAATATTGAATGACAATTCTAAAGAGAACTAGTCAACACTCTTATTTTTCCATATGAGTTATCTTAGAGTTTCTATTATATATTCCATTAAAATCACTATATAGGCTATAGTGACAGGCCAGATAAACATTCAAATTGGCTTTCCTTGGACAATGAAGACTACAAAGAGAGAAAAGACTTCCCTTTTATTGCTTTTATCGTCAAAGGCTCCCAAGTAAATTAAGAGTTCACTGTGCTAAATTATATATTCTAAGTACCTGTGTTAAGAATATGGGCCTCTATCTAAGATAGCTGTACACTCTCTTGAGCAGCTCAAGTTGCTTCACTTTATTTCATTAATATTATCTTTAATATTATTATCTTTAACTATAGGGCAAAGCATCAGAGGGATTTTTCAATCCACTTTCATTACATGCAAGTTATATGGCCAGAATTTAAAACTGAAATACCTACAGGATCCAAGCAGCACATACAAGTGGGTGATGATGGTGGGGTATAAGAAACTAAGTGTGATGTAGTAGGGACATGGGAAAGGACTGAGGGCAAACCCCTTCCTAAGGAGGCAGATGCCACTGACTTCTAGCCATTTGTTGCCATGAGGCAATGAGGACCCACCCAGTGGAGTGGGTATACTGATGTTTAACAGAAGCTTAGAATTGTGAATACATTTTGTCTGTCTGTGGAATATTCCAATTTAAAATGTTGACTGAAAACTTTTGAAACCCTGAGCCAAACACATCATGCTTACAGGGCAAATTCAAAGGGCTGCTGGTCAGGTGCATCCTTTCTATATCAATTAACCATATATGAAGGTATAATGGTTAATTTTATGTGTCAACTTGGCTATGCCACAGTACCCAGGTATTTGGCAAAACGCATCCGATGTTACTGTGAAGGTATTTTCTTAGATGAAATTAACATTTAAATCTGTAGACTGAGTAAAGCAGATTATTCTCCATATTGCAAGTGGGTCTTATCCAGTCAGTTGAAGGTCTTAATAGAAAAAGACTGCCCTCTCCAGAAGAGGGAATTCTGGCAGAGAACAGCCTTTGGACTTGAACTATAACATTCGTTCTTTCATGGGTACCCAGCCTTCTGGGCTACACTGTAGCCAATGGCTATGGACTCACAATCATAAGAACTATAATCCTTAACAGAAATTTCTCATTCTCTCTGTGTCTCTCTCTATCTCTCTCTCTGTTCCCCACTCCCCCCCCATTTCCATATGTATATGGATATATATTTTTTAAATTAAATATAAAATGGAGACCAGACTTGAAAATTCCCTGAGCAGACAAAACCATTTAAGCCACATAAGCGAAACTTAATTTAGCTTATTCTGCAAAACAAGTGAAACTTAACTTAGGCTATTTCTAATAAATGCCCGTGATGATCATAAAAGAAATTAAGTCATCTTCCTAAAAATTGTATAATATAAGCACTTTTAACTAATTCCTTGCCATCTGGAAATTCCCATTGTGATAACCAATCACTGCAAAGGTTAAATAACTTCCTTATTTTCATTTTATAAGTCATCCTGTAATGGTATGCCCCTTAGCTTTGTATCTGTTATCAATTTGAAAACTCCCAGTTTGTGAACTATTCTTATATGCACAATAAACTTATCAAATACTACTTATTAAATTGGTGGTTTTCATTTTGTTATTTCTGAATTTTTTACTCTCTCTCTCCCTCTCTATATACAGATATAGATATACATATGGATATTTCCTACTGGTACTATTTCTCTGGAGAACCCTCACTAATATACCAGTTTTGTTTGCCTACAACAGTTTTATGTGTATTTTCTGAGGACAACTAAGTAGCAAGATTTTTACCTCAAAAGTTACCAGTTTGGATGATAAATTCCTTGGCCACCCTATTTGTATAGCCTCACCTCTACCACCCAAGATGACTACACGCTGAACTTTACAAAGCAAAACGTAGCCAGTCACTCTGATCTAGCCCATTTGCCCCATGGAACCTTCCTCCCTAATAGACTATAAATGGTTTCAAACCAACGCAACAGAAGTATCACCTTTATTCCATGATCCCTCTCACTCTCTGTCTCTCCCTTTATAACAATTTGAAACATAATCTTATTTGCATTTTTCTTGTTTTCCTTTCATTCCTGATTTATATGTGTTTTTAAGTGGTAAGCTATGTCAGATCCTATTTCTTGTATGCAGCTCTCAATCTCATATTACAGGGCCCTTGGCTATTCTCTTGTGAACTGGTCTTACTCATGACTTTCTCTTACTTTCCCTCTTCTCACTTTATTTCTCACTTATAGTACTGTGTAAAAAGGGTTGTGAGGGGTGGGGAGAGAACTCTGTCCACACTATCATTCAGGGCCTCAACAACTTCTGTCTACATATTCCAGAATCCCTAGAGTTTCCATGGAATCCTCTCCATTTGGCTGGAAGATAAGAGGAGAGAAAGGGCCTGAAAATTGGAGTAGGCTCAGGTACATGTTACTTCTGCCCACATCCTATTGGCCAGAACGCAGTCAGATGACCCACCTAACTAAAAGATAGTCCCACTGTATTCCAGGAAGTAAAGGAAGTAGAGTCTGGTGAACACACACACAATGCAATGCTGGCAGTGCTTCCCAAAGGTCAGAGGTATAATGATAAAATGCAATTTGGTAAATAGTATTTTATGATGAGCTAAGATTACATAGCACATGGATGCATCTCCTGGTGCTCCAGCCAGACAACAGAATTGGATTACATGTCCTTCACTGACTTTTCTACCAACATCATCCACATTTGAAATTTACAGGAGAAAACTGGTATTATAGTTGAAGAATAAGCAGAAAAAAAATAGGACTGCAATTTCAATGCAGCAGATAATTAACCTTTATAAAAATAGAGTGCTTTGGAATTTCAGTCCATTCCAAAAAAAGGAACATAACTGAAGTATTAAGTAAAGAGGTTACTATGATTAGAGACCACCAGTCGAAGAGTGGGCAGTGGTCTTAAGCTAATTCATCATTAATAAATTCAGCTTTATTTTTTCAGATGAACTAGGAAAAGAAGAGTTACTGATCCTAGCCAAAAATGGAGATAGTGTCTAAAAGTTAGAATCAATCACTTGCTTAAGATTATAAACCTGAGAAAAAGAAGCCTTCTCAATATTAGTAAGAAACCAAGCTCTCTCCAATTCTCTTTAAGAAATCATATCCTTGGTAATTATCTCTCAAAGTCTGCCTTGATCCTTAGTTCTAAAGATCAAATCCTGAAATTCCCACAGGCAAGATTTATTTTAAGAGTTAAATTTGTTAAGTTCTACCCAACATAAAAATAACACAAATTCTATGTTTTCTTATTCAATATACGTTATTAGCTTAAACAAGATATTTTGGTTTTTTTTTTAATTCAGTTTCTTTTTTTCTATTTGTTTGCCTTTATGTTGATTTCTTGTTGTTATTCCCAGAGTCTGTTATTCAATGGGATAGGCATCACACAAATTCCATCTGTCCTTCATGTGTTGATAAAAGAAAAGCAGTAATGTCTCTGGAAAATCATCAAAACAGATTCCTAGTAGAAGCAAAACATATTGTCCTCCAACTCAACTTTCCTATCTGTTAAATTCTCTCTGTCTCATGACAGGGCAAAGTTGGTAAGGAAAGCTTCCAGCTCTCTGATAACTCCCACCCCCAATTTGCTCAAATAGAAGGGGAGAGATGTAAGAAATGGGTTAGATTTACTGAGATTTTGTTGGATCACAATTCCAAGGGGCTGCAGGGGATTTTGATGGCGCCAGGGGAAAGTCAGACTCTGCGTGGAAGGCATTCTTTTTGGATGTTCTTCCCTCCATTAGGCTAGAGAAAGAAGACTGGCTTTAGGGCCTGATCCTCAATAAATAACATCTACCATCTCTGTCTTAATCGAGTGCTAATGGCTTTGAACTCCTCTTCCTGCTAGCTTAAACTTATTTTACATCATGATCAGAATGTTAAATCTCAGGCCTGGACATGAAATTAGGGAGAAAAGAAGGAAGAAAATCTTTCTACATAGAAGTTGAATTGAGTCCTCCTAATGGCCTCACCTAAGTTTGAGTATGAAGCTTAACAGTAATAAAATATATGGCTAATCCTTTTTTGTCCCTCAAGCATGGTGAGCAACAATCACAGAATGAAATCAGTTGTTTAGAATTCTGGGTTCCTGATATCACATAATATATTAACTCTTTTAACAAACATTTCAAGGACTACTTTTCTAAGCATTATGATAAATGGAAAAAATCTGCCCTAAGGGTGATGGTAAGTAGAGAAAAAGTGTATAGCATAGCCTTATAACATTAACCTCTGGAAGAGATCTACACCTGAATGTCACAAATCTCTATATTTACACACAATTACATTTACAAATTAGTTTGGCTAATTTTATATTTAAATTTACAAAGCCCTTCCAGGATCAATCTACCACAAATTTAAGGGATAATCCACCCCCCACAAGTACCTAAAGTCCCTGGGAAAGTAGCTGTCACATCATTTCAATATGATATTGATGTAGCAGCCGATTCATTGCTCACCATTGCCTGCTTCCCAATGTCACATCAATTCCCAAGTGATAAATGTAAACTGATTTTAATCACTATAGTCAAATGGATACATACTTCAAGAAACTTCAAGGAAGTTATTATCTAAAACCATAAAATCAAAAACCTGGAATTTCCCACAGAGATCATTTGTCTACCCAGTTCCTCTAATGGGAGATGGTATAAATTTTTAACCTTCAAAATTTGAGGCTAGATATTTTTTAGCCTTTTGGCAGTTAGGAATACATTAAAAACCATAGCAAATGAATAATTTGGGTCCTGGAAGAGATAGAGACCAAAACATAATAACTGATACTAAACAATGATATATGGTAAGTATACCATTCTTTAAGAGTTTGACCATGAAAAGTTAGAGGTATCACAAGAAATTGTGAGATGTCTCAAAACTGGGTGAAGAAGATAATAGAGAAAAGTGATATTGAATGTTTTATGGTAAATGCTTATAGAATGTAAACATCTGAAGAAGAAATTTATTTTTACTTTTACACAAATGAATATATTTTTAAAAAAAGGAAACACCAAAAATCTGCTACTTTGGACTTACAAATGTTGTATCTGTCAAACATTTCTTGCTGGAAAACATTTCTGATAATTTAAAATCATTAAATCTCCAATGCCGACTCAGAGCCTCAGACATGAGACAAATCTTAGGCAAAACCTTCTCTGTACCATTCAAGATTCTTTAGGTGAAAATTCTTTTCTGCCATTCAGGCAGGATGGAAAAAAGCATTGTCTAAACTTAAGCAAACAAATGAAAGGATAATAATATTTAAATCTTTTTAAAAATTTGTTAATGTTTATTTCTGACAAAGAGAGAGAGACAGAGACAGAGATAGAGCATGAGTTGGGGAGGGGCAGAGACAGAGGGAGACCCAGAATTCGAAGCAGGCTCCAGGCTCTGAGCTGTCAGCACAGAGCCCGACGCGGGACTGCGAGATCATGACCTGAGCCGAAGTCCAACGCTCAACTGACTAGCCACCCAGGCGCCCCTTTATTTAAATCTTTTTAAATCTTGGGCTCTTACTACTTCTGTTGGCATGGAAGGACCATGGAAGAAAATTTCATCAACCTGTACTTTTTTCTCCTTCTTGTCTTCTGTGTTAATATCACTGTGCCTCTGAACTGGCAATCACCAGGGGCCAGCAAAGGCCTCTAGGGTTTAAAATGCACGCTCATCTGAGATGCTCTAAGTGATAAAATGCAACCATTCATCCTTTGAAAAATTTAACTAACCTTAACTAACATTTAACCTTAACTAACATGATTATTACCCCTGATAGCCAAGTCACTTAATATAGTAAGTTTAAGGGGCGCCTTGGTGGCTCGGTTGGTTAAGCGGCCGACTTTCGCTCAGGTCATGATCTCACGGTCCCTGAGTTTGATCCCCGCGTCGGGCTCTGTGCTGACAGCTCAGAGCCTGGAGCCTGTTTCAGATTCTGTGTCTCCCTCTCACTCTGCCCCTCCCCTGTTCATGCTCTGTCTCTCTCTGTCTCAAAAATAAATAAACATTAAGAAAAAATTTTAAAATAGAAGAGAAAAAGAGCCCTACAATGCCAACTTATCAGCACATGCCTATGTAATATCATAGAACACTCACAAAGTTATACAGGTAAGTGGAATAAACTTTCTAAATAGACTTGCTCTTAGCGTTGCTTACACTGAGTTGATCATTTTGTATCATTTGCTAGTGGTGTTTTGTTCTAATTTCTAGCAGTGAAGAAAAAGCCTTAGCAAAAAAAAAAAAAACCATATATATATATATATATATATATATATATATATAAATCTTATTCTTATTAGTTTGAACACTGCTCTTGAACTGAGTTAGTGCTTTTCACTCATAAGAATGTCACACTGTGAAAGAAATAACCATGCTTTTGTGAGATGCAATTTTTAATGTCAAGTCTGGGAATTAGTTGGGATAGATAAAGTATAATATAAATAAATGTGAATCACAAATTCAAATGGACCTACAAACAGCCCACAGGGAAACAAAGAGAAAGCAAAAAAGACAACTTTGGATTCAAGTGACAAGACAGTTTATTATTGGTCAGTATATTTAAAACAACATTGACAAATCAATGCAAATAAAGATGTAGTAATACTCACCAACATTTCTCTGTATTTTTGTTTTTGTTTTTGTTTTTGGACCTGGATTTATAATCACAGAGGATAACAAATTAAAATTACTCAGTACTTTCTCTCAAAAAGTTTAATATTTAGGAGACTTGGAGGCATTTATTTGCAAACATATGATCATATGTACATTACTGAAAAAATACTGGGTAAATGCAATTTAGAGCTCTTTCAACACCCTTTATTCTGGAAAGTTTAGATGAAAATGCAAAATAAAATATGAATTGAGGATACCATTTTTCAAAGTGGATTATGCTGGGTATTAATAATTATTTTGTTTGGTAGAGATTGGACAATCTGTGAGTCAAGAGATATGGGATAGGATCTCTGCTCTACCACACCCTAGCAATGGGTCTAGGCAAGTCTCTCCATCTTCATGGGCAGCATTTCTTTGATCCCCGATCTGGGGATCTGTTCATTTCCACAACTCCACCTTCCTGGATAATAATAAAGATACAATAAGTATAAATTAAATTTATTGAGTGCTTACTGCTATGGAAAAGAGCACAAAACTTTCTCAAAAAATAAAAATAAAACTATTATCTGATCCAACAATTCCACTTCTGGACAATGTTCAAAGAAAACTAAAACAGAACATTGAAGAAATATATGCACTCCATGTTTATTACAGCATTATTCACAACAGCTAAGATATAGAAAACACAAGTGCCTGTAAATGGATGAATGGGTAAAGAAGATAATGTTGTGTATGTGCATGTGTGTGCATGTGTATGTATGTATATATATATATATATATATATATATATATATATATATATATATACACACACAATGAAATATTATTCTGCCATGAGAAAGAAGGAAATCTTGTCATTCATGACAACATGAATGGACCTTGAAGGCATTATGCTAAGTGAGATAAGCCAGAGAAAGACAAGTTGTATATAATATCACCTATATGTGAAATCTAAATAAGCCAAACTCATACAGAGAGTAGAATGGTGGTTATCAGGGCCTGGGGAGATGTTTAAGGGTACACACTTGCAAACAGCAGATAAATAAGTCCTGGTGATCTAATGTACAACACAATGATTATAGACAACAACATCACATTATAAACTTCAAAGTCATTAAAGAGACTTGATTTTAATTGTTCCTATTACAAAAAGGAAATGATAATGACATGACATGGTAGAGGTATTAGCTAACACTAATGTGGTAATCATACTGCAATATACAAATGTAACAAATGAACACATTATAAACCTTAAACTTACACAATGTTATATGTCAATTGTAGCTCCATAAAAATTAAAAAATAAAAGGCTCATTTACCAAGGGCCAGGGTAAATGCAGGAAGATCAGGGAAGTGGCTCTGGTGGTAGTTCAGGTGAGAGATGACAGGCGCTGGCAGCAGGGTGGCAGCAGTAGAGGGGGTGAGAATGTTTGGATTCTGGTTATATTTCAAAACTGAGTCAGTGGGATTTCCTGATGGACCAAATGCAGGATGAGGAAAAAGGGAAAGGTCAAGGATGACCCAGAAATTATTGGCTCAGATATCTGCCATTTACTGAGGTGTGTAGAACATTAGTCTGGAGTATATTTGAGGGGGAAATCAGGAGCTCATACACCTGTGTACTGCTGCTTCACCACTACTCCCCAGGGCACCAGGTGGCTCTACACCAGTACTTTCGGAGTTGGAGGGTGCCACTATTGCTGTAGTTGGCAAAATGGCACCTGGCATCCAGTAGGAGCATTTATAGCTACTCTGATATCCTTCTGCTCTTTCAGGCTTCACCATCCTTTCCTCACTCCTCACTGCAACTCTGGCTGATGCACTGAGTGCCCAGGGATCGACACTGCTCACCTGGGGAAAGGGGCCCCAAGCTAGCAAAGCTGCTGCTATTCAAGCGGAGCTCCACCCGGCAGAGGTATACGTAGCAAAATGGGGCAGAGTGGCAAGAGGAAAAGCTCTTCTCTTCCTTTTGCTTCATCATACATATATTTTTAAAGAGCTCAAACGTAGTGCTCAAAATTCAGTTCCCAAAATAGCTCCTAAGATTTTACTTACTCTCACCCCTTTCTCTAGGATCAAGTATTCTCAAAAGACTATAATGAAAACAGACTTGAGTAAAAGTCCCAAGCTATGTTCAAAATCATGATCATCAGGCCTTATTTGGGGTCAAATTCAGCTATTCCCTAAATAGCTAAACAATATATCCCACTGTGTAAACAAAATTTTACTACATTTAATCACTAATTTTATATATATATATATATATATATATATATATATATATATGTATAAATATATTAGCTATAAATATCCAGGTAAGGCAAAACCCCAGCATTACAGATTAAGTTCTTTTCCAGACACACCTCCACCCCAAAATGCAGATAGACTTTCACTGGGTTTGTGTCACCAGTTTCCCAGGCATGGCCAAATGTGTTTACATTCCATCAATTGACTAATACAAGACTCACACTACAATTTTTGCTTTGGTATCTTAGCTGTTTAATCCTCGTTTTATAGATGAAGCCATATCAGATCTGAGATTTAAACCCAGGCCTCTTTGACTCTAAGAATCATGAGTTTAATCACTAAACCAATTAGATAACCAAAGATCAAGAAAGACTGGGAATTATGTGGGCAGAAGTGAGGGGATGAAGTGCCTTAGTTTTCACATCTACTCAAACCTTATCCTTGAATTAGACAATCAAAGCTTCAGGTGGGGATATTTGAAAAATATCACAATAATCAGTAAAATTGAGATCAATATGGTATTTTCCACATTTCTGGAGAAAATTAAGAAACACAGTGATTAAGAGCATGGTCTTTGTAAACAGACACACCTGAAAGAGAATTCCAAAGTCTCTTGTCACTAATGGTGTGATCTTGGGCATGTCATTTACTTTGTTGAGCCATAAAAAAGACAAAGTGTTTCAGCTGACTTGCAAAATAAAACTTTAAGAAAGAGATTATAAGAAACATACCTTCAAAAAGCAAAGTAAAATCTAGGCATACACTAGTGAAGTACACTCACCAACACTCATCAGGACTGGCAAAAACAAAACCAGAATAGACTTCAGGCAAAAATGAGTGAAGGTGTAATGGGACTTTCCTGCTTAACCCAAAACTGACAATTAAAACACAAAGCTAAAGAAAAAAGGCAGTATGTGGGCTACATTCTAAAAACAACAAAGTAAATAGCAGCAGACGTTGTTGAGGGAAGGAGAGTGCAAGAGGAAGATATAGAGACAGAGAGAGAGGCAGAATGAAGAAGAGAAAAAGAAAACTCTCATCTCCTGAAATCAAGTAAGGGATCCTGAGAGAATCATTCCTAGGAACTAGGAATGTGTAGTGAAACAGACATCTCATTCTCCAGTCAGAAGTGTGCTTATACAGTGAACTGGCTCAGCTCTCAGAGCCTTACCACTACCCCAAAGCCTTTTTAAAAAATGGGAGAAAAAGAGCAGAGAAATTCAGTAGAGCAACCTGCACATCCACCTTGTGTCAGATGACAGAATGTGTGAGTTGCAAGCAAGACCAATTGACGCACAGAAGTTAACAGAGAATGAGCTGTGTTGCAAGTACCCCTAAGAGGGCCACCTGCTAAAAAAATTTTTTAAAAGGGGGGGGGGGGCGCCTGGGTGGCTCAGTCGGTTAAGCGGCCGCTGACTTTGGCTCAGGTCATGATCTCGCGGTCTGTGAGTTCGAGCCCCACGTCGGGCTCTGTGCTGACAGCTCAGAGCCTGGAGCCTATTTCAGATTCTGTGTCTCCCTCTCTCTGACCCTCCCCTGTTCATGCTCTGTCCCTCTCTGTCTCAAAAATTATAAATGTTAAAAAAAATTTTAATTAAAAAAAAAGAGGGCCACCTGCTGGGCTAAGGCTCTGGGCAGCAGGGGAGACTTGAGCAGTCTGAGCTAGAATCCCTGTGCAATGGGTATATAAATAACCTGTGCAATAGGTAGGCTTTTTAATATCACAATGACCAGAAAGGGTCTTTATAGGACTGCAATGGGATCTGCTTGAGACAATAATACCACTAAAGTGTCATCAAGAAAGGAAAAAGGGAGGGGCTCCTGGGTGGCTCAGTCAGTTAAGTGGCTGACTCTTGATTTCAACTCAGATCATGATCTCACAATTTGATTTGTGAGACCCAGCCCCACATCCAGCTTCTGCACTGACAGTACCAAGGCTGCTTGGGATTCTCTCTCTCCCTCTCTCTCTGCCCCTTGCCCCACTCACGTGCATGCTCTCTTTCTCTTTCTCTCTCTCTCAAAATAAATAAATAAACATTAAAAAAAAAGTAAAAGGGAGATTCAATAGAGCCTGTCTGAAGTCAATGATTGGAGAAAATGAACAGTTTAGCCTGTTCAATCACCCTCAACTGGTTTCAAAGATAATATAGATAATAGACTTAAATTGATTAAAGAGCCCATACATAATGAAGATGGGCTACATGAAACTTGAGGTACTGAATGCAATAGTACCAAAATGTCATTTGTAAAAACATGGACTCTGAGGCCAAACTGGCTAGGATGGAATTCTGATGAGTAACACTGAGCAAGTTATTTAAATTCTCTGTGACTCCACTGACTCCTATGAAAAGTGGACTTAATAATAGGACCTTCCTCGGGGCGCCTGGGTGGCTCAGTTGGTCAAGCGTCTGACTTCGGCTCAGGTCATGATCTCGCGGTCCGCATTTCATATTCTGTATCTCCCTCTCTCTCTGACCCTTCCCCGTTCATGCTGTCTCTCTCTGTCTCAAAAATAAATACAAATGTAAAAAAAATTAAATTAAATTAAAAAAATAACAGGACCTTCCTCACTGGGTTTTTGTGAGTAGCAAATTATATAATATATTATAGCAAGCACTACCAACAGTGCCAAACACAAGGAAAGCACTACATACGTGCTCACCAGCACCAGCAGCAGCATTATTATTAATACTACGAGAAACAAACACACCTATGGATGGTAACTTGAATGCAACACTCTCAATTTTTAACTTGAGAGGCTGCTTAAGGCTGTTTGGGATTCTCTCTCTCCCTCTCTCTCTGCCCCTTGCTGGAAAGAATCAAGACAGCAAATAAATAAAAATTTTTGCATGATTAGAATAATGTAATTCCCATCAGAGGAAGACATAGCAATAAAGAAATAGGAAAGTAAAAAAACTGTCACAGCAATCGTCAGCCTTTTATATAAAAAGCACAGCAGATAAAATAAGTAAAAGAGCAAAAGAAAATACGGAAATGAAAAGTTGGCAAAATGCAAAAATAGATTGTACCTATAAAGTTGTCAATATAAATATGTGATACAAATATAAATATGAGAATAAATAGAAATTAAATAAAGAGGAATTTTACAAATCTAACAAACCATAAAAATTTAAAATTATAATCTAATCAATGTTAGCTCAGTCACAGGGTAAGCTTGGGGTACCCCCAGGCAATGCAGTATAAATTGATGTAAACTTTTAGAAAGCAATTGAGAATATAAGTCAAAGACACTAAAATATTCTTGCCCTTATTCTCAAAAATTATATTCATAGAAGTTATACAAAGGAAATACAGTAAAATACAGAAAATTTACAGATGAAAATATTCCTTGTAGCATTATTTAGAAGCAAAGGAATATGTTTCAAATGTCCATAAATAAGGTTTACTTGGGTATTGAGGTATACAGACCTATTAGAATATCAAGCATTCTTTTAAAATTATATTTTTAATGTGACTGGAAACTTTGATGTTCCATTAAATAAAAAGAAGGATATAAAATTAGATATTTCCAGCCTAATAATAATAATAATACAAAGTGAACACACAAAAATGTTAACAGTATGTGAATCTTTTTTCTTAATTCTAATTTTGGCAATTTTAGTTTTCTATAATGGGTATACATTACTCATAACCAGAATTTTTGGTATGTAATTTATATTTCAAATAGCAGCAGGGTTTGAAAGATGAAAGCAGCCCACAACCAAACCATCCCTATGCATGCACAGATGTGACCTATAATCCAGCATGTGTTATATTTGTATTTTATAAAGTATATTCCTCTGGCTCGGTTGATTTCATTGTGTGTTGCATTGAAAGTTTATTCTTTTAACCATTTCATTGCATTTCTTTGTAAGACAAATGTTTACCAGGGATTCATTGCTCTTCTAGGTGAGTTTGCTATGGTATAGAGAAGATGTATTCTTGAAGGTCAGTGCCCACTTGCCATATTCTTTTTTCCCTCTTATTTCCTTGTGACACGTGGATTGAATGTTTTCATTAGTCTCAGACTCAGATCTCTTGCCTCCTAAACCTTGTTCTTTCTCTCGCCTGTCTTGTCACAGTTTATTAAAAGCACATTTTGTTCTGTGGAATTAGATTCCCATCTCCCCAGCTTGATGGGATTTTTGTCTCTTCACCTGAGAATTGTAGATTACAGGATAATTCGGTAATACTTTAAATCAAGGATTTTAATAAAACTGCTATGTTGAATATAATTTAAGGGTACTCTAAAACACATTAATCTAAAATATATGGCTTGTCTTCAAGTTTCTATAACCTTTTGTAGTTAAAGACTATGAACATTTATGTGGCATAAATTCAGATTTAAAATGTAAATTATATGCATATATATGTATGCAGACACATATACATATGTATCTGTAGACAGAATTCAAATAGAGAACCATGGAGTTCAAAGGAACAGATGGTACAGGTAAGTGACAAAGCCCTTAATTTATCCTTGATTTTATTTCTGATCCTTCTTTCCCTTTCCCTCCTCTCTTCCCGTCTCCCACCCTCTCCCCCTCCCAACTCCCTTCTGTGTGTGTGTGTGTAAGAATGTGAAAGAATGTTCAGGCTGTAATTTTGGCATAAAACTGCCAATTACATTTATTTGGTCATTTTGAAACTACAGAAAGAAAAAGTAATCCATTCACATTCTGTCCATCTTTTTAAAAATAAATTTAAAAATAGGAAAAATTGCAACTTAAAATATTTGGCAAATATTAGTAATTCAGAGAACCACTGTTATTTTAAAAGAAATTGAAATATTACACCAATTATTTTAAAGTTTCACCAAAAAAGTATTCAAAGTAAACTTTTATGTTACCTTGACAAGTTATTTAACTTCTTTGACCCTAAATTTCTTTTTCTTTAGAATAATACATTGTTTTCTTTCTTAAAATTATAATGTTTATTATAAAAATCAGGAAAAGCCAATAAAGAAAACAAAAGAAGTAATCACTAAAATTAAAGAACAACTTACATTTGTTCATGGCTATACACAGAAGGAACAGAGAGATGATTTCATCCAAATTAAAACATAGTATCACAGTAATATTAAATAAAAAGCATCAAATTTGTCTTCAAGTGTAGAAATTAAAAATCAGAAGTGAAAAATAGCTGAAATTCAGATGAAACATTTTCGTTTCAAGAGTTAATAAGTTATAAATGACCCCTTTAATGTTAAAAAAAAAAAAAAGGAAAAAATAAAAAAGTCCTTGCTGAGGTGTTTTTCGCTTGTTTTTTGCCTTCAGTGTTACAATATTGGAGTAAAGTGACTCTCCACTCTGAAAAGCCAGTAAGTCAGCATTCTTCCTCCACCTCCCATTTTTGCTAAGTTTATTATAATTTTTCTTTTGACAGTTTGGAATTTGTTTTAATGTTTATTTACTTTGAGAGAGAGAGAGCTCATGAGGTGGGGGAGAAGCAGAG
The DNA here is from genome assembly GCF_027475565.1 of Acinonyx jubatus. Taxonomy (NCBI): domain Eukaryota; kingdom Metazoa; phylum Chordata; class Mammalia; order Carnivora; family Felidae; genus Acinonyx; species Acinonyx jubatus. The sequence continues at coordinate 155,695,724 of NC_069382.1, forward strand.
AGAGACAGGGGCAGGAGAGAATCCCAAGCAGGCTGTGCGCTGGCTGACAGGGCAGACATGGTGCTTAATCCCATGAACCGCAAGATCATGGCCTGAGCCGAAATCAAGGTTCAGACGCGTAACCAACTGAAATACCCAAGCACCCATGGAAATTTTTGTTCTCTTCTAACATTGTCAATAATGCCAAGTAATGTGGAAGAGACAAATGTTTGTTTATAAAGGGCCTCTAGTTGCTATCATAACAATAATTCATGTTGTGTTTTAGATTTAGAAACTGTTGGGAGCATTTTGTCTAATTTAACCTTATCATAAGCAGCCAAAGCAGGTAGACCACACTTGTAACAGACATTTCTAGCACCAGAGATTACAGTAAGTTTTTATATCTGAAGTAATTAAAGACAGGTACAATTTGTGATTAGCCTTATAAAACAATTCAACCACAAAAGTACACATCTCTTTAAAGAATATTTTTAATCTAAACTTTTTTTTAAAAAAAGGAACTCAGAGAGCAGCAGAACAGATTGGTAGTTACTAGGGTCTGGTGGGGATTGAGGAAATGGGTGAGGGTGGTTAAAGGGTACAGTTATGATGAATTTTTTCTGGAGACATAAACTACAGCATGTTGACTATAATTAACAATACTGTATTGAATATTTGAAAATTGTGATCAAGTAAATCTTAAAAGTTCTTACTGCAAAATAAGTAACTATGTGAATTGACAGATGTGTTAATTAACCCTATTGTGGTAATCATTTCACAATATATATATACACCAAATTTTTAAATTAAATAAATAATAAAAGTTAATCATTGACCACAAAGTATTCCCCGTGAATAAAGCAGTGTGTGAATTAAAAAATAAATAAATAGAATACTTTTAAGAAACTCAAGACAGAAAATATCACATATGCCAGAGAACTGATTTGCTTCATAATTTTCCTTTAATGAAAGCAAGTTCCCTTCTTAAATAGAAACTTATATTCTCTTTTTCATATTTTTCCTTCTTTAAAAAAAGCTTATATTATTTGCTATCCACAGTAGTGTATTTCCTAAGTACTTACATAGTTGAAAATAAATGATTGTTCCCAATATCCATCTTAGCAGGGTCTGAAATTCTTAGAACAAAGTTTCTCTTCTTCAAAATTTTATTAACATGTTCCCACTGTCATATGACACTGGATGTTGCATTACTCCTTTTATTACAGCTTTGCCATCCATCGTCTCGTTGGCTAGATGTGTTTATGTGTTCAGCAATAATTACCTATATTTTAGGTATTCGATTTTTTCAAGTTTCAGAAAGCCTGCCCATTTTCCTTGACTTTTTGAATAAAAATACGTGTCCTACTCTCTGGACCACAGCATGAATAGGTCTTGTGTCATTGTCTCTTGGCATTGAATATTGCTATTAAGAAATGTGATCATTGTTTTATTTCTGCTTTGTAACTGACTAGATTTTTTAATCACCTACCTAGATGACTCAAGATTTTTTTTTTCTTTTCCTTGAAGTTCAGTAACTCATTCAGAATATACCACAAGTTAGGTTTTATTTCATTGGTTTCACTTTTATTTTGGAACATGGAGTACCCTTTGATCTTCGGATTTATTTTATCCTTTATGTTAAGAAAAATCTATTCAGTGATTATGCATATTTTCTCTTCCATTTGTCATATTTCCCAGAAACTTTTGAGCTGTACAAAGTCTAATAGGTGTGATTTTGTAAAGTAAAAATCATAGGCCTAAGATAGGTGCATTCATGAAAACTATATCGAGATACAGATTTTAAAAGTTAGTAGGTGCTTAAATACATACATCATATACTTTCCTCTCCCACTCTGGTTTTGAATTGCCTTTAAAACATTTTCATATTGTTTTTGCTAATGCACCAGCTTTTTAGTCTATATGATTTTAAAACTTCAGTGGCTCAGTCAGGTAAGCATCCGACTTTGGCTCAGGTCAAAGGTTTTGAGGTTTGTGAGTTCAAGCCCTCAGTCAGGAACCTGCTTTGGATTCTGTGTCTCCCTCTCTCTCTGTTCCTCCCCTGCTTGCACTCTCTCTCTCTCAAAAATAGATAAAGATTAAAAGAAAACTTTCTAAATGCAAATTTGTACAAACCTATTAAACTTTAAATATCATAAATTTCCAGGAAAAACAACAAAGGAAGAGGAAATATAATCACTGAATAATTTTTTCTAACGTAAAAGATGAAATAAATCTTCAAATCAGATTGAATATTTCAAAATAAAAGTAAAGCCAACCAATCTAAATTGAGAAATATCTAGGTGCATTATTGAAATTCAAGGAAAATAAACAACACTATACCTTCTCCTTCTTTACTGATTTATTGGTTGTCTTACCCTCAACTCTCTATTATTGAAATCTGGATGAAGACAAATATTTTTGTTGTTTTGTTCTCTAAGGTAGCCCCTCCTAAACCAGCTGAATGAGTAATACCTACTTACCAGTCTTTATGAGATGGACAAAGGAAATTAACATGCATTTTGCCTCTAGTATATGTTAATCATTTTATTTTTATGTTAATATGTTCAATCATGTAAAATAGGCATTGAGATTTCTGTTTTACAGCTAAGGAAATTGAAGCTTAGCAAAATTAAGTAAATTGTATAAGGTTACAAAGATAACTGTAAAAATGGTGGAAAACCATGATCTGACTTCAAAGCCACACTCCTTCCACTACACAAATCTCTTTGAAGCTATAAAGCAATGGTATTATTATCATTGTTTTCCTTTTGTTGTTATGATCTTCTTCCCATTTTTGGTAACTTTTTTTTTAATTTTCCAAGTTTATCTTTTCTCTTGACTGCTTTAATTCACTTTCTAGGTTTTGCTAAAGATAACACTGGATGAGACCGATCAGTAAAGAATACTGACATAAAGATTATACTTTCACAAACCCAAATTAAATGAAGGAAGTGGATGGTAGATTTCCTTTAATGTTAATTGTATAGCTGTCCTCATTTTTTAAAAAAGATATCCTTGAAGTACCTCTGCCTTATAAATGGATAAAAGTTCTAGGTCTATCTGGATGCTTTTTAAAGAAACCTATAATAAATACTGTTTTTGGTCAAGAGGAAGATTTCTTCTGCTTTTAATTAATTATTCCTCCATTAACTATCTTCATAAATTCCTATTTATATATAGAATTGAATTAGTTTAAACTACATCCAGTTGGCTTTTTCATCCCCAATTTTCATATGTTCTGATATTTCTCTTTCAAGGTCTAGTTAAAATGCTCTTTTATTGAGTCTCCTATAGTCACTCTAGTCGGATATAATTTTGTGTTTTTCCTATAATTTTGTGTTTTTCCTAAACGACCTATGTATGTATTTTATCTGAACTATTTGGTTCTTATTACTTTCTACCTTGCCTACTTCCTATTTTAGTGCAAGTATTTTGAAAGCAAATAAAATATATTTTACATTCTTGAATCTCCAATGTTATTTTCAGTATGCCTCTTTTAATACAGTAGTATCCAACAGGTGTCCAATAAATACTAACTGAATGTTCAAATTGGCATTTATTAGAGTTGTAATATATCCCGTGAAGCTAAAATATTGCTGAATACTTAAATGCTATCTCAAGTATTAAATACTTTTTTCAAAAGCATACTTATAATTGCTATTCTAATACTTTCTATTATATCAACAAATTTTCTTAATTTACTAAACACACCAGTACAAAATATGACCTTTTTTATAAGAAGATGGGAGCCTTTACTAAATATATATTTAAACATACTTGGGGGAGAAATAGCTACTTAAATACAAAGAATGTTTTAACAAAATTGGTAAATGCTAATCTTCAAATATTATTTTTAATAATGATGGATACTCACTTAACAGCCAGTTCAAGAGTAGTTGTGGTAAATCTTATCCTAAATTAAAGGACTATTTCAGACACTCAGACAGGTTGACGATAAGTCTTTAATTAGCGTTGCTCTCATGCCTGGCCTTTTAGAAATTCCTAGGGAAACATACACTTAGATATCTGCTTCAAATTTGTGTTAATTTCATTTAATTTTTAATTAAATTTTAATATTGGGATAATTGGTAAATATAATTTACTGAGATGTATTGAGAGTTGGTTTCATGTCTTGAAGGCAACTTTGAATATGAATGTTCAAAATGCCTACGAAGAATAAAAGTTGCCAAAGAAACTGAAAAATTTTGACACTGCCAAATTCTGGACCTTAAGTTTGAGATGAATGTTTTGCCAAAAACCTAATTGCCTCTATATATAGTTATGAATCTGAACCTTAGGAATGTGATTTTTCTCCTAATAAAAAATAATATAAAATATGTGAGGATCCCAGATTATCACTTCTTGCTGGAGAAGAAATACTTAGACATATCTAATGTTTATAATACTTCTTAGAATCATAATTTGCTGTGAATTAGTACTTTTGAGCATACATATTCTTTTAAATTTTTTCTTAAATTTATCAAATATTTTTATGTGTTCATAAAATATTTTAAGTTCATATTAAACAACATGTACTTTCAGATCTTAAACAAAAGCTTTATCTACATTCCTAATGGGTTTGACCACCACACACACACACACACACACACACTATCTTTCAAATCATTTTTTGAATGAAGAAAGTTAATCTTGGGGAAACAAAATTGCAGACTTGATACGCCAATTTATCACTACATTTGTACAGGAATCCCTTATTTGCAAAATAGAATATCCCATTTCATTCTCGGCAAAACCTAGGAAAGAGTACAGGACAGGTCTTATCTTCATTTTACACATAAGGATACTAAACGTTGTAAAGAAAAAAGTGAATTGCCTAAAATCGTGCAAAAGAAAAAAAAAATTCCAGGACCAGAGCTAAAAACCAATTCTTAGTTCAGTGCTTTTTATATTGCCTCCCTTTGCCTATAAATAGAAGGCTCAAGGAGCAATCATTATAGGTAAGGTTTTAATCAATAACAGTAAAGGGATACCCATGAATATTTCAATAATTTATTGTATATTTATTAAGTGCCTATAATGCTCATGATACTGTTTATATGATGTTCTGGAAAATACAGAAGGCACATTTTAATGTACTTGCTTATGTATTAAATTATCTATTTATTTATTCAATAAATATTTATTGAACATGTACCGAGTGTCAGGCACTGAGAAAAATACAGAAATGAATAAAATACATTACCTACCTACGTGAAGATTGCATTAGGTTTGTGACGTCAGATGTAAAAAATAAATGTAATGAAAGTAGTGAATGTCCTAATAGACACATTTATAAAGTTCTGGGAGATTGTAGTTGGAATAATTACCTTTGCCTTGGAGTTCAGGAAATGCTTCTAAGTAAAATTGGCTTTTAGCTGCAACTTCAGCAAAAAATGCACTTAAATCCTTTATTATAAAAACTAAAGTGTATTAAAAAGAAAAAAATCTTAGTTAACCTAAGAACATATGACTTGAAATACTTTATTTCCAAAAATATGAACTTCCCATAATAAAAGCCTTACCTAACTATCAGAAAAGGTAAAAACTATTTGAAGTATAGTGATGTACAGATTGTGAAAAAAAAAAAAAAAAGATGAGAGTTAGGTCATGAAAATACAATACAGATGTAAGACATTCAAAATCCAAACTAATACCTCCCTGTCTCACTTTTCAACAAAAATTTTTCTGAGAGACAAACCAAAATGACTGTTTCTTAGTAATTTTCTTGGTTATTCTTTGTATATTCCTGTTTTACCTGGGACCTAGTGCATTATAAGCAAATAATACTCTGATGAGACCTTCTCAGTTTATTGGACCATTCCCCACAATACTTAAGCTGTAGACTACAGATGTGAAGCTTGCTGATGTAATCTGTTGACAGTAGTTTCAATAAAGTGGGTATATAACTTTTATCTCTATGTTTCCAAATGAATAATGTGTTTAATGAATGTTTGGCCATCCTTGATCTGCTTGAATATGCTGGTGACTGATCTTGCCCTCTAATACTTAGTGCCTAGGACATCCTAGGGAACAGAACATAGATCTGTTCTATTTGTTGGGATCATCAATGAAGAACTGAATCTACTCAATTAGAGAGGAAAAGACTGAATATTCTGTAAACTCTGTTAGACAACAGTCTTTAACCATAGGAATTCCTTCTTTACTGTCAGTTCAGTGTACCTGGAAAAGACAATCTCTCAATTCATCCACTGAGTCTTGGTACAATAAGGAACAGTATTACTGTCTCCTTAAATACAATACATATTTTTTTATTAATAACTATCCTGACAGGAGAGAGGTGATATTTCACTGTGGTTCCAATTTGCATTTCCCTGATGATTAGTAATACTGAACATTTTTCACATATGTGTTAGCCATTTGCATATCTTCTTTGGAGATATGTCTATTCAAGTACTTAGAATTTTAATTTTTTTAATTGGGTTATTAGTTTCTGTTTTTGTTTTACTATTGAATTGTAGAAATCCCTTATATATTTTGGAGATAAAAACAAAAGACAGTAAGTGTTGGGGGGGTGTAGAGAAATCAGAACGCTTGCACACTATTAAAAGGCACACAAAATAGTGTAGCTACTATGGAAAACGGTATGGAAGTACCTCAAGAAATTAAAAATAAAACTACCATATTGTCCATCAATTCCACTTCTGGGTATTTATCTCAAAGAACTGAAAGCAGGGTCTCAAAGAGATATTAGCAATGCCATATTCATCACAGCACTGTTTACTAGAGCCAAGATGTGTAAGCAACCTAAATAACCACCAACAGAGAAACTGGAAAATAAAAGTGGTATATAAATACAACAGAATACTATCCATCCTTTAAAAAGAAGAAAATTCCACAATACGTGACGACATGAATGATCCTTGATGACACTGTACTAAGTAAAATAAGTCAGTCCCAGAAGTAGATATACCACATGATTCTACTCATATGAGATTTCTAAAATAGTCAAATCATAGAATCAAAGAATGGAATGGTAGTTGCCAGGTTCTGGAAGGGGGGAGGGTAGAGAATGGGAAGTTACTAATCAATGTGCATAAAGTTTCAGTTAAGTAAAATGAATAGGCTCTAGAGATTTGCAATATAACATTGTGGACCTACAGTCCACAAAAACGTATCATACACTTAAAAATTTATTAAGAGGGTAGATCTCATGCCGAGTGTTTTCTCCATGGTAAGATAAAATAAAGTGAAAATATCAAAATACTTTACCCTATATAGGTAGGTGTCTCTGTGGAAAGAGTCACTTATCAAGAAGTAAATAAACATGCCCTTCTAAAGTTATCCCTGAAATAGAAAAATTAGGCCTTACTCAGATTAATACACTGGGGAAAAGTTCTTGTTTTAATTATGGCACCACTGGATTATTTCATTGATCTTAACATCCAGTCTGATATCTTCTAATGTTTAGCTGATATACTGAAATAATATGAAATTCCTAATAACACTCTGTTACTATAGCTTTTATTTTTCCACTAAATTAACATATTATTAAAAGATAATTTAGTTATTGCCTTGCGTGGCAACCACTGAGCTAGGAGTATTGGAGAATGTAAGGATGACTAAAAGAATCTAAAGAGGAAAAGAGAAAATCTTGAACAGACACCTAAAATGGAATCCAATTTACACCTATAATAGTGTTGTGGGTAAATTCTCTCATATATACAAGAAAGGTCGTGACTGACTTTGCTTGGAGTCAGGGAAGGCTTCAGAAGGAAGTAATTTCAAGGTCTGAAGGAACAGGAGTTTGCCAGGTGAAGAAGAAAAGATGCTGTACCCACAAAGAGAACAACAGGTAGAGCCAAGTTAGAGAATGGGGAAGTAACTGGGAGAATACTAATGCACCTCTTGCTCTGTACAAAGGAAATATAATGGGGAAAATGGTGAGAAATGAAAGTGGAAGAGTATGTTTAAAGTAGATAATGAAGGGTACAGTTTGTCTTGCTAAAAATAAAATCTGATCCCATCCAATTGGTATGGGAAGTGTTTTTAATAACTGCAAAATGAGTTGGAGGATGTAAGTACAGGGACAAGGAAACTAGGTAGAAGATTCCAGCAATGAGCAGCAGCCTCCAAACATTTTCATCATGAAATCTTACGAGTAAAAAAATTGAGCATGCGTTCCCAATTACATGCATTTCCCATAACATGTATTGACATATGTAAAGTATATGTTATAAAGTTCATATAGATTTTTAAAATAAGAAAAGATAAGTAGAAATAGAAATTCTAAAATGTTTCTCTCGGGGCACCTGGGTGGCTCAGTTGGTTAAGCATCTGACTTCGGCTCAGATTATGATCTCACAGTTTGTGAGTCTGAGCCCCGCGTTGGGCTCTGTGCTGATGGCTCGGAGACCGGAGCCTGCTTTGGATTCTGTGTCTCCAACTCTCTGCCACTCCCCTGGTCATGCTCTGTCTCTCTCTCTCTCAAAAATAAACATTAAAAAAATTTTTTTTAATGTTTTTCTCTGACTTTCATGGACCATCCTCAAGTGTGCCTGAATCTCTCTTTGGAGATCACTGGACTAGACAACAGTTTATGGGTGCAAAGACAGCAGGGAAGGAGAAGGGAGAAGGGTGATAAAAATGATCTAGAAAGCAGACTCCTAGGAAGGTGGTTTCTGGACACAGGGGTCGGAGAACAAGGGAAAGTTGAGATTTGTGCTTGGGATGCAAGTTTGACAATGTTTTCATCAACTGACACAGGGTAGACAGACTGAGGAGCAAGTTTGGGGGTTGGAAGAGAAAAAATGAGGAAAAATGCATTTCAATGCATTTAGTTTCCAACTTTCAGGTATAAATGTCTTTAATATCAAGGCTTGGAACTCAGAAAAAAACAGCCTGAACTATACATCTAAGAGTCACAGGAATTAGCTGGTAACTTAGATTCTGAAAAGGATGAAACTGTCTGTGGAGAGAGAGTCTCAAAAAAGCAGTAGCATGAGGTGAGAAGGTTATATTCTGGTTTAAGAAGCCAAAAAAAGTTTGGATCTTCTCCCCATGAAAATGCACAGAAAATATTTCCTAATTAATTTTAGGAAATTCCAAATCATGCAAAGAGAATAAAATAGAACACTAGTTAGGGTAAAAAAAGATACACAGACCCCAACATATAATGCATTGTACTATACAGACTATGTTATATGATGGAATATGTTTTAAGAAATCAACTTGATTAAGTGTACAGGCTAAAAATTATAACTGCATAAATTTAGGCCTCAAAATATATAGGAAAAAATTAAAGTGAGCATAGAAAATAATAGATTCTTCTAAACTCTGGTTCTAGCACAACATAAATTGGGCAGGAGCACAGAGTTGTAACTGTATTTTCTAGTGGATAGAGTAATTCAAGGAGTAAAATGCACCCTTAGCCAGCTTAGGAAAGGAAGGACACATCCCTCTTTTTATTATTAAATTCCTTTCCTTCATGACTTGCCTAAGGTAACAAAGAATTAATAGTGAAAATGGGAAATAGCATAGCATAATGTGTTATCTTTCTTATGAAGATAATGCTCCTGACCCACTGTTGGCAAAGCATGCACTTTTGAATTATTTCCCATGGGTGGCAAGAGACTTGTGTTTATCCATCCACAATTTTCTGTGTTTAGGAGCACTCTTTTTAGAAAAACTACCAATGCACACCTCTCATTTTTAATTTGGAAATTCTCTGAGGCAACTTTGCAAAACTCATTCAAGGAAAAAAAAAAAAAAGATCCACGTTACCTGAATCCACTGTACACTTATAGTAACTTAACATGCAGAAGAAAGAAAATTAATTAAATTCCCACTGAAACCTTAGTCCCTTATGAAATTGAATCAACACAATTTCTTGCCCTTTGGTTTCATCAGACTTGACTGTAATTAATACTTTGAAGTTGTATTTTAATATCTCATAGGAGACAAGTAGAAACTAAAAACTTTCCCCTTCTGTTGGCTTGGGGCATTAGCTGTGATTGACTGTGAATTTTTGCATTATAGAGAATCCTCAGTTCTTTAAAAAACAAACAAAAGAAAGTATACAGTTTTCTATTCCATAATAAGTAAATACATATCTACAGAGAAAAAAAGGAAAGGAAGAAGCCATTCTATCCAGATTTTGTTTTCTGCCTCAAAACTCCACCACAGATGGACAAAATCACTTTAGTAGTGTTCTTAATGTCTTGGACTTCATCAGCCTTCTATCTATTACCTCCAAAGGCAAACAGCCCGACTAACAGGTTCTGTCATTAGGAGTGGAGTTCTTATTGGGCTCATCCATGCAGATAATCAAAGGAATTGCAGGATTTCAACTCCAGTCAGCATCTAACACCTGATTTTATTTAACTAGAGATTCCCCGGCCTTGGTGCCCCTGGAAAGAGCATTTTTTGTCCTTCACTTGAGTGGGCCAAATGTTTTAGATGTCTTCTTCCTGACACTTGGAGGCCTGAACTAATGGCATTTGATAAAAGATGTCATTGATTTTCATTCTACTAAGTAATTTATTTGGGCTACCTTTGTTTTCCTACTGACTTCTACCAATTGGGGATTGATTGTTAGTTGTCCCTCTTGCTCTCCAGTTTGTGAAGCATGGCACACATAAATAATTCAACTACTTTTCACAGAGGAGGTCAGGAGGAGAAACTGTGCATGCAAAGAGAACCTTTGTGGAAACAGCTGCTGGGCCCTCCAGAAAGAGCTCAAATATAATAAGAACATCTAGATTTTAGGACAGATGAACTGTGTGAGAGTAGGGGGAGAAAGGAACCCAGCCTGTTGGGAGAAAAACATTTGGTTTGTTTGTAGAAAAATTCCATTGACTTTCATCACTGACCCTGAAAATCTTTTGGAATGCTTTAACTCTTGAGATAAAAAAGCAGCAAAGTGTTAAAATTTATTTTAATAATCTGGTGATATTCAAACTTTTTAGCTACTTATCCATCATAGGTACTGACCAATCAGAACAGATATATAATAACAGCTATATATAATAATAGAGCACTTCAAGATTCAACATTTGTTGAGCACCCAGTATCTATCTAGACTGTTGTGTTCTTATGTTCCTGAATATAATTAACCCTTATTGAAGTCTCCTTGAAAAGTATTATTTTATTTTTGTTTTAATAATAATAATAATAATAATAACAATAATAATAATAATAAAAGGGGTTAAATACCACACCCACTTAGTAATAGGAGATAATTTTTCAAGACATCCTCCTTAATGAAAAATTCAATATCTTTTTTTAATGTTTTATTTATTTTTGAGATAGACAGAGACAGAATGAGAGCAGGGGAGGGGGCAGAGAGTGAGAGACACAGAAGCAGCCTCCAGGCCCTGAGCTGTCAGCACGGAGCCCAATGAGGGGCTCAAACCCACAAACCATGAACCACGAGATCATGACCTGAGCTGAAGTTGGACGCTTAACTGACTGAGCCACCCAGGCGCCCCTTCAATATCTTTTTTTTTTATTTAAACTATAGTTGAGACACAATGTTACATTAGTTTCATGTATACCACAGAGTGATTCAACATCTCTATACATTATGTTATGCTCACCACAATTACAGCTACCATCTGTCACCACACAATACTATTCCAGTACCATTGACTATATTCTCTATGCTATACCTTTTATCCGTGTGACTTATTTATTCCATTAATGGAAACCTGTACTTCCCATCCCCCATTCACCCATTTTGCCCATCCCCACCACTACCCACCTCCCCTGGGGCAACCATCAGCTTGTTCTCTGAATTTATGGGTCTGTTTCTACTTTTTGTTTGTTTATTAATTTGTTTTGTTTTTTAGATTCCACATATAAGTGAAATCATGTGGTATTTGTCTTTCTCATTCTGACTTATTTCACTTATCATAATAAGCTCTACGTCCATCCATGTTGTTCCAAGTGGCAAGAGCTCATCCATTTTATGGTGGAATAATATTCCACCGTGTGTGTGTGTGTGTGTGTGTGTGTGTATCACATTCATATCTTGGCTATTATAAATCATGCTGCAATAAACATAAGGGTGTGTATATCTTTTCAGTTAGTGTTTTCTTTCTTTGGTTAAATACCCAATAGTGGAATTACTAGATCATATGGTATTCCTATTTTTAATTTTTTGAGAAACCTCCATTCTGTTTTCCACAATGGCTGCACCAATTTACATTCCCACCAGCAGTGCACATGGGTTCCTTTTCCACCACATCTGAAATAAAGTGTATTTTTAATTCTATTACCTCTTTCTTTTCTCCCTCCTCCTCCTTCCCTACCTCTTTCCCTCCATTTCTCTCTTTCTCTCTCTGTCTCTCTCAGGCACACACATACAAGCACACACACACAAAATTTCAAAGTCCTTTTCATCCTAACAACTGCTGGCTCTTGTGCTGAAATTATTAAATAGTGTCATTTTCTAAAGTGCCTGGTGAATTGCTTTGTTTATCAAATTTCTGATATGAGAATTAAGATGCTGCATGTGTCAGATCAGTGCCATGCAAAGTCAAAAAAAAGTTTCATTGAATTGACTACTTGGATTTCAGATAATTATTCACTAATTGTGATATACTGTTTATATATGACTAGCTCTGTCCGGTAGTTACTGCTTCAGCCTAGCCTGTTCAATATTATCCCCATTTCTTAGTGGAGACCCTGATGTGCATATCCTAATGTCACCTTAAAGAAAATGCCTAAGCTATCCTTATAGATTACAGAATTTGAAGTTTCTAAGCAGTTTCTTTTAGGGAGCAGAAAGTACCTGTAATAAGCATCCTGAAGTTATTTTCATATTACTTCTTGTCCCTTGTTTGCATGAAAAATCCTCATCTAAAAATGGGAATAACCACTAATATTATTTGAGACCATTATGCACAACATGCTTTTGCATTAATTGTTTTTTTACTTAATCCCTACCCTAATCTTTCAAGAAAGATATTATTGTCTTAGGTCACTTGGACTCTATAAAAGAATACCATAGATTGAATGGCTTATGAAGAAATATACTTCTCATTGTTCCAGAGGCTAGAAAGTCCAAGATCAAGGCACTGACAGATTCAATGTCTGTCGAGAACCCACTACCCAGTTCACAGACATCATGTGTCCTCACATCATGGAAGGGATGAGAGAGCACTCTGGTTCGCTTTTATAAGGACACTAATCATACTTCCCAAACGCCTTACCTCTTAATACCATCACATTGGGGGTTAGGATTTTAACATACAAATTTTGGGAGGACACACACATTCAGTCCATAACAATTATCATTCTCACTTTCACAGGCAAGAAAACGGACTTAGAGGCGTTAAAAAAATTAGTGAAGGAAGCTGTTAAGTAGAAGATCCAGGGTTGTAAAACAAATCTGATTCCAATTATATATTCTTTCCTTACTAAGGCCCTGTATTCACAGGCTTGTTGTATGTGAATTTTTTTTCATTAAAGCATACAAAAGAAATTACAGAAGCATTGCTAGTATTAACTCAACCACCATTTATTGCAAACTTTGTTGAATGGGCAGTTTCCCTATGTCAATGTTATGGAAACACATCACCTAAAGAAATAATTATTGCTTCCAGCTGGAGAACAAATTATGAAACTTTTTGTATAATTTCAGACATTATAACCAGTGAAAATTTGAAGCTCATGACAGAAATTTTCTGTTAAATCAGGTATACTCTACCTATAAAGAAAATTCAATGCTCTGGTCAACATAATACATTCTTTTATTCTTATTGCTTTGACATTTTAGAAATACAAGCTTAAAAAGGAAACTAGAGATTTCAGAACTGTGGATAAAACATATGAAGCAAACATATGACCGCTTTCCTTTAGAAAAAATTAGCCTTAGCATTTGGTCATTGTTCATGTTCATACTGGCATCAGGTACTAGTATCAAACATACTATTATTAACTTCAGATATTTCTCTCTATACTGATAGTTATGGATATTCACCTTTATATGAATAAGGGTAGGAAAATTTCATTCAAGATCATGTCAGTATGTCTGAGAGATCCGTTATTTGAACAAAAGAGTTATATTATCAGTCAGAATCCTTGGAGCAAATTTAGAGACTACTTAACTTGGTTATCTGACAAGGCCAGAGATCTGTAAAAGGGCCTTACAGAAACATGTCATAGACTAGACAGTCATCATTCTTCTTAGCCACTTAGCATCTCAGCACCCTTCCTATGTGAGGTAATTCCACACTTTGTAAGTCTTCACAGCAGGAGAAATAGATTAGCATCCCAGAAGTGAACAAATACAAGACATTCACTTCACAGGATCCCTTGAAACTAGGCTGTAAATATGAACCTGGACTCTGACGATCACGTGCATCTATTCCAGACTTTAATGCAGCACCTAGAGTCTTTAGCTGGCAGTACTAGCAGCTGCTATAAGGTTGAAAAGTTGGCAGAGTGAAAACTGTGGCAGATGGTACTCAATGGAGGCAGCAACAGTTTCATCATCAGGCCAGTGCTAAAGAGTGGCTTGGGTCTAAGTCCTATTTCTAAGTATGTAGCCTGGTTCTTCAGTCTCCTAACTATGCTGAGAGCTTTCTAATAACCTTGTAAAATATTCTCATCCTGATACAATTAGCTGGAGTTTGTTTCTATTGCTTGATTTTGAAAAACTGTTGTTACAAAACTGCCTCTATTTTACAATAGGATCCATTTTACAATAGGAGGTTTTTTGCTAACAGGCAGTAATAAGGAACAATTATTAATGAATTAGAAGAGGAATGTCAAACTGATCATTTATGGAATGTCTATACCTATTAAGTAATATTAACTCTGGTAATTAAGTCAGTAGTTAGAATCTCCAAGATACTTTTTCAAGTCTATCCCTGCTGAATTTTTCTTCCTTTCATCATGAGTTAGATTCAGACCATCTGCTTCTCCCTTATAACATTACTTTATTTTTATGATGAATTAAGTGATATAAAAATAGTTGGTTCAATATGTCCAAATCCATTGATATGTTGCTTACTGGGGAATATGGCTCCTAAGGATCACATGTGTTAAAGTGCATCTAAGAAAATTGGTTAAGCTAATGTTGCCCTAAATCTTGCACACTGGCACCATGAAGATCAGCTACAATCCCCTTTCTGCATTCTTAAGGAGAATGTTTCTGAGTTCAGGCTTTCAGGCGCAGGCAAACTGACATCTAGCTAACCTTTGCTCTTTATTATCTGTAGTATCTATATTATCATCATCTCCTAATTATAGCTGGCTTTCCTTTTCCCACCCCTTTTCCAGACCAGCATCATTACTTGATTTTGATGTGATTAGCATTTAATATAATGCTCTAATATAAAAGGGTTCAGCCATGTAAATTAGTACTCTTAATCTGAGCAAAGTCAGACAAAAATTGATTTTAACTAACAATTTTATATTAGCAACTTTGAGCTCAAATAGAGAGTAGGAGCTGATTATTTTTTTAAACACTGAGTTCCCAAATGGGGGAATAATAAACACATTTTGAAATTAGAAACAGTTATGTTCTTATTAATTCTTTTTTGATCTCAAGAGAAAGGATGCATTTTTAAATGAGCTTTCATTGTTTGCAATCATCGCAACTTTATATAAATATATATGTATATATACACATATATAGTTTATATATATGTGTATATATGTATATATACACATATATAGTTTATATATATGTGTATATATGTATATATACATACATGTATATATATACACACATATATACACATATATATGTGTATATATATGTGTGTGTATATAGTTTATATATACATATATAGTTTATATATACACATATACATGTGTATATATATATATACGTGTATATATATACATACATATATAAACTATATATGTGTATATATAATATACATATATATATAAATGCATATATGTATATGTATACATGTATGTATATATGTACATGTATACATGTAGGTATATATGTATATGTATAACATAGATATAAATGTATATATATACATATATATAAATTATATATGTGTGTGTATATATATATATATATATATATATATATAATATTTTTTGGTCATCATTAAGTCAGGTCCTACAATTTGAAACCAATTCTCAAATAATAAGATTTCTTCATATAGACATTAACATATTACATAAAGTTTTTTTTAAATGGTTTTGCCTTTTGGGTTTTACATATAGCTCTTCAATTTAAAGCTTTCTTTTATATGCACCCTGTAGGAAGACTTTCTACAACTATAAAATATAGTTTTTAAACTGCACTTTTAATGTATCATTTTCAAAAAGCTGATGAAATATAAGGATAGTGTTTAACATCAAAGACTGTGTCAAATCATGTGGATTTAAATACTGTCTTCATCATTTATTAGATCTTTGATCTAGGGCAAGTAACTTAGTCCTTCTATGCTCCAGTTTCCTAAAATGAAAATGGGAATAACAATAGAACCTACATTATAGTTTGGTACGAGAATTAAAGCAGCTGATACACACAACCACTTGGGAATTATGCTAGAATGAAGGAAGTGTGCAAAAGATGTTAGCTTTTACTATCATCATTGTTCCAAATATAGATAGATATTAGGAAGAAGTATAGTAAAATGAAAAAAGTAGGTGCCTTGAAGTAAAAACTACACAGGTTCAAATACTGGAATCCTTGAAAGATGTAAAATTCATATGCTTAAATTTAGATCTGGGTGATGTCACAAAGATGGAGAAATAAGCTGTTCTGGCTTTGCTCCCCGTCATGAGAGGAACCACTAACAACTATTCAAGAACAAGACACCACTGAGAGAATCCCAGAATATAGGGGTGAGGCTGAAGCACCCCCTGTGCCTCAGACCAAAGCAGGCTGCCTTACAAGGTAAGAGAAGTGGCTACACAGAACTATACAGAGAAGTCTCCACTGTGCCTTTGGTTCTCCAGTGGGAAAAGAGAACACAGCCAGCACCCCACAGCATTGAGTTCATTTTGTGGGACCCCTATTCTGATCTCACACCATAGGGATTGCAGAAGGAATCTGCAGAATTCAACCACTGGGAATCTGACTGTGAGGCAGAAGAGGGGATCACAACAACTAGCACATGGATCCTGGCAGACTGAGTCATACCTGCAGTGCCCATGTTGTAATCCCAACCAACATTTTGCTCATCTGCAGAGCCAAGCTGGGGGCTCATTCTGATCAGGGAGCTCAGTGGGGTGCAGATATGCATGATTTGAGTCCTCCAACTAGGAGTTTTTCCAGGTATGGAGTCTTGTTGGCCTACACCCAGGCAAGGAGCAGAGTCACAGCTCCCTACACTATGGAGAGTGTCTTCCAGCTCCATCTGACCAGAAGGGCTGGTGACAACTCTTGGAAGCTGTGCAGCCCACCAGCACTATAGCCAAGAGGTAGGAAGGAAGGGAAAAGCTGATTAACCCAGAGAAAAGCCAATACCAGACATGGACAGTTCTTGTGCCATGCATAGGTAGGGGGTTTAATTCATAGCCAAGGCTGAGGGTACCTCCCAGACCTTCCCAACCAGCAAGCCTGCTTGGAAAAGTGAGTATAGCATGGAGTGGCTCCTCCCTGACCTGTCCAGGCAAAGGAAAGTTCTGATATATAGCCCCACCTTCTGTGGATAGTATCTTCCAGTCCTATCTAATGAGAAAGACTGGTGATAACTCCTGGAAGCTGTGTAGCCAAGTGGCCCTTGAGCCCAGAGAAGGGCAAGCAGAGATGAGAGTTTCAAACCAAAGCCAGTAGGCCTGTTCAGCCAGAGAACTTGGATGCACATTTCCTTATGTTAAGAAAACAAAGAACTTTACCAGCTTTAGAGCTGCTTCCCCCACTGTGCCCACGCAGAGAATCAAATTCATAATCCCACTCAACACAGAATACAGCCTTCAGCCTATCCAACCAGGGAACCTCCAGAGCATACAAGAAGCTGCACAGCCCATTTAATAGCTATATATACAATGGCATGTGAACACAGATCATAACCTGTGGCTTCCCCCATATGGGGAGCAAAGCCAGTAGTTTCACCTGACCAGGGAATTTAGAGCACATTTTGGCCTGGTTTGGGTCCCCAAACAATGAGCTGTACAGGCCCTGGGTCATGCTGCCCTGCCAAAGCAGGCAAACTAATTCCTAGCCCATCTACTACTGAATATAGTACTCAGTGCCAACCATCTAGTGAGCCTTACCAGAGAACCCAAGCAACGATGGAATCCATCCTACAGCCTCATCTGAGGAGGCAACAAAGCCAGCAGTCATATCCAACTGTTCTCATCCTGAGGCAACCAGCCCACATCCCTGTCCTCAGAACTTAAACAGCTGCCTTGACCCAAAATAAACCATAATAATAGGTCCTACCTGTCCACAGACATTACAGCAGATATACCCAGATACCCAAACTGAGCTGACTGGTGAAAAATGGTCTCTGTCAAAGCAAACCTGTAAAGTCTGGAAGAGGAGCCTAATTACTCAAATGCACAGATACCAATATAAGGAGTCAAAGACCACATAAAATTAGGTAAATATGACACTAACCAAAAGATACTAATAAAGCTCCAATAACTGACCTGAAAAAAATGGAGATCTATTAACGTCATATAAAGGATTCAAAATAATCTTAAGGAAGTTTAATCAATTGCAAGAAAACATAGACAACTAAATAAAATTAGGAAAACGATGCATGAACAATATAAGAAGTTCAACAAGGAAACAGCAACCATCACAAAAACAAGAAATAAAAAAGAAACAAACTGAAGTCCTAGAGTTGAAAAATATAGTAACTTAAGTGAAGAATTTAAGTTTCAAAGGTAGACTTGACCCTGCAGAAGAATAAGTGACATGGTAGACAGCACATTAGAAATTACCCAGTCAGAGAAATAAAAAGAAAAAAAGAAGGAAAGAAAAAAATAAAGAAAGAAAGTCCATGGAAATTGTAGGACACAACAAAAAGAAACAATATTTTCATTATTGGAATTCTAGAAGAGAAAGAAAAAGGGACACAAGGTATATATAGAGCAATAATGGATAAAAACTTCCTGAACCTGGACAGAGAAATGAACATCCAGATCCGTAAGACACAAACCATCGCAAATAGGCTGAACACAAATAGGGTTACACTGAGACACATTATAATTAAATTACCAGAAGTTAAAGACAAAAAAAGAATTTTAAGAGTAGCAAAGGAGGGGCGCCTGGGTGGCTCAGTCAGTTAAGCATCTGACTCTTGGTTTCAGGTCATGAACTCATGGTTTTGTGAGCTTGAGCCCATGTTGGGGTCTGGGCTGCCAGCATGGAGCCTGCTTGGGATTCTCTCTCTCCCCCTCTCTCTCTGCCCCTCCCCCACTCATGCTGTTTCTCTCTCAAAATAAATAAACTTTAAAAAAAAATTAAAAAGAGCATCTGGATGGCTCAGTTGGTTGAGCATCCAACTTTGGCTCAGGTCATGATCTCACAGTTTATGAATTTGAGCCCACATCAGGCTTGCTGCTGTCAGCGCAGAGCCTGCTTCAGATCTTCTGTCCCCCTCTCACCGCCCCTCCCCCACTTGCACTCTCTCAAAAATAAATAAAACATGAAAAAATTTAAAAATATACATTAAGAACAAAAAAAGAGTGGCAAAGTAAAAGAGAAAAGTTATAAATAAGGGAACCCACTCATAAGACTATCAGTGGATTTCTCAACAGAAACTAGTCAGGCCAAGAGAGAATGGAAAGGCATATTCAAAATATTGAGAGAAAATGACTGTCAACTAAGAACTCTATACCCAGCAAAGGTGTCCTTCAAAAACAAAGAGGAAATGAGTTTTTCCAAATAAACAAAAGCTGAGGGAGTTTATGACCAGCAGACCTGCTTTACAAGAAATGCTAAAGGAAGTTCTTTGAGTAGAAGTAAAAGAACACTAGTTAACATCATAAAAACATGAAAAGGTAGTACAAATCTCACTTGTAATATAAATATATAATCATAGTTAGACTATGCAATATGAATATAGTGGTACATAATTCACCCATAACTCTAGTTTAAAAGTTTTAACAAGTAGCATTAAATAACCATAACAATAATCTATTACTAGGTATACAACACAAAAAATATATAAATTGTAACAGCATGAGGGGGAGAAGAAGTAAGTATAAAGCTTATGAATTCCATTAATGTTAAGTTATTATCAGTTTAAAATAAGTGTGTTACAAGTTTAAAATATTTTATGTAAGATTGAGGTACCTGGGCTGCTCAGTCAGTTAAGTGTCCAACTTTGGCTCAGGTCATGGTCTCACAATTTGTGAGTTTGAGCTCTGCATAGGGCTCTCTGCTGTCAGAAAGAGCCTGCTTCAGATCCTCTGTCCCCCTCTCTCTTTCCTTCCCTTGCTCGTGCTCTCTCTTTCAAAAATAAATAAACATCAAAAAAATAAGATAATAAAATAAAATAAAATATTTTATGTAAGCCTCAAGGAAAAATCCTATAGTAATTACACAAAAGCAAACAAAAAAAGAAGGCAAAGTATACTAATACCAAAAGACATCAAACAGAAAAAAAGGCAGCAGTATAAACAAAACAAGAAATAATGGATCCACACACCAACCAGAAAACAAAAGGGCAACAGTAAGTCCTTAACCATCAATAATTACTCTAAATTTAAATGGATTAAATTATCCAATTAAAAGACAGATAGCTAAATGGATTAAAAACCAACAACAACAGGGGTGCCTGGGTGGCTCAGTCAGTTAAGCATCCAACTTCAGCTCAGGTCATGATCTCACGGTTTGTGGGTTTAAGCCCTCCATCAGGCTCTGTGCAGACAGCTCAGAGCCTAGAGCCTGCTTTAGTTTTTGTGTCTCCCACTCTCTCTGCCCCTCCCCTGCTCATACTCTGCTCTCTGGCTCTCTCTCTCTCTCAAAAATAAATAAAAACAATAAAAAAAATTTAAAAACAACCACAACACAATCCAACTATATGCTGCCTATAAGAGACTCATGATAGCCTTAAATATACTGAGAGGAAAGGGATCGAAAGATATGTCAAGCAATTGATAACCCAAAAAAGCAGAGGTAGCTATACTTCCATCAAACAAAATAGACATTAAACTAAAAATGATAAAAAAAGAAGGTCATTATATAATGTTGAGTTACTATATCAAGAAAATATAACAATTGTAAATATTTATGCACCCAACATTGAAGCATCTAAACATTTAAAGCAAAAAATAACAAAGCTAAAAAGAAAAACAAATAGTAATAGAATAATATTTGAGGACTTTAATACCCCACTCTCAACAATGGGTATATCAACCAGACGGAGAACCAATAAGGAATCAGCTAATTTGAACAACACTGAGCAAATGGACCTAATAAATATATACAGAACATTCTATCCAACAACAGCAGAGTACACGTTTCTCACAAGTGCTCACAGTACATTTTTTGGATGGATCATATGTTAGGCCACAAAACAGTCTTAGTAAATTTAAGATTATTGAAATCATACCAAGTATTCTTGGACCACAATGGCATAAAGCTAGAAACCAATAAAAGGAAAACTGGAAAATGCATGAACATATGGAAGTTAAAGAAAATTCCCCTGAACAACAAATGGATACAAAAAGAAATTAAAGAAGAAATAGAAAAGGTTTTTTGAGACAAATGAAAATGGAAGCATAACATACTAGAACTTATAGGATACAGCAAAAGCAATACTAAGAGAAAGTGCATACCAATAAAAGTGTACATTAAGAAGCAAAAAAGATCCCAAATAAACTTAATAAATCTAACTCTACACCCTAAGGAACTAGAAAAAGAAAAATAAACTGTATCCAAAGTTAGCAGAAAAAAATAAAAAATAAAGATTAGAGCAGAAATAAAATAGAGAAACGAAAAACAATAGAAAAGTTTAACCACACTAAGAATTGGTCTTCTGAAAAGAAAAAAATTTACAAACTCTTAGCTAGACTAACCAAGATAAAATGAAAAGGACCCAAATGAACAAAAGTATACATGAAAAGGACACATTACAATCGAAACCACAGAAATTCAAAGGATCATAAGGGTCTAGTTGAACATTTATATGCCAACAAACTGGATAACCTAGAAGAAATGGAAAAATTCTTAGAAGCATACAACTTAAAAAGACTGAATTAGAAATAAATAGAAAATCTAAGTAGACCAATTACTAATATGGAAATTAAATCAGTAATTGAGGGATTGAAGAAAATGCCTCAATAAAAAAGCCCCAGGACCAGATGGCTTCACTGATGAATTTTATCAAACGTCTTAAAAATAATCAATATCAATCTTTCTTAAACTCTTCTGAAAAATCAAAGAGGAGGAAACACTCCTAATCTCATTTTATGAGGACAGCATTATCCTGATACCAAAATCAGAAAAGGACACTACTAGACAAAAACTCTCAGCCAATATCCCTGATGAATATAAATGCAAAAACTTTCAGTACAATCTTAGCAAACAGAAGTCAGCCGCACATTAAAAAGATCATTCAAAATGATCCAGTGGGCTTGATCCAAATAATGCAAGGATGGCTCAACATGCAAATCAGTGTGATACATCACATTAATGGAATAAAAGAAAATAATCATACAATCATCTCAATAAATGTAGGGGCAAAAAAACCACAAACATTTAATAAAATTCAACATCCATTCACAGTAGCAACTCTCAACAAATTAAGCACAAAGGAATATATCTGAACATAAGAAAGGCCATGCATCACAGCCCACAGCTGACATCTAGCTCAATGGTGAAAGGCTGAAAGCTTTTCCTCTAACATTAGGATCAAGGATGCCCACTCTCACTACTCCCATTCAACATAGTACTGGAAGTCCTAACTTGAGTCAGGTAAGAAAAGGAAACAAAAGGTACCAGAATTGGAAAGGAAGAAGTAAAAGTGTCTCTATTTGCAAATAAAATAATTTTATAGATAGAAAATCCTAAAGACACAACCAAACACCTGTTAAGTAAATCATTTAAGTTGCAGAATACAAAATCAACATACAAAAATTGGTAGTGATTCTATACAGTAACAACAAATTTTCTGAAAAATAAATCCCATTTACAAATTCAATTTATCTAGGAATAAATTTAACTAAGGAGGTGAAAGATTTCTACTCTAAAAACTGTAAGACATTGATGCAAGAAATTAAAGAAGCCACGAATAAATGGAAAGGTATCCTGTATTTACAGACTGGATAAATTAATATTGTTAAAATGTTAATACTGCCAAAAGCCATCAACTGAATTCAATGCAATCCCTATCAAGATTGCAATAGAATTTTTTTTATAGAAGTAGGAAAAATACTCCTAAAGTTTATATGGAACCACAAAAGACTCCAAATAGCCAAAGAAAATACTAAGAAAGAACAAAGCAGGAGACATCATGCTTCTTGATTTCAAGCTATACTATAAAGTATAGCCATCAAAACAGTATGATACTGACACAAAAACAGACAAATAGATCAATGGAACTGAATCAAGATCCCAGAAATAAGCTCATGCGTGCACAATAATCTCAACAAGGGGACCATGAATACTCCATGGAGAAAATACATTTTCTTGAATAAATGGTGCTAGGAAAACTAGATATTCACATGTAAAAGACTGAAACTAGCCCCTATCTTATACCACTCACAAAAATTAAGTTGAAGTGATTAAAGATTTAGATGTAAGACCAGAAACCATGGAACTCCTAGAAGAAAATAAGAATAAATCTCCTTGACATAGCTCTTGATAATGATTTTTTGGATATGACATCTAAAGCACAAGTAGAAAAATAAAAAATAAACAAGCTTCTGCAAAGCAAGAGAAGCCACCAACAAAGTGAAAACAACCTACAGAATTGAAAAAATATTTGCAAATCACTTATCTGATAAGGGGTTAATACCTAAAATATATAAAGAACCCAGCACAACTCAATAGCAAAAGATAAAAAAACATAAAATATATTAAAAAAAATTAGGAAATGGGCAAAGGACCTGAGAAGACATTTTTCCAGAGAAGACATGAAAGGCCAACAAGTACATGAAAAGATGCCCAACATCACTAGCCATTAGGGAAATGCAAGTTAAAACCACGATGAGATATCACCTCATACCTGTTAGAATAGCCACCATCAAAAAGACAAGAGATAACAAATGCTGGCATGATGTGGAGAAAAGGGCACGTCTCTGTACTGTTGGTAGGATTATAAATTGGTACAGCCACTATGGAATACAGTCTGGAGGATCCTCAAAACATTAAAAACAACACTGCCATATGATTCAGCAATTACACTTCTGAGAATACTTCTAAAAGAAACAAAAACACTAACTCAAAAAGACATCTACACATAGCAGCATTCTTTACAAGAGCCCAGTCATAAACACAACCTCTTCATCAATGGATGAAGAGATAAAGAAGTGGTATTTATATACAATGGAATACTATTCATCCATTAAAAGAAAAGAAAAAAAAAAAAAAAAAAGGAAATCCTGCCATTTGCAACAACATGGATGGACCTTAAAGGCATTATGCTAAGTGAAATAATGCAGACAGAGAAAGACAAATACCATATGATCTCACTTACATGTGGAATCTAAAAACAAAACAAAACAAAAAACCCAAAGTCATAGAAAAAGAGGCCAGACTTGTTATCAGATAGTGGAGGGCAGGAGAAGGGGAAATTGGAGGAAAATGGTCAAAAGGTACAAATTTCCAATTATAAGAAAAATAAGTACTAGGGATGTAATATACAACATGATGACTATAGCTAACACTGATGTACTATATAGTAAGGTTTTTAAGAGAGTGAATCCTAAGAGTTCTTATTATAAAGAGATTTTTTCCCCTTTTTTCTTCTCTTCTATTTATCTTTTTATTGTATCTGTATGACAAGATGGACATTAGCTGAACCTATTATGGTAATCATTTCACAATATATGCAAATCAAACCATCATGTTGTATACCTTAAACTTATATAGAGATGTATGTCAATTATTTCTCAATAAATCTTTAAAAAATGGATGTAAATTATAGTATTTATATGCAAAAACTCCCTGCTGCTAAAATCACCTGTGTGTGATAGGTATTGGCAATGCTAATAAAATATATATCCTCTGCTTAAAAAGATACATGTTTTTATCACAGATTTTTCAAGAAAGCCCTGCTCTAGCTTTGCACACAAAATCCTTTTGTAAATGTCTACACTAGTACCTGCATACATCTGTTTTATTTATTTTTTTAAAGTGACACTAACTCCTCTTGTCCACTCACCTTTAAACTCCCATAACAAATGTTTCCATTTAGAAGTCATACTCTTCTGGGGCGCCTGGGTGGCTCAGTAGGTTGAGAGTCTGACTGTTGATTTTGGCCCAGGTCTTGATCCCAGGCTTGTGGGATTGAGCTCCACATTGGGCTCTGTGCTGAGTGTGGAGCCTGCTCAAAATTCATTCATTCTCTCTCTCTCTCTCTCCCTCTCTCTCTCTCTCCCCCACCTCTGCCTCGCTCCCTGGCTTTCTCTCTCTCTCTCTCTAAAAAAATAAAATTAAATATATATATATATATATATATATATATATATATATATATATGTCATGCTCTTCTTTTAGAATAGAAAAATAAATTGTATCTTTCACAAAACAAATGAAATGGAGTTTCCCATGAAATGGGAGTTACTGTTCTTATTGTTTACTCTTTCCAAAACAAATGTGAATTCTATAGCTGAACTCAAGGTGAATCTTGCAACTTCTGTAACCAGGCTCAGAAATGTACCATAGCAGAATCCTTCTGACAGTTCTGTATACTTCCCTCTCTTGGATGTGGATATGGATGTTTATGCTTTAGTTGCATCCCCTGCCCTGAGACAGACAGAGTATAGCAAGGTTATTAGGAAGGTGCAGAAATATAATTGGGGGGGGGGAGGAAAATGATGTGGAGTTGGTTGAGGGGAGTACATTAGTTAGGATTCACTAGAGATACAGAAATAAAGATGTATAGATAAACCTATAAAGAGTATTTATTATAGGAATTGGCTCATACAATTATAGAAGCAAAAAGTCCCACAATCTTCCATCTGCGAGCTGGAGAATGAGGAAAGCCAGTGGTGGAATTTACTCCCAAATTTGCAGGCCAGAGAACCAGGAGAACCAATGGTATAGTCCCAATCCAATCCAAATCTGAACGCCCAAGACCAGATGCTCCGACGTCACATGAGTAATGAGTCACAATGTGATTGAGAAGACAACTCTAAATTATAGCCAAGTAATTTTATAATCTGTAGCTATATCCTAAAGAAGACCAAGGCAAAAACTTCCTGTTATGAGGGCAGGAGAAGATGAATGTCTCAGTTTAGAGAGAACAAATTCACCCTTTCTTCACCTGTTGCTTCTATTCAGGCCCCTTAAGAGACTGGATGATGCCCACTCACACTGGAGAGGGCAATCCAGTTTACTCAGTCTATGATAGTTCTGGAAACACCCTTGCATATACACCCATAAATAGTTTTTTAACAGCCATCCTGGCACCCCTTAGCCCAGTTGAGTTGACACAGAAACTAATCATCCCAAAGGGATAGTAACAAATATACAGGAATAGTTCCACCATGATGCTTTGGTCACTTTGAATGTCTCTTCATTGGCCACACAGGCAAGGCTCAACTACTGTTTGACCCAAGTCATAATGGAACATCCTGTGATCCACCCTGGAGCATAATAAGATAAGCAGTCTTAGGAGAAGCAGTCACAAGACAACTCTTCATCCATACCCCTATCTTGGAGGAGGGACTCTACTTTGTGGAAGGCAGTTTATCTTCTACCTCTCCAGTTCTGGTGAGGCAGGAGACTTTCTACCTTGCTTTCTCCTTGGGTACAGAGGCAGACTACACAACTACTTGGCTATAATTTAGAGTGACACTGTGACTCACTACTTATGTGTTCTCTCATCTGGCACCTCTGGTTCTAAATTGTCCTGTGAAGTCCTAGGATATAGGTTGTTGATACCATGTTGATCTTAATTTTTCTCTCTCTGTAAATAATAAACTCTCTAAATCCATTTGGGCTGTTTTTCTCCTTACCAGGTGAATCTACGGAAGTGAGCAAGCCAACCCAGCAGCTACCACCACACTGCTGCTTAGGCACTGCTTGACTTCTTGATGCAAGTAAGAGGTACATTTTAAAGATAGTTGGAATAGTGGAAAACCAAAGATTTGCATATTGGAAATAGTATTAAATGCACACATCAGTTATCTTAGCCAAGAGACCAGAAAGCCGGGATGTTTTTAGCCCCACACCCATATTATTGATTAAGGGCTGCATTGGAGGTACACTAATAGCCAGGTGTTTCTGGCCTGTGGTGTGAGTTAGCCAAGTGTGTTCCATCAGCCCAAAGATATAAATAATAGCTATTTCAGGTCAAGTTAGCGTGCACAGAAATAGTAAAGTGATCCAAGGGGATATTGCCAGAGCAATGATAGTATCTGCTACACCTTGTTAGATCAATGGTCATGACAAAAGAATACTGTATTATAGTCTAGTGATGTATACCTATGAATTTGAATATTACCCATCTTATCAAAGAAGAGACTATCTAAGTAAAATAGTCCCAACCTACCCCATCACTCTCTTTTTACTTACTTTTTTCCTATAGTATGAGTTTATGTTTGCTATCTTTCCACTTTACATAACATAGCAGGAGCTTTCTCTAACTCTCTCACCAATTTATCTTCAGGACCTAGCAAAGTGCCTATTACATACTAAGTACATAGAGTGTTTGTTAAATGAGTAAATGCATCAATTAATGAGTGAATAAAATTATTTTTCAGTATATCTTTGGCTAAGGTGATCTACAGCCTCTGCTAAAGCTGTGTAATTAGAAAAGCCACTTGTAATTATAGGTGATGATTCCTGATTCTAAGCACCTGCAGGGTAAGAAATATATTGTATTCATTTTATATCTCTAGGGGCCACCAACAATAGTCTTGCATATTGTAGACCTTTACATATTATTCATTTTATTGAATTGTTACTTATAAAAATGTTATTCCCTTTCATTTGTATGACTATGGTTGTTTTGAAACACTTTCACTTATTATCTCATTTATTTCTCACATCAGCACTCTGAAATAGGTTGGTAGGTATTATAATTCCAGTTTTGCATGAGGAAGTGATAGAATAGACAGTTGCTTTGATATGAGCTGAAAGCAAAGGCAGTGATAAATAGGTGACGCATTTAGAAGCCTGAGGGCACAAAAGTTTGACATTAGGGCTTTTAACATCCTGGCCTTACAGCTTTCAACACCCTGGGGCTGACAGACCAAAAGCCACAGGTGCAGAACATAGGCTCTCCTCTTCAACCTCTGCCCAAAGGTAACCTATAGTTTCATTACCGTATATTTACACTGTGGCTTCTTCAACCACCCCTCCCCCACCTCACCATCACTGGGAAGATAGCAAAGACCGTTCTGGCAAAAACGTTGTAGGGCCAAAAACTCCTCTTCCCACCTGGTAGGAGGACTCCTTTAGATTATTAGAAACAACCTCAGTTGGAGGCCACCCTAGCTATGACATATAATCAATGCAAACATAAAAAGAAAAGATGCTCCTAACCCCGGAGCAGCTGCCATCTCTGGACCTGTCCACTCTCCCTTCTTGAGTGTATTTATTGTCCTTAATAAACTGTTTTGTGCCTGCTACCTTCCTTCTGGCTCTCTTTATTTGAGTGCTGATCCTCACATAAATCTTTCATGGGAACCCAAGAACTGAGACCTCTATTCACACAATGCAGACTCTCCTACCAGTAACAGAAGACCATTATTTTCAAGAAGATTGAATGAGTTTTTCCAGTGATGCAAAAGATAGGGGGTGAATCCATGTCTAACTCCTAATCATTTATTTAGCACATATATATGGAATGTCTACTCCAAGCCCAGCACTGCCCTAGGCTTAGGGAATAAAAATATAAAAATCAGTCCCTGAATATAAGAAATTCATATTCCACTAGAGGAAGTATGTCTCTACAAAATCATTTCCAAAGGGGTGAACACATATGCAGGGGTTAGAATCCCAGGTTCCAGTGCCAAACTCAGTTCATTTAAATCCTGATATCACTGCTTTCCAGTCCTGTCCCTTCTCCTGAATAAGTTACTAGTTCTTTCTGGGTCTTCAATCCCCTCAGTTCTTTAAAAGGTAGACAGAAATAGTATAACTTTACAATTTAGTTATAAAGATAAAATGAAGCACATAACCATGCCTGGAAGATAGTAAGCGCTTAATAAATATCAATTGCTACTATAAATGCTGAAAGATATATTTTCAAGGTGAAGCAGATGAAACAATTAACTATTTTCCAAGGAAAATAAGGGTATCATGGGTTACTGGAGGAACCCATAGTTTAATAATCATATAATCATACAAGAAGGAAGACAAGGGAAACAAACACAAGTATGTCATGAAATGTCATGATCAGCTCAAGGAACCATAAGTAGGTGAATATTTTTACAACACAGGGACAAATGGAGGTATGTGGAAAAGAAGACAATGAAAAAGGGGGTTGGAATGGGCAAATATGAACCAGAACCTGCTATTCTAAGATATTAAATTTCTATCTGACCACATAGTTAATGGAACTCCATCACTGAATTTAAGCAAGGAGAGTAACATGGTCAATATATAATTCAGAAATAAATTTTGGTGTTGCAAAGTACTACAGACTTTCCTTTGGTTTTGCAACATAGACTCTAAGTTGGAGGTGAAGTTTGAAGATCAAGAAATCAATCCAGAGAAGAAGACATGATGGGAGGACCTGAACTAAAATGCCAATGGGTATGGAGAGGGGGTATCAGATGCCCAACAAGAACAGAACAGATTTGGTGATGAGTTGCACAGGAGATAAGGAAGAGAGAAAATTAAAGGTGATGAGATTTGGGATTAGGTAATAACCTAATGGTGGAATACTTACAAATAGCATGAATATTTAAGAAATGGAAGGGGTTTGGAAAGAATGCAGGAGAAGATGGGGATGGGAGTAGACTACAACTTCAGTTTTAGACACAATCTAGTGTTCTTTCCATGACACTCTGCTATCTGAGAAGGTAAAAATTCTTTAGGAGTTTATTTTAAATGAAAGACGACAATGTAAACATAGATACAAAGTGGCAAAAGAGTTTGTATATGGCAAAAGCTGAATTGAAAATGAAAAGCTGGATAATTCCATTTCCAGAGTCTAAAGAATCCTTCAATGTCATGAATCTAGCGCCAGTGCCCAAGTCAACCAAATCTGACCATACACACACACACACACACACACACACACACACACACACACACATTTACAGATTATATGCAAACAAGTACAATGTGCTTGTTTTTAACAGTCAATATTTAAAATGCTCTACATTTCTTAAATTACTCAATAAATATTTCATTTGATGCAAATTGCTGGTCATCTGCTCACATGACATTTCATTCCTTTATCAGAAGGCTCCAAATAGAATTTTATTGTGCCTTTACTACAGAGGAATTTAAAACTAGAATTTTTATTTTGTGCTTGTCACATTTAATGATAATAATCACCTTCGATCCATCAAAGTAATTTCATATCCAAGTGAGAGACAGTTCTTCTCTTAAAATTCTGATAAATTTGTTGTGATACAATTGCATTGACTAAGCAATTAACAAGTAACAGGGCTGAGATTGCAACCATGGCATAAACAACAAAGCAATTTAAAGTGACAGAACTGTCAGGTGAGTGAATCTCATTTGACAGTCTTACCCAGTTTTAATATCTTACTATTTGTGTTCTGGGAATAATGTAAATGAAGCATGAGAATAGGTTTGTTGAAGTTTTTTTTTTCCTTTTTGCATACTTATTCATGTCATAGCTAGTCATTATGCTGAAGAATTTTAAAAGGTTACAGCGAAATGGTGTTTACCTTAGCTTGTACTTCTGAATGTGTGTGTGTATAACACGCAAGTTGAGGTTCAGATACAGCACAAGCCCACCTCCTTCAAAACGAGCTCTTAAACCATAAAATGAATGTCATAATCTGTGCATGATTTATTTAATACCATGGAGCCTATTTTTGCAATAAAACAAGACTTCAGGTTTCACATTCATTTACGGAAAATATAGAAAACAATCTCACCTATTGTATGGACTTCACATTGACATGTGTCACAAAACTCACAGAAAAAAATGCTTTCTCTTGGGTTGTATACAATGTATTCACTGGAGAGTTTATTCTAACTGTATTGTAGAGGTAATTTTTTTTTTTAATCCACTAACCATATATCTCAGTTGCACACACACTTTGTCTTCAAGCAATTGAGTTTCCAAACACAATTCTGGACAAACTGAAGCTTTAACTATTCTCACTTTACTAAAAGTAAGAAGATTAGGATTATAAGTAAGACAAGGGGTGCCTGGGTGGCTCAGTTCATTAAGCAATTGACTCTTGATTGACTCAGGTCACAATCTCACGATTCTTGAGTTCAAGCCCCGCATTGGGCGCTGGGCTGATAGCGTGGAGCTTGGTATTTTCTCTCTCTCCTCTCCTGCCCACTTGCTCACTCTCTCTCTCTCTCTCGATATAAATAAATAAACTTTAAAAAGAAAAAAAAGGATTGTAAGTAAGACAACACCAATACAAAAATTTTTGCAGACAAAAAAATGCAAGTGTTTTGGTTTTATCTTCTGCTCTTAAAAACATAAATGGATGCCCCCACTGAGTCATTTCCCAAATGGCAGGAACATACCTACTACAAACATTGCTCATACTGATATAACTCACCTCCAGTAAACAGAAACCAATGATCAACACGTGCCTCAGCCACAATTGTTTTGTGCAAATATCTTCTTTTGAAGTCTTGATTTTAAGAAGTAGTCAAAAATATTTACTATGCACTTGGGAAGATATTGAAAGTATCACCAGCTAGACCCCAAGATCTGCAAGATCTGACCTTTACCGCCTACCTGCTTGTACTCACTAACCATTGTTTTACATTTTTTCCCTAAACTCTTCTTCCCAGCTTACCTCTTAATTCAGGCAAATTAAACCAAAAACCACCCCTCAGGTGATAGTGACTGCCTGGACAAGACTTCCTGCAGGCCCAGAACACCCAGACAGCTTGAGCTAAACCCCTGATTCAAACCTGTGCAGATGGACCATGGAATGACCTACAGTCACCTTTACCTACTTCAAATACTAAAATATCTGCCCAAGGAGGAGCTGCAGCTTTATTTACATAACATACAGTGTATGTACAGGCATGTTTCCTTAAGGCATGACCTTACACCCACCTCTACACAGCATGAGAAGGCTTCCCTATCTAAATATTCAACCTAACCCTAAACAAAAGGAACCCATTCACCCTTGCTTTGGGGATTCATGGCTTTGAAGGCCATTCCCCATGATCTTCTCATTTGCTGCATATAAAAGTTTTCTTTGTGTGACCACTCAGTCTGGTGCAACTTCTGACTCACCACAGAGAGTATTTATATTTGTTTGGTTACAGAAGGAAGTGTAAAAAAGAGGAACAGGGCCAAAGACATGACCCATCTTTTTTTTTCTTCTGCCTGGGAAATTATTTGTATTTTGGGTATACAAGCAAATTCCATAGAACCTTCAGGTAACATATTTAATAGCTTGTCTTTTAGGAGTCATGGTCCTAGGGGCTACATTTCAGTTGATGAAACATGTGATCCACTTCTGCTTTCCATTATGATGGATGTTTTGCTTCTGTGACCTTGTACCTACTATTTTATATATATCTACACTCCTCAGATAAAAATATTAAAGACATAGTCTTTATTCTGAAGAAATGAATCAGAGAGAGAGAGAGAATCTCAAAGAGAGAATCATTTTCCATGCCTTCCAATACATATATCACTTATCACATTTTCAAAATACTTCTTCTTCCCTTCAATGAAAGAATAATATTCAGCAAAAGAAAATGGGGCTATAGATGTTCTTTTTTATCTGGCTTTATCACCAAAGTCTGTTTTCTGTAGAATATCAAGACTACAGGAAGAAGGAACATTTCAGGTGAGTGAAGAAGGTGTGTATAGCAAACCACAACAGAATAGTCAGAATTTCAGCCATTGTAAATGTGTTACCCCTCCTCAGAACGCTGTAGAGTATGCCCTCCTTGCCAAAGCAGATCCTGAGACTCCCAAAATAAACATAACCAAGATCCAGCAAACTCCTGTGGACAACCCACAACACTGTTTTAGAATATAAATAATGAGGGGCACCTGGGTGGCTCAGTCGGTTAGGCGTCCGACTTCAACTCAGGTCACGATCTCACGGTCCGTGAGTTCAAGCCCCGTGTCGGGCTCTGGGCTGATGGGTCGGAGCCTGGAGCCTACCTCCGATTCTGTGTCTCCCTCTCTCTCTGCCCCTCCCCCGTTCATGCTCTGTCTCTCTCTGTCTCAAAAATAAATAAATGTTAAAAAAAATATATAAATAATGAACAAAAGTCCATAGACCCTCATGCAAGCCCAGAAATGAATAATGAAGAAGTTATAAAGTACCTTTTTTTTCTCATGAAACAAACCCAGATTGTAAAAGGAACCAAATATTATGGATAAGGATGTTTACTATAGTTATAGATATTCTGAGTACTGAATCATTCATCAGAAGTTTCTCCCACACAGATAAATGAAAGGCTTCTAGAAATATCATAGCAAAGGCCAATATGATTCATATTTCAAAGAGGCCATAAAGATATAGATAGATCTGATTGTGAAATCTTTCCTAATATTGTCATAATTCCCTCTTATTTTGGCAAGAACTAGATGAGTAAATAAACATGCAAAGAAATGCCAATAATACTTAAATATCCAAAAAGGAAATCTTCTCAGCCCAGCAAGTAACCTTCTTTGCCTCTTTTCTCCTCAGTTTCAATAGGTATACAAAAACATGAGCATTGAATTGAACCAAATACACTATCCCAGGGACAGCTTGAAGGTAACCATCTACTACTGCAAGCAGCTCAGTTTGCTCCATGTAAAATTTTTTTGTGAGGAATATCCCTACTGCCCTTTATACTATGTGGTAATTTGTATTGGTCAGGAGGAAA
Organism: Acinonyx jubatus; assembly: GCF_027475565.1. Classification (NCBI taxonomy): domain Eukaryota; kingdom Metazoa; phylum Chordata; class Mammalia; order Carnivora; family Felidae; genus Acinonyx; species Acinonyx jubatus. The sequence goes on from NC_069382.1 coordinate 155,729,727, forward strand.
TACCTCCACTCTTCTGTTGGTAACATTACTGCACCTGTGCTTAAAAGACAGGAATGACAACCTCTAAGTGGGAGACTCAAACTCATTATTTTAATCAGTCAGTAAAGCACAAAAATTGTCCATGATGTAGATTTCAGGGCATGCATAAAGATATTTTAACAAATGTATTTCAACTAATAATAAGCAGAAATCAAGTCAAGCAAGCACTTGAATATCAGATACCAGTGCTTGCTCCAAAGAAAGAATCTTAGCAGCTTATGCCCAAAGGTTGTGGCTTGGCTGAGAATTCTTGTGACTAAATCTGAAAGGCTTTAGCACTAATTCTTCACAGATATCAACAATTTTGGAAATGCAAAATGGGAAAATGTAATCTCCAAATTAACAACTATTTAAGAAAACTATTAAATAATGACCATGAGATTAGCAATTAGAACAGGAAACTTAAATTTCCAGGTATCATGAGGTTGAATATTTGGGTATTTAATGTTTGCTGTAAGTCCCTGAGGAAAGAGCATGCAAAGATAGCATCCTGAAGACTGTGATGTGAATTTAATAAACAACACTGGTGGGACTGCCTTGGAAATTCAGCGGTGAAACTTAGTTCATGAAGTTTGCCTTTATTTCTGCTTCCCTCCAATGTAATGGCCTCTAAAATTTGCAAAGGCCCAAGGGGGCTCCCCATGCTCATATCCTGTTGCGTAGGGAAAAAAATCAAATGCATGATCTCATTCTTGTTAACAATGATAATTAAGCAATTATTCCTGAGGTATTTGTTTTTTAACACATTTTCTTTTCAGGAAAAGGGAAACTGGAGTAAAGGAATGAGTTGCAAATGGTAGAATTTTAGTCATCATCCAGGGAGAAGTTTTGGTAGGTGCATAATCCAAGGTTCACCAAATAGTAGAAGAGTTTCTGCTGATTTGTGTGGGATTCGAATTCAAATACATGTTCCTCTTGGCTGGGAATACTGTCTAACAAAAATTCTCTCTCTCATAACCCAATTTCTAGCCCTTCTCACTTAATGTGTTAAACAATGAAGAATTAATATGAATGTGAATAGCAGAAAAGATTTCATTCATTTAATTTTTCTATTCACTCATAAATATTTGAGTGTCCACTATGTTTGATGTTCTAACTCAGTAGTTCTCAATGAAGGAAATTTTGTACCCCACAGAACATACGACAATGTCTGGACACATTTTTGGGTATCACAACTGAGAAGATGCTACTGGCATCCAATGAGTAGGGGCCAGGCTGATATTCTGCAAAGCATCCTACAACGTACAGAGCAGTGTTTCACAATAAAGAAATATCCAGCTCTCAAAGTGTTGTTTAGAAGCCCTACCCTAGGGTTATGATAATAAACAAGACAAATAACTTTTTCTGTATTTGTTGTCTCCCTGTATCGCTACAAGAAGACAGTTTAAAAGACTGTCTAGCTTCTAACTTGTACCCTATGGATATCTAAAACTGGTAGGTATATTAATACTTGACTTAAGAGAAAACTAAAGAAATTGATCATTATTAACTACCTGTTTTGGCCAAATACTATACAATGTTACATATTATAAGGCATATTCATACCTCTTTCAGTGCAGTGTATATATTTCTTTTTAAGAAGATCATCACCTTTAAGAGAAATAAGTCAGTCAGAGAAGGACAAATATCGTATCATTTCATTCATATGTAGAATTTAAGAAACAAAACAGATGAGCTTAGGGGAAGGGAAGGAAAAATGAAATAAGATAAAAACAGAAAGGGAAGCAAACCATAAGAGACTTAAATACAGAGAACAAACTGAGGGTTGCTGGAGGGGAGGCAAGATGGGGGATGGGTTAAATGGGTAACAGGCATTAAGGAAGACACTTGTTGCAATGAGCACTAGGTGTTATATTTAAGTGATGAATCACTAAATTCTACTCCTGATACCAATACTACACTATATGTTAACTAACTTGAATTTAAATAAATATAAAAAAATAAAGAGGATCAACACCTTTTCAGGTCATTATGGCAGAGTCCTTATGAAGTTACAATCCCAGCATTCTATACTGGCAACAATTTCTACATTTTCTTCTAACCTCCTGGATTCATAGCATGGCTCTAGCTATCATTTGTTCCTACTACCTTCTACACAATTTTTGGACAAATCCCTCTAAACGCAGGATGTTTATGATCCTTTTTAATGTCAAAGGACTTCCATCAAACTTAATGTCTGCCGAGTTTTATCCTCTGTTTCCATGATCATTGCCTAGAAGGAAACCTGAAGCTCATACAGTTTGCCTTTTAACTTTCAGCTCAATAGGTGTCCTTTGTTTCCTTTTCGGAGATCCAGGAAACTTTCTGCCACTCACTATGGCTCAAAATTCTTTACTAGAATATGAAAGAAAGGTTAGGAAGAGATGGCATAGACATTGTGCATTTAACTTGAGATACAGTAAAATTTTCATCAGTTGATGGCTCTCAGAACATGTGAACAGATGATGAATGATATGTCACTTCTAAATATATTGATGATTGATAGATAGATAGATAGATAGATAGAGTACTTTAATAAATTGTTTTTATATTTATGCAAGACATGAACTTGTTAGGGATACTGAATGCATTGGACGACACAGTCAGGACAAAAAGACTCCTGACAGACTGAAAAAACTGGAGTAAATCTTATGACATGAAATTTCGCAGGGATAATGGAAGGTCTTGTTCTTGATTACAACAGGATTATGAGTATTAGAGCATCATGGTCCAATCATGGTCCAGAGCACAAACTCTGGAGCAGGGCTGTCAGGGTACAGATTCTGGCAACATTCTTTGTCAATGGCTGTATGACTTTTGACAATCATTTGACCTCATTGTGACTTGCTTTATCTTTAAAAATGGGGTTAATTATAGTTCCAATCTCATAAGGTTGTTTAAGAATTAATTGAGTTAATGTATTTAAAGTACTTAGAAAAGTACCACACTTAAAGTTAGTGCTATGGAAGTGAAGTGAAAGAAGGGGCACCATTTCACTGCAGCAAATGTGCAGGGAAACCTAATCAGGGAAGACTCAAATTAGTTAAACTCAATTTGAGATTTTTTAAAATGAGATTAATATTCAAAATTAAATAAAAAGCCCTGTACATGTATGCTGAATCATAGATGAATAGTAATTAGATCAAGAAGAAGTAATAATCCAACTTTGTTCTCTATTATTCAAACCACTGCTGGAGTAATGGTTAAAGACAAAGTAAAGGGCATATGAAGGAGAGAAAGCAAGAGAGAGAAGAGATTCAAAGCCATATCCAATAAGGAATGATCGATTCAAAGACAATGGGAAAGTCTTGCCTAAGAAAGAAGAATCTCACAGGAGACGTGAAGGACATGGTGGTTGTCATCAAATATATGAAGAGTCGTCATATGTAAAAGGATTGGATTAGATCTATTGTACCCCAATGAGTGCAATTAGGAGGGAAAATGACAGGAAAACTAAATTCATCTCATTATATTTTTAAAGTTGTTCTTAAAACAACAATTGTATAAACAACTGTATAAACAAAAACAATTGTAAGTTGTTCTATAAACAACAATTTCAGAGATGGAAATACCCGCATCAAAATATATATCATTCATTTTTAGGAACTGTTGAAGAACTGTTGGTGATGTAGACAGTTATCTTCTTCCCTCTTGCTAGTAGGTAGAAGTAGAATTGAGGTAGAGGGAAAGCTGAGGACTGGTGAGAGAAGAATGACCAGCAGTGACAAAGCTTATGGAGCAGAGGTCCTCTGGGGTAGAAGCACCTCTGATCCACAGCCGTAAGAAAAGCAGCAATGCTGTGAGAAGGTAGTCTAAGCAGCATCGAAATCTAAAGAAGCAATGGGGCTGACGGTGAAATAATCAGTGCAGACATTAGGTGGCCAAATCCAAAAGGGAATAATCTTAAAAATACAAGCCACTGAGGAGTCACGTCAGATGCTACCTCCTCAGAGAAGCCGTGTTCTGACCACTGTATCTGTTAGGGCCTCATAGACATTCTTATTCTTTCTAGCATCATCCTGTTTTGTTTTTGTTTGTCTTATTTATCAGTGTCTGAAACCATCCTGTTTATTTACATGATTACTTCTTTATTTCCTGTCTCCTCTTCTGAAACATAAGCTTCATGAAAGGAGGCATCTTAATCTGCTTTGTTTTCCACTGTAAACTCAGCACCTATAAAAGTGCCCAATATAGTATGCACCCAGTGACCTCCATTCAAAAAGTAAACAAGTGAATATCCAGATTGATAAACAATTAAAGAACTAAGGCACACAGAGGCAGTACATGGAGGTCATTGGGAGAGCAAGCTGTTGTTCTTTCCAGAGATAACTCCATAGCTAATGAATGACTAGCTGGTATATTCAAGCCTAGTGGTTTGGGGATAAGTGATATATTCTAGACAATTAAGAATACTTGAGGAAATGAGGAAATTTAGAGTAAAAAATGTATAAGGAATTTACAATACTGGAAGGTGGGGAAGATATGGTGGACTACATCAAACCACCATATCAGTGGTTTTCAAAGGATTATCCCAGACCAGTAGCACTGGAATCTCCTAGGAACTTGCTAGAATGCAAATTTCTAGCTTCCTATTCAAATCTACTAAACCAAAACTTGTAGGGGTGAGCCCAACAATCTGTAATTTAATAAATTTTTCACAAGTGGCTATCATGCATGCTACAGTTTGAAAACCACTAGGCAATATGATCTACTGAGGCCCTTCCAATATTCCATGATTCTATGAGAAGCAAAGAGCACAGGAATAAGCCCCAGGTGGTAGAGAGAGTTCCTAGAGAATCCCTAACCGAAGTATGCTCCACGAACTGTGAAGACAGCAACGATAGCAACTAGAATAATTCCCCAGGGTGTTATTTGTTTGCCTGTTCTGAATAGAAAAATCTTTCTTTTAGGAAAATGCTAAATTTAACAATGCAGCATTTCTTTCCTGAAAGAGTTCTCAGAGCCTTCATATTAATAGAAATTGTGACTCTCCAAGAAAAATGAGGTGTAGCATATTGTGCTTTCCATATGTATTTGATCAATCCCCATTCCTACAGCACTTCTTTCAGGAGAACTGTTTTGCTGAACACTATCTAGGAAACATGACTTCAGGATGGTAATTTTTTTTGAGAGCCAAGTGCCCAAAAAGCAGAAGAGGTGTGAGTAGAATCTAAGGGTCAACTATTTGTCTGTGACTAGCCATGTCTGGTATATTCAAGTATCCCTTCTATCAGTAGGATGTTGTTGCTCCAATGTAAGATGGAATTGATATTTATGTTTCTAGAGAACTGTGTGTTCTACTAATGGTAATGTGAAGAACAGGTGTGCCAGTAAGTCTTGGATTGTTTTTTAGATCATGAGCAGCTTGCACATCTCCACATTTTTTATACTCATACAAGTGGAGAATGGAAAAGAGTTGTGTTTTTCTTTCTCCCAGCTTGAAGAAGCTAAAAGTGAACTCAGCTGTGATTCACTAAACAGTATTACCTGTGTCAAGCATTAGAAAATTGCATTTCAGCTGAGGACATGAAAATATGTATATGAGTTACAGTGATAGTAAACAACTTTTCAATTAATTTATTTAAGCATTTGCAATTTTCATTTCAAAGCAGAAGGAACAACATGGAATGTTGAACAAAAAATTAATCTGTATATATAACACTCATTAAAATACAGGAAGAATTCAATGCTGTCTCCCCAAAAATACCATTCAAGCTGTGTTAGAGCAGACACTAGAAGCTTCACAGGTTCTATAAAGTACACCAAGGAAATTTAGTAAACACTAATTAATCAAAGTAATATTTAGTTCCATTTCTAATTAACTCCTGCAATGAATGTTTATAAGAGAGGTTATGGATGCCTAAAGACAAGTCTATTATTTATTTAGGCATTACTTATTTAGGCTTCCAACTACATCCAAAAATAATTGATTCAAACCACAATGCAAGTAATCAATACGATAAAACTGTTTTCAAAAGCAGAGACAAAAAATGAGTCAGGCAATGAGTGGGAAGGTAGAGGGAAAGGAAAGTGATTATAGAATAAAACCCATGATAAAGGAACCCAAGCAAAAGACTTAGCTTTTAACTTCCAGGCTATCATCATGGGTGTGTGTGTGTGTGTGTGTGTGTGTGTGTGTGTGTGTGTGTGTATGGTCTATACATACATAGATATGTATATATGTATGTGTCATATGTGTGTATACACATATATATGTATATATGTATGTGTATATATATATACATACACATATAAATAAAATGATTAGCAAATCTTTCATTACTGAAAGGAAGCATAACAGTGGACAAAATTTATCTTAATCCTAAATTTTGCACAAAAATATATACATGAGGACAAGGGTCTCTATATAAGAAATATTGAATAAATTTATGCATTCTAAACCTAATTGCTGTTTTATTAAAAAATATGGAGATGTTCTACATAGGACCATCTCTCACATGACTCCAATAAAGACCAAAAACAAATTTTTATAATGTTGTTCTATAGCACACAGCCCAGTATATGCTGATCTAACCTGATACAGGTTTAAAGCCTAGAATCGGGAATATTTATGAATAATGTGCCTCTTAGAGTAATCCACTTGAATATTAAGAATTTCATCTGAACTTTGGGTAGGACTCTGCCACACATCATTCATATACAGGGATGCTGTCAAGAATCTAAAGTTGATACAATTCTGCATTGCCCACTGAGTCTTGCAGTGTGGATTCATGTTCACTGACAGTTATTCACATGGGGTTAAATCTACTACATTGAAGAAATGGTTCCAGACATCTGATAAATCAGGTGTAAATTAAAGGAGTCAAATAGCCCTTACAAGCAACGCAGACCATATTTTTATTTACTAGGAATGTAGATTAGGCTTTGAGACATTTTGTGATTCCTTTATGGACCAGCTAAGGAATCACTAAAACCAAAGTGGATGGTGAAATATATTTTGCCAATTGAATGGACTTAATAAAGGTTTTCACATTTGACATGAAGGAATTCCTTTTCAATTTTTGTTTCTGGAGTCCTAGTAATGTACTGGATATAGCAAGCGCCCAACAAATATCTCTGACTGAATAACTATTACTCAGGTGTTTTGAAAACAGATAATGTTAGGAGACTTATTCATTCATTCAACTAATATTTATTATGCAACTTCAAAGTTCCAGATATTATGTTAGTTCTGAGGATACACTGATGACCTAGGCAGACCTACTCTCTGTCCTTACAAAGACCAACAATAAATAATTATACAAATTAAGATTTTAATTCCAAATGCAATGATTTTACAGGGGAAAAAACTTAGAAGAGCAAGTAGGGTAAAAGAAATATTGTGATGACTTTGAATCCATTTAGGATTTTGTGGATAATATTCTCACGAATGGTAGAAGCTAGCTCATATGAGCACAACAAATATTTTTTGAGCAGTTACTATGATATAGTTCTAGGCTAGTCACTGTGGGGTACATAGATGACCAAGATGTAGCCTCTGAACTTAATAACTTCAAAATCCAGTAATGGAGATGTACTCTAATCTAAAGAAAACTTTGTCAGCTGCATAAAAAGAGAGATCAAAAGTCCACTTATAGTGTTCAGCACTTGTGCACTTGTCATGATGAGCACTGGGTGTTGTACATAAGTGTTGAACCACTAAATTGTACACTTGGAATTAATATTACGCTGTATGTTAAGTAACTTGAATTTAAATAAAAACTTTACAAAAATCCACTCATAAAGTTCAGAAGATGAAAAGTTCTTCACAGTTGAAATGTCTGAGAGTTTTACAAAGGAAGAGACATTTGCAATGGGCACTAAACGATACGTGTGTGAAACAACTGGAATGTCCACCAGCAGATGGATGGATGACAAAAAAAAAGTGAGGCATATACATACAATGAAATATTATTCAGCCTTTAAAAAGAAGTAAACCTTGTCATTTGTGACAACATGAATGGACCTGGAGAATAATGAGCCAAATAAAATAAGTCAGACACAGAAAGGCAAAATACTGTGTGATCTCACTTATATATGGAACCTAAAATGCTAAAACTCATAGAAGTAGAGAATAGAATATCTTCCAGGGCCTGAGGGGAAGGGGAAATGGGAAGGCAATGGTCAGAGTGTACAAAATTTCTGCCATATGAGATAAAGTCTGGAGACCTGCTGTACAACATAGTGCCTATAGCTAACAATTGCATACATTAAATATGCACAGCTTTTTTACATGTCAAAAATATCTTAGTAAGTAGTTTAAAAAAAAGAGTGCCTATGTAGAGCATTGATGGAAGAAAAAGAGAAGGGTATTTTAGTTGACAGAAAAGCAAAAGTAAAGGGGATAACACAAAGAAACAGGCTACAGGCAGCTGTCAGTAAGCACAGATGAAGGACGCATGTAAGTTAATAGGGGGGATAAGGCAGGACAGGTGGGTTACAGCCAGTTCAAGAGACAGCTGCCAGGCTACAAAGTCTGCTCGTCATTCAGTAGGTGATGGCAACCCACTGGAAACTTTTGATCATGAGAGTGACATGATAAAAAGGGAGCTTCAAGAACCTTAAACTCTGTAGGGTGATTTTGAGAGATGTGAGACCAAAGGTAATCAGACCAGCTGGTAGTCCAGACAAGAGGTAATAAGGGCCTGAACTATGACAGTGGGAATGGAAATGAGAAATTAGTAGAGAACGCTGCGCTCTGAACCCATTAGGAATCACCCGCAGTAACTGATCTGATCACAGCAGTAGTGACACCTCCATTAAGTCTATTGCATCCTGTTCGAGAGCATGAGAACTGATTGGTCTTGAGAGACATTCCTGAAGTGAATGCAAGCTTATTCTGCCACCATCTGCATGGACGAATTCAACGACACAGGACCACCTCTGCAGTCTTTGACTTAATTTTAAAATCACATACTACATCAATATTGCAGCATTCATTTCACTGTGCTCCTTTGCATAATCTTGAAATTATTAAAATACATTTTGCCCCACCTCTCTCCCTGCTTTATTCCAAAAATCCTTCACTTTCTTCTTAACAAACATAAACTTTCTCTGTATCCTTACCTAAGACTATTCCTTACCTCCCAAACCCTAGATACAAATACAAGTTACAGTATCATATCTAGGAAGGAAAGAACATAGAAACTTTATATTCAAGTAGTAACCAGTAAACAGTAAGTCCAAGAAACTTGGGACATCTGTAGCCACAGAGATGGCTCCATTTAATAAAGAAGAGGGAACTGTCAATGACATACTTGTATTACTGGTGTTAAGACAACACAGAAGGCAAACTTCTGATGTTTAAAATGTGGGCTTAGAAGTCAGATGTCCTGTTTTTATGTCCCTTGACTCATTCATTTATTAGCTGTGAGATATGGGGAAAGTCCTCAACTTCCCCAGGCCTCATTTTCCTTGTCTGAAATTGGGAATAGGAAGTATAGTGACTTTATGTGGTGTTTATTAAAGGGTTATATGGAATGATCCACATAAAGCACTGTAGCACAGCACTAAGTATGTAACACTCAAAAGTGAGTTGATTACTATTTTTATTACTTTTTATGGTATTGCCAATCAACATCAAACTGGGGGTCTTCTATCTTCTCTCCCATATATGAGAAAATAATTTTCGTATAGTCTCCATCTAGCTTGTGATATCCCTATCTTTGCAAGATCATCGGCAGGCCAGGGATTCAGAGGCCATGGACCTCAACACATAGAATCCAAAAGGGCAGCTTTTCCTTTGGTGCCCAACACACATTTCCTTCCCCATAGCCATTCATCTTCTTAAGCCACTTAAGATTTTTTCTGAGCTAAAATGACCAGAATTTCCATTTTCATCCTCCATACTAAGCAAAATGCCTACAAAGGACTTTATTTAAAGATTATCTGTTAATCACCTCACAAGCTAACAGAAAACTGAGAGCTTAGATTTTATTTTTGTTTTAAATTTGGAAATATCTCACATTCCATCCACTTCACATGAGATTGCTTCACCCTAAGATAACACATTTTTTTATAACCTAACAAAAATTTGACACTTTTTCTATACTCCATGCCTATGTCCTTGAATGTGTAAACAGAAACTCAAACATGTTCTATATCAGCTTTTGCCAAAACATGTTCTATATAATTGTCCCCTGAGGTGTCTTTTCTCAAAACTAGTCAAATAAATGTTGAAAATGCCACATTCAGATTCCCCTCCCTTAGAGATTCACAATGAATACCAGCATTTTAAAGGCTCTTAAAAATCTCATCAAAAAGAAACACATTAAACTATGTTTCACTCAGAGGTGTTTTTAATAACAAAAGTTTTTAATATTACAAATAAAAATACCATACTAACGAACTAATATCCTAGAAATTTTGACTCATCTAAATTTTAATCAAGGTACTGAGAACCCTTGAATTATTTTTTAGATTAAATAAACTACTGAGAAGTAGTTCAAGAGATTGAAGCAGTTATTTAGATCTTAAATGCTATTCACCATTGATCTTTTAAGGGATCGTTATTCCTAAAATTATTGAAACAAATTATCATAGGTGATCCAAATTTATTTAAAAAGTTATATAGTGAATATTTCATGGTTATTACTATGCAGATTATTGGGGGAAACTATTTTTAATAGCTGTCTTGAAGTCTCAGTAGGGCTGTCGGAGAGTAACATTCAATTTATTTTTAAAACATGTTCTGATGATTTGGGAAGACATTTTATACCTACTGTGTGCCTGGGCATTTGACATTTAAAAGGTCCCATAAAGATGGGGCACCTGGGTGGTTCAGTCAGTTGGGCTCAGGTCATGATCTCAGGGTTCATGGCTTTGAGCCCCAAGTTGGGCTCTGTGCTGACAGCTCAGAGCCTGGAGCCTGCTTTGGATTCTGTGTCTCCCTCTCTCTGCCCCTCCCCACTCGTGCTCGCTCTCTCTCTCTCTCTTAAAAATAAAACATTAAAAAGTAATTTTAAATAATAAAATAAAATTAAAGGCCCCATAAAAAGATGCTAAGATCCTTTAATCTTCAACAACTGCATGCCACTAAAAGGTGATCATGAAAAGGGGCAACAAAATGAATAAAAGGCCTACCTAAGACATGTTATCTTTTGATCCTCTCTTGAACCTGGGGGCGAGACAAACAGAACAGTTTCTCTTTCCGGTTGGGCTAAGCATAATTTTTAAAACATATGTGCTAAGAACTCACACTGATATGTTTTTGTAAAAGAGTCCCAAATTCTCTAGGGCCAGTAACTTGAAGTGGAAAAAAAAAAAAAAAAAGAGCCATATGCGTTGATTTGATAGTGTCGGTTATTGTGAGGCCCAGGCACAATGTTGGGTGAAAGGACTTCTTAAAGTTTTCAACACTTTCTAAATCAGGTCCTGCCTGAAATTGGGACACAAGCACTTAAAGGGGGAAAAAAATAACAGAACTAAGTATGGAGTGTGAGGAAGGAACTTAGGATGCAGATAAAAATACTGTAAAAATTTCAAATCTGGAAGACGTTTGTGCCTTTTTCAAAGTTTTTAAATTAATAAAGGAGTGCGACTGTAATATAGGAATTATATCTGGAAGGCTGATAAAGGAATTGTTAACATGCATTTACATTTTTTTAAGTGGTGTTCCCTCATGGTTTGACTATATAGGATCACACACTATGGGTTTCAATAATATATACGATGACATTTTGATTGACTTTTTAAAACCTGATTCACTTTTCTTCTCCCAATTATTCACCATTCGCACCTCTCTTGACTTCTGTTAAAAATGGATATGGATTGAGGCACCTGGGTAGCTCAGTCGGGTAAGTATCACTCTTGATTTTAGCTCAGGTCATGGTCTCAGGGCTTTAAGATTGAGCCCCACGTAGGGCTCTCCACTGAGCATGGAGCCTGCTTAAGATTCTCTCTCCCTCGGGATGCCTGGGTGGCTCAGTGGGTTAAGCATCCAACTTCAGCTCAGATCATGATCTCACCATCCATGAGTTCGAGCCCCCTGTCGGGCTCTGTGCTGACAGCTCAGAGCCTGTAGCCTGCTTCAGATTCTGTGTGTCTCCCTCTCTCTCTGCCCCTCCCCCACTCACACTCTGTCTCCCTCTCTCTCTCAAAAATGAATAAATGTTAAAAATAAATAAATATTCTCTCTCCCTTTCTCTTTGCCCCTCCTCACTCTTAAAAAAAAAAGAAATGGATTAAAGAACTCTTAAAAGATATAGGCATCCCCACATTCACTGCAGCATTATATGTAATATCTAAGACATGGAAGCAACCTAAGTGTCCACTGGTGATGAAAAAAAATTGTGAATTTTATGGAATTCATATATTCAGTTCTATTCAATATTCAATGATTATTAAGCCATAAAAAAGAAGGAAATCCTCCCAATTGCAACAACATGGATGGACCATGAGGTCATTATGCCAAATGAAATAACTCATGCAGAAAAGGACAAATACCTTATGATTTCACTTACATGTGGAATCTAAACAAATGAAAACAAAACTGAACTCACAGATACAAAGAATAGATTGGTGGTTTCCAGAGATGGGGAATGGGGAGTGGGTGAAATTGGTAAAGGGAGCCAAAAGGCACAAACTTTCTATTATAAAATAAATAGGTCCTGGGGATATAATATATAGCATGGTGACTATAGTTAATATATTGTTGATTTGAAAGTTGCTAAGACAATAGATCTATTCTAATCACAAGAAAGTAAATTTGTAAATATGTAGAGGTTAACTAGACCTATTGGTAACCATTTGACATATATATAAATATTTAGTCATTACATTGTGTACCTGAAACAAATATAATGCTATATTGTTAATTATATCTCAATTAAAAAAATAAGCAAAGAAAAAACCTTAATTTATTTTGGCCAAATTAATCACTGACATATAGACTAGATCTAAACACAAAAATATTTGATCTACTTCCCTGACAAACACACAAATATATTGTAGATTCAGACTGGAGACCATTTTAACTGGGCCAGATTCACTTTTGCTCTAAAACAATCTAGATTCTGCCCAATAATCAATTAAATTCATTATAAATTTTTACATTACATTTATTGCTGTCATTCAATAATATACCTTATTAAATTTAGTTGGGTATACAGATATATGACTTTGAATACATTCTTTAACCTCTTCATGTTGTAGATCTTTTGTAGAAAACCATGAGCCCTCAGACTATTCAGCCTCACCCGGTAGCTTTACTAAAACTTCTGTTCTCTCCTGAGTACACAGTTATCCTCTCATCCTTCCCTTCAGGCTCAGGGAAGTAAGTGTCCCTTCCTCTCTAAAAATAGCTTCTCTATTTTACTCCTCAATCTCCCTTCTCAATTTCTACTAGGCAGTATAAATCCCTTTTTTTTTTTTTATGATTTTCTTCCTTGACCCAGAATCTGAAACTTCCATTAGTTCTTTTTCCTAATTACCTTAGAACAATGACAAAATTATATAATAGTAGTTGGTGGTGCAGAAGGTCTCAAAAGAGGAGGAGAAGAAGGAAAAGGAGGGGGAAGGAAGGGAAATCATTACTCATTATTCACTCCTACCAAGTCATTAAAATAAACTAAGTGATACTAAAAACAACTTCAATAATATATGAATTAAAGTTAAACTTAAAAAATAAAAAAGTTGGGATCAGAAGGGAGGGATAGCTCACAAAAAGCCAGAAAATTCATAACTTCATTAGCCACACCCCAGAGTAATGTCTCTGAGATTAATAGTAAGAGTGCCGGACAAGAAGTCAGAGAATTGCCATCCTATTGCACGTAATCATTTTTTTATCTTAAGTCACTAAACTCCAATGGACCTTCACATCTGTAAAATGAGAGAGTTGCTCTACAGCTGTATTGTTTAACTGCTGGCCACAACTCATTTTTGTTTCGGTTTGTTTTTTCAAAAAATTCTTAACATTTATTTATTATTGAGAGACAGAGACAGACACAGCATGAGCATGGGAGGGGCAGAGTGAGGGGGAGACACAGAATCCCAAGCAGGCTCCAGGCTCTGAGCTGTCAGCACAGAGCCTAAAGCAGGGCTCGAACTCACAAACCATGAGATCATGACGTGAGCCGAAGTCAGATGCTTAACCGACTGAGTCACCCAGGCACCCCACAACTCATTTGTAAGTGGTGAGGAGCAGTAGTTCCACTGGCATAAAACCAGTGCATTCTCATAAGCCCCACACTCAGCCCCCACCTTTGGATTAAAAGTTTGCTATTGCCATCTTGAAATGTTTAGTAATTTTTTGACCCAGGAGGCCTTATAGTTTCATTTTGCTTTGAGTCCTGCTAAGTACATAGTTAGTCCTGGTGGTGAGATCAGTTTGATAATTCATCAAACTTTTTTTTTTTTTCTGAATGAAGTAGTTGAGAGAAGAAAAAACGCCAAAATATATCACTCAAAACATAAATATTTTTGCACAAAGCTCTTGTTTCAGTTTTATTTACATCTGTGCCTACATTTGTGTGTGGAGAAGGTGAGGGAGTGAGTTGATACGAGTACATTTAGTTGCAAAATAAAATGTATTTTTATATGAGTTGTGCTCAGCAATTAGACAATTACTAATATCCCTGCCAGTTCAAACATTCTAATATTCTATGTTTCTTTATTAACAGAGCTAGCATAATTAAAGACCTGTTTTGTTCGGGAGAAGAAAAGCCCATCATCCAATGGGAAAACCTAACGAATCCAACAAAGGATTTGAATTCAAAGGCTGCTAGTGTCACTTTCCTTTTGAAATATTCCTATTCAATAAGAAAAAAAATAGTAACTTAAAACAAATATTCTAAATAAAGAACTGTAACATAAAGATACTTTTTTAAACAAATCAAGCTCAGCACCACATAGTATCTAATCAAAAACCAGGAAAGGTAAAATTATTCTTCGCTTGCAACATATCAAGCATGTATTGTCTAAAGATCAGAACACATTTAAGTGGGCTCTCATTATAAGTTGCACCCTCCAACACCACCATCATAAACATTAACATAAGTATTTTGAACACCCAAATATTTAAGCCTCTACTAGGTCTTTTTATAAAAAGATAACGTTCAGTATGATTGCATACACACTCTGATACCTGTTTATTAAGCCTGGACATTGAACCCAGGATAAGACATAATATTCATGTAATAATAAATACTTTTCAGAGATGAGTGTGTTGGTATAAAACTGGCAAATGTATCTAAGCCATATAAGGTTTTTTTTTTTCATATTTAGAAAGCAGTGACATTCTTTTTCTCTTAAAGAAACTACTTTTATTACACACATTTACAAAAATGTGAGCTTTCCAGAGATTAAAAGCTTTTTCTAGCCAAGCAGAAATAGGATGGAGTTAAAACATTTTCCTGAACCACTCTAGACTTACCAGAGTTCTACAAGGAAGCAGGTAAGAAAGCTATGCAGCAGTAATAGTTTTCTGAGAAAATGTTCAAAAGATAAAATTATGACCCCAAAGTGAACTGAAAGCCAGGAAGGCCCCTGTTTATATTTATAGTTCCAAAACCATTTCAATTTAAGTACATTTTAGAAGCTTCGTATATGTGAACTATATGTCAAATTGCTACATGTGCCATAATGTGTATTTTGGGTGCTCATCACAAGCTTCTTGCAGATAAAATAGAATCTTGATATATAGATTCTGAGTCTGATAAATAACTATCATTTTTCTTCTGTGGTTAAGAAAGCCATATTCCTATCCTGCCTGAGAATACAGTGCAAATGGCATTCCTAACTGTGTCCCAGCATTAGACAAAAGATCAGAGAGCAACAGCCAATCAGTAATAAAACCAGCCAGTGTTATGTGTATGCCAGGAAACTAGCTATGCAGTTATGTAAAAAGAAGTCAGGGATAAAGTTGACAGCTCACAAGCTAAGAAGTTAAAAGACCTGAATTTGTCTCTTATTTCAAATTGAGCCACTATTTTGCTTTCTCTTATGCTTCAGCTCCCTTGTTAGCAAAGAAAGGAGGTGAACGTTTTCCCAAACTCATCTTCTAAATTTACTATTAGAGTTACAGAGAGGCAGTATGACATAGAGAAAGACTCCAGACTGAATTCAGTCTTCTATTCATGGCTCAACCTGCTATATGAACTAGGGCCACTCAGCTACAGAGAAGCTCAACTTTTACTCATCTTTAAGATAAAAATTCTTATAATACCTAGTTCACAGAATTGGCACGCAAATGAAAACTAACTTGAAAACACTAACTCGCTGTTATAAGTGTTAGACTACTGCCTTGGAGTTACACGAGAAATACTTCAGAGAGGATCTATTTAGATTTCTGGATATTCTTAACTTCACAATATTGTCAGACTATAGGAAGAATTTGCAATAATTATAACCTGAATAGCATCATGGTGGGGGAAAAAAAAACACAGTGTGATGGTCTATCTACACTTAGCCACCTGAAACAAAACAAAAACCCACAATCCTGAAAGAAAATAGGAAGAAAGTAGGAAGATTCTTACTTGCTTAGAACTTAGAGCCATCACTGGCCAGGAATTGGGGAGTTTTGTTTATCCTGTAGGACTTTTTTGTTGAGCCATTACAAGCAGATGGTAGTCTCCTTCCATCTTTTCCAGCTCAATCATCCCTGCTCCTCATTCTACACACATACATTGCCTAGTAACTATTACTGTAAGTATTTAGGAGATTTAAAGGGGGGCATGACCGAAAGAAAGGACCAGCAGTGATCAGATGGATGAAATGCTTTTAACAGTCTGGTCTGCATAGTATACCTGAAATTAGAGTAGACCAACATCAGCCCAACTCCACCTGAAGAAAATGAAGGAGTGGCAGGGACTCCAAAACTAAATTACAGTGCTTGTTCTAGAAAAAGAATAAATGGATGCCACTTGGCATATAAACAGATAAAACAGACAAGCATTACAAGCCGTACTTCTCTATCATAATCTAGGAAGTACAAGATGAGCACGTTTCTCACTGTAGCACAGAGAGTGTTCATGATCTGACCTCTGCTTTCCTCAGCATCATATTTTTTTGTCTTTTTACATTGCATATTATACTCTGGCAATATCCAAACACTTGTATTTCTTTTTTCACATTATGTTTTTTCTGTACCCCATGATTTGCTTTGAAATAAAAATAGTCCTTTTCAGACACACGTTCTACCTAGTTGCTGCCTTCACATCATTAAGCTTCATTTCAACTGACAGGCCTTTCAAGTGATCTGCCCTAACTGTGAAGCTTGATTTTGTGCCCTTCTCCTTTGTTCTCACAAAATTTTATGCATGGACTCGTACTACATTTATCACATCAGAAAAGTCTATATATTTCTCTTTCCCTCATTGCACTAGGTAAGAAGTTTCTCAGGACAGGGCTGTGTCCCAGTCTTCTTTGTAGCACCAGCAGCAGACACAGTGCCTGCCTACTTCTCTCCTAGACAAGCAGCTCCCAGGATTTCAGATGGTAAGGAAGTTCTAAGATTCTGAGCAGGGCATGCGTGCTTTGGAACAAACCTATAAAGAACCAAAGGTGTAAAAACAAACCTAGAGCCAAAAGGGACCATCAGAGAAAATCCAAAACTGAATGCTTGAACAGACAGTCCATAATTATCCAGTAGACAGTTAAATTCAAGAGTCTTGGCCTGGGGGCAAATGAAAACCAGACACAGAGGGGAGAAATCGGGGAAGAGAGTCAAGGGTATAGCAAGTGGATTATATTAGAAAACTGGAATAGAATCTGGAACTCTTTCTCCTCACTAGGAATCAAGCTTTAGGAGCCTTGAACAAGAACAGTTTTTGTTTCAGAACCAGAGGGTAAAAGGAGCCGTTAAAGATACAAAGATGGTCAGACAATTGTGAAGGTAACTTCACATGCAATAGCTTATTTAAGGCCTACTACAGTTCTCCTAAAACTAACACAAAATGTGACTTAATGTCACATACATAAACTAAAGGGGAGAAATACACTAAACCCTCAGACTTCTCTGAACCCATCCAAGAAAAAATTTCAATCAATAGCATCCTAAAAGTATATTACACTAGTTCCTGTATTATGAGAGATAGTGAACCATCAAAACAGGTCCACAAAATGTTAGGTATATTGTTTGTAATGCTTTGGAAACTGACTTTAGTTGAATTATTATATGCAGTTTCAAAGTATGTCATTTCAGGTTAAACTCTGAAATGCATTAGACAAAAGACTACACACGCGTGCGCACGCACACACACACATAATATTTACAGTACCTAAAACTGCCTGATTTGTGTTTGTAATAAACACGTGAATTTATTAAAGAGCCTAGGGAAAAAGTTAACATTGAATATTCAGAACAAGAAGTAGTTTTATCTAAGGGAATATTTCATAAGCAGATGGAAGTGAATATGCAAAATTGTTCCAGTTAAGCAAATGTTCCAGATAAATTTTCAAGATAAAACATGTTTGCAGTCCTATGCAATTTGCACTATTTTTAATAGTCTGTTACTGGATGTTTTTTTATATGACTTAAGTTATTTTATCATCCTACTCCTTTGAAGCAACACTGAGTATGAAAAACTGAAATACAAGAGAAGCTTCTGGCCAGGCAGTGGGTAGGAGTAGAAGTAGAATAATGATGTTTTAACAGGACCATGAAAGGATGACAGATGTACAAGAGAAAGTTCTTAAACATGTTGGAGATGAAGCCCATTAAGCCCCAAACCTCGTGATATCTGTCTCATCACTCAGCGTGGAATTCATTATACAAATGGTTCAGTACTTCCAAGATGCATTAGAGTTAGTGCCCTAGTCATAGAGCTTCATTCCTGGAACCATCCTATTGGATTTATAGATAGAATTTCTGGAAAAAAATTTTTTTCTGTGATCTCAAGATTAGAAAGGAATGCATACTGCAGGGGTTAAAAGAGAAACTCTGAAATAAAATTAAAAAAAAACAAAACAAAACAAAACTTGAGTTTGATTCCCAGCTCTACCAAGTGTAAGATATGTGACCTTGGACAGCTTATGTCTTTATGCTTCAGTTTCCTTACCTATAAAATGGAGGTAATAATGTCACCTACCTCATAGACCTGCTGTGAGAATAAATCATTTGATGAGTAATAAATGCTTGTACATAGTAAATCCATAGATGAGGAAAGAAACAAATGGCTGAAATAACTGAACAGCACAATATTCACATGAATGTGTTTCTATCACAATGGTCTATATGCTTTACCTAAGAGTTTCTATCACCTGAATAAGCCTTTATAATGTTTCTTTATCTAAACTTAAACTCGTCCTGCAAATGCAAGCAAGGTTTCTGATTTTTAGTTTGAAAAATTAATGTGCTTCACACTTAGTAGTAACAATTTAAAAGAGCAAAGTCTCAAATTAATTTAACATTAACTAGAAATAATTGAATGCCAAATTTTAATGGGAAAAAAGAATATTTTGAATATTTATGTGATTTTACTAAAACAAACACAAGGAGTAGATAACTTTTTTCCAAGTTGAATTACTAAGCAAATTCTCTTAAGTAGTCACCAGAAATTTTTAACATTGACCAAAGTTTCTCTGAAAATATAAATAATTTTAAGGTTAGAATGGGTCTTTCCTATCAGCAAGTTCAAAGCTCTCACTTTACATAAGAGGAAACTGAGCCCCAAAGACATATAGAACTTGTTCATGGTAACAAAGGATAGTGATAAGAGACCAAGTACTAGAATCAGGTCCCCCAACTAAAACATTGCTTGTTTCAAGACATCATACTGACAGTGGGATGTATTTACTAGTACAAAGTAGAGAGGGACTCCATATTTATCAATTCCTACTGAGAGTTATGTATCCCATATAACATGATGACTGAAAAGATACTAAGAAATTGGCCATCATCCAAAAATAGAAAAAAAAAACAAATTTAAGTTGTAATATAAGATTTAACCAACTTTTCCTGGAAAGACAGAGTTGAAAGAGAAGACAAAAGAAGATAAAGATAATTTTCTTCATGACTGTCTTCTAGAATGTGAAAGGTCACTGTCAAGGGGAAGTGTCAGCTCCTTCAAATTTAAGGCCAGAAAACAAGCAAAATACCAACAGAATTTTAGACCAGTGTACTTGATTGTGTTTGCAAAGATAGCCATAACAATATCTACCATTCAACATGTTCTTTTACAATATGGCCATTTCCTCTCTCCTTGAATATGAGTGAGTCCTGTGATCTGTTTTGAACTATAAAATGTATTGGACTATGCAATGTGTTCATGTATATCTCCTGAGGCCAGGCCTTAAAAAGTTTGCACAGCTTCAAGCTTTAATGCTTATAATGCTTCTTTTGGAAATCCAACACCATGCTGTGAGGAAGCACAGGCAAACACGTGGAGAGGTCCACTTGGAAAACTGAGATTCCTGGCTGAGAGCCCCTACCAAGCTCCCAGCTGACAGTGAGCACCAATTGCCAGTATGTGAGTGAATCATTTAGACCTCCAGCCATCCCATCACCTCATCTAATGCCACATGAAGAAGAACTGTTTAGAAGTGCCCTGCTCAAATATCTGACCCAGAAAACATAGAGCAGATTCAATGGTTGTTATTGTAAATCACTGAATCAAGCTTCCAAAGGTCACCTCCTGCTTATTCTTCAGGCTAGATGCCTATCCTACGTGCTCCTATAACACACTGGTGCTCCCCTACCATAGCATTTATGTTCCATCTCAATTACCTCTTACTTATCTCTGCCTGTTACTGTGCTGCAGGCAAAAATACTTTTATATAGTCATAGGTAAATGCAACAACTAGAGAAAATATTGGGATCCTAAATATTTATGTTAATCTTGGACAATACTTATTTCTACAGATATGATATAGTTTCTAGACTACATCAGTCTAAATTGAATAAACAGTGTCATAAAAAAATTTTTAAGTGAAATAATATCTCTAGGTCTGGGCCTTGTTACCATACTTTTCCTCAGTTCCTTCCAAGTAGTCCTGGGGACCCCCAGAAAGTGATTTTCAGCAGACTAGTCCTTTTTACAGTTCCACAGAACTTACTCATTTTCTTCTTTCATGCTCCAGATTGCTAAAGTACTAACTTGTGCTATTACCAATGCTAAGACCATCTGCTTTGCCACTAAGTACACCAGAGGGGTGCTACTGATACCTGTTCATGTCTCAATATTTAGGGTCTTAAGATCTTAACAAATTGTATTGATTAAGTCAAGTTCAAAGTCTTTGGCACTTTCTCATACCAGTACAAAAGGTGTGGTGCTAACTCTACTGATGCAGCTATTGATAAGGCATGCCTTCAGTACCCTACAAAAGTTTAAATAAAAGAGTCATGCCCTAGATTGAATGACATTCTCTCATTCATTCCTCCAACAAATAATTATTTATTCAATGGCACTACTCTCAGCCCTGAGGTGCTATGGAAAACAAGGCAGACGAGGATTCTGCTCTCACAAAACTTGCAAGCAGACCAAAAACAAACACACAAGAAATAACTATGAATGTGATGAGCTATAAAACAACACAATGCTGGGATGAGGGAGGTCTACCTTCATCTCTACTTTAGAGGTCTCTGAAGGCAGACTGGCTTTCTGTGGACGTGACACTTTAGCTGACTTCAAAAGTTCAGACAGAGTAAAATCAAGAAGTGAATATCCAGGAGAAAATATTTAAGGCAAAGGAAAAAATATAGCCAAGATCCCTGAGGTTAAAAAGAACTTGGTCTCAAGTTCATAGATACAAAGAACAGATTGGTGGTTGCCTCAGATGGGTGATAAGGGGGTGGGGGTATGTGTGGAGGAGCACAATGTATAAAGGGGCCAAAAGGTATAAATTCAAAGTTATAAAATAAATAAATTATGAGAATATAATGTATAGCATGGTGACTATAGTTAATAATATTGTATTGTATGTTTGAAAGTTGCTGAGAAAGTAAATCTTAAAAGATCTCATGACCAAAAAAAAAAAAAGGGGGGGGGGTCTCATCACAAGAAAAAAAAGATTTATAAATATGTAAGGGGCTGGATAGTAACTAGACTTATTGTGATGATCATTTCAATGTGTATACAAATACCAACTTATGTTCTATACCAGAAACTAATATAATGTTATATGTCAATCATACATCACTAATAAAAAATTTTTTAAGAATTTTAAGTGTGTTACAGGAGCACATAGGATGGGCATCTAGCCTATTCTAGAAGCTGAAAAGAGGCCAAAGAACGTGGAGCAGTGAATTCTGGGATGAATGAATACACTGAAGTTGACAAATAAACAGGGAGTACATCATGTAGGGACTCATAGGCCAGAGGAAAAAAAAATTGCTCTAGATGTCCCATAAGTAGCAAATGACAGCTAACAAGAGAATTGATGTGATATTATTCCACTTTTAGAAATATCAGCCTGGCTACAGTGAGAATGAAGGAGAATAGACTGAAGACAAAAATTGAAGGAAATTATTAGTCCAAGAGGATATTGGCCTAGACTAGAAACAGTGAAAGAATAAGAAATGAAGATGTTGAGACATGTACTCTATAACTGACCCACTGCTTTGAACCAAATAGTGAACCTCAATTGTCCTTTCCATTACTCAGTCCTTCCTATCAATAGACCCCTATTGAGCATTTTCTCAGGCCTTCAGTTCTGCCTGAAACTTCAATGAAGACAGCCTCTGCATCAGCTAACCTCTAGGTTCCAAGGTGTCATATTCCTAAGCAAAAGACCTAAGCAACTGAAATTAATGAAATTTTGTGAACTATACAAGGGCTTATCAAATAAATCCAATTATTGGTGACCAAATCAGATGTTGTCTCTTCCACCGAATTTGTCTAAGATACCTAAATGAATATAATCCACCACATGGAATCTTGTCATTCTTCTACCCCTACATGATGTGGCAGTAACCCAGTTTTCTCAAACCATCTTTGCTAAATGTCATGCTTCTTTGTAGATGAAAAAAAAAATGGTACCAGTAGCTTTGGTTTTACCCACCAGAGCCTACTGCTCTGCTACATCTCAACAGCTGGCATTCTTAAGGTAAAAAGAGCAAGGAAAAAGACAGACAAGGCAGTAAGTCTGAGCCCAAAGCAACTCTGCTAAATTCGCCAAAGTCCAGGGGCATGACCAGGCTTCTGTAGTTCTAGTGTAAGAAGAGATAAGAATTCAGAAAATGGATCTTTATTAAAAGTATGATGTTTAACGATGTAAATTATGGGAAGAAAGGTATTTTAAAGTATTGATTTCTTCTCTTAGGGAAGCTCCTTGAAGGTATCCAGTAGCAATGATGGTACAAAATATGGGCAATGCAGAAGCCATTTAGAAAAACTTCTTCAATTCAATGTGGACCACAGTGGCTAAATGAAGTTCAAGTAAAATTAGAACGCCTTGTGTAAAACATCTAAGATCCAGATACAGGTCAGGACCATTTTGTGATTCCATGGCACCAGACGACCCAATACAATTAGCATTAAGAGAAAAAGATTTGAACCCACATGGCATGGTGGAGGTCTGAACAATAGAAAAAATATTCAATATATTGAAAAGACAGTCATCAAAAGAAGGTAAATGCCTTTCAACATACAATTTGAGTTGAAAATGAGACATCTCTGTGGTATCTCTTTTGTATAAAAAATTTGTAATAATCATCACAGGTGGGTTTCAAGAGTGGGCATGTGCATCTGTAAGATGTTTATGTATGTCCAAACCTGAATAATAGTTTCATTAATATTCCACAAAATTATAAAATAACAAATAGTCAACTCTTAACATAAGGTCATTTTATGTGTATCAGCACTGCTTTTGACTGAAGCTCTACTGGTTTCTTCCCAATGTTAGTAATGTTAGTACAATTCCTAATGTTAAAAGAGCATGACAAAAATATTCTCTATCTTATGTATAAATTCAATAAATAATCCTCTCTTTTTCTCTTTAGATAATTTTCTCTTTGAATTTCCAGATGGATAAGAGTTGACATATGTTAATCTGAAGGAAATGTGCTTTCTTGTTCTCTTCAGTTCTAGCACTATTCTCTTTCTCTTCTTCCCTCTCTCTCTCAATCCCTCCCTCCTACCTTCCCTCACCCTCCCCCCACCTCACATGCACAGCACAAACACGCATGATACAGGCAGAGAGAAATACTATTAGTTAACAGATGCATTGCTAGAATAGAAATCAAAGTGAGAGCTCATAAAGGAAACAGAAGATAAAATGCTCCTGACAGTATACAAAGAAGAAGCTGGCTAAATGCCAACTCAGAAAATAATTCCTTAGGTCATTATTTTCAAATTGTATGCCATACTTTTTATTACTGGAATAAGAAAAATGAATGAGTAGAAGCTCAGAGCAAACTGAAGGCTTTCACACTATTTTTGGTGTTCTCTAAAACTTCAAATTCTTCTCTCCTTCACGCTCAAGCCAATCAGGCTTGTATATGAACACATACTAAGTACCACAAAATAGCAGGTCCCTTTTCTTTAATATAGTTGGATATATCATTTATGAGCTATGTTAAAAAATAAAGTGGCAATTTATTTGTTGCATATGAATGTTCAGATTTTAATGAATACTTTTGATAAAAACTACTATTATGGGCTGAGTTTTATTTCCCCAAAATTCATACTTTGAAGTCCTAATCCCTCATACCTCTGAATGTGTCTGGATTTGGAGATAAGACCTTTAAACAAGTAACTGAATAAAAATGAAATGGTTAGGATGAGCCCTAACCCAAAATGATTGGTGTGCTCATACGAAGAGGAAATTAGGATATACACACACACAGAGGGAAGACTAGGCAAAGACAGAGGGAGAAGACAACCATATACAAGCCAACAACAGAGGTCTCACAAGAAACCAACCCTACTAACACCTTGATCTCAAACTTCTAACCTCTGCAATTGCGAGAAAATAAAATTCTATTGTATAAGCCACCTGGTCTGTATACTTTGTAATGTCCAGCCAGAGCAAACTAATACAAACACTAACTTCCTAAATTTATGGCAAAAAGCACTCCCTGAATTCAAATACTGTTATTACTCACAAAGATCACTTTTCCATAAATACCACCTACAGCAAAATGAAAACGTAATTGAAAGAACTTCTTATAAAATGAAAATAGCACCTTATGCAGCTGTGTGTCTTCTTCATAAGTCTGGCCAAATGTACCTTGCTTTGAAAGCTGTAACAGGCTCATGGAGACAGAACAGTTAGGAACAGTTAGGAACCCCAGAGAGAGTACTATAAGAGAGAAAAGCCCAGACTGGAATATGGAAATAAGAAAAGAAGGGGCTGTAGTGTTAGCTTCCTGGGGCTATGATAAATTTTCTCAGGCAGGAGAGAATCTGCCTCAGATCAAAACAAGTTGTCCTAGATTAAAGTCACCTCAACCCCTTGTCTCTGCTCCTAAGTCCCCTGTAAAATCTCTTGCTGGTGTAACAGTTTGTTTTCGTTACTTGTGTACATGTCTGCCTCAGTTCACTGGACCAGAATTTCCTGTACAGCAAAGACCACGTCTGGCACATCAAAAGCACATGTGTTTGATAAGCTGATGAATAAGTAAATGGATGATTACAGAAATAAATGAATGAAAATAAATCAAAGATTCACGACATCTGAGAAAATTCCAAACAGCAGGCAATCAGCAGTGCAGGCAGATGAATTGTCTAACAGCAGATATCCGTATAATGAAGCCATTGGACAATACATATTATTCAGATCTTGGATTCATTATCCAATCTCATTGTAATTTAGTCCCAAAAAAGATTAGACCTACTTACATTCAAGTTTGGTTATATGTTTATAACAGATCTAACAACCAGAATGAGTCAATGATGAATCAATGAACTTCAGTCTCTCCTTCCACGGAAAAGAGTGATCTCAAAGTCCCTGGGGATGAGAAGACCCACATTTGCAAACGTATTCAGGAACAGAACATTAAGCTCTGTAAGTACAAGTTATATGTCCATGTTGTGTCCCTAGCCATGATACATATTAGGCTCTCAATACATATTTATTGATTGAATCAATAGTGCTGACTCACTTTCAAAATATATCCAAGTTAGCTCAAACATATAATACTTGAAAACTAATAAAAGCTGTGCTATAAAGCAAATTTAAATAATTTACTGATCCAGAAATACCACATGGAATAGGTGGCATTTAGTGAACCCAGCCCCTCCGGTATCATTCCTCTCTGAGCCATGCAGAGTCTGTCAGTCACCCCCACACAGTTCCATTCAGTATTTGGTCAGCAGCCAGTGAGAAAGCACGTGGGTCCAACAGCTTAATCAAGATGTGTTCTGGAGCACTCACCAGGCCTGATATTTTAATGTGAGCTGAGCATTCATCATTTTAATTATATATTCACAACACCTGAGCCATCTATGTGGCAATCAAATTATTCAAAAGGTTGGCTACTTGCTTTTTTGGCCCAAGGGAAAAAGTTGTAAGGAGGAAATGGGTGAAAAGGGAGGTGGAGCTGATAAAAGGTGTATAAAGGGAACTGACATTAATTAAACACATGCTATGTGCTAGCCATGGTGATAGACTCATAATATATCTCATATCACCCAGTCCTCATAACAACCTCTGGAGCAGGTATAATTATTTCCATTTTACAGATGGCGTAAGTGAATCTGAGATTCATTAAATCAACATAGATTAAAACAGCAATAATCAGGTGCACCTGGGTTGCTCATTTGGTTAAGCATACAACTTTGACTCAGGTCATGATCTCACAGTTTGTGGGTTCTAGCCCCGTGTCAGGCTCTGTGCTGACAGCTCAGAGCCTGCAGGCTGCTTTGGATTCTGTATCTCCCTCTCTCTCTGGCCCTCCCCCACTCATGTTCTGCCTCTCTCTCTCTCTCTCTCTCTCTCTCTCTCTCTCTCTCTCTCAAAAATAAATAAACCTTAAAAAAATAAAAAAATAATAATAATCATCTATTCATTTCACGATTCTACCAGTCAATATTTGTAACTGAGTTTAGCTGAGTTCCCTCAAGTATGTGTTGTCACTATATGTCAGCTAAGAGGCTCTGGCCCTGGACAATGGCCAGTTGTCAGCAGGGGACTCTTTCACATGTTCTCTTTATGTATAGTGAGAGGTCTGGGCTCTGACAAGCCACACAGCCACTTATTCCACTGGCCTCCTGATTCTATTGGCCAAAGCAATTACAAGGCCAAATCTAAAATCAAGAGCTAAGGAAACACCTTTTAATGGGAGGAGCTGCAAAGTTACATGGACAGAGTGGAAAGTAAAGAATTGGAAATATCTTGCAATCAAACTATCACAGATATCAAGTAGTTTTTCCAAGATCACCCAACTGGTAATCACTGACATGGATTGTGAACTGAAGTCTTGTGTTTTGAGCTTACGCTCTTTATTCTCTTTTCCTTGTCATTGTTCTCCCTCAAAACAAGCTATAATTACGTAAACAGAGGAGAAATGCCAGGTTCCAATTAAACTGAGATTACTCTGTATCTCTCTATACCTTTGGATACCTGATCCTCACCTACAGGTCATTTTGAAATAAATTAGTTTCCCACCTACAGAAAGATTCTCTTAGACTAAACTGCTTTTCTGAATTAATATCAGGCTATTTTTCACATGCATCAAACTGAGTAACTGCTCTTGAATCATTACATCTGCAAATCACTATTCTCATTAATATACAACAACAAATTCTTAAAAAATTGAACTCAAACCAAAAAGCATGGTTTTAATTTCATAACCATAGTAGGCTTTGTAAAGCTGGTGTTCCAATATACCACTCTGGTTATCACTGTAACTTTGTTTGATAATGCTTCCTACACATGTGAAGACAATATCAGGATTAGGAGACTTTTTGTCTACCTTGCCTCCCACGTCCTATGATAAATTTTTAATCTGTATTCTTTCTGTATTAGATCTTAGACAGAATTTTCCAGACCTTTTCATATTTCTCTTTTCAAATAGTTTCCTTAAAAAATTTGTTATTCCAGAGGCGCCTGAGTGGCTCAGTTGGTTAAGCATCTGACTCTTGGTTTTGGCTTAGGTCATGATCTCACAGTTCATGAGTTTAAGCCCCATATGGGGCTCTGCGCTGACAGTGTAGAGCCTGCATGGGATTTTGTCTCTCCTTCTATCTCTGCCCCCCCACTACCCATCTCAAAAATAAATAAACTTTAAAAAAATATGTTATTCCAAGTTGAACTATACTAATTTAAGAGTCCAATTGCTTCACTCATTTGCTACTCATGTGAATAGCAGCTGTCTGCCTAAGAAAATATATCTGGCTCCCAAAATCAAAATTGTATATCGAATATTTTTTTAAACACTAAAATAAAGAGCCAAGATTTGTTGACCCACCAGTATTGTCACAGACTGAGAAGGAAACAAAGACAAGTAGAATTCTACTTGCTTTATATTACAAATGAAGATATAATGCAAAACTAAAGCTCCACATACTGTCTTGTTGCCCATGAATGATATTCTATCTCACCAACTGTGGGGGTTTCTTTCATTACTAGCAGTTTTTAGAAACAAATTATATTTTCTTCTAGGACAATTCTCAGCAACTGCCACAATGCTTCATAAATAGTGGATGTTCAAGAATGCTTTTTGAACAATTAAAATAATTCCATTAACTATAATGCATTCTTATTATAAGCTTGAATTCCCAAGATACTTTTACTCTTCATCTGATTAATTGTTACAAGACCTAATTTAGCTTAAAGGTCAGAAAATAGTTCCCCCAAAATAAAAAACAGAATTAACAAATTGTTTATGATCCTTAATAGCCTTTCCTTCTGGCAAGAACCTGGCAGAAATAGTATATATTAACTGCTTTTTTTGGTTTATTTGTCTTGTCTGATTATCTATAAGTGTTTGGTAAAACTGATGGATTCCTTTAAAAAAAAAAAAAGCATAAAATACATTTTCCAATAAAACTAATCAAGTAACAAGTGACCAACCTGCAAAGGACCAGCACACGGTGCTCCTCTAATTTGAGATAAGTATACCAGCATGGAAGTTTTCAGAGAGCTGGTCATACCCTTAGGTGGTCACAACCAAGATAACTGCACTAGGCAAGGGAGCCATCCAGGATTAGGAATGGCTTTAGAAACAAAGCAATTCAAGTAGTACGTGTGCTGTCAGCATCACATTGGCCTCACTCCTCACAACAGGGAGGCCTCACAAAAAAAGGCCCTGAGGTTTGGCCCCCATCACACTGTCTTATAAGAAGGGCAGGAAACTTCAATTATTAGGATAAAGATGACCTACACAAGGGAAACTGAGGATGACTCTATTGACAGGAAATTAGAACTCCCACGAGACTCAGAAAATAATACTGAGCAAGAGCGCTAGCTTGCCCATTTGAACCTCATCAAAAAAAGAGGGGAGTCTCCTGCAAGCACGATTTTTACATTAGGAAGGAATTGGTGGGGATGGTTTTAGGTGTTCCAACTACAGTCAAAGCATTCTGGGAAAAAGTTGAGGGCAAACATGACAGTTCTCCTTAACAATAACTGGAGAAGGAGTTAAGATGGCAGAGGAGTAGGGGGACCATAATCTTATCTCATCCCTTGAACAGAGCTAGATAGTTGTCAAATCATCCTGAACACCCAAGAAATAAATCAGAGGTCTGAGAGAACAAAAACTGCAAGTCTACCAGTAGAAGAGTAACCACCCTTTAGAAAGTAGGAGTTGACTTGCAAATAGCTGACTTGGGGGAGATATAACTAAGAGTGTGGGGGGTAGGGAGGGAGCCTGCTTACAGAGGCTACCACAAAGTATTATAAGCAGCACAGCAAAATCTGAACTTTTATAAATCCGCTACCATGGAGGATATGCCTGGCTTAAAAGTGCTCAGTTGGCAAAGTGGGGTGCAGTCCCAATCGTGATAGCATGGTTTTAGAATCCTCTGGGCCACAAGAACCTGTGGCACCAACATGCTGCACTGTTCCCAGGCTTAGGAACAGGGACTCTGGCTCAGGGTAGCGGTCCAGGATGCCGGCTTCCTGCTCTGTTTTGCCATAAACTCGGAAACACTGAGTGGTTGTGCGACCGGTTTCCTTGCACAGCCAGCAAAATCTCTGTGAATCCCTCCCCCAGAGTTAAATCATGGGTCCATGCCACAGGAGTTCCTAAAATTTGGAGTTTTGAAACTTAGTTGAGCACCTGAGATAAAAACGCTCAGAGGTAGGGTGAAGGCAGTGTTCTAAGGGAAACCAGGGACACGGCAGGGGTGATTGTTCTTCTGTGGGGATTCCCAGAAGAGTCGGGGACAGGGTGCAAACTTTCAGCTCTAGGGTTAGAAAGCAGGAGCACCATATTCATCCCGCCCATTAGCGTCCATCAGCACTGAAATCCTTCAAGGAGCAAAAGAGCGACACCTAGTGGAGACCAGAGCCACATACACCCAAGCCCAGCCCCCTTGCACCCTGGAGGCACATTTCCTAGGGTAAGTCCATCTGAGAATTAGTGCAACAGGCCCCTCCCCGAGAAGACCAGCACAAACAATTCCCTTGCACCAAGTCTATTGATCATAGAATGTTGTAAAACTTCAGCTCTAGGTGAAATAGGATTTAGCTTCCTTTTTACTTTTATTCTTTATTTTTTATTATTATTTTTTCATTTATGTTATTTTTTAACTCCTTTTTTCATATTTTATAATTTTGTTTTTAGTTTTTATTTTTATATATAAATTGTATATACTTTTTATTTTTGGCTTATGTTCTTTTTTTTTTTTCTTTTTAGATCTAGATTATTTCAACAGGAAGACCAAAACAAACCCAGTATCCAGGTCTTTGGGGATTTTTTGTTTGTTGGTTGTTTGTTTTTTTTTTTCATTGTTTTATTTTACTTTGTCTTTTATTCTTCTCTTTTCTGTACAAAATAATGAGATGGAGGGGCACCTGGGTGGGTCAGTCAGCTAAGCGTCCAACTTCAGCTCAGGTCACAATCTCGCAGCCAGTGAGTTCGAGCCCCCATCGGGCTCTGTGCTGACAGCTCAGAGCCTGGAGCCTGTTTCGGATTCTGTGTCTCCCTCTCTCTCTGACCCAACCCATTCATGCTCTATCTCTCTCTGTCTCAAAAATAAATAAACGTTAAAAGAAAAATAATGAGATGGAGAAATTCACCCCAAAAGAAAGAACAGGAAATAGATCTCATGGCCAGGGATTTAATCAATAAAGATATAAGTAAGATTTCTGAACTAGAATTTAAAACAACGATTATAAGGATACTCTCTGGCCTTGAAAAAAGTATAGAAGACAATAGAGAATCGTTTTCTGCATATATAAAAGAACAAAATCTTGTCAGGCTGAAATTAAAAATGCTATAACCAAGATGCAAGCCCAAATGGGAGCCATAAAAACAAGGAAACTTTTTAAAAATACAAGGAAGCAAATGAAAATGAAAAAACATCAACCCTAAACCTTTGGAATGCAGCAAAGGCAGTACCAAGTGACTAGTACATTGTAGTACAGGCCTATCTCAAGAAGCAGGAAAGGTCTCAAATATACAACCTAACCTTACACCTACATTAGTTAGAAAAGGAACAGCAAATAAAGCCTAAAGCCATCAGAAGAAGGAAAAAAAATAGATTAGAGCAGAAATAAACAATACAGAAACAAACAACAAAAAACCAGTAGAACAGATCAACAAAACTAAGAGCTAGTTCTTTGAAATAATTAATAAAATTGATAAAACCCTCACCAGACTTATCAAAAAGAAAAGAGAAAGCATCCATATAAATAAAATCATGAATTAAAGAGGAGAGATCACAAACAATACCACAAAAATACAATTATAAGAGAATACTATGAAAAATTATATGCCAACAAATTGGACACTTGGAAGAAATAGAAAAATTGAACAGACCTATAACCAGCAAAGAAATGGAATCAGTAATCAAAAATTTCACAATAAACAAGAGTCCTGAGCCAGATGGCTTCCCAGGGGAATTCTACCAGACATTTAAAGAAGAGTTAATACCCATTCTTTTCAAACTGTTCCAAAAATAGAAATGGAAAGAAAACTTCCAAACTCATTCTATGAAGCCAGCATTACCTCCAAAACCAGACAAAGACCCCACTAAAAAGAAGAATTACAGGCCAATATCCCTGGTGAAGCTTGATTCAGAAATTCTCCACAAGATACCAGTAAGTCAAATTAAACAGTACATTCAAAGAATTATCAACCATGATCAAGTGGGATTTATTTCTGGACTGAATGGGTGGTTCAGTATTTGTGAATCAATCAATGTGATATACCACATTAATAAAAGAAAGGATGAGACCCATATGATCCTCTTGA
This sequence comes from Acinonyx jubatus, assembly GCF_027475565.1. Taxonomy (NCBI): domain Eukaryota; kingdom Metazoa; phylum Chordata; class Mammalia; order Carnivora; family Felidae; genus Acinonyx; species Acinonyx jubatus. The sequence continues at coordinate 155,761,981 of NC_069382.1, forward strand.
GAGATGCAAAAAAAGCGTTTGACAAATTATAGCATCCACTGTTGATAAAAACCCTCAACAAAGTAGAGACAGATGGAATATACCTCAACATCACAAATGTCAAAAGACCCATAGCTAATATCATCCTCAATGGCAAAAAACTGAGAGCCTTTCCCCTACAGTTAGGAAGAAGACAAGGATGTTCACTCTTACCATTAAGACAATATGGTACTGGCACAAAACCAGACACATGGATTAGAGGAAAAGAATAGAGGGGCACCTGGGTAGCTCAGTCAGTTGGGCATCCGACTTCGGCTCAGGTCATGATCTCACAGTCCGTGAGTTTGAGCCCCACGTCAGGCTCTGTGCTGGCAGCGCAGAGCCTGGAGATCCCTTCAGATTCTGTCTCCCCCTTCAGATTCTCTTTGCCGCTCCCCTGCTTGCACTTTGTCTCTCTCTCAAAAATAATAAATAAATAAATAAATAAATAAATAAATAAATAAATAAATAAATAAATAAAATTATATTAAAAAAAGAATAGAAAACTCAGATGGACCCACAGCTATATGGTCAACTAATCTTCAACAAAACAGGAAAGAATTTCCAGTGGGAAAAAAGACAATCTCTTCAACAAATGGTGTTGGAAAACCTGGACAGCAACATACAGAAGAATGAAACTGGATCACTTTCTTACACCATACACAAAAATAAATTCCAAATGGATGAAAGACCTAAAGGTGAAAAAGGAAACCATCGAAATCCTAGGGGAGAACACAGGTAGTAACCTCTTGGACATTGGCCGTAGCAAGTTCTTACCAGACATGCTGCCAAAGGCAAGGGAAACCAAAGCAAAAATGGACTTCATCAAAATAAAAACCTTCTGCACAATGAAGGAAACAATCAACAAAACTGAAAGGCAATCTATGGAATGGGAGAAGATATTTTCAAATGACATATCTAATAAGGGGGTAGTATCCAAAATCTAAAAAGAACTTATCAAACTCGGCACTCAAAAACAAATAACCCAGCTACGAAATGGGCTGAAAAGCATGAATAGACACTTTTCCAAAGAATACATCCAGATGGCTGACAGACACAGGAAACGATGCTCAACATCACAGATAATCAGAAAAATACAAATCAAAACCACCAAGAGATACCATCTCACATCTGTCAGAATAGCTAAAATTAACAACACAGAAACAACAGATGTTGGTGAGGATGTGGAGAAAGGAGAACCCTCTTGCACTGGTGGTGGGAATGCAAACTGGTGCAGTCACTCTGGAAGTAATATGGAGATTCCTCAAAACACTAAAATTAGAATTACCCTACAATCCAGCAATTATACTACTAGGTATTTACCAAAGGACACAAAAATACAGATTTGAAGGGGTACAGTCACCCCAGTGTTTATAGCAGCATTATCAACAATAGTCAAACTTTGGAGAGAGCCCAAACGTCCACTGACTGATGAATGGATAAAGAAGATGTGGTGTATAAATAGACTATAGAATATTACTCAGCCATCAAAAAGAATAAAATCTTGCCATTTGGAATGATATGTATGAAGCTAGACTATGTTAAGTGAAATAAGTCAATCAGAGAAAGTCAAGTACCATATAATTTCATTCATAGGTGGAATTTAAGAAACAAAACATATGAACATATGGGAAGGGGTAATAAAAGAGGAGAGAGGGAAACAAAATATAAGATACTCTTAATGACAGAGAAAAACTGAGGGTTGATGGAGGGAGGTGGGTGGGGGATGGGCTAGATGGGGGATGAGTATTAAAGAGGGCATTTGTTTTGATGAGTACTGGTTGTTGTATGTAAGTGATGAATCACTGAATTCTACTCCTGAAACCAAAATTGCACTGTATGTTAAGCAACTAAACTTTAAATAAAAAGTTAAAAAAAAAAAAAAGGAAAAAAGAAAATGATAGCTAATTTGACTTTCTCTGACTGACTTATTACACTTAGCATAATATTTTCCAGCTCCACCCATGTCATTGCAAATAGCAAGATTTCATTCTTTTTATGGCTGAGTACTATTCCATCCTATATATATTTCACCTCATTATCCATTCATCAGTCAACAGACATTTGACTATCATAGATAATGTTGCTACAAACACTGGGGTGCATGTATCCTTTAGAATTAGTATTTTTGTATTCTTTAGATAAATACCTAGTAGTGCAATTGCTGGATCATAGGTTAGTTCTATTTTTAGTTTTTTTAATAAACCTCCATTTTATTTCCCAGAGTAGCTGTACCCTGGAAGTTTGCATTCCCACCACCAGTACAAGAGAGTTCCCTTTCTCCACACCCTTGCCAACACCTGTTGTTTCTTGTGTTATTGATTTTAGCCATTCTGACAGGTGTGAGATGATATCTCATTGTAGTATGGACTTGTACTTCCCTGATGATCAGTGATGTTGAGCATCTTTTCACATGTCTGTTGGTTATCTGTATGTCTTCTTTGGAAAAATGTCTATTTATGTCTTATGTCCATTTTCAATTAGATTGTTTCTCTAGTGTTGAGTTTTATTGGTTCTTCATATATTTTGGATACAAACTCTTTACCAGATATGTCATTTGCAAATATCTTTCCCCATTTATTAGGTTACTTTTCTGTTTTATTATTTCCTTCATTGTGCAGAAGCTTTTTATTTTGATAAGGTCTCAATAGTTTATTTTGGTTTTTGTTTCCTTTGCCTCAGGAGACACATCTAGAAAGAAGTTCCTACGGTCGATGTCAAAGAGGTTACTACTTGTGTTCTCCTCTAGGATTTTGATGGTTTATTGTCTCACATGTATGTCTTTCATTCATTTTTAATTTATTTTTGTATTTGGTGTAAAAAAGTGGTCCAGTTTCATTCTTTTTGCATGTTGTTGTCCAGCTTTCCCAACACCATTTGTTGAAGAGACTCTTTTTCCCATTGGATATTCATTCCTGCTTTGTTGAAGAGAAAGACAAATGCCATATGAATTTACTCATGCATGGAATTTAAGAAACAGAACAAATGAGAAATGGGGGAAAAAAGAGACAGAGGTAAACCTAGAAACAGACTCTTCACTATAGGGAGCAAGCTGATGGTTACCAGAGGGGAGGTAGGTGGGGGTGGGTGGGTTAAAAAGGCGATGGGGATTGAGAAAGGCACTTGTGATGAGCACTGGGTGTTGTATGGAAGTGTTGAATCATCATATTGTACACCTAAGAGTAATATAACACTGTATGTTAACTAACTTGAATTTAAATAAAAATTTAAAAAGAAATAATAGAAAATTGCCAAAAAGATCATGTATTTTTTAAAGAATTACAAGGTGGGACTGCTAACTTTGATCCCTACCTTGTATCAAATACTGCATGAAATGTTTTATTATAATTTCATTTAATCCTCACACAAACTCTAAAAGGTAGATACTGTTTTATCCCTGTTTACAGGTAAGAAAATTGAGCAAGACGTTAAAGAGTGATCCCTAGGTCATACAGCTAGTACACAAGTCTGATTTTGAACCCACAGCTCTCTAATCCCAGAGCTCATACCTTCAACCTGTACTGCCTTTTAAGCGCAGCCTAGAGTTTCATTTTATGAGGATAAGATGAGCATAATTGTATTCTCTTTACATAAGAGGAATTTAAGTTATCCGTATACAACCAAACATAACTAATCAGATAGATAGATAGATAGATAGATAGATAGATAGATAGATAGATATAGATATTTTGCATAAAATATTTACCCTAAGTATGAGGTTACATGTAAATACAAATTACCATTTTCATATAGAAGAGTATTGGGTACTCCTTTCTTTTTGTAAGAATACAATGCCTGTTGTCTCAACTTTCAAAAAAACATCAGCTTTTCCATTATCATAACTGTTATTCAAAGCACATAAAATGTCCTTATCACCAGCTCAAAATTCCAAATTATCAGGTCTACACTTGAGGGTATAACCTTGAACCAAGCCAAACTTACTGCCAAAGTTCATTCAAAATCTCATCCAAAAGGATTAATATATTATAGCCACCAGTTCTTGAATATTTATTATGTGTCAGATGCTTTACGTGCACTGGCCCCAATTATTAGATAGCAGGGTAATACTTTGATATTGATAAATTGTTGGTTATTTTCATTCTGTTTACCCATAATGTTCCCCTTACTATTCAAACAGCAGCAATGGTTGTCTACATATACTGCCCTTGGTTTAGCATTTAGTACAGACAGAAAAATAAGTCAAATTCATGGCTTTCAAGTGCTTCTATTTAGGTAGATAGGTAAGTAGGTAGGTAGGTAGGTAGGTAGGTAGGTAGGTAGATATTTAACAGAGACAATAATATCGAAAGCCACAGTTTGGAATTGCAGAAGCCAGCTACAGTGCTTGAGAAAAAAATGTTTCTTTCTTCCTCTTTCTCCTCTCCCTCTCCTGTCTCTCCCCCTCTCCTCTCTCCTTCCCTCTCTGTCTCCTTCTCTTTCTTTTTAAATTCTAATCATTTGGCTTTATTTATCAAAAGCTAAATCCAAGAAAGCTCACAACTGAGAATTTACTCATTAATTATAGAGTGGTTAGAAGGAAAATAAAATATAAGATGATATAAAAGCCTTATTCCAGTAGGGTCATATGCCTAGGATTAAGATGAAGTGGGACATCTAACTCCTTGACCCCTTCACCACCACTTAGAAATTAATTTCAGGTGGGTAAAAAAAAAAAGGTTAAATAATAGAAACTGCAACATATCATCAGGTATGTTTTTGAGAGATCACAGAATATAAAAGATAATCATCTAATACATAAAATGTGGCATATACATATAATGGAATATTATTCATCCTTAAAAAGGAAGGAAATTCTGACATGTGCTACAACATAGATGAACCTTGAGAACACTGTGCCAAGTGAAATAAGTCAGTCACAAAAAAGACAAATACTGTATAATTTCACTTATATGAGGTACTCAAAGTAGTCAAATTCACAGAGACAGAACATAAAATGGTGATTTCCAGGGACTGGGGAAAGGAGAATGGGGAGTTGCTGTTTAATGGGTATAGAGTTTCAGTTTTGCAAGATGAAAAGAGCTCTAGAGATTGGTTGCACAACAATGTGAATACACTTAACACTACTGAACTGCACACTGAACGTGGTTAAAATGCTAAATTCTATGTTACTTGTATTTTACCACAAATTAAAAACATTTTTAAGTTACTATCTGAGGGGCGCCTGGGAGGTTCAGTTGGTTAAATGTCTGACTATTGATTTTGGCTCAGGTCATGATCTCACGGTTCATGGCATAGAGCCAAGTGTCCTCAATCTCTATCAAAGGATGAATAAAGAAAATGTGGGGTGTATGTATATACTTTTTTCTTTATTTTCATTATTTATATCTATATCTAGATATCTGTCTCTATATCTCTATGTATAGATAGAGTATGTATACTCTAGAGTATGTATACTCTGTGTATATAGAGATATACATAGACACAATGAAATACTATTCAGCCTTTAAAAGGAAGGAAATTCTTTACACCTTCAACTGACATAACATTATATGTCACGTATATCTCAGTAAAGGAGGAAGGAAGGAAGGAGGGAAGGAAGGAAGGAAGGAAGGAAGGAAGGAGGGAGGGAGGGAGGGAGGGAGGGAGGGAGGGAGGGAGGGAGGGAGGAAGGAAGGAAGGAAGGAAGGAAGGAAGGAAGGAAGGAAGGAAGGAAGGAAGGAAGGAAGGGCCTGATGAGAACCTGACAGAAAAGAAACCAAGGGTTCCTTAACCCCTGAGAAGGACACAGAAGTGGAAAAGAGAGATGGTAGACCAGAAAGATCCTCATAATTAGTATACAAAGCAAGTGGACTCCAAACCTGGAGGCTATGGAATATCCAAAGACAGAGGCAGATGCAGTAAGACCAAAAAGCAACATCTATGTCCTGTTAGGACAAGTTACACCTCAACAGATACCAGCAAGGCCACCAACCAGACTCTTCCCTTCCCATCAACAGCATGTTTTCACATTACATAAGCTTCTCTCAAACAGAAGATCCCCCAGGGAGACAGGGGAAAGGGAAGGAAGGGAAGAAAAATCTTTGTCTGACATTAATATTTAAACAAAATGGCCAACTTTAAACTACAAGTTGCTGAGTTGTTGTAAGTTGATAACGTTGATTTTGTTTCTCACCTAAGAGTTGAAAAGACATAATTTACATTCAGTCATAAAGAAATAAAGAACATGAAATTGTTTACTTTCCCAGTATCGTAATGGTAAAATGTTTTAACAACTATATTTACAACATACTTCCAAGGAAAATAATATTATTTTCCCTAAAGAAGAAACCAAGTTTCTACATAATTAAATAACTTTCCCTACTTATAATTTCTGTGACTTGATATTAATACTAAGCTGTTTCTTGTTCCAAAGTTCATCCACTCTATCACAGCAATATTCTCAACACGTTCTCAGTCCCAGTTCCATCTTTGTATCAGGTTAGATTCCCAGAAAGACTCATATTTTCATGAGTATCTTATATACATACACCCCGAACATACACCACCAATGGTTTTATTCTTGGCTTCTTCCTCATCCTCAATTCACAACTTCTGTCCCCTCACTCTTCCTGGTATACTGTTATTGTCCTCCAAGTCTCATCCCAGATCTGGAAGCTGCCCTGAACTTCCAACTAGTGGCTAAAGGTCAGACTGCTCTTTACTCATACTAATCCAATTCTCTGTAGTTAGAACCCTGAATAATACCCCTGAGGTATTCTTAGGCATATTTTTTTCATAGCTCACAGTGAGCAAATTTTCCCCTGACAGACAAACATAGACTGATCCACACATTTCTTGCTGCTGTGTGCTCTTCCTAATGAGAAATCCAGTGCTAACCATTTTAGGAAGTGTGGCTTTCCATCAGCACTTCCCAGTATAGTCAACTGAACTTACAATGTTAGTTTTCTGCAGGTGGGCCAGTTCCCCGAGTACCTTAGCCCACCTTTGTTGAGTGGTCCTTTCTTCTTTCTTCCTGTACCATTCTGCCTCAAGAGACCACCATACCTTAGATTACACTTCTGATCTCAAACATTACAAATTTCGGAAGCAAACACACACACACACACACACACACACACACACACACACACACACAGTAGAGCTAGAGCTAGAGCTAGAGCTAGAGCTAGAGCTAGAGCTAGATAGATATAGATGATATAGTGGTTGATTGTATAAATACAGTAAAATCTGTACGTGTTATAAGACCCTACTAATATATACCTAAGGATGGTTATAGTTTTCTGTGCTTCTTAAATTTATGTAATCATTGAACACTTTTTTTTTAAATAAATATCTCATGGGACTGGTTTCTAGCCTACATGCTTTTGAAAATAATGTTAATAAAAACTATATTAATAAAGGACAAAGATTTTTGAGTTTTATCACTGAGGTCTTCAATTGTCTGTGCTGAAAACAAATATAAATGCTAAAATCATGCTGCCTACTGTGAACATCAGTTATTTCTGCTTTCCAACTCCCATTCCTCCACCTTCTCGAAAAAAAAATCCTTCATTTTCCTTTTGGGAATCATCCCCATCTACAAAATAAATCCATCCAGTTTGGATATGGTTGATCCTACTCTCAGCTTCAAGGGCAGTCCCATGAACCAACCCAGACAATTGGCATATTTTATCCTACTAGACATAGAAACTGGTCCAAGGGTGGGCATTTGATTAAAGTCAGGTTGACTCTGAAATTTTTTTGCTGGAACCCTTGGGAAAGAGAAACTCTTTTAACAGTGGCTATCAAACTTGTAGGATATAAACCTGAAGCTTCTGGGAGGCACATATGGAAAAGGCCAGCCTAAAAATGAAATCCATCCAGGAAAGCGTAGAAAAGAGGTAAAATCCTCATGAATATATTTTAAGTCACTGAGTCTAGCTGAGGGCACACAATGGCTAGATTTTCAAATACATCAGCTATTTTTTTTCTTTTCACTTAGGCCATTTGTAGTTGGGTTTCAGTCATTTATGACCCAAAGAGTTCTGATTGATGCACTGCTCTGTACAGGCAGTACTGTTCACCTGTTAATAAATAGCACAAGTAGACTGCTTAGGAAAAGTTAATTCATAGTGCTTGGAAGAGGTTAATTCACTTTCATGAATCTAGCCTTACATCTTTTATCCTAATTCTAGAGCAAAAAAAAGTCACAGTATTATTGAGAAGGAAATCTCTTTCTTCTACAGAGAAATGAACCCCAACTTCAGGTTTCTGCTTCTATTTCTTTAATTTACTGAGGCCTCACATCTTTCAAAATGCTTTAAACTAAGATCCATTTTCTGAGCTTTGTGAATCGTAATTAATCTTTGCAAAGCACCTGGAGATTTTTGGGTGAGAGACCAGATAAAAGACAAAGCAACATTATTAAATAATTTAATCATGATTATTCTTTCAAGGGAAAATACAAGAATGAAAATCTTCAGGGAACATGATAATTAGGGAGACAATAATAAGAACTGATTAGAAAGAAGCCTTCTTGTCCCTGTAAATAAGAGAATTTGCCCAGAGCTCTGGGTGGATGCATGGTTTCATGCTTCATATCCCTTTACTCCCTTTGGACCCAGTTCTTCCACCTCAGCATAAACAAACACACAGAGAGATCCCAGAGAAAGAGTCTTTGTCCACATCTGAATGAAGGGTTCTGAGGAGAACATGTAATAGTTCTCACACAATGATGGAAACGTAGTATCATGAGACCCTTCCAAAAAAAAAAAAAAAAAAAAAAAAAGCTGCCTAGCAGAGATGAATGTTTTTAAAAAGAGTAATCAAACAATAGGGAAACCTCATAAATGTCAGCTCTGGCCAAAAGTAAATAATTCTAGACAAACTGTGTATTGCATATACAGATTTAGAACATGACTTGTTATTTGGTACCTATGTAAATGGCAGTCGTCCTATAAACAAGTTTAGGTGGAAAAAAAAAAACCTTCCAAATTGGCAGGTGCATCTTTTGTAGCCCCCATGTCAGGATTAATTCCTATGGTGCCACATCACTTCATATAAAGGTCAGGCTCTAGTGATAATGATGAAAGAACAGGTCATCTCCTAAGAATTAATGACTGGAGGGATGGAATTGATGGTCTTTGGCTCTACCTTCAGCCATTAACCCCAGCTGCCCATTAATCCTCAGGAAATGCCCTGTACTGAGGATGTTATTGCTGTTATAAACTCTAAATGCAGGAAACTGCACAGGCTCAAACACTGGCACAAGAAATTTAACTTAATGTATGATGCATTTTGAAAACCTATTCAAGATAGGTCAGAGAAACAGTTGAGCGACACATGACTCGGCCAGCTTGTACCCATCGGTTCCTTTTAGTCAGGTTATAACTGAAACTACACATGATGCCAAAACCAGGCTGTGAAACTGACGGGGTTTACATATGAGTGCTATGATTGATATTCCATTATTGTCAGTGTTCCTGATTAGTGCGATATAATTACAAGGTTTATTGCTTATGTAAGTGAAATTACAGAGAGAAGATTAGCAGCTAGCAGAGGGTTTTGCAGACATTTCCAAAGGTCTGTCCGCCCACTGACTAGATGGAGTTGGTATTTTGCTCCCCACCAAACTATTTGTAAAAGGGAGCTGTACTATTCCACATGCCTTTCTGACTGACATTTCCAGAACTATCATCCTTATGCCTAAGGTGATAATTCCCTAAATTGGGTTTGCGTGCTGAAAAAAAAAAAAAAATCTAATCCTCATAGGCTGCTTGAAATGCCATCTCTGCAGGGACTCATCTTGAAGCAGTACTTCCAGAGTGACATGAAAGGATTAAGAGGTAAATAAAGGAATTGGGCAAACTCCAAAGTCAATTCATTCAAACAGCTACTTGCAGGAAAAACAAAAACTAAAAGTAATACCACATTGGGATTAACAGTGAGAAGTAAAATTAGTTGAGGCCTAATAAGAACAATATTAACCAATAGAAAGAAACATCCTGCACAAGAATGTGAGATGTTAGCTGGAATTGGGAAATAACTCAAAAGTAATTTTGTTTCCTAATGGACACCATTAGCACTTACCCTCTAGTAAGTGCTAATCTCTGATAGGATTCATTTTCAAATCAATAAATCAGACCAGCTCTGCCCTCTCAGATAAAGAACAGTAATGAATCTGTGTGTGGAAAAAGTCTCAGATAGGTAATGTTTAAACACCATAACATATTTGACATGGTGTTTTCTAAGATGCAAGGAAGGGATTTTCACCCAAATTTTAAAGATAAGAAAAGCTGTGACTCAGTAATTGCCCAAGACTCCATAGATAGAAAATGAAAGAACAAAAATCAGAACCTAGGGCTTTCAGGCTCCAAAGCCCATGCCCTTCCCATTGATTATCTTTAGAAATAAAACATATATATGATATTTCATCTTAGTCTAGCCTATGACTCTTCATTATACACTCTAAAACACATCTCCAGTCTCATTGTCCAGGGCTCCCCGGACATGCTGCTGCCATTCCTTAACTGTGTCCCTGTGATTCCTCCCATACCCACCGTCATCATCTATAGAGACCAGACTCAGCATTCAGTGCCCATATGCTTCCCTCACAACAAAGCTTTTATTCACCAATATCCAAGAAAATGTGATCTTTTCGTCATCTGACCATTCATGTAACATTACTCAGTTACTAACCTTTGACAGACATTCTTGTATCACACTTACTTATGTATGGAACGTATTCACCATTAAATGATAAGTTTTTAAAGTATAGATGAATTATATTTCATCTTTGTTCCCCATCATTACAACACCTTACAAAACAGTTTGATGAATGAATGAATGCTACTATCTCTTACTTGTAACTTTGTAAAATTTATTTTCTAATCAGTATCAATAAGCCAAAGACAGTCTCAACTTATAAAGTAATCACATATGACCACTTCTAGAAGACATTTTTTTGAAGACTTTTCTCATTAGATTATTTGGCCTGTATCCTCCAAGATAAATCCTGGCACTGTGACAAGGCCCTAAGTTCCCTGAGACTTAATAGCAACGTAATCACCGGTGTAGTCAATGATCTGTATAAAAACAGTACCACAAAAATGACAAGAGGTACAGTTCTGCCAGGAAGACTTCAATAGGTGAACAACTGCATGAATATATACATATCACAACCTAATAGAACTAAGATCAGAGTTGAGTCAAATATTGCATTAATCTTTCTTAAAACACTATCAGAATAAACCTCAATCTGAATCTCTGAACCACATCATCATACAGACACACCTACCTTACAACTAACTGGTTCAGCTGAAATTCATGGCATGTATTATTATGTAGACATTCTCTAAAGCAGCCCATTGTACCAAGGTTTACCTTGGAGACTAATCAAAGTCATTTAAAGAAGCACCTGGCAAACCTAACTTAGATGATCTAAGAATAAAATGATGAAGTTCTCTTTGAGGAGGGAAGCAGCTGTCTTAGGGTGCTCCCTGAAAATATAACAGACTTGATAAGAGCCCCTATCTTTGGATTTAGGATCTTCTGACTCCTGAAACTATAAACAGAAATGAACTCTTTCAGAAAGTATATAGGAAACACAAGAGGCATCCATTACTCTCTCAAGGAGAAAAGAGAAGTTTCAATTGTTGTTTCTTCTACTTCACTGTATGCATTTGTGTGGTTTTGTCCAGACTTTGTCACTTTTGCCCAACCTCACATGCATGTAACTCTGTTAACCTTACTCTATAATAAATTATATTCTCTCTCTCATATCTATAATGCTACAGAAGGATCTTTTGCTAGCAGGATTATTGTTTCCTCAGTAGTGTCTACACAAGGAAAATTGAATGTTCAATTTGTCTTGTGTAGAAGCACTTACCTAAGAGCATAGTAGCTTTGTCATGTGCACTTCTTTATTGACAGGAACATAATCTCTAAAATGTATGAGGGCCCCACTGATCCAGATAATTTAAATCAAGCATCAACAATTTAGAAAAAAAAGAAGCAGATGTGGGAGAGGAGAATGAAGAAGAAGAGAAGAAGCAGAAAATGGAAGAGGAAGAAGAAGAAAAATAAGAAAAGTAAGCTACTTAGATCAGTTACTAGCAGCAAGATTGATTTAACAGCATGAACAAAGAAATCAAGTTCAAGTTAGTATCTTATACAGCCCACCTGTATGAGATCATAATTGCAATATCAAATATACATGCAAGGATGTGTATAGCCAGGGAAAATAATTTGTCTCATTGTAATAGGCTGACAAAATTATCTGAAATTTTTAGTAACTAACATTAAAGAAATAAAAGACATAGATATTTCTACATACAGTTTGGCAAGCTGTATATTTTCATGTTTCCATTAGCAAAAAAAAAAAAACATAAAGATGACAGGAAGGATACTGATTGTAAATTTAAATATACTTCTGTGAGTGATTTGCTAAAGCCAGCCCGATTATCTCGTCGGTCATCCATTCTTAAAAGGAGATACTTACAAAAACATGTATGTGTTCCAATAAAGAGTCTCATGTCATGTTTTCAGAGCTGCTGATTCACTACCCAGTAACTTACAGTTGGTGTTCTTTTGGTAAAAGAAAGATCCTTTTTGACGTCACATGGCACTTCCCCTCATATATTCAATTTCCTCAGTGAAAGCCTCAAAAATAAGTCTTTATTCACAAATATTTTTATATGGCAGGCACTGAGTTAACACTGAAATTTATGAAATTGTAGCCACTGATGTCTTTCAGGAAAATAGCAAAAGAAGCTCATGTTCCCACCCTGACTTGTTCAATCTTCCTGTACAAGGAACTCCAGTCTGTAAGTAAAATGTGAGTCAGCACAACTCCACTTCTAGTGGAGAGCTCCATTACTTAAAGACTAGTCACTAGGGAAATAAGTCCTATTTCCTCCCTCATCACACTTCATAGAAGGCAGGCCCCAAGATGCTTCTACTGAGGCTTTCTTAGCCCCTGCCTCTCCCAGCAAATAGTGTGTGTGGTATGGTTCACTGCTTAACATAAAGACTCTGAAGTTCGGCTCCATTTTCCTGTGAGTCTGTGTAAATCAAAATTGGGTCATAAGCACTGCCTCCAATAAAAAGCAGTAGGTCAAGAAAACCATTTCATAACTTAATGCAAGGAAACAGACCCACGTTACCATGGCATTTATGAGAAGAGGGAACAAAAAGAAAACAGTACAAAAAAGTGCAACATAAGATTCCTGTTAAACCAGAAGAGATTCGTGTGCCTATATGTTTTCATAGGGAAATATTTGGTATTCAGGCATGTTTTTGCCTAAGAGAAGGCAGTACTAGAAACTCTGTTATGGGAATACTAACCTGAGGGGAGGAAATGTAGCCACCTGAGGCCAATCACCATTTGTAGGAACAAAATTCTTACCCTACAACATTTTATCTGGGTGAAATCAGGTTAAAGTGTATATCTGAGGCAGCCTTAAAAAGTGTAAGAAAAGACCTTTTCCTGGCAGCTTGTAGAAGCAAAGATGTATCATGATTTGAACTAAGTCAAACTTTGCAAATAGATTAGATGCTTATAGGGACCAGGCAGGGGCCACAAATGAGTAATGCAAACTGGGCAGGGAATGGAGGAGACTATGGCCTAAAAGGCAAACCATGTGCCCAAATTCAATTTTATACACCCATACAGAAGACAGATGTGTCACTTGAGCCACTGGTTTAGGATCACTGGAGTATATGATTTTGTGCAGAGGAGTACATATGGATTTGAACCTGGTGTCTTTATAGAACAAGCCAAGAAGTAACCTACTTCCCTCTTATAGCCTACCTTACAGAGTGGTTCTCCATAAGTTCCATAAGCCTCTAAAATCCTGAACCCAGGGAACTATTTGCAATGATTTGCCTTCCCTTGCAATGGGAGGCTCCATCTCAGTACTGGCCACACTACCCTGTAAGTGTTATAAATACCTGAGTATTAACTCCTGCTGGATACCAATACTTCATGGCTATGAAGTCTATAAGGCCTGAGCCACTGCCTCACTGTGCTCACAGGGGGCTTCATCTCAGGGGACCATTTAAATGCATTCTCTGCTGTGAATATCATTCTTCTGACATCAGCCAACTGGCACATAAATGTGTGCAACTGATTTCAAAAGGCTCGGGCAGGAAAGCATCTACGGATCTGAGTGAACGGTCTGCTCTTAGTACTCATTCTAGACCGTTAGGCTACCTTTTCTTCTTTATTTAAGTTTTTATTTAAATTCCAGTTAGTTAACATACAATGTAATATTAGTTTCAGGTGTACAGTTTAGTGACTCAACACTTCTATATACCACCTGGTGCTCATCACAAGTGCACTGCTTAATTCTCATCACACATTTTCCTCTTTATTACAGCCTCCTCCTTGAAACTCTGGGGGTCTTTTTCCGGATTTCTTCTTACTTCTTGGTCCTTCTATGAATCCCGCATGAGAAGTTTTTCCTCCTCTACCTCTTATGGTTCCCCAGGGTTCTGTCCTATGTCCACAGCTATTCTGCAGACTCTCCCTACATGAGAAAAGGGAGAGAAATGATGAGTCTGTATTTAAAAAGGGAGAAAAATAGTTTCTTGGAGGGCTAATAAGAACCAAAACTCCTGGGGCACCTGTGTGGCTCAGTGGGTTGAGCATCTGACTCCTGATTTCCACTCAGGTCACGATCTCATAGTTCATAAGATAGAGTCCCATGTTGAATTCTGCACTGACAGCATGGAGACTGCCTGGGATTATCTCTTCCTCTCTCTCTGTCTTCCCACCCCCACCCCCACCCCCCGCCCCATCGCAACTTCTCTCTCTCTCAAAATAAATAAATGTTCTTTAAAAAAAACACCAAAGCTCATAATAGGAAATATACCAAATAATGTTAAGAAGGAAAGCTTCTGAAAGCTTCCTGAAAGCAGAAAGGAAGACAATTGGGAACACGAAAGTTGTGCATTCCAACATCAACTATAAAGTTGAAGTTATAACTTTATCATGAATTGAGTTACTACCCTGTGCCAAGCCATTTACATGCATTATCACCTATGCAATGATCAACTCAACTCTACCAGACATGATCCCTGCTTCACTTTATGGAATAACCTGAGACTTTTGAGAGCCTAAGAAACTTTACAAAGCCCCCCAAGTAGAGTGGATGGCAGGGATTCATATCAGGGCCTGGCTAAATGCAAATGTGATTCTCTACATTACACCATGACCACATGCCTGGTAGTAAGAATCAATCTTTCTTCCTTTGCAGATGAAATATCTAGCAAGTGATAGCTCTGTGATTCCAGGAGACTCCAGCACTCAGATTTTGGGGAGCAGCATTAATAATCGTGAAGGGAGACCAGTCTTTTCCTTCCCATACTTTTATCCTTAAATCCTCTTTCTATAGAAAAATTCCCTTATGCCAGCCCAGTGAAGAGAGTTGGTAATATTATTGGTCAAAACACAGACGTTTCATGGGAGTAGGTTTTAGAAGTGACCTGGTTAACTCTGCTTTGCAACTTTATGAATTCTGACTATCTTTCTCTTCTGCCCTCCTGCTTCTGTGTGATCAACTTATCTGAGAACAGCTTGCTATTTATATTTGGGGAAAATTTATGAAAAGCTTGAGCCTAAGTAAACAATGTTGGTCAACCCAAGGGAGAACTTTGGACTTGAGTGTTATTTCTCACACATGTAAATTTTCAGTAGGAAATCTCCAAGAGAGAGCAGGTAAGATTTCCAAGGTCTTAAGAATGCCTCAGAATGTTGATGCTGTGTTAACATATTTTAAAGTGGCAGCATGAGTTTATACACAGGGTATAAAAGCCAGCTAAAGTCAATAGTGGGGCAATTCTGAAGTGTTTCTTTATGGATTTTCAAATTTCAGGCCCAACTCTGGATTAGGAATCAGTTACGCTATTTAAGACAGCCCCAACTCAATGGAGCTACAATTCTTCTACTTTCCATGAGCTCTTTCTCCTGTGGTGCCTCTCCTCACAAGAAACTACAGCTTGCTTCTCCTGCCAGCAGAGAAGACAGAAAGCTTGGCAGGGAGTGGCAGCTTTTATTATCTTCCTCCAGCTGCCCCAGAGCCAGCAAGGACCTGCTAAGTTTCCTGCACAACACAAATTAGAACTTACCAGTCTTGAGGCAGGCTGGGTGGATGAAACTTGGGAAGGGAGGCACAAAAGTTTCTGCTGCGGGAGCCAAGAGTTACAGTTTAACTGGGAGAAAGCCTCTCTGGAGGAAAAGGTTTAGGGCAAGAGTGCATTGGAACAATGAGAATGCAGATTACCAGGAGCACTAGGCCATCTACAGCCAAAACTCCAGTGCTGCACTGTAAGGTCCAGACCCCTACCAAAGAACAGCTCCTTTGAAGTATTATTATATGTATAACACAAAGAAAAAGCCCTCTTGAACTTCGAATTCTGTAAGGACTCTTGTTACCTGGTTTGATCTGCTTTGGCACCATGGTTCTGATAGTTAGGTAGGATTCATACATTTCCAGATATCTACATGTATGTAACCCACACTGTTAAACTGGCAATTTTAACTGGGAAAGACACAACTGATATGAAAATTCAATCTTCGCGGTGTCTGGGTGGCTCAGTCGGCTAAGCACCCGATTTCAGCTCAGGTCATGGTCTCACGGTTTATGAGTTTGAGCCCCGCATCAGGCTCTGTGCTGACAGCTCAGAGCATGGAGCCTACTTCGGATTCTGTGTCTCCCTCTCTCTCTGCCACTCACCCGTTCACACTCTGTGTCTGTCTCTCTCAAAAATAAAATAAACATTAAAAAGCATTTTTTTAATTCAATCTTCAAAGTCAGTGATGAAGAACAGGTTTGAGGCTTCTAGATATCTCAAAGGAAAATTAAATAAATAATGAGTAAATAAGTAGTTAAGAAAGGAAAAATGAAGAAAATATTTGGAGAGCATTTTTTTTTTGGATAAAACTGTGCCTATAGCTCCACTCCAAGACCCCAAGGAAATGGACTTGGTAAGGAGGGCTGTCTGTCCTTTCACCTCAAGTCTAGCGAGAGGATGTTCAAAGGAAACCACTTGGAGAGTTTGAGATGCACTCCCTGGAGTTTGGGGTGTGCCTTAGGATGTCTGATACAAGCCTGGGGCATCCCAGAGGAGAGGTTGGCTAGGGCAGCCTATGTTAGCAAAGCAGAAGGCTGTGTCTATGCAGAAACTGCACAAGACCTGACAGCATCCAGCCAAGATGTGTCTTTTAGTTTCCTAAGGCTGTCATAACAAGCTACTACCTACTTGCCAGCTTTAAGCAACAGGAATTTTTTTCTCACAGTTCTGGAATTCAGAAGTCCAAACTCAAGGGGTCAGCAGGGCTGTGTTTGTTCCTCCAAAGGTCCTTCCTTTTATCTTCCTGTCTCCAGTAACTCCAGACCTTCCTTGGCTTATGGCTATTGAACTCCAATCTCTGCCTCAGTCTTCACATGGCCCTCTCTGTGTCTCTTGTCCCTCTACCTTTCCCTCATAAGGACATTTGTCAGTGGAATTAGGACATAAACAGATAACCCAGAATGATCATTTCTCAAGATACTTAATTACATCTGCAAAGGCAACTTTTCCAAATAAGGTCACATTCACAGGTTCCAGGGATTAGGATGTGGACATATGTTTTTCAGGGTCACCATTCAACATTGGCCCATATAGAGCTCTTCAGAAGTTAAATCTAGTCTGATTTTAAAAGGGATCTCGACAAGAGGGCTGAAGCCAAAGTGTGAAGAAACAACAGAGGGTCTTTATAGAAAGAAAGGTAGCCAACAAAGTGGAGTGGATGGAAAATCAAAAGCAGGCAACTGGAGAGAAGGTGCTGACTGTGTTGCAGTAGTGGTCAGTGGCTGGTTCACATGTGGAGCTTCCAAAAAATCTCATAGAATCACCCAGAGAGAAAATGTAAACCGAAAACCTCAGTCAATCTAGCAAAAATAAGCACGAAACCAGTTTACCAACATCCTAGTCAATGAGAATTTCGTGCATTCCCTTTCTCCTTTTCCTTCCCTTGCTCTGAACCTACCTGTTGAGTCCAAAACCCTCAGTTAACAAATTGGGAGCAGAGAATTGGGGATGACACAAAGGACCACGTACACCACCTTCTCCAAAGGCAAAGACAGTATCTGCAGTTGCCTCCCCCTGGGAAAGGGACTCAGGAATCTTACCTTTGAAAAAATATTGAGGGACTTAATCTATATGTAGGGTTAGAAATTCTAATTTCCAGGGCACCTGGGTGGCTCAATCAGTTAAGCTTCCCACTCTGATTTCAGCTCAGGTCATGATCTTGTCATTCATGGGATCAAGCCCTACTATGTTGGGCTCTGTACTAACAATGCAGAGCCTACTCGGGATTCTCTCCCTCCCTTTCTCTCTGCCCCTCTCCCAATCTCTCCCTCACTGTCTCTCTCAAAATAAATAAATCAATATTTAAAAAAAGAAATCCTAATTTCTAAGCCACAGCTAAATTCAACACAGGATATTATATTATCTAGGAATATTCAGAAAAATTATGGGACTGCCTAAAATCTCATCCAGAGGCCTATCAAGACTTTTCCTCATTGAATACATTTTAAAGAAGCAGGAGAAATTAAAACACAACAAACAAGCAATTGAGTTTTGACTATCTTCTACAAACCTTCACTCGGCAAGGTACTAGCTACACTCAGAAAACAGTATCTGAAAGGATTCCTTGATTCAGAACTTAAAGATGACAAATGGTATTGATTTTGCTATTTGTTGAGAATTACTGCCCCACAGCTTGGAAAAGGAAAATGAGAATTAGATTCAGTTTACTCCACAGACCAATATACCTCCAATTCATCCTCATAGGAAAGGTACACCTTACTAGATGTGCCGAGAGGTATAGTTGGGCTTCATCCTGTGTCCTCCCTCTCATGTCACGTATTGACACAATCCAGTAGTGTTAAATACCAGGAACCATCTATACTGAAAGCTCTGCTTCTTGCTTCTACTTCCCTGTCTTCCGTTACACACTTGATAGAGCAAATCTTTAAGCAGTCTTTGTCAAACTATTTTGAAAGAATGCATTTTGCCCCTCTAATATTCTGAAAGAAAAAAAAAATGGGACTGCTACTCCCATGGCCCTGGGCAATCTGTGCTGAGCTATCCATCCATTTCTCTGCGGCCACATTACCAGTATAATTCCCTCTGTAGGGTCAGTATTCTTCTACACTCTGTGCTAAAAGAAAGTGAGCTTAAAACACATTTTTACAAAAAGTAATCACTTTTTGTTTTGAGTGAAATATTAAAATGTAGCTCCCATTATGCTAAAATATGGATACCATGATAATTTCTATCTAATAAATATGCCTCTGGCAGAAGCTTAACCCAGAAGAAGCTCAAGAGAATGTTCACATAATAACTTTCTGCCCAGTATCATTAGATTTCATTTTTAAAATAGCTCTGAAAATTCAAATGCAAGCAACCACATATATGCTCACGGACCCAAACAAAACAGGAGATGTTATTTCACAGAATACCTGGTATCAAAAAAATTGCTGAAAGTTCAAAGCCGGGGAATATGGAAAATTTGGAATATAAACACATGGGAAGTTTAATTTCAACAAACTCTTAAAAATGTATTAAGAGCATTTTCTGAATATTAAAACATGGGCTCCTGGTAAGACAACATTCAATGTCATCTGCTAGCCAGTGACATGCTGTATACTGCCGTCCAGAAATAAGAGGGAAATTCAAGTATTTCCCAATTGATTTACTATAACATGGAACAAGAAGAATCATTTGGTCACTAATAATTAATTTAAAAATTGCCACCTGTGTGAATGGAGCCTATATACCAGAACCTTACAGCACTTAATATGCCATACTTAGATAAAACTCATGTCCCTACAAAGTCAACAAGACTAATTAATAATGTCCCTTTTCTATCTCTAATAATTATATTGGCTAACAGTTCTAGAGTCTCACTCTACATCAGGCACCTGCTAAGTGCTTAAAATGCTCTGTTTTATTTAATCTTCTCAATAACCCAAGGAAGTGAAGCTTCCAAATTCGTACAACCAGACACAGGCAGAATCACAAAAGATTTCTCCTTTCCCCCTAAATCCTGGTCAAGGGCAGCTGAGTTCATTGCTCAATTTACTAAACCATTACCTCTTAGAAAAAGATGGAGGCATTAATTTATTTTTAAGGAAAGCGATTATTTCTCCAAAGGAAAATTAATTACCCTCCAAGTACCACCATCTGTTTTAATGTTTTCAAGCCTAAACTTTGAAGAGAGACACAGTAACTTGAAAATGTCCCCAGTGGCAGGGTCCAAATGACCTTTGTCATTAAGAAGGCAGAGCAGAATCACCCTTTCTTTAAGAAACTGAATATCAAAGTAAGGTTGTATGTGGGGTCAGGAAGCTGCCTCCAGAGCCTATGAAAAGATCTCCCAATACACAGCACAGCTGCATTTATATCTAGAGGAGGTCGAAATACTGCAGAGTTGAATGCCCACATATACCATGATACTGTAGAGATGTTATAATCAGAGAATTGTCACAATGACAACAGATTCATAATTTGTAAGATGTTTTCATTTCATAGGAAAAAATGTTTATTTAACAACAAACTTTCATTATATATTTTCTATATGCAGCCATACTAGTTAGAAAGATACAGTGCTGAATAAGGAAACACTCCTGGCCCTAAGGAGCTGGTAGGTTACTGAGAGAGGTGGGCAATTAAACAACAAACTGATAAATACTGGTATGGTAATGTGTATGTGATACATATGGCATCTTCCAACCATTACTGCTAATAATTGTATCAGCTACTGTTTACTGAACAGCTGCTATGTATCCAGTTCTCTACCAAGGACTCACCATAGATTTTCTCTATTTCACCCTCAATCAATCCTAGGAAATAAGGATTATTGTTGCATTTCACAGATATGAAAGCAATGGCTCAGGTTAGTATATTCAAGATAGTCCTGGTTTAGACATGTTCTGCTATGTTTGATTTTAAATTGCTATTGCTACTTAAAAGGATACAGAGAGATATCTGAAAACATGATGTCCCCAATCAGCCCCAATTATGTTTGCAAGCCATACAGCTAATATTTGACCTCAGATGTGTCTGACTTAGATCCTAGGCTCTTAACCTCCAAAATCAATATGAGTCTTTTTTTGAGAGAGAGACAGAACACAAGTGGCAGAGAGGGCATGGGGAGAGACAGAGAGACAGAGAGAGAGAGAAAGAGAGAGAGAGAGAGAGAGAGAGAGAGAGAGAGAGAGAGAATGTTAAGCAGGCTCCACACTCAGCACGGAGCCTGATACGGGGCTCCATCTCTAGACCCTGGGATCATGACCTGAGCCAAAATCAAGAGTCAGATGCTCAACCAGCTGAGCGACCCAGACACCCCTCTATATAAGCCTTTTGTGTGCCCAATGTTTGAGATAATTTTAATTAAACGATTAAATACAGTTTATTATTAATATAAACTACTATATATAGTTTATTAATTATATTTATTATTAAATATAAACTATTTAAAATAATTTGGGGTGCCCGGGTGGCTAAGTCAGTTAAACATCCACTCTTGGCTTTGGCTCAGGTCATGATCCCACAGGTTGTGATTTCAAGCCCTGCATCAGGCTCCACACTATCACTAATAGTGTGGAGCCCGCTTGGGATTCTCTTTTTTCCTCTCTCTCTGCCCTTCCCCTGCTCATTCTCTCTGTCTCTCTCAAAAATAAACAAATAAGTAAACTTAAAAATTTTTTAATAAATAAATAAAATAAAACAATTTTAGATTTACAGAAAAGTTGCAAAGACAGTAGAAGTAATTCCAACACACTCCTTACCCAGTTTCAATTTTTCCAAATGTTATCATTTTATACTTGACAAATAAGGAACCAACACTGGTACATTACTATTAACTAAACTTTTGGCTTTATTCAGATTTCACCAATTTCTCCAGTAATGTCTTTTTTTCTATTCCAGGATCCCACCCAGGAACATCCCATCCTACACTGCATTTAGTTGTCATGTCTCCTTAGTCAGTTTCTCAGACTTTCCTTATTGTTCATTATCCTGGCAGTTTTAAGGAGTACTGGTCAGGTATTTGGTAGAATATCCATCAGTTTTGAAGCTTCTTTTGACCTAAAATCCTGAATTAGCTCAATGTGAAGTATGTCACTGCACTTTTGTATACTACCTAGATCCGAAGAACCTTGAGAAGGGAAGTGTGCTGAAATATACTAAGAAATAATATGTTTATGGAGAATAAGCACAGTGGAAATTTCTGGAGTGATGAAAATGTTCTGTGTGCAGGCAGTTTTGCTTCTCCAGTGCTCTGGGTTAGCAATTCCAAAACTACACTCTGTGCATTCTAGACTTGAACAAATGAGTAAATATATTGAAGAAAATGGAAGCCTTCACTGTTGGGAGAAGGGAGTTCTACATAAAAGGGGGGAAAGAACAGAGGGCATACAGTAGTTTCCAAAGTTCGAACACAAAATGGAGGTCAAAGAGTCCTGACTTCAGGTCAGATTCTACCTTAGCTCTGTGTTGCTTGAAGCTCACAGCGTTGATCTCAACATATTTTGTTTGTTTGTCTTTATTAGTCAGTAATACATTTTACAAGGTGACTCGGTTTTGGCAAAACAACAGGGTGGGTTTCAAAGTGCAAAGGAAGGCATGGAACTCCCCCACTCCCGCCTGTGTGCTACACTCACATCTAGCATTTGCTTAGCAACTATTGTTACCTTTTCTAGATAGGCCATGAGCTCTCTTGTTTGCCTCTGTCCTCCACTTACACCCAACTCCTTTCATGTGGGTTGTCTTCCTGTCCTTGGGAAGTCATTTAGTTGGTGATCCCTAGAAAAAGCTTTAAAACTGTTATGCCCAGAATTCGTGATCCCCAAAGACCACCAGGGAGCCGAGTCCAATGCAAAAGCAAAAGAGCCTTTATTCGAGCTAGCTCGAGCTCAATCCCCTACCTGCACCGACACAGCGGTGAGATACCAGGGAGAGAGAGCAAGTTTCAAAAGCACAAAGGTTTTATAGGGGTCTAGGGGCAGCCGATTGGCTGGGGAAGGGGCATGTTTTGATCAGGAAGTTTGAATGGGTGAGCAGGAGGTTACTCAAGGGAAGGAGGCGTGGTCTAGGTGAAGGACACAGAACAAGATGGAGTCGGATGGCGTAGGCCCGCCCTTTCAAAAACTACTAGTTAAACCTTAGCCTAATGAGCAAATTTCCCTTCAAATGATATGCTGATGAGAGAATAGTCACTGTGGAGAAAAACAAACCAACCTAAGGCAGGCCTAGACAAGCACTAATAATGTTTCCACAGATCTAAATATATTTGAGGTTTGCTGGTTACATGCCTTCACTCTCCTCGGCCCTTGCCTGAATACTTCATGTCAGAAAAGTCCTCATCAAGGCACTGGCATAAAGATAAAGCGAACAAGCTTTTGTGTCATCTGTCCTTGCCCAGGAAGGTGAATACCACAGGAAAAGAATTGTCCTCACCTAAGTGATCCTAAATTTGCAGAGTGAAAAGGATTTATAATGAAGTCATTTGCTTCTCCTGCTCTTTAAGGATCAGTATGGATGGATTCTGTGACGTATCACTGTTTAAAACTTCTAGAGAGGGACACCTGGGTGGCTCAGTCAGTCAAGCGTCTGACTCTTGATTTCAGTTCAGGTTATGATCTCATGGTTTTTGAGTTCAAGCTCCTCTTCAGGGTCTGCAATGACGGTGTTGAGCCTAATTAGGATTCTCTCTCTCCCTCTCTCTCTCTCTCTCTCTCTCTCTCTCTGCCCCTCCCCTGCTCATGTTCTCTCTCTCTCAAATAAATAAATAAACATTAAAAAAAAAAAAAAACAGAGATAGACCACTTGCTTTTTAAGAGGTCTAGTATTTAAAGAGTTTCCACTTCTCAGCTGACAACCTAGAAACTCCCTTCTCTGGGCCCACTTCAGAATAAATGTGCTACATGAGATAAAAAAAAAAAAAAAAAGATGATTTCAAACCACAAGGTTTCTAACACAGACGAATCCTGATAAAGGACAAATGAAATTCCAGGACATCTTTTGTGTTTCTAAATGAGTCCATTTCTGTTTCTTATGGCTGATTATCTAGGTAGGTTGGTCTCAGATATGCAAAGGAGGTAGATTTGGAGAAGAGAGACTGGAGGGAGCTGGACTATGCTGCCCAATTGAGTGAGAATGCCCAGAGACAGTCCAGAAGAAGGTGGTGAGAGAAGCATCACAAAATGCTAGAAGTGAGACGCTCAGTAGGCAGTGTGGCCAGTGAGAAAGCCTGACAGTGAATTAAGAGCAAAAACGACTAATATGGGATTCTAACTTCCAATAATACACTTTCAATAACTTAATTCTGCTATGTACAACTATCTAGTGTCCATGGTTGCCCTGTTAAGGAATCAATAATAGGTCATGCATCTATTGGGGTTAGTGGCAACAAAAGCAGGTCAGAGATAAAGAACAACTGTAAGACAATGCCAATGTCAAGAAATCAGTAGTGGCAGGACATTGGAGTCAGGTGACCATCAAACCATAAGCCTTTTGGAAATTGACAAGAATCTTAGAAAAAGCAATGGACTTTCCACATGATAAAGAATGAGAGATGAGCTAGTCTTACCTAAATCCTAAGGGGCAAGGTGACCCCCAGCTCACATCACAGTTACAAATTTATTATTCATTCTGTGCAACTGGTATAACCAAAGACTTATGAGCCTTATCAAGAGTTGAGGTTTTCTACACTTCTAACCATCTGCTTTCAAACATTTCTGTGCACCCTCCTATTTTAAGCCCGAGTGGTTTGAAATCAAGCACAAGAGTAAATCTCTAATGATCTACCACATTTATATTATCATCCAGGCCATCCAATCACTCTAATATGAACCCAGCACTGAGCCTCGAGAGGCTCATATTAATGCAATTAAGTAGTTAATTTTTCCAGGATGTGCACAGCTGTAGCCATTAATATTCGAATAGTCCTCATACTGCAGTGTCCGGGAAAAATCAAAGCAGCGGTATCTAAAAAAATGTCAAGGAACTAAAAACTGAAGGCACAGAGAAAAATGCCACCAACTGTAGACAGTAAAATCTATTCTACCTGACTAGCTACATGTCAAAGAATCAATGCCTGTCCTGAGAGATGAACATGAATTAGTGCGTGAAGAGCTTCATGTTCAAGATTATTAAGATTACTAAGTGATAATTCATGAAACACTGAACCCAGACTTACAGTCTTGCTTTCCTCCCAGCATTCAGTTCATGTAAAGGAACTCTGTCCTTGACTTATAAGTTCAAATATCTGCTTCTGTGCTCTGTACTCATATCCAGCAACAACATACTCTTTTAACAAACGTTCAATAAATATTTACAGAATGCCTATCATGAGACAGACAGCGTATTCAGATACAACAGTAATGCAGAACATTATCCCTGCCTTCAGGGAACTTACAGACCAGTGGTAAAAAGGCAATTGCAGTTCAGGGTGCTCTGATAGGGACAGAGGAAAGAGAGTGAGGGACTATATGCATTTCAGTGTGATTCATGCATACTGAACCACATGAACCCGATGAACAAAGATAGTAATAAGAGATAAACCTGGAGAGGCAGCCATAAACCTGATCATGAAGAGTTCTGAATATGAAGCTAAAGATATTGGGCCTTATTGTAAAGCTAAAGAAAGACATTGCTCTGGAGTAAGAACTCACTGGAAGACAACAGGGCTAGACCAAGAAGACAAGGAGATCAATAAAAAAATTATAGGAGGATCTAATTGGCAGAATGGCAACAGAAATAAATGGAAAGATAAATAATGGAATTTACCTGACTGGATGGAAGGATATGATATTATAGGAGGAGTCAAAACCAGCTCGGTGGTTTGAAGAAGTAATACCATTTACCGAGCTATGGAAAGAGAAGCAGGCTTGGAGCTGAGGGTGCTGTCAGGGATGACAGAGAATTAGAGGTACACGATACAGAAGCAGAAATGTCCAGTAGGCAGCAGGGTGTTTCATTAACTAGGACCTTTTTGTTGTTGTTTTTAAAAGTAACAGATTCAACCAAGCTAGCTTTAACAAAGAGCAGACCTTATTATAAACGTACTGGGATACAGAGGTAACTGTATCTCAGGTAACCAGAGGATTCAGAGACCTAATGTCCTCAGGACATTGTTGTCATTCTCAGCTTTCCCCTTCCTATCTCCCATTTATAAAAATATTTCTGAGCAATTATCATTAGTAGTGTATAATTGACATACAATAAACTTCACCATCTCTGATTTACAGACTGGCCTTCCCTGCCTATATATGGTCTACGTAAGAGCACAGACAGTGGCCTGCAATTCCTAGGCTTTGTACCCTGCAAGTAGAGGTTATGTTTAGAATATTTAACAATCATAATTGAAGGGACCTTACATGACACTGATGCATATGAGCTGTACAAGATCTCAAAGAGAGGTTGTCCTCACCCCAAGTCTCAAACCAAGATATCTCAGGACATAAATTTATTGGCCAAGCTTGAATCAAGCACCCATCCCTGGGAAAAATGTATTACAGGGAAGGGTTCCACAATAACACTTCAACATATAGAAAGGGAGGAGCATTCCTTAAAAAATGGGCGCACAACATAAACCCCCCCCCTTAGATGTTTATTACAGACATCTAAGTCTGATATCAGGAGGGGGATCAGTTTTGGGATCCATCAGCATATGGATGGTAATGATGTCATAAGAGGACATAGAGATCATTTAAGGAAAACACACACAGAGGGAATAGAAGGCCAAACTTCTTTAAGGCCAAACCTTTCAGGTGTAACATTAATCACAATGGGCAAAGTAAAAGTTGCCTTGATGGAGACTGAAAAAGCCAAAGAGATAGGAGGCCTACCAAAAGAATACATGGAGGATACATGGTTATTAAGCCAGGGGAAGAAAACGGTTCAAGATGAGGCTTTGTGCAAAATGCTGCAGACAAGTCAAACATCATCTGCAATGAGCAAGAAGAGATCTTTGGGAGCTAAAACGAGCAATTTCAATAGAATTTCAGGGTCATGAGCAAGACTGTTAAGTGTGGAGGCGTGAGTGGAAGGTGAGAAAATAGTGCCAGCATGTTACTGTCATACCTCAGAGGAAACTGGAAGCCCCTTTAATGCACATGTTATTTTTGTATATGTAGAAATATGACTAGAGAAATTTGCCACAGCTCTGTGATTGTTTTTATTTACAGTTTTTGACACTTTGAATCATGAATTCTGGGTCTGTACCATGTTTTATGCAAATAAGAACTTCCCAGGCTTATGTTCATCATGAATATAGATTTTTTTTTTGCCAAGGCAATATGAACTATGGAAGAAGCACTGTGTGTAAGAAAATCATCAAATGTCATTAAAAGAATCATACTTCATATTACTATAATGTGTTGTAATTCTCAATACATTTTTCTTTTATATCTAAATTCACAAACTCTTTCTAAGTGAACAAGAACTGTTTCCTTCTAAGAAACCTAAATTGCCCTAAATATCATGAGGTGTTCCTCTGATATCAATCCACTGACAAGGTAGGACCCCTCAACACACAACAGCTATTGAGGGCTGAATAGAGTTTAATAGAAACAGTTTGTTCAGAGAAGGCTCGCATTTTCTCAAGAAACAATATTTTGTTTCTATGCAACAAGTAAAATGAACCAAAATTATTGATTTGTGCTTTTTAAAATTTAGAATTTGACTCCTCAAAATTGTGTATGGCTTGATAATTTCAAATTTCATAACCCCTTTCACTTGCTCATGACTGCAGGATTAAATTTCTTAGATAATTTTCGGCTACAGTGATACACATATGGGATAAGTAGAAACCAAGGTGAAAACATAAAAATGTTCCCCACTACACCAGCCCAAGTCCAGTTTAACCCAAACCCAGAATATCCAAATCCCCTAATGGATCCTCAAAACATTCTAAGGCTGATAGACTGGAAGTGATGAATAATTGGGAAAAAATGCTCTCTCCAAAGTCACACAAAAATCCTATCAACCCAGTACAACTCATTTACCCTTTTAGTGCAGGCCTAATAAGCAAATGCTCAAAGGCTCAATTTTCTACTGCTTCAAAGGTGATGGCATCTACAGTAATCGAAATTTCTTCTTAGAACGAGTTATTTCAGTAGTAGCTAATTTTCCTGGATCACCAAGTTAACCCCAATGAATAGGGTAGATAATTTCATTTGACACTAAAAATGTCATTCTTATATACAGTCTCATATTAATTAATAACTAATTTCAATTCAGATTATTAATTATCCTGAGATCAATTTTGTCTAAGATACTAAGTCTTACAGAATATTCCATCTTCAACCTAGTCAAGTCGCTTGAAGTGGATAGGATTAACAATGCATCACCAAGGTAACAGAGGTATTTCCAGTTGTCAGGTAAGGAGTTTTAGGGATATATTCAACAGGTAACATTAGGCCTTAGGTGTAAGTCAAATTATTATGCCTTGTGCAGAGTCTAATATCATCCCCTTTGAGAAGCAACAACAATGAAAAAGTCAGCTGAACACAAGGCTACTGAACATTTATGGATTAGAAGTTAATGTAACATCGAATCAAGGTCACATGATGCAGTAAAGCAGACAGAACCATTTTTGGTTTTTTCTGAATGGTGTATGTACTTCCACTCCCCGCAGATGTCCAATATTCCTCTGTTCTCCAGACTGTCCCAGAGGCATAAACAATTCAGAGAAATTAGTTCATTCATGTCTAAGATAACGACCACTGTAGATTTATTATCTTAGCAGTGATGATAATTGCATCTCAATTTATTTTAAGGCTAGTATCCCTGAGAACTTGTACAATTTGTGGCTGAGAATTTCCATCTCTGCAGTCCTTTAACATTGCTAATAATGTGAGTACTTAACACCTGACACATGCCTGCAGGGTTCTGAACAATGCAGAAAAAGTATAGTCAGTCCTGCAGGAAAGAAATAGTGACATGAGTGCAAGGTTAGTTGAGTTTTTCCTTGTGAACCCAAAGAGTTTTAAACACAGGCAGATGTCCTGAGTCCCTGCCTGAAAAACTGGGCTATGGTATGGCCTTGTGGTTGGGAGTAAGTGGGGGAAAAGGAGAGAAAAAGAAAAAGGAAAAAGAGGTTCTCCCCAAAAGTGGCCTGGAGACGCTGTACAAATACACAAAACAGGAGTGGGCACTGAGTTAACTATCAGGATGGATCACAGAAGACCTGCATTTGCATCAGCTGAACGATGTAGGCAAAGACACAGAGATAGGATAACTTCAGAGAAGAGCAAGTAGTCTAAATTTTTTTTAATGTTTATTCATTTTTTGAGAGAGAGAGAGCAAGTGGGGAAGGGGCAGAGAGAGGGGACACACCATCTGAAGCAGGCTCCAGGCTCTGAGCTGTCAGCCCAGAGCCCGACATGGGGCTTGAACCCACAAATCATGAGATCATGACCTGAGCCAAACACTTAAACAACTGAGCCACCCAGGCACCCCAGAGAAGAGTGAGCAGTCTGAATGGGTTGCTGTGGAAGAGACATTGTCTTCTTTTTCCCTAGTGGATAAGCAAAATTACCACCAGATTTCAAGTATCCTTAAATTACTTTGACTCATAAGCAGTGGGGAGCCAATGAGTACTTTTGACCAGAAGAGCAATAGAATCATAGCTCAGTTACACCAAGGAAGGCATGGATGGTAAAAGACTGTGGAAGAAGCAGATTTGAGATTTCAAAGTGAAAAGAAGTTCACTTTAGGATATGCTAAATTAAGGTTTATGGTTTTTAAGGAATTTTTCACACCCTTAAAAATATGCCTTTATGAAAAAAGTTCTTATCAAGAGCTTATAAAGCTTTCAGCAATTTGCTTCCACCTGAGCAAAATGTAAATCCTGGCTCTGGTCTACTTCTTCAGTCTGCTCAGGCAAAAATGAACGTAACTGAAAAGAAAAACATAAATAAAAATAAATTGGCTACTTGGCTGAATTGACCAATCAATTAATTCAAAACAGTCAACCAAGCAGTACCATTCAATCTAGAGACATATCTCTTCAGGTCTATAAAAGAAGAAGGGTCAAGACCTCTTCTCCCAAGGTTACTATTCTAAAGGATGAAATAATGCTTTTATCAAACAATTAGATCTCTCAGCAAAATCAATTACTGATTGTATCCCAGATTCCTGGGAGAACCACATCATAAAAAGTGGCCCTTTGTAAGTTGTCAAGGACACAAACACAGTGGTCTAAAATCTTTTTTGATAACCACAGTGGTCATTAATGCATGCTTTACAAAATGAAATGCTTTCATGTTTTTATTTTCTAGGGAAATCAAAATTTATAGCAAAGAGATGGTCTTTTTTTTTTAGGATAAATGTATTAATTTAAAGATTCAGGAAGAGATTTTGATATTATTTCTTAAAGGGATTGGCAGCATGAGTGATTCTTCCATCATATGTTTCCTGATTCCTATAAGCAACACAGTTTTAAAATATAACACTTCCAAATGCAAAATCCTTAATGCCAGGTTGAGGAGGCATGGTTTTTTCTGATTTTAAAAAGACTATGGGCACTTGAACTGGGGACATGAAACTCTCACTTCCTTAATAGTAAGAAAATACTTCTTTCCCATAAATATAAAAGCAGGCTCAGACCTTGTGATTGTTCTTCTTTATGTCAATTTTAATTTTTTAGGTGAAACAGATTATCCTCTCTTTTCTTTTTCCCAGGTAACTGAAAGTGTGAGGTAGGTTTTAATGGAATAAGCCATTCCCAGTAGGAAGAAAACCTTGTTCTGCTGAAGCTTGTTATGTATTTGGTGTCAAATGCTGCCATTCTAGAGTAAAAGTGTTCCTTTAATTAATGGTTTCCATCTCAGAACCAGAAAATACTGGTAATTTTTTGGTCTCTAAAGATTGATGCTTTAGAAAGGAGGGTGAGAGAATTAGGTTTAACAATGTAACCAGTCTTGGATCAGAGTGTTGTTTTAGCCAGCAGAAAACTTATTTAAAAAGGAATGCCAAGGTCTTTAAGGAATTCTTAGACTTCATTGTTTGCCAAGCTCCTAAGCCCCAATATTCCCTATTATGTTATACTCAGCCACATCACACATATTTTATTTAGTGCCTGTTACTAAAGGCATTTTAGCTTTCTGCTTCTGATACTGTTCTCTATGTTCAAATTTGGAACCAATTTAATCCACATGATCTGATCTCCAAAAATGTATTTCATAAGTCTGATTATCCGAGTGGTGAAAGAGAAGTACTACAAGAAAAGAATGAGCTGTCCTTTAAGTTATTTTATTAGGAGCATTTTATTTTATGTGTGTGTGTATCAATTGAAAACACATTTTCTTTGCTGCTTCTCCATTGCCAGCAGATGCTTTGTCAACACTACAGACAAAGTTGTAGACATAGTCATTATTGTGTTTGCTTGGGTTTTGGTAAAGTTAACACACATATATGTGACTTATTTCTTTAAGTAAGTTTAGATTACTAGGATATCCAGTTTATGAATCTGTGGGACATGAACAGAGTTATACAAAACCCTTAAGAATTAATCCCAAAAACTCTCAGAAAATGGATTAGCAGAATTAGTCCTGTACCATCTGAGTCAGGAGATAAGAGTCCCTTGGAACAGGGCCACTTATATAGGTTCGATGTTGAATACTCCTTGGCTGTTTTGTTTACAGTAGCTATGTAATAAATAAGCATTAAAAAGAAAATTGAAGGAATCAATGAATGAGCAAGGCATCCTTCTCCTCTGTCACTAATCAGCTACATTACAATTCACTGAACCTCTTCAGTGGTGCTAACTAGACTCCTTTAGTATATATCCCATGGTCAGATTTTCCTTGGTGAAGCAGTATTTTTGGTTTTAACACCTTTATAAGAGACATGCATTCTCCAGTTGTCTATTGACTTCATTACTTCCTGGTATTGCAAAACCCAATGGTTTTCTCCAATTAGTTTGCCTGCCTAGTTCTAGAATTCATTTGGGTTAACAATCCCTTATTATTTGCTAAGTTTCCCTAACACTCTTATTTTTGAAAACTAAGAGGCGCCTGGGTGATTCAGTCAGTTAAATGCCAGACTCTGGATTTTGGCTCTGGTCAGGATCTCGTGGTTGGTGAGTTCCAGCCCCACATTGGGCTCTGTACTGATGGCACAGAGCCTGCTTAGGATTCTCTCTCTCCTTCTCTCTCTCTACCCCTTCCATGCTTACATACTCTCTCTCAAAATAAATAAACTTTTTTTAAAAAGTAAAATGAAATTGAACTACATTCTTACTGAGAAAGGAAGAATATTTGATATTTCTTGACTGTGCATCAAAAAAAATAAAATTCCAATACTAGTAATTGAATTACTTTATGAATTGAACAGTATGAGCACCAGATATAAAGTATCTTCTTTTCTTTAACAAAACAGCACATCCAGAATTGCCTTGTTACTTGATGGAGTTTTGTTTTGTTTTGTTTCCCTAATACTTTTTATCCTAGCAGGTTTATTAGTTTTAGTTTATAGAACCATTCAGCATATATTGCCACTAAATACAAGACTTCTCACCAGATAATTGACTCAGTAATTCATAGGAAAGACAAAAACCAGGGCTCTAAGAATCCTAAATTAGAGATTCTTCCAAGAGTCATACTAGTTCTAAAGCTCTGGCATAGTTTGCTAGGAACAAAGTAGATCTGTAAGATAGGGGGTAGGGTACTACCACCTTTCACGATGGAGTTTTAACTGTTACCATGAAACTGTACTTTGCTTCATTAACAATTTTTGTGTATAAACTATAGATTGCAAAATTTCAAAGACATAGTTTAAGATAGTTTATGTGCAGTATACTGTGAGAATATGTCCATGAATAACTTCTAAATATTTCATCATTTTAGAGGCACACAACAAAATTCTTCCAGGTGAAATGAACTGTTGGGAAATTATAATTTAATGTGAATTTCCATGAATAAAAAAAAATGTTAGTTGCATTCCCATAACAAAAAAAAAGAGATTTTTAATTATCAAATAATTACCAATATTTCCATATCTCACACCAAAGAATTATGAGAAGTATTTCATACTGTATATTAAACAACAAGAAAAAACTCCTGTCATGTTTAACTATGTACATATTCATGTATAAGCACTACTAATATTGCACACCTTGCTTGCCTTATTTCTTAACTATTTAGATTTAAACAGAGCACATAAAAACTCTTCCACAAAAAAGCATATATTTCACTATTTATGCACATCAATAAAAATTTTCAGGGATAAAGATGCATCATGCTGAAATCTTCTTACCAATCCCATTAACTGATTTCATACATTTGACCCTGATAAATTATATGAAAAAAAAGTTATATGAAAAAATTTAATATCTTAAAACTGATCACACACGCATTTAAATACTCGCAGTTACAAAGAAGACTCATCCATTCTATCAATAAGAGTCTCCCTAGTTGATACAATATTATTTACCAAAAAATATATTAACACTGAAACAACTAAATTTCAAAAACATTGACCAAATTTCAGCTAAAACACTTAGCACAAAAAGGCATAATTACTTATGTTCTTTGTTACAACATATAGAACAATACAGGAATACACAAAGCAGTTGTGCTGGAGACGTACCCATTGTTTCTATAATTGAAGTTCCAGGCAGAGCGCTGTCAGGAACATATTTATGACATGAGCCTACTGGTCCACAGACTTAGAGTACAATGAACCAAACTGCACACCCTGTTGTTCTCTTTTGGCATTAACTTAGCTCTTACTTCTTGGTTTGATAAAGGGGTTGATGGTCTCCTGGCTGAGCATGGTAGATGCCTGAATGCTGTAAGACAACTGGAACCCATTTATCACTGGGCAGAAGCATCTCCTGCTAATGAAAATGGCAGATGTCCAGGCCTACCCTTCCAGTAATATAAGTAGCTAATTTTTGTCAGCTACAAGGTGTTGAGCATGATAGTATTGTTTAGACTTGTTTGTTTTAATAGTGGCTCCTTCTCTATTGTGCTAATATACTGCAACAAGTCTTCCAGAAAAAGATAATTGTGGAAAGTTCCTGGTAAAAAAATAAAGAGGAGTATGTCACTTAAAATAGTGCAATGAGAAAAACGTATAAAGGGAATCCAAATAGAGAAGTCTAATAAATTTCCAAAAGAAATAGGAAGGGTATATAAATATCTTCAGTACATTAGAGTGAAGAAAATTGGTGGGCTCTGTAGGCTCATTGATCAGGGTTTGAAACCCCTTCCATTTTTTCTAATTGTATGAACTTTGGCTAGTTATTGAAACTCTCAGTCTCTGCAATTTCTGTTTGCTTGTTTTGAATTGGTTTGGTTTTGGTCTTGGTTTCCTAACATAAACTGTAAGAACAAGGCAGATTGCTGTGAGAACGAAACTAGGTAACATACAGCACAGTTCCTGACACATAGTTGGCATAGCTGGTACTCAATAAGCAAGACAGCCCTCCCTGCCACCACTTCAAATAAATTATCTACTGTCTGCCTCAACTTAGTATATTATCTGAAGCTTCCAGGTTTCCTAGGAAGAGGGAGGAAACACTAATCCTGCTCTCCATTGAAAAATGGCATGCAAATAGCAGTAGGAAATTCTCTGGCCCACACAAACCACCTGGCTTTAGCTTAGGTTGTGTCCACTGCTGAGAGTTAGTTACGTCTGGCCAAGTCTAGTGGACCAGAAGAGGGGACCAATCAAGATATATTTGTATGGGAGCTAAAAGCTTTAGTGATGAGGCTATGATGAGTCTGGAGATGAAAAGGCATTGTGATCTGGTAAAGGAACTTTCTCAAGTCAACCTGCATGGAGGCTGAAAAAACTCATGAATGGTCAGTCATTTCTTCCAAAGGGACAAACAGCAAAGCACAATGAACTGATTTGGTAACATAGTCAGGGACGGGAATGTTGATTCACTGTAGCTATCAATGACACCTATCTGTGTTCTGGACCCAGGGACATGTTTGGGTTCTAGACTAGAGGCAGAAAAATATATAAGTAAAAATTGCAAGGATTTTTCACACTGCAAAATGCTGATAAAAACAACAACATGCTGAAAAACTCTGAAACAGTCTAACAAAGAGATGAGAGACATTCCCTCCCAAGTCACCAAGGATCCTTCACAATTTGGGCACTTCAGGGTTGTAGTACATTTGTGACAGTGCCTGACCAAGTAGTGGCAGCACCCTCTGAGACCCTGGGTCTGGCAGAAAAGCAGAAGAGCTGGACAAGAGGGCAGTGATGTCAGGCTGAAGACTTTCCCTTTGCCTGGAGCTTCTGTAATAAAAGCTAGAGCAAGAAATGATAAATTCTGTCCAATCGTTGTTATTATTACGGTCCCATCTCCAGCCCCAGGTTGGTGAAGTCTGGAGAAACCTGGGTTATACTTTCCAACGTGCTTCAAGCTTAGTATCATATCCCTTGTCAGTTCTCCCTTTCTTTATTCCCTCTAGTTCTTCCCCCCAAAAAAGGGAGCAAAAGAGAAATGAAATAACTGCAGGTTTCCATTTTTTATTGTTTTGTGTTTTTGTTTATATGACTAAATAAATTTCGAAACTTCATCTAAAATTACCCCAACACTGGCGCCTGGGTGGCTCAGTCGGTTGAGCCTCCGACTTCCACTCGGGTCATGATCTCGCGGTTCGTGAGTTAAAGCCCCCCACTGTCAGCACAGAGCCTGAAGCCTACTTTGGATTCTGTGTCTCCCTCTCTCTCTCTGCCCCTCCCCCATTCATGCTCTGTCTCTGTCTCTCTGTCAAAAATAAATAAACATTTTTTAAAAATGTTTAAATTACCCCAACACTGTTGTGGTGATTGTGTAGCATCACAGAATTGTGTTTTCTTTCAAAGTCAGGTATTCAGTCTATTTTCCTCAGCAAAGGACCTAAATTACCAAGAAATAGAGTGGCTTGCAAAGTATTTGACTAGCAAGAAGAGCATAACCCATGCTTTTTCGATTATCATCCAGCAAACTGTCAGCTAAACAATACAGCTCTTTAAAATGAGTATTTTTAAGCAGGAGCTTAAAACTCAGCAATTATTTCTTGCTGGTGGGGTTTTGTTTATTAACTTTGAGGGTGCAACCTCTGGTAATTTATTACCTTTTATATTACATTTATTTTTATAGTATCACTCGTTTGCTCTAACAAACCTTGCACGTGAAGGATATAAGAACACAAGTACTTCAGGCAGCCTTTGGATTTCTCTAGCCTTATGTTTTATTCAGCCAATCAACTTGGCTGCCATTCTGTATTCCTAAAATACAAAGATGTACAGTGATCCTGCAGGCAGCTAGGAAAGGCACACATGCCCTCTAAGCCCCAGGGTGTATCAAGGAGGAATTGACTCAAACCAAGAAACCTCACATCCTTTAAGCCCTTTAAAGTCATGGGGTGACATTTCTCATAGTGTCAGAGCCCTTAGAAGATGCTGAATTAGCAGCACAACTTAATGAGGATTAGGCTAATTTGACAGAAGATGTAGGACACCTTCTCCATACCTCCTCACTTTAATGTTAATCTGATATCCAGGAGCTAATGGTAAAGGAGTGAGTGACCTTTACCAGCAACTTTCAGTCACCAGGTTGACAGAGCAGAATTGCTCCTCTTCAAACGTTGGAGTAACCACAATGCATGATGTTGATAGGGGGCAGATTGCCCAAGATATATATTTTCATTCACCTCCTTGGAGACTGGACCTGACAAAACTGTAATAGCTTATTGAGTTCCAATGACAATGACATGCTGGATATTTTCAAGCACTTTTATTTTTCTTACTTCCTTCACTATCTAGAAAAGAAAGCCCATTATCCCACAAAATAATAATCCCACAACATTGCAAAGTAATTTTTTCATAGCACGTAATTTTATAATGCAGTTGTGTCCTTCCCTCTACATTGTAAATACATATAAAATTTATGGTTGCTTTTCCACAAGTTTAACTAGAATCTATCTGGAGTTCATTCTAAATAACAAGCATCATGAATCTAGATCAGAGGCCAGCAAACTTTTTCTGAAAAGGACCAGAGAGTAGATAGTTTTAGCTGTGCAGCCCATAATGTCTGTGTCCAAATACTCAACCCTGCTCTTGGAACATGAAAGCAGGACATTATATAAACAAATAGGTGTGACTTTTTTCTAACAAAACTTCATTCATGGACACTAAAATTGGATCTTATATAATATCCATGTGTCATGTAATATTCTTTTGATTTTTTTCTTTTGAAATTATGAAAACCATTCTTAGCTCCATATAAAAACAGGGGGTTGGCCAGATCTGGTCCAAGGGTATAGCCTAGATATTCAGTTTTAAAAAAATATTCTGAACCTTCATCTTCTTTCAAATTCTCTAAGATTTTGATAACATTTAATGATACTTAGGGCCTAGAAGAACACTAGGTATATGTCAACTTTAATGTACATATAAATCACCCAGGATATCTCCTTAAAATCCAGATTCTGACTCCGTGAGGCTAGAGGGGGACCCAGATTGTGCATTCCTAAAAAGTTCTCCAATGATTCCCAGGATTTTGGTCCTTGGTTGACACTTTGAATGCCAGAGCTTAGAGTATATACAATTAAAATTCAAGTGAACACTCTAAGGTAAGGCAATTCATCAAAAAATACAGACTGAAGATCTACTATATGTCTAGTTCTACGCTAGATGCCAAAAGAGATTCAGAAAAATATGTAGAATATAATATTTTCCTACGGAGAGCTTACAATTAAGATAAATACACATGAAACAATAATAAATGAAAAGGACTAAATTGAGGAGACTTTAAATGACAAGGGAGTTCAGAGAAACAGAATGATGAATAAAATCCAGGAAAGTACAAGAGAGCAGTAAGGCTTGACCTGGACCACAAAGAATGAACAGTAAAAAAGAGAAAGGGAAGGCTTAAGACAACATTAGCAAAGGTACAAAGCAGAAATGCAGCGGTGGCTCTCCAGTGTCTGGCAAGGAAATAGCTGCAGGAAGCCATCTAGTTGGGAGGGGTGGTATTTGAAGTTATTACTTAGATCATATGTTTATTTTGGGTGGCCTGGGGAACTGTTAGTGGAAATGGAGAGGAGGCTTGCCAAACCCTCCAATAAGACATCTCTTGGTGCCACTCTATAGGCACCTCACAGCAAACCTCCTAAGGGTTTGGCTTCTGTCAGAGTGTTCCTTTAGGAACATGATTAGTTATCCTATAATATTATGGTTGAGTTACAGCAGAGGCCAATAGCTTCAGCAGTTTGCTCTGGGAAATGACATACTTCAAGTTTTCAGGGCTAAGTATATTTATCAGGGCTGCCTTTCCTAATAAGAGGGATTTAAGTATTACTCTCTGTCACTTAAGCAAATTTTTCCCTGAAATCCCACTTCTAGAAACTGCTTATTTTAGATTAAGGCCATGCTTCTCAAGTTTGGAATACATAGCAGTATACAAAAAGTATGGAAACTCGTAGGGGGAAAAAAATGGTACATCTTCCTGGTATGTCAATTTCATTGATTTAGTAACAGTTACAGAAATTTAACTGTAATCCAAAATGTTATTTTTATAGTAAACAGACATAGATATATTATGAACTAGAATGCTAAGTCCATATGATTTCTTTTTAAATGATAAATCGGATTATTTTAAAGAAATGTGGGGCTTGATCCTAAAGCTTTGGTCTCCACTTTGAGACGCTGCGAGAGCGTAAATTCACTCCCTCAACCTTCAGGAGTCTTTTGGTAAAAACCTTTGAAAAGGTTCGGACTGATGTCCACCTCTGAGTACTATATAAGCACTTAAAGATAAGGAACTAGAAAGCTGATTAGCAACTTACCTGGATCTTAAAAACATCCTGTGAAAAAGGTATGAAAGTGAACAAAATCTAGTACATAGTATACCATTTACATAAATTAAAATATATGCAAATAAAATACATAATCTACAAGAATGCAAACGAAAGAATACACATTAAATCCATTAGAGTGGTTACTACTGGATTATGGGAAATTTAAACATTAAAAGACTAAACAAGTAACAGAGAAAGGCCTGTATGTGTAATGAATGAAATATTATAATTAAATCAAACCTCTGTACTTGAGGCTCAAGAAGAACTAGTGGGTTAAGTCCTCCACAATTATGAAGTTTTTCTTTTTAATTGAAGATAGTTTTAGATATCTGCCATTAGATCTTCACTCACAGTGAGGTTAGAATTACCAGAGAAAGTTGTAAGAGTCTGAGAAGATAGCAATGGGAAAAAAGAGAAGAAGAAAGAGGAAAAGAGAGAGGACACAACAAAATAATTAGAACTTATTTTGTACCTAAAATTTTCCAAGCATATGGGCTAAGTCTTTCACATGCATGATCTGGGGTAAAGACTATTATTATACCCAGATGACAGATGAGGAAACTGAGGTTTAGAGAGGCCAAAGAAAGAAGTTGAAGATCACCTGTCGTATAAGGGGCAGATAGTTTTAAGGCTTTGATCTGTCTGCCCCATGAGCCAAACTCCTAACCACGGCTGAATACTGCTTAGCATGGGAACTATTGGTTCAGAACTAATTGTAACATAAGGTAACATAAGGTCAGGATTCACTAGAGTAGAGATATGGACCCAGCATAGGGAGAAGATTACTAAACAAGAGGGGATAGAAAGAACATGGAGGGAGACCATGGGAAGGCATTGAAGAAAATTACACTTCTCACAGCTTTGTCCTTAGCCAGCCTTAAGGTTAATGATGGTTTTTCAGGTTCAGCTATAATTTATATACAGTTCCTTATGAACAGCTAAACATCATTATGTCTTCAATACATCATACCAAACATTTTTACAGCTACCTCTCTTAACAAAAATGAATTTGAGACAATGTGAGAAAATCTTCTGCCATTTAATTGAGAGAATAGGTTGTTTTCGCTGTTTTTATGGGGATTTTTAAGGAGCAAGTGCTTGAGGCTAATACTCAAAAGTTCAGGGTGCCTGGCCTATAGTTTTATTGTTTACAATGACTCCTTAAGAAGCTTTGAAAACAGCTTAGTATCTATACTTTAGTTCCTTACAATTCTTAAAAAGAGAAATTATAATCGCTTGTTAAGAGAGGGTAAGGATCAAAGAGTAAGTGCTTGTATGGTGCTTTGATAAAGAAAGCTCCGTGTAAGCATTAAGGATCTCTGCTGGGAGAGCTCCAACAGCATTTTCTTCTTTCTCAGTCTAACTAGGCCAACCTCAAACTCTGACTTGGAATTTCAATTTCTTGTTCTTATGACAGCCACCTTCATGAATCTACCTGAAAGAGCACCACGAGGTCTCTCCTCAGTTTTTTGAGAGAATTCATAGTGTTGATATGGGAAACAAAGGCAAAAAGAAATGTGGATGAAATTAAATTTCCTTATAACCTGCAGCCCATTGACAAATACTTGAGGCAGACAGAGTGTAACGTTCCTCCAGGAACTCCCAACTGTCTTCATGTTCATGCTTTGCTACAGGAAAAAAACAACCTTAGCTTGACAGTATAGCTAGGCTTCCAGGATCCCATGAGTTTTCTTTAGTACATGAAAGTCCTTTTGGAAACTCCCTCTTGTCTTTACAGCCCCCAATTCACAGGTATGTAATCATTCACTCCTGGAAATCCCAGTGCAGCTCTTTCTGCCCAGGTCCTATCCCCGTGCTTTAATGAAACCACCTTGTTGCACGGAAGAGGTCTCAAGAATTCTTTCTTGGCCATTGTCTCTGAAGCCTAACATCACACAGTCACAAGGCAGTGGCAAGCAATTCAGGCTGGGTTTCCATTTAAATTGTTCGTGGGCTTCTGCTTTGTTTATCTATCTTAATAATCATATTGGTTGGTCCTTACAAAGAATGTTTTATTGAAATCTCTCCAGCATGCTCATCAAATATTTATGGCTTGGATGGTTTTTTTAGGGGGTGGGGGGCACAAAGGGGAGGGTCATTGTTCTGTTTTTGTTTTTGTTGCTAGTGAACACCATTTGAGATCTAAATGCCATGTGTGTTTTTTTTAATTCTTTAAAAAAAAAGCTTTATCTTGCCTAGAATATATGGTATAGAACTCCTAAAGATTCAAGAACTGCTAAAAATATCTGATTTAGAAAGTCTAACTTTCTAAACTTGAAGAATAATATCCAGCAATGAACAAAGTGTACCTAAATACTTTTTTTCTAATTGTTTAAGATCTTTAACATAAATCTTATAAAATCATATTTATTGATATTTCTATGCTAAAAAGAAATACAATGAACATTTAAAATCCTTTAATTGATGATGACATTTTAATCATTGTGTGTCTATGCTTATCAGACTTCTTAGAGTAAAAACATAAAGACCAGCATGTACTCAAAACAAAATAAGTTCTGTTTTTTAATAACATATACAACCAAAAATAATACTTTATGGGCTGAATTGCACAGAATATTAACATTCAGCATGTCATGGGGGAAAAAAAGGCAAGCAGATTTTGAACTGACATTTCTGAAGCATGTGTTACTTCTGTCAAATGTGAAGTGAACAGGGCTAATCAAATTAAAGTTACACATTTGGCTAATCTGAGAACATCATTCTGAAACAACAAATCCATAGTTCATCTGTCTATCTCCTGTTTCCCTAGCATCTTATACTTAACATCACAAATGCTCCAAGACATTTATGCATTAAACATCTACACACATAAAATAATTCTCCCATTATTTCTTTAGTGACTCACCTTTCATGTCAATTTGCTTTCCCTAATTGCTTTTTTATTTAGTTTCCAGGATTGTTTAAAGCTATTCATAGTATAAAGCAATGTTTGAAGATGTTTGTCATCTTAATAGCTCCTTTTTTCACTTGTTTAACACTTAAAAGCAGAAAGAAATTAGAACATATTAACTAAACACTGTAGTTTTAATAGATTTAATTAAAAAGGATTTTGCTTGGGGACTTAATCATTCACTCAACCATTCATCCATCCAACGATTTTTTTTTTGAGCACTTACTATGGCATTACGCTAAGACAATAAGACACAATTCTTACATTTAAGAATTTCCAAATCTAGTAGAAAAAAACTATGTGAACAGTAATTACAATGAGGTCTGATAAGTTTTATATTAGATTTGCACATAGCATAGGAAATAGGAATAAAAATTCCACCAGTATTAGGAGGGATGGTTAAAAGATTTTTAGATGTAGTAACTCAACCTATATGTGTAGTGTTTTTTCCTAGGATACAAAAATACTATGTTTTTCATCCTATTACTTAAAATTTAACTCTGACTTCAGAAAATGAGATTCTAGAAGAAAAGGTTATAAGGAGTTGTAGCACTCAAAAAGAACCCTCCCAAGGAGACTATTACAATTGACGTTTCCATTTTACCTCTTTGACAGCCCCAAATAGTTTTTTCCATTAATTTGAAAGGATAAAGAAAATGGTCCCACCTTCAAGAACCTCATAGGTTAGCTGAGATTCCTACACAACTAATCATAATATATTTATGAATGTAAAGAAATATAAAAACACATAAAAGAACCATGATACTTTTTCAGGAAGAAAAAACAAATGTGAGTAATCAGGTAAAGCTAGACTAAAGATTACATCAGGTGTAAAAATGTGAAATAAACCTGGGAAAGCAGATTAGGACCAGATATAGGATCTTGAATGCCATGTTAAGAGATTTCCACTTTATTCCATAGTCATTTAGGGGCAACCAAATATTTTTAATTACTGGAGTGAAGTCATGGAATGCTTTAAAAAGATAATTTAGGTTGATAAGTATAGGGTAAA
This sequence comes from Acinonyx jubatus, assembly GCF_027475565.1. Lineage (NCBI taxonomy): Eukaryota > Metazoa > Chordata > Mammalia > Carnivora > Felidae > Acinonyx > Acinonyx jubatus. Next base: position 155,804,723 of record NC_069382.1, read on the forward strand.
TTGAAGAATTAAGAGTTCAGTGTATAAAAGCACAAGGAAGCTCTGTGATGAGGAACTAAAATCAATGACAGAAGAGTAGAGAATTTGAGATACATTCCTAAAGGAGTAAGGGTGTCTCGTAGTGTTTAAAGAGGTTGATGCATCCTTAAAACTTAGGTTTAAGGGTAATTCATTAGACCAGAAGTCTCTGTAGCTGAGCATCCCCAGCTTCCCCAAGAGCAAGACTAATAATATTCCACTCAAAGCAAGAATGATAGGTGGCGCCTGGGTGGCTCAGTCTGTTGAGCGTCTGACTTCGGCTCAGGTAATGATCTGTGAGTTCGAGCCCTGCGTCAGGCTCTGGTGCTGACAGCTCAGAGCCTGAAGCCTGCTTCAGATTCTGTGTCTCCCTCTCTCTCTGCCCCTCCCGGCTCATGCTCTGTCTCTCTCTCTCTCTCTCTCTCTCTCTCTCTCTCTCTCTCTCTCTGTCAAAAGTAAATAAACATTAAAAACATTAAAAAAAAAAAAGAAGCAAGAATGATAGGAATCTATCCTACAGAAATGGCCAGTACTTCAATGGTTTTGAGGAAGCACAGGAAAAATTATAATAGTAACAACCACTTTCCTGAATGCTTAGGATGTCCTGGGTACTACGTTAACTACCTCATGTACATATCTTACATAATCCTTATAATAACAGCAAAGAAAGAATGATTCTCCCTTATTCTACAGAGAAGAAAACCTATGCACAGGTAAATAAATGAACTGCTAAAACTCCATGGCTAGCATTCAGCAGAGCTGGGTTTGAAAACCTCGATCTGTCTGACTCTAGCACAGGGGTTGTTGTCCATGGATCAAATCTGGACTACCACCAATTTTTGTAAATAAAGCTTTATAGGAGCACAGCCATGCCGATTCATTTACATGTTGTCTATGTCTGTTTTCACACTACCTCAGCAAAGTTGAAGAGTTGCAATAAAAACCATATGGCCCATAAAATCTGAAATATTTACCATCTGACCCTTAACAGAAAAAGTTTGCCTGCCTCTGCTCTAACACCCACACTTATAACCATTCAACAAATATGGATTAAGCACCTGTTATGTTCCAGGCTCTGGGCCAGGCACTACTCCTTATAGCAACTCAGGCAAATTATACAAGTGACACCAATAGGAATGTTCCTGATTCCAAACACTTGACATGTTAATAAACTGCCCACCTTAACACTCCTCATCTTGAATGGCACTGCTACACAGACCAGGCCATAAAGAAAAGAAAGAGAAATAGTTACATGATTGTTGTTTCTGTACTTGGCCTAAGACCTACAGTAAGCCCTTGAGATTTGCAAGAAATGACACTGAAGTCCTTCAGAGATCCTCAATTGTCAAATACAACTACAGCAAAAATTAAATTGCATCAAATATAATTGAACAAGTATAAATGACTCCTGAAGATCAATAATGATCCTATAAATACAAAGTTATAAATGAATTCCATAAGTAAAATAAAATTAACAAATTGTATTCTGTTTAATAGGATATTAACATGGGACTCTCCATTTCAACAGATCAGCAGTGCCTGCAATTGGACAGCAAATTGAGTGTGAGTAGTTTCCGCCAAGTGGAATTTACAAGGAAATGTTCAGAGCCTGTTTCCTGACTCCTGCACCCTTCACTCTTGAACCATTTACCCATTTCAGGATATGGTGCAAGAGAGAGAAGTGGGGAAGAGGGGCTTTTGTGATGGAGAATTCTTTGGAGATGACTGTGTTGTCCCACCCTCTTCTCACATCACATGAGTTGCCACTACAAAGGATCTGAAAGGAGCCTCTAAAAATGACTTGAGGGAAAGAGTCAAATCTAAACACTGACCATACCTAGAGACCTCAAAAATAATATGTTAAGTAACAAGTTCAAGTTCAGTACGAGAAAATTCTTGCCCTCTTTCCATATGTAATAAGTCACTCTAAACTTAGTGACATAACACAACAGCAGCTTTATTATGCTCATGGATTCTGTGGGTCAGAGAGTCAGACAGGGCACAGTGGACATGGCTTATTTTTGCTCCATGTTATCTGGACCTTCAGTTGGGAAGACTTGAATGACTGGGGTTATTTCAAACATCACTTCTGCTGCACTTGAACAAGACAGTCACAAACCTTCCAAGATCTGAAGGTACTGCATATACACCCTACCTCTGAATAGGAAGAGCGGCAAAGAATATGTGGCCATGTTTTGAAACTTCCACACCCCTCCTTTCCCTCCTCTCTCTCCATGTACCCATCCCATGGGGCCTGCCTGAAATTTTACTTACTCAGTTGGGGTAGGAGTGAGGAAAGAAAGAGAAAAGGGATGTCTTCCTCTCCTAGTGTAGATGACCTGTCCCCATGGGTCTGGCTAGGGGAGTAAAAAAGGTTTGACTTTAAACAAGTTCAGGGTTTTGATTATTATCAAGAGCAGGATATTCTAAGTTCTACAGTGAGTGCAACTTAAAGAGATGGTAAAACTGCCAATTATCCTAGAAAAACAAGAAGAGTCAGGGAACACCACCAAGTTTCATCCAGAAATAAAATTTTTAAGGGAAGTGAGAGATAAAAATAAAGTCATGCTTTGGTCATATTGCAGGAAGACTTTTTCATCAATTTGGTTACTTACATCATTACCTGAAATTACAAAACTGTGGAGTGGTTGTGATGTGTCATGATGTTAGTTGTGTAGTATACGCAGTTTTTGAATGAAGACCACGTTGAGATTCACACCTATCTTTGTATAAAGATGAAATCAGGAGATTTGCAGTCCAGAAAGGTCTCCTGCCCCTGGGCAAGTCATTGGTATTAATATGGTAAAGAGGTGGTAAAATCAATTATACAGAAATTAAAGGAGACCTCTGAGAAGCAGAGTATGAGGGACCAGCCAAGAGAGCATTAGCAGAAGAACAGAACAGGACAATTGACAACCTTTTTTCCACTGTGTATAAGTCTCTATGACCCACTGGAGGTTTTGAATGGGAGAATGACATGATGTGATTAATGTTTTAGAATTACCATCTTGGCCAGTGTGTGGAGAAAAGTGGTGGTGGAGGGCAGTTATAGAGGTGAGCCAAGGTAAAAAAAAAGTTAAGAAGCTATAGTAAGCCATAGGAAGCATCACAAAAATGTGAAGTAGTCAGAACATGGATATACGTTGAAGAGAAAGCTAAAAGACATGCTGGTTGATCAGATGAATGCTGTGATGTTTACAACACTTTTTAAGAAAGAATTCCATGTGAGATGACCAATAGGTATTACTCTTCAATGGGTGAAGTGAGTCTAAGCATTAGCACATGTGAAAATTCTTAGGTAAACCAGTTTAGTTAATAATAATATTCATAGGAGCACCTTGGTGACTCGGTTGAGCATCCAGCTCTTGATTTTGGCTCAGGTCACGATCCCAGGTTGTGGGATCAAGCTCTGCATCGGGCTCCATGCTGAGTGTGGAGCCTGCTGAAGAGTCTCTCTCTCTCTGTCTCTCTCTCTCTCTCTCTCTCTATCTCTCTCTCTCTCTCTCCCCCCCTCTTCCCCCTTCCCTTCTCCCCGCTCATGCTCTCTCTCTAAAAAAACTTTAAAAATAATAATCTTCACAGTAATTTTACACACTAAAGCATGCACTCCACATATCCTTTCACTTGGTCTCTGAAATAATTCTGACTATTCTCGTTAAGTTCATGCCAAATAAATAAATTTTAGTCTTCAACAGAAAATATAGAGCCAGAAAAGAAATTAGAAAGTTCTGCTTTCTCTCTGCCCTCTCCTGACATTGTATTATTTTCCCTGAGTTTGAATTTATCTCCTTCTTGTTTTTCAGCTTATTCCAAACATCCCTTTCAGGACTTTAGTAGTTATTAGCATTTCCCAGTCTTTCTGGACCTCAGCCTTCCTGACCCTGTTCTTCAGATACAGGCCATTCTTTTGTGTTTGTCCTTGGCATGTGCCTCTTTTGTACATGATCGTTTTATGTCTAAGCTCAAAGAGCTCTCTGTACAGACACATTGATCTCTTTCAATGTTTCTTCAACTTCCTTCCTGAGATCATCTATGATTTAACAGTCAAAAAATATTGTTTTAGAACCCTTCATTTCTATTTATTATATCTGCCCATAGACACAATATTTTCTCCAAGGTTTCAGAAACTGCTTTCTTAAAGTTGTGGGGTATTTTTTAGTCTTGTTAATTCATGATTGAATTAGGTAACATTATTGTTAACTTTCTCTAAAGCGTATTTCTGTAAGAAGACAATAAGAGCACCTTTATTATGCATACAAATATTTATTTTACTTGCTACTTCACTTTTTTATGGTTTCTAACAGGATTACATTTGCTATAAAAGGCTATAATTGGACTTTGGTGATAACTGGTCAACAACTGTCAGATTCCAAGTTTGCTACTAGTATCAACGCAATAATACACACACACACACACACACACACACACACACACACACACACACAGAGTCAAAAGCAAGGACTTTAGAAAAATCAAACTGATTTTCCAAAACTGGCAACATTACTAATCAGGATAACATTCAAATTGCTATGATATTTCTTCTCTCAGGTTTTCTTTCTACATAACAAAGTTTTGCTTTAGTTTTTAAGCCATTTTCAAATGATGTTCTATCCCTAGCAGGTTTATTAACAAGGGTGTCTGCACTCACATTTCAATCTCATTTCAACTAAAGTCAATTTCACCAAAATGACTCAATGCTCAATTTTGCAAGTTTTCTTATCAGCTTTCATACCCGAAAACTCCAGGAAATTCTGTGAACAATGTTAATCTTCACGTGCTCCAAAATTACATTATACACCTGAATCTCCTTTATCTTTACTGAAATAAACCACTTATAACATTTTCATCACTGACATTTTGTTTTCAGGTTCTACCTCTTATATTTGTTTTTTGTTTCTTGTTCTTTTTAGACTTTAATCCTTTCCTATGCTCTGGGAGATTCACATGTGTTATACTCATCCTTTATTCACAAATAAAAAATTTTCTAATTGATCCTTTGAGTTCAAGAGCTTGAGATGTCAAGTTAATAAAGCAACTGAAATACATTAATTTTTCAAACCTTCCATTTTTTATTTTCTCAAAAATACTAAAAAAGGTAGTTGCAAGTTTCTGTACTTTCCTCAAGCAGAGTTCCAAAAGATAACAATGTCACCTAAAAGATGCCTTATTTTCAAAGTTACAGTTTGATATTCTATATGTACACATATATGTGTATATAGGATTACACATATATGTGTATATGGGATTACACATATATGTGTATTATATACACATATGTGTATATATACACATATATATTACACATATATGTGCATATGGGATTTTTTTTCTATTCTTGTAAAGATTCAATTTGTAAGACAAGTTGTATCTGTATATATATATATATATATATATATATATATATATATATATACAGATACCTAGCTAGCATATTATGACATTGAGTTTCAAATATCCAGTATACACATTTTTGCCAGATTTTCCTTCCATTTATTTTAAAATACAGTAAAAATAATTTGACAGAGAAACTAAATGATGTTTTAAAAATACCTTCTACTGTCACAGTTCCCTTGAAAATGGGCAAGTTATAGATAGGCAAAACTTAATAACCAATAACTCAGGATTTCTGCTCTCTTTCTGAAGCACAACTGTCATAAAAATATACTTTCCACTTACAGATACTGTGAGTAATCGATTATGAATGACAAAGGGGAAAATGGATATACTCCCTAGCCAAACATTTTCATCATTAACAATAGAAATGTTTCCAACAAGCCCTTGGGAATTGCTAGTACTCAGAACCTGAAGTAATTGCTTATAGATGGGGCTCACCTGGCAGGAAAAGCGCCAGGATTTTTCTTCTACTTAAATGATGATTACATAAAAATGTCTCAAATATTCCTCAATGAAACATTTGTGAAAAGACCAGGTATATTTCCTGTTCAAAGAAACTACCTCAGGAGACAAGCTGCTGTTTCAGGAAAAAAAAAAAAAATGAAGTAGTCTACTGTAGAAGTTCATGGTATAAACCCTTTTGGGCTAGGTAACTGTCCTAAAAAGGGAATACCTTAGACTTATTTATGGTAATGTTCCATCTGGTATAGGTCAGTTACTTGATCATCTGACTTCAGTTCAGGGTCTTTAAACCAAACCCATTCATTATCTCTGAGACAAGAGACAGTTTGGGGGCAAAAGACGGAATTAAATGCTCAAAAGTTGCAAGGTGGGTTTCCAGCAAGTTCTCTACCTGGTGCCTTCCTCTTCTAACTCTTCCATGGCACCTTGGTGACCTGCACTATCTCTTTAAGACTCAAATAGGGCAATAAGGGCCATGTTATTTCTCCTGTAAGTGATAGCACGAGTAGATGGAGATTTGGAGTAGAAATGTTGGTCTTACCTGACTATGGCTTCTCCAACAAATCTTTTTGTTCAGGACTTTGTTATATTCTTAAATTATTGAGAACCCAAAGGACTTTTGGCTATATGGGTTACATCTATGAATATTTACTGTATTCACAATTAAAACAGATTATACTTAAATATTTGTAAGGTATTAAAACAATAATAAATTCATTGCATATCAATATAAATTACATATTTTATGAAAAACAACTATATTTTCCTCAAAAAATTTTTAGTCAAATGAGTGTTAGCATTAGTTTACATTTCTGCAAATATCTTCAATGTCTGATTTACTAAAAGACAGCTGAATCCTTATATCTGCATTCCATCAGTTGCAATATCAAACTCTACCAGATAAACCTATGTTCAGTAATTAAAGTTTCAGTGTTTTATCTTATTCAGAAATCATCTAGATATTTGATAACTGCCTATTATTTAACTTATCTCAGTATAACTTTAAGGTTCCAAGTTACCAAAAAGATTTTGCAAACTATTTTAGATATAACATAAAGCATAATTATGTTGAAAAGTTCATTTATAAACTTTTATCTTTACTTATATCTAGTAAGTTTACTTATTCTTAACAATTACATTTAGTTACTAATGAAAATTTCATGAGACATTAAAAACTAACCATCATCTTTATTTTTCTTGCTCTCAAATTCTGTTACAGAGATAACATAACCTTATTTGACTTTTAGTAAACCTAAGTAGAATGAAAGTATTAGATTTAATGTTGATAAATGTAAGACATGCCTGTTTTAATTAAACCAACAAACTGGCTTTCATTTACCAAAGTTATCCTAGATAATGTGAACTTGAAAAACATTTCTTTTTTTTTTTAATGTTTATTTTATTTGAGATGGAGAGAAAGAAACAGAGTGTGATCTGGGGAGAGGCAGAGAGAAAGGGAGACACAGAATCCAAAGCAAGCTCCAAGCTCTGAGTTGTCAGCACAGAGCCCAACCTGGGGCTGGAACCCACGAGCTGTGAGATCACAACCTGAGCCACCATGTGACGTTCAACCCACTGACCCACCCAGGTGCCCCTTGAAAACTGCTTCTTAGAGTATACTTGATTTATATAAATGTTCAGTCTTCTTTAAGCCAATTGAATAGAGCTCTTTACAAATTAATTTTGTCAATACCATCCAGAGCTAGAAAAAAAAATCATACAACTATAACATATGTATAGACATACATGAACACACAGACGCAAATAGAGATCTTACAGCTTTTGCTTTAAAATTTTAGCTTTGAGACATACCGTAATACTAAACTCACTCATTTAAAGAGTTGGGTACAAATCATTTTTCTGGCAGATATAGTAAGTTAAGGTTGTTGGAGTAAGCAGCTAGTTAGGTTTTAACAAGATGCTTGGAGGCCAGCAAAGGGGCAGTGAAGGCCCATTATCAGGAAAGTTAGCAGCCTGACCTGGCAGCATTCCACAAACAAAGCCACAAGAAGCCAGACCAAACCAGACATCCTAAGACGGAACACCAGAGACCCTAACCAAGTAAGCGAGGAAGAAAAGGCATGAAACCCTGCTCCCAAAAAAATGCCCTCCCACAAACAACAAATATCCCATCCCCTTGTTAGCGACTGTCAATAAAAGACAAGAGACCAAAACCCTGGCGGTGGAGCTCTCCTTTGAGCTCCCCCACCAGGATCCTCACATGTCACATCTCCAGAGTGCACTCTCCTAATAAACTCTTCACTTGCTCAACCTCTGTCTGCTCCATCCTTGAATTCTTTACTTGTAAGGAGACTAAGACCCTCTGACGACATTCTGGGAGGGGGTAGGAGGAGCTTCCAGGGCCTGGGGTCTCCCCAGCCTACCCAGCTACAAGGTTACCTGCTCACATGGCTTAAAGTTTTTAGTAATATTGATTAAAAAAGACTTTAAAGAGTTTTCACTTGCCTAGTTTCCAAATAGCCTTCCCCTTTTCTTCCCTTTTTTTCTTCTGATAAGAATTACCTCCTTAAAGTTTGTGTTTCAAAGAAATGGCCCTCAGTTCCTAGAGAAAACAGTAGAATATTTACATCCCAAAGGCACAGAAAAATTATGCAGTTTCCCAAGAAGGAATTTTGTTTCCTAAATCCATAATTTGTATAATATTGCAAGCCTTTTGAGATGAACAGGGGATGTTTTGTGATTGGTAAAAACAATAGGTGGGATTTTTTTATCTATTCTTGTAAAGATTCAATTTGTAAGACAAGTTGTAGATGATCCTTAGTTTGTAAAACAGTTGTTTTAAATTTCTCAAAGAATTGGGTTGTAACCGGAATGACATCAAGGTTGCTGACCCATCCATCTTACTACATTATCTTCAATTAAGATACAAATCAAAAGATTCCTATGTTCTAGATTTAGAGCTAGTTGTCTCTAGAATGTTTTTCTTTCCCTGGGGTATGCAGTATCATTTAGCTAAGAAGAAGAAGAAGAACTAAAAAAATTTTCTGTCAGGCTCTGAATATCAGCTTCCAATCTGGCCAGCTTCTTATCATAGAGTTACTTAAAAAAATCCTTTCAAATATCTTGTCAGATTTCAGCTAGTATAAATAGTAAACATTCCCAGCAGTACTGAATGACCCCATGGACAGAGGAGGCATCCCCAAACAGGATGCAAAAGATATGATTCTCCCAAGATCTGGAGTCACTCCCAAAGATAAACAAAAGAAAGAAAGACACAGATAGTCCCCTTAGAGCTGGCAACAGTCAGTGAGACCCTAGCCACAAACAAACTGCAACCCACCTTTCTGTCCAGCTATGTCCTTGAGCCCCCAACCTGATGGTTGAGCTGCCTACATACACAAAGGACCTGTTCAACCTTGGTGACCCACGTAGACAGAAAGCCAAGCCAAGTTCGCAGGGCAAATTTGAGATACACAAGAAGAAGGCGATAGCTATTCCTGGGAGAGAGAGGATTGAATCACTGGGCACCCCAAAACCAAATTCACAAGGGTCTGGATTTAGAGAAGAAGAGACCACGTGAATCTTACCTTTCCTTCTTGACGAGGCACTTTAGAGATCTGGGAGACCTGACTGTGGTTGGAATTCTCACCCTTCACCAGCTTCTACAGATGCAGGTGACTGGCCTGTACATCTGCCTGTCCCACAGGCCATTAGCAGTCAGCATGGGATTCCATTTTCTTCACCAAAAACTGTTAAAAATTGATTGAAGAAAACAATTTAGGTGATAAAACAGACTTTATTTAACACTTCATAAAGTGGATGGTCTCCTTTCAGAGAACTACAAAATGGGTTGGAGGCAAGACACTTTTATAAGATAAACAATAAAGAACAAGGAAGAGAAACAGAAAATACTGAATACCTGGAGCCACACAGTCCACCTTGTTTGGGATGAGGGGGAACAAAGAAGGATGAACAGAGCCCAGAGCTGGTTTCACGTCTGGGATTAGTTGACTGGATATACCACAGTCTGGTCAAGCAGGGCACTTACAGGGACATGAAAGTTATCTAAGCTTTGGTGTGCTGATGTAGCACCCCCAGGAGGAGTGACTCTATCTTGGTCCTGGAAAGTTACTTCAACCCAGGTAAAAATTCCCCTGATGTATAATAACTATGTAAGATGATGAAAGAATAACTGTCTAGACAGATGATGGTTTCAGCTGCAGCAATATTATCCAGTGGATGCATTCCCTCTATTTCAAAGTAATTCAATTCAATAGATATTTATTGAGTCTACATTGTGTGCAAAGCACACACTCTAGCGAAAAATTCATTTTAAATCATAATATTTAAGATGAGATGTTAGCTAGTCTAACCTTTCTTTTACAGATAACAAAACAGAAACCAGTGAGTTTAGTGATGTTTTGCAGGAGGTCTCCCGAATTTAAAACTTCATGGCAACACCAAAAAGAGAACTAGGCTAAGTCTTCTCACCATGGTGCAAGCCTGCCAATATTTTTCACCTTTTCTGGGAAACCTTCCCTGACTATTCAAGTAAATCTGATCGTTTATCCTTTGTGCCACAATGGGGCCAAGTACATACATCTATTATTGTCATCAATCATTGTATTACAATTATTTATATCCATCTCCATTTATCTGGCATAGAAATTAAGAATATGGGCACTAGAGCTCTAATCTCCACCACTGACAAGCTTTATAACACCTGGAGGAAATTTCTTTAACTCTCTATGCTTCAGTTTCCTTACCTGCAAGTTGGATAGTATTGATATCCAACTCAGAAGTTTATTAATGAGATTTAAATGAGAAAATCCATATAAAGTGTTTAGCGTGGTGTCTGTTACATAGTAACAGCTGAAAAGAATATTAACTATTTTATTTGTATTTTTATTATTATTGAAAAGTACTTATTGACTTCAAGAATATTTCTAATGCCAGATATACCTTGATTGTTCAATACAAAATTTTGAGTACCTAATATATCCCAAGTGCTCTGGACTTTCTAATATTGGTAAAATACAGTAATGAATGTGATAACAATTATAACTGAAATGGATTGAAGTCATAAGGGTAAGCACAAACAAAAGAGTGGTTAACACAGCTAGGGGCATAGTGGAGCATGAAAACAAGCTTTATAGGAAAGAAGAAATATAGGTATTCTGCAATACCTCCCCCTCTTCATTTCTTTTGTTGTGTCAGAAAAACTAAAATTTTCCTACACCTCTATACAGGCTGGAGAAAAATCCTTTTTTGTTTGTTTCTTTCAAATTTTTATTTAAATTCTACTTAGTCAACATATAGTGTAAAATTGGTTTCAGGAGTAGAATTTAGTGATTCATCACTTACATATAACACCCAGTGCTCATGACAAGTACCCTCCTTAATATCCATCCAGCCATTCCTCCACCCACCTCCCTCCATTAACCCTGTTTGTTCTCTATAGTTAAGACTTTCTTATAGTTTGCTTCCCTCTTTTTTCCCCTACCATATCTGTTCATCTGTTCTATTTCTTAAACTCTACATTTGAGTGAAATCATATGGTATTTGTCTTTCTCCGGCTGACTTATTTCACTTAGCTCTATGCACATTGTTGCAAACGGCAAGATTTCATTCTTTTTGATGGCTGAGTAATATGCCATTATTTATGTATATGTACCACTTCTTCTTTTCCATTCATCAATGAACACTTGAGCTTTTTCCATAGTTAGGCATTGTTGATAATGCTGCTATAAACGTTGGGGGAGGGTCTATGTGCCCCTTCAAATCTGTATTTTTGTATTCTTTTGGGTAAATACCTAGCAGTACAATTCCTGGATCATAGGGTACATCTATTTTTAGTTTTTTGAAGAACTTCCATACTGTTTTCCAGAGTGGCTGCACCAGTTTGGACTCCCACCACCAGTACAAGAGGGTTCCCTTTTTCCACATCCTCGGCAACATCTGTTGTTTCCTGTGTTGTTAATTTTAGCCATTCTGACAGGTGTAAGGTGGTATCTCACTGCAGTATGGACTTGTACTTCCCTGTTGATCTGTTCTACTGGGTTTTATATCTACAGCATTTATTTCTGCTCTAATCTTTATATTTCCCTTCTTCTGCTGGCTGTAGACTTTGTTTGCTGTCCCTCTTATGGCTCTTTTAGGTGTGAGAAGGCTAGAAAGAAATCTGATGCAAAGAAAAGCTATTTGGGCATTACAGTACATATTGTAAGCTAATGTATATGAGCTAGATAATGCAATACAGAGTAAGAAGGGGCAAATTCATTATTAACATAAGGCCAGGAATATTATTTCATAAGAAAAACAGTCTAGGTCAGATAATCAGAAAAACATAAATTACTCACATAGATGAGAGAGAATGTTCTTTAGGAAGAAAAAAAATGAATATTCCCACTAATAATGCATGTCTCATTTCAGGAGGAAACTAAATAAAACCCACTATCAAAGCCCACCATTTTCCTTCTCTCCCCATACACCTATTTCCCTCTACAGATCAGACAGTTCCCTTCTCTTGTGCCCCAGATACTCCATTTCCCAGAGACATTAGATCACACTACTACATCTTCCCTCAGCCACCTGGGTTATAATACTTTTAAAACATAACTTCTATGATATACTAAAATTTTATTAGACTTTTATTCTTTTAACATGCCCAAAGTATAATTATGGCACAAAGAACACTAGTGTAAACGATCCAAATAACTGCATGACAATATGAATATCACACTAATCATCGATGACCACACTGAAACATAAAGTCACACAGAAATTTTAACCAAGATACTTGAACCTTGCACACTGCAAAAAACACAGTGGTGGATTTTATACATGTATCTACTCAGTTGAAGATGAGAAAATGCAATTAACTCCTTTTTTATAGGCCAGTGTATTACTCCCATGATCATTACTTAGCTAAGCTACTTAAGGATAACTGTCCTTTAAAGAAAGGACTCTGATTCTCATTAACTAGATTTCTGACCCATAGAAGAGCTTTAGCATTTATTTTCAGGCCCTTTGTTTTGTTTTGTTTTGTTTTGTTTTTTGTCAATTAAGCACTGCATCGAAATTTTAAGTAGTAATGTGATTTAGTATTGTTTTGTCAAAGGTTCTTACTTAATAAATCTAATCAGACCACTGACTTAAGTCCAAAAAATAAAGGTCAAGCTCCTTGAAATAACTGTTGTCTAAAAATTTACAAATATACAGAATATAGGCTGAGATATTCCTTAAGTAGGTTTGCTTTGAGAGAATGTTCACTTTGACATTTAGAAAACCAAAATAAGTAATAATCATCCTCATCTCTGAGAGATAGACAAACAAAAAAAAAATCTGTTGAAGTCATATATGCATGTCATAGAGATGGTTAATAATCCAATGTGAAGGAGAACTATGACACAGTATACATCAATTATCCTAGATAATGAAACCAAGGGTATTGTATTTGAGATAATCAAAGAGTAAGTTAATAAGGAATAACTGGCATTTACATACTTCGCTCCAACAGGAAGAATGCGGTGACTGCAGTTTTGCTGAATCCCTTAATAGTGTGACTTAATAGGATTATTAACACAATATTTTCAAAATAAAAAATATAGACCTGAAGCATGACATATTTTTCCTAATACTTAAAAAAAATAAGAAATTAAAATTCTGTGTTTTTGTAGCTCCTCCATATTTACTTCAAAATTTATTATCAGAGGTGCCTGGGTGGCTCAGTTGGTTAAGTGTCCAACTTTGGCTCAGGTCATAATCTCACAGTTTGTGAGTTCAAACCCCACATGGGGTTCTCTGCTGTCAGCACAGAGCTCCCTTCAGATCATTTTTCCCCCTCTCTTTCTGCCATTCCCCCCACTCTAAAACAAATAAACATTTTTTAAAAATCTTTAAAAATATTAATTAATTAATTTTCTTATCTGTTATAAACTTCAAATGTGATTATTCAGGTGACTTGATACCCACAACTACACCAAAAGGAAGACTATAGGGTAGGGGAAGCATGAGGAGGAAAATAGTGTCTCATATATGCTCTGTGGAAATGAAATGCTATGGTAAGTCACTACATTTTACCTTTTCCTAGGTTTCCAGGTCTTAAGTAAGGAAGTCACTACTAAGTCCCTATGTCCCTATCAAAGCAGGAAGAAAAAGATTGAAGGCACATTTTCAGAGACCCAGAAGTGACAGAGGCAGAGCACAGCCATATTCATGGCTGTTCAGAGTGCAGAAAGTGTCAGTTGACAATGGGGCAACCACAGTACGAAATGAGACTGAGAAGCCATGTTTATAAAGAGCATCCTATGCTGCATCTGGAGCTTGGACTTGACACTAAAGCAATTGGGAGCCATTTAACAGCTTTCATTAGGGGAATAATACTATCAGCTCTGTGCTCTAGAAAGATCCCTCAGGCTGCTATGTAGACAACAAGGTAGACGGAGCAAAACTGGAGGAAGGAAAACCAATTGGGAGGCAAGTGCAGTAATCTAAGGAAAGATGAAGTTGTTAAGAACAAAGTTTATGACAGTGAGGATAGAGAGAAGCAGCTGGCTGTGAGAGATATTAGGGAGGTAGAAGCTGCCAGACTGGGTGATGGATTGGGCAACAAAGAGGTTGAGGCATTAAAATGACATGCAAGTTTCTCCCTCAGGCAACAGGATAAATAATGGTGCCTGAGTTTCCTTTGGAACATCCAGGGGTGACATCCACCAACAGATTGATATACAGGTCGAGAGCTCAGCAGAGTGACCCGGGCTAGAGATAAAGACTCCTGTAGAAGATGCATTTCTTCTGCATTTCTATAGCAAGCTGAATGTATTTTCTATCAGGTTAATCACATTATTGCAATTATACGTTTATTCTTCTTTTCTCTATCAGGCTATACATTCGCTGACAGCAGGGATCATCTATATTCATCTTTCTATCTCTAGTGCTCAACAAGCAATTAAAAGAATATTTGCCAGGCACTGTTTTTACATGCATAAATTTATTTAAATCTCACAACAACCTATGAGGTAGTAGTATTATTATCCCCACATTACAGTTAAGGAAACTGAAGCTGAGAATCAGTAAATAAATTTACCAAAGTCCTGCTGCTAGTAAAAGAGACACTAAACACAGATTGTGACCTTAGGTACATAGTAGGTATTTACTATCTGTTTATTTAAATAAATTGACCTGAGGACTAAATGGAAAATATTTTACCTAAAGAAATGGAGGACAGTAAATAGAGGAGCATTAAAGTACCAGTTAAAATACTACCTATTGTTAAAATCTTCTCTAAACCACTGGACTAAGTCAAATTCCTTTTATAACCCCCATATATTTTCCTTTATAGCATTTTGTAATTGCATGTTTCTTTATAAAGCTTTGTATTTCTCTATCTTTCTCCCACTGCTTTTCCCATAGTAATTTTCTCATCTTCATATCCCTAGTGCCTAGTAGTGAGGCTGGTGCTCAGAAAGTACTTAAAAACAAATTCTGCCTGACTTATGCTTTATTTGAGTCCCTTCTCTTTTCTTTTTGATAAGCCTGGTGAGGGTTTTATCAGCCCTTATGAGGTTTGAAAAGCCTGGTGAGTGGTTAGACTTTTAGGATTTCACAGGGCCAGGCCATACATGTTATATCTTATGGCAAGACTTCTCTACCTTGGCACTACTGACATTTGAACTTGGTAATTCTCTGTTGTAGGAGGTTGTCTTTGTGCATTGTAAGATGTTTAGCAGCATCCCTGGCCACTATATGCCAGTAGCACTGATCCCCCAAGTCATAAGAATCAAAAATGTCTCCAGCCATTGCCAGATGTCTCCTGGGGGAGAAGTGAATGGCCAAATTACACCAGGATTACAACTGTCTTGGGGGCTGAAGTGAGAAAGGACAGAGAAAAGGAAGAAGATTCACCTTAGGAGGGATAGAATCCTCCTTCAGTGACTCCTGCTGCCCAGGCCTGGGAACTGGTTATTTCCTTTGACCCCAATTTCTCCTGAATCTTTCATTCTAGATGCATTCATGTTTCCATTCCTCACGTGCCAAGCCTTTGATTTTCCTCAGTGTTTCACATAAAAACAATTGTATTCTCATGCACTCAGGAATCATATATTGATATAATGTCAAGCTCTCCTCCCTCCTGCCTTTCCTCTCTCTCTCTCTCTCTCCCTCCCTCTCTCATTCTCTCTCTCTCCCCTTTTCCCCTTAGTCACTAGTTACTAACATTAGCTAGGGTCTTTTTGTTGAGTCTGCAATTGCCTGTACTAGTTAGCTAATGCCACATAATTGCTGCATCATAAACCACAAAAACTCAGTGGCTGAAAACAGCCATCATTTGTTCTCATAGAGCTGAGGCTCAGCAGAAAGTTGGCTGTTCCAGACTGTGTTATCAGGAGCTGTTAAGCTCTGCTCTAGATCTCATCCTCCTGGGACTACAGAACTAACCAAGACAGGTTTGTGCTATGGCAAAAGTAGAGAGAGCAAACCCAATTGAGCAAAAACTTTTCAAGTCTTCAGTTATCTCATAACTGCTAACATTCCATTGATCAAAGCAAATCATATGGGCAAAGCCACATTAGCAAGAGAAGAAACCATTAAGTCACATACAAAGGGTATGGTTACAAAGAGGGAGGTGGAACTAGGACCACTGTAATGTACAACATTCCCATTTTTAATTATCATTATTTCCATCTTTTTATTAATCTTTTTAGCAAACTTTTCATCAAGTCTCATGAATGTACTTTCAAGAGTAGGCCTGCTTGTGCTAGCAAATGTGGTAATAAAATAATGACCCAGTGCTCAGACACTAGGCCTTACCTATTAATATTCAATTCAGGTGCCAAAGGTCTACCAATCAACTTTTACTTTATAAATAGGACAGATTTGTCCCCTGATACTCCTGTTAATTTCACTCAATTTTCAAAATAGATAGTGCTTTACTCCTACACAAGAGATATAATTATCACCATTTTTTTTAAACTTTGCACATTTTGTCTTCTCAAATTAGTCACTACCTACAAATGGGAGATTAAAAATGGTCAGAATACATAATACTAATCAAACACATAAGGACCAGAGTGTTTCATGTACGACGTTCCTTTATTAAATACAGGAGGTTGACAATATGCATCGCAATGAGAAAGAGCAGAAACTGATGAGAAATCCCTTTTGAAAGACTGATAAGACAGTTACATCATTAAATTGTGGTTGTGACACAATGTGCATAAATATTAATTATATTAAGATAATTAAAACAGAATGGCTTACTTCTTTCTAGACGAGGCTCTTTTGCTATTGGGATTCTGGATTATCCAAGTTGAAATTCTCATCTGTTGTCCTGAATTTTGAAGTTGGAAAAACCAGCTGGTTAGGCTCATTGACTGTCCAGTGGTCCCTGTGAGCAATCAGGCATGCACCTGGTAACACCGCTGCCCATCTGCCCAAGCAAGAGCAATGGAAGGACTGGAATCAGCACCTACAGAGCTCCAGTCCTCCTGTGGATACCTGGTTTTTCTTAAGCTTTATTCATAAGGCTGCCCATAAAATACTATTAGCTCTATGGCAACCTGGAACATTACAGAGTTAATACACTTAAATCCTGCTTCTTTAACATCTCCACATCCATGCATCCCAGACACATAAAATTTATCGTGTTCAACAAAACTCATGATCTTCCCAGTCAGCTTGCTCTTTCTTCTGTGCAATTTCCACAAGTAGGTCTAACTACCTTCCTGTTGCTCAAGAGCAACATTTGTCAATGACTCCTTTTCCCTTAACCTCCACCTATATCCAAGCTATTCCCAAATATATTTGATTACACGTTCTAAATATTTCTTGATCACCCTTTCCTCTCCATCCCACTGATATCACCTTAGTCCAAACCACCATAAACTTTCACTAAATTTTTTAATTTAGTGAACTACAGTACCTTGCACTAAATCTTTTCCATTTGCCATTTTTCAGGCTGAGGGGTCAAAGGAAAATGTGGACTTATTACTCTACAAAGCCTTTCCATTTCTTATAGGATACCATTCCAAATCTTCCACCTAAACTTTTGGCTTTTTTCACAATGTAACTGTGGTGATAGTGAAAGAAAGCAGTTTACTAAAGAAATTTATGGTGACATAAATGGCTTCATTGGTCCCCATCAATCAAAAGGTCACTGTCCCAAGTTGTCCACCTCTTCTCAGAGGAAAACACTACTTTTTATACTATCTTCCCAAAAGGTACTGATTGACAGAAGAGGCATTTGGAGTTCCCCAGGAAATTGTAAGAGACAGATACTCAAGTCCACCTGCCATTACAGTGCCTGACACATTATTGGTATCTAATAATTATTTGTTTAATTAGTTAAAAGCATAGTAACAAAGATACTACCATCTTTACATTATGGAAAAGGAAATTAAGGTCAGTTAAGAGACTTGTGAAAGACTAGAGAGTTTGCAAATCGCTGAACCAGGTTTGCATCCTGCTTTGTCTGTCTGCAGACCTCAGAGGTGCCACCTGCAAGGTCCAGTGAATCCACACAAATATGCATACTCCAGCTCCGTTCTCCTTTACACTGCCCCAGAGAAAGTTGGAAGGTGGAATTAGCAAGAGGGTTGTATCCAGACATCACAGAGCTAATAGTATTTGAAGTAAGGGAATAATGGAGGATTTAAAAAGTTACTTCAGAGAAATAAATTTGAAGATAACTCAATTCAACAAGCATCTGCTAGAAGCTGGGAATAGCAAGTTGAAGAAGACAGTGGTCTGGGCCCTCCAGAACTCACATTGTTGCAGAGAAAACAAACATGCAAACAAATGACTATGATAAAATCCCATGAGGCAGTTAGGTAATATAATGAACAAACACACAACTCACACTTCCATCCTCTGGGAAATTCTATAGCTCTCTTAGGTAAGAAATTGCCCAAACCAAACCAATCTTGGGTAAGTTGTGAGGTTTTGAAAAGCAGTGAATAATTAAGTCATGACTTCCATTACAACTTGACAAGATAACTTGTTAATTCAGCATACAGGTTCTGTTCTACTACTTGCTAGATACACAACTTTGAATAAGGAGCACTTTTTATGCCTTAGATTTCTCATCTGTTAAATAACTGGGAGAAAATGATAAATAATTCATAGAATATCTTTGAGAATTAAACCACAATAAGAACTAACTTTTATAGAGTTTTGCAGTGTGCCAAACAGTTTTTGGTACATTATCTCATTTTATTTCTGCAAAATCCCTATGCAATAAGTATTATTAGCCCCATTTTTCAGATGAGAAAACTGAGGTATAGTGAATTAAGTGATTTTACCTAAGTCCTATAACTAGTAAGTGGCATGGCCAGTAGTCTGGCTCCAAAGCCTGTATTCTTTAATTACTTACCCAGTTTTAATTTACCTCTCAAATTAGATAATGCCTCTAAAGCTTTCAGCATAGGCCTTGTCACATGATTGAATTAGCTTAGCTTTATACCAGAAATTGTATTTAAAATATTGAGCCAATGTATCTTTTACTCTTCTCCTGCAGCCACATGTCCATTAAATGACAAGGAAGTGGAAAGGGAGAATCCTGGAAGCAAAAAGGTGAATTCTCTCCGGGACAGAAAAGGAAATGAATATAAGTGGGAATATAAGGAGAAACGAAGGTGGAAAGAGAAATCACTTACCCATGCCAAAGTAAAACCCAGGTTGAGAGGAGCAAGGAAGGAATCAGAGAATTTGATATGAAGGCTGAAAACAGGGGCCTGCTCTGCTCTCTGTCTAAAACTCTGAAGTAATACTGTCATTGGGTATAACAGAAATAGCTAATGGTTCTGGTCAGGCTGAGGGACAACCCAAGTTCATGTTCTGAGCCTGCCTTGCCTTCCACCTGGTGTGGAAGAAATCCTAAGTTCCACGTGCTATGGGCAAGTGAATTCAAATTTAACTAGGCCTCCCAAATCTTATCTGGCAATCCAAGTCTCCATGTAAAGTTTTTTAGGGGAAACGATCCCTCCTACAAAGCATGATACAGCTCTGTAATGGAATCTTTGAAGCAAAAATAATCCCCCATTGAGTCTTTTGTCCCTTCACGCATGGAGACAAAATATGGACAAGAAACAGATAATGACTTCAAATTAGGGAGGGAAATGGTTAATATCAGCCACACTATACTAGTTTCAAGGAACTACAAGCAAATATGATAAATATATGACAAACCCTGAGAAAAGTTTCAGATCAAAATCACATCCTCCTTAACAATGTAAAAGATAAAAAAGATGAAATATGGCATCATATAAAAGACTACATAAACTTTTTAGTAAAAAGTCAAAAATCTTTAGATAAGCTGTATGGATGTTGTTTCTATTACTGTCATTTTCCATAAGTCAGATACTCAGTAATAGGGTTTCCTTGAATTTATTATCCTAAAGCATAAGTTACTATTAATATGACCAATATTAAAGGCAATAAAATATAATGGTTGAGAGCACAGATTCTGGAGTCAGACTTGTATTTTTATCTTACTTATTCCATGTTGCCATATCTGGAAACCTACCACACTTTTTCAGACTAGGTTTTAAACTTGGATTAAATAATTCCTAACAAAATAATTCTGAGGAATAAATGAGATACTGTAGGTATATCATAGGTATATGGGCATATATAGTAAGTGCTCAAGAAGTGATGGCTCTCTACCTATCTAAATCTATGCCTAGATACAGATATAAATGTAAAGACAGACAGAGAGATAGATACATAGATACATAGGTACACAGATAGATGTGTATGTATAATATTTATATATACTTGATCATTTCATAAGGGTCAATTGTTGGTTGTCTTTGCCACTTCAGTGACCAGCTGAAGAAGATGAATACAGAGAGGAGTATTAAATGAGGGAGGGGGAAGGTAATGAGCAGTTCTCAAACATATTATTCTTAGAAAATGCCTGAAGGGTTATGGGTGAGTAAATTGGTCCACAAAAACGTTCATCATCCAGAGAAGAGTTGGTTCTGATCTAAGTGCAGAGGATTCACTGTGCTCATCTCTATTTCAGTCTTGACTTTTCATCATAATGCCTCAACCACTAGGACTTTGTCACACAGAATAGTGGAGGTGGGAAGATTCAGAAAGGAACCTGTTATAGCCTCTTGCCTCCAGAGACAGGAATGGGATCCCTTCCTCTAGGTTCTACAAGGAAGTTACTAGTTGAGCAAAAACAAGATCTCAGTGTTTTGAAACCAACCAGGTCCCTTTCCACCTTACCCTGTTACTTCCCCAAGGGTGTAGCATCAGTGGGTGGAGAAGTGACTGCAAGACATCTCTCCTCTCAGGGGGTGAGGGTCATTCACTGTTGTAGCTCCTAGGTCTCTATCCTCACTTTCAGCCTCTTTGCTGCCCACTCCACACATTCCCAATGAGACAGCTCATTTCTACAGTGATAGCTCCCAAACCAGTACTTCCAGCTCAGATAGTCCTGCTAAGCTACATACCGCTGTATCCATCTGCATGTCCCATAGGCAAGAAAACTACATTCAAAGTGAAAAATATAATCCCTCCCACTCCTGCTTCTCTTCCTGTGTTTACTACTATGTGTAAGGCAGCAACAGCCACCTTGGGAGGCACTTTTTATGTGACCTGTATTCAAATGAGACTGACTCTTTCAATCCAATGGACGTTTTCAATCCAAATTGACATAAAATTATAATTGATAACATACTCATTAGGGGGAAAAAATCCTTCAATGGTCCCCATTTACTTCAACATGTATTCCAGACTCCTGAGAACCCTCTGGTTCTCCTTCCACTCCCACCCCCATCATGTCCTGGTGAGTTCCCTTCAATCTCTCCCATTGTTTCCATTGCACAGATCTATCCAGGTAGCATCACATGGTTCTGTGGCATCTACTTACCTGGTAACTTCTTCAGTGCCAGGAATAGAGCCTGACACACATTTAGCGACAATCACTATTTATTAGTTGGATGAAACAAATGAATGATTGAAAGTCAAAGTCTTAAGATCACTATTCACTGCCTGTAAGTCTTGGATGAGGTAATCACTTAACCACTCTTTGTCTTAAGTCCTTCATCTCTAAAATGACATTAATGCCCATCCTACCAAGTCATTGTGAGGACTAAAGGAGGTCATAGATGTGAATGCACTTTGTAACAAGCCATGTCCAGTACAGTATCAGTTATGTCGACTTTGGTACTTTATAAGTTTATTCTACCAGTGTGAAGACTGCTAAAAGGAAAATTTTCTCAGAATCTATTTAACTCCAAGAATAAGCCCTTGAAAATATCTTATTGAACAAAATCTGAAGACCAAGTTGTAAGTGCCGGTGTCATCAGGATCCTTAATTATGGAGTTACAAGAAGTGGATGAACTGTCAAGGTTATAAGAGCCACTTTCTTCCCACCCCACCACTTTATTTACACAGTAGAGCTCTCATGTACTTGCAGAGTGGTGGGGGGGAGAAGTGATAAATGTACAAAGTATTATAACAAAGTCCACTTTTAAATAATTATAACTTAAGTTAATTACATTGACATTTCTCAGCAAGGATTAAGTAAGTCAGAAGGGGAAAAAAGGCATATGAGAAAATAAAAAGCAAGGGTTGGACTACAAGAGCATCTCTTTTGTCTTTCATTCAGGAGTGTAATTAAATTAAGTAGGATTGATTGAGTGTCAAACATCTGTGGGAGTCATTTCCTAACTTCATTAATGCTATTGTGCCTGAAGAAGCCTCAGTGGTAATTTCTCTCACAAGCATCTAATGAGAGTCTAGTGATGTGATATGAAAGCATTACACCAAGCCGCTGTGCCCTACGCCACTGCCGATCTGTGTGTGAGGAATTTATTAGAAATGCTGGCCTGGCAACAGCAAAGCTACATTATCCACCTCAGCAGTGGGAGTGGGACAGCAGGCAGCAGTGAGCTGGGGTAATGGAGTCATAAAGTTGAGAGTTTAGACAGCAAGCATAACAGAATAAAAACAAGACTGCTAAGGAGAACTAAATGGTCATAAAAAAGATCATATATAATGAGGTACAGCAGATAATGAGGTGCATTTAGATGAAAAACACTAAATAAAAATTATGACTGCTTCCTCTTTAACCCCATAACCATCACAGCTTCTTCCAGCAGCTGGATTTGCCAGGTAAACTAAAGTGAGTAAACTAAGTGGAAGGAAAAAATATATATGTTGGCCAGCTTAGTTCATTATTACAAGCATCGCTGAATGTACACAGGACCCCAGTAGAATATGAGGCACTGGGCAAGACGTTATGAAAGATCTATAACTCCTATCCTTTTTATAGAATTATGATTTTAAAGGTTCTAATACTATTATAATTATAAAGTAATTAAGTGGGGGATAAATGTAAGGTTGGTTTTTTTATTCAATTTATCATTGTGGTTAGAAGCTGCCTGCTCCCAAGCTTTGTTCATTCACCCATCTATCAGTTAATGAGCATTTACTATGTACTGGGAGTTCTGGCCAGCTGAAAGGATGCCAAGTTGCATAAGACCAGTCTCTGCTTTTCAGTAGCTTTTACACTGGTACAGAAAACTCACAAGTAATCAAATCTGCAAAACAAAAATTGAAGTGGAAAAACAGAGATGAGCACTGAGTCCCATGGGAACACAGTGGGCACAACACATGGCAGGGCTCAGAGTACTAAAAATGAACAGAAATCAGGTTGATTCAGGGGTGTGAAGGCTGACAGAGAAGAGAAAGGGAGGATGACAGAGTTTCAATGTGAGCAAACAGCATTTACAAAATCACCTGGATATGAGGTGACAAATTTAAAGAAGGACTAGAAAAAGAATACTGATAATGATCTGAGGTTGGAGAGCCCAGGTTTGGGGCCATGACGTGGGGCTAAGATTTCATCCTGCACGTGAGCAATGGGAACCATAGAGGGCTGCTGAGCTCATTTACCACTGCCACAAGTGCAACATTTAAATGTAACTTTCCCTTCTGAATTCTCTTGTTGAGAGAAACTAAGTCTGAAAGAGATGATATATAATTTCATGAAATGACTAACTTAAATTTACACAGCTAATTTCTCATTGTAATTTCTCAACATACCATATGCTTCTATGGCAAGGTAGTCTGTATTTGACAGGACCAACACTGGAAACTTACCAATTTCACTGGATTCTAAGTAATCCCTATACACTAAATCCTACTTGAAAGCCTCTTTGTAATGTAATAGTATATGGTGCTAAAATGCACAAAGCTGCTCTGAAGTTTTATGAAGTTATGGTCACTTAATATTTCACCCTACTTATAAATGGGAGTTTTGACCCAATCAAAGGGGATATTGTAATTTGAAATTAATTTATCCTCAAGTCATTACTATAAAGGAATTTAATAATCATATTAATATTTTTAGAAACACCTTGAAAATTTAGTAGCATTATACTACTTATATTGTGATATAGTGTTTATATTTCTGGCCATTGTGTGCCAAGCTTCCACTAAAAGTAGCTGTTAAGATCTGGAGAGTTGATATGAACTACGGTTGAAACAACCCTGCTCATCAATAGCCCATTATGTAACATGGCTCTACTGCAATGATTTGTCCTGGAGTAGCAGCTCAGCAAAATGTACCACCTTAGAAAACCAACACATACATGGTCAACTTAACCAGACTGTGAGTATCTTGAGGATAGAAATCACCACATTCATCACTATTTGGCTTGACAGAGGCTTAGCAAATCTATTAGAGTGTTGTCAACCCAATGCCATTGTCATCCTCATCGATAGTATTCTCTGCTTGGGGGGGGGGGGTGCAGCATATTGTGGAGAGATCACATTTCCCAGAATTCCTTTCCCCGTATTGTTCGAAGCTAGTATCTGCTGGGAGAGGAATATGCATATCCCCACAAATGAAAAAGAAGGACCTATTATTCTGGCAGCTGCAGAAGAAGAACCTGCTTGAGGATCTTCTACTTTGGTGTAGACACCATGAATAGTGGCTTCCCTGACTTTTGTGTCCCCAGCCTATCCAACAATTAGAAAAGCCTCTATTTTCCTGCATTAAAACCCTTCCTACTTGGAACATTTGAAGTGGCTTCTGTTTTCCTCACCTAAGCCTGGCTGGAATGAGCACTTTAGTGGAGAAAAGACAAGACAGAAAATGAACAAGAAAAGAGAAAGTAGGGAAAAAGAGAAAGAGGAAGAAAGATATGAAATCACCTCCTTGGTTTTAAAAATACAGTGAAACAGCAAGGGGTACGTCTCATTCTTAATTCTATGTGTACTGTATCTCCTCAGGACAGGAGTGTGAGTTCTCCCATACTTTGGAAATACTAAAATGTCAGGAACTGTGACTCCAAGCAAGTCTTCCTCAGTATCCATGGACACCATTAATGTAAATCAATGAAGATGAGCATTACAAGAAATTGTTACTAATTCCCTAAATTAAAAATCGGAAATGTTGTCATATTAATAATCACAGTTGACAGAATAATTGAGCCAATCAGAAGAAAGACTGGAACAGCAGTGTGAACATCTTCATAAGCCCACAGGGAACTTCTAGGAAATGAGCCACATCAGTCAAAACCAAAAAGAAACTACTCTTTTGAAGATTTCTACTCTGAAAAAGAATAGGTGCTATGAGTAAGCAAACTAAAGCAATGAAGTTTTCTGTGAATCAAATCCCTAACTTTTTTGTTTTACTATTCATAAGCCAA
Source organism: Acinonyx jubatus (assembly GCF_027475565.1). Classification (NCBI taxonomy): domain Eukaryota; kingdom Metazoa; phylum Chordata; class Mammalia; order Carnivora; family Felidae; genus Acinonyx; species Acinonyx jubatus. Next base: position 155,830,226 of record NC_069382.1, read on the forward strand.
ATGCTAGGGGAATAAAAAGCAGCGTATGTTTGAGACATATGTTAAACAAAGGAAGGTGTTAAACATACGGATGTTGACATATTTAAATCTGAACTAAAACAACTACTGCTTGTAATACATCCAGTTTCTGAAACTACTAAGTTCAGTATGACAATTTCTTCATGTATGTGGATGTATTCATTTTCCACAATTTCTTAAAAATTTTTTAGCTAGTCAAATATTTTCACTGATCCACAAAATGTAATCAATCCTTCCCACACTCATTGTTGTCAGTGAAGTGACAACGACAACTGTTAGTAATTTAAGCCATATAGTAACAGTTTTTAAAATCATCTTTAGACAGTGTTTACTAAGAAAGCAATGACTTTTCAGCTGAATCTCTTAGAACGTGGGTCTGGTGGCCTGTGCTAATTTACTCTTCGATGTACATGTTTCTCAACCCAAACTTCTTTCCCAAAACCAACTCCTCTTGACTTCTTACTACCATTCTTTCAGTCACCTGGGCTTGAAAACTTAAGAGTTCTCTGGATTCTTTCCTTTATTTTGCACATTCAATCGGAAGCAAAAAAGCATAGAATTTTCTAGCACCTTTCCCTTCTCTTCTCATTCCTACAATACTGTACAAATTGGCTATACCTTTCAACCCAGAGAATAAATGGAGAAATTATTTATCAAATGTGAAGAAAGTTTCTGATATTTAACAGATATTTAATAATGTTAGTTCTCTTATCCTGCTTTCCTTTCATCTTTCTGGTTTAACCTCTAAACCATATAAAGCATAATTCTAATCAGATTATTACCCTGCTTAAAAATATCCAGGGCACCTCTTTCCCAAAACATGGCCTACTCAGCCAGTATTCAATGTGTCTGGTTCACATTCACCTTTTCAATTTTCTCTCACTGCTGTCTTATAGACAACACTCATGCTTCATAAACTAAACCATTACCCAGTGACACACACAAATATATCTGAGCTCCAGTCTTCACCAGGCCAACCTCCATTGGAAATAATTAAATAACCTATTTGTTAATTACAAAACACTGGAGACTGAACCTAACTATCTTAACATCAAGTGTATAGCCTTGTACCTAACTTAACTCTGACAGAAGAAACATCAACAATGAATATGTTATATCCTTGTACCCCAATAAACCAGGCACTTACTATCTATGCTGTGGATCAGCAAATTATGGCCCACAGACGAAATCTGGCCCATGCTATTTTTGTATAGCATGCACGCTAAGAAAGGGTTTTACATTTTTCGATTGTTGAAAAAATTCAAATGAAGCATAATATGTCATGCTACATGAACACCATATGAACTTCAAACTCCAGTGTCCACAGATAAAGTTTTATTAGAACACAGCCATGGTTATTCATTTACATAGCTGCTTTTATGCTACAACAACAAAGTTGAATAGTTGCAACAGAGACTATATGGCCCATAAAGCCTAAAATATTTACTATCTGGTCCTTTAAAAAAATATTTGTTGGGCCTTGATCTATACTATGAATTAGGAACTTATACTACTTAGTATTAATATTTATGCTTTGTTTGTATTTCCTATTTCCCAACTTCTCTTAAAGCCCCTCATGAATAGAAATCTTTTTTTTTAATATGAAATTTATTGTCAAATTGGTTTCCATACAACACTCAGTGCTCATCCCAACAGGTGCCCTCCTCAATACCTATCACCCACCCACCCCTCCCTCCCACCCCCCCATAAACCCTCAGTTTGTTCTCAGTTTTTAGGAGTCTCTTATGTTTCTTTCTGCTACATTCTAACACTCTGGCCTACCATAGATGTTATGTTTTTGTTTTTGCTTTTGCTTTTGTTTGTTTGTTTACAGAGTTGATAGCCATAGATGCTTGTGAGTGACTCTCATGCTATTTCTACAAATAGATATAGGTAAGCACATAGATTTTCCTGGACCAACTGGGGAAACAAAGAGCAGGCTATATTAACTACAGTTTTAATTGTAGAGGATGTTGTTTGTTCTCCCAGTAACAAAAAATAGTTGCCACATGCTAATACTTATTTGAGTATTTCCCAGAAGTGCTTTCCCATCTCCCTTGTACCTTAGAGTACACTTAGAAGTACTATAAAGCCATTGTGCATCTTGGCTTATAAAGCCATCATTTTCACTGAAATTTTATTTTCGCCCAACTACACCTGACAAAGAACTGTAAATCCTGGACACAGCTCTTTAAATAATGAAATTAGCAAACCCAAATTTTTTTCATGGAAAAGGGCATGATGTCCCTAGATGAGACCAAAATAACTGGCCAGTTAGGTTGTTTCCATTCAACAGCACAGTGATTCTGTGGGACAAAAATAAAAAATAAAACTAATCATTTGGCTAAATTAGCTTAATTCTATCCAAATACTCTACCTAGGAGCACTGTACAGAAAATATATACCCTGATTATTCAAATGCTAATGCCCCTCCATCAAATATAATATATGTGTATGTTTGTGTGTGTGCACACATGCGGGTATGCATGTGTATTATACTTAAGGTGAACAAATAGAGAGTAAAACATAATATAAAATATCACCATGAAATATACGGCACATTTTTGGGCCTTTGTAGATTTTGCCAATTTTCTTCCTTCTGAATCTCTAAGACCTGTCTAAGCTGTCAACAATGCTATGTCAATTGTTTACAAAACAGATCTCATTCACAGGGGAGATAGAAGACTGATTCAGTACTCAGAGACGCTGAGAAAGAAAAAAAAAAACTAGATGAAACACTGACAGTTGCAGATTTTCATTTGAACTAGTAAAATCTGATGAATAAATAGGATGTCAGCAGAATCTAAGACTTCTCTTTTGGCCACAGGTTTATCTTAAGAATTATTGGCACAATATTCTTTAGACATGAGAAACATTTTTAATAACAGGATTCTTGGAATAAGACAAAACTGATACATAATGGATTGTAGAACTTCAGCATCTATAGTAATTTCCCTCTGTTTCTTTCACTAAGTTTTCTTATCCTTTCTGCATATCTCATTGATAGTAATTTTAACGTGTTAAGACCATGTGTTGTCACTCAAGGTATTTCAAAAGTTTCAAATGATCTCTGTTGGTCTTTTCATGTTAGTTGTAAAGAGAGTCATAAATACACATTTCCAATAGTTTTTCCAAGTACATCATATACTGGTAGTATATGTCTGGTAGTTGCATTGTCATCAGTAAATCTAATATACAGTTGAGCTGTGCAGTGTAGTATATTAAAAAAAATTTTTTTTTAAGTTTCCAAATGAGGAGGAAGTTGGTAGAAGCTGTTCTTTACTATATAACTTCATTACTCAGCTAATTTGGTCTTGTAAAATATTAACTCTCTTCCTAAACATATTTTCAGAAGAAAGTACTGCAAGGTCAGAGTGGACAACTATTATTTCTAAATCTCCAGAATCCATTCACCCTACTTTGCTAGTAGCATTCCAATTTTCATACTGGGACTCATCCTTCCTTCATTCATAGACCACACAGTTGCTGTGGAGGTCATTTCACTTCCGTCTGGGGTAACATGATCCCAGCCTGGTCAGTCAGATTATCTCCTTGCCGGGGGGGCAGGGATTGATTTATTTGTGAGCACATGGTTCAAGCTGAGTCAGTCAGGTCCAAGCAGGGCTAGCCTCAGAACGTTAGCCTGAATGACTGACAGCATGCTTGAATTCGTACCTGAATCTGGTGAGGTGTGAGGCTGATGCTGCACCCTAATGGCACAGTCTATCAGTGACTGGAGCCAAGGCCAAAAAGGTTATATGAAGAAATGAAAAGAGAGAATGTTGTCCTGGTGAAAATCATTTGAGCACTGTCTTTCCCAAAGCAACTTTATTTCCATTTTTTATTCTTTCCATAAATAAAAATTTCCATATTAGATACCCTTTAAATCAGTTTGAGTTGGGCATTCTGCCACTTGCTATTAAAAAAGGCTTGATGGGGCACCTGGGTGGCTTAGTCAGTTAAGTGTCCCACTTTGACTCAGGTCATGATCTCATGGTTCTTGGGTTCAAGCCCCATGTCGGGATATGTGCTGACAGCTCAGAGCTTGGAGCCTGCTTCAGATTCTGTCTCCTTCTCTCTCTGCCCCTCCCCTGCTCCTTCTCTGTCTCTCTCTCTCAAATAAATAATAAACATTAAAAAAAATTTTAAGTCCTGATATAACAATTGGTGACTCTTGTTCTCCCCTGTATCCCTAATAGGCATAGAGGGTAAAACTCCAGTGCTTACACCTCCATTCAGAAATCTCAACTCCCCATTTCCATAGTGTAGAAAGCTTTCAAGAGCACAGGTTAAACAGCAATCTCCATTCCTAACATATCTCTGAGTTTCCTACCACCACTTCAGCAGCCTTCAGGAAGATATAAGGAATATTGCTGGTTCCCTCCAAGAACTTATACTCAAATTCTCCAAGATCAGCCATTGTGCAGTAAGAGTAGAAATTTGTATGAAGAGACTAAAATGAAGAGGAATCTCTAGGCATAGTGGTTGGAAATTAATGTTCAGTCATCCCTCACATGTGGAGAGCCAGCTTTTAGTGTCAGTCTGGGAGGAGGTATACCTTTGGTGCTTGATTTTAAAAGAGATGGTGAGGGGCGCCTGGGTGGCTCAGTCGGTTGGGCGTCCGACTTCGGCTCAGGTCACAATCTCGCGGTCTGTGAGTTCGAGCCCCGCGTCGGGCTCTGGGCTGATGGCTCGAAGCCTGGAGCCTGCTTCCGATTCTGTGTCTCCCTCTCTCTCTGCCCCTCCCCCGTTCATGCTCTGTCTCTCTCTGTCTCAAAAATAAACGTTAAAAATAAATAAATAAATAAATAAAAATAAAAAAAATAAAAGAGATGGTGAATTTCCACACAAAAGATAAACAATGGTGGAATTGGTCCACTTCAGTAAACAAACTATTAACAAAGAAATACTGGACATGACTGGGCTTGGTGAGCAGACTTTGAAAAATGTTAAAAATGTAAGAAACTAGTCTTAACTAACTCAGAAGTTGGATTTCCTTCTGATGAAGAAGTCTAAAATGTTTTCATTCCTGCACTAAAATAAAGACTATCTAAGATCAGATTTGGAGATCACCACCCAGAAGCGAGGTCCATGAGTCAACAGTGTCAGATCCCAGCTCCACAGTTCTCTTAATCTCTTTAGGTTTATTCTGTATTCAACTTCCCCACCAGGAACCCTTCCTCCAACTTTGGAAAGACTCAACCCTAGTAAAAGGTCATCTTCCTTCCTGTGTCCCTCTAAACCCTGCTCCTAAATATGAGATTTTAAAGCCTAGAATCTTAATTTCGTGTATTCCCCCACATTTGGGGGGAGGGGGGGAAAAACTTTCTCTAGAAAGCTCACCAGAAAGATTTTTAGAATAAAGGTTTGGAAATGTGTGTGCTGAAAGCAATCTTCCTGAGCTGAGCAGAGAGGGCTGGAGGCTACCTCTCTCCACTCATCAGGCCTCAGTGAAGCTCCCAGAGGAGAGCAGAGTAGCCGGCACTGGAGAAGGCCTTGCAACCAGCTGGACTGGAGAGACTGCCAGCTGCCACTGTACTCGGCATAGGTTCCACTGAAGTTCTGAGACCGATTACATAAGGAGCCGTCCCCATGTCCTTTCAACACACGCATGAAAACCCTTATAAATGATTTCAAGGAAGGAAGTCTACTTCTAATTCACACCTAAGAAGGTTCTCACCCTGCTTTATAGAGAAGCCTGTCTTCAAAATCACACTTAATTTCAGAGAGCTACTACACTGAAAGAGGCTTCAGAAAACTGTGGAATGCCAAGGTGAAAAACACTTCCTGGCCCATGTGGCCAATGTATGGACAAAGCAGATGGGATGTACTTTCTGGTGGTTTAGTACGATTGCAGACAAACACTTCTCTTGCCCACACTCTTAGCTGTGTGCTCCAAACTCCCAGCCTAATACTACAGACAGCTGGTCAAACATGGAAAACACTTTATTTTTTTTAATACCATACTTTTGATTCATTTACTTTTAAACCAGTTTTTCCTCAGCTACATGTACTAATATGTTTATACCATAGGGTTAATTTTTTAGAAAAAGTGTCCTTTACAAATTCAAATTCAAAACAGATTAACTCCCTTGTTCCACACATTTTTTGCCTAAATATATACTATTTTTATTAAGTTATAAAGTATAAATTTATTTCTTAATTTTTTTAACATTTATTTTTGAAAGAGAGAGAGTGTGTGTGAACAGGGGAGGGGCAGAGAGAGAGGGAGACACAGAATCCGAAGCAGGCTCCAGGCTCTGAGCTTTCAGCACAGAGCTTGATGAGGGGCTCAAACCCATGGACTGCGAGATCATGACCTGAGCTGAAGTTGCATGCTTAACTAATTGAGCCACCCAGGTGCCCCATAAAGTATAAATTTATTTCTAAAAAGAGTAAAATACCTTCACCAGTGATAGAAATCTCAAGCATGTAATTAAATGCCAACATAACACACGTTTATTTTTAAGTCTTCAGGCCATCTGAAAGTATTTTTTAATGGAGTAAAATAACCACAATCTACCATATTTTCAGTAAAAATAAGTTAACATATTAGAAGATATTAAAGTTCACTAAACTGGGAGATTGAACTTGGAAAGTATGTAGACATTATACAGCTATATAATAAATTAAATATAGAAGAGAAATATATATACTCTATATGAAATTAACCAGACAAGATTCTTTAAGATGGGGACTTGCATTTTTTATTCACTAGGTAGTCCTCACTTTGTAAAGTTGTGTCAGCACTATTAAATACACAGAACACTCGTAAGCCATAAACAAAAGCCAGCTGGATGTCAACTGTTGAAACTTTCCCATCTTAGTCAGGAAACCAAACATGTTTTTCCTGCTAATTTACACTTTACTTCACAGTTAAAGTTACCTTAAAAGTGTTAAAGGTAACAGTAATTCTGTGATCTGACTAAACTTGAAAAGGCACTGTCTTTCCTCTCCTTAAGCACAGAGAATGTTGAAAAAGGCATTCCAAACTAAGATATTCACAGGAGTTTTTTAATAAGCAAAATATTTTACTTCTAACACTGACTGCACTATTTATATATAGACTGCAAAGAGAGCCAAGCTTAAGTGATAACGATGAAATACAACTGTCTGCAAAGGACCCAACACAGTGCCAGGAATGCTAAGTGCTCATCGCCTGTCAGTCATTAGAGACTCTGCACCATGGCACCTCATGATCCAGTGGCACCTAAGATGACTCCTCAATAAATTCCAGCTCTCAGAAAAATCTTGCTTCATACTGTATTCCCCAGCTGCAGGGAGGCTGTGAGAACCTCTGAGTTGCCTAAGGACCCAGTCTCATGGCCAACTTCCTCCTCGTATTCCCAGTCCTGAAACACCAAGGCTCAAAGTTAACACTACAGAGGGAAAGACTGGGAGAAACATGGACTCAAGGAAAGCTTAAATAACTCACAACTTCTCTTTTGCACATTATTTTATATCTATAGGCAAAATGGAACAGAAACCTTATACACCCTGGCACTGCCCCAGATTACAATTTCTGCAGAGTGTTCCAAGTAGTGTTTCTTCCTACTATTTTTCCTTCTTTGAAACAGTAATGTATTGTCCAGTCCTGGTTTTTCATTATTATAATTCAAATGTAAGTTTTATACAAACATGCGCTGGCCTTACTAACTTCACCCTATGAAAACTCCCCTTCTCTTCTCCCATTGTCTCTACCTCCCCTCCCCTCAAAATACTGTATCGCTGTAATCTCCAAGTTCCCTTGTAGTTTTCAAGTTTTGAGTTATTTTCAGTTGCTCTCTTCACTCTTTTCACACAGCCTCCCACAAATACTGAAATTATGTCATTTTAATCTACCATTTCCTCTCCACTCCCACAGCCACCCAGCCCAGGGTCCTCATCAGCCCACATCTGAGTGGCAGTGATGGTTTCTGAGCGGGTTTCTCCGCCTCCAGTCTCTTTTCATCAGATCCCACCTACTCACAGATGCTCTAATGATTTTCCTCTAACTTCATTTTCTTCAGGTCCTTTGCCTGCTCAGCAGTCTCCAGTGCTTTAGTGTCACTTATTATGCACACCCCAAGCCCTCCCTGGCTTTCAGGGCTTTCCACTAATATTATACCCCCAGGATCCCATCCCACCTTAATTTCTCATTACCTCTCACTGCAGCCTCTCTGCTCTGACCAGCACCAGCTGTCTGCCATCTCACATAAGCCAGATGCTCATTTTCATCTCTGTATCTTTCCTCATGCAACCCCCACCCACCCACTGACCTACAAATTCATTTCCCATCTTTCCATCAATATCTTGCTTCTCTTCAAAATTTGGCCCATCACTCATCTCTTCAGAAATTCCTCCTTACTTAACTGCAACCAAACATGGGATTCCTTCTGTCCTTTATCCCCTCAAAACAGAGCAAACCTCTAGAGTTGTTGAGGATGGGGACTTGGAGACAGAAAGAGATTCAGGGCAATGCATGTTGTTTAGGTGACAAAGGCACAAATAGTTTGATCTAAATTCATAACAAAGAAAATGTCTTGCAAATAAAGTGATCAAAGGTCCAAACAAACAAAGCATTATTTATTTTTAATGTATGTTTGTTTGTTTGCTTGTTTGTTTGTTTAGAGAGAAAGAGCATTAGGGAAGAATGGCGGGGGAGAGAAAATCCCAAGCAGACTCCGCACTGTCAGTGCACAGCCCAATCCAGGACTTGAACTCACAAACCATGAGATCATGGCCTGAGTCAAACTCAAGAGTCAGATGTTTAATTGACTGAGCTACCCAGATGCCTCTGAACAAAGCACTCTTACTCATGAAGGCTTTTATAAGGGAAATATCCATTTATAATAACAATACTTACCATGCATTAAGGGCTTTATTTTACTTCTGCCGAGGACCTTATGTACACACCCAACTCCTTTAATTTTTATTACAAACAAGATAAGCATTGTCACAGTCGTGTTACAGAGAAGAAAACTGATGGTCAGAGAAGCAAAATAACTTGCCTGAGGCCACACTGCTAGTAATAAAGGCAGAATTTGAGCCCAGGTTTGTCCTAACTCCAAAATCTATTGTCTTAACTACATAAACTACTGCCACAAATTCCTAACAGCATTCATATCATTCTGTTCTGACAGTTCTTGGGGGAAAAAAATCACACCTGAGCTGACTGATTTCACTTTTTCAATTACTGCTTTTTTTCACTTTTTCAATACTGCCCACATTTTCCCCTCTCTTCCCATACAATTCCTTCTCTTTCTTCTACACCAACAATCTCCTAGTAAACCTGCCCCTTACAGCAACTAGAAAATTGGAGCCATAACATACATATCCCTCCTATTCCAACAAGTCATCTTAAAAACTGATTGAATTTGAATGATATTTTTCTTTTTTTCTTTTACAGTGTCTTTCCCCATGAAAGTTCAATACATCGGACCAATCCATTGGTGCCTTGGTACCAATATCCTCTCTTCTACCTTTTTTTTTTCATGTTTGTTTATTTATTTTGAGAGAGGAGAGTGAGTGCACAGGAGAGGGGCAGAGAGGGAAAGAGAGAATCCCAAGCAGGCTCCATGCTGTCATGAGGGGCTGACACCAACCATGAGATCATGTTCTGAGCTGAAATCAAGAGTTGGAAACTTAACCCACTGAGCCATCCAGGTGCCCTGACCTTTATCTTTCATTTATCCTCCAACCTTCTGTATCATTAATCTTTTTCTTTCTACCATACCCATTCCCATTATTTCTAAATATGCTATTGCAGCAGCCATAATTTTAAAAGTAAATAATATAGAATAAATATTTTTCAATTCCCATAACCCTATATGTTGGTTTAGATATGGCCTCATTTCCTTGCTCCTCTCCACAAACTCCTCAAATGCATTGTTTTCACAGCATTCCCTACTTCCTTACCTCCTACTTGTCATGAATTCCTCTAAATACTGGTTTCTTTCTCTTTCCACAGGAACTGTTCCAATCAAATCTCCAAACATCTCTGTAGAGGTCAAATCCATGTTGCCAAGTTCAGTGGGAATGTTCCTTCTTTATCTCACTTGACTTCATGGCAGCTTACAAGTTTCACCACTGTTTTCTGAAAATACTCTTTTCTAAACCTCGGTGATATCACTGATTGTCCACCCATCTCTACTGCTCATTCTCAGTTTCTGTGGCCGACCTATGCTTTCTTCTACCTAAATTTTGAAGTCCTTAGGAGCATGCCTTGTGCTATTTTCTTCTCTCTGTGTTCTCCCTAAGTAAGGTCATTAAAATTATTATGTCTATGGTTCTAAAATTTACATCACTTGCCCAGACCTCTCCTTTGCATCTTGTTTATATATGCAAAGGAGAACTTTTTTTCCTTCTAAAACTTGTTTTCACACACACTCACACACACACACCAAACCCATTCTTTCCTATCTCAGTAAAAGGCCTAAACATCTCTCAACTACTCAAACAAAACCTCACCCTTGGATTGGACTCATCAGGGCTCACGTTTGGTTCTACTCTCTCCCTCAACCCTTCATATCCAATTCAAAAGGCTTGTGTACTCTATTGCATACTCTATTGTGGGAGAGGCCCCAATCACCTCTTACCTGGGCCACAATAAATATCCTAAAATAGTTCCATTTCTATTCTTGTCCCTCTCCAATCCATTCTCCACTTATTTATCAGAAGGAGCTTCATAAGACATAAATCAGAATAATCTTATTTTCTTCCTTAAAACTCATTGATAGCTTCTCATCGTCTGTAGCTTGAAATCCAAAATATGTCCACATTCTGTGTTAGAAACAGACAAACTTGGGGCACCTGGGTGGTTCAGTCATTTAAGCATCTGACTTCAGCCCAGGTCATGATCTTGCAGTTCATGAGTTTGAGCCCCATGTCAGGCTCTGTGCTGACAGCTCAGAGCCTGGAGCCTGCTTTGGAATCTGTGACTTCCTCTCTCTCTGTCCCTCCCCCACTCATGCTCTGTCTCTCTCTCTCAAAAAAATAAATAAACGTTAAAAAAAAAAACAGAAACAAACTTTTCTGTAAAGAGCCAATTGCTAAATATTATAGGCTTTTTGGTCTATATGGTCTCATTTAAACTATTCAACTCAGCCACTGTAGCATGAAAGCAACCATAAACAATATGTAAAGGATTGAGCATGATTATGTTTCAATAAAACTTTATTTGTGAGAAACTAGAAGAATTTTGCTAAATTTAGCCAAACTTGGCCCATGGGCAGTAATTTGTCAAACACTGTCTATATGGTCCTGCATGAATCATATCTCTGTGTCCTCCTGTAACCACATTTGTACCATTCTCTCCCTCAGTCATGTTGTCTTGGGCAATACTGGTCTTCAATTCCAAAACTGAATTCCAAAATGCCCATGCATATGCAATCCTTATAGCCTGGAATTCTCTGTTGACCCTTATCTTTCACTTAACTATTAGTTTCATCTCACTTGCCACTTCTGAAAGAGGATTTTCCTGATCACCCTGCATGAAATAAGGACACTACCCTACTATCATTATTTTCTATTCTCAAGGCTTTACTTCTTTCTCTCATAAAAATTATCCAGTAAAAATCATTATACTTACCTCTTTACTTATTTTTGTCTGTTTTTTCCTACCAGAATGCAGATTCTATAAAGACAAGTATTCATGTACATATGATCATCATTTTATTCTCTTTGGTTAGCCCTGTGCCTAACATATTGCAGCTATTGTTCAATAAATATTTCTTGAAAGGAAAAATGAAAAGAATCAAACACAGCTATGTCCACCCAGTCACATAAAATAAGAATTGATTAAAACACTGGCCTGAAATTTTTTTATGACTATATACATTTCAAGGTAAGAAAAGAAAATAGTATACTCCCCCCCCAGTATATGTGCATGCTTCTTTATAAATAATACATACACTGTCATATAAATATATTATGGTATAAAACATCCACCAAAATATCATTAAAGTAACATCAGCTATGAGAAAGAAAGAAAGAAAGAAAGAAAGAAAGAAAGAAAGAAAGAAAGAAAGAAAGAAAGAAAGAAGAAAGAAAATGGAAAGAAAAGTTTGTTTCTTCCTCATATATATCAAAAGATATATTCCTTATCTGTGGCAACTCTATTACAAATGGCTCCACAATCTTTAACACATGGCTTTTGAAGCCACCATGCTTATATCATCCATCAAATCAGCAGAAGGGAAAGAGCATTTATGAGAACAATGTAGGTTTTTATGGGTCAGGCCTAGAAGTCGAATACATCACTCAGGTCACATACTATTAACTGGAAATCAGTCATATAGATGCACCTAACTGCAAGGGAGTTTGTGAAATATAATCTACCTGTGTGCCAGGAAAAAAAAAAAATTAATGATTTTTTGATGACCAGCTAACCTATGTCTGCCATATTCATGTTAATGGAACTTCTACTTTCTTCTTCTATCTCTTCATCTGGTTTAATCACTGGAGGAACCAAACAGCCCACTTTGGAAATCACTAGATTAGAAGATTATATGACCACTGTAACATTAACATTTCTAAATGGTCTTTTAACTGACAGACAATGTTCACTAGTAAGGAAGAACTAAAGTTATACTTAGACAGATGGCAATTCCTTCTGATTGTCTACCAGCCAAAATAAGAAACTGGAGCAACAGTACTACGTTGCCTTACTCTCAGGATATTGTTCTCAGCCTGAAGCCACATCATTCAAGGTCAATGAGTGCTTGAATGAATTCCACACTTTCAACCACAATTGAACTCCCTCCCAGAAATTATTACTAATATGGGTGCCATTTTGCTTAGCAGTCTTGAAAACAGAAATAAATGACAATAATATTTGAATCAAAGAGGTGACCACATTCTTATTGGAAAAGATCTCTTAAAACTTTTTTTTTTTTTTTTACTAAAAAGAGATCATCAGAAACATTGCATTGTCAAATTTAGCTCTTTCACACATCATAATGGTATCAACTTTTTTCCATCTCCTGTCAGCAATGTGTCTGCTATGGAATGTTTTTGTCCCCTCAAAATTCATATGCTGAAGCTTCAAGTCCCAGTGTGATGGTATTTGAAGGTAGAGCCTTTAGGAGTAATTAGGTCATAAGGACTCCACCCTAGTGAATAGGATTAGTATACTTATAAGAAAAGGCATAAGTAAGAGAGTTAATATCTTTCTCCACCATGTGAGGATACAGCTTGAAGTCAGCCCTCTGCAAAGGAGCTCTCAGTAAGAACTGAATCAGCTGGGATCTTGATCTTGGATCTTCCAGCCTCCAGAACTGTGAGAAATAAATGTCTGTCATTTAAGACACCCAGTCTATGGTATTGTCATAGAAGACCAAGCCAACTAAAACATCTTCCCTCCTCAATATCATTCATGATTCCTATAGACTATCACTTGGATATTTTTCATTACTGGGCCAGTATAATTCCTTTAATTTCAGGTATCCCAGATTTCAGCTCTGGGCCTACAACGTGTCTTTGGCTTCTATTTCCGTGCAAGCATACTATTTGTGCTGTACTTTATATTAATATGTATTGCAAAATTTAGTACTTTCTCAAGCTTCTGTAAGAAAGATACCCACAGCAAGTATTTATGGGGAATCCCAAGTATCAGCCACATCATGCAACACACTGCCTTCAGAGAGCTTACATATTTTCATCTTACTATATTACTCTTCTCCCTCACTATCTCTGTTCCGGAAGCAAGGGAAATTATTCTCCTTATCTCTTTCCTCAAAAATTAAGGACAATTTTTTTATTTTATTTATACGTGCCCTTGAGGTGTCACTATAAACTGCAACTGCTTTATCAAAGTACTTCTTTCAGACAGTGCTTGCTCCAAGAGAAATTCTGACAAATAGATGTTCTTCAAATCCTTATATGTTAATGAAAAACATTCAGGTTTTCATTTTATCCTTATGATTTGGATTTCTCTATAACACTGAACAAGAGAAAACTACTTCCAGTTATGCTTATTAATAAAGCAATAGGTTTCAAAAATTCAAAAATTTTGACCACTGTGAGCATGGGCAGGGATTGACAGTTCTCTAACAAAATGTAGTTGTTAGAGATTAAAAATACATTCTTAAGGATGTTTTTAAATGGCTACCTAATGAGAGTCTGAGAAATTGCATTTTTTTAATGTCAGAGGTAAATTTAGTATTTTTGAAATAGTGTGATATTTGTGGCACAGAAAGAGAGATTCAAAGTTTAGGAAGTGATTCTAAACTTCATGGGAATTTGGCTTTCTTAATAAAATGGCTTCAATATTGTTAGAGAAGACTAGTTCAACTATTCCAGAAGAAAGTGCCTTTCAAGTGTCTGGTGGAATATTATAGCCCGCTATTAAGAAAGGTTACACTGCTTATTTACACTCTAGTGATTATATCTTTAAAGATAAAGCACTAATCAATTAGTATTAAAGATTTATGAAGGGACAAGTTAATAATTTTCCACTCAATTCCTTCCTACTAATTAAAGATTTTTCACCATTAATCTTTGTCCTTTAGTATTTAATCTGAAGTAATGTTTGTCCTTTAGCTTTAGAATTAATTTTAAATAACATCTTTAATTTTGATATAGAGAACTATTTCACAATTGCCTTTCAGATTAAATTAAGAAATCTCTAAAACTCTTCTATTTAATTTTACATATAAAATATCATTTGCATTAATCTGCTGATTTTAAATTATACATTTGGCTCACAATATCTAATTAATTTGGCAAGAGAATTATGGAAATAATAAAATTACATCCAAATTTCAAGGAACACTTCATCTTTAAATGCCTAATTAAATGTATCTTTGTAATAAAAGAAATCATTCTGAAGAAATGTAATAGTATTTTAATTCCTGAGTAATAGGTATGCTGAACATTAATTTGCCCTATATTTGGCATCTACAGGAGACAAAAGCTTCTCCTCAATGCCAAAAGCAAGCAGTACATTCACACAATCTGAGACAGAAAATAAAATCAAAGTTGTTTGGCAAAGGGAGAACTTAAAAAACTGAGTGCTTCATTTAAAAAAAAACCTAACTGGCAGATGATTATTTTTAGGGTTTTTTTTTTTGTTTTTTTTTTTTTTTTTTTTTTTTTTTTTTTTGCATTTCAGTCAAGAGACTAGTGAAGAGCAGTGATATTTAAGTTCAGCATTTTAGTTACTTGTTTCTTCATTTATTTATTTTGTGATTCTGCTTCCTCCTGACGAGTGCTGCTTCTGACTCACCTCAAGAATAGCCCAAAACAGAGAGGGAGACAAATCATAAGAGACTCTTAAATACAGAGAACAAACTGAGGGCTGATGTAGGGAGTGAGGGGGTGGGGAAAATGGGTGACAGGCATTGAGGAAGGCACTTGGGGTGAGCACTGGGTGTTGTATGTAAGCGATGAATCATGGCAATCTACTCCTGAAGCCAAGACTACTCTGTATACACTGTATGTTAGCTAACTTGACAATAAATTATTAAAAAAAAAAAATAGCCCAAAACGTTCTAACTCATGCATTAGCAATGAAGTTGGATAAAGAAGAAAAGTCATTCTGTCATTCTGCTTCTTTTCAAGACTGTTTCCAGCTCTCCTGCCTGCTTTTTCCCATTCTTATTTCAAACACTAAGATCAACTTATACCCTAATTTCTCCAGTGAGTGGCCTATAATTATCCATTTTCTTCTTTCTCTAATTATGTTATACTTAACTCCCCAATTTTCTATTAAAGTCAATTCAAAATCATCTCATTTCCCTTCTTTCTATTTTTCAAGCTCAATGGCATTCAAAAACTATGCCAACTATATACCCCATGCCACAAGAATAAGACAAAATTTGACAAGTGTGATTTTTCTAAGCACAAACTAAATCTTTAAGAAATAGAAGTGTAATTCCAATACCAATGGGGTCAAAGTTAGATACTGCTAGATTAAGACTCTATGACATATCTGCATGTTAGTGAACATTATAATAATTCTAAAGGATATGACAATTATTAAAAGAAAAATCAATATATAAGTATATTATATAAATGCTCCCATTAACCTGTTAGATATTTGGAAATAACTTATCTAAAAATCATTATTCTTTGCAGTATTTTGTATTCAAGTATAAACAGCTTGTGACTCATGTTTAAAATTTCATCTTTCTTCAGAACAGTACAGTAACATTCAAAAACCTGAAGCAGAATCAAATCATGTCATTTAGAAAATATCTTCCTCTCTGTGCATTATCAGGGAACTACACTCCTCATACCTTGCCATGCCAGAGAAGGTCTGAGTACCACTGGTTAATATTAGGCTTCAGGCTCCTACAGTTTTCCAAGTAAACGAAAGGTCAATAATACCTGTTACTCGCAGGCTCCAGGCAGACAGTTTTGCCTACCAATTCAGCATTGCCCATGGTATCACTGCTGTAGTTACAGTGACTATCCCAAAGGTACTTACAGCTCATTCCCTATTCATTCTAGCATAATCCTCTCACTTGCTGACCATTAGCAGTGTAATTAATGGGCATTTTCTGATCGATGTACCCTTGCAGGTAAGTGTTCTAATAAAGGGTGATTACAGTGAAGAATAATACAGTTGAAAATCAGTACCTAGTCGTCACCACTCATTGGCAGGGCCATAACAGAATCAGACAGTGAGACCAGACTGCATAGAAATTATATCAAATAAAGTAATTCTTTCAATTTATTGCACTTTTAATTATGCCATCTTTAATTTAAAGAACTACCTTGCCCCATACAATGTAGTCTCCAAGCTAAAGGGAATTAATGTAAGGCTAACTAATTTTCACTCCCCAGCACATTTGAAATCAATTTTACCTTAAGCAAAATGTTTTATGAGTCTTTAGTTTACCTGGGCATTATGCATCTTCATAATTTTCTAATGAGCTTAAGATATCCATAAGCAGAAGCCATGAATCATATTTTTGGTAGCCCTTAAAAACATTTTTTTTTGCAATCTGTTGTAAATTAAAAGAGATGTGAGAAAATGAGAATAAAATATCTTTACCACTGACAACCTCACAGCTCAATACACCTGTTTTAAATCTTATTAAAGGGTCAGTTATTTGTCATTTTTAGTAACCTTCCTCATAGCCAACACCGTGCCATCCAATCTTTCTTTAAAATACCAAGGAACAGAGGTCACACAAAGAGCTGGGGCCATGAAAATCACCCCTGAGAGTGGTGTAAGGAAGTGGAGCTCTTTTCAGAGGTTTCCATTTCATTATTGACACACACTGAGCTTTGGTATTACACAGTAGGGTCGGGTACAAAGGTCCAATGAACAAAACTTGAGAAGACCCTGTGACTCACTGTGATTTCCTGATGACCAGAATCAGAGGGGACATGATGACCATCTCACAGGTAACCCAAAAGGAATACATAGCCAAGATGAGGCTTAATCATTACTTTGTGGATAAAGATAAAATGGAAAAAAATCAGATCTCCAGCAGTCACAAGCTTTATATACAACCAATTTTCTACATACAGATTATACTTACTGTGGATTCTCCTAGGCTGAATTTTAATAACAGACCAACTTCTATTATTGGCCAGTGGCTTCTGAAGCTGATCTCTTTCCCCTGTCCCTGGGTATGTTCATGGGAAGACAGCATTTTAATATAATCTAAACATGCTGGATTAAGGAGATATATGTGCTACCAAAAATAACAGCAAACAACTATTCTAGTAATTCAAGCAAAATATAAGTGATTTTTCAAAATTCTGTGTCTAGCCTGTCCACAAACATTTTCCATTTGGCAAGTAATGGAGGTGATCATAAATAGAGGAGAAACTCATGCTTTAAAGTTATAGCACATTTTTCTTGATTTCAGCTTGTGGTAAGATAGTTTGTGGGCTGCTGGGAAGAATTAAATGGAGAAATTTAAATGAAGAAATGTCTATGCTCTGGAGGATTTCAAAAAGGTGTTCTTTTGTTTGTACCCAGGTAGGCAGAACTCCCCACAAAATAGCTATTCAAGCCCCACTTAGTCCACTTTTCTTCAGTTTTACCCCCTTGTCAGCACATACTATATAACTGATCTTACCCCTTATTAAAATTCATAGGTTCTAAATAAGAGGAAGGAGTTTATAACAAAATCAAAGGCACTGAGCACACAATTTTACTTACAGTCCATTAGATGTAATTATTGCCACTCCCAACAGCTTGCTACTCTGATTTCATTTTGGGAATGTTAAACATAGCTGGGGTTTTATCCTGAATTATTTCAAATAATTGGTAGTAAAACTTCTCATCCTGTAGCTCACCTCCAAAGACATTCTGTCAACAAAGTTCACTACAGATCAGTCTGCACTGATTTTCCTGACACTTTATGTATTAGCCTGCTAAAGCAGCCATAATAAAACACCATAGACTGAGTGGCTTAAAAAAACAGAAATTTATTTTGTTACAGTTATGGAAGCTGATCTAGAGATCAGGTGCCAGCATAATCAGTTTCTGGTGAGGTCTCTCTTCCTGGTTTGCAGAAGGCCACCTTCTTGCTGTGTTCTCACATGGCAGAGAGAGAGAGAAAAAGCTCTAGTGTCTCTTCTCTTATACAAACACCAGCCCTTTCAGATGAGGACCCTTCCCTAAGTTCTCATTTAACTTTTATCACCTGCTTACAGGCCCTATCTCCAAATATTGGGGATTACATGGGTCCAATCAACATATGGATTTTGGAGGGGTACAACCCAGTCTATAGCACTTTATATGACAGAAATGCCAAATCTCTTTTATTATTGCCATTTAAGACTCTTAATAGGACACCAAAACAATAGCTGATGCAAGAAAAAAAAAGAGTTATACTGGATGTTTCGAGAAATATATGCAGTGGACACACTATCCAAGCTGTAACCTTATTTTCTTCTATTAATATTTGATTCCATTTCTGTCTGGTGGCTGAAAGAAAATTATAGTCACTTCTGGGAGTTTTCCCTCCTCTCCATTTCCAGGGAGTAGCCTGAACATTCTACCAAATTTAGGTAGGCTCAAGGCATTGGGGAGTGTGGGAGGGGACATCTGATTTTTGGTCAGTCTTTATCCACAAAAGCTCCTCTTCCTCTTAGGATCTTAGCCCTGATGCAAACTTCTCCTGACACAGGCTTGAAGAGGAAATCTTTGGGGGGTGGGAAACAATATGGAGAAAACATAAT
The DNA here is from genome assembly GCF_027475565.1 of Acinonyx jubatus. Taxonomy (NCBI): domain Eukaryota; kingdom Metazoa; phylum Chordata; class Mammalia; order Carnivora; family Felidae; genus Acinonyx; species Acinonyx jubatus. Next base: position 155,849,369 of record NC_069382.1, read on the forward strand.
TTAGTATCTCAAATATTATCTTACCACATGAAGCAGAAGTTGTAAGTTTGATCCTTTTTATCCATCGAATGTCAGATTTAGAAAGGCTTGTAGTGATTTTGTACTGCATTGTCATAATTTTGCAGATGAAGACACTGGGGTCCACACAGGTGACGTAATTCATGCCAGGTCCCATAACAACTTAATGGTAGGTCACAGACTGGAAGCCAGGTCTTCTCATGACACTGATGCATAATTCATAACATAATTCAATTCAACCAACACCACATGAGTATCAGAAACCATGCTAGGCCCAGCAAGTGCCCTCGGAGGAGTCAAAAAATATAACATCTATAGTTTTTAATAGCACTGGGGTTCAATGGAAGGAAGTCTCCTGATGTTGCGATTGCTTCTTGCTGACCTGTTTTCAGAAATGTCTACTGAGAAGCAAAATAGAGGACTCTGGTAGACTAAGAATACCTTAAGAGATTTTTTGCTTGAAACATCTTAATTAATAAAATTTACATTTTTCTCCTGTTTCAAGTCACCTACAGTAAAAAAGCACTGCTGGACGCTGTGATGAAATCTTGTTACACACTCTGTTCTATCAGCTTTGCTAAGATTAGTCAGGACTAAGAATCAGGGACACTTTGAAGTGAAAGGAGAACAACCTCTTATTTCACTTCTATGAAAAAATTCTTGTCAAACACTCCATCTTGAAGAAGAGGGTTTCCCTTCTTTGATTTTTTAATTAAATAAAATAACTCCAATACATAAAGATAGACTTTACATTAAGTGCTTTATAACAAAAATATTAATCCTCCTAGATAATTCACTTTTACAAAAACAGGGTTCTTATGGCTCTAATAGAGTAGGAAATGCTATTATTTTCTCTCTCAGCCTTACCACTAGACAGCAAGCAACTTGCAAGTTATGTGATCCCATGAAAAAGTCAAATTGCTTTGACGAAAGAAAAACTTTTTCATTATCGTTTTATCATCATTTTTATGTTATTTTCAAATGTACAGATATAAAATGAACATAAAAATGAATCCCATCATCCTGTTTCAACAATTACCAAATAATAACTAATTTGTTTTCCTCTATACCTTCACCTATCACCCCTTTACACACAAATTATTTTGAAGCAAATTACAGATGTTATTTATCACATACATTTCATTATATATCTCTACAGAAACTCTTTTTAAGTATAACTCAAACAAATACCACTGTCCCATTTAAAACATTAATAATTATTCTACAATTGTATCAAATGTTCTCAATTCTTATAGTTTTATTTTTATAGTTTCTGCTTTTACTGCTCTTCAATTAACAATCCATGTAAGGTCCATGTGTTACAGTTGGTTTACATGTCTCTGAAGCTTCTAATTTATAGGTTCTTCCTCCATCTCTTAACTTTTTAAGTTTATTTATTTATTTTGAGAGAGAGAGCAAGCAGGGTAGGGGTAGAGAGAGGGGAAAGAGAGAGAATCCCAAGCAGGATCCACACTGGCAACACAGAGCTGGGCGCGGGGCTCAAACCCACGAACCGTGAGATCATGACCTGAGCCGAAACCAAGAGTTGGTTGCTTGCAGTTATCTTTAACATTTTCCTCAGTCCCTGTATTTTCTATAAATAAGAAGTTATATGTAGGGACTTCATCTACAGTCCCTTACAGATTTTCCACATAATACATCAAAACTGATGTATGCTTCCATCAAGAAGCACAAATGTTTGCGTTTTTTCTTTTTGATATTAACAGATACTCATATATCATGAGGGGTTGTAAACTGATGACATTTTAAATTCTATGCTGTCCCTTTTCATACATTAGCTGGATATAGTTCTATATTCTACAAAAAGAAGCTTCCCTCATCCTTAGGTAAAATAAAAGTATATATTTTAGTTCTTGTTGTCCATTTTTTGTGGTTTATTTCTTGTTAGACATTCCCTCTGTGAGTCTGCTTTAACAATGCACTTCCCTCCCAATACCTGATTTGTTTCTTATTGCCTGAGCCCCCTCTACCCAAGGTTGTTCATAGTTAGCACCTATTAAGGCAGTTAAGTTCATGGATGTACTATTTAAGCAGTGCGATAGAGCAAAGTGGTACAGCTTTGGAACCCGGAATTACGAATAACTTTTCAACCTGGAGACTCCAACTTTCTGAAATATAGTTTTTTCATCTGTGACAAGAGAATAATAACAGTACTTTCCTGTGCCAGTTATCATGTTCTTGCTCCAAATCCACGCTTCTTTGTCATGCTCTGTGACACTGGAATTGGACAACACTTCTCCATTGCCAAGCGGACACAATGTAAGGCTTCTCAGTGGAGGGCGCTAGAGGGACACCGCAAGAGAAAGGAGCTTCCATACCTGATTCCAGTCTGGACTTCTCCCTCCTATGTTATAGCTTCCAGTAGTGTTTGGGAGGCCCCAGTGGTGCTCACTCTCCACAAGTTGTACCTGTACCTCAGGAGCTACCTCCTGCAAATCAGCTCTGACCTGTTGAAATTCCAGCAAACTTCTACAGGCATTTCCTAAGGATAACTTCACCTACCTACATCTTTTAGCAGGTCAGCTATATCTTCTGCTTTTGAAAGTAGTTACTTTATGCAATAGAGGTCCTAGAGTGCCCTGGAGTGCAGTGTCCCCTGTTCCCAGGAACCTGGCACTTCAGGAGAGTATCCTATGTGTGTTGCTTATGCCCTGCTGTTGTGTCTGAATCACTTTCACTTTCCCCGCAGTCATCTGCACTGACTCTTAGCCTGCTGTGGGCTGTGCCTGCCCTCTGTGGTGTTACTGGGACCCACACACAGGCCAGTTCCAACAGCACATGCCCACCAGGGAACTTGGGAGTAGGTAAGCAGTATTAGCCAAATTTGCGCTGAGCCGCTGAGCTGCTAGTCCTTTGCCAGATGCCCAGAAGCACTGCAGAGGCTGGGCGGCTATGTATCAGGGTGCCTGGGGGCACAAGGTTGAATGTGGCGTACAGTGATGGCTGGGTGTGGCCAGGCCTATTGTGCAGGGATGGCTGGGGGCACGAGGCTGGGCATGGCCTAGTAGCTGGGCGCTGTATGCAGTGTGGGGCAGCAACTGTGCACTCAGGGGCTGGACAGGGCATGGGCAGGGCACACACACAGCTTTAACAAAATGTGCCCTGTGCCCAGGGCCTATGCTAGCAGGCTTGGAGTGAGCGAGTCCTCAGGAGAAGTGGGAATAGCACACCACTAGCTGGTGAGGCAGTAAGTGTCTGTGCCACCCCACCTGCCATAGATGGCCCTGTGATTATGCTGGAGGGGGCAGGGGATGGAAAATGGCACCTTCATTTTTCGAGAAGTTCCCCAATACCCTCAGAAATCAGTATGAACAGATATGTCTTCTGTTTGCCCCCAGTGTTGTGTAAACTTTTGTTTTTATATTGCCTTTCCACACAGGCCCCTGCCTCTTTAAAAGCAGCAACCCAGCTCACCTTCCACCCTCTGGGCTAGCCCTGTGCTGAGTCAGCTGACTCCAGGCTGAGTCCCACTGGTTTTAAACTCATGAAATTCAGCCCTTCTGGTTTTTAAAGCCAGAGGTTATGGGGATTAGTCTTCCCTGTGGGAGCTTCTTGGTACAAGGGCCTGTTTCTCTGCTCTCTCCATGCACATAACTCCCTCCCTCCTGTAGGCAGGCTCCCTCCACCTTTCTGCCCCTTTCAGATGCAGCTTCTTCTCTGTATTTAGTTATGGAGTTTGTTCTAATGGTCTCTGAGGTCTCTGATCACTAGCTCTCAGGCTTATTGACTTGGATGTGGATGATACCTAGTTGTAAACGTAGAATGGGGTGAGCTCAGGGCTCCCCTACCCTGCGATCTTGCCAAGCTCCCCTCTGCCCTCTATTTTTAAATGCCTCTTTTACCCCTCTTAGGAGTTTATCACCTTTTACCAGTTTAATATTTTTTATATTAAATTACTGGGGTGATTTCTGTCTCCTGTTTGGAACCATGATTGATACACCACTTCAGTTTCCGGGAAACTAAATTGATGTACTTCATGTAATAATGCAAATAATACTAATGCCTAGCACTTAGTAAGTGTTAATTAATCCAGTTGTTATTCATTATGATGATTTCTCTACAAAACTATGGGTGAAAACCGTTATTTGGTTTATGTATAAAGTTATGTTACAGTAAGAAAAATTAGGAAAAAATATGGAGTGCTCTCAATTCTACCACTCTCCCTAGAAATGAACTCAGAAAAATGTCACCTTTGAACAGGAAGACAGCAAAATGTTATAGTGAAAGCAGAATTGTATTTGGACTCACAAGATCCAGATTTGAAATGAGATAACCATTTCCATGGAACCATTAACAAAACCAATTTGCCTATCACATCCCTGGTTTTTCCCTCTGCAAAGCGGTAATAAACTTACCTGTCTCGGGGTTTTCTATGGCTTAAATGACAAAATATATGAAAAGGAATTATATTTTGCTAGTGCTATTTATTATCAAAGATATTTGTTGCTATCTACAGTATTGCCAAAGTCTTTGATAATGCTAGTAAATATTTATTATTATTCTATAACTACCACTCAACAGCCTATTTTGTGCCAGGTCTTTATGAATTATCCATTAACCATTAACTGTACAAAAGGTATCTTTAGTGTCACCTGTGACATCTTTGTCAGTTCCTCCACATCATTCCTCCACATGCTACTAGCATGCACCCCACCCAATCTATACTCAGTTGAGCGCCCGACTTCGGCTCAGGTCACGATCTCACAGTCTGTGAGTTTGAGCCCCACGTCGGGCTCTGTGCTGACAGCTCAGAGCCTGGAGCCTGTTTCAGATTCTGTGTCTCCATCTCTCTCTGAACCTCCCCCGTTCATGCTCTCTCTCTCTCTGTCTCAAAAATCAATAAAGGTTAAAAAAATTAAAAAAAAAATCTATACTCAAAACAGTACCCATGTGATCCTTTAAAAATGTAAGTCAGGCCATGTCACTTCTCTACTCATAACATTTCAATGGCCTCCCTTCTAACTTAGAATAAAGCCAAAAATCCCTACGATGAGTGGCTTACTGGCCCTTTCACAATATACCTACTTCACATTACTTTTCTGACTTTTCACCTACTCTCCCTCTGTTTCCCATAGTCGACTCATGCTGACCTCCTTCCTGTTCATAGAACATGCCAGGCAGAGCCCTGCCTCAGGGCCTTTGCATCTGCTCTTACATCTACCAAGAACATTCTTCCCCCAGATGACCTTATATCTTGCTTACTTGCCTCCTTCAGGTCTCTGTTTAAAAGCTGCTTTCTCAATCAGCCCATCCTAACTTCAGTTGTAGTTATTCAGCACCCTCATTGCAATACTTTTTCTCCCTCTTTCTCTATTTTCCTCCACATCAATTGTCATGATATGACAGATATGTCAGATACAATATATTTATAATACACTTATGAATTAGGATTCCTTATTTTGCAAGTAATAAAAGTACAACTCAAATTGGATTAAACAAAAGGGAATCTATTTACCCAGGTAACTAGAAATTCCAGAGGTAGGACAAGCTTTAGAAATATATGATCAAGCTCAGTCTCTCTTTTCCGCCATTCACTTTCTACTACTGTATACTAGCTTTATCTTCCACAGCAGTAAAAAAGTTGCTGCAGAATCTGAGACTCTTCACCTATATACCTCCCTAAACAAAGCGAGGACAGTATGTATCTTATGCAAATGAGTTGCACGTCACTCTGATAAGACCAACCTTAACCAATCACAGAGGCCAGTGCAATGTCATGCACTGATCGACGTAGACTCACATCATTGTTCATCCCTGAACCAATCTTCGTGGCGAGGGACACTACTGCCTTATGTCAAATAGAGTCCATGCACAGAGCTGGGGATGATGTCAAGCCTACTCCCAGGGAGCAGAATGCTGGAAAAGCAAGTATAATGACCATTATAGTGCTTTACTCTATCTGTACATAGTTAGAGAAAACTACATCTCAAAGATCAAGGTGACATAGCCAGTAAGTGGTAGAGCCTATACTTGAAGCAAGATCTACCTGAATCCAAAGCCAACACTGTCAGTTAAATTATATCTCAGCTACCACACATCACCATAAACTCCTCATAATCCCTGATATTTTCTCTCAATTAAAGAGGACTTGTGCCTAAATGAGTTGATCAATGCTCAGGCAATAAGGATAAACATTAAGGGGATTCATAGGGATACAAGAATGAAAAGATAAGATTTCTTCCCTTCTCAAACTTTTCACCACTTTCTTTACTCCTCAGTGAGAGATAATGGGTATTTTGGCACAGTAACACTCTAAGGTTGTGCTATGAAAAAGAGTGCAATTTCATAAGAGCAAAGTTGATCTGTCTCATACATACTCCATTCTGATTAACACTGAAAAACTTAAATCTGCTAGATGAGATTTACCCCTGCCTTCCCAGGATTATCTTAAACTGAGATCTTCTTCCAAGAAGGAGTCAAGATCTAGAGATAAAAAGAGAGAGGTAGAAAACAGTGGAGGCAACCAATGTGAGGTGAGTCTGTTTGGTGCATCTGAGTCTGTTTCCGTATGAACTGATGGGCACCTCAATGCATTATCCTCAGAATTCTAGTTGTGTCCTGACCCATTGACATTAAGTGTCTTCCTTCCAGTATCTGTTTTCCCTTTCAGCATCACAGAGGTATAATGAGCCAATGCTTGCTCCTCAGGCCACCTAGAATTCTTTCTTAAACAGCATCATATACAAGGTATATTTGTTTATTTGGAATTTTTTTCCCTTGGAGGCAAACAGCCAGAACTACAAGCAGTTTTGCAAATGAAAGTATAGTCCTTCCAGTTTCATGTATATAGCCTGACTGTTTTTAGGGCCAACAAATTCAGCAGGTTAAGATATTCAGGGTAAATGGCAATCACAGTCGTTGTCCAAAGGCCAAACTGGTACCTCAGAGCCTATCAGGCTATAGCTAGAGTTTTTAAATTTTTTTAATGATAGTACCCTATTCAGACAAAAGTACCAGGATTATCTGCTACTTCCATGCTGACTCACCAGCTTTAAAAGAACTTTCTTTTAAAGTTCTCTCTGATAATTCTAGCATTTGGCCAGTTGAGGGACCTAATGTCAGGTGCAATACCCAGAGATTATACACCACACTCCCTTCCCTGGAACCATATTATTTTCACATTTGCAATAAAAGGTGACCATACAGGGCACCTGGGTTGCTCAGTAGGTTGAACAGTTGAGCATCAGACTCTTGATTTCAGCTCAGGTCATGACCTCCAGGGTTCCTGAATGTGAGCCCTTGTCAGGCTAACAGTGAGGGGCCTGCCTGGAATTCTCTCTCTCTGCCCCTATCCCACACATGTGCTCTGGTGCCCATGTTTTTGCTCACTCTCAAAATAAATAAATAAACTTTAAAAAGGGGGGCAGGAGGCTATTTATTATCTTTGTTTTTAATCAGAGTAATCATTGAAAGGGGAATGCATTTTGTGTTTGATATTTGAAAATATAGTCAAGAGAAATGCACATTTACTTCAGATGAGTTTAGGTCTAGAGAATCGTTCTAGATTCAGAATTCATAAAGGAAGTGAAATTTTAAGAGCTACTTGAAGAAAATGAAGGCAAACGAACATTAAGAAGTAAGTGAACTAAAATTTATGTCAGGTATCATATTATTTACATGTGTTAACTTATTTAATTTAACAACAACAATACTGTGAAGTAAATATATTCCCCCATAAAAGGAATCTTTGGTTTATGAAGGACAAATGTGCTACCTAAATAATAGAGCTAAATTCTAACCTAGCTTTAATTGGACTTAAAAGCCAGTGGGTATTGGTATTTCCCAAAGTATGTTTCAAGAGACAATAGTGCCACAGAAAGTTGAGAACCAATACTTCCAACCTGAACAAATAAGTTCAGAAGACCCTGGGTTAAACAAAGTTAGTTACCTTTTTAATTACAAGATGATTCAGAGACATTCATATACTAATTATGATGTGAATCTTTAAGACAAGATATATTTATAGAGCATTTCCACAACTCATTTGACCACTGAAGCCCTTTGCACAAGCATCTTGGGATACTAATATGTATTCTATGGAACACTCTTTGAGAAATAGTCTGACTCTCTGCACGAGCACTCACAAATAGAATCAATATTAACATTAGAAGCTCAAATGAGCATTTATGTTTAGAAGTTTTCATTCAGCTTTGCATATGTAGATCAATGAAGATCAAATGCATCAAGAGAAAATATGTTGGCCCATCTTCTTGCTGTCTATCACACAGTATAGTGGATCATTTTAAGCCAAATAGAGAAAATGGTTCACTAGCTAAAATAAATGAAAACATGCACCAGACGGTCCATAAGATAGCAAAGTGAAATAAAGTCCTTGCCAAGTCAACCTTTGCAAACCTGTGTTCTGTGTTTTGCAAAGGAGAAAAAGCAAAGGAAAACATGATGATGGTAAATAGCTCTATCAAAGAGATTTTAGGAAAGAAATTTAATAAATTTTCTATTGTAAATAATGTACAATAAAGCAGGCTATTTGACCTTCTCCAATGATTTTAGTTGAAGAACTGTAATCCTAGGAGACAATGTTCAGGAAAAATTGTCCATCAAAATGTTGGTATTCATTATATTCACCAATGCATGCTTGAGGCTTGAATAGAACATGACTTACACAAAGCAAATCCCATGGCATCCTTTCCTGGAACAAAAGCTAGCTAGTTTTAAAACTCAATTGGCAGAAGGTACAATGATAACCACTTCAATTTTGAGATATGGGGATAGTTTACAATTCAAGTAATTCAAGTTTATAATTCTTATATACATACATATATGTGTGTGTTTGTGTTTATATATAGGTTTGTATACATATACATATACAAACATACATAAACATACATACACACATACTGCTCTCTTTCTCTCCCTGCTCCCTTTAACCCTGAAGTTCCTATAACACCTCAAGCTGACCCTTCCTGACTTTTCAATTGTCCATAAGTTTTGTATCTTGAATGAGGTTATTCTAAATTATTCCTCATAGGCTGTGCATTATAGTTGAGCTTTATGGACTTGCATCTGACTCCAAGTCACAACACAAAATAGTTATGAGACCTTATTCAAGTTATTTTAAGATTCAGTTTTAAGATTCAGTTTCCTCTACTGTAAAATAGACTTGCTATGAATATGAAATTATATGTTATCGCGAAGTGTACAGCAGAGTTTTGGGCATATAAGATATGGTAGCTATTACTAAGTTCTGACTGTTGTGAACATGAACCCATCTGACACTGACAAAGGAAGTATACAGTACTGTACTGTTTTTCTCAAGTGTTTCCACAGAGGTATCTTTAACAACAAAGAACAGCAACTTATGTCTCACCACTTAGGCCCAACGCCCAGAAAAATGAAGACACTTCTTTAGAGTGTGCTTTCTTCTTAAAACCACGTAAATTTTGTTTGATATTCAATTGTATATCCTTGTTTATTTTAATATAAAAATGTTTTCAAATTACTTACCCCTAAGGAAAATTAATGGTTGTAGAAGACAGTAGGCAGCAAATAACAAAGTTTGAGAAACACCAAGTTTGAAGAGCCTGTATTAGGTCATACAATCAGTTTGTAGTTAACTCCCCTTCACCGTAAGCCTAGAATATTACTGCTTGGGCTGTGTTTTGCAATTTATTAACCATAAATATTTACTGAATGCTGCCCTGACTGTGCTCACAGGGGTTGGGTAAACCTAGCAAGAGCTCTTCTCATTAAGGGTTTTATGAGAAGGGTGGTAGGTTAAAATAGCATCACAAGAAGTAGAATAGAAGTCATAGTCAAGAAGAGGAAAAGAACAGTTAAGCAAGAGCCTTGAGTCAAGTAGAAAATAATGATGTCAAAAGAGAAGTTAAGGACACCTCAAGAAATGGATCAAGGCAAGCAAATCAGGAAGGAGGCTATGAATGACATGTTCTTATACTGACTGTGTAGTGTGGGAACAAGTAAACTAGGGCGATGTTTATCACGAACATAGATTATGCCAGGTGCCTTTATCTATGAAAGCCAAAAAGTCAAGGTCTTTATCTCCTAAAATCTAACAATTTTAAAGGTGACAATAAGGGCAAATATAAATATTTTTATCTTTACTCTGCTTTTAGAATGTAATATTGAAATAGCTAAAACCTACTGAACTGAACCAGTACCAGGAATCAGGCTCTTTTCTAAACACTTCACAAGCATTAACTCATTTAATCCCTAAAAAGGTAGATATAATCAACTATCTCATTTTGCTGATACAGAAATAAGATTAAAGAGGTTGAATAACTTGCCCAAGATTATATATCTAGTAAGTAGAAGAGCCAAGATTCAAGCTCAGGTAATCTAGTTCAGTGTCCTTATACCATCATTTTGGTCCACCAAACCATCATGCAATTAGAAAGTAGAATAAGGACCAGGGGGAAAAAATGAGGTCACAGGGATTGGTAGCTGAAATATCCTAGACAAGAGTGGTATAATTGTCACAGACTTTCAGTGCAAGGGAAGTAAAACCAACTAAAAATATTATAAACGCAAAAAGGATAAATTAATCCATGAAACGAATAAATTAAAAGATTGCTAGATTCAGAAAGAATTGGATCAAGTAATGTAAATTATGTTATTAGCACTCTCTCCCTCACCCGCTCCATCTCTCAACTTTAATTTTTCTGTGTATTATTCTAATTCTATCATTACAAAATTACCCATGGATTTCCTCAATGCATCCAAGAAGTTTACTCATCGAAAAGTCCATCAAAGTCTATAATGCCCCATCTCAAAAATCCATAGAAAAGAGACTGTCTCTCTCCAATATCCATATGAACATCCCAAGGAAGGATTATGATTAATTCTACTTGGATACCCCAAATAAATTATTCTGACCAGAAAAATGGAGAATTAAGCTAGGCAGGCCTAAGTGATGCTTATGTCCAGAGGTGGAGTTTGTTTATAAAAGGGGAGGAGAGCAGAGGGATAAGAGAAAAAATCTGTTAGCTAGAAACAACAGCTAGTAATAGAGTCCATTACAAATGGCATATGGAATTTGCTTGTCTTGAGTCACGGGACAATATGGCAGACCTCGCAGTTTGGCTGAGCTGAGACAGGCAATTGACTTTCAAACTGGCCTAATAACAATCACAGTGATTTCAAGAGTTAGCAATTGTGCACCACTTTACAGTTGAAAAGCATTTTCCACACATTACTTCCTTTGAAAAAAAAATGATTCACTTTCCTTTCACTTTTGCCAGAAGATGGGTTCTCACTTGCTGTCACCTCTTCAGAGATTTACTCTAAGAAATATTGATTAAAATGTCTAATGTTTCACTTCTCCAAAACCAGCTTTATAGGATATGGATGATATAAACATTCCAGAAGCTACACTGTTTAGCTTTGATCTCAGCAACTGCCCTTTAACATGATATTCTGAACATCTCACATCTGAAGCTACTCTCGCTGTGCTATTGGTCAACCTTTAAGAATCTATGGGCAATGCCCTACTGATAAAGCTAACGTAAAATGTTTTAATGTTTGAAATAGGACCTATTAGTCTCGGCATATAAACTCATGCATGCTACAAATGTAAGGTTGAGACTATAAAAAGAGTGCTGATGTCAAAACTATTTCAAATTTATAATGTTTACACAAAGTATCTCAACATAGAAAATTAAAATAAACTACAGGCATAGATACCAGCAAAACGTTCGTGATGATTTGGGTAGTTAACACAGATTAACAACATGAGTAAAATTACATATTTAGCCTGGTGCAGACATTGGGGACAGTGATGGGTGCTGCTTCCCTTGTGTCCACCTTGGCCACCTAGCTGCTCCAGCCCATGCGGAGCTACCACCTCTGCCATCACCCCTTCAACCTCTCTGTAGTTTGAAATGAAGCGGTTGTCCTTTCTGGAAGGAAACTTGTCCAGATCAAGCAGGAAGTGTGGCAGAAGTTGGAAGAACGGACGGCACAGGGCAACAAGCAGACACACCTGAGTGTGGTTCTGGTTGGTGAGAATCCTGCAAGCCCCTCCTACATCCGTAACAAAACAAGGGCAGCTGCAAGAGTAGGAATCAACAGTGAGACAATTGTGAAACCAGCTTCAATTTCAGAGGAAGAACTGCTGAATTTAATCAACAAACTAAATAATGATGGTAGTGTAGATGGCCTCCTTGTTCAGCTGCTTCTTCCAGAGCACAATTGCAGAAGAAAGATCTGCAATGCTGTCTCTCCAGATAAGGATGTTGGTGGCTTTCCTGTAATTAATGTAGGGCAAATGTGTTTGGACCAGTATTCCATATTACCAGCTACCCCACGGGGTGTCTGGGAAATAATTAAGCAAACTGGCATTCCAACCCTAGGAAAGAATGTGGTTTTGGCTGGGACGTCAGGAGGTCAAAAAATGTTGGAATGCCCATGTCAATGCTACTACACACAGATGAGGGCATGAACACCCTGGAGGTGATGCCACTGTTACAATATCTCCTGGATACTCTACCAAAGAGCAACTGAAGAAACATACATTTCTTGCAGACATAGTGGTCTCTGCTGCAGCATTTCAAACCTGAGCACAGCAGACATGATCAAGGAGGGAGCAGCAGTCATCACTGTGAGAATAGAGTTCAAGATCCCTAACTGCTAAATTCAAGTTGGTTGGAGATGTGGATTTTGAAGGAGTCAGAAAGAAAGCCAGTCTCTGCAGGTGTTGGTTCCATGACAATGGTGATGCTAATGAAGAATACCATTACTGCCACAAAAAAAAGGTTGTGAGGTTTGAAGAGCAGGAAGTGTTGAAGGCTAAGGGGTGTAGAGTAGCAACTTAATTAACTATTGTGTCTTCTGTCATGAACAATACTCCAAGCCAGTTCAAGAGGCAAAGCAGGCCAGTAGAAATCTGCAATATTTTTTATTTATTTTATTGAAATGGCTTAAAATGATGCTTTGAATTCATTAAAAGCTTAAATGGGCGGTGTCTGTGCACATAGCTCTGCAGCACCTCACCATGGACTATGCCAGTATCATGCTGGGTCATGGGATCCAGCCAAGAAAAGCCATTAACCTAGTGATTAACATGGAGGGCATTGTCACATTGAGAATGGATGCTTAACTTTGTCAAGCCACTTCAGTTAAAATTTGCCTTTTCTAGGATTACATTTCCTAAGTACTATTCCAGTAAGAGTTGATACTCGCTTCAGGTTCCAAACCTTTTGAGTTTAATTGGTCAAACCAAAGGAAAAGTGTTGCTAGAGAAAATGAGGGAAAAGGTAAAAAGGAATAAATGGTAATTGAGTAGAAAAAAATTACTCTAATTTAAATACATATTATATGTAAAAACGACATGTTAATGGTGCCCTGACCTGTCATTTCATGGCTTAGTCATTGGGAAAATGTTTCAGATTGTTCCATGTGCTGTTAGTCCTCATTTTATGTGTGTTACATTCATGAGATTTTCCCATTATTTTCTAGGATTGAAAGGCTTATTTTATTTTATAGATTATTTGTTTGTACTATCATATTTGGCTTTTCTTATATCCTTGAACTTCATCGTTATATTTTTGTACTGTTAGGGGTGTCTGTATGGTTTCCCTGGTATATCTTGAAACCTGTTTTTTAAAAAACAACACTCAGATCTGATAATCATTAGGGCAGCTTGTATAAGTTCACAACTTGCTTTTCCACCAAAGACCTTGTCAGTAGCTGCCTGATTTTCTCTGATGTACCTTTTGGCTTTCCCACACAGGTTTTTGAGAACTTGAGTTAATTTTGAATTTTATCAGACTTTCTAATTAAAAGGCTTTTTGGGGGGTTTATTTCACTCTGTTTTTTTTTAATAAAACACTTCTTATTGGTATGGGAAAAAAAAGATACAGTTGGTTAGTTTAGAAACAAACATTTTCTGAGTGTCTGCCATGGACCAGGCACTATGCCGGACACTGAGCCTAAAAATATAAGTAATATCTCTGTACTTGAGGCACTTGATATTTAGAGGTGAAGACAACACATACACATGGTAGCAATTTGCTGAGGGAGGGAAATACTCAGGGCACTAAGGGAGACTCAGCGTACTAAGAGTACAAAGAAAGCAGAAACTGATCCAGTTTGGAAAGTAAGTATAGGCTTCCTAGAAATTAAAATGCCTGAGTTGAGTTCTGAAAGAAGGGTAAGAATATCCATGTGAAGGAAAGTAGGAGGAACATTCAAGGCAAAAGGAAAAAAGTGAACAAATGTGTAGAAATGTGGAATAGCATGAGGTATGCTAAGATAAACACACATTTCCAATTTAAGTGTAAATTATAAGGCATGAAGGTTGGGGAGATGAAGCTGAAGAAGTAGTGTTATGGACTGAATGTTTGTGTGTCCCCAAATTCATATGTTGAAGTTCTAACCTCAGATGCGATAATATTAGGAGGTGAGGACTTTCAGTGGTTTATTAGGTTCAGATGAGGTCATGAGAGTGCACCCCTGCTGATGGGATTAGTGCCTCCATAAGAAGGGGAAAAGACACCAGAAGTTCCTCTGTTCACCATGTGAGGACATGGCAAGAAGGTGGCCATCTGCAAGATGGTAAGAGGGCCTTCACCAGAAACCAATCCGCTAGCACACTGATCTTGGAACTCCCAGACTCCAGAACTGTGAGAAATAAATGTCTGTTAAGTTACCCAGTCCACGGTACTTTGCTATGGTAGCCCAAGCCAACTAAGACAGGTAGGTAGCAATAGGTTCATGAAAGGCTCTAAATACCTTAAAGAAGTTTCCACTTTACTTTGTAAGCAATGGGAAGTCACTGAAGGGTTGTAAGAAGAAGCCACAGAGTTTTATTTTGATAAATAACTGGCAACTATGCTGAGCATGAGCACAAATCATAGAGCAGAGTTACCCATGAAGAGGACATTGCAGTCAGTCAAGGAGAGAGGAGTTTACAGCTTGTAGTGGCATAAACAAAAAAAGATGAAAATTCAACAAATTTGTAGGAAGAGATCAAAATAATCAGATTGCGGTAATTATTGTGTGTGCAGTGAATGGGCTAGTGAAGAGCTAAGAGTAAAACCTGAGTATTATACCTAGAGAATTGGGTAGGTGGCTGTAAAAATAAAGAGTATCCAGAATACAGAAAGAGGCGAGGAAGAAGACACATCTTTGACAAGTAATGTTTAACCTGCTGCAAAACATCCATGTGTGTCCAGCAGAAAGTTGATTTTGAGCCTCATTCTCAGTGGAGAGTCAGAAATGCAAATTTGTATAACATAAGAGACAGATTTCATAAGCTTCTAGAGAATAAAGAAGAATCTCAGGTGAATAATCAGAAATCATAATGGCTTTAGACCTCTTAAAAACAACATTGAAATTCCAAAGACAATGAACCTTAAGGCTGTGATCCCACACAAGTCTCACATGCCAGTACCTATATTTAAGTCTAGAGGGAGAGGCAGGTCTTGAAAATAATTGTGGGTGTAGTTTTCATCCTATGGACTAAAATGGAATCTAATACATAAAAATCCAACCAAATGTGAGAGGTGAATTGGCAAGAAAGCCACACCCTAGACTAAAAAGAAGTGAGAATGTTGAAGATGTAAAACATGGCAGGGCTGTTAACTTGCTAGAGGAGGGATGCAAGCTAACAAGGCTGCTCAGGCACCAAAATGGTATATTTTAATACTCTCTCTTTAGAAACAGCCAAGGACAGAAATGGAAAAGGAAGAATGACTCAGAAGGCAGAGGAAATCTAATAGAAAAAGAGTAAAAAAAGGGGGCAGGGGGAAATATTAGGAAATTAGAGAACAAGTATACTATAATAGGAGTTTCAAGAAAGAAAATTGGGGAAAAAAATGGTTAGGAGGAAATCACTCAAGAACACTTCTCAGAACTCAAGGAATAGTCTGCAGACTAAAAAGGCCCACCATATACTCAAATAGACTCATACTGAGGCATATCATCATATAGTTTCAGATTATAGGAGGAAAAAGAAGATTCTACAAGCTTTCTGAGAAGAATAAAACAGTTTATAGGATAGAAATCAGAATGCCTTCAGACCTCTCACAGCAATATTGTAAACTAAAAGAGAGTGGGGAAATGGCTGCAATATTAAGAAAAAAATTATTTCCAATCGATAGTACCACATAGATATGGTTTGCCAGACAAACTAGCAATCAAATATGAGAACAAAGTAAGATTATTTTTAAATATTCAATGTCTGAAAAGTATTTACTTCTCATGCACCATTTCTCAGGAATCTACTAGAGGATGCCCTACTAAACAGACAGAGTGATCCAAGGAAAAGGAAGTCATGAAATACAGGAAATAGAACACTCAGCACATGAGAAAGGTGAAGGGAATCCCAGGCTAATGGTGACTGAAGATGCCAGGAAGACAGTAGTATACCAGCTATATAGAGGGAAGTGAGTCCAGCTATATAGAGGGAAGAGGTCTGAGTAGCGCACTCCAAAGTTAAACTTGCTGAGTGTTACGATATCATTACCAGATGCTTGAATGGACCACATGCTGAGGACACTCACTACACCCTCAAAGAAGTTCTACTTTTGCATATTTCTGAGAACTGGAGGCTGGCTAATGTGAATTTGAAATCCGAAGTATAGAACAGGACTATATTCCTACTAAAACCAGCACCTGGCTCAATGCAACCCTGCTGATAACCCATTGTGGTGAGAACTATACCTTACAAGACTAATTCATAATCTTGCCCACTTACCTTTCCAGGAATGCCTAAATTCTCAGAGACGCAAAGCCAGATTATAAGCAGGCAACTCTGTTCAGCTTTTCTTCTGAAACCCCTCATCTATCAGTGGTGGTACCGTCTTCTCTGTCATAGTTAGGTTTGCACTCACTCTCTTTATATTTTCACCCTTCACATTCTTCTTACATGAAAATAACCACTGATAATAAAATATTAAACTGATAATAAAAGAGAAAAGAAAAACATCTGTAGGATATAGACCAATATGATCATAGTGGTATATTTTTCAGAGTCCAGTCAGCAAAACAGAGAACTCATTTATTACACTGCAAACACAGGAATTATTTAACATAAGAGTTAGGAGGCTTAGAGAATGCAGAGGAAACACTAAGGGAAACTAGAAGTAATAAGTGCAGGAAACAGCTGTCATATCCTTGGTCTGGTAAAACTAAAGGAGATGGGGTTACAAGAATCCAGACACATCAAAGAGGGGCTGGAGGGGTGAGTTCAGACATTTGAGGGATCCCCTCTGTATCATCTGTACTTTTGAGGGGTCCCTGAAGTTGGTTCTGGAAGTGCCAAAAGAACGTGGAGGCCGGGGCAAATTACCACTGGTGAATATTGAATGGAATGAGAAGAAACTGAGAAGTGCCTTCTCCCTCTTCTCACTCCCTATTGATAAAAACCTTCCAGGAAGCCATCTGGTAAAGCAGTCTGGGGAATGTCATTGGCAAAGGCACAGCCCCAGCTGCCCCAGCTACAGCATCACAAACAGAGTAAGGGAAGACAAACTTGCTGCTGAGGATTCTAGATAATAACAAGCTCAGCTGGCTACATCTGGAGATGAAACTAAAGACAGGGAAGGGTTTTGCTTTTTCTCTGCCATTCGAATCTTTTACAAGAACATATCTACATTTTACTTGAAATTTTAAAATGAAAAATCGTTAAGAGAAGCTTTAAGTTGATTATCAAATGAACTATACTTACATTTGTCTAATACATTCATGAAAGGAATAAAACTTTCATAAGAAAGATACTATTTTCTTTCACTTTATGTTGTGTGGTATGAAGCAATTTTTAAATAACTAATTTAAAACAGATTTTTTAGTATTTTATGATGAATATATTTTATGAAGAAAAACTAAAACTTGAAAATGCAAAGCTCCTTTATGGAGAACTCTGTCAAAAAACTGAAAATTTGTTATATACTGGTCATGAAGTGGTAAGGTCACAACACTGAGCCAAAAAGACCTGGCCTTGAATCCCTGCTCCACCACTCACTAATTGGGCAAATTGCTTCACCTTTCAAAGACTCAGTTTCCTCAATCTATAAAATGAGGAAAAGATTTCCAGATGAAAATATGGCAGCATCTTAAGTGAGAATAGATTAAATGGTTGTCATTAAAGAGAGCACAGAACAGGAAGATTTTAGAAATCATTGGCTGAAAAAGACTGAAAATATTCCAACAGATAAATGTTTCACCTAAGCTGTATATTTCTCTAGATCTTTCTTAGTAGATGTTACAGTTTTTCTTAAATTGAGAACACAAGTAGAGGCAATAAAGGAGTTGTTCGTTAGAGATTTGATGCTGTTATTTGAATATGTCTAACTTATGGAAAGTATAATATGCTGGATGTTGTGCTAATCTCTGCTAAAAAAAAAAGCCTAACTGGTTGGCTCACATGGTCATAAACTCAAGACACCAACAGCACATACGCCAGCAAAGTATGTTCTTGGCTTTGGGACTGCCATTGCTATTTGCAGAGACTAGTGATGTTTGCCTGATTCCAAGACAACAGGAATTACTTCAGTCTTTGTTTAAATTTCATCTTGAATTACTGTATATCAAGTTTTTTGGTTTGCTGACATTGCTTTCCAGCCCTACACAGTTGTCATTTCGTGTGAGGCTGGGTTTCCATTTGTCCTTACATTTTACTCTTCTACTTCGTAGCTACTCACTGAATTCTCCAATGCTCACCTAGTCTGGGTTTATATACTTATATATCACTAGATACAATGGTAAACCTGGGCATCGGCTTTAGTCATTCACCCATTCATTCTTAAATTCATACATTTATTGTCTTCTAAATATTGAATTCCATGCTTGATGCTGTATATACAAAAATAAACAAGGCAATATATTTGCCCTCAAAGATGTCTAGAAAAGAAAAAGGACACAGAAACAGAAAATTAAAATACACTGGAATGATTTTAAAACAAAGAATCTTCAAAGAGGTAAGAAGAAGAAATAGATCCCAGAGGCGTTCAATTTTATAACAACCCTAGAAATTTTAGCAATATGAACTTTAGATGCGATCTACTCTAAGATCCAAATACATCCTTAGCTAATTTCACATTCTTCCTAAAAGCTTCACCCAAACCCCACAGCCTTTGTGTATGTGGCTAGTATTTATGTGTACATGTGGGTATCTGTCTGTGAGGGCTCTTGTTGCATTGGTGATACTGGTGTTGTATTATTTTTGTTAATATTTTCCTTTTTGTTCTTTGCTACACAGATATGTGAATTCGGTAACGGCTTTTCACCCCGTATTTCCAAAGAAGTCCTGGGTTATGTGAAAGGTCCCCCTTGAATCAGACCTTGGTCACCAACTGACAGTCAACACCCTACCACTAACTCAGTGAAAAATACAATTCACGACACTTGTTTGAGTTTAAAATTAAACTGAATCTGAAACACGACAAGGTGTAATAACCTCATTCAGGGCTTCTCAATGTCAGCACTACTGAAATTTTAGGTCAGGTAATCCTTTGTTGCTGGAGGCCACCCTATGCATTACAGAATGTTTAGCAGCATCTGTGGTTTCTACTGGATGCCAGTAAGACTTTGCCCCTCAAGTACTATCAAAAATGTCTCCAGGCATTGCCAAATATCACTTTGGAGGCAAAATCACACACGATTGAGAACCACTGTCCTAGTCAAAGCTTCTATGGCCGTTTAGCTGCCCATTTGAAAGCTGACTCTCAAAACAACTGTGTCTTGCACATTGCAGAGATATTTGAATAGCTCTGGCACTATTTGCTAGGACTTTTCAATTCTTGATATAGTTCCCAATTGTGAGTGGATCTGAGATGAGGATACATACAAATAACCGTAATTACAGATTAAATCAATAAATTATTGAGTATCTGAAATTTGGCAGGCAGTGCCACAGCTAATTTACATGAAAGTAGTGTGCACTAAGCAATTATTATGTGTCCAGTAAATAAGTTATTACATTCATTATCTCATTTAACTTTCACAACAACCTTACAATGTAGACTCTATATTTATTCTAGTATGACAGATAAGGAAACTGAGGTTTAGAAAGATAAAGTGGAACTTCTAGGTAAAATGGTCAAATAAACTGACATAGGAAACCAACATTTTCTATTACCACAAAAAAATGCTAGATTTAGAAAAATACATATATTTTTTAATTTAAAATTAATAGTAAATATTCAAAAAAGAAATGTAAGTCCTAGAAATAAGAAGAAAATACACAGTTGTAACAGAATATTGAAATCAGATGGGTATAATGAAATCACTGGGGGCTGAGATATTAATACTCCAATGGAAAACTCAAATTAAAGCGTCTGAATAAAGTCAGAAGTCAGGAAAATTCCCTTGGCAAATATCCACCTACTAACGATGTGACATGATTATAAGCCTTGAGCCTTGGATGGAAAAAGTCTACCTCAAGAAATAAGATTCCCCAGCCTACATCTAAAAAAAAGTATAATATCCAAATTTGCTCATGACTTGCAGGGAGACCCAGAGCTAAAAAACTAACATGAAAACATTTCCAAAATGAGTGAACATATAGGACTACATCAGAAATAGCCATAAAATTATCAGTAGGGTCACTTCCATGAGTCAAAAAAAAAAAAAAAAAATGAAACCCAACAACAAATAGTTCCATCAAAAGTGAGCTGACAAAAACTACACAGCATTTAAGGAAACATATTGCCTTGAGTAGTCAGTAGAGGCTGAAGAACCATCAATAACAGAGCAATCAAAAAAGACTTTAAAATAATTGTCATTTTATAATAGCTAATGGGGGAAAAATCATAAATAAAGTACATTATTAAAGGTAAATGTGAAAACAAAATTCTTTAAATCTAAATTATAGTCATTGAAATTAAAAAAAAAAAGCCTCATTAAGTAAGATAAACAAAAGATTCCCCTAAGAAGAGAATCCCTGAAGAGATGAACGCTCTGGAGGAATCATCCAGAACATAGTATAAGGAGATACAGAGTAAAAAAATGAGAGGTTAAGAGACACAGAAGATCGAAAAAGAAATTCTAACACTCATTTAGTAGGCACGGTAAAGAGGGAAAAAATGAGAGGACAGAAGTGAATATTTGAAAAACATGTTGGCTGAGAAATTTTCAGAACTGAAAAAAGGCAGGAGAAGGCATGAGTCATCAGAGAAATTAAGTGGCTAAACGTGAATCTAAACCACTATGCTACATACCACCCATAAAAACTTATAATGTATAACTACCATTGTCTATTATCTACTATTAGCAGGTCACTTTATATCAGTGCTTCTCAACCAGGAACACTTTTGAACCCCTGAAGATACTGGCAATGTCTAGAGACAGTTTTTGGTTGTCACAACTGGGAGGTGAGGGTGGTGGGGAGAAGGGTTTACCATTGGCATCTAATGAACAGAAGGCACTGATACTGTTAAAAGTCCTACCACCATAGGTCAGCCCTCGCATTGAAGAATTATCTGGTCCAAAATGTCAATAGTGCTGAGTGAGGCTGAGAAAACCTGCTTTCCATAAATTGACACTGATACTTACAATCCAATAGTAGATATTATTCCTGATGAAGAAACTGAGAAAAAATGGTTTAAGTAATTTGCCCAAGGTCATACAGCTAACAGAATAGTGCTGAGATCCAGATCCATATTGGTCTTACTCCAAAACCTATGGCCTGCAAACTTCATTTTTTGCAAAAGTCCAAATCAACAGAGACTGCTACTATGAATGTGTGAAGGAGCAGCAGGAACACAGAATGCACAGGGGCTGACCACTCTGGTCATATGACTGCTCTTTAACATGGGATTAGCCTAACCAGACTTATTCTTATCCCTCATCCTGCTATAGTTTTGTATGTATTCATATCCCACAATGGGAGAGATGGAGGTAGTTTTGTGCTCCTTTAATAAATTACAGTTCCTATAATAAATGCTCACTACCACTCTAATGCCCACTGCTGATACACTTACTCCTTGTGACCTAAAATTTGGAACATACTGTGCTTTTAAGGACTCTCTGGACCACCTTGACTTAAATCCACTTCACAGTGAGACTCCATTGGATAGTGAATATTTCGTACTCGTTTTTACTTCAAATGGGCCCTCCAGATGGTCTCTTTCTTGTTGGCTCAGCCCAAACACACATGCATAAATCAGCAGCAAATTTGGTAACAGGACACAAAATCTGGAATCAAAATGATCCACTGACATGATCATGCTGTGTTTCCTAGCCATGCTTTGATCTCTCAAATCATAGTGAAACTCACTTCAAAATAAAAACATGTCTAAATATGCCATTCCAATTGTATTCTAAAAATTAGATTCATGAACACTTTTCAGTCAAACAAGTATTTTATTATTCTGTGTAGAAAGTGCATGTACTATTGTCACTATGGGTAGCTCATGATTCTCACAAGAAATCTAAGCTCATCTTAATGTGATTCTTTTAAAATTAGAAATGTTCTTCTTCATTGATGGGGCTGCTGTGATCTTTTCAAAATCTTTTTCAAATGTAGTTTATCTTATCCCCCATAATTTTTCTTATTACTGTTTTTAGACATAAGTTTCCTTGGAAACTGGACTTTCAATGGACTTTAGCCACAAATAGGCTTAAAAATGCCTTTATCCATTTATCATTTCATTATAATTAAATCTATATGATGTGGTCTGTTCTCATGTATGGTGTCTTGTTTCCATGGTAACTGAGATTTTCTACTATCCATAGTTTGAAATACCTTCACAGTATTTCTTGATTAACTCATGAGCCCAAAATTGCATTTTGTAAACTTACATGTAGTGGAACTTATAAAGAAAGGCCGAAAAAAAATTATCTTGTTTTCTATTTCTTTGAGATTTGCTTTGTTTTTATGATTCTTTTTCCTGATATGCTGTTCTCCTAGAGCAACATAATTTTGTGTCACTAAGAAAAGCAAAATCCATGACTAAATTTAGCAAACCTGATCATTTTTGTGGTTGGAATGCCATCTACAGTTCTTAAGACCCAGTGGCTGAGTGAAAAGAAGATCAACTATGGCATTTCCACAAAAGGGAGAAAGCAAAAAGGATTTGAGTAGCACTTTTCATTCTTTCTTTGCTATTATTTTTAATAATTTATTGCTATTGCTAATTTCAGGACAACTCAGAGGGCTGTAGTTATTGATAATATCCAGAATATGAAGTAAAACTGTGAATCTGTAAATCTCACTATTGTGTTAATGGCATTATAAAATTAACAAAGCTCTTATTCTTGCTACAAAGTAATAATAAATAATAATGAACTATACCCAGAACTATCCAATTGTTCAACAAATGCTTATCAGTCACCCACAATAGCCAATACTATCTTAAACCCAGGCTCTGGCCAGTCTTAAATCCTAATAGCATCCAATTTGACAAGCTCATGGTTTTAAAGATTCTCTTGGCCTGGGGTGCTGTAAGAGCAAAGCTCAAGTAATATCTATATGGAAAAGTTATTTCTGAAACCACAGACTGAAATTCAAAACTAATCATGAAAAATGGAGAACCTGTTCAAGATTGAACTACCCTCCTAAATCCCATTTATGAGTACTGTATGAGAACTCAAGCCATAGAAGGATCATGCCCATGTTTTGTATGCATTCCCTTATTCTCCGAATTTATGGATATAACTAATATGTACTTCAGAGTTATTAATAAAGTTAGAAATTCCCTAGGGCTCTAACTGTGGACCCAGACTGTGAGGAACCAAACTACCTAAGGAAGACCTATTCTGCGGGAGAGACTCTTGATTTCCTTAAATCTCAGTTTCATGATAGTGAAAAAGGATAGCAAGCTTATAGTGCCTACTTTACAAAACTGTCGTAACAAATAATGAGATACAATAGGGAAATGTTTTTTAAAACTCTAAAAGTATGATACAAATATTCAGTATTAATACTGTCAAGGTTATCTGGTGATATATGGGGGCAACCAGGGTTTAAACCTGCCAGTAATTTAATATGGGGAACCAGCAGCTCTACACTGAGGACTGAGGGAAGTCAGAATTCAGCAGCAAATAAGCCTTGGCTCTGGCCTCTGTAAGTCCACAGCTCCTGCCATATCAATGTATGTCATTCTTTGGTAGATCCCCAGGGAGATGCTTGAATTACCTCTACAAAGGCCCACTAATACAATACCACTCTCTTACTTCATTGTCTCCCCTGTGTCTGAGAGAACCTTAAAAGTCCAATGTTGCTGACTGCAAACAAAATGAAGATCCAAAGGAAAACTTGGTAGAGTTGAATCCCTCTCCCAGAGACTGAACAATCAAATAAACTGCATGAATGAGAAAAATCTCCACTGATGAGCAAATGGAAAACTATGCTGTCCTTTCATACATATAAGCAATCTTTCACGAGTCCTTAAAAAAAAAAAAAAAAGATAACAAATCTCTCTGGTAATAACCTAGTAAGGGACAACAAGAAATATTCAGCCCTACAAATTTATCCTGCAAGAAATAATAAGTAACAAAACTCACAATGCTCAGTAATCATTTTCTATCCTATCTTCCAGGGGAAAGATCTGAAAGAGGATTTTTAAAGATAAAGCAATTCTCGGGGTGCCTGGGTGGCTCAGTCGGTTAAGCGTCAGACTTCGGCTCAGGTCATGATCTCACAGTCTGTGAGTTCGAGCCCCGAGTCGAGCTCTGTGTTGACAGCTCAGAGCCTGGAGCCTGCTTCAGATTCTGTGTCTCCCTCTCTCTCTGACCCTGCCCCATTCATGCTCTGTCTCTCTCTGTCTCAAAAATAAATAAACATTTAAAAAAATTTTTTTAATTAAAAAAAAAAGATAAAGCAATTCTGCAATGACAAAAAATAGAATAGAAAAATGGATAATAAAAATTTTAAATGTTCAATTGTTTTTATTTAGAGCATAATTTGTTACCCTTCTGTAGACACAAGGATAAGCCTACAGACTGCAAGAGCAAATGAGGGATCCTTCCAGGGAGTGAGAAGTACTTCATGAGACTGACGTGGTGTTGCCCACTGCACAAAGAGGGCTGCTGAGAAGTGCTTTACATTTTGATCAGGGTGGGAGTGAGGTTGTAAAAATTCATCAAGCTGTGCATCTAAGATCACACTTTACCTAAGTTCCATCGCAATTTTTCGAAAATGGAAAAAAAATAGTTTCCCATTTGGAAAAACAATACATAAAACTGATCATATTAAGTCCATAGTTTATCTCAATGGTTTTTTTGAACAAACACTGAAATGTCTTACATTTCCAAGAAAATAAAAAAGTTCTGGAAATCTGCAACATGATAACCTTTGATTTCTCACAACACAGCTGAGGAAACTATTCGATTTATTTGATCAAACCCATACAGAGATGATACTACATAATTAGGCTGAGGTGTTTATCTTTTGCAGTAACAATCAATTGAAATATTTGGCTCATTTTCTTCTCTAGAAATAGTTTTTTCTTTCTTTCTTTTTTTTTTCTTTTTGCAGTCAATATGTATGATGGTCTGTGTTTATGGCTAGAACCAGAAAGCAAACATAAAGCCTAAAAGACCTAGACTTTGCAGCAATAAAAATGAAAATTGGGGTAAGAGAAATAGACCTGGATAGAGACATTCAGTAGCTGATAAACATAGGTGAGAAATAAAGCCAGAAAAAGGGGCGCAGAGAATTATTAAAAAGGAAGCATAATTCTAAGGGAAGTCACTAAGTGTAAAATGATGCTGACAGTAATACCAGCATGGGTTAAAAAAAGTTTATGGTCTTTTCTGAGCATAACTTGCCCTAAAATATTTTTGTATTGGCATAAATTAGATTAATAATGTTAGATCCCTTTTAATATCAAGAACCCATGCCTTAGATCTTGAAACAAAAAATAAAAAACCCAGCAATGTGTGCAAATGTAAGGTACTAGAGAGAATATGTGTAAAAGCAAGCAGATTCCCAGAAAATGTCAGCACCTTGTATGATGAGCTCTGGCAGCCATCTCAGTGTTGACAATATGCTAGAGAGGCTGGGAACATAAATCAATCTACATTTGTTCTCACAGGGACTGGGAGCTGGAATTACTGTTTCTGAAACTTGAGCCAATATTGTCACGGCAATATAAATGATGGAAACTTTGCCACTGTAGTTTCCTTCACCCATTGCATGAACCTCCTGGCAAACAGCGCCCTGGAATTTCATTAATTAGTACTAACTATGATTGGCACTGCCAGAGAGAACAATAAAACAACCACAGTGTTTTTATGAACATATGGGTGGCGGAGTGTCTAGCTGGGTAATACAAGATTGGTTTCCAACTTATTAAAGCTTATTTATACTGCATATAATTTACCTAATTTTGCCTTTTTAAGCTAATGTATTTTTTTTCATTTTTGCAGATTAAATTATTGATGTATAAACTGTTTAGCTAGTGTAAGTTACAATTTTCATTGCAGTGAAAAACATGAGAGTTTAGATTGGGAAGAACCTTTTGAAACTATCTAATTCAACACTTGTTTTTCAAATGAAGAAATTCAATCCCAGGAAAATTAAGTGACTTTTTTCCCAACCTCACAGAGTCGGTAGTAGAATTAAGGCTAAAACCCAGGTATTCTGAATCTAGGGGTTACCTCTCTATATCACATGATGTCGTAATTGGTAAGTGTTATCACTAGATTAACACTGAGTTGACATGTAACACTTGGTTGACATTTACTTGCTTCCTCTATGCATTTTAACTAAACACATTACATGAAATTTTCCATTTTCTTTTTTTTTAATGTTTATTTATTTTTGAGAGAGAGAGAGTACACAAGCAGGGGAGGGGCAGAGAGAGGGGGACAGAGGATCTGAAGGGGTTGTGTGCTGACAGCAGAGAGCCCAATGTGGGGCTTGAACTCACAAATCATGAGATTATGACCTGAGCTGAAGTCTGACACTTAACCAACTTAGCCACCCACACGCCCCAAGTTTTCCATTTTCCTACAACATTCGTCCAAATAAGTTACTAATACAGGTTTGAGGAAAGTATCCCATTAGACTCACTCCACTCTGTCACGTTTGTCACATCTGGGATGATAATTTGGAATTTTTCTTATTTAATTCACCTCTCAATTGGGGGAAATCATTATCAGGGAGAAGCTGTATTTTTCCTCTCTTTGAATCAGTAAGTAAAAAGGAGCTTAGTGAACCCTTCTGAACAGGGTTCATAAAAGTTTCCTCCCAAACACTTATCTATTCTATTTGAGAAAAATAAGGATAAATCATAAAATCCCAGACTTATAGAATTAGTAGTCTTGGAGAGGTCAGATGGATGACCAAATCATATCTGCTTTTTCTATATTTTGTTAAGAAGAAAAAATGTATTAAAATTAGAATCACCAGAGCCTCTTTGTCTAACAATTTCATGAATTTCTTGCCTTCAAATATTCTTTTATTAGCTGCCACATCAGCTACATCTACCCTTCTTATTAATAAGAAAAATAAATCTCTTTACCTATTTAAGCCTCTGAAGGTCACAACAATAAATAATGTCTTCTGATGAGTCTTTCACCTCTTCCCCTCTTCCTGGGACATCCAGACATGTGCCTTTGGTATTGTGTTTGGATGGAGAGGAAACTGGTGGGAGAACATTTTAGTTGCTACTCTATTCTTGGAGTATACAAAAAAAAAAAAAAAACTGAAAAATCCTATTTCTGAGTTACATTTGCCTAACAGAGTCTAGACTCCATTGCATGGAGGATGCGATGTAGCCAGTAGAATTTCCCGAGCTGATTTTGATCTTCAATGAGACCAGAACTCAAGGGCCTGAACTGGCACTTATATGAGAATGACAAACAAGTGGCAAGATAATAAATGTTCCAGCCATTCAGAGCAACATATGGGTCCAGATAGGTTAACAGAGAACTAGACATTCAGTTCAAGCAACCATCAGGGAGTTACAAATTCAGAACCCATTGTTTTTATTCCACCTTAAAATTGCTTTTAATGAACACTTTGTCTTTATAACTTAAGACCACATTAAAACACCCTATAGGAACAGTTCTCCAATATAGTCACTGTGGACATATCCTCAAAGCAGTTGTCTAATATCTCACACAGTATCCTTTATGAACACTGATAAGACACATTTCTCTAGGTATCAGCTCAGGAAAATCAGTTGCCCAGAAGCAACAGATTTTATTTTTTTCACAGGCACCATAAAACTATAGAGAGGTATATGGTTAAGAGAAGTTGGTTTATTTGTTTAAGGTACGATGTACTTGCTCAAGGTCACATACTAAAGAAAAAAAGTTAGATATAGGGGGTGGAAATAGGGAGATGGGACAAATAGTCTATGTGTGTGTGTGGGGGGGGGGGGGGACTGAAATTGTTCATCTACTTTCTCCAACCAGCCTTTCCACCTCTTAAGACAACGTAGCATAGAGAGTAAACCTTGTTCTTTGGAGTCGGACCATCTGACCAGACCAGCTCTATCACTTATTAGATAAATGACCTTAATCAGGTTAATTAGCCTCATATTCCTCATCTGTAGAATGGAGGAACTTCCTTAATAGGATCATTGCTCAAATAAGCCAATATGTATATACCTGAAACAGCACCTAGAGCATAGCAAACTTTCAACAATTTACCATGATTATCATTATCATCTCTAACTCAGCTCCATCTTTGCAAGGAATGAGGAATGGGATTAAATTTAATTCAGCAAAATTACTAAACATCTATTGGTACCAAGTACTACAATAGGTGATGAAAAGACAAAAATGAATCTCCTATTCTCAGGGACTCTTAGCCTAGTAAATAAATAATTGCACTGCTTATGTTAATATAAAAAATAATAACATATGCGTCCAGATCCCCAGGTTGTGCAGGATAGGCAGTAGAAAATGGAATGAAAAACTCCTGGAAAATGCCTTGTATGTTTTTGGAACCTTGGGGTTCTCTCCCTAGAGGCCGAAAGAACCTGACCTGAAGGCAACTTCCTCCCATCCCAGCCTGGCCATAGAAACAGGCCAACCCCTCCTGCCCCTTGGGAGCTGCGGTATGTGAGATTAGAGGGGAAGAGGGTTTCTAACTCTGAACTCCAAGAGATTAAGATTGTCTACTTTGTACATGTGGAAAATATGCAACCAGATGAATGATGGTAGCAGAGCCAGCACATGCATTAGTCACATCTAGAAACAACATATTAGGATTCACCAAAAATAAGAACCCTGAGCTTTCATGACTATCTTTTCACTCTCCAAATGCTTGACAAGTCTCTTATGAAATCTCCTCCATTGTGAGAGTCAAAGCAATAATACTTACAAGGCAACTAATGAACCAATACAAACACCCACTTAGGTAGGTGGTACCTTAACTTTAAACTGTCTTAATCTCAAAGAAATATGAAAGTGTGTGTAGGTATGCAGTATGTGCATAAACAGGAAGATTTTATTTAACCAGATTTGATAGTTGGTATCATAAAATGTTGTATTATGTTGAATAGTTCCACAATAAATATAATTTAAAGAGACTCCCTCTAATCCATTTTTTTTAGTAAGTCAAAGTCAATGGAGTAAAGGCAATACAGTTCATAGTAGATCTTAAATCTTAAGGCCCTACTTGATCAGCACAACTTTGAAAGAGGTTGTGCTCCTTCAAAGGCTTTCCTCTAGCTCTCTCTTCCAACCCCAGTTGGCACCTTGCCTCTCCAAAGTTCTGGCTCCCCACCACCCAACCATGGCCCACACCTTACTTAGCCAAATCCATCCATTTCCTCTAAACCAAGGACTGAAGAGAGAAGCTCTTTTTGTTAGGTACAGAGATATACAACAATGGAGAACAACATTAAATTTGGTATCAGAACCATTTTTACTAGTATGCCACTGAGTATCAGAGAACACAAATAAGGGAATAATTCAGGTCTTTGACACTTCTTTTATTTGTTGTTTTGTCATAACACTTTCACTCTTAGGATCTTAGAAGCAGAGAGAGAGACAAAAAATTTCAAAAATATTTCATTTCATTGTAAAAATATGTCTATATTCCTTCTTTTCCTCTCAGATCAATACATTGTTCAGGTGTGTACCTTCTTGAAAGACAAGATAAACTCAGGGCATTCAGATCTCCCAAATAAACTAAAGATTCAGATTAAAGATCTTGATCAAGGAGGAATTGCAAAATGGTATCTGAAGCTCTCGACCGTTGAGTCAATGGGTTATAGGGCATAATGTTGATAGAATACCAAATCTTCCTAGCCATAAACTTCAGGATTGTCCCAGATTTTCTTATAGTTCGGGTATTTTGGTCAAGAAGTCTAGTTGAGGGGAAATACCCTCCAAAAAGAAATGCACAGGATTCTCACTCAATTTTCCCACCGAAAGCAATGCTATTAAAGAGATGTACACCTTAAAACTCGTTATTCAATAAAATAATAAAAACAATATTATAACAATAAAAAATTTTAATTTCTCCTAGAGCCACTCATTTCTCTGGCTGTCATTTTTAAATCCATGGTTTCCTCTATCTTTGCCTTTCTCTGGTCTATTGTGTTTCACTCATTATAAGCAAACAAAAACAGCCAGAGTAAGAATTTTTAGTTACTCAAAAACTTGTTAAATTATAAATTGAACCAGTCATACAGGACAAAAAAAAAAAAAAGAAAGAAAGTTCTTTTTTCTGCTTCAGCCATAAGCTGAAGTTTATGAAATAGGTTATATATACTACCCTCACTCCAACCTCATTATCACTTACTGACACCTCTTCCTCATCACTCCTTCAGATTTCTTAAGGATCACAGTTGTCTTTTCTACTCAATTGCCTCCAGTCATCCTGAGTAATTTCAATGTATATTTTGATGAACCACCCAACACCCTGACCCCATCACTTCATGACACCCTCCATTTCAAACCCTTACTTCTGCTCCAGATTCCATTCCATTGATCTTGTAATCAATCTTTCAATCGATCTTGAAATCAATTCTTTCACCCCTACCAATCTTTAGAAACTCTGCTCTTTGATCTCATCAGGCTCTCTGTTGACTTCCTACCTCATTTTCTCAAGTCATCCAGTCTCTTCTTGTCTTTATACAATTCCCAATCTTTCCGGGACCCAAGGGCACCCATTTTAAGTAAGTGTTCAGTATCACCTTAATTCCTCCATCTCCTTCTCCTGGATCCTTGTGTTGATCCACAATCATTCATTTACTGCCCCTGCCCCAGTTAGCCAGAGCCACACACAGTTTTATACCATGTGCCCTACCCAGTGATTTCTTGTACAGGATTGCTCAGGAAAGGACAAAAGAGAAGCACTGCTTGCCGGGATCTAGGTGTCGCCTTCAACTGGATGGAGAGGCTCATTTGTGTAACATATACAAAGGCCCCTTTTGTTCCCCAAGCCTTTCTTCTATTGCACAGACATGAACAGTATGAGCTAACCATAGCCCATTGGGTAGCTGAGCACAGTGGGGAAAACATAGAAAGGTGCTTTTATCCAATATGATTTCTTTGCAATTATCTGTCATTATTGAGCATTCCCTGTTCTTGAAACTCTTTTCTATATTACTCTCTAAAACATTACTTTATTCTGGCCTCTTTTAAATCTCCTTCCCTGGCTCCTCTTCCTTAGACTGCCCAGCCAATGTCAGATGCCCATCAGGTTGCTCCCTTGATGCACTTCTGTTTCCTCTCTACACCTGTCCACACTTTCTCTCTGGGTGGTTTCATTACCTTGCACTGTATCAACTGCCTATTACATAAGTGGCATCCAAATCTATTTCTCTACTTCTAATTTCCCCTGGGTTCCAAATCCACCTTCCAATTGCACTGAACATTTTCACCTAACCATCCCATTAGCATCAAAAATTCATCATGTCCAAAACTGCATTCAACATTCCCCTAAATCCATTTCCCTTATGTCCACTGTCTTTGCTAGTGGCATGCCCATTCACCCAATCCCTCAAAACAGAAAACTCAAAGTCACTTTGGATTCATTTCTTTAACTCACTTTCCATATCCAACCAATCCAAGCCTGACTGATTGTCCTACTGTAATGTTGTTCAAATCTATCCCCTTCCCCCACTTCACCGTGCCTTCATATTCTTTTATCTAGGCTATAACAATAGCTTCTTAATCCATATCCCTTTCTCCAGATTGCACCATTTCAGATGCATCCTTTACTCTGCAGAGACTGATCAGAGCACTGCTCTGCTTAAAACCCTTTCAGTGTTTAATGAAATCCGAAATTAACAGCATGATTTTCTTGCAAGCATTTTTTACAATGTAATTCCAACTTACCTTCCAACCTTCCACTAGCCCCTTCCCCTATTCTGGTACTCTATTTTAGCCACATCAACCTGCTTAATTTTTCCCGAACACATCATGAATGCTCATACGTTACTCATACATTGTCCATACCTATTCTGCGTGCCCCCCCCTAAAATGTCTACCACTTATTTTCTCTCTAACAGAGTCATACTCATTCTTAATTGTCCAGCTCTAATGTCCCCTTCTCTGAGGAGTATTCCCTGCTGTCCCATCCGACTAAAAATTAACTGCCCCATCCTCTTTTCTTCTATAGTACTCTAGGCTTTTTTCATCATTCATTGTCTTACTTATAAATTGCACACTCTCTAATATGTGAAACTTAATTGTCCAGAGTTTTAGAATCAAGTTTACCTGGTATATGGTAAGCAAGTCAGCTGTCCCACCTCCATCCTATGGTTTCCTCAGTACTTGTAAATTGTATGTTGTGTTTTGGTGCTTATTTGCTCAATTGTTAATTTAATGAAGGAGAATTGTTTTGGTGAGAGGAAGAGAAATTTTGGCCCACTTTAGTTGTTAATTTTAATTTTTAACTTCTGTTTTTATGACTGTTGCACAGATTGGCCCAGTCCTCTGTGCAATAAAAAGAATCCATGGGAAAAACACAATTCACATTATAGGAGAAGATTCAATTTAGAATAGAACCCTACGGTACCAACATCAATTGCCTGAGGTGAAAGCAGGAGTGAACATCTCAGCAGACAGGAAACAGACTCTCTTTCAACCTCAATGTTTTCATTCCAATGACATATTTTCCCACTTGGATCAACCTCTTCTGGCTCTTCAGACATCACCATCCTAATCAAACTCTTTCTGCCATGCATTGGGACATGTCCTATCTCTTATATACAATGGACCCCAACCCCACAGAGCTGATCTCTCAAACCCAGAGGAGGACACTCAGATGTAACTTTGTTCATGTTGTACCCACTTCTTTTGTCCTCCATCTTCATAATGTAACATTGCAACTGCCATTTTATCTTCTACATTTCATACTGTTATCTGTTCCTCCATTCCTACAACCTAAATAATTAATATGCATTAGTTAAGAAAGAAGAGAGCTTAACAAAAGAAAGCACTTAGTCCTGAGTGTAACATATCAGACACCTGAGAAGAGACACCTGTTTGCTGGCTCTGTAAATATCAGTGATTTTGTTTTCCAGCTAAGACTTTCTGGATATAAAATGATCACATGACCCAGGAACATGTCAGCAGATTATTGGTTTCCAAATGAAAGCTCTGATTCCCTTCAGATCAGATTCTTTTTCTTGAAAGCTCAAGGGATCAGAGGTCACCTGGGGGTAAATACAGTTAGCTAAAAAGGCTACAAGGGCTTATGGTGAGTAGATAATTACACTCCTCTCCCAAAGGAATTTTCTTTACAAGTAGCTACATGTCACAACTTACTCATCATTTTTCAAACAGCATTTCTAAGATGCTTCTTTTTCTCTTCAGGTGAGCTTCAAGTTGGGAGTGATATCTGAACTATAGTGATTCCCAGGCCCTTCTACAAAGAACAAACTCCTACTCCTGACTTCTACCAAGGAGCCAGAACTGTGGGATGGAATGCTGTGTGACTTCACTCTTCACTATAGCCAAATAAATTGTTAGCTTTGTCATGTAATGGCATTCCCCAGATTTATGCAAATGAGGGGGCTCTAATTTCACAATGTTAATTCAATCTTTTCAGAAATCATATCTCTGAGCTCATAATTTTATGTTATGACTATGTTGCATACAGATGAGGGCTATGTTTTGCTTCTTGCCATTCCTGCAAACATTCAGCATTTCTTCAACAAATAGAAACATTACCAAATTACACTGCAGCTACCCAGTTTAGCTATACAAGCTGTTTTGTTCAATCAAAAAAGAATGCATAGAAATTCTGTTTTAAATCATATTCCTTGGTCCTTAGGTGGTTGATTTTGGAAAGAATAACTCAACATGCTAAATTCTGTGACTGCACTTGTTCTTTGTTGAATAGAAAACACCACTTTGTGCCTATATTTTATTAAACTTTTGCATAACAAGAAAGTAGCTTTTATATTAGCAAAGATTCTGTTATATGGAAAATTACAGCTGCCACTCAACCATCAACCTCATGCTGATTCTTCTTCCTCTTCTTGATGTTCTTAAACCATGATAAGCTGAAACTAAAAGATATGTTTTAAGAACCAAGGTACAATGAAACATAAGCATGAAGAGAATTGCTGCTGCCACATCTCAACAATCACATTGGCTTTATCTTTGAGTAAACAATGTGGTTTTCTTTCCCCAAAGGGTCTACAAAAATTCTGCTGGTGAACCAACTGGATATACTTCCCTGAATTAACAAACTTGATGAAATCTCTGCAGCCACTGATAATTGCACCTAACATTTCTCAGCAACAATAATATGCCCCGTGCTTCAAATATGCTGGCTCTTTTGATCCTGATAACATCCTTGCTGGGAGGGGGAGGGCATTTTCATAATTCCTCTTTTATAGATGAAAAAAACTGAAGCTAAGAGAAGTAGAGTAGCTGGCTTGAGAAAATGCAACTAGAAGGTAATGGAGCAGGAAAATGGATTTCCAATTACTCCTACCACCATGCCAAAGAATCCCCTTGACAGTAAGTTTCTGTGGGATATTTCTGTTCCCTCCCACTTTCAGGTTACTGTAATAAGTGACTAATGTTTCTCAGATCAATTTAATATACCAACCCTCCATTGGGCCAGGTGAATAATCACCATAAGGCAACCTTAAAACGAATGAAAAGAATTTCCTAAATGGAAGGGGCCTCTGGTCAGCTAATGATCTGTACTCTGTCTTGAACAAAGAAGGAGAAGACACTTGGTGAAATCTCTGTCAAGAATTTCAATTTAAGCCACTAGCGGTTACATTTTTTTACTGAAAGCTGGAGGAGCGTGCCAGCTGAAAATTCCATAAAGAGGCCAACTGATCCCATCAAGTCTCTCTTCAATACTTATAAGAGCCATTAAAAATTCTTATATGAGAAAAGGATCCAGTTCAGTGTTTCTGAACAAGATATTTCTTCTGGGGTGTTTTCTTTTTTCCGTAGAGTTCATCCATGCTACGGAGTGTCGCATTTCTAAAGGCCTTAGCTAACCTGTCATATTACAGTAGCACTTTGTCAAATTGCCCATTTGTTCAATTCTGCAGGAAGACAGCTTTTTTACTCAGCAAGGCTAATTTCATACTTCTAGATCGTGGGTAAAACTTGGGGATAATAAGTTGTGTAAGTTCAATTTCACCACCTTAAGTGCTGATGAACTCCTCTACCAATTCCAGTTTCTTATTTCTTGATGGTGGATGGATATTGGAAAAGTTTCTCAAGTCCCTCAATATCTGTATTGTAAGAAGCTTCAAATGTACTTGGTCTAAAGCAATTCTGTATACTGTTTACAGCCTTGAACTTTGGCTACAGTTCAATCAATGAAATAAGAAAAGTCCTCCCTATATATGCTTTTACAAATACACACAGAAGAGTAAGTTCACACGCGTTAAGGCTAAAGCTTTAAACTAATCACCCTGAAACAGCTAGAAAAAAAGAAAGAAAACTGTTGTGCTAAAGAGACAGATCTTTGCAGAAAACTCCACAAATGGTGAAACAAACATTTTGAATACTATACTCTGTAACACCAAGACTTCAGGGATGTTACAATGTACACTCATTTGCAAACAAAACTACAATTCAGTTAACTTCAACAGAAAATTATTGTCATTAAACCTTCTAATAAGCTATGGTTATAGCAGGTTCTACTTCAGCTTGATGGGGAACATAAGTTATACATGCCAGAAAACCAGTTGGAAGGGCCTCTAACTGTAAATTTGATACTACTGGACTGTGTTTATTTGCAAAGAATATAAAGTGTACTCTCCACTCACAGTACTGCACATTATATGGGTCCATCAAACTCTCAGTGAGTTTGGTGTCAATGCTGGAGATCAATACAAATAGACTGGAAAATACATACAGATACACAACTGATAATTACAGTCGTGGGAATTTTGAAGTTGAAGGAGACCTTAAAGATTATATGATTCACAGTTTCTGAAAACCACTTTCATAAACCACTAGTTTGCTAGTGTGTTAAAATGTCTGTCCCCTTCATTGTTCTCCTAAGGGATATCCTTTAGTCAAAAGTTTAGGAAGAACTAGGTCAAATAAAGTTAGATAGGTGTCTTTACTGCAGGACATTTTGGAACACAGCAGCTTGCCAAGAGAAGAATATACTTTGCAGCATTTCTTAAGCTTTTTTAACTAAACTAAGCCTTTTTTTATAGAAACTGTCGAGGGACATACTTTGTGGAATATTGGTATAACTCAATTCCTCCAGTTAGTTATGTAAACCAAGGCAAAAGGTATGGTGATGGAGAGTTGGTATTAGAACTCAAGTCATTTAGGGACGCCTGGGTGGCTCAATTAGGCATCCGACCTTGGCTCAGGTCATGATCTCAGAGTTTGTGAGTTTGAGCCCCACATTGGGCTCTGTGCTCACAGCTGAGAGCCTGGAGCCTGCTTCAGATTCTTGGTCTCCCTCCCTCTCTGCCCCTCTCCCCGCTCACGTTCTGTCTCTCTCTCAAAAATAAATAAATATTTTTTTAAATTTTTTAAAGAAAAAAAGAACTCAGGTCATTTAGTTCCCAAACTGTCCTCTCCTCTTAACACCAGAAAATTGTTCTATGCTATGCAGCCATCAAAGTAAGTAGAGCATAGTGTTTGCAAGTGTGTACCCCAGAGCCTGGGTTTGAATCCCCCAGTTCAGTCACTTAGAGCTGTGGGCCTCAGTAACTTCATCTATAAAATGGGGCTGATTATAAGGGTTAGTGAGTTAGTCCACATAAAGCACTTACAACACAGCACTAGGAGAGTGTTAGCTATTTATTACTATCACTACTGCTATTATTATTATTAACAACCATCATCACCCCTGCTTAGGTACAAGTTATCAGGGGTAACAATTTCTAGAGACATGTTCACACTCTCTGATACATTCACCAGCCTCTCACCTCTCTAGAACTTACACTGAAAAGTACAAGGACCATCCCTCAAATGTAATTGCCAAAGAAACAGAATCTTGGGGAAACAATAGAATTTTTTAGTTATTTTGAGAAGTTTCTAAAGAAATGCAAGGTTACTATATACAACAATGTAAAACTAACCAGAGTTTCCTTAAAACATATTGTTTTAATTGGTAGTAGTATCAAAGCACCAACTTAATAATGTTAGGCCATAATTATACTGCCTAGTGATCATTTTACAGTTCTTGGACAGAGTTCTTACCTTCTCATTTAGAAAGTTCATTGGCATTTATAGAAAAATATTGAACTAATGAAATTCATATTAATAATAATAAAGTGATTATATAATTATTAAATCATTTGAACTAGGAAAAAAAAATCTGTTTGTTCCTGACAT
This sequence comes from Acinonyx jubatus, assembly GCF_027475565.1. NCBI lineage: Eukaryota > Metazoa > Chordata > Mammalia > Carnivora > Felidae > Acinonyx > Acinonyx jubatus. The sequence goes on from NC_069382.1 coordinate 155,887,022, forward strand.
GTGCTTTCACAGTCACCACCAATAATTGCCTTTTTTATTGTTTGTCTCCCTTGTGAAACCATAAGGTCCATGAGGATAAAGACCATGTCTTGATTGTTCATAGTTACATTTCCAGTAGTATTTTAGTCAGAGCCTATCACATAGTAAGCACTCCATAGTTATTTGTGGAAGAAAGGGAAAGAAAAGGGAAGGAAAAACAGAGGAAAAGAGAAGAGAATGAGGAAGGGAGGGTAGGAGATAGACTGGCTGGAAGGAAGAAAGGAAGGAAGGTAGGAAGGGAGGGAGGGAGTCAAGTACAAAGTCAAGAAGAATAAACTGATAGCTAATAAACTAAATGAGGCCACAGTAAGCCTCTCAGTCCTGATTGGACTAAAGATGAAGTCAATGAACACACACCATACTCAACAGATTTTCAATTTCAACGCTTTGATAAATTTACTAATGTACACTTTGTTCTCATTATAAAGTTTCCCCCATCATAAATTTCTTCTGCCACAAGGCTCTTGGACCTTTACCCCCTACTTCATTACTTCCACTCATATTAATTATCCACCTCCTGATGGCAGCATATTTCTAGGCAGACAAGTTCTGAACTCCCAATGGCTGTGTTACAAGAAGGCTCTGATCTTGATACTTATAATCAGATGTTGGCGGGATGTCATCCTGCAGTGGAGGGCATATGAGTGTTAAACTAATGCACTGCATTACTTTGCAGATTGAGTGAGACCTGTAATGAGTAACCTCAATCAAACTGAAAGAATTTCCACATTTTGATTCGCTTCTATAAAGTTTTAAGAAAAAAAAAAGAAGAAGAAGAACAAAATGGAAAGGGTGGAAATGTTTAAATGAGAAAGAAAAGGGATATTACTGCTCCAGCGACAAGTGACATGACCATTTTCAAAATAATACAAATGCCATGAGACTACAGATCAAGAAAAATGGAACAAGCCACAAGGAAAACAGTCAGAAGAAAGAAAATGGCAGTGAGAATAGATAATACAACAAAATGATAGCTTGAATTATTCATGGACCAAGAAGGACCAGAAGCCAAGTACAAAACATAACCAAAGGTGCAAAGGTTATTTTGATGACTGTGAGATCTCTTCTGTAAGTTTATAAGGACACTGACCTAGTGTTGCAATGCTATATATAACCCTCTTTGTATGGATATACTACATCATGTAAAGCTATCCCAAAGAGACCTGAAAGCCCTTACGGATAATAAACAATCAGATCATTTGCTCTGTCAGACACCCTAGTAAGAGGTAGCAATCACCCAGAAAACTGGATCTCAGAGGGCAAATTGTATGTATATTTTCTGCATAAGAATGGAGACCTTGCATGTCTTGATCACTATTGTCTCCCCAACATGTAAAGCAGTAATTGGCAAACATTTCTCCTGTAAAGGGCCACATTATAAATATTTTAGGCTTTGAACATACTATTTTTGTCACAACTACTCAACTCTGCTGTTATAACACAAAAGCAGCCACAGACAATATGTAAACAAATGGGTGTGACTAAGTTCTAATAAAAGTTTATTTAAAAGCCCATTCAAGCCCTGAATCTCATGGGTCTCTGTGCTGACAATGCAGGTCTGCTTGGGATTCTCGATCTCCCTCTCTCTCTACCCCTCCCCACCCCCCTCTCTCTCAAAAATAAGTAATAAACATTTTTTTAAAAAAACAATGAATAAGGGGCGCCTGGGTGGCTCAGTCGGTTAAGCGTCTGACTTCAGCTCAGGTCATGATCTCGCGGTCCGTGAGTTCAAGCCCCGCGTTGGGCTCTGTGCTGACTGCTTGGAGCCGAGAGCCTGTTTCAGATTCTGTGTCTCCCTCTTTCTCTGACCCTCCCCTGTTCATGCTCGGTCTCTCTCTGTCTCAAAAATAAATAAACGTTAAAAAAAATAAAACAATGAATAAATAATGTTACCCTTACTAGGACTCCACTTCCTCTCTGTTGTGGCCTTCCCTGGGCAATGTACCAGGGACAAAAAAAAGGGTTGAGCCTACTCATTAAAGATTATATTGATCTTGATGCCGAGGAAGTATAAACATAGCACCATTAATAATCATATCTTCTGTTGTGTGTCCTGTAGTGTAATAGAATAAGCCCATTGACAGAGAGAAGGAAAAACAAGTGGTAAAGACAGAATCTTGGTCATGTTCAAACATTGTTAGTTCTGTGGTGGAGACTGCTATTTACCTCTACTGTCCTTCCTCTCATTCTTACTTTTGGTGCAACAGAATTCTCCAGTTTTAGTGGGACACATGGCTTATCAGTTAGAGACTACAATTCCCAACCTCTCTGGTAGCAACATGACTAAATTCAGAAGGGGGAAAAAAAAAAAACGTAAGCAGAAGTGATGTGATCAGCTTTTCTTTTAAGGAAATAACTTGCTCCCCCATTTTTTCCCAATCCCAGAGGATGGAGCTTAAACCTGAAGGAAGTCATCTAGAATAAGTCATGCAAAAAATATAACACACTAATGTATGGTAGGATAATCAGAGAGAAGGAACTTTGGACTCTGGATGACATAGTTCAGGTTACTTTCTCCCTCCAAACTGTCTACTCACTCACACTTTTATACACAAGAGATAAATAAATCTTGTGTCTTAAGCCATGTTATTAAAACAGCTGAACTGATATCTTAACTAACAAAATCCCTGAGGAACTTTCCCAAATTCCTGCCTTCAAACCTTGATTGTTCTTCAATTCCAATAATTCTCAAAATTATATCTTTTAAATAAGTCATCTTTTCATGAATTTAGTCCCACTTTGGGCTTCTGTCATTTGCAACCAAAAGGTTCCTGAATAATGTTAGTGTACAGCTGTTCCTCCCATGAAAAGATGTTGTCAGTCTTCACTGTCAGTCTTGCAAGTTTGGGTTTTTATTGTATCAGTCAATGTGGCAATTTCCTCACAAATACATTTAGCAAACTAAGGGCAACTGTCCCAATTCTAATGGAAGACTCTGTCAAAGCCACTAACCTCTTGAGAACAGAGGAGGAAATTATTCTGGAAGACTCTTAAATATATTTTCTAAAGCAGCAATTATCAAACTATTCATGGGCATTCTTCTAAGCATCTTCAAGGAGTATCTTCAAATAAAATAGGACCGTGATGGATGTATTTAATTTATATGTGCTGCATGACCTTTAGGAAATACTTATCACAAGACTATATTAGCAAATGGAAGTTGTAAGTTGCACACACAATCACACACGCACAGAGAGAAATGAAAGCAGATTACATGGACTGTCAATCAGCTCCATAAACATTTAACTGATGTTTTATCATATATAAATACTTCCTGAAGGAAACTTTAGATATTGAGTGAAAACTAAAATTCTCCACTGAAAACAAAACCTAAAAATAGGTGAAATATATAATTTTTGATAGGGAGAAAACAAAATAAGAAGACAGTTTGAGCTAAAGGTATGAAAGACTGTTAAAGAAAATTAAAGCGTGTGTTCAAAACACAAAAGAGACAATCTAAGATATTAAAGGGGAAAAAGTAACGCTCAATAAATAACAGAGTTGGTATCATTATCAGCAATGCAACAGAATATGAACAAATCATAGAAATCCAGACATTATCTAGATATTGAGCACAATATTTAAATTATGCAACCTCTACTGCCCCCCCCCAAACCACATAAATAGCATATGAATTTGAACTAGTAAACTATTAAAATTCAGGGGAATTCACAAAATTAGATCAGGAAAATTCTTATAACAATTATAAGTTGACAGTTCAGCAAATCCTGACGATATATATGTCACCCCGAGACAAGAATTTATATTACTTATCATTGCATCCGCATCATATGGCACGATGCCTGGCATACTCTAGGTGCTGAATTCACTTGAATAAACAAGCTATGAATAAATATTTACAGAAAGCAAAATGCATGTAAGATTTTTATTAGTACCTTATTACAACTTTGATATTCAGCATTCCATGTTTTCTCTTAGTATGTCAAAATCAGAATTTATTAGAATTTTACCTTTCTGGTTTTAAAGCAAGACAAAATATCTATAATATATTTAAAATACACTTAGCATATCTTGTTTTCAGAAGAGAATATTGTCATGCCTGACATTTTCTTTTTTTTTTTTATTTTAATTCCAGTATGCAGCATACAGTGTTATACTGGTTTCAGGTGTACAATATAGTGTTCAACACCGCCATACAGCACCCAGTGCACAAGTGCGCTCCCTAACCCCCAGCCCCTATTTTACCACCTCCCTTCTGGTAACCATCAGTTTGATCTCTATAGTTAAGAGTCTGTTTCTTGGTTTGTGTGTGTCTCTCGCTCTTTTTTACTTTGTTCATTTGTTTTGTTTCTTAAATTGCACATATGAGTGAAATCCTGTGGTATTTGTCTTTCTCTGACTGACTTCTTTCACTTAGCACTATACTCTCTAGCTCCATCCATGTTTTACACATGAGTTGTATAGACGTATGAGATACACAGACCAAATATTATAAGTGCCAATGACTTTAAAAAAAAAAAAAAGTAAGTTCTAGGCAGAGACAGAAATAAAAACCCAAGTTTCCTGACTCTTGGCCTATCACTATGAATTAATAAAATAGTACAAAATATCCCTTTTATTCATAGATGCTATGATATTTGTATTCTGCACACCTGGAAGTTGAGAAAGAAAACGAATCCTAGAACAAATTGTGTTTGAAATATAAATAGATTTCTTTGTATATAAAATTCCCCACAGGAACAAATAAAAAAAGACAACTAGAATAGGGGAAGGAAGTAGTCTAACAGACAGTGTCTATGGACAAGAAAAACTAAGGGAGTTAGGAACAATTAGAGGAGCTTGTCAATGACACCAATAAAGATGTTGCCAGTAAAGCTGGCAAGTTTTCCTCTGAGTAGCAAATAGAAAACAGTGTGCAACCTTTCCCTTTCCATGTAACTCTATTGAGAACAGATATGAAATGAGGTTTGTACCACTGTCAGTTCTTCACTTGTAAAATGAAATAAGGAACCAGCATCTGCGTCTTAAATTTCATATGGATGCCTACTGCTTCCTAATGCTACACTTGCTCCCTCTCCAAGCTTTTGTACTGAAGTTGCCATACTAGTCTTATGTTAATGAACAGCACAGTTCAAGGAAGAAAGGAAGACTAGCAGAAGGGAGGAGGGCGAGGAAAGAAGAAAAAAGGAAAAGAAAGAGAAGAGAAGAGAAAAAAAGTTTATTGGTTTACTGGACCTCAATATTTATTTTCATAGAAACACTAAAACATGCTTAATGTTAACGTTTTTGATGGGAGTATCAACAGTCAGCCCTCTTCTCCTTGTGAACTTACTGCTGCCATCATGTAAGTTACCAGGATGGGCAGGTTAATTATTGGAGCATTCTTGTCAACATCTCTCCAGAGAGAAAATAAAAATGCTGAATTGCAGAACCAGTGAATACCCTCCCCAGAAAAGCTCCGACTTTTAACCAACTGACTGCCAGGAGGATAGAATTGAGTTAGAGAAAGTTCAAAAGATAATAGAATTGATTATAATATTGATTTAAGAGAATAAACAAGTGAATCCAACCCTTTAAGTAAAGATTCCTAAAGTAGTTTTCCCTACCACAGCACAATTAGGTTTCAAATAACAGAATATAAACCTTAATAAGGAATTGCTCCCACAACCACTCAATACTCATAATATATCCAGAAAGATCCCCTAGGGAGGAAAAAAAAAACAGTACAACTTTGGAAAGGAAGGGATTTGTTTTGAGTTTGGGAAGGTTAGCAGTAATGTAAGGCTCATCATCAAGAAGAGCATGTAGTGCCAACTATAAAAATAGAATGGGTATGATAGTAAGCCCAGGAAACCATGAAGACTTCACACAGACATCATGCAAAAAGTGAGTAATGGATCAGTAATTTTTATCAGCAATTTTTCCCATGTACAAGACAAAAATTACCCAATTCAGATAATTATGTTCTTATTTTTTTATATTTTCATTTTCTCTTTACTGGGGAAGATAGAAACTTATGATGACCAACAAGAATGGGCTTAAGCAGGGTTACGTGGGGGGCTCAATGGGTTGAGCATTGGACTTTGGCTCAAGTCATGAACTCGTGGTTTGTGGTTCAAGCCCCGTGTTGGGCTCTGTGCTGAAAGCTCAGAGCCTGGAGCCTGCTTTGGCTTCTGTGTCTCCCTCTCTCTCTGTTTTGCTCTCTCTCTCTCAAAAATAAATAAAGATTTAAAAAAAATTTTTAAAGAAATAAAAAGAATGAGCTTGAGCAGCATTCCCAATGTTCTATGAAACACCAGCTCTGTAAATACACCACAGGGCAGGGCAGGGGAAGTAATTATAGGCAAGTAAGTTTCAAAAACTTTATGTACAAAATGACCTTACTGGAGATCTATAATCCACAAGAGTAAGCTAAAGGCTCTGAGAAGTCCTGAAGTAAAAATTCTATTTAAATATATTTGATCTAACACTTGCCAAACTTTTTGACACAGAATCTCTTTTGTATATTAAACTAATTTAACTTACATCCTGTGGCTCTAGTATTCCACAGCACATAACTTGAGAACTACTGAGCTAAAGGGTTTTGAGATATAAAGCTTGCCAATGTTTTCAGGGGAAAATGTGCTCGCTTTTTGTTCTTTCCAGTATCCAGCTTCCATGTGATTTTTATGGTGCGGTGGGCGTGAAAGTGTGAATGTCAATTTAATCAACTACAAAGGCATGTTAGATAGAAACAAATAGATTGGAGCCTTTGTAATGCCTCTGGATAATGTTAACTTGATTATAAAGCAATATAGCCTTATAATATGAGAAAATGTAAGTACTCTATTATGTTTGGAACAAACTAAAGGGAATTTAGCTTTTTACATGAACTATGTTTATTCATACAGAAATTTCAACAGAAGAAAATGAGGTAACAACACTTGTATCATCATTTATTAGTTCTGAGGGAATAGCATTTGACTCCTCATTCCATTAATGAGAAATTGATGACAATGAAGTCACCACTACATTTCTAGACTCTCAGTTGCTTGCTGACCTCCTTTGATTGTATTGGAAAAATCTAGAAGCTCCATGAAACCTAACAAGAGGCACAGGCCATTACTCACAAATGCCTGGAAATCTGTGTGGCAAGGTGGCAATTCTGGAGGGAGTGGAGGACTTGGTAATGACTGATAATGGCATAGTTAACCACCAATCTAGAATAAAATGATGCTGAAACCCAGCTCACCCAATGTACAGAAACAAAATCTCAGTATAGTAAGTATCTAAATCTAAAAATAAAACAGTAAAACATTCAGAAGAAATTTTAAGCTAATACCTGAAAAATCCTAAAGTAGGGAAGAATTTCTTAAGTGAGAGGGGAAACCTAGAAATCATAGAGGGGAAATTAAACATATTTGACTACATTAAGAATTTAGAATTTCATGTGAAAAAAAATATGCCAAAAAGCAAAATAAAAAGACAAATGAACGTGGGGAAATCTAAGTAACATATATAAGACACACAGGGCTAGAATCTCTTACATATAAAGAAACAAAGAAAATAGACGGACACTGGGAGAAAAAAATCCAACAAGAGTCTAGAGGAATACAAATGGCTAACAAACAGGAAAATATACTCTGTTTCAGTACTAACTAGAAAGATGTAAGTCATATTCAAAATAGCACTTCTTTTTTCACAAAAACCACTTTGTGAAAGGTAAAAGAGGACTGCTGTCTAGGATGAAAGAAAAAAAACACTCTTCCATATTTTTGGTGGATGTGTGAATAGCAAAACATTGTACCTACGGATGCTACAACCTTTTGGAAAGCTATTTATAATGTTTATTAAAATGATAAGTATGTATTTATTTTCTCCAGATATTCCAGTTTTGAAAAATCTACCCTATTAAAGAACAAAGCACTGGTATGCAAAAATATCTCCATGAGGATGCTTAATATAGCATTGTTGAAAACAACAATAAAAGTGGAAAACATGTAAATATCTATCAGTAGGAAAGGAAATTTATAAGATCATGAAGTCATTTGTTAAATCATCTGGTTCTGTGTCTATTGACCTGAGGAATAGCCACAATTCACTTCACAAGGGCATTAAGCTACCCATCTTGCTGACTATCATATTCCCAGTGCCTAGAACATTGCCTGGATACACAATGACAACTTTTGAATAGCTATATTTTAAACAAAATATAACTGTGAGGAAGAACATACAGTATTTCAGTTTTGTAAAGATATTAAAATGTGGATATATATACATATATATTTTTTATATGCATGTATGTATGTATCCATGGAAATGGGAATATAAACATATGACCTTGGCTGTTAACATTGGTATTCTATTTAAGGAAATGGGGAATGGAAAGATTATTAACTTTCCCTTTACAAAGGCTTTTTTTTTTACACTTGTTATAACAAGAATGCATTTACGTTAGTAAGTTTCATCTACTATAATAACAAAAACTCTAAAAGGAAAAAGTCTAGAAGGTTTATTAAAGACAATTGGTAGGAGGTGATATAAACAGGACAATTCAAATTATATTCTTTAGGGATCTTTTTTGCAAGTCCCCATTGGATCTAACAGTTCCACAAAAACTACTTTAAACAAAGAATGATGTACACTGCAGAGCTGACGAGCAAATATCTGGTTGCTACTACACATTTATCAGGGCACCCTATTAGGTAGGAAAATGAGCAGGAAAATAAAAATATAGATCATCCATCCTACGTAACACACAAAGAGAGCCACCAAGGCTGTGCAAATGAATCCTTGTTCTATCTATTCATCTTTGCTGTTAATTACGTGGCTGAAGATTGGAAATGAGTTGTTAGTGTCTTACATGCTGGCAGTACTCTAGCCACTGTGGAGAAAGGAAACACAACACACTGAGATTACCTTAGAATGGAGAAAAGGGGTAAGATAGAAGAGACAGTCTTGGCTGGTTATTTGTTGCTCACTGCAGAGATGAAAGACACATGTTTGGAAAAAAGTCAAAAAAGGGAGAATAAACAGGCAACTGAGACAGTTGGAACTCTTAAAAAATAAGAAGCTTGGTATCACTGCTTTTGGATAGAATAGCAATTAAATAGGGGAATGTTACTTGTCCTATAAAATACTGAATCATTTTAAGAAAAACTAAAAGCAATGCAATGTCTCCATCTCAGGAAGAATGTGGGCAGACTTTTAAAGCATTTTAGAAACAATATCCTTGAGAGTTCAATTTTTTACTTAGTAATGCCAAAGGGATAGAATTAATCTGTTCTAATTAAAGATAGCCTCAAAAAGATCACCACCACTTTACTCCAATAAAAATCGTGTCATAAAAATACAAATTAGAAGTAAAAGTTGAAGTGCATCATTCCCTTATAATGTTTTTTATTTTATCAATAAATTAATATTGTTAATGTCATTCATTTTCCAAGAAGATGACATGAGGATTTATGCTATACTTTGAAACATTCTGCTTTCATCTTAGGAGGAACTGAGTTTAAGCTTTGAAATATGTATGCTTGATCACGGGCTTCTAGCCAAGGTGCACCTAATTAATCGGAAGATCAAATGTGTGCTCAGTGGGAAGGCCAACTACAAAACCGCAGGTGGTAGCCAACGGCTCCATTTAATAAAGGTTGCACAAACAGAGTGCTGTGTTAGGGCTCCTGTCACCTGTGTGCGGCTCTTCTGCCATTTTGTCATTGCCATGAGAACAGTTAACTGTGCCATAAAGAGATCTCAACCTTCTCATTCCACCCGAAGTTTAACACTCTACTCTATAGAGAAACTCCATAACATGCTGGGAGATATAAAATCTGTTTGTTTAGCTTTTTGTGATGATTGCTATTGTTGAATTTATTACTGGCTTGTCCCAAGAACATAAAAACCTATGATTCTGTTAAATAGGCAGGCAGTATTGGTAGTTACAGGCACAGACTTTAGAGTGAAATGGAACTAGAGTCAATAATAATAAATTAGCTCTGCTAATTATTAGCTGTGTGATATCTGAGATGTAAGTCTCTCCAAGCTCCTTTTTGCTCATCTATAAAATGGGAAGAATAATATATACCTTGCACGTTGCTGGAAGGATTAAGCAGGATAGCATATAGAAAGTCGTTGTATGTAGAAAGCATTCAACAAATGGTAATGAAAAAATTGGAAATGAGGCAGTAGTGAGAAGAAGAGTCATAAATTTTCTCCAGACGAAGGTTTAAGAAAGCCCAAGCACTGTAAACGCATTTTTACTATGGATTAATTTCCTAAGATCATAATGCCCTAACAGTCCCAAAGGACCTATTTCTTAGTCCTAAAGCCTATATTCGGAAAGGTTTGACAGATCTGGAAAAATAAGCAAGTGCTCTTAAGTGATTACTCTTTCAAATGTCTGCTTTGGTATAAAGTTATTTGATATCTATTTTCACTCAAACAGCAAAAGGTATAATGATAGAAGAAATAGAAATGAGAGAATATGAATTGTCATTCTCTACTGAAAATTAGTAAGGATCTAATTGATACCAAAAGTCAACAAGAAATTCTATGTGGGTCACTAGACTAAGAAAAAGTTACTAGAACTGAACCTGTTTTTCATTACCTGTCAGAGGGCTCAGTACTCTCTTTTTATACTCTATGTATTATGAAGTCAAGATAAGAAATACCTAGGATCAAATTCTGACTGCATCAATGACTATAGTCAGGTCATCTAATTTAACCTTTCTGTACTTCAGTTTCTACACTGCAGAAGCAACATTATAATAGCTACCTCATTTGAATGGACCATGGAATCTGCGTATGTAGTGATCTTCTTGATGATTTTTACACATGCTGAAGTTTAAAAACCACTGCCTCAAAATAATGCCTTTAAGAACAGTAATAAAATAACAAAATATTTCTAACACCCAAAGTAAGTGAGTTAATGTGCCTTTACAGAATTATTATTCTGGATACACTTAGTAGCTAAATCCTTTGCCTGGAAACTAATTTGACAATAAATTTCATATAATAAATAAATAAATAAATAAATAAATAAATAAATAAATAATAAATAAATCCTTTGCCATAAGTAGGAGAGTTTGGCATATATATATGCTTTATGATGTGTGCACACATGCATGTGTGTGTGCGTGCACATGAGCTTATGCATGTGTGTCATCAGCAAGATGAACGAAGGAAATAGGGAGGAAAGAAAGAAAACACTCACATGATGCAAAGTAGATTTTTCCATTAAGTGACTGTTGGCTGTAACTACATGATAACACTTGTGAATATGATACTGATGATGCAGTTGCCTAATGGACTTGACACAAATAATGCAGAAAATTACAAATAATACAGACTCAATTACCACTGAATGGAAGCAAAAGGCAATCGAAGATGTAACATGCTTCATTCTATGTTTTCCCCTTTCCTTCTACTCAGTTAAGATAAGTCTAAAGGTAGAGAAATTCCCTTTTCCAACTATTTTCCATGCCCCTGAAAGGTATACCACTCTCCCAGGTTCTAGGGCTCATCCCAATATAAGGGGAAAATAGTTATTTTATGTTTACGTAGCCCAACTTCTATCATGAAGGAGCCAAAGGCAGCCATACTAACTTGGGGTTGGGGGGAATTAACTTGTCCTTCATGCTTACTAGGTGAGATTCAGTGACAGGCATTTTTAATATATATTAACTCCGTTTATGACTACCCTATAAAGTAATATTATTATCCACATTTAAGGATAAGAAGCTAGAAGCTCAGAGTTCAAAAATTTGAACAAGTTACTTAGGCTGGTAAATGACAAAGTGTGTTTCAAACCAGATTTGTCTGATTTCTAGAATTCATGCTTTTATTACCATCAGAAATAAAGTCAGGCAGGTCTATTAAAATAGCAAAGAGTTCTCAGTTCCAAGCAACAAAGCCAGATTTGGCAGATATAGCAGGAATTCACTAAAAGACACATGGGCCATTCACAGATCACTGAGAGGGCTAGAGAACCATGCTGAAACTCTGCAGACACAGGGAGTGCCTCATCATACCACAGAACTCATCCAGTAAGGAGACAGCCACCACCAGAGCCGGCATAGACACTAGAGCCTGGAGCTAACATCACTGCTACAGATGCCTGGGAACTCGAGTTCACTGCTGTCACCATTACTCCCAAGAGCATCCCCCACAATCCCTGCTTGTCTGCATTACCAAGCTCCCAATTACTTAGCTCTTGATTCACACATTGTCTCATTTAATGTATTGTGTATGCATTATTACATTTTTTCATCACAAGGGCTCCAGACGAGGAGCTGAGGTCCAGACAGGTTAAGTGATTAGCCCAGGATCACAAAGTCAGTAGGTGGTGGCACAACTTCATTAGTGACATGCTTCAGTCATAGGTTTACTGTGGTTTTGGAATCACAAAAATCTGAATTCATATCCTGGCTTTTCAAATCCCCACTCTGAAAAAACAAATCTCACACTGTGCATCTAATTGGTGGAGCACAGGTCATCTGGTCATGTCCGTGGCTTGAGAGATGCTGGGGTAGCTAGTCTAGAATTTTCAGGTTTCTTGGTGGGGGATTGGCTTGGCCTCTCAACGATGCTCATGGAAATCACAAAAAGAAAGTGGGTTCAGATGTCGACAACTAAAAAAAATGGCAAATGTCTACCATAATCTGCCTTTTTGGTTGCCCAATACCAAAATATACCCCTTTTTCCATTTTTAAACATGTACCTCCTAACATTTTCCCCTCTAACATACAACTATTATATAACCAAAAAATATACTCATCAGCTATCCACACCATTATCAGTTACTGTTTCTGGTGTTGAGTCCAGAATCACTAAGTGACAACAACTCTTCATCTAGGTTTATTGGATATAATTCTATTATTATATAATCCATGGGTTTGCCTATAGAGTTATCCACTACCAATACATTCTTTACAGAAAATTAGGAATAAAGGATAATGATATAAAAAATTTGTTAGGATTAGTAAAAAATATACTGTATAAGACAGGATAGACTCAGTTACACTACAATTAACAAACAACCCCAAAACCTCAGGGGTTCCATCAACAAAGATGTATTTCTCATTCACACTACCTGTCCATTGTAGCTTAGCTGCAACTCTCTCAAAGTAGTCTTTGAAACGAATATTGTTGGGGTGCCTGGGTGGCTCAGTCGGTTAAGCATCTGACTTCAGCTCAGGTCACGATCTCGCGGTCCGTGAGTTTGAGCCCTGCGTCTGGCTCTGGGCTGATGGCTCAGAGCCTGGAGCCTGCTTCTGATTCTGTGTCTCCCTCTCTCTCTGCCCCTCCCCCATTCATGCTCTGTCTCTCTCTGTCTCAAAAATAAATAAACGTTAAAAAACATTTTTTTAAAAAGAAACGAATATTGTTGTAGCACCCTCTATCTGAAATTTTGTTGATCTCATGGCAAATGGAACAGAAAATACAGAGAACTATTCACTAACTTAAATTTCTGCTAATAGTAGTTCACATCACTTCTCATTTTTCACATAAGACATTAAGATAGTTAAGTCTGAAGTTAGTGGAGTGGAAAAGTTTATTTTCTCTCCCCCAAGAGAAGGGGCAAATACATAGGAATAGTAATACAATCTACCATACCCACAGTTTTAAATCCTGGTCACAGCAAGAAAAAGAAGATGGATGCTTCTGCACATGGTCATAAGGCTATAGTTTGTATTTATTACTTCTTTTTCCCACTCCCTATTCCATCATTGCTTTGCCCATAACTAACACTTCATACTGTTGGGATTCTTTAACTGATAGGCTTTACATGATAACAAGGAGAGGAACCACAGGGTAAATTCTAGGTTCCCTCCATTCCTCCCTTCTCTGCTCTGTATAGCAGCAACCATGTTTCAAATGGTTAATGATAATCAGGATCAGTCATCGTAGCCAAAACCATGTCCCTTTTCGATCTGTTCACCAGTGGCACAAGGAGCTCGAAATATCTTAGCTTCCAAGGGGAACCCCAAGTGGAAATATTGCCTTTGTGGGTAGAAGATCTCCAAACCAATAAAATGCAGAGTCACAGGGACAGTTAAGAAATTTTTTATAAATAGATCAATAGGTATAATACAGAGATGTACTCCCTCCCTCTTTTACTCTTTGTGTATAGATCTGAGTATTTTGGCTACTGAAGAAACAACTCCACGTATTGGTCACTGATTGAGTACACAAAACACAACTTGTAAACAGTGCCTTAAACTTATAAGATGCTATCTCCTAGATGATGCTGTAGCTGAGTCTCAAATAAGCTATTTCATGGTTCTGGATGATGGAGGAACATATTAAATCTAGTGAATATCATAGGCATTAGCCTTTGTCTTGCTTCTTTCACCGTGAACAATTACATACTATAAAGACTATGCCTTTGTTCTTTCACTATGATGGAGTTTCCTGGTAAGAAGCAGTTTTGATTGTAATAATACTAGTATAAAGTATTAAGGAAGGCTATGAATGTTGGAAGAACATGTCAGAATAGGAAGAAAAATTAAAATCCACAATATGTGTCTATTCCAAAGAGACATATTACTTCCCCTAATGATAGCAGGACCACCTGGGACATTTCTTGTCAGAAACTCAGAATTGAACTCTGACACTAGCAGTAAGAGTAACCAAGTAAGATTTGTTAAAGGGCAACAAACCCTGTTGATTTCAAGCATAATCCACCATCCTCTTCACTCATGGCAACTTTTCTCAAGAACCCACTAAAAAATATATATCAAAGTGGCTAGGGAAGAAGACTTCAGACAGGCACAGGTAAATCACCTTGTTCTGATTAAGAGCCTTCTTTTCAATGAGGTTCTTCTTATAAATATTCATGTAGGAGATGACAAATATATATAGGTACAGATATAAAGATAGATGATATAGGTATAGATATAAATATAGATATGGATATAGCTATAGATCCTATAAACCAAGTCCAAGAGGTTCATTTCCATACTTCCTCAAATCTTGTCACCAGTCTTCCAATATCACTCCTTCCAAACCTCTGATAACCTAGCCAAATCATTTGCCACTATCTATGAATAGATATACCTACTTATTGCGTGCCATCCTCCCTTTCTGATAAGCTAGATAATGGTATACACTATTAAACTCTGTTCTTGAAGAAATTTTCTTTTTTCATTGTTTTTCAAAGCCACTACTGCATGACAATACCATAGCAGTACACATAAATGGTGCCAGTATATTGATTAAAGTCATCTATAAAATAGGCTCAAATGTTTTCTTTCTCAACCAATTGATCATAGGGAACCCACAATGATGTTGTATAGATTGAGAGAAAGGAGGCTGAAGGACCTAACAAATGTCCTGGAAGTATAATCATTTTATCATGCATCCTAGTTTGCCATCTCTACCCATTGAGACCCAGTCCTTTATATCTCACTTCAATTAATAAAAGAGAATTGCTGGGCATTCCAAATATATGCCTTGTGATTCAGGTAACACACAGTTCAAACTGGGCAGCTTGTGTGGCTTGGTCACCTTGTGTCTTTGGTCAGACTTTAGTCTCTATCAGGGTCCATTAAAAAAGCAAGATCTGTTTTTCAGAGAGACAATAATTACTTACTGGAAAGAATATGGCTTTGCTCCAAAACTCTATTTCCACTCTGATTCTTCTATCTGCCACAGGCTCCAATGAACACTTCAATTTGTTTCAGACACTTTGACCACTACTGATTGGATCCACCAACTAGTAAGAGTTGAAAGAGTTGCTTATACTGCAGTTTAGACCAGCTGGAGACATGTCTTTTGTTCTAGACTCCACAAAAAAGTCAGCAGCTTTTGTAAATGAGTCCTATGTGGCATATATTGATTCCCAAAATGCAAAGAAGCCCCTCAAGCATTATTTCTTTATTTTGTTTTATTGATGAGGAGAGAAAAGTCCAACAACTCACCTTTTAAATTTGAAAGCATTTCCAGACATTTCTCAGACCACTAGAGCTTCAAAAGTTCCACTGAGATTGTAGATCCCTGTATTTTGAGAGATTTCTCTCTGATCCTCTATCAGTTATATATCTTCTCAAGGCATCATGCCACCAGCCATCATCCCACCAGCATCATGCCATTAATGTAGTATGCCAACATGATTTCCTGTGGGGTACTGGAATAATAAAAGTCCCTGAAAGCTAAATCATAGCACAGAGCTAGAGGGTTGATATAACTCTAAAGCAAAAGTAATAAGGGCATATAGTTATCCTTACCAGGTAAAAGCAAACTTCTGGGTACTGACTGTGTATTGAGACATAGAAAACAGTGCAGTTAAAACCTTCCAACTCTTGCTATCCCTCATGCAGGCAAGACACCTGATGTAAGGTACCTAAAATGAAGAGAAAAATGTTGCCTGCTCTTTCACCTCTGTAATTCTAGCATGCTTTGGGGGACAGATGGAAACATGACAACTTCTAGAATTCCTCCTCTCCCTCCTAGGTCTACTCTTCCACATGGCTGAAGGCAGGTAGAAAGCATGAGTGTGAAGAAGCAAATGCTCCCTTATTTAATTCCTCATAGTTAGAGTTCCTTCCTTGGTGTCACAGTTTCCCTTAGTCAAGACCTCCATGTGGTAGGCAACCAGATGCCAGTTCACTTGTGTACTGGTCCACACATATACATTCTTCAGAAAGTTGCGTAGAGCTGCCTCACTGTGTGTTTCCCCATAGTGAGAGATGAGGGTCCGGCTCAGTCTCTTCCACTTGACCTCAGTACCCTCCATTTGTAAATACAGCCCACCCTTGCTTGCTGCTGGGCTCCCTTAAATATGGTTCAAGTGATTCAAGCTCAGCAATCTCCCATGCTATTCTATTTACTTGATACATGGAAAACTAAAGTATCATTACACTACCAAATTTGGGGAATGCAGTCCTCCTCAAAGGGCCTATGAAAACTCTGCTGAGTCTCTTAATGTAGATGTCCTTAAATTCCCCAAGGGATTCACCTGGCTTCACCAGGCTTTGGGCAAAGGTAAGCACCCCATCCTGCTACCACATTGCAACCACTGTTCCAAGGCTGACCCTGAAGGTTCCTTCTACCCTCTCCAAACTTTTTATATGGTCTAAGAATGGTGGCTGATGGTAATTCTAAACTCCTTATTAAGCCCTGTAGACACAGAAGTCTGGCCCCAAAGTGGTAGTTTATTTGGTTGGTTGGTTGGTTGGTTGGTTGGTTGGTTGGTTGGTTTTTTAAATGTGGAATACTTAATACCTGTTATTTTCATTTTTGGACCCTAATGTAAATTCCTGGGCAAATAGGAAATATCCTTCTACAGAGAAAGACAGATAGACAGAGAAAAGACCCATAAAGGTTTTATTGCATAAAATTGGATAATTCCAACAAAGCACCTAGATAAAAATTAAATGTAATCACTTGGATTTTTATTATAGTATTTTAGCACTATTAATAACCAACATTTAATTTGTTCTAATATTCTAAGCTCTTTAGATACAACACTTCACCCCACCCAATTAAATGCCATTAATTTTATTACCTCCATTTTACAGATAAAGAAACTGAGACTTAGAGGAATTAAATTAATTTCACAAACAAGGTTAGACAGCTCTCCCTAACAGCAAATCACCACACAGAGTCTGAACTCCATTATACTACCTGTCAATCGTCTCTTTTTTTCATAGGTTTCTTTTCCTTGCTTACTAACATTGATTATTTTTAACTCCAACATGCCACAAAAGCACTAGGGGGCAGAATTCCCAGCAATGCCCATGTATTTTGCAAATGACATTGTTGTATACTTTGAATACATTTTTTTCTTCTCTATTCCTAAACCAAAACATATCTAAAAAATTTACATAATGAGAAAGAATTGCAAAGTTTTGACACTCAGGCTTATTTGGCGACATATTTTCTTCCTCTTTATATTCCCATATTAATAAATCTGACCACATTGATTCAACTGCCTCTCTCTACTAAGCGGAGAGAAGGAAGAGATGAGGAATGAAGAGACTTTGTATCCAGAACTCCCATTGTCTCCTTAACCAATAGCCTGAGACTGAATGCTGAATAAACTTGACTTGATTTCCCTGGGGTCGTCATCTTCCCCAACAGCCTTCCTGACTAAGAGAAGCCGATGGCAGCAGCAAGCTCAATAACATGACACCTGGCACATATTCCGAAACTCTTTGATTGCCCAAGGGCATACAGCACAGCCTTGAATAAATGCAGATTGAACTAAGGACTGCACTTTCTGAGTTCTTGGCCAAATTTGCCGTCTTTTGAAAAAGATTGTAAATGTAGGAAACTGCAGTCCCTGTTACCATTAAATCTCCCACAAAGAGCACCTGTAACTGGAAGGCTTGCTCAAGATTTCATTTCTTAATAGTCTCATTGCCAATTCTGAAGGAGGAGAGAGGAAAAGTAGAACTGGGAATTGATGAAGAAATTCTAATTGGGAAAGGAGGAGGAGGGGAATCTTGATAAGTAACAACATGATTAATACACTTCAGCCTTTCGTTTCAACAGTGACAATTCTATGTTCTCCACTGTTTATCTTTGGGCATAATTTTAGTTAAATGGAGCATAGTCTTTAAGTATTGTAAGGGTTGAGATGAGCATAATTCTCCCCCAAAGTTCACAGAGTGCAGGCAGCTGGGTACTACTTTGAAAGTCATCAAAAATGGGAAGAATAAAATACTTAAAACCATCTATTTTGTTGATTCAAGCTTATTCAACCTTTTGCTAGTGGGAGCTTTTACTGTACACTTGAGTTGCTTGCTTGATAGTATTTGCCTCCAGTGAAATCCTGTTTGGGAACTCATATTTTTTTATATGCTGAGATCCAAACTGTTTTGAACAGGGCTAGCTTCATTAAAATGATTTCCTACCGTCACACAGTGACCTAAATGACAATTGACTTTTGCCTTCCATTAGCAGAATGCATTCAGATTTCATTTTCATGTATGAATGCAATTCATGCTTCATATCATGTTATTTTAAACAATGCTACAATGTGGATTCATTAACAGTGCTTTAAAATCTGTTTCCACTGTTAGTATCTCTTAAAGCATAAACTACAAGGAGTTCTATGTCCTTATACATTCTAATTCTCTGAAAATGCATCCCAGCATTTAAAGATGATTAGCCTTACACACTCTTAGTGCACCATAAGCTTCTATGGCAATGTGTTTTATAATCAGAAACAAAGGCTTTCTTCCTCTCTCAGACTGCCAGACATTATACAACACACAGGAGTAAGAGTTGAACTGACATAAAAATGTCTTTCAAACATTGATTAAATAGTAGCAAGTCCTTAAAATTATTTCCCAATATTGTTACACATTTTTGGTTTATCCTATCTCCTACACTAATTAATAACAACAAACCTCTCATGTCAGCCAGATGGATGATGACTCTAAGATTAGTCTGAAGTTTAACCTCAATTAGAAATAGAAGACAGATTTTGCAAGTAAGTAAGAAACATTCCTTGATTCTCCAGGTCCTTCATTTCTCCCCGTTTAGTTTGGACTTTATTTTTTTTACAGTTTTGGAACATAACATGTTACTGCCTCTGAACTCTTGATGAATACAAAAAATCCACAATGGGTATTTATTGGATGTAACACATGATTAATGTGGTGAATTGCATGTAGTCCCAATCTTTTAAATCTCTCTGAAGAATTACATTTCTGTCCACAGGCATGTCACTGTTAAAAAATGAGCCACCTAATAAAAGAACACACAGTATATTAATATGTAATTTCTTTCCCAGTATGAATGCTAATTACTGACAGTGCAGACCTTATGCTTGCTCCTTGATATGGATCGACTTTCTAGCTCTCTTGGTTTGTATCATCGCTCTTTCCACTCTCATTCACACACATTCTCATTTTAAAGGCTCATGAAGAGAGGCAGGGGGGCTATTTAGTGTTTTTCTAGATCTAACACAATTTAGCTTGAAAACTTGTAAAAGGGGGAGCGGTGTGTACATTCTAATGTAATTCCAGAAATTAATTTGGTTTGCATGAAAAGAAATGTCATTATGTTAAATAATACGCCTCTTGAAAGTACTTTCTCAGTTGCTTTCTGGCAGTCTTATTAACCTGTAAAGATAATTCAGTTGCCTAACATTTTTTTTTCCTTGTTAGCTTCCAATTGAGCATTATGTAAATGTGGGGTTTCCACAAATTATAGGAGCTCTGAATGTTCAACAGTTGTTTTCAATTTGGGGTTTTTTGTTTGTTTTTTTAATACCAGACTCTGGTAAAAGTAATGATTGTCACATGAAAAATATACAGCCTTTATTGTTTGATCCACCCTTATATCTCTCTGCCTTCGTCAAGCCCTTGTATTTATCCCACAGTCGATATCCCACAAATTCTTATATCTCACTAGGAAAAGCTTTTAATAATGTATTATACCTCAAAGGCAAACTCTTCGCCACTTATTAGTCATTCAAACTACTTGATATTAAATATGTATCTAAGCCTCTTTGAGGACTTACTTTTTTAGAACTGTATTAAATTCATCTTTACTCCTCCAGGGCCTAGCATGGTGTCTGAGATACACAGAAAGCTCTAGGCCCCCATCTCTTCCAGCACTGAACTGTGAACTATTCAGAAATGCTTATGACCAAGTACATGACCATCAATTTAATGAAAACTCAAGTTAAACCAGTTGTCTATTGTAAGTGGTTTAAAAAATCAAACTTCATCCTGCTTTGACTAACATGTACCTTTGGGGGCAGAGAATGAAGCTGACCTCATCTATTTCTAAGATTGAGAAAAGTGACAACTATAACACCTTGACCTTTCATAACTAAAATTTTAAGTTAATGGGATCAGAGTTCAGCAAATTATATCAGGGTTTTCTTTAAGGGTCAGGAAAAAAAAAAGAAAACTCATTATGGGGATGCCCACAATTTAAAGTAATACCAGTAAAGAATAAAAAGGCACAACATGATGGCTGGCAGCTGAGAAGCCATCCACAGTGCCTGTGTAAGGACATTCAATGGCAATACTTGACAAACGATAACACATTTAGAGTGGGGGGGGGGGGGGGAGGAGTGTGTAAACTAAAAAAACTTGCCTCTGAGTAATTTCACTCTCGTTCAAACAGACAAGGAATTAAGCCCCTGAAAATGACCATAGCAAGAGACAACAAAAATCATGCATTGATTGGAATTGTGTGATTTGTTTCCCTCTGCCCAAAGTCCTTCACCCAAGTTTCGTTGGTAGCATCCCCAGGATGCAGGACAGTGTCTGACACATAATAGACATGCCTATAAAGATTTGTTGTTCAACTGTGCCTGCTCTTATGTAACTAAACTTGTACTTGTCATCTGTAGTTTAGATAATATACAAATTATATCCCTTAAAGGCCCCCTAGCCTTACCTTGATTATACACCATCATAGGAAAGAACTCTAGTGTAGATATGACCTATCAGAAGTTGATAGGATGGTTTCAGGGTTGGTTTTTGTTTTTTTGCTTGCTTGCTTGCTTGTTTGTTTTTATTATTCCCAGGTAGTAGTTGAACTTCCAAGGGAGTTCTTAACAGCAAGCTTTCCTGCTCTCTGTGTTCTTGTTTTTCCTGTGTGGACCAGTTCCGAGGATTCCCTGGGCCCCTGGGGGCCCCTGTTGCATGGCTGAGACTCCTCCCAGACTTCTTTCCACTGGGTCCTATAATAACCACTCCCTTTCTCCCAGTCTTGGAAGTAACTTGAGTCACTCTTTTCCAACATTTGTAGGAAAAAAAAAATTTTTTTATTTAGATACACTAAAAAATAGAATGCTATTTAATATCAACTACCAGAGTTCTGCTTTCCTTTAGAAATTGTGAACATCTTTTGATAAACATTGTCAGCCAAAAATATTTAATTCTTAAACTTCAATAGTTAACCAAGTTAACAAGCAGCTGGTGCATGATATTCATTTTAGAATATCATCACATACGCAGAATAGAATAAAATCCTCCCCCAAAAATTATCTGCCTGATATAATATCCCAGTAATTAACCTTCTAAATTCCCCCTTGAACAACACATTTTAAAGAGCCCAACTGCCCTGCTCCAACCAACACTGACCAAGTTTGACCTCCCAGTTGGTCCAATTCCCTTAGTCCCCTTGCTGTATACTCACACAACACAGGAATGTTCTATAAAGCAATATCTATTGATCTCTAACTCTGCTTCATGAAATCAAGAGAAAGTGGGATACAAGGGGACAATTTTGGAAATGAAATGGGGGGAAAAACACATCTGGGCCAGAAATGGACATTTTGTAATAGCTGAAATGGAATAGGTTCCATTTCATCATTTTGCCATCTTATCTCTTTTCCTCAATACAAGGCTTTACACATTCTCTTAAAATTTTTACAAGGCATGCATGGTTACCTTCACATCCAGAAAGAAAATATTCTATCTGTAAGGGTAGCCAAGTTGTCTCCAAAGACTCACACAGGTTTGTTTGTGTTTATTCTGTCAGTAGTAAAAAAGATAATGTAGAACATGAACATTGGTCTCCTCATATTTCTTTTTTTCTCTTATTTTGTACTTGAAATATTTGTACTTGAAATATTGCTTTGGTGTAGAATTAAAGTATGTGTCTTCTAAAATAGCTTTTTTATTTTATCATTTTACATGCTGACTGATTGCCTGATGTCCACTAGTGCTAGCCTAAAAGTGCTTCTCATACTTTTTTTTTATTTTTGGCTTTGCTAAATCTAAATATCTATATAGCTTGGCCTTACTTTAGAAGTAACATTCTGGTAATTTTTTTTAAACTGTCCAGATAGATAGATAGATAGATAATCAGGTATACAGATACAGTGAGAAAGACAGAGATACCTGACTCACCCATTTGATTTGTTGTTCTGTCTCTTAATTCTGCCCATTTTATGGTTCCTTCCATGTCACATTATTTCAAATAATTAAAGTCAAGATTTTTTAAAGGCCTAGTACACTCAAGTCTTAGTTATTTAGTAGTAGACTCAGCTTATCTGTTAGGATATGATGATGCTACCAAACATGGGAGGAAATCCAAACACTCATCTTAAATGTTTTAAATTTTAAAACATTAAATGGCTGCTCCACTTCTCCAGCAAATAGGTGTAATCACCAAAGAATGACAGTCTCTGGTAGTGCACCTGCATCCTGGGAGGCATTCCCAGTAACTGAATTATGTGTTACCCTTTCTGGGTGGAACGCTCTAGACATGGTTGCACTCTAAATGCAGAAGGGTCTACTGAAACACCATAATCAACCAATCTCCTGTCCACAGACCATGGCCAACCACTCTGAAGCATGAGCTCTCTACCCCTGGGCTCTGGTTGGTAACTGAATGACCATAGCACATCCAATAGTAACTCTCTGGTGGTCATCTGAGTATCTTTTAGAGAGCAGCAGACATTCAGGTTACTTTATTTTCTCTGGCTCTCATAAATGTGTTGTGTCTTTTAGGATTCTCCAATGACTCAGTCCAGCTCCCTGAATCATCCTGATTCTCTGAAAATAAAAATTGCCAGACTTTGTATGCCATTTAATCTCTTAAAAACATTAGTAGAAAGCTCTCCTTTTAATTTAATTTATTTCCTTGTTCAGAACCCAAGTACCCAATTGATGACAATTTGACATTTCAAAGAAAGGAATAAAGCTAGTTTATTATTATATTATTATTATTATTATTATTATTATTATTATTATTCGTTTGTTGGTAGCACCACCCCTCAGCACTTTATACATAAGTAAAACTATTTTTAGCACAGAACATCTAAATCGGTGAAGTGAAAACTATAATAATAGGAAAAATTCTTTCAGATATTTGCTTCTTTTCAGCAATCGCCTTGTTTCCATTATATAGAACTGAGAATCATATCAAATTTCTCTTTTCTTTGACTGCTAGAAAGCTGAGCCAAATTTGCAGCCCACCTCAAGTAAATGATTTAGATTCTAGACAATTCATTACATATTTTTTTCCAGTAGTTTACCTTATTTTCCTACTTTTATTTACCTTCCTTCCAATTTCATTTTTATCCATTCTTTATTTACCTTGTGGTACTATATACTCATACATTTTAACCTGGGTTTTATAATGAGATAAGTTATGCACATAGAATCACAGACATATATATATGCATATACATAATGGGAAAAATTGCTCAGAGTAATGGAACTCATACAGTGAGTGGCACTTAAGTATAGACAAACTCACAAACCAAGTCAAGACTGTGTATTCATCTCTGCTGGTGGTACTATTGTGTGAGATAATATCTAAGGTACAACAAACCTCTCTACTAGATCCAATCTGCAAGGGAGGTAGATCACTGCCTGCTTTTAGGTTATCTCTGTTCATTTGGTCACTGTAACCCTGAAAGTTTCGGATGTCTCCCAGACAATCAGTACCCCTAACAGAATGAAGTCTGAAAAAATGAGAAATGGAGGGGCGGGGGCGGGGGGGTGCTGAGACTAATAAACACAAGTACCAATTGTCCAAATATTGACTTCTATTGATAAACGTGATGATGAGTGAATGTTTCACTGCTTCGATGTTTTTGCATTTAGGGTCCCCTGTGGTGTATATTTCCTGTGCTTTCTCTTTTAAAAGGGTTAAAAGAGTATTTTATTTGTTTGGCTTTAAGCTTTATTTATTTTTTCCCTGCTGGCATAATGTGGTGATACTTTTGAATACACTTTTTTTCCTCTTTGCTCCAGTGACAGTGACTAATTCATCTGGCCCTCAAACCATTATTAAAACGAATCATCCAGCGTCACCAGTTCAGGAAACATATTCCAGCCACTTTCCTGGGGGGTTAATGCAGCTGGAAGCAGGTCTATTAAATTGAGGTGATTGTCCCTGGAAAACACTGAAGGACTGAACAGAGTCACTGCCATTAGTATCACTTCTCTGACAGTAGTAATTTTTACTTTGATTCTGCATGTCAGCTAGTGTGCCCAGCAACCGCACGACAATGAAATAATGAGATGCCAACTGTCCTCTGCCCAACCCATGGCCCAAGCCCTGTCTCTGGGAATCCTGCCAGCTACCTTTACTTGGCAGCCGCCTGCTTCATGCCAAGGAGAAGTGAGAAGCATTTGTCTTTTCACGATAAGATGCATTGGTTTCTCTTTGCAGCACTGGTTGGAAAGGCTTTGCTGGGAATGGTACAATATCCCATAGGGTTTACCCCATGACTTGAGTGAAACTTCAGATCAAGGGCTTCTTCATATACATTCTTCATAGAAGAGAATATATGTTTTCAGTAATTTCTACCCAAGTGTTTTGAATGTTTTCTGGACAAAAGAGAAGGAACGATGGAGAATTTTGCTGATAGATAGGTCAATAACTTAGAGCAATTTACAGATTGGCAAACATTCCTTCTCCCAGATTTCCACTGACTCTAAAATTTGACAATGAAACTTGTTTTAGTACTGAAAGCAGCATCTCCTTTTTTCTACTCAAAATTGTGTCCACTATCCCTTCAGTCTAAGTGTATTTAGAATCACGTTTCAGCTTTCTGGAGAAAGTAGCCCATCAAGAACCACAGCCATCTTTCTGAGAAGGCAACAGAAAAAGAAAGGAGTCATGTATATTATTCAAGAGGCAAGTAGGAATTAGTGGACAGTGAAAAGTTAGAACTGGCCCTGGAGTGCTCAAAATAACATCAAATCCTGACTTTGTACATAGAACAATGTTCACCTATCCAGAGTATTGTAATTCCTGGGTAATTATGGCCAACCTTATAGCTTGGGCTAACTCAGCACATCTTCCCTTGTTGCCTCTTCATTAGATAACTACACATGCTAAATATTCATTTCTCCAGCCTCACTAACAGATATGAGTAATCATTTGACCCAGTTCTGGTCAATGAAACATAAGCAAAACAAAAACAAAAAGACCTTGAGAGGAAGGTAGCTGGGGGATGGACGTACCAAGGACGACTTTTGGGTGAGGGGAGTTATTTCTTTTCTGATAAAAAAGGGCAGAATGCTACTGGCCTGGTCCATTCTCCCCTCTTCCCCTTCTTGTATCCAGTGAGGTTTCTATATATGAAAGCTGTGGAATCCATCTTGCAATCTTGAAGCAACAAGCATGAAGATCAAAGTTAGCACACTAGGGACACTAGACTGGAAAATGGAAAAAGAAGGCCTATGTTTCTCATGAGCAGCTGAACTAATGCCAGAAACTACAATTCTAGAGTTTTTGTTAGGGTATAAAAATAAATAATTTGCTTAGGCCATGCTTAGTTGGATAAACTATCAACTGCAGCCAACCCAATCCTAATTAATCCCATAAGCATGGCCAAATGTTTATACATTCACAAAATCCAATCTCACTATAGATTAATTAGTATATGTCAATATTTATGAAATTCTTGAGTCTAGAACTTGAAGAATAAATAAATTCTGTTCTTCCCAGTCCTCATCAGATCAAAGACCCTGAGTCAGAAGGGTAGGGCAGATCTTAAGCAGCTAACTCCCTCATCATTCACATCCTTCCCTCACCTGAAACATCACTGGTTCTGAAGAAACAGAAAGCCAAAAAATTATAAGTAAATAAACTTCTTAGACTAAATTTTCTACATCCATATATCTATGAGACCAGAATGTCTTTCTCGAACTTCAGATCCTGATAAAGGTGTATCTAAGTTTCCACTAAATACCCCCAATATTTACCCATTCTTGAAAGGAATGCACATTGTAAGCTATCATGCTGTACCATTGGAAATAAGCTCTTTGCTTTAAACCTTCGTTAAGACAACTGAAATTTTCTATTTGGTCAAAGGGAAATGATGCATATGAGAAAGAAAATCTGGCACTTAGCAGCAAGATTCATTGCTGACATTTTCATCTGGTTGTTATGGCAAGAAAATTCACAGCCAGTGGCTGTCATATCCCAAATACAGAAGTTAACATGCTCCAATAGTTGACAGATGCACTCATTTTTACCTTTATAAAAGAAAACAAAACAGTGCAGGGGGGTACAGAGAGTTCAGGAATGACCAAATCTAATTTCTCTTGACATTCATGGTTACAAAGTTTGGGGCAAATTTACATATTAACCCCTAAAGAAGCATGGGCTTCAAAGAATGCAGAAGAGTCAGTAGTGCTGAAAGGAGTTTTAGAACTATACATTCACCCCTCTTTACACTCCACTTCCACTTCTGTTTTCCACCTTTGCCAAGTCTTATCAGATGAGTGCTATAAGCAATGTAATTTATGTAAATAGAATCCATTATGCAAATGATTCCAACTTGCTTGCTACTTAGAAATTTTGTTCTTTTATGTTTAAGAAACATAGCCTTTATCCCCTGGAATAGACAGATTGGTTATGTTTATGTTCTTAAAGCCTTCTGCTACTGTTCTGGGCTTTGAGGAAAAGTCATTTTTTATTTTAAAAAATGTTTTCCTTGCCTTCCATCCCATTCTCTAAAAACAGCCTCTTTGTTTAATTTGGTGGTTTGCACACTAGCCTAATGATTGCAGTGGCTTAATAGAACCTTAGTGAGAAGGGTAGTACACAAAGATGAATGCACAGATTATACCCTCTACCCCACAGGGGATCTGTTGTTTCCTTGAGTTAGTATGAAATTGAATAATTCAATTAATCAGAGATCTCTGTGAGCTGTATCCCCTGATCTGTTTTAGTCATATTTCTATACATGAACCTGATGAAATTCTTGTTTGAGTCGTAAATAGGGAGGGGGAAAATAGTATATGCTCTTTGTGTTCATATTCTTTTTAAAATTGAAAGCCAAGTTATAATACAATATAAGAAAGCATGTTCCACTCTACATATAAAAATATTAAAAATGCTCTTCTGCTAACATAAACTGCATTGCATAATTTCTTATTTATTATGTATGCACATACATGCATAAAGTTTGATAAAAGGAGAGGAAACAGGCATAATGTTACAAAAAAGGAAGAATGTAAGAGAATAAGGCTGTGCTTTAATAAATGAACATTGTAACAAATGAATTATGAATTTAAGACTCTCCTCCCACCCTGAAGAAACACATTTTTCAAGTTGACGAGTCACCGTAACAGAACTGCAAGCTTCAAGTCATTTAAAAATATTGCTGTCTGAGTAAAAGAGAACACAACATACTAAAACCTCCAATTTGACTGATTTTTATTTTGCTACTTGATGACCAACCCAATCCAACCAGCCATGATTTAAGCCCATTCACTCCTGGACTGCTCAAAATAAATTCCCCTTGTTTCACTTGGACTAATTATTTCATCAAAATATCTTGCTTTCAGATACTGCTCTGTGTTTTGCTAGTAGCTTATAAATGATATCTGACAACTTCTAATACTTTGTGGCTGTGCAAATTAAGCTGTATGTTTTCTGGTACTTTTCTTCATATTCAACAAATATTTATTGAGCACTGTCTAAGTGGCAGGCATTGTTCTGGGCCCTGGGATTGCAGCAATAACAAGAAAGCCAAGGTCCCTGCTCTCGTGAAACATATATATAGTCAGGTAAGAGGAGACATATAATAAACACATAAACAGGTGAATGAGATGATTCCAGACAACTGTAATGCTCTGAAAAATAGAGTGGTCTATGAGATACAGCAAATAGGAGATGAGGGAAGGCTAGATCAGAGAAAACCTCTCTGAGAAGGGGGCACTGACCTAAAACAGAAGTCCTAAGAAAGAAACACATAAAAGTCAGAACAAACAGTAATCCAGGCAGAGTAACAGTGGAACAAAGTCCCTGAGCTAAGAATAAACTTTTCCTATTTAGATATAAGGAAAAAAGCCATTGTGGCTGGAATCTAGGAGATGAAAGGAGAACAGCAAAAGATGAAATCAGAGAGGAAATCTGGGACAGATCACTTAGGACCTCACAGATCTTTGGAAAGGACTTTGAATTTCATCTTCCTTGGGCTGGGAAGCCATTGGAAAGTTTTAAGCAAGGAGTGATATGACTTGAATTGTCCTTTGAACCCATTACTCTGGCTGCTGAATGAAGGATGGAGTGGAAGGGGGGTGGGGCATAAATGTGGAAGCAGGGAGAAAAATTAGGAGGTCTCTGTGCTATTCCAGGTAAGAAATTAAATGGTCTTCAGCTAAAGTTTGCACTATGGGTTTGGTGAGGAGTGAGAAAATGTGGGACACATTTTGGAAGTAGGGTTTATAGGATTTAATGATCAATTAGATGTCGGTTGGAAGGGAAATGTCTCCTATTGAGACATTTTCTTTACTCCGTGGTGGCATTTCCTCTCACCCAACCATACTGGCCCTTATAAATAAACCAAGGTCAATGTAAAACTTCTTACCTTAATGTAAGTTTGTGTTTTGATTAAAATTATATCAACTCATAAGGTCTATAGTGGTAAAACAACTCAATAAGTTCATTTTGGTTAAGAAAAGTCTCTAAAAATATCTGACTTAGAAGAGGAGAAGTCTTAATAAAAATAGTGATTTGGGGTGAAGAGTCAGAATCACTGACCAAACAGCTGCAAAAATTATGAAGTTAGATACCCCTTACCTGCCTTGCTTTAAAGCCAACTGCAAACCTACCAGAAAGGGGGGCACAATTCAAACCTTTTTGGAAATTTACTTTGGAATTAGTGAGTTTATCAGATATTTTTCTGTAGACATAGTTTTGTTTTTGTTTTGTTTTTATTTTCAAAAAGAGAGTAGGAAGAGAAAGGATGAAACCAGGGCTCCTAAGGGTAAGATAGGAAATGCCTACCAGAGAAGAAAGTACAATAGAGCAGAGCCTGAAATTCCAAATATGAAACTGCTTGTAATGTTGTCCCATGTCAGCCTAGGTTAAGCAAGTAGAAAGGTGAGCTCTATATTAAGGCCAGTCTTTAGGAACAGATGGGATTTTTCACTCACCATTTTCTTTCTTTTACTCAACCAGGAGCCAGAAATAGGGTTATGGAAGAATCAGTGCTGCCCAGGGGATTGAGTCTGCATTTCCAGGAGAAGTGCCAAGGGCCTGGCTTTGGCAACTGGTAATACTGTGAATGTCCAAAGTTAGCAGTGGCAGCTCAGGGTCAGAACGCAGGCTGGGTCTCTAGCACATGGGTCCCCAAAGTAAGCCAGCCACCTCCGTTGGTGGCAATGCTGGCAGTACAGAGAAACGGTCTCAAATATTCTCACTGTGCCCAGACATTCTGGTGGTCTCCCGTGTACCTGAGCTTAAAAGAGATGTGGAGAGAATAAGCCTCTGAAACATTCCTTTTCAATGTCTTGCTGGTAGCATTCTGTCTCTTCCCTTAATTCTTCTGATTTTACACTTAAAAGCAATTGTCTCCACAATCCTCTTCAGTGAGTGCTCTAGTTTCCAATTTATATGACATTCCCATTTGTGTATCAGATCATTATGCAGCTCTTTGTTCAGCTAATTTTGCTTCTTCTTACCTTTCCTATTTTTCTTATATAAAAAGGTTATATTTGCCTTTCTTAGGCTAATTTTCAACTATAATATTGTTCTTCCTTTATGTTGAATTATTAAAACCCTTGCTGGAATTTCCATGTAGTTTGAGAAATATTAACATGGAAAAACAAATGCAGCACACAAATCTAAGGCAGTTTCTACAACATAAACCGGTGGCATGTGGGGAAAGGCTCTAGGGGTTGATTCAGTCTGCAACTATTATTTTTAAAGCAAACAACAGCTGATTGTTTCATTTCTGGATCTTTCTGAATTTTAAAGACGAAAGGAATCTTACCATGTTATAGTAGTTGTGAGGGGAAAAAAAAGGGAGAAGAAAATCACCCCTAGTCTCATAACCTAAAATAACCATTATTGTTTTTGAGTATTTCGCTTTGTTACTTCTTTATGTTTTAACTTTTGTTCTTGTTATGCGGAAAACAAATGGAATTCAAACCATTTGGATTTTACTGAGGAGTGTTTTCAAACCAGTTTATGTGTGAAGTCTCAGAAAATATTTCCTGTAGTGGTTGTAAATTATTTAGCCATTATTAGATACCTGAATGTGGTGGAAATGACAGAAAAAAAACATTAAGATAGATGGAATCATCTTTATCCAGTCAGCATCCAGCTTAAATTAAACTAACAAATCAGAAAGCAAAAATTAGGGGACAAGGAAGCCCTAGATATTCTGAATAGGAGGTAAGTGTATGTCATAGTCAGCCATTTCCAGAGGGTCCAAAGCAATACAAAAAGACTTTCCAGGGTAGAAATGTTTGAAAATAAACACCAAAGCAGCTAGGAGAAAGAAAACTTGACAAGTTCACCCATGAGACATACACAAAGATATATTATTCATGCATAATGCAAATAATTCATTTTTTCAATACTTGTACAGTTGTCTGCATGTCTTTATATATGTATATATAACTGTCTCTGTCACATGTCATCTCTCGCAGATCATTAGTTCTTAAAGCAGTGATCTCCAGCCTTTTGAGAATTGAAAACCTCTATTATTTGTTACTTGACAATGGCCCTACCCCAACCTCTCCCCCTACTAATAAAAAATAGGAGGTGGTTTGGGGAGCTTGAAATTATGTGACCTTTTACATAAATTAAAATCATTCAGATTTAAAGGAATTTTACAATTCCAGATGCGATAACCAAGGATTTCTCCCCATCTTCTTCCTACCACATGTTATAAAACCTTGGTGGCAAGCCATTGTCTCAAAAAAAATTGATCAAACTCTTTCTTTCTGAATTTTAAGTATAAAAGGAGTCTAACTATATAGTAGTTGCAGGGGGGGAAAGGAAGAAATCACCCATAATTCTCACAACCTGAAATAATGAGTACTGATTTTGAGTATTTTGTTCTTTAACTTCTTTTATGCTTTAGCTTTATATTATTTTTAACATCATATAAGAAAGACATTATTTTAAGCATATTGTTTTCTAAAAAATACTAATACAGAAGGATCTAGAGAATAATAAATGAAAATCCCCACCATTCCCATTACCACCCTTCCCAGAGGTTGAACCTATTAACATCTTGATATGTTATTCTCATTATATTATTATGGATTTACATATACCCATGTGTTTGAACTATAAATATATAGCTTGGGCTTTTTTAATAATATTAGTTCATATTGTATACATTATTTAGCAACTAATTTTTTTTGCAACTGATTTTTTTAACTTAATATATTTTGGAAATTATTCTATGCCAGTAAGTCATTCTTTTAATTGGCTACATAATATTCCAACACACTAAGATCAAAAATTAATCTAAACACACCCCTACTGTGAGATATTTAGGTTGTTTCCACCTTTTTTTAAGTTTATGTATTTATTTTTGAGAAAAAGAGACAGAGTGTGAGTAGGGGAGGGACAGAGAGAGAGAAGGAGACACAGAATCAGAACCAGGCTCCAGGCTCTGAGCGGCCAGGGCAGAGCCCCAAGCGGGGCTCGAACCCATGAAATTTGAGATCATGACCTGAGCTGAAGTCAGACACTTAACAGACTGAGCCACCCAGGTACCTCTGTTTCCCACTTTTTTTGCTTTAAAATCAATAGTCTTACAAGCAGTGTATATATGGTACATACATGTTTGTACACATGTCTGTAGAATATATACCCGAAGTGAAAGTGGTGAACCAGGAGATATTTTAAATCATAATAAAGGCTGCCACATTACCATTATACATGTATATATATAATATATGTATGTGTATGTATATACATATATATATTATATACACACATATACACAATATACATTATATATATATGTGAAATGTTAAAATTATGTATCCTGCCTTTCTGATAGTTGTATAACAAATGGGCACAGAAATAAAGAATACTTTATTTAGCCATTTCTCTGTTGTTAGATTTTTAGTGGCTTCTAGTTTTCCACCAATATGAAAAAAATATGTTGGAATTCTCTCAGAATATGGATTTTCAATGTTTTCTATGATGATTTCTTGGCATGGTTTATCATTTATGCATACTTTGGATTCTTTTCCAATTTTATTGCAGTATTATCAGTTATATTTAATTTTTCCTATTCATTAAGGTTTATGGGCAAATCTAGGGAGGTTGAACATCTTTTTCTATATGTATGTTTTCTAGAATTTCTTCTTTTGTACATTATGTCTCTGGGGGCTTTTGCCCACTTATTAAGAATATGAACTCTTCAATATTGTTTCCCAAACAAACAAAAACTAAACCAGCCCTGCAACAAATACTAAAGGGGACTCTGAGTTCAAAACAGAGACCAAAGGTGACAAATACAAGAAAGGGTCAGAGAAAGTCTCCAGAAACAACAACAAAACAAGTAATAGAATAGCAATAAATATATATCAATAATTACTCTGAATGTAAATGGACCAAATGTTCCAACCAAAAGACACAGGATGTCAGAATATGTCTTAAAAAAAAAAGAAAAAAACAGACCCATCCAAATGCTGCCTACAAGAGACTCATTTTAGATCTAAAGTCACTTGCAGATTGAAAGTGAGGGCGTGGAGAAACATCTATCACACAAATGGATGTCAGAAGAAAGTCAGAGTAGCAATAATACTTATATCAAACAAACTAGACATTTTTGTTCTTATATTGTTTTTGGCTGCTTTGGTATCAGGGTAATGCTGGCCTCAGAGAATGATTTTGAATGTGTTCCCTCTATTCCATTATTTGTAAGATTTTGATTAAGATTGTCATTAATTTTTTTTTAATGTTTGGTGAAGCCTAGTGGTCTTGTGCTGGAAGATTTTTGATTCCTAATTCAACTTTCATCCTTGTTATTTGTCTAAGATTTCCTACTTGGATTCAAGAGTCGTAATTCACTGTTGGTAACTTGTGTGTTTTTAGAAATTATCTGGCTTTTTCCTAAGTTATCTGTTTTGTTACTACTGTATATAATTGTTTCTGGTAATCTGTTATCACACTACGTATTTCTGTGGTTATCTGTAGTATTGTTTTCTCTTCCATTTTTCATTTTGGTTTTTGA
Organism: Acinonyx jubatus; assembly: GCF_027475565.1. NCBI lineage: Eukaryota > Metazoa > Chordata > Mammalia > Carnivora > Felidae > Acinonyx > Acinonyx jubatus. The sequence continues at coordinate 155,920,875 of NC_069382.1, forward strand.
GTCTTTTTTTTCTTTTTTAAAAAATTTTTTTTCAACGTTTATTTATTTTTGGGACAGAGAGAGACAGAGCATGAGCGGGGGAGGGGCAGAGAGAGAGGGAGACACAGAATCGGAAACAGGCTCCAGACTCTGAGCCATCAGCCCAGAGCCCGACGCGGGGCTCGAACTCCCGGACCGCAAGATCGTGACCTGGCTGAAGTCGGACGCTTAACCGACTGCGCCACCCAGGCTCCCCTTCTTTTTTTTCTTAATGTAGTTTAAGCATTGCCAATTTAATTTTTTTAGAAAAACTGGTCCTTATTTTCAAAGTTATGTTATTGTTTATTCTGGTCTCCATTTTATTTATTTCTGATTTTCTTTGCTATTTCCTTCCTCTGCCAAATTTCAGCTAAGTTTCTTATTTTCCTAGTTCTTTGTGGTATAATGTTATTCGAAGTTTTATTAATTCAAGCATTTATAGCAAAAATTTCACTCTAACATCCGCTTTTGCTGCATCTCATAGATGTTTTCTTTTTCTTTTGTTTTGAGACATATTTTTATTTGTTATTTGATTTCTTATTTGGACCATTGCTGGTGCAGTAGTGTGTTGTTTAATATTTACATATTAAATACTTAATATTTACATTGTAGATTTTCTAGCTTTGTTTTATTGTTGATCTTAAGTTTTGTACCATTGTTGTTGGAAATATACTTGGTATGGTTTCAGCATCTTAAACTTGCAATATTTGGTATGTCTCTTTTTATGTGATTTAACCAGGAGATTCTTCTGTGTGTACGTGAAGAAAATGTGTATTCTATTTTTCTTGTACGGAAAATTTTTAACATATCTTTTAGAACCATGTATTCTGAAGTATGCTTCAAGTAAAAATATTCTTATTAAAGTATGCATGGTATGATTTCAATTCTTGTATACTTATGAAGGGCTGTTTTGTGACCCAGTATGTGATCTATCTTGGAGAATGTTCCATGTGCACTCGAGAAGAAAGTATATTCTGTTAAAATATTCTTATTAAAAAACATAATTTAAAAAGTCTATTTTTCCGTCTTAACAAAAAAAATAGTAAGTTGAACTATGAACTTCATGCTTTCTCCTACTCTTTCACTATTACAATGCAATAATAAAACAATAATAATTAACATTTTGGGATATTTATTTTATACTGGCTATACTTAACATTTTTCTCATAAGACAACTAAGGATTTTATCAAATAAAATCTATAGATCTACTCTTTATCATTTCTTCTCTCACTTCAAAACAGAGAAAATCAATCTCTTTTTCAGAGTTTTAACAAATATCCAGTTCTACTTCTCTCTATCTTTAAATATTTGTCTTTCTAAATTCTCTGGATTTATCTTGGTCTATAACACTAAGCATCACATGGATATTTTTCCCTAAAACTGTTAGCTCTTTTTCAAATCACTTCTCACAACAGAGTAATAAATGCAACCACATGATGGTAATGAGAAAAACAAGAAAGGAAGATCATATATTTGTTCTCACAATAGGTCTACCAAAAGGAACAGAATATGACAAAATAAATGTAAAACTGTAGTAATTTGTAGGCTGACGAAATTTGCATACATGCCTGATATAAATTCTGCCCTTAATTATTACACTTCTATTACTTAGCATTAATATTACTCTACCACTACTTATGATTTTTGAAGCGGTGTAATCAGAAAATCAATGTACTTTTAGAAATCACAAGATAGCTCTCCTGATGAACTAATTTTCCCAAATCAATTGTAAGTTCTTTAGTAGAAACATGATCTGTATTTCTGCTCCTTTGAAATTCTCTATATGGCCCAGAAATTAATACATGGCTGACTATTAAGCCTTCAGCAAATATTGGTTAATAAGTGTAATGCAACATTTCCTTGACTTCTTCCATAAAAAATTCTGGAACTTACAATGTGGCAAACACTGTTGTAGATGCTGGTCATCAGTAGCCACAAAACAGGAGTAGTCTCTGTCCTCATGGAATCTACATTCTTGTGGAGGAGACTGTATTCCTCCAATAAATTGTAGTTGCTAATTATGAGTACTCTGAAGGGAAAATACAAGGTAGAGTGGAGGAGGTGTAAAAATGAGATCTAAAGCACAAGCAAGACATGACTAGGTGAAGGGAAGGATGAGATGAACAGATAAAGGGAACACTTTATTTGAAAGAAAGTCTCAATGCACTCTAGAAGCCCATTTTTCAAATAATCATCTGAATGTCTACAAAAGAAAGTCAGGAAAAAGCAATGGAGAAAGTGTGAAGGGACAGGAAATGGGAAAGAATAATGATAGAACTCCACAATATCAAAGAAATTAGCTGAAAAGGAAAGAATTTAATTTATTACTTGTTGTTTATCCAAAAGATACTAAGTAACTGTCTTATCTATGTTCTTACCCTTAAGAGGCTGCCCCAGCCCATCTTTGGTAGCTTCAGCCTCTCTGGAATCATAGACTGCCTATAATACTGACAATGCTTAGCATATCTTACTTTCCACAAGATGCCTGCTAGCAGTATGGGTGTGAGCAATACAATGCCTTAAACTCGGCAACAAAGAGTAGGTTCTGACAGAGTTGTAGAAAGACTAAAAAAAGAAAAAAAAACCCACTCCTTCCCTTTCCCATTTTTTCTCAACCCTTTGCCCATTCAGCAAGCATTTCTACCTCTGTCACCATGACAACACATATCTAAAACAAATACGGAAAGTATTTTTGCTTTTTACACAGGAAATAGGGGACGATGAGCTTTAAAAAAAAAAAGTGACCTTCACCCCACATGGAGGATTCTCATCTCCAGAGGTGATGCTAATATCCCTGTCACTGTCTTACAGGCTCTGGGCATGGGCTGGCACGTGACACCCACTCAAGAGAACTGGAAAAAGTCTCAGATGGATTCAGGAGCTCCTGAGAAGTTGGTATCCTTAGATTCCAAGTGTTCTCCCCATTCTCCAATGTCAATCAACAAAAGAATTTAAATTATCTAACTTTATATATTTATCACCAAGTGGCTCTCTTCATAGATGAGAAAATACAGGATATTAGAGAGAACTTGCAGAACTGACCAGTGAGAAATATGGAGAAGAAAACAAAGGCTATGGAAGGTTGAAACCACATCTCTGGTCCATTCAAATATTTTCAGAGCTACCCTCAATAGTGCTTAGGGTAAGGGTTGGTTACTTTCACTGTATTTAAATACCAGTTCCTTCGGTTTATCATTGTTTTCATTGTATTTAAATACCAGTTCCTTTGGTTTGTCAAAGTCCAAAATGAAATGATCTCTCAAAGTTTCTAATGTAGGTAACACTCAGGTTACATCCCTTGTTGTGAAAATCAAGCCCTTTCGCAGCTGTAATGAAAGCCTTGTTTTCAATGGAAATACGGAAAGAAATCCCTTCTCACAGAGGCAGCGTACCATCAGGCAGATGCACTCTCATTGGAGTGGCATCTTTAGTCCCTAGTGGGGTGTTCAGGGTCAGAGGTTCCAGGCTTGGTCAACATCTCACACATTTTCTTGACAGACGGATGTCTTTGGCACCTTAGCTAGTAAACAACAGCATCAATGCCTATGATTACTTCTTCATCTCTCCTGCCAACCTATAAGAAAGAGGTTTGTTTGGCCTTAAAAAAAATATGTAAACATTGCTTCCTATTTTTAATGTTCTGTTATTCTAAAATAGATCCTAAAGAGACCACATTCAAGTTTTGATAAACATTGTGTAGGAAACATCCATAAAAAACTTGAAATCCATTAAGAAGGAAATAGTGTTGTTTCATATTTACAAGTTGTTCTGATGAGCACTGAATAGAGTTGGTGCCTACGCCTCACCAACTGGGAAGCAGCATGAACAGAACACCGCTGTCTCTGCTTCCAAGACACTCAGGGATCTCAGGTCAAGATTATTACCTACAGAAGGGCCTATAAGAATTACTAGAGGAAATTTTTCAAACCACCCATTTGCTTCCCTGGTTGATCCAGATATATTCTTCTGCCCAGTTAAAAACCACACAGGTAGACAGTGTGGTTTAGTAGTAATAGCGAGCACAGTCTGAATAACAATTGATGCCATTCATTGTCTGTGTGATATCAGACAAGTTAGCAGGCTTTCTTTACCTCCAGTCCTCATCTGGAATATGGGGTTATCATGAGATTAAATTAGATGCGCACCATGCCTGGTACATCAGAACATACTTGTGTCCACTTAATTGTTCACATTCCCATGTGAGAACAATCTCATTATCCCTGATTTGGAGATGAAAAACTGAGACCCAGAGAGGTTAAAAGACCAAACCCTGTTCAGAGCTGGAGCATATCAGGGCTCATCTTCTTCCCTCTCTTCTTTCAATACCTTCTATACCACAGCACACTGTCTTGTCCCTCTGTCTCATTTCACTCTTCCCTCTTCTGTTGGTAGCTGTTGTTGTTTGTTGGTTTCCTACCTACATTCAGTTGGTACCAATAATCTATTTCCTAAATCAACCTAAGGAATACCTGCATTCCTTCAAGGAAAAATCCATGTAAAGCCAAAAGGGAAGGCTTCACTAGTGCCTGGTAATGAATATTACAATTCTGTTATTATTAATATTGTCATTAAGGACTTAGGGGACGGATGGTACAGAGAGTTAAGGAAAATAAATCAGCAATGAATGTAACAAGTGTTGTTCTGCCTGTCAACTATTAATAAGGTATATGGAAATCCATTCTAATAACGTTGTTTCCCTTGAGCAGATTATTGATGTGATCCAAATATTGAAAATCAATGTTACACATGTCCATACTTTCAAAATATTTGATTCGCTAGCTTATTAGCACATTTAGTACAAGATGTTTGGCAAAGAGATTGATCACTTGCAATTCACATGAATATATAAAATTACGGTAAAAAATAAGACTTTCGACTGATTGATAAATATACTTTTGGGGGTTCTTAGAATATTCTTGTCATAATCTCTAAGAAAAACCCTATAGCAAAAAAATTATCTGGTTTGACATGTAAATATCCTTTTGTTCTACAAGGAACTTCAAGAAGCTTCTAGAATAAGGCTGTGGTATCAGAGAAGGGGCAGAGAAAATTTCAGGGATAGCGTATTCATGGATAAGGTCTACATATCACCAAGGCACCCAGGAAAGTCCTGAAAGGAAACTCAGTCCCTGGCTCTCTCAATCCAATTCCTTGCTGGACATATTAAGTAGAAGACGCACCATGCCCAGGGAAGGATTCTCCCTGAGGCCTCTTGAGCATGTCCAATTAACCAGAGTAAAGACAAAATGGGGAAATGCTTGAAAGAATAAAACCCAATCCCCAAAAGCTATTGATTTCCCACATTAAACATCTCTAAGAATTATTCCCTATCAATATCCTAGCAAGTGATATAAGTAATTCTCAAGTGTTACCCTTGCTCCGTATTCATCTGCTAATCAAATCAGTGGATGAAGGAAAGACATTATTACAATGAGGCATGACGTACCTCTTCAGTCTCATCTCCATGGAGGATTACAGGCTTACTCCTAAAAGTGCTAAGTACTGGGATAGAAACTACTTAAACAGGATGGACACAGAACACTGAGATCCAATATTTGAACCACATCAAAACCATATTTAAATAAAATTATGGCATAAAAATGGAATTCTATACTCCAAATCAGTCTAATTAGCTTTACCATAATCTCATCCAAACTGTTCCCATCTACAATGCCTTCCACAGGCTTCTCCATGTATAGAAATACTATTCACCAATATCAGAGTCCAACTAAAAATTTCACTTTCTCCACCAAGTCTTTCTTTACCATCTGGCACCACTTCCTTTCCATTTAATGAACGCATTCATTTACTAAACAAGCAAGTATTGAGTTTCTACTGTGTTCTGGAATGATCAATTACTCCTATAGGCTCCAATTTATTACTGATTCCATTCAACAAACATTTAATTAGCAACTATCATGTGTAGTCACTGCAGCAAATGTAGGAGGTACAAACATAAACTGTACATCATGATTTCAAGGTTTTAAATTTTAAGAGGATCAAGTAAGTAATTATTAATTATACTGTAATGAGTTGAATTAATCTACAGAAAGATATATGGTTTTCAAAACATACTATGTAATTCATAGGTAACGCACTAATTTGGCCCCAAGGGTTTGGGTCTAGGGACTCTTGTTTAATTTATAGATTGTCTCACTTTGTGTTGATATAGTAACTTAAGCTACTGGTTATGATTTCATATGTGGTTTCAGATTTTCCAACTAGACTGAAAGTTTATTGTGGGCTAAAACATGCCATTAATTTCTATATGTTCCATTAAGTGTTCTGAATAATATTTCACATACACAGACACACAAAGTACCCTAAAATTATTGCTGGTAGGTTGGCAAGTTTGTATATCTGGTAACTAGAAATAAGTTTCTGGAATTTTTGAAGCCACAGTTGCAAACTAAGATGACTTCGGGCCAGTCTACAAGAGTACTTTGCTTGTTTTCATGTTTGCTGCATAAAACTTTAAATTTTTAAAGACTCTGATTTGATATATTTCATTAAAAAATCCAGATTTTTGCACTGCCTTGGAAAATCAGACAACCTGGTAGAATTTACACAAATTCTCTCATGGCAGCAAGTCTTATTCATTTATTGTCTAAGTCACCAGTCTCTACCCAGTTGACTTTACTCATTTGCATGACTTGTGTGGGCTCTGTATGTATAGAGCTTGCAACCTGTTTTAAGCATTAAGATTTAAGTAAAAGATCTGTCATCTCCAAATTCCCATGTGCCCCTTGTTGGACAGATAATTTGCATTCTGCATAGCTTCCACCCTTTACCCTGAATTTGAAGGCAATGGGATGGGCTTTACTATTATTTACGGGAGAATAGGAAGAGAAAGGATAACCTGTAAAGACAGGTGGTGTGTACTGAGGGCACCCATGACCTGGGAAGGGGAAGTTGTTTCTTATTTTACTCTCAACTAAGAACTGGTCCAGCTATTGCTATGTTCTCAGAGAAGAAAAAAAAAAGTGTCTAACCTAGTAAGCAACTGCTATTACACTGGATCATGACCTTCTCTTGGGGCTCAAATGTTGAATAGAATTTGCTGAGATTTTGCGTGGGGAAAAAGCAAAGTATTAATCTGGCCTTTTGTTATTAACGAAAAGGGGCATTGATAAACATTACCATCCTTTAATCCTCAAAGAATAATGCCATCCATTAAACTGCAACAGGAGAATGTATTGTCATGGATATCTAATCCATCATCATCAACCACACAAATACTCATCTTGTTGGATAATTGAAAGGGTAACAAACTGGCAGCTAAGAGATCAAGGAAGGCACTCATTTCTCTGGGCCTCAAGTTCTTAGATCCTACAGATATAAAGAAATACACAAATTTCCCTATCCTTCAAGAGTTTTGTAGGGAAAAAGAGATTCATAGAGAAAAAAAAAACATAGCAGAAGCTGGATGCAGTCTTCGCCCAATGAGAGAACAGACAAGTATAGAATTTCAAAGGAAAAGGCAATTTCTTGGAATGATAAAGAGAGGGTTCACAAACAAAGTGGGATTTGGGATGGGCACTGAAATGTGGTTGTTCATCAATAGGCATAAATAGAAGAAGGACAATGGGCAGGCCTTCCATCGTGGAGATTCATGTGTGGATTTCTTCCTTGCTGTGACTGCCACCATGGAAGAGACAGTGCTTCTCATGAAAGTCCTGCTCTCTTTTCCACATCTCACATCCATTTCCCACAATGCTGATCCTGGCCATCTGATTTACCTATTTAAACCCTCAATGTCTTTTACCTACAGGATATAGCGCAAACTCCCAAAAATGGCACAAGAGTTTCTGGGATCAGACCCCTGCAAAGCTCTCCAGCCCCATGACTTGCACCTCTCTGACTTGTTCTTACACTCCAGCAATATACAAACACAAAGTCCCCAAAGGGATCACACATATGTTTGCTGAATAAATTCAGCATAAATTCACTTGCTGTAGCTGCCTGTACCCCTTCAAATGCCTCCCCTACACTCTTCACCTGACTAATTTCCACTTTAACTGGCTAATTTCCACTCATTCATCGAGGGTCAGGCTCATCCCCTCTTGCTTTCTGAACCCTTCATTTACTATACTTGTAACTACTTGCTCAGTGTCTGTTATCTCCACTAAATGGTTAAGATGGGAAATAAATCTATCATCGTTGCCTCTGTATCTCTAGCATCTATTAAAATGCCTAGCACACAGTTATTTCTCAAGAAATACTTGTTCAATGAATGAATGAATGAATGAATGAATGAGTTAGGAAATAGCAAAAGGAATAGGGGACAGCAGTGCAAAGAGCACAAATGGTACTCAGCCTCAAATTTCAAGATAAACACAAGCTTCTGATTTGTTATTATCTAACTTCAAAGAGTACATTGACATAAGGCAACTATACTTATCTCCTCTGACAGTCCAAGACCCAGAAGTCAGGCAGGATCAAATGCTTAACAATATCACCCAGCGTGCTTGCTATCCCACGGTATTAGAGTTGCAGTGCTTGGGCATTTGAGTCAGAATGCCTTTAGGTTCAGACTTCACAATCAAGCCCAAGCATGTTGCTATGGAAAAACAAGATCCACTTTTGCTCCTACCATGTAAAACATGAATCTCTTGTTATGATATTTTTAGCTATAATGGAAAATCAGGCTTAGACAAATAACTCATAATTACAGCAGGGGCAACTGATGATGAGCTAAGAATTCAGCATTTTAAATGCCAATGCCTCTTTTATCCTATCATAAATCACTGTCAATTCTGCTTTTTAAAGGAAAATGAGAGCACATTCCAGGTGATGGCCACTTAAAGAGAGAACGCAGATGGCCTTAAATATTTTAGACTGGCTCACTTAAAATGTTTTTGACTTTTGCTTGCTCCTTCCCTTGGTGGAATTGGAATACAGGCTTAAAATTCCTTTTAATGCCAAACAGCTGCTATTTTGCTTTGTTTCAATTAAAATTGAATGTAGCTGCCCCAGATGCCCTACCCATGTGGAGCTGCAGAAGATGTCACTGAACATCACCACGAAGCCCTGGAAAACGGTGCTATGCATGTATACTAATGAGCCACGGGGTATTTGGAGAGAAGGAGGAGGAAAAAGAGGGGGGATTCTGACATTTACGATACTATAGCACCAGTGTAAAGCTATCAGCACATTAAATTCTCAGCTATATGACTTGGAATAAAATATTCAGAGTTAAGATACCTTAGAAATTATCTGGTCAGATCCCCTTTCATAATTAGAAAATTGGGCCCCAGAGAATCTTAATGATTTGCCAAAATCACGTATCTGCTCTATGTCAAGGCCTCATCCTTCTGCCTTGACAATGCACCCAGCCCTCAGCATCACAGAGGCACTTTTTTTACATTTTGACTTTAATTCAGTTTTCATTACCTTAGCATGCAGTCAATACCCAGTGAACTCCCACTTTCACTCTCTCTCCCTTTCTCTACATTGTTGTTTTTTTTCCTGTCAGCTAGAAATTCTACTTTGATCTGGGTAACTGTTCTTTGTATCCTAAAAAACAGGCAGAAATAACCACAATGGTAATTTTCACTCATATGAATAATTTGGTCAGTTCCATACAAGGCACAAAGGGAAACAATCTCAATGATCTTGAAAAGAAATTTTAACATTATTAATAGTGTCATCTGAGAAAACACGGTTATGAAATATCTTTTATGCCTTTTTCTACCTTTCTTCAATTTTGATTTGTTCCTGAAACCCAGTAGGTATCTTGTTACGGACAAAAGCATAATATTTGGACAGATAAAAATCAGAGACAGTCCTTTAGAAATTCCACCCCATGGTAACAGAATATATGTAATAATTAGGGTAGGCTAGCTTTTGTAACGAATAGGTCCCAAAATGTATAACAGCTCTAATATAGAAGAAGTTTATTTCTTACACACTTAATAGTATTGGACCATGAATAAAGAATGGACGGGGAGCCTCAGACTTTCATTCACAATTCATTGGCTAAAATTCAGTCTCACTGCCTCACCTAACTGCAAGGCAGGCTGGGAAACGAGGCTCAGCTGAGTTTCCAGAAAAAAGAGAACATGCCACTTGTGTGATAGAAAATCTATTTTGTCCCCTATGATGTCTCTCAACTGTGTGAACAATATCCCAAGGCTAAATAAGTAAATATCATCTTTGAATTGATCTTATTTATACTCAAATGCTTCCACAGTTATAAAGTTAGAAAATCAGAGGCACATTGCTTCTTCCAGACCAACTAAGGACTTCTAAGATTAAAGATGTAGTGAATGCCATAAGTTAATAAACAATAAGTCCAGCCAATAAACCAAGTACATGTAGTGAACTTCACTGATATTTTTCCACTAAAACTATGTATCTACACATATCTAATCATGTTTTAATACAGTTTTTGTAATTAGTTCAGCTTTAAAACTAAACGTATTCAACTAGTCACTAAAACAACCCTACGTGATTGTATTGACCATTTCCTTGGAAGCTTCCTTTTACTGAGTACCTGCTCTTCATCAGACACTGACCTATGGGACATGATGTGTCCTTCTCTATTATGTGTCCCAATTTTCAGATGGGAAAACAGAAGCTGAAAGATAACTAAGTTGTTCAAGGGTAAGGGTTCCGAACAAATCCAGGTCCACCTGATGGCAACGCCACATGGTTTCTGCTGTGGTACAGTGCTTTCCAGTTAGTTCTTTAAACTGTTTAGATAAACTGCATGGAGCTTCAGCCTGGATATCGGGATATTCTGAAAATGAACTCAAAGGGGTTTTCCCAGACTTAGAGTAAATAGCATAGTCATGATTTGACAGGGCACATGACCTCCCTCTATGGCCACCTACCACTTAGCAACAAGGGGAAGGACTAAGCCAGAGGGGTGAATTTTACTTGATGTGTTCCTCCTAACTCTCCCCTTTTTCATCCAGTTTTAGCCTTGCCAGCCTCTGCTTTGGGGAAATGCAGACTGGGAAGGCAGGATCAAGCCTACTCAGAAATACAAGCCGAGGTATTATCCTAGCAACTCCCTAAAGCAATTGTAAACACTGTCTGCCTAAGCCTTAAGTGCTACTGCCTGGCAGTGTACAATGCAAAGTTCAAAGGTTTGTTCATTACCATAATGGGATATAAGCCTTTGCTGTTGGCTGTGGAATAATGAAGATAATTCTTGTGGATTGCTCCTCAATCTGTGTTTACTTAGGTTAAAGAAGTTTGTTGTCTAGCCTTTTTGTCTTTTGTTCCTTTTTTAATTTCTCTAGAAAACCTCTCCTTTCTATGACCAGTTCTAAGATAATATTCAATAAGATAAAGGGCAGAAGATTATAAACTGAGTTTTTCCCCCACAAAATACCTTATCCTTTAACTTTTCGTGGTTAATAAGCAGCACATCACTTTAGTACTTCTGTATTTGCCAATAATGAGACATGTTAGCCTGACAAAGGCAGATTTAATTAAAACACACACACACACACATGCACACACACATACACACACACAAAACAAATGTGTTCACAATATTGCAAAAAATTGGCAGGAAGCAAATAAGAACATACTGAAAAAGTAGAACATCTCTTTCTCCTACACGATCACTTTAGCTACAACTATGATAACAAACACACAAAGCAAAATAAAATAAGGGTTTTTCATCAGTGCATTTTTAGGGTTAACATTTGAACATAAATTAACTTCCTCTGTTTGACATTCCTGTTCACCCAGATTCAAAGCCAAAAACCTATACAGGATTTAATTTTTTAAATCATTCATGCCACACCTGTTCCAGAGATGCACATTTCAAAAGGGGTAATGCCTCAACTTCGGGAACACTGACCTAACAAGAGAAATTAGGGAAATTAATCACACTGTTCTCTGTGCTTTATAATACTTGAAGCCAAGTCAGCTCATAGGTCCCTCCTTTGCCAACAGCAAGGACTTATTCCAGAAACTCTTTTGAATCTACAGTGAAGTAAGAAACTTGAGCACTTATCAAACAGGACTTCTCCTAGTGCCCCTCAGAGCTGGAGAGTTGTCAGGGGAAGAGCAGAAGGAAAGGAGGGAGAGAAGGGGTAGATATGGTCTGTCCCTCAGCCCTGCTCCTCATGACTTCCTGAAAAATGACTGGGATGCAGCACAGTGGCCACACCTTCCTGAGCACCTAACCCACTGAGGTTCACCTGACTCAGTGAAGATACAGAGTCCTTACTTGTCAAGAAACTGTCCGAAGAGCAAAACCAGTCTGGGAGGAACAGACCATCTTTCCTTTATTGTAGCTTCATCCTTCCTTTGTGTCCCTAGGAAGAGGGCTTATAGTTTCTGACCTCTAAAAAAAACCACTATAATAATGAATGTTCACCATCCCTCAACGTCCTTTCCTCTCAAGTTATCCCTCCCTTCATCAAGCCAGCCTGGTGATCTTGCTCCTTCCTTCAGAAAACTCTACCACCCCTCTGGAAAGAGAATTCTTATGTGGCTTATACGTTAGGGTCCTCAGGCTTTAGCAAAGTGTTAAATTAGGTACTCAGTGCAAACTCGAGAAGGGAAAGATCAGAGGAAAAGGGAGATCTAGTGTCATGAGTAAAAGCCAGGATCGTTGCTCAAATTAACGTTTCTTCACACTAGCAGGAAGGGCCATAACTGTTTTCCTCACTAGTGTATCTAAAAAGCAAGCACATGCCAAGGTAAGCACTAATTTTTCCCTGAGGACAATCAAATCTAATCATTTATGAAGAAAGCTTTTTCCTCCAAATCAACATGACTTGGGATGCTGCCCTTTGTAAAACAAGAATCCTGGTATTTCAGGGCTAGACATTTTTCATTCTTTTCTGAGCCAAGCTTCCCTTTTAGGGACCACAAAAGTAAGTGGGAGGAGCTCTTCCTTTGCAAGCTAGGAGAAATGGTATTAATTCCAATAATAACTTTTTTTATTCCAAATCCTCCTCAACAGTACCCAGACACAAATTTCATCCTGCCATCGATGCACAATGTCCTGCTTGATGATGAAGATGAAAGACAAAGAAGAAAGAGACATGACCTACAAGCAATTTATAGGCTAATGGGACCACATTGGTTATCTATTGATGTATAATAAATTGTTCTAAAATTTAGTGGCATAAAACAATAAATATTTATTGTATCACCATTTCTTTGGTCAGGACCTGTATAAAGCTTAGCTGAGTGCCTCTGCCTCAAGATTTCTCATGAGGTTACAGTCAAGCTGTCAGCTAGGGCTGCAATCTTATCTGAAAGCTCAGCGGAAGGAAATCCAATTCCATACTCATTCACATAAACATTGATCCCTTGCCACACAGACCTCTCCACATGGCAGCTTGCTTCCTCCAGAGCAAGAGACCCAGAAAAAGAATGAAAGAGAGCATTTAAAACAGAAGCCAAAATCTTTTTATTAGCTAGTGCCACAAGAGACCTTCCATTACTTTTGCCACATTCTATTCATTAGCAGAGAATCAGTAAATCCAGCCCACTGTTCAAGAGAAGGGGATAATATGAAGGTATGAACACTAGGAGGCAGGGATAACATCCTATTATGAGGTAGGGCCATTTTAGAGACTGCCTACCACAAAAACACAAAGACAAGCAAAAAAAAAACAACTAGACAATCTATCTTAAGTGAGAATTATAGGGTTTAAGGATGAAGAAATCACTCTTGTTAGAAAAATAAGAGATTTCAGCACAACAAAAGAGAAAGCATTTAAGCTGAGCCTTAACAAATGGACAATAATAAGTAGAGATGACTGAAGGGTGTTTAAAGCTACAATAAAGGCATAAGCAGAGGTAGAATAACAAGAGAGTGGAATGCTCAGGTAATGGCACTTCGGTAGACTAACATGTGGGTCTACAAAGATAACAACAGACTTGGTTTGTTAATTGTTTTAATAGATATAAGATTAGTTCCTTGCAACCAAAAAGCAACATGACATAGAAATAATATGGACTTGGGCCTCATGAAACCTAAGTTCAAATCTTAGCTCCTCAATTTAGCTTCCTATGGGACCTTAAGCATGTTATGCAAATTGTCAAAGCTTCCTTATCTGAGAAATTATTAGGCATTTTTTATTAGGCATTATTAGGCTGCCCTGCAGCCTGGGGGGTGAGAATTAAATGCATGGGATACATCTAGTATAACCCTTGAAACATGGTGGAAATTCAATTGTCAGGTTCATCTTAAAATAAAGAGTTGTCTTCATGAAAAAATGCTCAACATCACTCATCATCAGGGAAATACAAATCAAAACCACAATGAGATACCACCTTACACCTGTCAGAATGGCTAACATTAACAACTCAGGCAACAACAGATGTTGGCGAGGATGCAGAGAAAGAGGATCTCTTTTGCATTGTTGGTGGGAATGCAAGCTGGTGCAGCCACTCTGGAAAACAGTACGGAGGTTCCTCAAAAAACTAAAAATAGAACTACCCTATGACCCAGCAATTGCACTACTAGGTATTTATCCAAGGGATACAGGTGTGCTGTTTCAAAGGGACACATGCACCCCCATGTTTATAGCAGCACTATCAACAATAGCCAAAGTATGGAAAGAGCCCAAATGTCCATCGATGGATGAATGGATAAAGAAAATGTGGTGTATACACACACACACACACACACACACACACACACACACACACACACACACACACAATGGAGTATTACTTGGCAATCAAAAAGAATGAAATCTTGCCATTTGCAGCTACGTGGATGGAACTGGAGGGTATTATGCTAAGTGAAATTAGTCAGTCAGACAAAAATCATATGACTTCACTCATATGAGGACTTTAAGAGACCAAACAGATGAACATAAGGGAAGGGAAACAAAAATAATATGAAAACAGGGAGGGAGACAAGACAGAAGAGACTCATAAATATGGAGAACAAACTGAGGGTTGCTGGAGGGGTTGTGGGAGGGGGGATGGGCTAAATGAGTAAGGGGCATTAACAAATCTACTCCTGAAATCATTGTTTCACTATATGCTAACTAATTTGGATATAAATTTTAAAAAATAAAAAATAAAATTAAAAAAAATAAAGAGTTATCTTTTATTTTCTATATTGCTTCTGGTATCTCCCACACAATAGGGCCTCAAATAAACATTTATTAAAAGAATGAATGAATATATAGATGATAGATAGGTAGATACTCTGGCATGCATTAATGAACAGATTCACCTGTCAGTCAACTGGCAAGTTTCATCATTACAGGTTATTCTTTACACAAGCATTCCTTGCTGGAATAACAATGCATATTTTACCTGCTTGTCCAAGAAGGAGTAGGGATTAACTAGATAAATAAGTGACCTTCAAATAAGTTCTCTGTACATATTAGTAGTATTTGCTAAGAGTAGCTAATACTGAAAAATGGCAAGTAGCAATTAGCTAGGTTCCAAGGGCATCTCTATTTATATATTAATATCCTTGCTTCAGACTTCAGGTTGATTATAAAAATAAAAAATAAGACTTTAAGACTGCTGAAAAGGTAAATAAATCAAGACAGAGCACAAACATGTGTCAAAAAAGGCAAGGAGAAAGAGTGCACAGAAATACAGGCCACAAGAGCCTGCATTATGAGGGTGGTGTTCCATAGTTTTGAAATGTCTTGTATGGTACACCTTCTTTCTCCTTTCTCCTCTTTCATCATCCTTTGTCTTGTCTCTCCCTCCATTTTCTGACTTTTCTCCCTCTTCTTACTTCATCTTCATCTACCCATTAGTTCCTTCTGTCTCAAAATCCCTCCTACGTAAAAATCTATTATTTCTATTTGGCTTCTACTCAGCCTAATCTTATCCTTGCCATCAGCACGAGGGACAAAAAGCCATTATCTTCTCAGGTCAACAGAAGGCAGTAAGGATATGAACTAACCTAAATTGAACATCTACTGCATGGCCAATCTGAATCAGTTATGTTCTTACCTGTTATGCTTACTGCCTCCCAATAAGAGAACTAGGAATGCCAGAGCCTTCTATTTAGAATACTCTCTTAATTAAATATCCTCCAATCTCCTTACTTCTGGGACCACTTTGCATGAGGAAAGGTAGGAGACATTCTGTTGTTCCCAGAAAAAGTCCATTCTGCCAAGTAGACAGGAATCCTGCAAAAATAATTTGAGACACTGAGCAGTATTTGAAGCAAGAGGCACCGCTCTTCATAATTATCAAGGTTTTAAAAACTACCTTGAGTCTCAGGAAAGAGAGAGTCAGATCATCAATGGTGACAATTTTGCACTAGAGCTTTCACTCTAAAAGTATTCCTGAAAATGTACTTGTTTACGAACAGGGGAGCTGTGGTGGGGATTCCAGCTGCTCACAAAAGTCCTTTGTCTCTTCCACCTGGGTACAACTGTACTATACTTCCCAGCTTCCACTGGAAACATTACTTTTGAGTGACTGAGCTCAACTAAATGTGGAAAGAGTTGACTGATATCATTTTCAGGCCCAAGTCTTAAAAGCTTCCTTCATGCACTGGCATTCATCTCTTTCTAGATGGCTGTGATGTTGATCCCTACATTGACACTGAAAGCCACATAGTGAAAATGGCAGAGACACAGAAGTCCTGGTCCCTCGATGATGACCACTGACCAGAGACACTGCCTTGCACTATTATGTGAACAAGATATAAACTTCTATTGTATATGACATTTATGTGGCCCAGAGTATCTTTTGAAGGTCTATTTGTTACAGCAACTGGTCTATCCTAACTAATACAGGAGGAAATTGTTTGATGAGGCACCTAGATACAGATATGGAGTTGTGATCATAGCAATTGAATAAGTTTTCACCAAAACAGTGGCTCTTAATTGTTTAGAGATCACTTACTCTCTTTGTAAAATCTGATAGAAATTAAAAACACTCTTCTCTGAAAAATTCACATGAACCCAGACACACACACACACACACACACACACACACACACACACACACACACACAACTGGATTGAAAGTGATTAAAATATCTTTTTTTCAAGTTTACCTGTTTATTTTTGAAAGAGAGAGAGAGAGAGCAAGTGAGCAGGAGCAGGGGAGAGGCAGAGAGAGAGAGAATCCCAAGCAGGCTCTGCACTATCAGCACAGAGCCCGACAAGGGGCTGGAACACACAAACCGTGAGAATGTGACCTGAGCCAAAATCTAGAATCGGACGCTTAACTGACTGCACCACCCAAGGGCCCCGATTAAGAGATCTTTATCAATCATTTACTATGTGTGGCTGACTAGTTGATACATGCCAGGGTTGCAACAGGGAACTAGGCTACCAGTCCTTGCCATCGTAGAGCTCACAGTCTACTGGATCTAGGCAAGGAGTTATTTTTGCCTGCAATCTGTCCAAGACACTTGATCTCTTTAAGAACCCCAAAAACTACAAATCCCCCCATCAAACCCTATTGCCTTGCAAAATCACCACCGGCATCTCCCTTCTCCCACAGATCTCCTCTCTCCCTACCTTCAACACTGGCACACCCCTCCCACTACGACCAGTGCCCTCACTTTCCACACACCCATCCCTGGCTTCTCCTGATTACTGCTCCAGGAAACTGAGGAAGGTACTCAGTGAGCCTGGGCCTCTGTTGCCCTCTGGTGGTGAAACACAACACTGGCCTGAAAAGCATGCCATCCTGGAAGCCTCACCGTCTCCCCATACTGGTGTCGCATTAACCCTTCAGGGTCCTGTGCTGCCCCAAAAGAAGACTGAAAAGACAATATAATATGATCAGTGTTGCAGAGTATGGACAGATCAGGAAACACTGTGCTATACTCCTGCTCTTCAAAGTTCTGCATCGTTTTCTCTTACCCTTTCCTACATATCTTCTTCCCTCGTAGTCCTTCTCTTATCTTTAATTACTTCCATTTTAGCATACCCCTGTCTGTGTCTTAGGCCTATCTCTAAGGTTTCTATCAACACAGAGACACAAATTCAGCAGAGGAGCCACTGCCTAAGGTGTGTGACTTCAAGGGCCCTGGGAAACAACACACCCAGTTCTGCATTCCTCTGACCCCAGAAACTTCTGCCAAACTCTGATGACGGACATTGCTTTAATTTATTCAATAAAGACACTGATTATCCACTATGTCATAGGCACAGTACCAGGCACTGGGGATAGAGCAACGGACAAACTTAAAAATATGAAACACATTTTCATTCCATAATTAGGGCTCCCTTTAAATGCGAATAGTGCTATAAAGTAACACAAAGACTTACATAAACACTGAATTATTCATGCATGTCATCAAATTTCTCTGTGAAAGTCATGCATTAGTAGGCAGACGGAGGAACTGTTTAAGGAACAGTAGCCCCTTTCTGGTACTCCTGTGATCAAATCATAAAAGTTATTGTGACAACATAATTTTGTAGAAAGAACACATAATCTGAGGTTAGATAGACATGTATTTAAATTTGGCTCCATTACCTGTAAGCTGTGTGTTCATCAGCCAGATAATTAGGCTCTCTGAATCTCTGATTTTTAGCTGAAGAAACAGAGAAAGTGATCTCAATTTATCATGATTATGGTGCGAGATCACATGTGTGAGCCCACAGCAAGATGTGGCCAGAATGGGTCCCCATAAACATTAGCTTTCCTGCCATTCCCAAACTAGCCTGGTTTATAGACAGAGACCAGTGAGCTAGGGTGACTCTAATGACGCTGGCACATAATGGCCAAAATTGCTTTAACAAGGGATTGAGATCTGATTTCACAGTTAGGGTCATTTCCATAATTAGCAAAATCATTACCCCCAGTTTGCAATCTGACCAAACCTACTACTTTTGTGGGTACGAACTACCTTGGCAATTTATGACATCAAACCCAGAAGGTGAGGCTCTCTTAAAGCCCTGGAACCTGTTCAGGGTATTGGTCTTTTCTTATATGAGCTAGAACAAAGGCCTGACAGAGGGAGCATGTGAGGGAAAGGTTGTCAGACCTCAGGGAATCCAGGAAGGGAAAGAAGAAAAACACCGACCTAGTGTCTTCCCCTACCCCCACCTTTGATGTCATTTTGTGTCATTCTATTCACTGCCTCTAGGGAATCAATTAAAACAGTGCTAATTTATGGGCCTTAATGAACAAGGTATTATACAAGCTGTTTGTAAGCCTGGCAGGCTTCCTGAATGGAGAACACTCAAAAGCACAATTGCCTGAGGTGACATTCTCTTGCAGCCCCCCCTTCCAGATTCCAAAATGGCACAGGAGTGAACACGTAAATATATCTGTGTGTGTGGGTATGTGTGTGTGCGTATGTGTGTAGGATGCATATTGCATATTGTCTACACCTCCTCCTGCCCCCTCTTTTCTCTAAGAATGGCAGGGCAGAATATTTGCTGAAAAATATGAAGATGATCTTTGTAACCCACACAGTGCTTTGCTTTACATAATCACTACTTGGACAAACTGATGGACCTATTACCTAATCATCCATTCACAGAGTGGACATTTTTGAAGTCCCTAATATTAGCCAGATACCATCCCAGGCTCTGGGAACGTCCAGGTGAATAAAATACAGTCATCTGCTGTAGAGTTCCCAGGCTAGCGGCAGAGACAGACACCTAAATAACTACAGTGTCTTACTGTCCCACAGAGGACTGACACTTACTTCGGGGAGTAGAGCACGGAGTGTAATAAAGTCAGGATGAGCTTCACTGGATCACTGGGGGGAAAAATTCCCCTCCCTCTGCTTCTGTGCTCATCGGCCTGTGGTTTCTTAGAGCCCGGCTCTTCGGCCCAGCACCGTGTGGCTCTATAAGCCGTGAGCTCTCCTTTACTGAATCCCATTTCCTGCCTGGAGGACTCCTGGCAGGATTTGCCTATGAGCCCTTTCTGTTAGACTCCTCTGGCCTGAAACGAGGGTGTGTTGTCCCCAGCTCATGTACCTGATGCCAGCAGACCTGGTCACAGCTAAGGCCCACTCACCTAGGATCCAAGAATACCAAACAGCTGGCTGTCCGAGGTACTTGGTTGAATTTGAAGCTGAACACTGAAAAAGTAGACTAAATCACTATCTTCTGCTTACACAGAAAAAAGAAACAGGCCCTACTGAGCAGAACATTTCATGCCACACTGTACAGAGTAATTGTTTTACTTCCAGAGGCAGGGTGGCACGTGGTGAGGAGTCCAGGCTCTGTAGCCAGACTGCAGGGGTCAAGTCCTCACTCTGCTACTTGCATATTACATGTACCAGGAAAAAGTACTTAGCCACTCTGTGCCTCAATTTGCTCACATATGAAGTGGGGATAATAATAGAACCTCCCTTAAATGCTTGCTGTGAATTGCAGAAATGTAAGACCATCAGAGCAGCAACGGGGCCAGAGGCAGCCCACATGAGTATTTCTCATCACCATCCCAGATGGCCCTGTCTGCTCTTCCTTTTGGCATTTTTCCTCTTCTGGCTCTTCCTGTCTTCCCTCTGCCTCAATTTCACCGCCATGTCCAAATCCATGTCTTCTTTTCCTTCCTGGTGGCATATGTGAGCTATGATAGGATAATAAGGTACACATTCTTCAAAACGTCAAGATTCTGACTGGGGGACAGACTTCTACTTACAAGAATGACCTAATGAGACCTGAGTACAGCAGAAAAGTTCCATGGAGATATTTTCCGGGTTGTGCTGATAAATGAGCAGTAGATAACACTTTGGAAATTAAAGTTTTGCCTATCCGGTCCATATATGGGTCTGAAATCACTCTCCTTACTACTAATAGTTTACAGCAAGGTGTAGTTTGCTATGTTCCAGGACAGCTTCCTTGACAGAGATGATAATTCCTCTATACCAGGATTTACAGTCCTATATATACTAAATTCTGGGTCACACCCCATTTATGAGAACCCTGAAGAACGTCTGCATCCCCCTCCTTGAGTGTGGCCTTGGGGTGTGAAGATGGGCTTTCTGGTACTGCTGATTTATTTGTCCCCCCTCCAGACCACAAGGTGCTAGCTGTAAGACTGGTTCTTAGGAATCTCTGCATTTCCAGAACTGAGCCTAGTGCAAGCATGGAGTTGACACACAGCCTTTGTTTACCTAATTAATATAAAGGTAAGGGGGCACTTGGGTGGCTCAGTCAATTAAGCGTCCAACTTCGGCTCAGGTCATATCTCGCAGTTCGTGAGTTTAAGCCCCACATCAGGCTCTGTGCTGAAAGCTCGAAGCCTGGAGCCTGCTTTGGATTCTGTGTCTCCCTCTCTCTCTGCGCCCCACCCCCATCCCTCTCTCTCCCTCCCTCTTTCTCTTTCTCTCAAATAAATAAACATTTAAAAATTTTTTTAAAAAATAAAGGTAAGAACGTTGCTCTTTGAAGCACTTTAGAGGCCCACAGGAACAGCTGAGGATGGATATATTTGTTTCCGAAGATGAACCAATGGCACGATGTGCACTGTGACCGACAGCACGTGCTGACCCTGTCCTGGAAAGCTGAGATGGTCCTGCTGGAAAAGGCCACCAACAACACTGATGCAGCAGTTAAGCTATTGTTCCTCCCACGACAGACCATCTTGGAGAAACTGAGGCAGCACAACATTCTCATACTTACTTAAAGGTAAACTTTCTTCTCTGCTCATATTAACTGAGCTCACTGCTGTCTCTGGAAATAACAGAGCATGGTGCTAAGAGACAGGGAGGGGAACCAGACCACTTGAGCTGGAAGCTCAGTCAGGTTCTGCCTATCACTAGGTATACAACCTTAACTTTGCCAGGTACCTAACCTCACTGTGTCTCCATTTCCTGATGTGAAAATGAGGTTCGTAACAGGACCTGCTTCTAAGGAGTATTGGGAGATGGGGAGTCAGTGAGGTAATATGTGTACAGTACATAGGGCACGCTTGGCACTTGGGATGTGCTAGGTAAGCGTTTGGTAACAGTACCATCCAGGTGTAATGTTGGATGGGACGAAAAGCCAGCTGTGAATACCAAGCCAGCTGATAAAGAAAGTTTCTCATGTCTCTGGCCATCGTGGGCAAGGTCTGGCCAAAGGCAGTACTGATTATAAAGAAAAGCAAGTTTCCGTGTCTCCGAGAGCCAGGTAGAATGGACAACTTGTCAGTTTCTGTCTTGATAAAAAGCAGGGCTGTAACAGGCCATAAAATTGCTCTAACCCTCCTTGCCTAAGCTGTCACGTGCCACCAGATCAATGTTTCCCTGGCACCTGCCGGTGATGGTCATTTGGGAGTTTTCAGCAGCACCTCAGCTGCTCTCTCTCCCTGCTGTGTGGGTGCCAAGAACAGCTCAAGGAACTGATAAAAGGACAAAGTGCTGGGGGCACACGACCAAGGCTGAAAAGAAGGCAGGGAACAGTGAGGTGGCAGGAGGGGAACAAAAGACGCAGAGAGAGATGGAAGAAAGGAAAGCCAATCTGGCCAGGAGAGTGCCAATCTTGTTTTCATATCACTCTGACCCAGGAAAGAGAAATGGCAGTGGAAAGCTTGTTAATAGCAATAGGACACAAAGCCAATCCTTTCCTTTCTCCACTTTCCACGAGACCCAGGTGACACTGAAACCTGATTTGTGTTCTCTGTGCTCCCTGGTACTTGGCCTACAGGTCTCTGCACTTTCTCTCCAGCCATTTAAAGCATAATAACTGCCCTTGCCTTCCCGCAGCATGTGTTGGAGACAAAGAACACAGGAATATGTCATTTCCTATAAAGGCCAGAAAGGGTGTTGTGACCAGTGAAGTGCTAAAATGACATTTGCACTTAGGTGACAAACAAGCCCATTCCATTCCAGGTAAAGGCTAGTAAAACACGGGAAAGTAAAGGCTGCCCTCTGCAGGGCACTCTGGGAACAACATCACTGCTGCTTCAGAAGGCAGCAAGGCATGCTCCATCAGGTTGATGAAGGATCAGCTTTGGAAAGTCACATCTGTTTGCTTGGCCTTGCCCAATATTCTTCCAGGTGCCAGTATGCTAGGAAATAAGCAGATAGTCAGGAGAAAGCATCCTTGTTCACTGTGGCCAACTCAGCTACCTTCTCGCATAAACAAAGGCTTTTTAAAAATATGATTTCAAACAAATTGAATTTGAGAGACAAGCTTTTTAACACTAAACTAATCTTAAAAATAAATGCATTAGATTAATACACAAGCTGTAGCTGCCTTACTGGACTAGAGAGACAAGCAGCTGTTCTCCATGGTGCTAGAGAAGAAAAATGTAAAGTCAACAGGCATGAAGACACTCCCAGCTCCACACAAGATTAGCTGTCTGAAATTGGGCAGGGCACTTTCCCACTCTTGGACTCAGTTTCTTCATCCGTAAAATGAGGTGCCCGAGCTAAAGGATGCCTGAGATTCCTTCCAGCTGAAACACGTTATGATCCATGACCTTTATTTTGTACTCTCAGCCAGCAGCATAAGTGCTCCAAAAGAAATAAATGGAGCAAGGGAGAAAATAAAATCAAATAAGAATGTCATGCCAGCCCATCCATTTTCTATAACCCCTGGGTTCACCCCTCTGGTGGGTCCTTGGAGTTAGGGCAAAAGGGCCTGGAGTCCTGACTCACGCATCTGTGCACTGTTTTTAATTGCTGGAATAATTTTTTTAATCATTTACCAACATACTGAAGTCATGGTACCCTTTTTTATTTTCTTTATTTACAAACCCCAGAAATGCAATTGTTAGCAGGTGAATATTTAAGGGAAGTTTTAACTTTAAAAAAACGCTCAACTAAAAGAATTTGGAATCTGTGTACACACACACACACACACACACACACACACACACACACACACCCTCCACCTGAAATTCAGTATAAAAGCAATCAACAGTTAAATGTAGAACAAAGAACCTCTACAATGGGCTGCAGTGACAAGCCAGCTTTGGGACATTTCTAATTGCTGAGGAGGAAAATCCATAACCACAAAGCCACTCTCAGTGGATAAGCTCCTGAGATACTGAAGTGTGATTTAGAAGCTGTCAGTGTAGAGTCTATTTCCTTGCCTAAACACCACGCAATACCTTTCTCTCCCTCACACACTCCCTTATTGTGTGTAAAGTGTATGTTAAAAAAAAAAAAAAAGCGAAGTTCTCTTACTTTAACCAGCCATAATATGGTTCCATCAACTCCAAAGCTTTTTCTTGGCTCTTGCTCTGTGAATGGTTGCAGAGAAAAACCACAGCTCCAGACTAGCTTGGGGCAACAGCCGTCATGCTGGGCAACCAAAACGGGACAAATGATTGTTAGGAGTGAGTTTTTCCAGTAACTTAAAACCAGCACGCTCCTGCAAGCAAGAAAGCCTCCCAAGCAGCATGTCCTCGGGTCCAGCCCTACTCCAGTCTCCTTTGCTTCCCTGCTCACCTCTGCTGCAGGAAGGACAGGCAGACAGTCTAGCATAACTCCACAACTCCAGGGGCTGCATTCACAGAGAATACACCGTAGATGGCATTCCTGGATGCTGTGCCACTCAGAGTTACTGAGTGAAGCCCCTCACAACTGTTAGTCATGTGTCTTTGCCAATTCTTCCCTTTATCCCCCTTCCATGGAGACATGAAGAAATCTTTTCAATGAGAGAAAATAAAGCCTCAAAGTATACTAGTCTGAAACACCGGGGGTTAGAGTCACTGCTCTAGTGACATCAGTTCTGTGTCTAATCAAATAACTCGGGTACATTGGAAGAGCCATATCTTCTCACTGAGTACCTTATACTCAACCCCCAAAACTGAAATCCAATCCAAAATCTCCCTGGTGAAATACAAATCAAAAAAAACACATTGAGATACCACCTCACACCAGTCAGAGTAGCTAAAATTAACAACTCAGGAAACAGATGTTGGCTAGGATATGGAGAAAGAGGAACTCTCTTGCATTTTTGGTGGGAATGCAAACTGGTGCAGCTACTCTGGAAAACAGTGTGGAGGTTCCTCAAAAAATTAAAGATAGAATTACCCTACAGCTCAGCTATAACACTACTAGGAATTTATCCAAAGGAATGCTGATTCCTTGGGGTACATGTATCCCAATGTTTAGAGCAGCACTATCAAAAATAGCCAAATTATGGAAAGAGCCCAAATGTCCATCAACTGATGAATGGATAAAGAAGATATGGTGTGTGTGTGTGTGTGTGTGTGTGTGTGTGTGTGTGTGTGTGTGATGGAATACTACTCAGCAATGAAAAAGAATGAAATCTTGCCACTTGCAACAACATAGATGGAACTTGAGGGTACTATGCTAAGTGAAATAAGTCAGAGAAAGATATAATGTATTTTCACTCATATGTGGAAGTTGAGAACTTAACAGAAGACCAAGGGAAAGAAAGAAAATAGTCACAAACAGAGAGGGAGGCAAACCATAAAAGACTTGTTTAAATACAGAGAACAAACTGAAGGTGGAAGGGGCAGGGGAAAAAGAGGTGATGGGCACTGAGGAGGGCACTTGCTGAGATGAGCACTGGGTGATTTGTATGTAAGTGATGAATCATGGGCATCTACTCCCAAAGTCAAGAGCACACTGTATATACTGTATGTTAGCTAACTTGACAATAAATTATATATATATGTATTTATAATATATATATACATATATACATATACATATATACATATATGTATGTGTATACATACATGTATACATATACATATATACATATATGTATATGTATACATACATGTATACATATACATATATACATATATGTATGTATATATACATACATATATGTATGTATATATACATACATATATGTATATATGTATATGTATACATACATATATATGTATATATACATATATAAATATACATACATGTATATGTATGTGCATGTATATAAACATGCATATATATACATATATATATACATATATATATATATATATAAATCTCCCTGGCTGCACTGAAAATTTCACAATATAAGAAAAAGTTCCTTATGTGGTATGACAGAAAGCTATCAAAGCCAAAACCAACAGTCTTTCTGTAAGAAAAAATAGAGAAAGAAAGAAAACAAAAGGGTAAGAAGAAGGGGGGATATAATGGAGGGTTTATAAAGAGGGAAGGAGGGAGAAGAGGAAAATGGAGGGAGAGAGAAAGAGAAGCTGGTGAGGAGGGAAAAGGTGGTCCAGAAGAGTTCATGTTTGGAGGTACAGCAGTGTAACAGACTGAGGAGGGCAGACCAGCACACAACACAGATGGGAAGAGATAACACATGTACCTTTCAGATCCCAAAAGAGCAAAGAGTAGGTCAGAAAAGACACATTAGGCTCAAGATCATCACCAGCAACACTGAGGTAGCCTGAAAGGAAATGTGTCATGTAGTCGACCTTCAAAAGCAGTTGGTTAAGGCTCTGTTCAAATCTTTGGCTCATTTTTCTTCAGGTGTTTTTTTTCTTATTGAGTTGTGAGAGTTCTTTATATATTCCAGATATAAATCCTTTATTGGACTGCAATCTGCAAGTATTTTCTCCCAATCTGTGGTTTGTCTTTTAATTTTTTGTAATATTATTTTTTGAAGAGCAGCAGCTTTTAAGTTTGTAGAGTCCAATTTAGGAATTTTTTTCTTTTATAGCCACGCTTTTTATGTCCTATGAATATTTGGTTTAACCTGTCATCACAAAGATGTTTTCCTACGTTTTCCTCCTGCATTTGTATAGTTTTAAGTTTACAGTTAGGTCTATGAATGATTTTATGTTCATTTTTGTATGTGGTGTTAGGTTATGAGTTCATCTGTTTTTGTATAATGATGTCTAATTATCTTAGTACTACTTGTTGAAAAAAACTATCTCTATTGAATCGCCTTGGCACCTTTGTAAGAAATCAACTGGCCATATATTTGTGAGCTATTCCTGGACTCTCTTTCTGCTGTTGCATTGATCTATATGTCTATTATTTCACCAATGGCAGAGTCATTTCTCCAAAGAAAAAGTAGCAATGGAAAATAAGCAAGTGAAATATGCTCAACATCATTACTCATTAGGGGAACACAAATTAAATCTACAATATGATACTACTGCATACCTATTAAAACTAATAAAATTTTTTAAAAAATGAAAATACAAAGTGCTGGTAAGAATGTGGAGCAACTGGAACTCTCATACACTGGTGGGGGGAGGGGCAAAGGGTGCCACTACTTTCAAAAAGAGTTTGGAAGTTTCTTTTTTTTAAGTTTATTTATTTATTTATTTATTTATTTATTTGAGAGAGAGAGAGAGAGAGAGAGAGAGAGAGAGAGAGAGAGAATCCTAAGCTGGCTCTGCACTGTCAGCACTGAGCCCAATGTGGAGCTTGAACTCATGAACTGTGAGACCATGACCTAAGCCAAAACCAAGAGTTGGATGCTCAACAGACTGAGCCACCCAGGTGTCCCTGGAAGTTTCTTATAAAAATAAACACACGCTTACCCATATGACCCAGAAATGCCATTATGAGATCATCAAGAGAAACAGATGCATATGTCCACACAAAACTTGGTGACGGGATTTTTAGAGCAATATTCGTCATGACCACCAGATATTAGAAACAACCCAAATGTTCATTAAATGGTAACTGGATAAACAAATTCAAGTACATCCATCCATACATGGAAAACTACTCAGCCATCAAGAAACAGCATGCTCCTTCAATAACATGGATGAACCTGGAAAGCAGATTATGCTCAGCAGAAGAGGCCACACTCAAGAGGCATTAAGGAAAAGGCAAAACTATGAAAAAGCAAAACTATGGTAACAGGAATCAGTGGTTGCCAGGGGCTGATGTGAGCGAGGGGGCTGCTAAAGGGGCACAAGGAAATTTTGAGGGTGATGGCAATACTCTCCATCTTGATTGTAGGAATTAACAACTGTATACATTTGTCAAAACTCATAGAACTATATATCTAAAAAGGGAAGATTTTATTCTATGCAAATTATACCTCAATAAACCTGACTTTAAAAAAAAAAAAAAACACTGGCAGATACTCACAAGATTGGCAATTTGATAGTGTGACAGAAGGGAAACCTCTCCAGCCTCAGGTGCCAGCCAATGGATTAATGTTGTTTTATGTTAATTAAATGTATTAATATAACTCTGTAATAAGAGTACCTGTCGTCTAGTTTCGATATTCCCAGGAGTGATGGGAGCAAGGGAAATATGCCAATCTAGCAATTTTCTATGAAACTAATTACCTCAGGAATTTGTGTAAGACTGAACCAACGCAGTTATTATGCTCAAGTAGCAAATTAAAAATACCAGTCTACCGAGAGAGATTATAATATACCCACAAGAGTTTGTTGCTTTCCTTGAGCCTCAAAGATAAAGTAGGGTTTGGGGTTACTTTGAGACTGTGCCACATTTTTCATTATCCAATATGGGAATTGGAGCTCTTGTTATCAGCCTCATTTCTGAGTCTCCCTGCGTTTCTTTTGATTTTCTGGACAACAGCTGCTGCCCATGGTCGGAGTGGTGACTCATGTGTCCACTCAACAGAACTGACAACATCCAAGAAATTTAGTCCATCTAACGCAAGGGAGCCCATCAAAACACTCATGTAAGCAGCAGGGACCCAAAGATTCCAATTCTACATGGCAGGTCCCAGAGAGTATCACAAGCTCTGAATCTTTTAATTCTGCTCCAGTCACAGAGACACGGACATCTACCAAATCTAGACAATGTCAGAGCAAGCAGGCTGTGCTGACCTTGTTTTTAAATCTCCCAGGACAAAGGTGCTTTTAAATCACAAGGTATCTGAGTCCCTCCACTCCTCAGCTCCAGCTTTCCTCTCTGACATTATCTCTTGACCAGCCTCCTGACCCCTGCCCATTCCTCTGTCTCTACTAGCAACTACCTTGTGGTCTCAGCACACCAGACTATGGCGCTGGCAATAAACCCACTGGGCACTTCTCAGTCTTTGCTCCTTAATCCACACTTCTTCATTTCAAATGCGCTTCCCATAAAATTCTCCAACTATGGAAATAGTCTTTCTTGAAGGCCCAGCAAAGAAGCTATCTCTCTATGAAGCCCTCCCATTGCCCTCAACCAAAACTATTCTCTATGTTTTCTGTCTCCTTGTGGCCCTCCTCATCCCCTACTGCCTCTTCTCACCCTCAATGCCTCTCAAGTGTACTCCACAGAAAGGACACAAGGCAACCTTTATTGAATTGCACTGGACTTATACCTATCATAATTCTTTGAATATTTCCAGATACAAAGATGTCTTAAATCTGGCTTGTCAAAAATTGTGGAAAGTTTCTGTGAGAAAATTTTTACTCTCATATTGAGACTGTGAACAGAGACCTCCAAAATAAAGAGGAAAAAAAATTCACTCAATCCAAATATTAAGACTTATTGAGCAATAAAATAATTGCCTTGCTGAATTCAACTGCTTAAAAAAAAAACTATATTCAGTAACCAAGTTGATCTGTGTATGTAGACATAGACTAATGTTGCAATTAGGAATTCCAGGACACGTTTCCCCAGCTTTAATCCATCACATCATTTTTGAGACTGTTTCTTACTGAGCATTTCTATGTTTCTGGAAAACCAACAGGATATGAAAATGTGAAAAGACTTTTTTTATCAGAGAAAAAGTAGTGCCTTTATTTTGTCTATAATCTTGTCTTCCTCCCAACTTCCACCTGCTGGTTAGAGAAAAATAAATTAACTAAATGTCTAACCTGGTTTAAATTTAGTTTGATCCAATTATTTAAACAGCCGCTTTAGGGAATACCCAGTCTCTCCTGAATAAAATTGCTTCGTCTTTCAAACAGCCTTCCCCTCCTGCTACTTCTCTCCCTGTGGTAGCGATAAGTGGGAGGGGAGGGGGAAGTAAGGTGGCTTAAGTGTCCTGCACCTGCCATGTCAGGCCTATTCGCTATTGACTCAGCATCCTTACTAACAGGAAATGAGAGACCCTCAAGAATGCCAACTAGATCCTCTACCCTCTTAATTATGGCTATCCCATGTAGGTGTTGGCCTCTCCCAGAGTCTCAAAACAAAAACCCATTATGCTTACTGGGTATCCTATATGCCTTCCTATTCCCAGGCAAAAGAGAGAGAGAGAGAGAGAGACAGAGAGAGAAGGAATACCCAGCTGACCACGATCACCTCTACTTCTTTCTCTTTTCTGTCCTACTGCTTCCCTCCTGCTCTCTCTTGGACCCGAAAGCACAATGAAGTGCCAAACCAGACCCCTTCCCAGCCTACCATGCCTTTATTAATTTTGATTCCTCATCCTATCAATATATAAGCCATGTTGTGAACCTGCGAAAATCTGGTATATCATGACCCCTGGGAGCCTGCAGCCCACAGTTCCAATCTCTGATAAGAAGCAGCTCTTCCTTGAAGAAATTATGCCTGCTGTGCTTTAGTTTGCCATTGGTACAGGCTGATGGTAAGCAAATACCTCAGCCATGTCTACTGAATATGAATGAATCATGCCACAACAGAACTGCAATGTCTAGTGACAAGCTGTCAACTGTCCTGAGAGAAGCATCAGAGCTATTTGGACACTTTGTTAAAATGCATTTGAGTCAAATGCACATCTGACCTTTCTTCGTCTGTCTATCACACACCCTACTAGAACTCTCCCGTCTGGGCTTTCTTACCACTACCTGGCTTCATCTTATCACAATCCTTCTTAACCTTCACCTCTACCCTCTACACTATAGCACTTACACCACCTACAGCACTACATTTTAAAAATTTCCCTCTTACAATTCTTTTTGTTCCTAAAATGATGATTCTCTTACACTAGTTTGAGACTAGGCCCAGCATCGACATAAATTCCAAACTCAGAAGGTCATCTGAACCTTCCCGTCTCTATTTCTCTAAGTCTCTTCTCAAATCAGCCAAAGACCTCCTCCAGGACCATTTACTCTCTGGGCATGGGGAATGCCCATTTAGACTTTGCAACTGCTTGTGACATTAACTTTGCAACCCAGAAAGGGGACTCTGAGCTGGGTTCAACCTTCTTAGTTCTCAGTGTGAGCCCTTCCATTTACTGCAAGCTTTATTCAAATGCAGTTCTTGAAATGCAGTCCTTTTATCCCAACTTTTAAAATTTTTACCTTGTTTCTTCATCTCTGACACACTCACAGAGACTGTTCTCTAGCCTGAGAGTCAGGAAATCTGGAAACTTCTTCTGCCTCCAGCACAGATTTAGCCACGTGACCTCGAATAGTGTCTTCTCACCTTTAGGAGTCTCCGTAGATGCATCTGTACATTAAGGCTGGATCACCAGCATTCATTTCTACTCTGTGCTTCCATTATTTCAATAAATTTCTGCCTTATTAAAGCATGATTCTTTGCATTCAATTGAAACAAATAGCAATGAGAATTTTCCTTTCTTCTTTGCATACCTGCTGTACCTTTAAATCAGAACAAATTAAAAGCAAAGCTTCCTACAATATAACTTTCTTTCCTTTCCAAATGTTAACTGACTCTTGAACAGGTATGTTTTACTCTCCTCTCCACTCCAACATTTTAAAGAATATTATTTTTCATCACAGTAGCCAGAGTCTTCCAGTATCATTAAAAATAAAGCAATCAAAGTTAAGAGATAAATAAATATGAAAAAAACTATTTTTATTCAATGTTCCATTATATTAGACAGTGTGTACATCTGTATACCAGTAAGAGCATGCATTTTTTTCTTGCATCTCCTTTTTTTGACTTCCACACCTGTTTCCCAAATTCAATACTAGCCATTCTTACTCTCAGAACATAACCCCAAATCATGATTTGTTCACTAGTTCACTACCTTCTGAAGCTACCTACAGTCTTTGGGGAGTTTTGTCATTTTTTTGTTGTTGTGATTATTACTGTCAATTTTCTTCTTTTTATGACATGTATAGTCTGTGGTCATTTAATTCTGGGTGATTGCAGATCCTATTTTCTCTGAATTTTTCAAAAAATAAGAAGATGCCCTTTGCATTGCTTGTCATTATCTTAAAAGAACTACTTACATTGTGAAACAACTATTTTTTCCAAGATAACTAAAGTAGAGAATAATTATAATTTTCTTATATAGATACTGTAAGTTGAATTCTTGCTTTTATGTATTTTTAGGGATGGTAGAAAGGTTGATATGGAAATGTTTTACAACATTCACATAAGGAGCTGGTCCACACTCAAACAATTGGCTAATTCAATGAAGTTGCCAAAAAATAGCAATCAATTCAGTGAAAAGAAAATCAATCACAGAGGTTGTTTAGTTGTTTTGTAGACAAAACAGTCAGTGGAGTGATTGAATTTTTCACTTTTCAATGAGTTGTTTTGGCCTTGTGTGGATGCAGCCATTAACTCATTAATCACCCAGAACTCCTGAGTGGCTGGGAGAGGGAAATCATTACTTTCCAAGTATAGATCGCATATTAACAATATGCAAAAGGCCCACCAGGGTGAATGTGCTCAATGACCCCATTTGAGAAAAATGAGTTTCACAAATATTTTATAGCATATGGAGGTAAACTGTACCTGATTTATCATTTTTCTTTCCAAATGTAAAATTCAGTGTCCTTTAGAATAAGTTTACAATGAATTTAATGCATTTGAAATGTATTCATTTAATCTTTAAAATGAATTTTAATTCATAGAGTGGTAAAAAAAAATTATTATTGTAACATATTGGGTTTCCCCACATTGATTTTAAGCAATATCAAAATGGAGAAATTTTGCAGACATCACAATTAGCTCCCATCCATGCAAGTATACATGTATGCCAGTCTGATAAATATGTATATTTGCCCATATGGTGTTGAATGTTAGCTTCTAATTTACCTCTTAATTTTTAATTAATTTTAAATTACATTCTAAATGAAGCCAACAGGAGTCTAATTTGCATGCTTATTTGCATATCTGTAAACACACTGCTTGCATTGTTTATCTAGTCCTGGTCCCCATGACATACAGCAGTTTTCTCACCCCACGCAGTGAATGGGGGCCCCTGAAACATCAAGGTGCCCTCTAAGCTTAACAGAGATGATTCTGACCCAGAATGGATGATGCTGGCTCTCTTCTCCACAGTAGCCACAGAGCATTCTGAGAAGCCAAGGTCAATGATAGTAGTTAAGACCTCTGCTTTCTCAGAGGGCTAATGGTATATGTGCTACATCTTTAGAAAATAAAACTATATACTGTTTGCACACTTTGGATTTTTAAAATATATGATGCCCAGAATTCCTGAATTATTAATACCAAATCAGAAAAAAAGTCACATCCTATCTATTTCTCTGGGTTGATGGGTTCCTAACCCAACCAGAAGGCAGCACAGAACCAAGGCAGTTTCCTCTGTGACAAGCAATAGATAATGATTTTCTGTTTGAAGAGGCTGTCCACTAGCAGCTCTAATGGCCACTGTGTGGTCTGTTGGTACTTTGTCTTTTGATCTCAAAACACCACACTTGCAACTCCAGTCAATCAATATACAAGCAACCTCAAAGGCCCCTGGGAGGCTGACAAACAGTTTGGGATTCAAAGAGATTTGTTGCCATCCTGCACACATACCACACCAACAAACAAGACGGCAGACAGACTTCTCTTTCCTGGAAGTACTATAATTTCTCTCTTTATAAGTGGCTTCATTAAGCTAAAGGTATCACAGTTATTAGTAAAGCAAACACCATACTGCATGCTGATAGGAGCTTAGTGATCATATTTAGGGTCAAACCCACCCAATTCCTAATCCCAGTTTTTTTTACAGTCCAGCTGTGTGACCTTGAGCAAGTTCCCTAACCTCTCTGATGCTTTATTATCTCCATCTGACAGCTAAAAATATTAGAAGTGATTCTACTTTAGGGTTGTTGTAAAGACTAATCAAGATAGAAATCTCCTGGAACACTTTGCCTTATTTTTCTTTCTTCTCCAGTGGAAACAGACACCAAGCCCCACCCCTGGAGAATGTTAAATGGGGCACCCCATGGCAGATAAAGAGAACAAAACAGACCTGTGGAAACTCCACAGTTCTCTTGATCTTTACTAAGACCGCCTGATTTCTTGTTTCTATAAACTTTCATGGCTGCCCTATCAGGAAACAGACTTTCTCTTTTAGCTAAGTGTTTATCAAAATCAATCCAGGCCTCAGTAGACCAAATATAATATTAAATGTGTCAAGATGATGATCTTTACAGCTGGACTGTCATCATATAATCAATCAATCAGCCACAAGAATAGCAACACTTCCCCTGCAAAGAGCAGAAAAATATTCTTCCTTCTGAAATAGCCAGGAATCATTTACATCAAACATTGACCAGGGCTCAAGTCATCGTATACTTGGTCATTCTGTACAGTGAACCAGATATGCACAGGGGGACCTGCTCACCCCCCCCCCCTTGGAGGCAGAATAACTCGATGCTCATTGGATCTACCCCACGACCAAATATTTCAATCAACCAGTAGGACTACATGCAATTAGATGTAAAAATGTAAATATTTAAAAGAAATCACAGCAAAGATAAAAGAAAGAAGTTACATGAGATCAGATGGATAATCAGCTCACTGAAATGCACATCATGAGATTATACAGTTACCAAAATTGGAACCTCAATCCAATTCTAACCTTCTAAATATTCTAAACAAAAAGATTACTTAATCTGTAAAAGAGATACACTCTGCATAAAATAAAGCAATACCTGTTGCCCAGAAAAGTAATGTTTTTAGGTACTAAAGTCTTAGGGACAAGTTTCCCATGGTCTACATGGAATCTATGAGTTTGAAACTATTTACCTACAAATTTATACCATATCTCTATACCTTTTAAATGAATAAAAGACTCAAAATTAATCTCTCCTCCCTCTCTGCTACTGTACATTTTTTGCTCTCTATAATAGCATTTCCACAGATGGCCTTGTTTCCGAGAAAGAATCATACCCTGAGTATTTGAGGGCTGCTCCTGTCCAGGCTGTACACTGCATTTACATGGACTATGGTGAGTGGTGCCCCTGGGGCTATACAATGCACTCAGAAAGCACTCAGTCAACGTTTTCTTTGTTGTCTCAACATGGTAGACACAGAGAGGAAGTAAATGTAATGGTTAAGCACATGGTCACCGCCCAGATGTGAATTCTGACTCTTCTACTTGCTCACCTGGGCAAGTTACCTAACCTCTTTACATCTCTGTTCCTCACCCATGCTATAGAGATAGTAAAATTATATACCTAATAGGATTAAATACACTTATACATATAAATAACTTAGAACAGCCCCAGTACAAATACTCTGCACTGGTATTAATAGAAATTATCCCAAATGCAGAAAATATCCAAGCAGACTTCTATTTTAATGTTCTTAATGGGATATTCATACTGTTACACTGTTCCTAAAAAGCAACTTTTGGGTAGGAATACTGCCATGACACAATGCTAATGGCAGTCTGTATTTCTAAAAGAATACAATAAGAGTAGGGAAGGAGATTAACCATGTTGATCACCTACTATATGTCAGGCATGGAGAGGATATTTCATGCATGCAATCTCACTTATCCCTCACAACTGTCCTATAAGAGGGGTATTCTCCATGCCCTAGAACAGTCTGTGAGTGCAAACTGTATCACATCCTCAGTAATCATCAGTCGGCCATCAGTTAATACAGAATACAGCCCCTACAAAACCCCTCTATATACCTCTCTCCATTTACAAGGATGTCACACATGGCTAGTGCACAAAACCCATTGGTTAGCCACTTCTTGGCATCTGCCACATATCACTGCCCCTTCTGCTTGGCATAGATCACTAAGGAATGGTTGCCTATTCTGCTGACTGCTTCTACATCTACCCAGCATTGCCCCTTTGCTGGGCAGTGTCCTTTCTGCTATGTGCCAATACACACACCAGGCACCACCACCACTGGCAGGCTTCCTTGGCATTTCCCTCTGCACACCAGGTACCCACCAAACTGGCAGTGCTGCCCCCTCTGTTGTTGCACTGTTGAAGCTCTAGGAGAAGGCTGGAGGAATATCTCCCTTCATTTGGAGTTATTGTACTCCCTCAGAAAAATAGCAAAACAGGAATGCGTGTGCCTTGATGACTCTCATTCCCCAAGAAAACACCTTTTTAGATTTCCTACATTCAGCCTCCTCTGTTTCCACAATCCAGGTAAGTGGGGACTAAGCCAGGGATGCACCTGAAATTGTAGGCTACTTCCCTCTGGATCCTGGGGTTCTACCACTGGTCTAGCCTACCAGGTATTTTACAGTTTGAAAAACATTTGAGGGCATCACAGTTGCTTTATTACTTAAAAAAAAGATTTCTCCCTATTATATCTGTGCCTATAGTCAGGATAGAGAATATACAAATAAATGCTATATTTCCTTAAGTGTTGCTGTATCCCATATTGTTAAAAATAATAGCATCCTCAGGGTCAGGGTAATATAAAGATTGTGTGATAAAGACAAAGCTGGGAATAATAAAGTATTGACTCTGAAAACAAATAGACCTGGGTTCTATTATAGCTCTGTGTGCCTTTGGATACATCACTTCACCTCACTTTCAACATCTATAAAACTGAAATAATAATATTAAACTTGTATAAAATCTGAGATATACAGTTAATGTGCATGAAATGCCTGACATACAGTAGTTGCTCAATAAATGGCTGTTTTTCTTCCTGTTATCACTGTGTAATTTTCTTTGGATATGGGCTTTAAGAGCTCTAGGTCATGAAAAGTGACAGGCAGCTAAGTAACAATATTTGCTCTACAATTATTTGTTGAATGTCTCCTACCTGTAACCCCTGTGGTAGTTCAATGGAGTATACAGTGGAGAACAAGACCAACAAGGTTCCTTTCACCGAGCCTTCATTCTAGGTGGGAAGATATAAAATAAGTAAACTAAGGAGTAAGTGATAGTATTACAAACTGTTATTAATACTCTAAAGTAAATGAATAAAAGAGGCTAGGAATACAGAATGGGACATCTGTAAAAAGTGTTAAGCACAGGAGTGAAATTACCTAATTGATATTTCTACCAGATCATTGTGACAGTTTGGGACAACTAGATTGGAAGGTTACAAATGTGAGGATAACCAAATAAAATCACTGTGCTCTACTACAAGAGGGCAACATATGGCAACCTTGATTGACTTCAAAATAGTCTTCAAAATGATAAATTAATTTCTATGTGTAAGAGGTGTGCAGATTCTTAGGGTGAAAAACAATGTTCTTTATCATGGGTACTGGTAAGTTAATGAAACAGTTTCCATCTCCAGCCTGAACCATGGGGTAATACAACAAAAGACTCCAAAGTCGCAGATGAAAGAAGAGTGTGCCAAATTTGAAATAAAGAGATTTAGAAAGCTGCCAGCAGGCTCATGGCACAGGTTTCAGATGGCGCAGGAGGGGAAGATAGTGAGCAATGCCAGCTAGGTCTTTCTGTAAGGAAGGAGCCAAGAACCAGCTCTTACCAGAAAGCTGAGCTTGGCCATTCGTTTTCCATTAGTATCATGTAAGTCTCTCCATCTCAGGGACAATTTGACAGAATCTGAGAAGGCTCTCATTGTCTGTGAGCTGTGCTTTTGTGAGAGAGATGTGGCAGAGAAAACTATGTTAGATCCGGGAATGTGTATCCAACCACACGCACGTATATATGTGATACACACATACAATCAACTTAACTCAGCTCAATTTTGATCCCCCCCCTTATTACAGTATAATAATTCAATATATGCATATATTGTGAAATGATCACCACAAAAAGTTTAGTTAACACCCACCACCTCACATACCCACAAATTTCTTTTTCTTGTGATGAGACCCTTTAGGATCTACTCTCTTAGCAATTTTCAGACAAGCTCATTAGTTCTATAAATGATTTTTCTAAAATGCAAATTTCATACAAAAATAATATCATAGCCCATGAGAAAAGTTAACAGATGAGAGAGCCCCATCTCTCAATTTCTGGGATTATCAGTACTTAGAAAAAAAATTACATGTGTCTTTTCGACAGGATATTTCTGCATAATAATTTGTTAAGAGACTGGATTCTTTCAACAGATTAGGTTCAGTAAATGAGAAGGGACGTATGGGGCTGAATCTCAGAAGAGTGAAGCTTTGATAAGGGAATAGTAAGGAGAACGGGAAGGTGGGTAAGAATGAAACATGAGCAATGATGTCCAGGCAGCACAGGCCCAGCTGGTGCCTAAAGGTCACAGACCAAAGGCAGAGACAGAGAAAGAAGGGACAGGGAATGCTGAAGACAAAGTTCATCTCTGTAATATTTTGTTCAGAAGCAGTCTATCTCTAGTGGATAAACAAGGTCTTGTTTTCTGTGGTGTCCATTTGTTTATTGTCTGTTTTCAGTAAGACAGTCGATCTAGAGAGATAGAAGACAGACTCTTATCTATTTTCTCACTCTACTGCCTTCCTCCTTCAGATGTAAGGAGCAATGAATAAAATATGTCCTTGAGAGGTCAAATCTAGACTGGAAAAAAATACTGGAGAAAAAATTAAAAACTAAAGTAGTTTTAGCTTTTATGTAGTTCCTGTGAAATCACAAGCAAGAACTAGCGGCAGGTACTTGACAGAACATGAAGTCTTGTGCTCTGTGTTCTCTGCAGGAAGAGATGAGGTGATTCTTTGGACACTGATCAAAATTCCCTGCCTCCCTCAGGGTAGCTGAACATTGGAATGGCAGGAGCACTGCGCCATCTTGTGGGAAGACACAGGGCATCAGCACTCATTTGCAGACACTTTTTACTTTACACACACACACACACACACACACACACACACACACACACACACTTGCTTTTTCAAGGAAGACTTATGAACAAAACCCAAAGCTCAGTTGACAACTATAAGAACACCATCAATTAAAGATATCCTCTAGTAAGTTTCACAAAAAAAATTAATGTATAAATGAAAATGTTTAGAATGTAATACCTCTCTAAATCCTTAAACTTTCAGAAAGAAATATAATAATAATATTTGAGAGTAAATGAATGTGTACTCTGTGCAACATAGGTGTATGGTCTAGGTACTTTCTGTGTATTAATATATGTTATCCCCACAACCACCCTATGAGATATGCCCATCATCTTCCCATTTTACGGTGAGGAAACTGAAAGACAGAGAGGTCCAGTAACTTCCCCAAAGTCACACAGCTGGTAGGTGGCAGAGCAGGAATACAACTAGAATCTTTAGCTCTTTAAGCACCATGTTAGGCTGCTTCTCTGACACACGCAGTGTAGCACAGTGAGACTGGATCTCATTAAGCAAGTAAGGTAAGGGGATAAAAGACTTTGAAAACCATGTCCCTAGAGCACACAACTCTGATTTCAAATCACTTCCCCAAGCAGAAAAACAACTTCCTGAGCTTCCTCTGAGGGAGAACCTTTACAAAAAACAATGTTTTGAAAATCACATTTATAATAAAGTTCCCTTTTCAGAAACACGGAATTTGAAACTAACAGGCAAGATCCCTTGACGCTCCTGATCATTATATCATCACCATCACCATCATCACTGCTGCCATTGCCAAAACCACCACCATCATCATCATCATCATCATCATCATCATCATCATCTCTAGCATTTATGAAGTGTTTACTCTGTGTCTTGCACTGTATTCAATGTCTTCAGATTATGTGCATACAAACCCTTATTTTACAGACAAGGAAACTGAGGCCCACCAAACTTGGGGGACTTGCCAAGACTCCATTAATAGTCAGTGGTGCAGCCTGAATCTATGGCCACACACAGCCCAGTGCATTTCCCTCTAAACCATGCCCATCTCCCACTAGATGGAACAGTCATCAACAACTAACTTTTGGAAGAATGATGGCATGTTTTCCATCTCCAACTATCTCATTAACACTAATTTTCTCCAAAAATGCTTTGTCATTCCTCTGAAAGCCATTAGCTTCTTTCTTTTCCAGGAATGACATGTTGTCATTTTAGCTTGGTTACTTTTGATGCAGTATAATCTGATTTTGCTCGGAACCAGTTATTCTTCTTACATCTGTTTGATCATTCAGCAACTAATAGGCATTTTCCACAACTGCTGATATAAGAAAGACAAGAAAAAATACAGCTTACCTTGCATACCCTGATTCATCTGAGCTGGGCACAATTCACATATCTTGAATTTGGAAAATGCATAAGTCTCCAGATTTTCACCTCTCTTTATGAGAGAGGGGCTGGAGACTCAGATGCCAGAACGATCAGCCTGTGCGCAAAACTGCTTGGGGTAGTGGCCAGGCAGACTGGATGTAAGGGACAAGGGAGGTGGGAGGTCAGCACAGCACATATCCTTCCCCCAACTTCCAAGGAAGGAACAGTCTCTAACTCAGAAACACAATTGCTCTATGAAAATACATAAAACACCTTAAATTGTGAAAGTCAAGTCATGGTTTTCTTTATAGAAGTAAAAGCCTTTTTATTCAGAGAGAAAATCAAAACCTACCAAGTCATATTTAAGTAATCTGTGTCCTTCCCACCCCAAACCCCAACATGTTAATCAGATTTGTGGTTCCAGCAATAGGACCACTTGGACTCCCTTGAAGAGATAAGCTATCTGGGATGAGAAGAGACCTTGCTGGAAATGCAAGATAAATAAAAGTAGATTGGAGCCTATCTGCCAGGAACCACACTTTTTCCCCAGCCATTTGCAGGGGAAGAGCTAGAGAAGTAGGTTGCTATGCCATTATAGGTCATTTTCTCTCCTGAGCTGTGCCACCCCATGCTCCTTTTTCATTCCAATTGCTGCATTTCCAGAGGATCATACTGCCATTTTTCTCCTCCCTGTCTAACACCAATCGCACTTCTGGGCTGTTGTTCTCACCGTTGATGGTGTTAATCTCCATAGGAACCAATGTGACTCGGAGGGTCAATGTGTGCTTGGCAAGTCTTCTTACAATCATTGCCAGCATGTTACCAGCAATGACAGCATAATCCACAGTGATCACATTTTTGTTTTGTGAATTTGCCCATGAGTCATGCAGTTAAAGGCAACAGGCTCAAAGGAAATCTTAGCTTAGCACTTTGGAGTAAATCCTATCACAGCCACCTTCTATGCAAGCTGCATTCCAACATCCCTCATTTCATTTGTCATGGAGTCCACTCCTTGCTAAGGAATGAGGCTTTCTTGGATTTTTCTTTGTATTCATTATCCTAGTCTGGGGTCATTAATTCTATCTATAGATAATAAGAGCTCTTTAATAGAAATACCAATGGTGATAGAACTAATGGTTCTCCTTTTCATTACAACAATCTCATTTTTCTGTTGTCATTGCTTTCATCTGATAACATGAAATCTGCCCTGTGGCTTTCTACAAGATGACTCCAATGAAAGAAAGCTGTTTGGTCAATTGAGGGGTGTCTCACAAGTTTGTGTGGCCAAAGGCAAATTTGAGATTACCTAATCCAACCCCAGACCTGATGCAGGTGTCCAATAGATGTATCCAGAATCTTTTTGATTAGGGCAAAGGAAATAGAGTCTTCCTCTCCTTTTCTCAAGGTGCACCATCCAATGGTGGGTTGCTCTAATTATCAGAAAGCCCTTTCTAATATTGAGCTAAATCTGCCCTCTGTAACATTTACCCACATATTATTGTTCTTCTCTCTGGGGAAACACAAAACATACTCTTCCCTTTGTATTTCCACTTTCTCTCTACCAGGGTCCTCTAATACCCAACCCTTCCTGCGCAGACATTAGGACTCACCACATGTTTTCCATGTGTCTATATCCTCCATCATGTGAGTTTCTTAAGGACAAAAAGTATGTCTCACTCTTCTTTGGGTAGCGAGTGCCAACATTTGATGACCCCCATTCTTGCAGTTCACACTGGCTTTTATTTCTCCTGTGGTCATGCTAGTTCAGGCTAAACATTTTTGACTCCTTCAACTATTCCTCAAGTCAGCAAGCATATATTGCTTCTTCCTGCTTCCTCCTGCTAAAAGGAACACTAATGGCCATAAGGAGGGTGGACCGAAACATATAATGCCTCTGTGACAAAAACTATACTTTCAAAAATCATGCTATGTGGTGAGGGTAATGAAGTAGTTCAAAAATTCTATAAAGGATGCTCTGGGTCCTTCAAATAGCCTTGAAATTCTACAATAAATGAGAATTTTACAACAGGAAAAGACTATAGACATCACCTCATCCAATCAGTACCCAGGAGTACATAGGGACCCAAGAATCGAAGTGAATTGCCCAAGGTCACAGAGCCTGTTACTGGCAGAGCTAAGACTGAAACCTGTCTTTTTTTTGTATCATTTTTCTTCACAATACACCACACTAACTCAAAGGGAATATCATGTCAAGCACTGTGTATGCTCTTGAATAGTTAACTTGTGATTTTTAACATGGAAAGTACCTTCTTAAATCTTGAGACCTAAATTTTAGCACTCTCCTCCTGTTAGCATTTATGAGTTACTAAATATTCTGACAGGGTTTTAAGGCTTACATCTACTGTCCCTGGCAATCTTAGTTTTGATCTCAGAAGACAAAGATCATGGCAATACAGAATCTCCAGAATCTTCTTTGTGCTTATCACATGCCTGCACTTAACACAGTGCCTAGCAAATGCTAGACATTTAAACAATGTTTGCTCACTGAGTAATAACTTTGTAATTATTCATTAATAAATTCAGGATGAAAGTTCAAATGCAGGCTAAATTCCCCAACCATTTGACCTATTTCCTATTTCTAGGCTGAATGCCCAATAATCAATTGATTTATGATCATGGAACTTAAACACTAATGTTTATTCAAACAAAACATAATTTAAAACTCAAAGATGCTTAAAAGAATATATACATACAAGAATATTCCAACTTGCAAATGGGTGGCATTGTAAGAGACACCTACACTAGGGATTAGAATCTGAAACATATATTCTCA
The DNA here is from genome assembly GCF_027475565.1 of Acinonyx jubatus. Classification (NCBI taxonomy): domain Eukaryota; kingdom Metazoa; phylum Chordata; class Mammalia; order Carnivora; family Felidae; genus Acinonyx; species Acinonyx jubatus. The sequence goes on from NC_069382.1 coordinate 155,963,602, forward strand.
AGAAGTACAAGAAGAGAGAAAAAGAGAAGAAAAGAGATAAAAATAAAATACTGTTTCCATTAAAAAGTGACTGATATGACATTCCCTTTGTGTTGGTGAGGTACGTTATAAAGAACATGATGTGGAGTAAAAGAACCTGTTTCCATTTCTGCTCCGCCAGTAATGGCGTCTATGACCCTGGGTTAAATAGATTCCCAAGCCTGAGAAATAAGACGCCATTTATGATACTGTTCATAAAGGGAAACATCAGTCCAACATCGGAACCCAGGGCACTGGGAACCCAAATCTCAGTTCCTAAAACAGCCACTTGACAGGTGAGAAGGAAATTTGTTCCACACTCTGCAACTGAAAGAAAGTTCCCATTAACCCTGAACCCAGCACCCACTGACATTTCTACCCAAGCCATTCTACCAAGGTATAGTAGAAACTTTTTCATCCAATGCAATCAAGAAAATTAAGTGCAAAACTTGGCTCAAGCAGAAAACTATGTAAAAAATACATACCTTAAATATTTTATTTAAACTTCAAACATGAAAGTGTGCATTCATGTGTCCATCTCTGATATATAACAAAGCAGCCACTGCCTGAATTTCCTCAAAGTTATTTTTATTTAAACCACTCTCAAAATGCCTCCTTTACAATTGGTGGTTTGGGTTTTAAGACACTTGAAGCAATCTAACTGTTGATTTTTATATTTTAATTGTACTCCAGTCTTTCAAAAATATATCATTATTTTTCAAAGAAACAACTCTCCTTTTAGCCTCATGATTTATATACAATATATTATTATAATATTGCATAATTTCAAGTATGATGAACAAAAATGTGGCATGGATTTGGACATGAACAACTGGTTCTCAACCCCTGAGAGAAGGATGTGGGCAGACCACCGGAGAGCCTACCACCCAGAAGTGCCCAGCCAAGCATCTGTACAGCACACATAGTACCAATACCAGTTCATCTAGTAAATCAGTTTTCAAAAGTTCCTATTGCACTTATATGAATGAAGCCTTTATGAGTCTCAGAGGACAACAGTACTGATTGCTTACCCCCTCTCCAAACTTTCCACTGACTATATTTTGATAGGACCACCTGTATTAGTTTTCTAGAGCTGCCGTAACAAATTATCACAGGCTGAGCTGCTTAAACCAATAGAAATGTATTCTCTCACAGATCTGGACGCCCAAATCAAGGTGTCAACAGGACTATGCTTCCTCCAAAGGCTCTAGGAAAGATTCCTCCTTGCCTCTTTTAACTTTTGTTTTCCTACCAATCCTTAGAATTCCTCAGCCTATGACACCATAAGTTTAATCTCTGCCTCCGTCTTCACATGGGCATCTTCCCTCTGTGCTCATGAATCTTCACATGGCCTTCTTATAAGCACATTCCTGTCAGTGGATTTAGGTTTTATCCTAATATCATATGACTCTATTTTAGCTTCATTAATGACATCTGCATAGACTCTATTTCCAAAAAAAAGTTTACATCCCTAGGTCCCTGGTGGACATGACTTTTTGGTGGACACTATTCAACCTGTTACAACACACAATAACCAGCCCTCACCTCTAACTAGGCCTCAAACGTGCTATTTCGTCTTCTAGAAATTCCCCTCCTCCATTCTTTAACATAATAAATTCATACATCCTTCATTCAATATTCCACTCATATGTCACCTCCTCTTAACTTCTCCCCCAGTTGGATTAGGTACCCTTCCTGGCTTGCTCCCTCAGAGCCCAGTCATTGCCTTCCTAATATCATTCATTCCTTGATACTAACATTGTCTGTTTTCCTTTTCTGTCTCCATCACCATAGCTACTTATTCAACAACTACTGATTGAGCACTTGAAGTGCCTCTCCCATGCTAGGGTTGGGGACACAATAAAGGCTAAGACAGAAGTCTCTGCTTTTTGAAGGGTGGAATGCTTTAAATATTTAAAAGTAAGGAGCATATATTCGATTTTGATCTCCAGAGCCTAGCATGTTATCAGATATACATTATGCACTCAATAAACATCTGTTGAATGAATTAATGAGTAAAAATTTCAGAGGGCAAAGCAAATACTAATGGGTAGAGTGGGGCTGTGGGAGGTCTGAGTACATGGATATTTGCCTGGAGTAAAAATTTTCAGGTAACTCAAGATATAATTTAAAAAATGTGCTGCCTCCTTTTTACTTAAAGTGTTCAGGCAAAAATGCATCAATGGGAGGGAGGTTGGACTATGTAGCTTCTAAGGTACCTTCCAACCCTAAGATTTCCTTCATTCTCTGATAGATTAAATGATGGAAAGATAATTTATTTCTTAATTTTTTTCTTTTTTCTAAACAGATTCCAAAAACCTTAAATGCTTACAATGTACCAGGCATGACATTAAACACTTTATCCCTAATGTTAATTAAGTATTCACAATTCATACAAAGCAAGTAAAATAGTAGAAGAGGTCACAACTATTCACCAAAATGGTGTCTTCTCTTTTCCCTGGACACAGAGCTACATTACATTCCCCACTCTCCCTTGTGGCTAGGAGTGACCATATGCTGCAATCTCGCCAAAGGGATATAAATGGAAATGATTTGTGATACTTCCAGGCCTGGCCCAGAAATATCCCCAAGGTTTGCTCCTACATTCTCTTTTTACCTTCTAGCATGTTGGAATGGAGATAAATTCTAAATCATGCATTCTCTCTTTTTTTTCATTTTATTTTTATTTATTTATTTATTTGTTTATTTATTTATTTATTTTTTCCTAATATGAAATTTATTGTCAAATTGGTTTTCATACAACATCCAGGGTTCATCCCAACAGGTTCTCAAAGAGGGCAATATTGTTCCCAAGAAGTGAAAAGAGCTGTTTGGGGAGCAAAAAAAAATCTTAGATATTAAAATACTTGGGGCTCTTCAAAGCTCAACCCTGACTGATAAAATCTCCTAGTATTTAATCTATCTCATTACGGAGAATTTAAATTAAATTAAATTGAATTAAATTGAATTAAATTAAATTAATTGTAATTAATTAGGTTTAATTAATTTAATTTTTCTCCTTGGGAAAAATTAAAAAACACTTGATAAATACTGCTCTACAGCAACCTTGGAGGCTACATATTAAAGACAGTGGGGGCATGGGCGCTGGGTGGCTCAGTTGGTAAGCATTCAACTTCAGCTCAGGTCATGATCTCCTGGTTCCTGAGCTTGAGCCCCACACTGAGCCCTCAGCTGTCAGTACAGAGCCTATTCCAGATCCTCCGTCCCACCCCCCTCTCTCTCTAACAAATAAACATTCAAAAAAAAAAAAAAAAAGATGGTAAAACTTCCATCAGCCTGAGCTTCTGAGTGACCAACTGAAGGAGAGGCACCTTTGTTACTACCAAATATTATTAGTGAATGAAAATCAAATTTCTATTGTGTTTGAACCATTACACATTCTGAAGTCTAAGTGATGCAGCAGTTAAACCATCCTAACTATTATAACTACTATCTTACCCATTTTACACATGAGGAAAATGGAGTTCAAAGAGCACAAGCCCAAGGCCAAGACTACTGGTAAATGTTAGAGTACAGACCTGAATCTGTTTGATTCTAAAGTCTGAGCTATTGATCCTTATGCTCTGTGGCTTACCCAGCTGTCAAAAGCTACATGTTTCCACTCTGTAAGATGATTTCCAATTGGATTTACTGAAGAATGCTAAATGCAACCTCTAGTTTAAGGATTAAAATTATACTGGTTTTAGTTATACTACTTTTTAGGCATCCACAGCTATAAAGGCTTTCAGAAATCATAACTTTAATTCATGATTACAAAGTTGTGCTGCTGCAAGTCTCTTATAACTGAATGTACACAATAATGAGACATGAAAGGTAGAATGTGAAAATAAATTAATATTTCTCTTTAAAGACACAAAAGCAAGATGCATCAGGTCTAGATGAAACCCACAAAAATTTCAAGTACAAATGAGTAACTGTCAAAAGGCCATGGAATTTGCTTTCATATGCATTACAAAATATCAAAGTTTTCCCAACTGAAAATGCAAAGTCAGGGTAAAGATTTCATGAAAATCTTATCAGAAATTATTTCAGAAATTTTGTTCTTGTAAATGCTTAGATCTTACAAGCATTGTATTCCAGATAATATAAGATCATATTCCAGACAATGATGAGCTTTGTCCTAAAGTTGTGACTCTATAGTTTTCCCATAGAAATTGCATATGATGTGCCCATGTGGAAACTACTTAACTTGCACTGTCTGCAAAAAAAGTATTAGCAATTCACACAGAAGGTGTTAGGAGCCTTTCATTATCTTTGTAGGCTCACACAACTTTAATGCAGTGTAGGTCTTAGAATCCCTGAATTTAAAAAAAAGACAGTAATAAAAAACTGTTGGCTAATGAAGTCTACTGTGGTGATGGATGGGAAGAGCATTGCTCAAATCTTTTTAATTCTCTATACGAGTTTTATTGTGTGCCCTTTTCTGATGGTCTTTAGATACACAATTGAATAGTACTCTCTGGAGAATTTCCCTCCTTTTTGCTTCCTTTTATTCCACTGCTACTTAACTAAGTTAATTTACTGCTCTGAGACTTAAATGCATCACATTCCAACCTGAAATACAGTAAATGTGAAAAAAAAAAATGGAACTATTGAATGGTAGATGCAGATTATAGGCTCTTTTAGGTGAAGGTTGGGAAAGGAATTGTCTTTTATTCTTATATATTTAAAAGGGAGCTACAGCTTTGGAACACATTTCCAGATGCAAAATTAACATCATAGAGAAACACCAGGTTCACACTTTTTATATTTAATGCCAACTCTTCTGTATGCTGTGAGTAGCCCTACCTTTTAGCATTTAAGAGATAAAACTCTGCATTAAATTTTCCAATTATTACCTGTCTGGTACAGTTGCAACAGGACCATATCAAGTATTTGAGTTTTACTAGGGAAACATAATTACAGTTTGAAAAATAGTAGAAAATGCATTCCTATCACATCCTTAGTGGCAGTTTGTATGCTAAAAAGAAAAACGCTTAGGGCCTAATTCATAAGAGCTTTATGCTTCATTTACATTTTTCTGTGCAGTTTACTTGGAAAAAAGCATAATGCATGTTTTTCAAGTAAAATATGCCATTTTGGGATTCATTCAACTTGCTTTCCATTGTCCTCATCGAGGGCCAACCATTCTTTTCTACAATCCTAAAGGGCACCAGTAAATGAAATGGGTGGAAAGACCTCAATATTAACTGGAAGAAATGCCTAAAACTGTTGTACAGATTATTTAGAAAATTTAGAGCCGTCTCCAGCAGTCAAATCTTGGAAAGCCTATTGTGTTCTCGCTATGCAGGCTGTTTTCCAAGCCCTTTGTATAGGATATTGAACAAATTACATGACAATACAGATATTTCTAAGGGCTGCTCAGAATTCACAACAAGATCCTGACCACTTCCCAGCCAATCCATGTTCTTTTACTTACTTCAGTGTTTCTTAAAATGTGGCCTGTGGGTTAACAGGCATCAAAATCAACTGAGATTCCTGTTTAAAATATGATTTCTCAGGCTTTACAACACTGATTCAATCAAAATTTTGGAGGGTGGAGAACTGGAATTTGAATTTTACAAGTTACTCAGGGGAGATGAGAGAGAGAGAGAGAGAGAGAGAGATCTTATGAAGATATGCATCAGGTTTAAAACCTCATCACTGTGTTTTGGACAAAGGCAATCAAGAGAGAGTTCACTTTTAGGTAGGGCTAACACACTCTTATTTAATGACCAACAATTTTTTTTTAATTTTTTTAATGTTTATTTTTGAGAAAGTGAGAGACAGAGCATGAGCAGGGGAAGGGCAGAGAGAGGGAGACACAGAATCTGAAGCAGGTTCCAGGCTCCAAGCTGTCAGCACAGAGCCTGATGCAGGGCCTAACTCATGAACCGTGAGATCGTGACCTGAGCCAAAGTTGGACACTTAACCAACTGAGCCACCCAAGCATCCCATTGACCAACAATTTATTAAACCAAGTTTACCAGCTGGTATAAGATCAACATGGGAGGAGGTGAAAATTGTACTTGTAAAAAGCCTCAATTTGAAACTAAGTACAAGGTCATAACCTGTGAGGGTTCAATACAAGACCCTCAGTCTTTCTTGCTTCTACTATTTTCTAGGCTCTCCAAAATTGGAGAAGAAAGAGCCAGGACCAAAAAGCATTTCTCACAATGTTCACTGATGCACTGTAAAATGAATATTGTTGACAACCTACCAGTTACTTATTCTACACACCATCAAAACTACCAGGCTAGGGCACCTGCATGGTTCAGTCGGTTAATTGTCTGACTCTTGATATAGGCTCAGGTCATGATCTCAAGGTTTGTGAGATTGAGCCCCACGTTGGGTTCCATGCTGAGTATGGAGCCTACTTGTGATTCTCTACTTCTCTTTCTGCCTCCTCCTTTTGCCTCTCTCTCTCTCTCTCTCTCTCTCTCAAAATAAATAAATAAACTTATAAAAAAAAACACCAGGCCAAAATTTCCTTCCCCCACTGAATTCACTGAACTTATTGGGTGGTTCTGGCATCATGTTGAGACTACCACATCCTGATAACAGGGAAAATTGGGGGCCCAACATAACTGTTCCAAAAAGGAGATGTCTCTGTCATTATAGAGTAACAGTTGTAGGACATTTAGTGAAAGAAGGCCGCAGAGCTTCTCAAGTTTGGCTAAGTCTACTCCAGGTTAAAGTGGCAAACTTAATACATCCTTGATGGACAAAAGAAAAATCAAATGTGGTAGAAATCCCTAAGTGTCACCTACATCTGGTTTTTCTCTTTCTTGACACATAGGAAGATTATACTTCCATGCCCAGGGAAGCAGAAGTAATATGTGTCACTTCTAAGGCAAAACACTGAATTGCCAGTATAAACTCCCCAGCACAGACCATCCCTGCTCCGATAACCATGGAGACGCATGATTTCCAATGGTGCAGTCACAGGATGGTGACCATTCATCATCCTAGACTAGACCACTGAGTCACCCCAGAGACTGACCTGAATTTGTAGGCATTTTTGTAAGCAAGAAACAAACCTTTCTTGTGTTAAGCCACTGAGATATAAGGGTTGTTTGTCACCAGCAGAACTTATCCTACCCTGATTAACACAACACAGTCTGGTATATAAAGATCAATATACCTACATGTTAACCTTAGCAAACAGAACACTCTGGACCAATACCTGGTAGAAAAGCCATGATGACCAAACAGCTCCTTCTCAATGAACATTTCATCTTCATGTTCTGAAATAGCATCAGTCTGCAGGTGGCAATGAAATACTTTGAAACCTTTTTTGGGGTCGGAAAGAAGGCTTTTAGGATCCAATTCAGAAGAGATTATTTTGAGGATCAAATGAGATGATGTATGCCAAAGTGTTGTGTTTATTGCACAAAACTATACAAACAGGAATTTGACAAAGTTAACCCATTTAGATTATACTTAAGATAACACAGATTTTAAAGTAAGCACTCTATCATTTGCTGTCTGTTGGATGGTTTTTTATTTTGATATTTAAAATAGAATAGGGGCACCTGGGTGGCTCAGTCAGTTAAGCATCTGACTTTGGCTCAGGTCACGATCTCGCAGTCCATGAGTTCGAGCCCCGCATCAGGCTCTGTGCTGGCAGCTCAGAGCCTGGAGCTTGTTTCAGATTCTGTGTCTCCCTCTCTCTCTGACCCTCCCCCATTCATGCTCTATCTCTCTCTGTGTCAAAAATAAATAATTTAAAAAATAAATAAAATAAAATAAAATAAAATAAAATAAAATTTGTTGGATATAAGATGTTATAAAATCAGGGTTACATTTTCTATTTTGCCACTCGTCTACATTTATAGTCATGCCTTCTTTTTTTTCTAAGATATGTCTATTAAGCACTTGCTGGAAGCACAATAGGAAGTGCTGTGAGAAGTAGGAAAGTGAAGAAAGTATTCTTTATGGGCCTCCAATTTCATCATCTGTGCAATACAATTAACAGCTTCTAATCTCCCTCAGGTTTCCACCCAGAAATAAAAGTGCTATCATTTCTATTAAGTGCTATCTTCGGAAAAAGGTCTCTTAACAATGGGTTTGGTGGTATCTTTAAAATTCAATTTTTATGCATGTAAATTTTTTTGAATGAGGTTGTTTTTCCTTTGAGAAGTGGTAGGGATTAATTAAGGATTGATATCTGGATAAGAAAAGGTTAATAGAAATATTAAAATTCTTCACTCACTACCATAACTCTAAAAAAAAAAAAGAGGAGGGGGGAGGAAAAGAGAAGACTTTTTCTTAGGCTTTTCCAAGAGAGAAAAACTATTATACTGTTTTCTTCTGTGTCAGTTTGCCCTAAAGGGATGCTGTTTCCTGAGCTTAATAGGGCCCTATTTCTTCTCAGCCCTTACAGTCTATTAATTACTGTGGCGGGTGCTTAGAGACATCGCAGCAATCATTTGTAAGATGATAGGAGCCTTCGTCATTCTGAAATGTGGGTTTTAGCCATCTAAAATTACTCAAATGAAACAGATGTGGCAAATGTGAGTCCTTATTAGAATGTTTTCTTCTCATTACCCAGCAGAAAGCTGTGTTCCTCACACTCCAGGCACATACAGAGGGACTGCCTAAGAAAGCTTGGGCTGTGCCTGCTCCCCGTGTCTCTTCCTATAAGACCTATAGGCACCCAAGGAGCTCTGGTTTGTGTCACTGACACAACACAAAAGCCAGACCAGTGGCAGCCCACCAAGAACCAAGAACAAGAATTGCCAAATATACTCAGTACCCAGCCCCTACTACATGTTTTTCAAGGTAAATTCCCTGACCTACTTTTGCAACCAGGAAGCTAGTGATACACAAGGCTATTTAATGAAGAATTGGGGGAAACTGAGCCTTTAAGCATGTTGCTACCCCCATATGGTTGTTGTCTGTACAGTGGAACTTTCTTCTATTTGTGGTGAGTAGGTCTCTTTATGGCAAAAAGAAAAAGAAAGCTATCTGGAGACATATCCTAATAAATGATACATACCATTTCCCTTCTCTCCTTTCTCTATCCCCCTGGCATGTATGCTTCATATTCCAGAATTAATTCACTCAATAAATACTGAATGTTTACTGTGTACTGGGCATTATTCTGGTTACTGCAGAAACAGCAGTGAAAAAGACAAAGTCCCAGTTCCCACGGAGAGAATACTCTAGTGGCAGGCAGACAGACAGTTCTAAAAACAGATATGTAATATAATGTTGGGTATAAACATGCTTGGAAGGCAATAAAGCAGGGTAAAAAGAAAGGATTAAAAATGGCTCCAATTTTCAATAGGATACTTGAGAAAAGCCTTACTAAAGAGGTAATCTGAAAGAGACAAAGAAATAAATGAAGGGAGGAAATAAGCCATGGGAAAATCTGGTATGAGAATTCCAGGCAGAGGAACAGCATTTGTGAAGCATTTCAGGGTAGAAGTGAGAAATCAGCAAAAAGAGTCTTGGAATAAAATAGTAGCAAATGAGGTAGAAGGCCAAAAAAAAAAGGAAAGGTGGTATTCTGATAGCCAATTAGAAAAACTGCTTCAAAAAGGAGTATCGGTAACTACTGATACTGGTACATAAAAAAATGAAGAGTCAAAATTGACTGCAGGGTTTAGCAACATGGAGGTCACGGGTGACTGGACAAGAGCAGTTTTGTTAGAGTGGTGAGGATAAAAGCTTGACTGGAGAGGGTCCAAGAGAGAACCAGCAGGAGAGAATGGGCAGATAAACCCTAAGAAGAATTTTGTTATGAAAGAAAGCAGAGACTGGGAGGTGTGTTCGCCCAGCTCCTCCACATAGCACACTACAAGCCCAGATTAAATGTGTAAAAGATTTTACTAAGGGGGATGCCTATGTGAAAAGAGAGAAGGAGCTGAAAGAGAAAGGGAGAGCAGTCAGACAATAGAAGTCTGATGCCTGGTGAAAGAAAGAGGAAGAGAGTGTCAAGTGGAAGCATCCTAGACTGATATGCAGTCCAAGGAAGTTCAACAAAGCCATCGGTTCTTGAGCCAGAGTTGGACAACAAAGGAGTCCTATGTCTACCAAGTAGGGAGCTGTATTAGTATCCCTGCCGAACTTGGTCACTGGTAGGGAGGAGCCTTCAAAAAGCACCACCTCAGTACAAAGGCAGGATAGACTCCAAAGCTCAGCAACTGGAGCCCTCAGTCAAGAACACTCCCTTTAGTAGGACATCTGCAGGCACATTCTCAAGACTGCCACAAAAGATAATAGAGAAAATGAAGGATCGAGAAAGAATTCTTTGAGGATGGCAGATGGCCCATTTGAGAGGCTCATAATGAAGCAGAAGAGAGAAGAGCAATTGCAGAAGCAACTACATGAGTGGAGGGTGTGGCCTTAGCTGAGGCTATACCACAGGAAGGGAAATGGAGTCTACAATAGAGATTCAGTGGATTGATGAATTTCTGGGTAAAAGAATGATATCTTGATTCCTTATACTTCCTCAGGGAAGTCAGAGTCAAGGTCATCAGCCAAGAGTGAGGAGTATGGAGGGTATAATAAAAGTTTGAGGAGACCTATGAATATGTATGTAGACATAAAATATGCTAATGAATTATTTGTTATAATAGAAAAACACTCACGTTATAATATTTAAGAAACAATGCACTTCAAAAATTGTATCAATTATATCAAAATTATATAAAAGTGATGCTTAGAAAAAAGACTAAAATATAGGAATATATTAACACATTTATACAGTGAAACTATGAGTAAATATTTTTAAATTTTAGTCAAACTTACAGCATAAGTATTTTCTTAAACTCTCAGGTGAGTCTACTGTACAGCCAGAAGAGAGAACCAGTATGCTAAAAGAGTGAAAAAAAGGAAAGAATTCATTCCAATAATTCATTTTTTGTGATAGACTTAAGTTGGGTCTTAAGTAGGATTTCAGCTGAGAAAATAGAGCAAAGGGGGATTCTAAGGCTGGGGGGAAAACATGAAGATGAAAAACAAAAAAACAAACAAACAAAGCCTCCCAGAGAGCAACATGAATGTTAAACTTAGCATATACTGAATATTCCTTGAGGTTAAGATGCCAATTCAAGTTGGGTATAATGGTAGGTATGTGTGTAGAAAGGGGTCAGATTACCAATGGGATATTCAACCTATTCCAGGCAATGGGAACCACTGCAAGTATTTAATGATAGGGACGACAAGTTTATAAGGCCAAGTGACCTTTTGGAAAGTCACAAAATTAAACATCAACTAGAATTTTGATCCTGTGAAGTCATGGGGAGTCTTGTCTAGATTATCTTTCATTTAATAAAACCGTATCTTGTCTGTCTCACTAACTGAGCATCTGAAGAGATTTCTTAATAGCTCTTCACTTTGAATCATTTTCTTAACATAATTAATTGAATTGAAGTAACATACTAGAAGTAGATGGGGTCAATGATCCTGTATGCACAGTGTCTCTAGGTGCAACTGACTTTATTAACTATTGTTAAAATGTGTGCTTCTGGCTTATAATTACCGGCTCACTTTATGTCACTGATGAAAACATATAAAACACCCAGTTATAAAACACACATATTTCTGTGCAGTCAAATACTTTTTAGCTCTACTGAAGATCAATCATGGTTCAAGTAATCTCAACCTGGAAAAATCCACAATTTATATCATACCTTTAGGAAAGATTTTCAGTATTTGCATAGAATTTACCTTCCTGCTTATAATTTTCATCAATATTAAGGTCATTTTGCATTTTCTTTGAATATGTATATCATAATGAAAGAGAGTATGTAGACTGTCATACTCTATGGGAAAGAAGAAATAATCTTGCTATTCCTGCTTGCCCCAGTAAATCCAGAGTGAATTATGTGTAAATAAATAAAATGGGAATTTATTTATTTGGATAAAATGGGAATTGATCATATGTGATGGACCATGAGGACTGTGTTCTATCTCCATAATCCAGAATATGAAGGAAAGAAGGACTCAGATTCCCTTGCAAAAGATTTAGATTCAAGGGACCCTATAGAATTTTTTTTTTCAGTTTAACGTGCAGCAGGTGACCATGGAAGGCACTTTACATCTCCACATCAGAGCTCTGAGTATAATGAAAAAGAATTCTACTTTGAGCTCAGTTATTCATGAATGTTATAAAAACAGTAGGTCATCTAATGAAGCCTACCTATTGTTACTGTCCTGTTTTTGTGATATATCTAAAAGCACTGTTATTGTTTTTCTTAATGGGTGTTTTTTTTTTAATTCCAGTGTAGTTAACATAGTGTTATATTCGTCTAAGGTGTACAATACAGTGATTCAACAATTCCATATATTATTCAGTACTTATCAACATAAATATATTCTTAATCCCCTTTGCCTATTTAATCCACCCTTACCCACCTCCCTTCTGATAACCATCTGCTTGTTCTCTATACTTTAGAGTCTGTTTTTGGTTTATCTCCTTTTTTTTCCTTCATTCTGTTTCTTAAATTCCACATATAAGTGAAATCATATGGTATTTGACTTTCTCTGACTGGCTTATTTCACTTAGCATTACACTCTCTAGGTCCATCCACGTTGTTGCTAATGGCAAGATTTCATTCTTTTCATGGCTGAGTAATATTTCATTGTATGTATGTGTCTATATATATACATACACATACATACATATGCCATGACTTTATCCCTTCATCTATCAATGGAAACTTGGGTTGCTTGTATAATTTGGTTATTGTAAATAATGCTGCAATAAACATGGGGTGCATGTATCCCTTTAATTAATGTTTTTGTATTTGTCGGGTAAATACCCAGTAGTGTGATTACTGGATCATAGGGTAGTTCTGGTTTCAATTTTTTGAGGAACCTCCATACTGTCTTCCACAGTGGCTGAACCAGTTTGCATTCCAACCAAGAAAGCACGATGGTTCCTTTTTCTCCACATCCTTGACAACACTTGCCATTTCTTGTGTTTTTCACTTTAGCCATTCTGACAGGTAAAAGGTGATATCTCAATGTGGTTTTGATTTGCATTTTCCTGATGATGAATAATGTTGAGCATTTTTTCATGTGTCTGTGGCCCTTTTCATGTGTCTGTATGTCTTTTGGAGAAATGTCTGTTCATGTCTTCTATTTTTTAATTGGATTGTTTCTTGGATGTTGACTTATGTAATTTCTTTATATATTTTGGATAGTAACTCTTCATCAGATATGTCATTCATAAATATCTTCTTCCATTCAGTAGGATATCTTTTAGTTTCCTTGGTTGATTCCTTTGCTATGCAGAAGCTTTTTCATTTGATGCAGTCCCAAGATTTTATTTTTGTTTTTGTTTTCCTTACCTCAGGAGAGATATCTAAAAATATGTTGTTACAGGCAATATCAGAGAAAACATTGCATGTGCTCTTTTCTAGGATTTTTATGGTTTCAGGTCTCCCATTCAGGTCCTTAACCCATTTTGAGTTTATTTTTGTATATGGTTTAAGAAATATTTTTTATTACTGATTCAAATGTACTGTTGGTAATCAGTCTGTTCAAATTTTCTATTTCTTCCTGCTTCCATTTTGGTAAGTTATATGTTTCCAGAAATTTATCCATTTCTTCTAGGTTGTCCTGTTCTCTTATATATACTTTTTCACAATATTCTTACAATCCTTTGTATTTCTGTGGTGTCGGTTGTTATTGCTCCTCTTGTTTCTGATTTTATTTGAGTTCTCTCCCTCTCTCTCTCTCTCTCTCTCTCTCTCTCTCTCTCTCTCTCTCTCTTTAACGAGTCTGGCCACAGATGTATCAATTTGTTGATCTCTTCAAAGAACCAGCTCCTGGTTTCACTGAGCTATCCTATTAATCTTTAGTTTCAGTATCATTTATTTCTGCTGTAATCATTATTATTCTTTCCTTCTTCTGGATTACTAGTTTTGTTTGTTCTTCTTTTTCTAGCTCATTTAGGTGGAAGGTTACATTGTTTATTTGAGATTTTTCTTGTTTCTTGAGGTAGTAGATCTGTATTGCTATAAACTTCCCTCTTAGAACCAATTTTGCTGCATGTGAAAAATTTTTGGATCATTGTGTTTTCAGTTTTGTCCATGCATTTTTTTATTTTCCTCTTTGATTTCTTGGTTGGCTAACTCACTGTTTAGAAGCATGTTATTTAACCTCCATTATTTGTACTCTTTCCAGATTTTGCCTTATGTTGGATTTCTAGTTTCATTGTGTTGTGGTCAGAAAAAAGGCACGATGTAACTTGATCTTTTTGAAATTGTTGAGACTTTTTTATGACCTAATATGTGCTCTATTCTGGAGAATGTTCCATGTGCACTTGAAAAGCATGTGTATTCTGCTGTTTTGGGATGGAATGTTGTGAATATGTTTGTTAAATCCATCTGGTCCAGGGTGTCATTCAAGCCATGGTTTCCTTTTTGATATTCTGTTTAGATAATCTGTCCATTGATGTAAGTCAGGTGTTAAAGTCCCCTACTATTGTCGCATTACTATCGATTAGTTCCTTTATGTTTGTTATTAGCTGCCTTTTGTATTTGGGTGCTTTCATATTGGGTGCATAAATATTTACAATTGTTATGTCTTCTTGGACTGTCCCCTTAATGATTATACAGTGTCCTTCTTTGTCTCTTGTTACAGTCTTCATTTTAAAGTTGACTTTGTCTGCTGTAAGCATTGCTACCCTGGCTTTCTTTTCACATCCATTTGCATGATAAATATTTCTTTATCCTGTCACTTTCAATCTGCATGTGTCTTTAGGGCTTAAGTGAGTCTCTTGTAGGCAGCATATATATGGCTCTTGCTTTTTTTTTTTTTTTTTTTATCCATTCCATCACCTTGTCTTTTGATGGGAGAATTTAGTCCATTTACATTCAAAGTAATTACTGATGGGGGGGGGTGCCTGGGTGGTTCAGTCAGTTAAGTGTCCAACGTCAGCTCAGTTCATGATCTTGCAGTTTGTGGGTTCGAACCCCACATCGGGCTCTGTGCTGACAGCTTGGAGCCTGGAGACTGCTTCGGATTCTGTCTCCCTCTCTCTCTGCCCCTCCCCCACTTGTGCTCTGTCTCTCAAAAATGAATATAAAAAATAATAAAAATAATAAAAATAAACACAGAAAGATAGACCCAACAGGGTTTAGAGGCCCATTATAATTTCCATCAGCCCATAAGTCAACAACATACAAAACAACTTTATGAATGACCCAAGATGGTGCATTGGGAAAACAATGTGTGTTTTCAGAATAAACACATTTATAAAAATATATACTAACTGATACATCTTAACCATCTTTACTGATTTTGTTAAGTAACACAGATACCAAAAAGACAGAAAATGTGCAAAGAACAAGCAATTGAGAAGAGGTACTTTGCAATTCTGGAATGGATACAGGACTTACCAAAGATCATAAGTTAGGCTTTTATCACCATTCCCTTGATTCAATTTTTTTCATAGTCATATAAACAAGTGCCTTGTCTCATCTGAATCTTTTTATTTTTATTAATTTGAAACCACGTTTCAAAAGGTTTTAATCCCATAAATTTATCTTAGAAATTATCAGTCCTTTCATTAACTCTGAGAAAACTTTTATATATATATTAGCCCATGTAAGATGACTTATTAGTTATTCTAGGTCCCTTGGAGGAAAAGAAGATAGAAAATGATGGGGACACTATTAGGGCATTCATTAAGTGTGCTGGAGCATCAGTCCATAGCACCCAGGAGACCTGAAATAATTCATATGTCTACTAGAGATCTTACCTAATGACTCCAAGAAGTAGCTTACATGACTCAAGATTTATTCTATAAGAATCCTACATCCCACTGCCTTTTCTCATGGACTCCTGGAATCCATGGATAAGCTTTTGGGAATCTTCAGTTGTATGCATCTACAGATATGTAGTGCATATCCTCCTTTCAATGATCTTTCAAAAATAATACAAGCACATTATGGATTATCTGAGAGCTCCCTTACAACTGAATACTACCAAGTGGGGATAACCTAAAGTGGTATCAGTATAACTTTTAATACAAGGCTTCTCAAACCCGAGGTCCACATGTGTGTGGATATTTGCAGGCTCGGATGTGGGAGCCACTGCTGTGGTCAAGCTAAGCATCAAAGGACAGCATTTTTCTTCTCACTCTTCAGTCTCGGTATGCTTCAAACTAATAGGTTTCCTCTTCAAAACATTTTTCAAAGCCAATGAGAATACATCTTCTATTCCATAATCAAAAGTCAAAGAGAAATGTTCATGAATTAATCTGCTTCCATTCTGCATATTAAGTCCAGAGCAAGATCCCTTGGTACCTCATTCCTGGGTTCTTCATTTTATCCCTCATTTCAGCTGTGCTCTGAACTGCACTTGTACTGACTAGACCAAAGCTTCCAGACTGGCAGAGCCATCCTATGACTCAGGAAATATTGAGAAACCCTTGCTAGTACCTGGATCAAATTCAGAAGAGCCTCAGGCTATTAGATAATGTCCCACTAATGCTTACTGGTCATCAGTATTCAGAGACTACAGAATGAAATTCCAGTCACAGCAAACTTCTCCTGACTTATGAATTTTCTGGAGCTCATTATGATGAACCAAACTGGGAAGAAGTGATTGAAAAAAGCTTCTAATATCCCCCCACCAGAATAAAACATGTAAGCCAGCTGAAAACAGGGGTTGATTTCCCAGACGATTCCTTGGATTGATTTAGATGCGGCCATCTCAAAGCTCATACAGTTCTGATTAATATCTACTTTATCTCCCTCTGTTGCTCACTTTCTCACAGATGAATGAAATAATGCCTACCTGTGCCACCCCAAGTCCTACCGGAGCAGCATAACCTGATTGCTCAGAAGTGGTCTATTATGGTGAGCACTGAAAGTAATCATAATCAATTACCATTGTAACTCTACCCCCACCACCCCACACACACACACACAAATACATCCCCGCCCCCCTTTCCCATTGCTGCTTCACAGCAGCCTCTTTGCCTCAATAGGCCAATTAAGTAACCATGATATAAACATGCAGGTTGACAATGAGCCATTTCTCTTCAGAGCTGCCTGATAATCAAACAGGGCTTTATTTCATTTGGTGCCAGGGGCAATTAACCCAGGTACTGTTGACACTGGACACCTTTCTGACCTTCAGCACCGCAGGTAAAACCACTTTCCTGACCCCTCTCATTCTTTTTTCTCCCCTCTGCCAGTTATCCCCATCTTAGTTGCTGCACATTCCTCCTAGGTACTTCTCTTTAACCAAATCAACTGTTTGATGCATGTCTCTCGCTGACTGCTTGCTCTGTTTCCGACTTTCATGAGGCATTCAGAGAAAGGAGAGCTGAAGCATCACTGTTCCCAAGAAAGGAAGAGAGAGAAAAGGAGGTGCTGTACTGTCTTCTAATCACCAGCTCAATCACAAACTTGGCAGTCTGGAAATGTCATGCAGAATGTATGGAGCAAGCACTTTTAAAAGCAGATTACAGGAATTCTTTTCTGATATAAAGCTAGGCGATTTGTGGCTGATGCAGCTAAATGAAATAATCCTTTCTTAGGTAATTCTGAGGGTTATTTACATATTGTTTTATGTTATATGTTGTTTTTCGTCCACATGGGCTCCTTTCTCCCATATTTATTTAACAGATACACATCCTCAAATATTTTCTTGTAATTTTTTATGCATTTTCTTGCCATTTTCATGAATACATCGAAAAGTCATTCATTTTCTTTCACCAGCCTCTGTTTGGTAGACTAATAATGTGGCTATTAAAAATCCCCCTAAATCCAAAGAAGATATGCTGAGCTTTAGATATAGAAAGAATAAAGTTTGACTACAGCCAATAAAATAGTTGAGTGTTGTTATAACTTCGGGAACAGGGAACATGTAGTAAATGTGATTAAAATCCCTGTGTTGTAGAAACAGACCTTAGATACCAACTCTCTAGCACACAAATCTGCTAAGTTATAAGATCTTTGTACAATGATCTAATATTCACCACACAGTGAATCCATCAACCAAGTACCTCAGGCTATCTTCAAAATATAACCCAAATCCAAATAATTCTCACCACCTCCACTGCTACCCACCCTGCCCAACCCATCACTTCTCACCTAAATGGCTGCAACAACTTCATAATTAGTCTCCCTGCTTCCTTACTTGCTCCCAAGTAATTATTCTCCTACAACAGCCAAGGGCAGCCTTTAAAATGTGAGTCAGATCACGTCATTCTACTCAAAATCCTGAAATGTCTTCCCCTAACAAAATCCAAAGTCTTTCCCATTAACCAAAACACTCTATGTATGTCATCTGGACCCACATTGGTGCTCTAATTTCATTACCTTCCTCTTCCACTTTGCTTACTTCACTCCAAAAACACTGTTCCTTAAGCACACAAAACATATTCCCGACTTGGGCCCTTGCCTCATTCGGCTCCCATCTAGAACATTCTTTCCACAGAGTGTCTCATGGATTCTCCCTTATTTCATTTAAATCTCTGCTTAGATGTCATCTGCTCGAGAGAAGACTTCCCTGACTCCAGGTGAATAGCCACCTCGCTCACATCTTCCATCTGTCCTTCTTCCTTTCCCCAGCTCAACTGCTGTCACAGAACTTGTATCTCTAACCAACATTCCATTGTATATTTTTATATTTACTTACTTGTGTATTGACTGTATCCCTCACTACGAAGTAGGTGAGCAGGGTCTTTGCCTTTTTCACACGTGCTGTATTCCCAGAACAGCAGAATCAGGCAGGAAGTCCCAGCCCTCAAACCTGTGGCCCAGTTACAACTCTCTGTGTATAAGGATCTGGAAAGGAAAATGAAAGAATGTCTATTTTTTCCATCTGTGGTTTATAAAACATCTGATTTGGATGTTTTGGTAAGGGGCAATCAAGGATCTAGTTTTGGCCAATATGAAATATTAAAGGACAAAATAAGACCTTCTAGTAAGAAACTCAAATATTCTAGCAGCAAACTCCCTCTCTTAGTAAGATCCCCTTAGCATGGTATGTTGTTTATAGAAAGAGGTTAGGTATTTGTAATTTTGAAAATTATAAAATCTTTGTGAAAGTTTGAGCAGGGACATACACACACACACACACACACACACACACACACATTGGTGAGATCCTTGATCAAATTACTTAACATTTCTGTCCCTATCTGTAAATGGGAATAATTAACAGAATCTATGATAGACAATTGTTGTGAGGCATAAATAAGTTACTATATATCAACTAAGTTGTCTGTAGCATATTATAAGCATTATGTCAATGCTAGCTATTATAGTAATTCTGTCAGTCAGGAGATTTTCAAGAATAGTAATTTTGTATGAGCAGTTTATCCAAAGTACAGTTATAGAAGGGTATAACAACTTCTGTCCTAATGGTCTTTATCTTGCTCCAGGACCCTAGAAGATAGGATGGAATATGGGATACCCACTAACAAAGTAATCCCTGTCATCTTTACTTAAATATCTGAAATATCTGAAATACCCCTGTTGTAGCAGTTATTTAGCCTTTGTAAACCAAAGAAAAATATATCAGAGGTCAAAGCTTAAAAAGTTGTTTTCTAAGCAACAATAGGATTTAAGGTTGGAATTTTAAGTCCATTTTATAGACAAGGAAGTGGGAAGAAAGGACAATATCAGAGCCAACATCACACAAAAGGGAGGACTGCTAACTCTCTGGCCCATTGTTTCATTCACTGAGTTCATACAACCAGCAACAAGTCAAATCTCTTTTAATGCACTTGGTCTCAGACACCTTGAAGCCACTAGAATCCCATATTCATTCTGAACAAAGATACATCTCACACTACTTCAACCTCTCAGGCCAGTCTGGGACTTAAGGTTTAATTAAATCTTGTGGAGTTGCATTTTTGAAGGAGCTATTATCTTTAAGTGGTTCTGGTTTATGAGTGTCTAGGAAAAGAAAAGGGAGAGAGAAAACAGAAGAAGGAGAGCAAGAGGTGACAGATATGAGGAAAGAAGGAGTACAAATCAAGTATCTTTGATCTAAGTTGATTAGTTATACATTTTTGCCAGCAGTAATTGAAAGACACAAGGAGAATGTGAATCACCCACAGAAAGTGACAGTATGTGGTAGATCCCTCCCTGCATTACCTACATCAATGCTAGAAATAAAGTGCTGACGCTACATCATGGTTTTCAAAAGGCAATTTTGGACATCACATAAAACAGTTCTTCACCCTTACAATTTACATTTAGATGCTGCAGAAATAAGTTATGGAAGCAAATCTAAGTTGAGTTTACTGTTTCAATCAAAATTTTTCTTTTCTTGTTATGTTTATTATTCATCAGATACAATGCCATTACACAGTGAGGAGATTTTCAAGAACAGTGTTTTTGCATTGCCCAGTTTGCCCTAGCTATGGTTAAGGCAGGGGTGCTGTTCCTTCTGCAAAATAAAAATTAACTATTCTTTAGCTTTCAGTTTTGGATGAACAAATATTTGGAGGCAGAGGGGCTGTTCAGGAAGTGGTCAAAGCTAGCAAATGGTACTCCTTCCCAGGCGTTTTTATCCCTATAGTATAGAAACAAGGAAACAGCACCTTTCCATGCAAATAGAATGGCCCCAGGCTTTTCTTTGCAATATTTATGATCAAATTATATTTTTAATGTCTTTGGAACTCTGGAAACAATTGGAACTACATGATTAGCTGACAGGGCTATGTTTTTAGTACACACAATAAATCTAGGTGCAAATTCCATTTCAGTATTGTATCCTCTAAGGTTGTTAGCCACTTGATCTTTAAATTTCCACATTTGGTGCAATCTAATTCAACAAATGGTAATTGCCTGTTATAGATCAGGCACTGTGTTAGGCACTGCGGCAGTTAAAAATGAGAACACAGTCCCTGCACCTAATGAACTCACAGTTTAGTAAGATGGGACTTGTAAAAGAGACAGAATAAGGGCACAGACTAAATCAAAATGTAGAATAAGATAGCATCACAAAGACATACACAAGTTGCATATATGAGATATATATATTGTTGAATCCCAACTCTTTCAAAGTCATGCTATCAATGTTCTATCATACTGTTCATCTTCGCTGCTGTACTTACCTAAAAAGCTACAAGTTATTTCTCTTCATCCCTTGAAGATGCAGCACCTGATTCACTAACACCCTCCACCACTGCTCTTGGTAACCTCAATGTCTACTTGTAACCCCTTCCAATATGTTGGTTTTTCACTTTTATTGCCTTGTCACCTACAGTGATCTAATCTTCCACTCCATCTCAGCTTCCCTCTTTGCTATACACACTGCCACTGTCATTCCAAAGACTACACTCCTTTCATTGGCTCAATCTCAAGCATCCTGTTCTCTGACCTCCATCTGCTAACCTCTGGCTCACTTCCTCTAGTACCCTAACTCCAACAATCCATTGAACCTATCCATGTTTTCACTGTCCCTCCCCACCCTACGCTAGATTCCACACAACCCAACATTATTACTTGAAACGTTGTACATGCTCTAACATCACTTACCCTCAACCCTGACTAACTCCAAAACTCACTCTGAACCTGCCCCTGAATCACTGAAGCCCTTGGGTAGGCAAACATATAATTATGCTGATTGGTTGCACCTCAAATTCATTACTACAAACTCCAAGTGGGACTCTACTGCCTCCTGACATGCATATTATACTTTCCTAATCGTTTCTCAGTCTCTCACTCTCCAGAGGAATATTCCCTATCTTCTTTTATCTCCTAGACTTCCAACATCTCTTCTGCTATCCTTTCTCTTAGCTATGACATAGCTTCTTATTCACTGATAAAATGGAGGCAGTCCAAAGAGATTCCACACCTTCCCATAATCATAAACCTGCCTGCATCTGTACCCATATACTCTTCCTTCCCTCCTGTTAAAACAGATGAACCGTTTATAGCCCTGTAAGAAGGCAATACTTCAACTTATACTTTGGATCACTTCTGTTCCTGCCTACCTAAGGATTTGATACCCTTACCCTATACATCATTGAATTTCCCTCCTGGATCATTCCCATCAGTATACAAACATATGATAATATCACCTATCTTTTTGAAAATCCTTCCCAGATCTCATATTCACCCTTCCAACTACCATTTCCCCTTTATAGAAAATCTCAATTAAAAAAAATTATTTATATTTACAGTGTCAAATTCCTCTCTGCCAATTCTCTTTTGACCTGGACTTTTGTCCTCCACCATTCCACTATACCTGCTCTTAATCTCTATCATAACAATGGCTATAACTCTCATCTAAACCTCTTACAGTGGCAGCCTGTGACAGGTCTTATTAGTCCTTGCTCCTTGAAATACCTTCTTCACTTGGGCTCCAGGGCAAGGATCCAACTATAAATTGACAACTTCAGAGTTGATATTTCCAGCTATGACCTCTTCCAAAGTTCTAGCTTTGTGTCTCCAACTGCCAACTAGACACCATCACTTGGCTATCTAACAGGCATCTC
This sequence comes from Acinonyx jubatus, assembly GCF_027475565.1. NCBI lineage: Eukaryota > Metazoa > Chordata > Mammalia > Carnivora > Felidae > Acinonyx > Acinonyx jubatus. Next base: position 155,986,049 of record NC_069382.1, read on the forward strand.
AGACTTAACATATACAGAAGTTACACTGAATTCTTCTTCTCTGAACTGTTTCTTTTACAGTCAAGTCCCTCTCCAAAAAAAATTAATTCCACCTCTCAAGTAGTTCATGACAAAATCTTTGAAATTATCTTCAACCCTCTTGCTCTTTTCTCCTGCATCCAGCCCAACAGCATATCTTTTTGGTACTACCTTCCAAACATAGCCAAAATGTAACCAAATGCAGCTACTTCCTACCACCTCCACCATTACCCTAGTCCGAGCCATTGTCACTCTTCATCTGGACTTGTGCAGTCACCTTCTAATGAAACTCCTGTTTTCTCTCTTGACACCTACATTTATCTCCTCTCAGGGCCACCAGAATAATGTTTTATAATGTTAAGCATTTCATGTCATTTCTCTACTCAAAATATTCCAGGAGAACCAAGTCTTATTCAGAATAAGAGCCACAGTTTTCTCAAGGTTCACAAAGTCCACATCAACAAGTCCTCACAGCCTCTCTGAGATCACCTCGTGCCACTCTTCCCCCAGCTCATCTGCCCCAGTCACACTGTCCTCCCTGCTATCCCCCCAACATACCAAACACAGTCTTGCCCCAGGGCCTTTACCCCTGATGTTTCCTTGGGATGGACTCTTTTCACCAAATATCTAGAAGGTTTACTCCCTCCCTTAATTCAGGTCTCTGTTCAAATATCACTATGTCAGACTTACCCAAATACCTTACAAGTTGTTAGACTGTCACTTTACTGTGCTTCCCTTCCAATTTTAGTACTTACCGCCATTTAATACTTACATGAAATATTACATAGTTATCATTTCTTTTGAAATGACGATGAGTACCTTGAGAACAAGAACTTTATTTTGTTCCCTGCTATATGGCCCGTGTCTAGAAGGATGTCTGGCACATCATAGGTACTGAATAAATATGTATTAAATTAATGAGATTTCTGCCATACTTCCTTCATAATGTCTTCCACGCCTACCAGCAGCACTGAGAGAAGTGCTTCCCTTCCCCATGATTTTCACCAATTGCCTCAACTCTGACCCAATAAACATACAAGGCCAATGAAAGAACTGTGTTTTCTCTGCAGATGCAACAGGCAAGAACTCCAGACATTCTTCCAACTATATTGCAGCCCCTAAGCCCTGCCTATTAAGAACCACTCTTTGTACTGCCCCTTCCCCTCCACCTCTCCAAACTCATACCACTGTCTCCAACATTACTGTTATCTCCCTGGCCACTCTTTATTTATTTTAATTTTTGTGGGTTTCTCTTTCTCTTCTCTATTTAAATTTTGTTTATTCTGAAACTTTGTCTTCAGCCTTCACTTCTCACTCATCTTAACTGATCTCATTCATTCCTATCAACCACTATACATTTATGGTATAAATACCATATCTTCATTCCAGACCTTTTCTATACTCCAGCCCGGTATATCTGACTACCTACTGAACCACCTGGCGATCCCACTGCTACATTAAGCTCAACATGCTTGCATTGGCCAAAACAGGCTTGTTAATAGTGCAATAATAAGCCACCCCACATCTCACATGCAGAAGTTTATTTCTCCATCATACGAAGTCTACCTCAGATCTTCATGCCTCTCCAGAGTAACTGCTTCTATACCCAGAGACCCAGGATGCTTTAATTCTTTAGTCCAGCCATCTCAAAACAGTGTCTTCCCCATGGTCCACAAAGGTAAAAGACCAAGTGAAAGTTCTTACACTAATACCTAAGTGCCTTAACCAAAAACAACATGTGTCACTTCCACTCACAACCCATTGTCCAGTTATATGACCCCATATACCCTCAAGAGGGCTAGGAAATTCAGTCTTCCAAGTACCTTAAAAGAGAAGAGAACCTGCCATTTGCAACAACATGGACGGAGCTAGAGTATAACGTAAGTGAAGTAGGCCAGTCAGAGAAAGACAAATCCCATATGATTTCACTTCAATACCATATGTGGAATTTAAGAAACAAAACAGATAAGCAAAGGAAAAGACAGAGAGAGAGAGAAGCCAAGAAAAGACTCTTAACTATTGAGAACAAACAGATGGTTACCAGAGGAGAGTTGAGTGGGGGCTTGGGTGAAATAGGTAGATTAAGAACAGCACTTGTTGTAATGAGTGCTGGGTGTTATATGGAAGTACTGAATCACTATGTACACCTGAAGTCAATATTACACTGTATGTTAACTAACTGGAATTTAAATAAAAACTTTAAAAAAAGAGAGAGAAGAACCATCCAGGAGTACCACTATGCTTTCCAAAATGTCCAAGACTGACAGGCCAGAGCCAGGCATGAGATCCTCATGCAGGACTGGGCCCAGAAGCAGTGACTACCAACACCATCACCATCACCACCCTGAGAGCTTTACAGAGCAGGTGGACATGAACCTGGCCTCGGCCATTAGTGAGGGCACCAGAGTCATGCCTGCATAGGCATAAATGCCAGACCACCATGTTCATGGTTTCATTGGAGGACAATGAGATCCTGGAACATGCAGGTGAGCTGATAGTCACCAGAGGGCCAAATTCAAGATGCAGATTGTCATCACCTAGCATGGGAGACTCCAGGGTCTCTGTGGGTTAGGCTAGGACATGGGGTGAGGACCCTAGGCACCCTGCCCATACCTGCCTAGCCTGAAATACAAAAGATGGGGCACAGAATTCAGGCATTCAGAGAAGATATAGGATTGTAATATACAGAGTTTTTTTGTTGCTTTACAATAAAACATGCCCCAAATCGATCTCATCAGCACAGCTAGACCCACTCCATAACTCAACCCTGCTCTCCTGTCTGAATGAATGGTATCAGCATCCACCCAGTTATTCAAGCCAGAAACATACAAAATCCTAACCTTTGTCCTTCATCTCTCACATCTAATTTTTCTTAAAGTCTTACTGCCTCTAACTCCTTAAATATTGTTGTCATTGAAATCCTTTTCCCTGTTACCATTTATCATTACCTTACTTTACCCTCCCATCACCTCTCATTTGCAAATCTGTAATGTCCTAACTGGTCTCTCCACTCTGGTGTCACATCTCAGGGAGACATTTTCTGATCATCCAATCCAATTAGTCAGTCCCCTTATCTACCTTCTACTGCCCTATTGTATGTATTTTTCAGATACATACATTTTGTCACTACCTGTAATTATAAACACATATGCCTACTTCTCCTCACCTCTGCTGCTGCTACCATACACATAAACATGCACTGGAATGTGAGTTCATTGAAATTAGGGACTTTGACTAATCAGAGCTATATCTCCAGTTCCTGGGAAAATGCCTAGCACAAGGCAAACCCTCAGTGTGTATTTGTAGAATGAATACATTTTCCATCATGAAGCTCAAGTGATATTTCTAAAACAAATCTGACCATGTAATTTCCCAACTTAAAATGCTCCAATGACTCCTTGTTATATTTCCAGATAAAACTCCATAGAACATTTCTCAGACCCTCCATGAACTGTCTCTGCTTATTGCTCTGGTTGCACCTTGGACTACAAACCCCTCATTCTCAAGAGACTTTTCTCTCCTAATGGGGTTTGTAACTGATTTTCCCTCTGAGTAAAGTGCTTTTCTAAGGCAATCCCTCCCTTTGCCTGGGTAACGCTAATTTATTCTTCAGACAATGCCTACTCTAAGGGTTACAGCCCCTCCTATGTATAGAGCACTGTGCTAGTCACTAGGTACTAGAGCTGTGATAGACCGGATTACAACTAGGCCCTGGGCAAGACACTAGATTACAAACGTAAACATGACTTAGCCATGTATTGGTGGCACAACTAGTTCTAAAATCTAACTCCCAGACCCAAATCTAGCTTCAAGCATTGATCATGTAGAATATTATTTTTATTATTTTCATTGCTATTCCTACTATAGTTATACTTCTTTTATTCAATGGCTTCAATTATCCAGAATGGCCTGAAAACTCAGAAGTAAGCACACAAGGTCTTTGAGGAGCTACATCAGTGTCATAGAGCTGTTATACTTTTTTTTCTCTTTTTTTTTTTTTTTTTTTTGAGAGAGAGACAGAGTGTGAGTGGGGAAGGGGCAGAGAGAGGGAGACACAGAATCTGAAAGAGGCTCCAGGCTCTGAGCTGTCAGCACAGAGCCCATGCTGGGCTCGAACCCATAAAACGTGAGATCATGACCTGAGCCGAAGTTGAACACCTAACCAACTGAGCCACCCAGGAGCCCCTGCTATACTTTATAATCTGGCCCCCTAAGCCCTGTATCAGAACCTTGTTATAGTTCTATTCTCACTTAAAACTCATTTCAGGAGTGCCTGGGTGGCTCACTCAGTTAAGTGTCCAACTTTGGCTCAGGTCATGATCACGGTTTGTGGGTTTGAGCCCCACATAGGGCTCTGTGCTCACATCTCAAAGCCTAGAGCCTGTTTCAGAGCCTGTCCCTCTCTCTCTCTCTCTCTCTCTCTCTCTCTCCCCACCTACCCTGCTCATGCTCTGCCTCTCTCAAAAATAAATAAATGTTAAAAAAATTAAAACAAGTAACATTAAATAAATTTTTAAAAAACTCATTTCAAACAACCTTCACTACTTGATTCTTCAACCCACAGATGATGGAACACAGAAATCAAACTATTCTATTAAGCACTTACTGTATACAAGATATTGCACTAAACTGTGGGATATACAAGAAAGTATTAAGAAGTCTCTACTCCAGGGGACATATGTGAATTCTCTGTACTTTCCACTCAATTTTGCTGTGAAACTAAAACTTCTCTAAAAAGTGAAGTTTATTCATTTAAAACAATTTTTTAAGTCCCACCCATGCCATCACCACAACCCACTTTAAAGAGGTACTCCAAGTAAGAGGACAGGACAGAGGTAAACATATCATGAAAGCAAGAAATAAAAATTGACTTCTTCAATTACAGAGAATTCAGGGGGAAAATGAAAATTAGGACTAAAAACTTAATAAACACAGTAGCTTATAGCTACTTATTGAAAAGATCAAAAACCCTACATACCTAAAGAACCTCTGATCTAGGACAATGAGAAGGGAACTCAGCTAAGAGCTGAGAGCTACATTTTCATCTAGGTCTCTATTTGCCCAGCTGTGCAGTGTTCAGAAAGTCATGCCAGCTCTCTGGACCTTATTCTCTTCTTGTCTATTTTGAGGCAGTTGAACCAGATGGCTGAATCAAGGCCCATCCAGCTCTAAAACCTTATGATTCTATGTCGAAAGCTCTGACCTTAAGCTATCAAGGTAAAGGTAAAATATATTCACTGTACTTAGATTTAAAAGGCAGATAGGGATGGATATCACATATTTTAGAAGGCTTTATATAAATGGTAATTTTTTCTTAAGTTTGCAATGTAGCAGGATAAGTTTCAGTTATCTGGAAAATCCTCTTATGTGGGAAACCGCTATCCCCCACAGTGCTAGATAAATGATAATTTCACAGTGTTATTTAAAACAGCCCAGCATGGGCTGACCAAAATAGTACAAGGCCAAAAACAAAACAAAACAAAACAAAACAAAACAAAAAGAAACCTGCAGGGGATTCAACTTTCCCTGTAGTTTCCCAGCCAAAGGGGGTAAATCTGTCATTCCCAAAGAGCACCCCATTAGGAAAATAAGTGTTGCAAGAGTGTAGTGTATCTTCAAAAGAAGACTGACAGGCATCACTGTCTTCTACCTAACGTCACCTCACCACACTTAATATCACTCTGAGCAAGGTATAGACACACTTCTGGAAGCCAAGACTGTGCTATCTCGCAGAGCCTTCCACCAAAATGTTATCAGCAGACAGTACAGGGTGTCCAGATGGGCATCTGTCCAAATGACTGTTGTTTTAATGTTTTAAAACTTAAATACATGTTTCCCTTTATATAGCTACATCACATCAGAGAACCACTTCACACTCCAAAGATGACTAATAAATGAGGTACCAGTTGTACTGGCTCTGGATAAAAGAAGACAACCAAACCCAGAAAGGCTGCTCCCATCAGCATCCAGCTGAAGCAGAGGACAACAGACTCTTCAGGAAGCTCATGCATTCCTTTATTCATTCATTTAACAAATCGTTCTAGGTCCCTACTACGTGTCCAGCACTTTGTTAAAAACAGGAATTTAGGGGCACCTGGGTGGCTCAGTCGATCAGGCGTCTGACTTCCGCTCAGGTCATGATCTCACAGCTCGTGAGTTCAAGTCCCACATCGGGCTCTGTGCTGACAGCTCAGAGCCTGGAGCCTGCTTCGGATTCTGTGTCTCCCTCTCTCTCTGCCCCTCCCCCGCTTGTGCTCTGTGTCTCTCTGTCTCTCAAAAATGAATAAATGTAAAAAAAAAAATTTTTTTTTAAACAGGAATTTAACAGTGGGGGGAGGGGGAGAATTCTAGACATCATCTTTGTCTTCGGGTAATTTACACATAAATATACACGTAAATTTATACATAAATTTACATGTAAAATTTTAGCAGTCTTACAAACTACTAAGGGTTAGTAATATTTAAGAAAAATTGGAGGTTGGAGTTGGGGGAGACTCAGGGAAGGACTGACGTAGCTGTAGAGACAAGGGGAAATAGGGAAAAAAACCTTTCTCAAAGAGATGGCATTTGAACTAAGAACTAAAGGTTGAACTGGTGTTAACTTCTAGACCATATGGTAGTCGACCAGTTATCTGCCATCATGCATCCATGTTTTTCAATCTAGTATGCACAAACTCACCCACCTAAATACACTGGGAAAACACAAAGCCACTGCATTACTTGGCACAGCTTTTATTCTGTAAATTTTACTCCATTTTTTTAGAAAAAAAAATTTTAATTATATTAAAATCAACACAGATTTATTATGGCATAAAAACAAATATTTGAGGGTTTTTTTTTAAGAAAAGATACAAAACTTCTAGAAAGTTCTAGCCTTCTATAGGGTTGTCGTGGGCCATGCCTGACCCCACTATTCATTTTCACCTATCATTAAGGCTATTCAACAGAAAAGTGTGAGTAGTCACTGATGTAGCATTAACAAAGAGAGGCTCAGATCTGGTCCAAGATTATTTTTTATCACTGAGCTTTAAATGACTTGATGGATATGTGTTCATCTTTACTATTAGCAGCAGCAGCAACAGCAATAGTAGTAGTCATGGTCATAATAGTGGTAGTTGCATTAAGATAAAAAGCTTTCGGACAGCAAAGGAAACAATAAACAAAACTAAAAGGTAGTCTTCAGAATGGGAGAAGATATTTGCAAATGACATATCTGATAAAGGATTAGTATCCAAAATCTATAAAGAAGTTACCAAACTCAATACCAAAAAAAACAAATAACACAGTTAAGAAATGGGCAGAAGACATGAATAGACATATTTCCAAAGAACACATCCAGATAGCTAACAGACACATGAAAAGATGCTCAACCTCACTCACCATCAGGGAAATAAAAATCAAAACCACAATGAGATACCACCTCACACCTGTCAGAATGGTTAAAATTAACAACACAGGAAATAACAGATGTTGGTGAGGATGCAGAGAAAGGGAAACCCTCTTATACTGTTGGTGACAATGCAAACTGGTTCGGCCACTCTGGAAAACAGTACGGAGGTTCCTCAAAAAGTTAAAAATAGAACTACCCTACAATCCAGTAATTGCACTACTAGGTATTTACCCAAAGGATACAAAAATAGATTTGAAGGGATACATGGACCCTGGTGTTTATATTTATAGCAGCATTATCAACAATAGCCAAACTATAGAAAGAATCCAAGAATCCACCGACTGATGAATGGATAAAGAAGAAGTGGTATGGTGATTAAGCGCAGGAATTCCCTGAGGTTGCACCCATGGGTTAACAGGGCATATAAGAATAGGCAACCTCAGGATGAAAGCATACAAGATTAGACAATCAATATTAGTTATTCAGAGCATAAGCGCCCCCCAACTTAGTACAATAGCAGAAAGCTGCTTTCACAGAAAGGAAGGACCAAAATAGGTAAACAGGGCTATAGACTGCATCAGGGAGCAGAGCTTATCAGCAAAAGAAAGGTGCCTTGTTGACCCTGAGGTAGCATTCTCTATCTGTCTTATTCCCTAGGCTAACTAATATAAACAGACCTCAGCACCTCATGCCTGCCATAAACAACCATCTTAGTGCCAGGATTTTGTTTTGTATTGACCCAAACTCCTAACACCGCATATCTTTGAAAACCCCTTTCCCTCACACACATGAGTTAATGTTCATGATTTCATTGTCTCTTTGTACACATCTGCAAGACTTCTGATCCAAATAAAAATGAAGCAAAGACCCTTACTCAGCTCTCTTGTCCAGGTCTCCTGGACGTTACTCTCTCTTGCATTTTAATCCTGCATCCACCATCTTGCTGGACAAGAAAGAACTCCAAACCCAGAGTTTACGACAAAGGGGTATATTCTTCTACAGTGGAATCCTACCCAACCATCAAAAAGAATGATATCTTGCCATTTGCAATGATGTGGATGGAGCTAGAATGTATTATGCTAAGCGAAATAAGTCAGAGAAAGACAAATACCATATGATTTCACTCATATGTGGAATTTAGGAAACAAAACGGATGAATATATGGGAAGGGGAAAAAAGAGAAGGAAGCAAACCATAAGAAACTCTTAACGATAGAGAACAAACTGAGAACTGATGGAGGGAGATGGAGGGGGCATGGGCTAAATGGATGTTAGGTATTAAGGAGGGCACTTGTGATGAGCACTGGGTGTTATATGTAAGTGATGAATCACTAAATTCTATGCCTGAAACCAACACTACACTGTATGTTAACTAATGAGAATTTAAATAAAAATTGAGGGGAGGGGAGCACCTGGGTGGCTCAGTCGATTAAGCGTCTGACTTCGGCTCAGGTCATGATCTCATGGTTCATGAGTTCGAGCCTCACGTCCGGCTCTGTGCTGACAGCTCAGAGCCTGGAGCCTCCTTTGGATTCTGTGTCTCCCTCTCTCTCTGCCCCACCCCTGCTTGCACTCTCTCTCTCTCAAAAATGAATGAATAATTTTTTTCAAATGGAAGAAAGGAAATGGTGGTAGCTATTGCTGTGACAGCAACTGCGGTAGCAGTAGTTGTTGTACTTGTTCTGTAATAGCAGTAAGTAGTGGTAGTGGTTGCTGTTGTCAGTCATACTGGTGTTAGCAGTAGAAGAAGCAGAAGTAGTAATTCAGAGCTAGTTTGCATCTGAATGCTATCATTTATCAGCTGAATAAAATTGAACAAGTTATATAAATTCCCTACATCTCTAGAACGGGGTTAATGAAAATATGTACCTCTTACAATTGTGGCAAGAAATAAATATGCATAAAGGAAGTTACTGGCATTAAACAAGCACTCCATAAATCTTAGTTATTTTTAAAGTGTTATCTTTGTTATTGTTATTATTAGTATTACCACATATCTCTACATCATGCAAGAGGAAGTCAAAGTAAGTTTGGGGTTTAAGTAGTGTGAATAACAAAATAATCTATTTTCAATTTCAATCAACCCCAGTCATCAACAATTTCATTCAGGAAGAAACGCCCCTCATGCAAGTTGTCATCATAATTTCCTTGCGAAGCACTTTATAATCTCCCTTTATGCACTAACATAAATCAAACTAATTCATGTTGCATTTCTCAAAAGAATTATATCAAACCTCAAACAGGGAATAGGGTACTTGGTATCCTCAAAGAGAAGAGGATGGCATGACTTTTTTGTTTACAGTTACCTACTCCTGACTTCTTGCACCTCTGTGGAGTAGATTGCCAGAGAGGCAATTACTCCCTGGTTTTCTACAAGCCATTCTTTTTTATATATAGAATTTTTTGGATGTTTATTTATTTTTGAGAGGGGGAGGAGTAACAGAGAGAGGGGGAGACACAGAATTCAAAGCAGGCTCCTGGCTCTGAGCTGTCAGCACAGAGCCTGATGCAGACCCAAACCCACAAACTGAGAAATCATGACCTGAGCCAAAGTCGGATGCTTAACCGATTTAGCCACCCTGGTGCCCCTCTACAACCCATGCTTTTAGAGAAAAGTGAATCATCCTTAGGAAAAGCAAATCACCCTTAGCCGTTTAATTCTCACTGCAGACAAAAAGTGCCAATGCCAACATAAGCCTTAGAACTGCTGTCCCTTATAGTTTCCTATATCCTTACTGTGTAAGAGCCTTTTCCTCTTCAAAGACTAGTTAGGACTTGGTGTTTTGAAGACCCAGGTAGCTGGGCACTTAATCTTCTTAGCTGGTAGCACAATAGCTTGTTTGCATACCTGGTAGGAAGTAATATAAACATTCTGCCCTAAAGACAAACTTAGCATTTAGTTTGACTGCATGAAAATAATTTAATCCTTTCTTTTATTTTTCTTAGCTGCTCAAAGGCAGGCGCATTCTCTTTAGGGATTAGCCAGACTATGATGACTTAATTCACATTTACTTACATGCCTGGTTTAACATTCTTGTGAATGTGCTTTTGAACATTCTTCCTAAAAGCACTGCTTGCATTTTTGCTGAGAAAAGTGGCTGTGAATACATTCATTATAGCAGGGGTTCAGAGTCCTGAAAAATGTACAGGTAAATGGCTGGGTTACCCAGTTCAAACCCCATTCAAGGAGGCAGCAACAGAGGTCATTACAGGCACCAGCTCTGATGGGCACAGTGAATCACAGCCCAGTGGCTTGCTGGCATTTTCTTGATGGATAGTGATAAACTTTAGCAGAGTCTGGAGCAGAAGAGGTTCAGTATTCTGCTACATTAGGGTCACTGTTTCTAAGTTGGGGGAGGGAGAGGGCATTAGTTCTGCTGTTCTTTCTAGTTATCAAGGCCTGCCTTTTAAAAACTATGAATTCAGTATATTTTGCCTTCCTTTCTTCCTCTTTCCTCAATTTTTTAAGCTCACATTTATTGAGCACTTATTGGGTGTCAAGCACTTTGCATGCATTAATAAAAATCTCCAACATTTGTTGAGTACTACTATGTGCCAGGCACTACTCTAAGTGTTTCATTTGAATAGATCCAACTCATTTCATGCTCACAGCAGGGGCTGTTATTATCCGCATTTACAAATGGAACCAGGTCCAGAGGGGTTAAGCAATTTGTACAAGATCACACAGTAAGAAGTACAATTGACACAATTTGGGGAAATGCTATCTGAGAACATCTATGGAACTTATGTAACATTAGTAGTGGGCTGGGGAGACAAGCAAAACCTTCTAGGTCATTAACTATCTCATTAAATTATTCTCCAAAATCTTCCAGTGACAGTGACAGCGAGTATATGCTTTATAAGCATCATTCAAAAGTTAATGGTAGAATAAGAGCTACCATTACTGTGCAGGAAGGGGCTGGGGGGTACTGAAGTGCTATTTTGGAACAAGTGGGATTATCAGTAACCCTGACCCTGAAGTCTTTTCTCTGATAAGTGATCACAAATATGCAGGTATAGTCCTTTAGTGCTCGGAAGATCTGATTTTGGATTTAGAGAACCTGAATTCTGTATCTGATTATGTGACCCTGGAAAAGTCACTTACACTTTCTAAGTCTCCATTTTTTCACCAGGTAATGAGGCTATGATACCAATTGTCATACCCACCTAATGGAATTGTTGGCAACCTTAGAGAGACACTCTACAAGAAAATGTTTTCTAAACTGAAGAGTGTTATGCAAATATGCTATCATTGTGTTGCATTCAAATGTACTTATTCTGCAGATATTTTCTATCTGCAGTAATATTTTCTATACAGATACAGGATTAATTGCTGCCACTTCCTAAGAGAAAGGAGCTTTAGTTATTTTTGCATGTTGCCCCAGTATGCTCAAAGACACCATGGCTTGATTAAAGTATGAGCTATTTATTCAGTCCTTAACCAGCAACCTCTAGCAGTTTTTATTTCTGATATTCCAAAGAAATCTTTAGTCTGAGTATCTAGACCAGGCTTGAATACCTCTGAATTGTCAGGATAGTTTAAAAGGGCCCACCTATCACAGAAAAGTAAATAAGCCTCTAGTGATTGAGGTAACTAAGCTAAATAAGCCTGAAAATAAAGAAAAACTGCTCTTTTAAACTTTACGTGGCTCAAAAATATATAAGCAATGCAAGTAATAGATATTCAAAAACTAAATTGAATCAAAAATGTGATATATTACAGGTGGTTCTGTAAAGTAATAGGCCACCCTTTGCAGAAGGCAAAGCAAATTTGAAGTTGCCCCTGGGATCACTAGAAAGCACAATAATTCTAAAGGCCTAACGATGATTTTTCCTCAGAACAAAATTACTACATATCTATAGATTTAATGCACTGAGGTCAAAAGTTAAAACTTTGAAGGTTCATGGAAAAAGACAGAAAAGTAGATTAAGATACTATCCCTTGCTAAAATCTTCTTGGTTCCATTTCTCCATTATCCCCCCTTTTTGCCTCCCTTAACAAGACGATCCAAGGAAGTGGTGGGGTGTCACAGAAAGAGCATGGTTTAGAGTTCAACACACACGGGTGCCAATACCGTGTATCCCAGTTCAAAGCTATTTGGCAAGCCTTTCTCAGCTTGAGTTTCCTCATCTACAAATTGAGGAATGTAATAAACCTGCCTCCAAATTTTGTTATGAGGACAGAATGAGATAATACAAATACAAGAACCTTGTTGGAACTCCACAGTAAGTGTTGTCTCCTTTAACCCTTTTTCTCTAAACAATGCCATCCCAACCTTTCCCTGTACCTCCAGACATTTCAATGTCTGAATTTGTGGCATGGTTTCCCACTGGCAATTAGCATTGTTCATTCGAAGTAGTGTTTTGACTATTGGAAACTCCTCCAATAATCATATAACAAAACTCTTACTCTACCACTAACTTTTGAATGATGCATATGAAGCATATTCTCTCTGGCATAGTGAGACTTCGGAGAATTTAAGGAGATAGTAACGGCTCAGAAGGTCTTGCTTATATCCTCCCACAGGTCACTTTTAAAGATAAACTATATTCTCTAGTTTGTCTCAGAAGCCATTTATGAATCTGACTTTCATGAATTTGACCAACACATCTCAATTAATTTATAATTCCCAAAAGGATCGTCCCTTTGTGAAATGAATGCTATAAATATAGAACTTCCTAGAATAGTAGTAATGACAAACATAATGGACATGTTCAACTAATTTCACTAGATTTTCAGAATTGTTTTGGACTTAATTATTTACCCTTGTTTCATACTTAACCCTTTCATTTGTGTTGCTTTATTGTAGCTGTTGTTTACTTCTATTGTCTATGCAACATTACCATCCAAAGGCACAAAAATGATTTTTAATATTCACATTTTGGAACAAATAGACAAGAATAGCTTTGACCACAAACTGAAAAAGAAGAATGAAAGGGGCTAACACTGCTAGATATTATAAAAAGCCAGAATACAGAAAAATTTGAAAATCTCCTTGTAACTCACTTAACCCTCTTCTGTTCTCAGAGACGATGAAAGCCCAAAAGACATCTTGTTAAGAACCATTAGACAAGCAAGTCACTTTGCTTAAAAAGGTGCTTTGCTTTAAATTAAATGTTATCGCTGTCCTTTGCAATCAGAGAGAAAGCAAGCAAGAGACCAGACACAAAAGTCTCTTCTTATAATTGGTCTGCAAGAAAGCTATCTTTAGTATTTAATATGAAATGTTGTGATTCACACCATCAGCACAGATATTTGAATATATGTTGCAATAGTGAATCTAAAGCCAAATTATTATCCCTATTATATATTCTTCTCATTTAATCTCATCCCACAGAATCAAGGGCATCTGGATATTCCAACACAAGAGATTAACTCTTGGAAAAGTCATTAATGCTGCTTGCCACTTATTTCCAGTTCCAGGTAGTTTTGCAAATGGCAAATTGGCATTTCCTGATCAGGTGAAGCCCTGTGACCCTCTCTGGACTTTGAGTTAGAGAGGAAGTTACATGTGTCATTTGTAGGCTGCACATTTCATTGCCAATGTGATGAGAGATGCTCAAGCACCTTTTCTCTTGACACAGTAACCAGCAGCATCTGAGATGGCAGAAGCCCTACTACCCAGGGTCACTGCATGACTCTATGACTCTGATGAGCAGAAGCTCTCTGCCAGCCTGTGGTGATGCTTACCATAGTCTCCCTTAAACTCTAGTTTTTTGATCTCCCTACTAGATTATAAGCTGAGGACAAGGGCTAGATCTAATTCACTTGTATATTCTTCATAAAGAATAGTGTCTATAGACAACAGAAACTCAATACTATTTGCTGAATAACTAAATGCATTTACAATAGACTCCAACCCTACAAAGTAATTAGACATATTTGCATATTGTACAAAAAACATAGTATGCTCTTACTAAACTATTATTTCTACATAAGATAATCACCAAGCTAATCATTTTGTGCAAACCAAGTACGTATTTTCATCTTGGGCAGAAAGTATGTGGGTTTTTCAATTCTAACAAGGACAAAGATAAAAAGATAAATCTTTACCACATATGTGAGAGATTTCAGACGATAGGGAGTCAGACACACCTGCTCCCTATGATGCAAATCATTTACTAGTATTAGGGAAAGGCTTACACTCAACCCAGCTACTTGTGATTATGGTACTGCACACTTATTCTGACAAAGTAAGCCAGCTGGGAAAAATGATAATAATATCAAATGATGACCTTGATGAAAACAATTATTTTCCACATCTATTGGTTCATATTTCCCTACTGACTATTTTTATTTTAACCAATGGTGCCTCTTTATATTGTGAAATGAAACTTCTGAACTTGCATGTTGCTTTCAGATAAACACAATGTTCCCTAGTCTGCTTGTGCTATTCCCTAATGTTAATAGATCCAGCAACTCCTCTTTCGAAGGGTTAAATCTTCTAAACAGTTGGGTCTGTTAAATGCATTCCTTGTATTTTTAGTTGAGCGTTAGACTAAAATATCTTCAGTTAAGATGCCCTTTCCAAGTAATTTGTTGATGTATTTGATTAGCTGTCTCCCCCTCCTCCCAGAATATGCCTATGATAGCATGCACAGATGCTGAAGTCATTTTATTTACCCAACATTCCATAATAATTCCCGTACAGTCAGCATTTAAAAACAAAATCTTCCAAAACATTCTTATGCTTTTATTTCTTATATCATCTTAATTATTCATCATTAATATTTTTATAACTACTATTTTATTACATTTAGTTCACAAAATTGATATAATAAAACCAGGCAAAGCTATTTCTTAAATCTTCATGATTCCTCAAAGTTCTCTTAAGTATTTCCTACCATGATATTTAAAACAACCAACCAAAACACACCTTAGGCCCAAGTTCTCTTTTTTGTGCACCTATTCACGAGCAAACAAAAGCCACTTCATAATTCACCCTTTCTTCTCTTCCTCATAGGAAGTAGAAACCTATCTCCCTTTTTAATAACAGAATTTTTATTTTAACTTGGATACATAAAATAAGAGTCTTAAAAACTCTTCTTCTCCCTAGATTTTGAAACTTTAATTAAAATGTCTCAGTTGATCTATCTGCTAATGATTATTTGGACAATGATGCAGAGAATCCTTTTTCTCAAAGGAATGAACACCTTCTAAGCCAAGAACAGCTTTGGGTCCAGATGTTACTGTTGTTCATTCTCACCATTAATCACCAAACACTGCAGTAGGACCCACCATGGATATTATTCAAACAGAGACTCAATTAAATTCAGAGGCAGTCCATTTAATCTTCATCAGCTCAAACAATGGCAACTTCATTTTTCTCAACCAAATGTTAAGTCAGAGAAGAGAAACTTCAAAGATTTTCATTTCATTCAATATTGTTATAAAGTAACTGGATTTACAGTTTGACTTTGGACAAAGGAGAGCCACAGCATTTGCTGGAAGGCAATATTATGGGGAAGAAGAAGCATCCTGCACCAGTAGGCACAAGTTGCAGTAATTTTATGATAAAAAAGGAAAAGATTCATTTGCTCCCTTAAAAGCTGTGATAACTTAAGAAAGAAATAAAATATTCTGTTTAGACTCTGCAGTGTGAAGATGGATGTGGGGTAGGAAAAGAGCCAGGAAACCAGAATGGAAAGAGGAAAAGGGGACACATCTAATTCTTACATCATTCACTTCATCTAGACCAAGGTGGGAAAATAGCTCCTCAGGAGGGTCCTGCTAGAAAGCAGCCTGTGGGCATGATAAATGAGGCATCTATAATTAAGTGCGGCCTCAAACTGCTAAAGACCTTTCTTACTATGGTCATAACATTGACATTTTTTAAAGTAGGGTAAATGCAGAAGGAGGGCTAACTAGATGTCTTTAGTGATTAGTTTGGATCATGACTACTTACTCCAAGGGTTTCCAGTAGGATAATAAAGCCTTATTGAGAAGACCTTTCTAGTGCTCGCTTCGGCAGCACATATACTAAAATTGGAGACCTTTCTACATCATCTCTGTATTTACTCCAGAGAAACAACACAAATAACATATAGAAAGACAGACAGAGATTTATTATAAGGAAGTAACACACAATTATGGAGGCTGACAAGTCCTAAGATCTCCTGGGCCAGCTGCAGACTCAGGAGAATGGAAGTTGTAGTTCTTGCCTGAAAGCTGGCAAGTTCAAGACCCAAGAAGAGATGATATTTGAGTTCAAGTCCAAAGGAAGGAAAAGATTGATGTCCAGCTCAAGTACCTCAAGATATTCCCTCTTACCCGGCTTTTTATTCTATTCAGGCCTTCAACTGATTGGATGGGGTCCACTCACATTAGGGAGGGAAATCTGCATTACTCAGTCTACCAATTCTAATGGTAACCTCATTCAAAAACACCTTCACAGACACACCCAGAATGTTTCACCAAATATCTGGGTACCCCATAGCCTGGTCAAATTGCTACATAAAATTAACCATCATAATCTGTAACATGGTGAGCAAATTAGAGACATTAGAAATCTCCCTACACAAATATCTTATAGATTATGTGGAAGGAGGCAGGAATGTGATGAAAACTTAAGAGTCTTATAACTTCCTTTCAAACCCTTTCCTAAAGCAACCAGATCCTGACAGAATGAGAGAAATGCTCTAATTCATGAAATAGTATAATAATAATAATAATAATAATAATAATGGCAAACACAAATATAGTACTTATCATGTGCCAGGCACTGTCTAAGTACATTTTATGAACTCCTTCAATACTCACAATAATCTTTTTATTTATTTATTTTGAGAGAAAGAGAGGGCGGGAGAGGGGCAGAGAAAGAGGGAGAGACAGAATCCAAGCAGGGTCCAATAAGGGGCTTGATCTCATGAACTGCATGATCATCACCTGAGCCAAAATCAAGAGACAGACACTGAAACAAATGAGCCACCCAGGTGACCCTTATTTTTTTTTTCAACTCACAACAACCTTTTGACATGAATGAGGAAACTGAGGCAGAGAGACACTACTTAATTTGCCCAAGGTCACAGAACTAGGAAGTGGCAAAGTGGCTAGTCCCATCCAAGCTCTCTGGCTCCAGAAGTCCATATGCTATGTCTCATTTAACTGAGCACTGAGTGTTCATTATGTGGTGACGAGTAGGACAAGTCTTTGCTTTCAGGAAATGAAAGAGTGGCTGTGATGCTTACAAAATGTATCACTCATCCTGATCCAGAGATCAAGAAGGCCTCATCATCTGGGAAGTGTGTAATGTAGCACTGAAACCTATGGACAGTCCAGTCCAACTCATACCTTTGTCCCTCTCTCCCTCTGGATAAGCTTCACCTCAAAGAAATGACACGGGAGCAGGTCCTCAGGTCACATCTCTCTGGCCTGGACTACTAATTAACTACCACTGATCTATCCACATCTACTGTGCACAATATGCTGGCCCTGGCCTATTCTTCAACCAGCACCCAGAGGTATCTTCTAAAACAAACAAACAAAAAAAGTACGGCACATCCCTTTGCTGAAAAGCTTTCAGTGGCTTCCCATTGCTCTTAGAACAAAAGTACATGAATATGATTATGGGCCCTGCACAGCCTGCCCCATTTCCCCTCCACCCTCTTCTCACACCAACATGCTCTCCCTTGCTCTGTGTGGTCAGGATACCTAGCCCTTCTTTTAGATTGTGTCCTTATCAGGCCCCCTCCTGCCATGGCTCCTACCACTCCACTGCCTGAAGAACTCATCCTAGGAGAGTTTATTACAATCATGCTCTTTTCTTTTCCTTTTTTTAGGTAAGGAACTTAATTTTATTTCTTCAGCCATTAGATACCCTAAGGAATCTCAAGCATCTCTTTCTCAGGAGAAACTCTTGACTACTCTTAAGTAGATCAGCCCTCACTATAAGCCCTTGTGGCACTGTATGCCTCTGTTGTATAGTACCTGTCACAGTAACAACTGTACGGTTGTAGTAGGTCTATAAGGTTTAAGAAGCTGAGAACAGCATCTTCTTTTGCTTATCATTGCCTGACAGGGTGTCTTAACATAGCAAATAGTAAAAATACTGCCTAGATCCATAAATGACAGAATAGCAATCCGTGTGTGTGTGTGTGTGTGTGTGTGTGTGTATACATATATATACACTATATATACACTAGCAATCCTAGTATTGTGTGTGTGTGTGTGTGTGTGTGTGTGTGTGTGTGTGTATGCAAGATCACCGAGGCAAGAAAAGGCATGGCACATGTGAGGAATAGTGAGTAACCCAAGACAGCAGATTAGCACCAGAACTAGAAGGATACCTAGAAAGGATTACAAATAGTGGTTAGGGCTGAATCATTTAGGGTTAGAAATTCAAAATGAAGCTTTCAATTCTGCAAGTAATAGAAAGTCATTAAAAAATTCTGAGCGAGAAAACAATTAGATATATTATCAGACAATGACTGCAAACATGACCATACATTGGATTTATCCAGGGAGATATAGAAAAATGCCAATGCCAAGGTCCAACCCCAAGAGATCCTGATTTAATTGGTATGGAGTATGCTCTGGACATCAGTTTTCAAAGTTCCCTGATGATTCGAATACGCAGAAAAGATTGAGAGCCACCCCGTTAGACAAATAATTCTGGAATCTGTGTTGTTCTTAAATCGGAAAGGGCCACACTGATGGCAGAGAAACTGGTTAGGAAGCTCTCTTATGAGACAAATCTGATCTAGGACAGATCCCAATAATGGAAGGGATGATGTCCTCTTCTGAAAAAATTTTGCAAGGGTCAAATGTCAGACTGAGCTGACTAACTGGACATGGGAAATAAGAAAAAAGAAGTGGAAAATGATCCCAGTGTTCCCAGAGCAACAGCATAGATGGTACTGGGACAAATTAACAAATTTAACTGAGAAAGAAAACACAGGAGGAGGGGCAGGGGTGGGAAACAGAAGAAGGACGAAAGTACGCTGAGCTCATCCCCCTATCAATTTGGCCTTCACCTACCTCCCCTTTCCCCAGAGCTGTCATCACTAAATTAAGCCAAGTGTTAGTGCCTGAGAACTCTGCCAGGGGCCAGTGAAAGTCAACAGATTTAGGATGCTGCAGGATAACAGGACATTCATTCCACCTCTGACGGCCCTCTCCTGGGACCTCCCTGCCTGAAGAGTCCCGATATAGAATTCTTCCCAAGAGGACTTCAGTATTTCAGCTGTCACCAGCCCCTGCTGAGAAAGAGGCACGGTTCAGGAGTGAAGATCCAATCACCATGAGCCCATAGATCACAGTCTCCACCTTGACTCCTTAAATTGTGTCACCAAGCAGATGGGAAGCCAGCATTGAACGCAGAGCACAGATGCCATGTGCTCACGCAGAGCATAAGTGAGCTGTGTGGTTCTTCTTTTTAATTTCTTATCTGATAACAAGCTTCCAGTCCCCAGATCAATATTGCCAGCACACTGCTGTGCACCCGACCAGGCATACTTTGTTGTCTCTATTACTCTTTTTAGAGAAATAATTATCTGTGTACACACCTGTGTAAAAATTATTTATAGTTTATCCTTTCTCTTCCCAAATGAAACAATTAAAAGATGTATTTTTTTAAAAGGTTTGTCTCTTCCTTTCACGGTAAAAGCTTGTTGGCAGAAGTCACAGTTTTGTAAATGTGAGGTTTGATCCCTGAGGATCTATAAACAGAGGCTGCTAAAGTGAAGAAAATGTGACAGAGAAGGTGTAAGTCAGTAATTCCTCTCCATAGCATAATGGCACAAGGAAAAAAACACAACATCACATGTCTGAGGAACCTGCAAAATGACCAGCTTCAGCAAAAATGCAGCCCAATCTGTTTCTTGGCTGCCTGGAGAGGCAGAAACAAGAGGAACACCAGGCACTTGACAATACTCTCAGAGATGTAAACTGGAAAGAAGCTCCTTGACACATATTCCCATGAGGATGGCAGGTTTACTATTCAAATGCTGGCCACAGGTAACTCAAGGACTGTCTCCCCATCTACAAATTATCTCCGGTATCTTACGTTAGTAAGCATGCATGTGAGTAATTCTCAACAGTACCCTTGCCCACTTATCTCCTTTTCTTCCCACAAGGTTCAGCCATGTGCCCCAAGAACCACACAAGGGAAACTACTCTCCCCTTAGCCAGTCTTGTCACATAAACATTCTTCACCAAGCGAGTTAGAGAACTAGGGTGATTCTTTTACACAGCAGTGTGAGCTCTAGGTTTGCCAGTTATTAAACCAACCTGGTGGCCTTGAGCAAGTATTTAACCTCACTGTATTTTGGTTTCATCATCCATAAAACAGGTTAATAACAGTCTCTAATACAGGATGGCTATGAAAGTAAAATACTTCAACACAGGCATGTGTTACACCTGGCACACAGTGATTATCCCCAGCATATTTTTAGCTGCTGTCACAATTTTTCAAAGAAGCAGTACACTTTAGTGACTAAGAATATGAACTCCACAGCCCAACTACTTGGATTCAAATCCTGACTTTACCACTTCTCAGCTGTGTGATTTAAAACAAGTCATGAACTTCCCTGTGTCTCCATGTTAGTTAACCTACAGAAGAGTAATAATAATGTTATGTATCACAAATCATTATTGTAAGGATTAAACTAAATATGGGGCACCTGGGTGCTTCAGTCGGTTGAGCATCTGACTCTTGATTTTGGCTCAGGTCATGATCTCACAGTTTGTGCAACTGAGCTCTGCACTGTGCTTTCAGCACAGAGCCTGATTGAGATTCTCTCCCTGTACCTCTGCCCCTCCCCAGCTTGTGCTTTCTCTCTCTCTCTCTCTCTCTCTCTCTCTCTCTCTCTCTCTCAAAATAAAGAAACTTTAAAAAGTAAACTAAATATATATATATATATACATATATATATATATATATATATATATATAATATGAAAGAGAAATTGAGAGAAACAAAATGAAAGAGAGAGTGCACTATACACTGAATATTTGTGTCCCCTACAAAATTCACATGTTGAAATCTCTTCCCCTAAAGTGATGACATTTGGAGGTGGGGCTCTTTGAAGGTGATTAGGTCATAAGAATGAACCTTCATTCATGAAACTAGTATCCTTATAAAAGAGGTTCCAGAGAGCTCCCTTATGACTTCTGCAATGTGAAGACACAGTAAAAAGATGAAAGCAAGACCTCACCAGACACTGAATCTTCCTATGTCTTGATCTTGGACTTCTCTGCCTCCAGAATGGTGAAAAGTAAATTTCTGTTGTCTATAAGCCACAGTCTGTGGAATTTTGTTACAGCAGCCCAAGTAGGCCAAGACACACACACACACACACACACACACACACACACACACACACACACAACTTAGAACAATTCTTAGCAAATAGTATATAATACATATGCTAGCCATTTTGTTATTATTACTATTTTTACTGTGGGTTAGGACAATATATAATACTAAGTAGTAATGTAATAGCTCATACAATTAGAAGTTTTAGGGCATCTCTCTGACATGTAGGAAGAGCCCTGAATTTTAACTATGATAATTCTTCCCCCTATTATCTCTGAGCTTCACCCTCTTTATCTTTAAAGTGGGATAATAAAATAATCCTCAGTCTGCAACATTACAATAAAAATCAGAAGTCAAATTTGTAGAGAACTGAATCAAGGGACTGAGGCAAGTCTCGAGCCAAATCCCATGCTGACTCTCTTCCCCTCTAGAGTCTGGCCAAGGGAAATATGTACACAAGGAATCAAGTCAGATATGAAAATAAGTGCTGTTCCATAAATTACTTGGAGCTATGTATAAATTCACTAGAATAATCCACAGAACTCAGGAAAGTGCTAAACTTATGATTAAAGTTTGTATTACAAAGAACACAAATGAAGAGATCCATGGAGCAAAGTCTAGGAGGGTCACAAACAAAGCTTCTACGTCCTTTGGACATGTCACCCTTCGAACATATCAGTGTATGATTACCAACCAGGGCCCACCTAAACATTGGTGGAATAATCTTTAACACATGACAGAGCTCAATCTCCAGCCCCTATCCATTTCCTAAAGGTCAAGAAGTCACCTGAACCAAAGCCTCAACCCTCTAACCATACAATTGGTTTTTCCAAATGGACCAGTCCCCATGCTGACATCTAGGGTCCCAAAAGGAGTAAGCACAAACTCAGGTGTGATCCTGGGTCCCCACAGTGAATAACAAAGACACTCCTGACACTTGGAAAATTCCAAGAGTTTAGAAGCTCCCTCACAAGAACCCAGGACAAAGACCAGAGAAATTCTTTAATATAAAATAAATGGGGAGCTTATAAAATTACATTTCAATCAATTACCCTGCTATATAAGGCAAATTCAAAAAAGGAACTAGGGGTGCCTAGGTGGCTCAGTTGGTTGGGTGACCAACTTCAGCTCAGGTCATGATCTCGCAGTTTGTGAGTTCAAGCCCTGCATTGGACTCTGAGCTGACAGCTCAGAGCCTGGAGCCCACTTCGGATTCTGTGTCTCCCTCTCTTTCTCTGCCCCTCCCCTGCTTATACTCTGTCTCTCTCTGTCTCAAAAATAAGTAAAACATTAAAAAAAATTTTTTTTAAAGGAACTAAAACACTCACTTCAGCTACATGTATACTAAAAACTTGGAACCATATGAAGAAAATTAGTATGGCCCCTGGAGAAGGATGACACACAAATACATGAAGCATCCCATATTTTTAAGAGCAAGTGATGCATCTGACTTTCCTAACACATATAAACAGACACAGAGAGTTAGACAAAATGAGGAAATGGAGGAATATGTCACAAATGAAAAAAACAGGACAAAATCAGACCAAGAGACCTAAGTGAAATGGAAATAAGTAATATGCCTGACAGACAATTTAAAGTAATAATCATAACGATACTCATTGGACTTGAGAAAAGAGTGGAGGACATCAGTGACACCCTTAACAAAGATAAAAAAAAAAAAAAAAGAACCAATCAGAGATAAAGAATACAATGATTGAAATTTAAAAAACACTAGAAGGAAAAAAGAACAGGCTAGAAGAGGCAGAAGAACGAATCAGTGGCCTGGAAGATGGATTAATGGGAGGTAAGCAAGCTGAGTAGGTGAGGGGGAAAAAAATCAGGCAAAATGAGACTAGACTTAGGGGTCTTAGTGACTCCATCAAGCATAATAACATTCACATTATAGGAATCCCAGAACAATAAGAAAGAGAAAAGGGGACAGAAAATTTATTTGAAGAAATAAAGGCTAAAAACTTCCCAAATTTGGGAAAGAAAACATAAATTCAGATATAGGAAACATAGAGATCTCCCAACAAAATCAACCCAAGGAGGTCCACACCAAGACACATAGTAATCAAAACGGCAAAAAGCAGTGACAAAGAATGAATTTTAAAAGAAGCAAGAGAAAAGAAAACAGTTCCCATACAAGGAAAACCCCATAAACCTATCAGCAGATTTTTCAACAGAAACTTAGCAAGCAAAAAGGGAGAGGCATGATATATTCAACTCGCTGAAATGGAAAAATCTGCAAACAAGAGCACTTTATCCAGCAAGACTATCATTCAGAATAGAGGAGAGATAAAGAGTTGCCCAGACAAACAAAAGTTAAAGGAGTTCATGTCCACTAAACCAGCCCTGCAAGAAATGTTAAAGGGGACTCTGTGAGTGTAAAGGAAAGACCATAAGTAAAAGTAAGAAAAGTAGAAAGCTCAAAAGCAGTAATAATAAGTATATTTGTAAATTCACTCAAGGGACTGACAAAGCAAAAAGAGGTAAAGTATGACACCATAAACCAAAACGAGGGGAAGAGAGGAGTGAAGAATGGGTTCAGACTTAAGTAACCATCACCTTCAGACAGACTGCTATACGCAGAAGATGGTATATACAAACCTAACAGTAACAACAAATCCAAAACCAGTAATAGATATGCAAAAGAGAAAGAGAAAGGAATACAAGTATATCACTAAAGAAAGCCAACTTACGGTGAGAGAAGAGAGCACAGGAAGAAAGAAACAAAGATGAACCAAAAATCACACACAAAATGGCAAAAAATACATACCTATCAGTAATTACTTTGAATGTGAATGGACTAAATCCCCCCATCCAAAGACAGAAGGTGATGGAATGGATTAAAAAAAAAAAAGAAAAGTAAGACCCATATACAGCTGCCTACAAGAGACTCACTTCAGACCTAATGACACATGCAGATTGAAAGTGACAGGATAAAGAAATATTTATCATGCAAATGGATGTGGAAAGAAAGCCAGGGTAGCAATGCTTACAGCAGACAAAGTCAACTTTAAAATGAAGACTGTAACAAGAGACAAAGAAGGACACTGTATAATCACTAAGGAGACAGTCCAAGAAGAAGACATAACAATTGTAAATATTTATGCACCCAATATGAAAGCACCCAAATACAAAAGGCAGCTAATAACAAACATAAAGGAACATAAATCCATAGTAATGTGACAATAGTAGGGAACTTTAACATCCAACTTACATCAATGGACAGATCATCTAAACAAAATATCAACAAGGAAACAGTGGCTTTGAATGACACACTGGACCAGATGGATTTAACAAACATATTCACAATATTCCATCCCAAAACAGCAGAATACGCATGCTTTTCAAGTGCACATGGAACATTCTCCAGAATAGAGCACATATTAGGTCATAAAAAAGTCTCAACAATTTCAAAAAGATCAAGTTACATCGTGCCTTTTTTCTGACCACAACACAATGAAACTAGAAATCCAACATAAGACAAAATCTGGAAAGAATACAAATACATGGAGGTTAAATAACATGCTACTAAACAGTGAATAAGCCAATCAAAAAATAAAGAAGAAATTAAAAAGTCCATGTAAACAAATAAAACTGAAAACACAATGATCCAAAAATTTTTCACATGCAGCAAATTGGTTCTAGGAGGGATGTTTATAGCAATACAAACTTACTAGCTCAAGAAGCAAGAAAAATCTGAAATAAACAACCTAACCTCACATCTAAAGGAGCTGGAAAAAGAAGAACAAACAAAACTCAAATCTAGAAGAAGGAAAGAAATAATAATGATTACAACAGAAATAGGTGACACAGAAACTAAAAAAACAATAGGACAGCTCAATGAAACCAGGAGCTGGTTCTCTGAAGGGATCAACCACTTAAAAAAAAAAAGCTACAGAGAGGACTCAAACAAAATCAGAAATTAAAAAAGGAAAAATAATAACAACCAACACCACAGATATACAAAGGATTTTAAAAGATAATATTATGAAAAAGTATATGCTAACTAACTGGACAACCTAGAAGTAATGGATAAATTTCTAGAAACATATAACTTGTCAAATAAGCAGGAAGAAACAAAATTTGAGCAGATCGATTACTAGCAATGAAATCAAATCAATAAGAAAAAAGCTCCCAACAATCAAAAGTCCAGGACCATATGGCTTCACAGATGAATTCTACCAAATATTTATAGAAGAGTTAATACTTATTCTTCTCAAACTTTTCCAAAAATAGAAGAGGAAGAAAAACTCCCAAATTCATTCTGAGGCCACCATTACCCTGATTCCAAAACCATATAAACACACAACAAAAAAAAGAGAGAGGGAGAGAGAGAACTATAGGGCAAAATCTCTGATGAACATAGATGCAGAAATCCTCAACAAAATATTAGGCAGACTGAATCTAACAATACATTAAAAAAAAAAAAAGTGGTGTGTGTGTGCATGTGTCTGTGTGTAATGGAATATTATTTAGCCATAAAAAAAGAATGAAATTTTGCCATTTGCAACGACACAGATGAATCTAGAGGGTATGATGCTAAGCAAAATAAACCAGTCAGATAAAGACAAATACCATTTTGATTTCATTCATATGTGGAGTTTAAGAAACAAAACAAATGAATAAAGGGGGAAAAAAAAGAAAGAGACAAACCAAAAACACAGACTCTTAACTATACAGAACAAACAAACAGAGGAAAGGTGGGTGAGAGGATGCGTGAAATAGGTGAAGGAGTTAAGAGTACACTTATCTTGATGAGCAATGAATAATATATGAAATATTTGAATCACTATCTGGTGTACCTGAAATGAATATAACACTGTATGTTAACAACACTGGAATTAAAATTTAAACAAAAAAGAAAAAAGAAACATGTGGCTCATTCAGTTGAGCATCACACTCTTGATTTCGGCTCAGGTCATGATCCCAGGGTTGTGGGATCAAGGCCGTGTCAGGCTCCATCCTGAACATGGTGCCCGTTTAAGATTCTCTCTTTCTCTCTCCCTCTGCCCCTCTCCCATGCTCACACTCTCTCCAAAAGAAAAAAGGAAAGAAAAAAAGAAAATTTATCTGAGTTGATCAGTGGAAATATTATTCAACATGACAATTTAATTCCATTTCACAAATAAAACCATGCGGGGTTTTTTTTCCTATGAAAATACCCTAGGGTAATTAGGAATTGACCAATCTTTAAAGGGAGTCACATCATTTTACTGAAAGGAACTCTTTGGCTATGAGGATTCTGCTAGATACAATACTTCCTTACTAAAATAAATGAACAGGGTGCCTGGGTGACTCAGCCTGTTAAGTGTCTGACTCTTGATTTTAGCTCAGGTCATGATCTCAAGGTCGGGATCAAGCCCGAGTCTGGCTCTGCACTGACAGCATGGAGCCTGCTTGGGATTCATTCGCTTTCTCTCTCTCTCTCTCTCTCTCTCTCTCTCTCTGTCTCTCTCTCTCCATCTCTCTCTCTCCCCCCCCACCTTCTCTTTCCCCTCCCCTACTAGTGCTTGTGCACTCTCTCTCAAAATAAATAAATAAATATTTAAAAATAATAATAATAAATTAACCAAGTATGGGGGTGGGGTGGGGGAAGGAACCTAACTGAAGCCTTTTTCCTTAACTGTAATCACATTAAATTAAAAATATATACCATTACACTATATGGGTCCCGACTTTCTAATGTTAATAATAATTATTATTATATTAACAACTACAATTTATTGAACACCTATTATATGTCAAGTACTATACCTCTTTGAAATACACACCAACCCAATTCGTAGGGGGGTGGTGGGGGGGATGGGTGGGGGAAGAGACTCAAAGTTAGAGAAATGTAGGACCAGCGAAGTATGGCCCATACAAATAAAGTTTTATTGGAACACAATCATGCCCATTTGTTTCTATATAGACTACAGCTGCTTCACTACAATGGCAGAATCAAATAGTTCCAACAGAGACGATGTGGCCTGTAGGGCATAAAATATTTACTCTCTTGCCTTTTACAGAAAGCTTGCTGTCCCCTGACAGAAGGTCACATGGCTAGTAAGTCGCAGAGGTAGAATATAACTAGGTTTCTTTAGTTCCAAGATACATAATAGCAGCAATCTCTCTTTGTTATTTCAAGCCTACTGTATGTTCCAAATGATCAGAGCCTTCTTCAAACATCTCAATTTAGCCTCAAAATTATTGGCATTCTACAGATAAGGGAACTGAGTTCAGAGACCTTAAGCCACTTATCTAAGGCTATGGAGCCAGCTCCATGCACATCTGTTTTCTCACTCCCGTGACACCTGCACCTGAACCTCACTCTGCTCAAAACAGGACAGAGAGCTTCCTAAATTTAATGTTTTCACTCCACCCTTAAAAAAAAACAAAAAGATTAGTTCCCTTCCCTTAGGTGCCATAATTATGCTCCTTCTGGAATAGGAAGAACAGGAAAACCTGAACTGAGGTTCAGAGAGATGAAAAAGGGCCCAGTCCAGCGGACATCATTGTCTATGGCTACAAGGCACAAGGCCATTTGCCCAAAATCTTCTACATTCTTATTCCACTCTGGGAGCCAGACTCTAGAAACATCCAAGTACCATACATTTGGGTAAGAACTCAGAATAGCAAAACTGATATGACTGAGAACTGAAGATAAATACCCCAGTTCACAACTAAAAAGGCAGGGAAAACATCTATGAATATTTGAAAGATCATACATCAAAGGAGGAAGGAAATGAGAAATTGCTTGCTGTTATCTGAGGAAAATTGTAAGCTGATAAAACGGAGCATCAGAAAGCATAACCTATTCAGAAGCATAGAGAATGTGAGGCACACCCAGACCAAAATAAGCTTTGCTCAGCCCTTGCTGGAAGGGGTAAGGACCTGCCAAACTGGTTAGCCAGCTCCAAGAAGCAGAATGTTCCTTTTAATTTTGAGTTTATTCAGTTTGTTCCATTGGGACGCTGATTCTTTTCCAGAAAACCTTATAAGAACAAACAGACATTGAGGATGGTTGCCTCTTACACTGGGCAGTGAATGAAGACTCTTCCTAAGAGTTAACTTAAGTAGGCTTAGAACTAGCTGGGTAAGCATCTGGGTTGTAGATCACACTCTCACTCACAGGCCATATCACTGGTCTCCTGCAGGGCCACACTGGGATGAGAAGGGGAGAGGGAAATAAATGGCTATATTCAGGAGAGGAGAGGGAATGATTTGATAGAGAAAACCAAAAAGGAAGACAGGGAAGATACTTTGACCAGAGTTGGGCATTGTCCATTGTGGTCCCCTGGGCAGGTTTTCGATTATCTGGGCACAAGTAGATAGACTTCAGGGACCTGGATGAGTAGAGCTGAAGAGGCTCTTTGCCCCACCTCTGCTAGGACCCAGCTTAATTCTGGTGCTCCAGAAATGTACCCCTCCATGTGGACATTGGATTCTCATGACATCAGTGCCAGAAGAAGTGCCTCTCCAAAGAGTCTGCCAGTAGCAGGTATGGACTATTGGGAGCCAGCACTGGAGAAGAAGCTTATGAAGAAAAGCTAATGCTAGCTAGCTACTTTAGTCAACTGACTGCCATTCTGTAAAGATTCCCAAAAATAAGGGCGAATATGCATTTTGGATGAGGGAGACCTAAAGTCTTGGTACTTCTCAGGCAGAATACAGAGGAGACTGGGAGATACGAAGGCTACACATATACAGAGTAAACTATACCCATCTTGTTAATTGTTAATTTCAATTGCTCACCACTGCACAATTAGAGAAACCTCTTTCTGGCAGAGGCTGTCATTTGCTTTTCTGACTTGGTCTTGCCCAAGTCTTCTTGTTCAGTGTGCCAAGCTCTTCCACCACCACATGCATAGGCTGCTTAGCAGTATTACAACATTTCTCTCAGTCTCTGCTCCTCAGTTGTTCAGTGCTCACGTTTTAAATACAGTAGTTTCATCAACTGCAGTTCCCTCATTCTAGAGAGAGACTCATTCCTGACCTCTTACTGTAGACATCTGTGAAATAGATTGGATTCTCCTCCTGTGTATACTCTGTAAAATTCCCTCTAGGGGAATAGGCCTGGTACCCAGGGAATAGATTTTCTCTTTTTTGCATGATGCCTCTTTCTGTCTCACTCTGTTCTACATAAACTTTATGTTCCATGCTGCAACCAGTATGGAGTTTGGTGGAAATAAAAAAGTTCCAAGTTGTCTATTACCTTTAAAAAAAAAAAGCTCCCTGTTATATAGAAGCAAGTGACACACAGAGTCACACCATCAATTATCTCACATCACAAAGCAGCCTGGGATGTATTGATTAAGACAGTTCCTGCCCAATATTTGCATCTAACACATATTCTGAAGGATCAAGTCTTTTATATCACAAAATACAAATTTCAAAATTTTGGGTTTAAAACTAGAAAATAGTCTAAAATGATAGAAGAGCTTTTTCTAGAAGCATTTTTTCTAGAAGCATTACTAGCGTCACTGCCTCTTCACAAAAACCTTACAAATTAGGCATTATCCACATCTTTACAGAAGTTCAGAAGGTTTAAGAAACTGGCAGCCTCTTCAAGGTCAAACTTAAAAGGGAGTACTGGGAATCTAACCTGGGAGTGCCTGAATCCAGAGCTTGGAATCAATCCCCATTGTTGCATTGCCCAGGAAGAAAATGACCGTGTGCTATAATGGCATAGCTTCTAAAATCTCAGGGCCATCCTAAGGGTGCTAGGGCAGCCATTTGTAGTGAATAAATGATTAGGAATTAAATTTTATCTTTTTAGATCTTGCCAATTTGATCAAGAGGAATGGTGTTTGATTTTAGCTCATATTGCTTTGATTACTAATGAAATTTGACTTTTTTATTCTTACCAGCAGCCATTAATTTTTTTTCTTTTATGAATTGCCTATTCATGTCCTTTGTTCTTTTTCCTATTGTGACTTAAAAGTTTTTCTTATCAATTTTTAAGACCTCTTGATACACTGAGGCCATTAATCATTTATCCATCATATTCATTACAAATATTTTATCCCAATTTATCATTTTTGATTATGGTGATCATTTATGTGCAAAAGCTTCGAATACTTACGCAATTAAATCTAAGTCTTTAGATTCAGCTTTACATGTACATAAAATGCACCTTTATCTTTGTACCAAATTACCCCAAAAGCAATCAGGTTCAAGTGGGATTATGCTGCATTAAACAAACTTCCATAAATTGACTGGAAAACTAAAGTATCAATATATTAATTTATAATGAGAACTACACTCCAGCAGTAACTCAAACACCACATAGACAATTTGGTAAATATAAATAACTTTGCCCCATTCTCCTACATCTTGGAGTCCATTCTGTACCTGGACCCACAGAATTTACTATTATTATCCCTTAACAACAAAGAAAGAGACTCAGAAATGACTCACTTTGTTAATGGCATAACCAAACTGAACATCCAAATCTCTTCACCGTTTGGTTGAAAAACAAAAATAAAAGCAAAACCAAAACAAAGCCCACAACTGTAAAATGTATGTTTTTCGTAAGAACAAAGTCCTTAATTGCACCAAGCATGAAAAAGCAACACAAACATTTTACTTCGCCAAACATACAGATCATTTAAAAACGTTAAAAAATGAGGTAAACAGATGTAAAATTGTCTAGGAAAACGAACAACTTTATGATTTGTTTGTCATCTTCTCCCTCCTCGCCTTAACATAATATGTAGCACATCCCATGACAGCTCATAAAGTGCAGCACTGCCACCAAATCACTAGCTTTTATGGAGACAGTAATGAACATAAGATACCTTAGTAGGAGTTATAAAAATGTAGACACTTCTAACATTAAAAAAACAAGTGTAAGTATTTTGTAAACCAAAAATATTCAAATGTCTTGAGAAATGGGGATGTTTGGGACCAAAACTACTGCATAAATATCTGCAGTTTTACCCATATGCTGTTTCTCTGGGATTTACAGCTATTCACCATTTTTAATGCTCCAGCTCTGGCTTGTTTAAAAATAATTTGCAAGTGCTTGAGAGTACATCCCATTTGATTTTGAAGGGGATAGGTGTTGGAGGTACTGAAGAAATCTGTACAGGCAAACACACAAAATTGCCCCCAACCAGGAAACTGTCTACCAAGTCCTTTTGCATTGTGTTTCTAAGATTCTACGTGTCCTTAGACAAGTTTTGTTTGTGTAAAACTGAATATGTTCTCTTTGTCTTCCTCTTACACATTTCAAGGATTAAGACATACCAGTCTCCTCCAAGTTCCAGGGCTGTGAAAGTCCCTTAGCATCTTAGATATTAATATGGCTCACACTGATATGACTTAAATAGCCTTTTTAAAATTGAATCTATAATACTATGCTTATTTACTGTTCCTTGACTGGTACCAGATCTGATTGAAAAAGAGTTTCTCCAAACATTAAGTATTCGGAACAGTCAAGGAAAGATAAGAAGAATGTATTAAAGGATTAGGGCAAACAGAAAGTGAAGATGAGGGCAGGACAGAGAAAATTAAAATAGCAATGAAGAAAGATTCTGAAAAATGGCATTTGTGAGGACAAATGAAATTAGCCAAATTTAATTCTATTGTAGAGCACATTTTCAGCATGTTTAAAATATGCTCTCCTGCTTTGCAATGACATTTTGCCCGAGTGTTTCTCATCCTGGGTGCTGCTGGTTAGTACTTGTATTTCAATGCTAATCACCAGTGTTATTTGTTGCTGTCCAGGACAGCCATGTAAAATGTGTGTGCACCATTCTCCTAAAGAACGAACAGGGCAGGTGGCTTTGGACCATGCTGCACAATAAAAAATACAGAATCCAAGCTACAAATAGTGCTTACATTTCAATTCCTCCCTATTCACCATTGATGTAAACATCTTCAAAAAGTACTTCTTTCCAAAAGCCTCTTTCCTTCACTTTCAAAAGAAAATGTATTTTCAAATTCTTGGAAAGGCTTTACAGAGAACCCTGTAACTTCCTCAATTAAAGGGCCCATTCAGCCCACACGGCAGCCATTGCCAGTTCCGGAGCTTGAGACAGCAAGGATCTTATTCTGCCACTCTGAGATTAGCAGGGAAATAGCAGGCATATTGTCAGATGGAATATTATACCATTTTGGTCTCCAAAAGAGATGTTAAGAGCTGTTGAGCTGTGGCATGCTGCTCAAGAAAGAAGACAGTTCTAGTAATGAATTCACACACACTGACCAAAATGGAAAGAAATGTATTTTTCTTTTCAACAGAGAAGTCCAAAGTAGAGACCATTACCGTTATCTATTCAGGGACATCAGCAGCTTCTCCAATAACCTGCCTACCAAATATCTACAGAGCTTACCTCTACTGTATGCCAGTGACTCTTAAAATGTGAGCCCCAGACCAGCAGAGGCAGCATCATCTGGGAACTTATTAGAAATGCAGATTGTAACAATAGCATAACTATAAACCTGTCAAATCACTATGTTGTACACCTGAAACTAATGTAACATTGTGTGTCAACTATACTTCTCTCTGTGTGTGATACCTTTTTTTTAATGACACAGGTGATAACAGATGCCATGTAAATAAATTAAATGCCAAAAATTTTTTAAATGTAGATTCAGTTTCTGCCTCAGACCTTGGGGTGAGGACCAGCAAACCCTCCAGGTGATTCAATGCATGCTCAAGGCTGAGGACCATTACTATACGCAGAGCTATTTTTAATCCTCATTTGAGCACAGAAAACATTATTGTGATTTAGGGACTGCACACCTGGCCAGAGAAAATCATTCCAACTCTACTGTCTCTGATGTTACTGCTTTTGAGAAATGCTGTCAGAAAATCCTTTGAGAATCTGATGACAAACCTTTGAGAATCTAGGGAGAAAATAATAAAGGCAAATTTTGCATTCAATTTCAGGAGGTTTCTGAACACACCTGAAGCCTGCGTATCCCAGCAAAAGAGCATCTATTTTATGTTTTTCCGGCATTTTCGTCTGCTCTTCACAGTAAATGTAAAGTCAAAAAGACAGGTATTATTACAATTTATAGCAGAAGACTTTGAGGCTCAGAAACCTAAGGGTCTTGCCCCAAATCTCAGAGCTGGTAACAAGCAGGGGGAGCTCATATCTAGGGCTTTGGTCCATCTACAAACTCCTTACCTTACATTTTACTCCTCTCCCTACTCTCCCCAGTTTGGAATATTGCAAATAATAATGACAGAAATAATGGTGATCGGCTCTGGCTGTTGCTCTATCGTCTCTTCATGCTCTTCTCGGGTTCACTGTGCTCTAAACACACTGTCTTCCTTGCTCTTCTTTGAGCGCTGAAATACATTTCCACCTCAAAGTCTTCGCACATGCTGTTCCCTTTTCCTGGAATTTTCCTCAGATGTCCACACAATTTACTCCTTTACTCCCTTTAGGTCTTTCCTCAAATGTCACCTAATGAGAGTGTTCACCTCGGATGACTGTATATATAAAACAAAGTTCCTTACACGGAAACGTACACTCTCCACTTACCCTACTTTATTCTTCATCATTGCCCTAATCAATACTGACATAGTTGATATTTGTTTATTTCTGTCATGACCACTTAAATGTTGTTCTGCAAGCACAGGAACTGTTTTGCGTATTATTAAATTCATGATTTAAAATAGCAACATAGGGGTGCCTGGATGGCTCAGTCAGTTGAGTGTCAGACTGTTGATTTTAGCTCAAGTCATGAGCTCACGATTCATCAGATGAGGCACTAATAGCACACAGCCTGCTTGGTATTCTCTCTCTCTCCCCTCTCTGCCCCTCCTCTGCTCACACACGTGTCTTCTATCTCTCTCTCAAAATAAATAAAATTTTTTTAATTTTTTTTTAATGTTTATTTATTTTGAGAGACAGAGACACAGTGCTAGCAGCAGAGGGGCAGAGAGAGAGGGAGACACAGAATTCGAAGCAGGCTCCAGGCTCGGAGCTGTCAGCACAGAGCCTGATGCGGGGCTCGAACCCACAAACTGTGAGATCATGACATGAGCCAAAGTTGGATGCTTACCCAAATGAGCCACACAGGTGCCCCATAAATAAATAAAATTTAAAAAAAATAAAAAATAAAATAGTAACAGCTACAAAGTAGGTCTTCAATTAATATTTGTTGAATTAATAAATATTATATTCAACTACTTATGCTCTACCCATCCAGCAATATCCCAGGGTTTTGATTGTGAACCAATTCTTTCATTTAGACCCTTTTTGAGTAGATCTCAAAGGAAATCATAGCAAGTTCTCCCTTTTCTATCATTAATGCTGTGGATTCTGGAAGGACAGTGATGTTAATGATGATGATAATGTTGATGATAATATTTACTGAACATCAATGACAACTTAGAAACAAACATTACCTCTAATTTTCACACAACTCTGCAAGTTATATATCACCATCCCAGGTATACAGATAAGGAGCTTAGAAATATGTGACCCAGCTAGTGAGTGTCAGACCTGGGACTGGAATCCAGCTACCTCAGGCTCCAATGCCTGCACTTAGTATATACTAAGTATATTTATATATACATAATATATACAAAATTATTTAGACAGTGTGGTTTAATATATATATTACAAAATTCCTATCCTCATCATTCACTATTGGACTATTACCAACCTTGATTCCTTATTGCTTCCTATAAAGAAAATGGTTTCTGAAAACCAAATATAAAATAATGACTTTATCTAAATAATACTATTGCTCATTATTGGCAATGTCTAAGAGAAAGACCACTTATGGAATGTCTGAGCTACGAAGTTTAGAGATAATTTAGCCTATCTTCTTTATCTAGTCCAACTTCTATAATTTATAAAAACTGGAGTCCACAGAGGTTATTTGCGTAAAGTTGGCTTGTGAAATGGTAGAAGTGAATGGCATGGTTAGAAGCAACATCTCAGAAGTCAGAACTCGGTTCAAAGCCAAGTTCTACCTCTTGTGTGTGACTTGGAACAAGATTCTTAACTTCCCTAGCCCTTGGAATGGGGATAGTACCTACTATATAGAGTTGTTTGGCAAATTACATTTTTATATGTGTGTGTGAGACAGAGAGACAATACATTACAGCTATTATTATGTAGTAAAGCCATTTTAAGAGCTCCAGTCCTCTAACACTCAGTCAAATATATCCTGTAAGTCATTGTTTTCCTCACACAGAAGAAAATATTAATCTCCACAGGAAGGTAACTACTGGTGAGTTAGTCAGTGTTCAATCCCAAAATCCAATTTTTCAATCTTCTTCAAGACTATGGTTTAAAACAGTATGAACCCAAATGATAATACCAGGGATATTTTTGTTACTTCCTAATTCTGATACAGCACTGAATTTCATCACTGCTTTCCAAGAAGGAGATAAGGAAATGAAAGAAGGAGAAATGGAGCTGTCTAAGATGATGGAATGAATACTCCCAAACACATGAACATGGATGCACTAAACTTTTAAGTAGTTGAAAAGCACATTTGAAAATATGGATATATATTTTTTCAGAGCTTATCAAATTTCTCCAGTGACAACAGAAACTATGTCCAGAAGAAAAGAAAAAAATTATTTTGGTTATGTCTATTAATATGTTTCAGAGTTGAGTACAAAAACACCCTCCCACATAAATACAGCCAGTTTCTTATGAAATTTATAGGAACTTTAAAGACAATGACACTTGAAAAATAATCAAAGGAACTAAGTCAATTTGTCCATTTCCTGCTTAAAACTTTTCCAAGACTCCCCATCAACCTGAGAAAGTACACACTCCCTGGCATGGCATCAATGTCCCTCCAGATATGGCCTCTCTGTATGTGCCATTCGGTCTTCATCTTTTGTCACCCTCCTCCTCTCCGTAAGTATCAGTCTCCAGGCTTTTGTGTATGCTGTTCCCTCTTCGGGGACAGGCTGTCATAGAAAAGCTTCGAAGGGAAGGGGAGGGGAGGGGAGGGGAGGGGAGGGGAGGGGAGGGAAGGGAAGGGAAGGGAAGGGAAGGGAAGAAGGAAGAAAGAAAGAAAGAAATAAAATAAAATAAAATAAAATAAATAAAATAAAATAAAATAAAATAAAATAAAATAAAATAAAATAAAATAAATAAAGACACAACTTTAAGCTCTGGCAGAAGCAAGATGAGCTTTTAGAAATGAGGAGATTGTTTTAACAAATGGAAATTGTACTAACACTTTAGGGCAAGAAAACCTGCACTCAACAACTGAACCACTTAGCAAATTATGGCAAGTCAAGTTAATTAAAAATACATAAAGGGAGAAACTGATTGCAATTTTAAAAGAATTGGACCTTTTTTGTATTATATTATTCAATCAACCAGAATTATGGAAAATGTGGTTTGTGTGGTTTGTGGGTGGCTCATTTGGTTAAGTGTCCAACTCTTGATTTCAGCTGAGGTCTTGATTTTAGCTCAGGTCTTGATGTCAGGGCCAAGAGTTCAAGCCCCATGTTGGGCTCTGTGCTGGGCATGGAGCCTACTTGAGAAGAGAACAGAAGAGAAGAGAAGAGAAAAAGAAACCAAAACAAAAGAGAAGAAAAGTGGTTTGCACATAGGTTATGTCAAGAACATCATTTTGTAGCCACGAGGAAATAAAGGACTGCACTGAGGCTGCCATTTTGCCCTCTAACTGTGATCAGCTAAAAGTGTTTTGGATGAACTAGACTATAGGATTAACATATGCCTTGTGACATGAGAGGCGCATCTTGCAAATTAGAGAAATGACTGTCATCATTCCTACATAAATTGGTTTTGACCAAGTGTTAACGTATAACCTAGTTACTGAGTAATAAATTTTTGAAAGAGTTCAATTCTTTTTGAATCACTACACAGGCTTGTGCATTCATGCAGACACACACACACACATATACGTATAGACACATACAGATTGAAACAAGTTATGCCAAAATAATATTTTTGTGGTAGTAGGATTTTAGGGTTTTTTTAAATCCCAAAATTTTCTCTGTCATAGTAAAATTATCTTTGTAGTATAAGCCATGGACCTAAGTCCTGCCACACATTGGCTATGCAATTTGGGACAAGTCACTTAAGCTTTCTTAGCTTCATTGAGATCATAATTCTGATCTTACAAGATTGATATGACAATTAAATAATATATTTTATTTAAAAGTGGCCTATATGGGGCGCCTGGGTGGCTCAGTCAGTTGAGCGTCCGACTTCCGCTCAGGTCATGATCTCACAGTTTGTGAGTTCGAGCCCCGCATCGTGCTCTGTGCTGACAGCTCCGAGCCTGGAGCCTGCTTCAGATTCTGTCTCCCTTTATCTCTGCCCCTTCCCTACTCACAGTCTGTCTCTCTCTCTCTCAAAAATAAATAAACATTAAAATTTTTTTTAAAAAAAATAATAAAAGTGGCCTATAAACTCTAAATAAAATTGTATTATTATAATGGCATAAATATGCAAATATTCTCCTCCCAAATGCCCCCTCCTCAGAGAGAGGTCTTCCCTTGTATCACCATCTAAAATAGCAACTCCCATAAAAAACAAAGTCACCTCTAATACCCTTATCAGTTTTGGTTTTTTCACAGCACTTCTCACTCTCCTAAATTATTATTTATAACTGGTTTTGAAGTGTATTGTTTTCCCACTAGAATATAAGCTTCCCAAGGGCAGAAGCTTTGTCTGCCAGTTGCGGATCCCCAGCTCCTGCAAAAGTACCTGGCTTAAAATGGGCCCTCAGTAAATATCTAAGGAAGGAAGGAAAGGAAGGAGCAAGGGAAGGTGGTATCTATGGAGGTATAATTTTCTCATCTCATCAAGAAGAGATCAATACAAATGATCAAAGGAGAGCAAAAGTATAGTAGTAGATAAACTAGAAAGAATTAACAGGGCGGCTCTATGCTTGGTGATTTAGTTTATCTCAGTCCCCAGGATTTGGTACTAAATCCAAGAAAAAATCATATAGTCTATTTAAGTGAAATAATTTTTAGTGCTATCTCCAAAGCACAAATCTATTCTCATATCAAAATAAGGTGAACTGTACATTCTACTCTTAAGCTGGTGCTTTGTACAACCATCTGATCTTGATATTCTTTTCTACTGGTCTAAGTGTTTGTGTTTGCTCATTCCTCTCTAGCGTATTTTAAAATCCAAATCACTGCAGTAATTCATTTTTTATTGTTCTCTTGCTCAGCTTCAACACATGTACAGTAGTAGTGTTCACTCTTCAGGGGGATAATGGCATTTTTGGAGATTTTACTGTAGTCATTACTCTTGCTTCTTTATTAAGAGACTTGACTTTAATCTTCTGCTTTAGCTATGTGGTTTATCTTATGAATATTAATATACAACCCAAAGGGATCTAGCCAGTGAATATGAATTAGAGAGGGCTTTTTCATACTGAAGAAAGAGAAAGCCATTTTCTGGTATGCACATCTTTCTGGGGTGTGTGAGCTCTAATTTAATCAGCATGTAGTCATCATGTATGCCATCAGCACTCCAGGCCACGAGGTAATTGAAATGATTCAAGCTTGTTTAATAAAGTAATTTCAATTATAGCAGGAGTTGAGTCAGAAAATGTCAGCTATACAAAGTTTATGCTGCCTTGAATCAGCAACAGGGCACCAAATGCTCCTAGAGAAAAGTGCCATTGTGGAAATGAGTTGTTACTTTTTTAGGCTTTGAAATACCTTTGTTCCCATGAGCCCAGCTTCTCTTAGGTGATCTGTTAGTCAAGGAAGCCAAATTTTATTTTGTCCTGAGTGTAGCATAAAGAAATTTACTTACAGGCAAGGACTCTCTGAAGGGGTCAGAGAGTCCATCCTCTTTCCTCTATAGCTAACATCTCACACTTCACCAGTCTCCACCATTCCTTAATACCTCAAGCCAAGTATCATTTATCCTTGGAGCCACGGATGACAGAAGACATCTCTATATCCTCTCCCTCGAAATGTTAGAAAGGAAATTCCCCCAAGTTTTCATTATAAAATATTATTGCATACTACACATAAAATCATTTTTTCCATCACCAAATAACACAAAAACATCCCAGAAGTTTTCAATATGGTGCTGTCAGTCTTTCATAAATGATAAACTCTAACATGCTTCCCATTCTCTTTCATTCCCTTCCTCTTTCCAATAATTTGCTTTATCTTTCAGCCACTGTTTCTCCCGGCATATTTTACCCATTTAAAGGCTTGTGTAGTTCTACTATCCTGAAGATCTTTAATTACCAAATTATGATTCTATCATTGTTCTTATTTTGTTTATCCTTTTCTTAAGAAACTTCTTTGTATATACAGATGGTTTGCTTTTTACTCACCACCATCCCAGTGCTGTTCCTTACCATTACTATTAAAAAGACAGACACGTGGGGCACCTGGGTGGCTCAGTCGGTTAAGCGGCCGACTTCGGCCCAGGTCATGATCTCGCGGTCCGTGAGTTTGAGCCCCACGTCGGGCTCTGTGCTGACAGCTCAGAGCCTGGAGCCTGTTTCAGATTCTGTGTCTCCCTCTCTCTGACCCTCCCCCGTTCATGCTTTGTCTCTCTCTCAAAAATAAACGCTAAAAAAAAAAAAAAAAAATTAAAAAAAAAAAAAAACAGACACCTGAACCATCCGTTTGCAATTCACCATCATATATCCAGAAGCCTTATTAAATTATTTATATTTAGGTTTATCTATTCTCCTCCAAATAACAACTCTCTCTTACCTTGATCACATCTGGTTTCGGTCAATTTT
This sequence comes from Acinonyx jubatus, assembly GCF_027475565.1. Taxonomy (NCBI): domain Eukaryota; kingdom Metazoa; phylum Chordata; class Mammalia; order Carnivora; family Felidae; genus Acinonyx; species Acinonyx jubatus. The sequence continues at coordinate 156,026,392 of NC_069382.1, forward strand.
ATTAAACAATGATCTGTTTTAGATATGAAGTCATATATAAAATATAACAAGACTCTTGTTGGTTTCATCAATACTGCCATTGTTGGTTTCATCAATACTGCCATTCTTTTGGTCTAGTTCTGAAACCAATATCCACTGACAGTGAAGAGGTCTGTTATTATGCTAAATGCAGACATCTGCTCTGAAAATACACCCTCCTTTGCATATTCCTATTAAGGATGGTTACTAATCAACTACAGACATCTCGTAACTCGGACAGATTAACTTTAGTTAAGATAGTAAGGACATGCAGTGAGATAATAGTGTCCAATGTGTTTTTTAAATATATGTGTGGTTACATAGGATGGTCATCCAACAACTCACCAGTGTGATGAGAAGCATTAAATGTAACCAGATTATATTTTTGACAAAGGCTAAATATTCCCTAAACTTGAGTAGCAGGATTCTCAAGTGAAATCTCCTCTTATGAGTTGGGGCCATTTGGTTTTTCCTATAGTAACATTTCCAAACATATTGAAAGTCAGTGGGGGGCGCCTGGGTCACTCAGTTGGTTGAGTGTCCGACTTCAGCTCAGGTCATGATCTCACGGTTTGTGAGTTCGAGTTCGAGCCCCGCACTGGGGTCTGCACTGACAATCAGAGCCTGGAACCTGCTTTGGATTCTCTCTCTCTCTCTCTCTCTCTCTCTCTCTCTCTCTCTCTCTCTCCCCCCCTCTCTGCCCCTCCCCCCACTAGTGCTCTGTCTCTCAAAAAAAATGTAAAAAATAAAAAATGTAAAAAGAAAGTCAATGGGATTACATAAAATAATATATAAATATTTGCTCTCTGCAAAACTTTTAGTTCAACCTTTCTTTTAAAATCCTACTTCCTAGCTCTTCATTGATCTGTTCGGAACCCTAGCTAAATAATACCCTCAGTTGAAAACTATAAAGAATAAAAAGCTCCTGGTTTATGTAGTACCTTCCCTTTATAATCCTCAAAGGAGTGTGTAAATGCAAGATCATTATGAGTCCAACTTTATAGATGGGGAGCTTGAGGCTTGAAGAGGGTAAACAGCATTAACAAGGTCAGGCAATAGTTGAGTTTGAAAGAACCCAGTCCTCCTAAATTTTAATTTGCATCTTTACCCAGAAGGCCATGCTACTGCTTTAGTAAGGAAAAAGGACTTTTATAAGTACTGACACTAGACTTTCCCTGCTTAGCACTTCAGAAAAGAGAAGTAAGAAATTAAAGGTTCAAATTCTTCTTTGTAATAAATGCTTATGACAATGGTATTCTTTGCTAAATACAATAATTTTTACATCATTTCAGAAGAAATCTTTCTATATTCAGAGGATTTCTGATGTGCTGAACTAATGATACCCACTCCTTACTGAATAGCAGTATCTACTTTTGCTCTTTTTATGGCTATAAAAAACAGAAGGGTTTTTTTTTAACATGACATGAAAAGCTTCTAAAGGGTAATAGTTTAAATTCAGAATAGAAATGCAGATAAATTGCTAAAATCATGAACAGATAAGCTATGTACAGAGTCTTTTCAATGTAAATCTTCCAAGAGAGAAAATACAACAAAATTAAAAAGTAAAAAAAGTTGTTTCACTCTGATACAATCATCCCTGAAGTTCTATGAAGAATGTAGAAATGGGTGTCCTGCCCGATTCCCATAGGGCAGTTGAAGAAGAGTAATATGCAGCACTAAGAGGTGTCAACCTCTTCTATCTTTCCTCTGGCTTTTTGGAGTTAATGAGAATTCACTGAGGCCTGGGGCAGTCTTTGTCCACAAACTTTCCAATTGCAAGTAATATTAGGGCTCGTGCATCCCAGTACTACATTAAATGGTGCTCTCAAAATGATATCTCAATATCAACCAATTCTTCACCATTCTATAAGCATATGTACTATCTAATGAAGTCACAGACCTACAGGATTTATTATCATAATAATGATGAAGAAGAAAATTAAGTTTTGTAATTTACCAAAGTTGACATCTGTTGTGATTTGAAGACACATCTGATAACCCACAGATGAGTAATAACCACACCCTTAAGCCTCCACTTTTGCCCACTCTCAGGAGAAGACTTCGCCTTCTACTTTAGAGAGAATAACATCAATGTCATCCAGCTAAAATTATTTTCTACTTGTCATCTCTAGTACACACTTGACTGGCAATCATAACAAACCTATCTGTATCCACACCCAGCCGTACCTACTACTCTCCTTCTGGTTGAAATATTTCCCTTCTTCCAATCAGAGGAGCTAACGGTCATCAAAACCTGTCTGTCTAAGCATAGATGACGACTAAGCAATCACTTTGATAGAGTTCTAAACTGACTTTGTAAGACTCGGATGCTATTTTTGCTTCTGCTATACTTTAACTACGAAAGTCCCTGAATGGTCCCCATGTAAGAACCTCTATGTAAGCTTTCAATAACTGGTACTATTGTTATAACTATTATTACACAGGATGGATTGTCTCTAGGAGTTTGTGAATGAAGATTGTGATAAGTACTCTCCTACAACAAAAACTGGGCTGGCTTCTCTGTTTTAGGATATTCATTTCTTAACATTGGGAGAAGGCAGGTCTTTAGGGGGGTACTGAACCAAAACCTCTGTATATTTTTGTATAAGTAAAATAAGATCTAAATGAATATCAAGAGAACTTTTGTAGAGAAAACAGAGAAACCAGAGAGTAGTACAAAGAATAGAGGTAAGAGCAGAAGTGCAGTCTTAACCTTTTTTGTTGGGAGGGGCATATTTTAGACTAGATGTTTGAAACACACTTCAGAGAAATTTTAGCACCATCAGATGAAGTCAATCTCATTCCCCTCTAGCTATCTCCCTGTGTCACTGTCCAAGTTCTCCCAAATGAAGGTGACTATCCCAACTCAGCCAGCAATTGCTCTGACCATCAAATCCTTCCTCAGCATTGAAGATATATTTGTTCACTTTTTAAAAATCCATGCCTGATACAAATACCAAATGCCATCAAACTCCACACAGCTACAAGAATGAAGCTTTTCTTCTCCTGGAAAATGAATACATCCATAAACGGCATGCCTAACTTTAGAGACCCTGCAGAGGAATGATCCTCAGTGGTTCTTCTGCCCCATCCCAGAACAGAATTCAAAGCAGAGGCTCATTTCACATTCTCCATCTGGCAGCATATGGGATTTGCCCATTTATTAGACCTGTAATTACCAGGCCCAACCAAGTAGGTGCAGCTAAAGGCACTTTTTTCTAGCATTTGTCACTTTAAGAAAGGACACTAAAGAAATTGTTCGTTCTCATACAATCCACTCCAAAATCCACTAATTTCCCCTTTCCATTCATCTTCCAGAAATCCTATATCCAAGACAAATGGGATTTAGTATAACATGCTTTCAGTGATACCACAATAAGCAAGACTATTTTAAGAATTCTATTCATCAATTCTCAATAAATATTATGATACTAAGCACTTAGGCATTCTAAAGTTACTTTCCTGAGCAGATCTCAAGCTCTTTAGCAACACAAATGTACTAAATCTCCTAATTCCCTTGCAAAACAAGCTAAGAAGTCAGAGCTAAAACATGATTCTGTAATTCAACTGCATGGCAGGCTACCTGGAAATGGCCCATCTCTTAAAAGAAAAAAGGTGGTGGGGAGGGGATTACGGTAATAGTAAACTGACTGGAGTCCTAGTGCTGTTGCATCCATTTCCAAGTCAGGTTTACCAGGAAATGTTGATTAACAGTGAAGGATTCACTGCTTGTCATTCAATTCCTTGCTTGTCATTCAATTATTTAAGAAGTATTTATTAGGTGGCTACAAGATGCTGGGCACTAGGTTAGATCCTGGGGATATAACGAAAAAAGTCCTTTCCTTATGAAATGTACAGTCCAGCAGAGCAGAAATAGCTGTTTAAAAAACAATAAAATACTAGGTAATAAGTAAAATAATGAAAGTGTGTCTGGACTGTAGAGATAACATGTAGGAGGTAGTGGATAACTTTCTTTGTGTAAGGGAATGTAAAGATATTCAAGAAAAGATTGCCCTAAAATGCAATATATGACATGGAAGGTTGAGTAGGAGTTTGACAGAGTTGTGAGTATCCTCTTTCTGAAGAAAAGGTATCCTTGTTGATAGTAAAGAATGTATTGCGACAAATTTTCTTGGCTGCCATGAAGACAGACTGAGAGATCTATGTTTGAGCTAGAAGATAATGGCCCTTCCTTCCTCCATCTGCTACTTCAAGTGTAGTGTTGTGAGGACCTAACCAATAAATCACAGAAAAGTACCTCTTTTTATAAAGATATGAATGTCCTTATGGTCCCTGTTTCTTCTACTCTCACAGCTGCTTACAAAACAGAGATGCAGTTAGAGCAAGAAAAATGGCCTGCACCCCCTCCCTTACAAATGAGGAAATTACAGCCCTGGGAGGTTGTGTTTTTCTTCAAACTCACTGATAGTTAAAGTAGAGTCCAAAACCCAGGGAAACTAATCATGTTGAATTCTTATTCAACTGAGAACCTGAAAGTCTATAGGTCACTCTATTTCCCAACCACATAATCAAAAGTTAAACATACACATCCTTACTTCACACAGACTATAAGCTGCTTAAGCGAAGTGTCTCAAGATAGAATTGGTTGTTCTGTAGAAACAAATAAAGCCAAAAATCGCCGTTGCTTAAAACAACAGAAGTTCATTTTTCACTCACACTTAAGTCTGGTTGGTGTGCATGGTGAGGACTTCTACTCCCTGAATGACAATTCAGGGATTAAGACCCCACCTTCTCATGTCATCATCTCAATATCTAGCTTCCCAGGTTGCCACATCAGCGTAAGAGAGAGATGGTAGTGCCACAGCAATTCTTAACTGTCTTAGCCCAGTTACATGCTCACAATCCACTGGTCAGAACCAGTTACATGCTGCAACCCAACTGCAATGGAAGCTAGAAATACAAGGAATTATAGCACTATCTGATGAGCACCAAGGCTATGTCTTCTCATAGAGTCTCCAGAATGGTACAGAATATGTGCCTAACAAGAGCATATTGAATGAATGAAGAACACACTATATATAGTCAAGGTCCTTTTCTATTACTATCAGGGAATACAAAGATATATAAGGAATAATTCCTGTGTTTATTGAGCTGAGAACCTTATTGTGAAATTAAATACTAATACACACACAAACTAAATAAAATTAAGCATCCACAGCAATGGGAACTAGACGACAAGTGAGTGAAAAGGAAAAAGAAGTCAAGATTTAAGATGGTTGGAAATACAGTCCTCTCTTTATTTATATCCTGAACTAAAAATATTTCTCTCGAAAGATCCAAAAATAATTTGCCTTTATTTTATCCAAAGGACAAGAAAAACTATAAAGTAATACAATACAGCATCCAAAGTTTGGAATCTAGTTACAAATATGGGGTCCATATTTAAGGATCATTTCTAATATTTTCTTACTCTAGATAAACATAATATTTCTGTAGCTGAACATTTTTTATTTCATATTCCTGTACAATACTCCTATACCAAGGCAATTCTCCTGACTCCACTATACATATCCAGACTTCCCAACTGTTGTAGCAGTAAGAAGTGACTGCCAAGGGACAACAGAGGACAGTCTGCATCAGACAATTCTGCATCAGAATTCCATGACATTTTAAGTAATATATGAATCATCTGAAAAGTATTCATCATTTTCTGCACAAATGTTCACCCTTTTTATCAAGGTATTATTAATCTTAAATATAGGAAATTAAGAACCAGCCATAACATTTTATAGCAACATTTTAGCCTGATCTCAAGTTCAAAGGTTTGCACATAACAGGTATGTAAACTCATGCAACATTTCAGAAAAATCTATTTCATGGTATGAATGAGGAGTCTTTAAAATATTCATATGTTATGACAACAAATTTCCTTTATAAAAGTCAATCTTAAAGTAATGCTAAATATATTAATATCTACAAATAGTAAATGCTAAAAAGATTTAATCATGAGGATATTCATGCAGCATTATTTATCACTTCAGACAACCTACATTATTGTCTGAATTCTGGGGAAATGATTAAACAAATTAAATTACATCCATATATGGGAATATTATGCAACAATTAAAACAGATGATTACAAATTCTGCAGTATCTATCAAAATTATGAATTACCAATCCTTTGAGCCAATATTTTTACCTCTGGGTCTACCCTACAGAAAAGCTTTTATAAATGTGCAAACAATATTTAAAAATTGTTTGTTGCAGCATTTTTATACCATCAAACATTAGAAAATATGGGTTAGAGAGTATCTAGATAAAGGTAAATCCACAAATGCTAACAGAGAAAGTTCAAAATTTGCTAACGTTAAGAGAAAATAAGTTGTAAAACAATAAATACACCAAAAACCACATTTTGAAAAAAAGTTATCTATTTATAGATAACTAAAAGATAGATGACTTAACGGAAGGAAGAGCTTTTAATAAGGAGCATCTGTAAGAAAAATAATGCTATCTCCCGGATCCTTTTTTACTTATGCTAAACTTAATGTTTTTTCTTGCTTAAATACTTGTTTCTTTTATAACTTGGGTAGGGAAGAGGCTTTCTTTTAATTTTACACACCTGTGTACATTAATGTTTCATGAGTATGTGTTGTTTTAACTTAAATTTAAATTTTTCTTTTTTTTAAGTTTATTTATTTATTTTGAGAGAGAGAGCAAGACAGTGGAAGGGGCAGAAAGAGAGAGAGAGAAAGAGAGAGAATCCCAAGCAGGTTCTGTATTGCCAGCGCAGAGCCTGATGCAGCGCTCAAACTCACGAATCATGAGATCATGACCTGAGCCAAAATCAAGAGTTGGATGCTTAACTGACTAAGCCACCCAGGAACTCGTTAAATTTTTCATTTTAAGCCTAATAATAACATGTATATAGAGAAAAAAATTACAGGTAACTTTTAGTAATATTTAAAAAGTGCTTTTAGCAAAGTGTCAAATTGAAAAAGTAGTCAATATATATTGCGTGCACAGTATTACAGAAAATGTGTAAAACTAGCATAGTAAACAACAGAGAGAGATAATATGTCAGAATATTAACAGCTCTTTCCTCTTGGTAGTAAGACTACTGGTGGGAGAATGGATGCAGGCACAGTTCTGCTTCCTATATATTTACGTGAATTTTGCATTTACTACAAAACATGTTAACTGTGTAATCAGGGAATGGGAGAGACCTAAAAAACATAAACAAGTATTTAAACAAGAAAAAATATTAAGTTTAGCATAAATAAAAAAGGATCTGGGAGATAGCACTATTTTTCTTACAGATGCTCCTTATTAAAAGCTCTTCCTTCCATTAAGTTATCTATCTTTTAGTCCTATGTTTTCATGTAAATAAATAAGGACCAGATGCAACAAAAATGAATTTCTCTTTATCCTCTTGTAGTGTTTTTAAAATATAGTCACAAATTCTTTGATACTTCTCTCTTTAACATGTGGGATCTATGCCCCCATTCCTTGAATCTGGCTGGCTTGTGACTACTTCAATAAATGCAGCTTGTGGAAGTGTTAGTATGTACTTACAAAGCTAGGCCATAAAAGATATTGAAGCTTTCTCTTTCTTCTCTGGAATACTTGCTTTTGGAGCCTTGAACTTCCAAGTAAGGAGACTGACTACTCTGAGGCCATCATGTTGTGAAGAAGTCTAAACCACATGGAGAGGACACAAGTAGACCAGTCAACCATCCCAGCTGGCCCACACCTTCGTTTACCCCAGCCCAATCCATTTATCTATTGCCAGACTTATAAGTGAGGGAGGCTCTGGACGATTCCAATCTCCAGGCATCAGAGTCTTCCCAGGTGAGACCACAGACGTTGTGGAGCAGAGAAAGATATGCTGTATGTACTGTCCACATTACTGTGCTCTGTCCACATTGCTGACCCATAGAATCTATGAGCAAATAAAATGGTGGTGTTTTATGCCTCTAGATTTGGGGGTGATTATTACCCAGAAATAGATGAGTGAAACAACCCTCTCCTAGTACACATATACAATATTTTAATAAGTGGTCAATAAGATGTTTCCTAATATAGAAAGAAATTTTTCAAGAGTTTTACACTTGCATCTAATACTTTCGAAGTTATACAGTTCCTTATTCATTGCTTGACTGATTGGATTGTTTTAACATTTGTTTCTAAGTTAGACATTTTGATAATGATAAAAATGTTGATATTCCTCTTCCAGCTATTTGAATATAATTCTCACTTAGTAATAAAAGCTGGTATACATAAAAGATTTTCAAGAATTTTCATCTATTATTGACTTTAAATCTCCCGATATTTTGATTCATTAGGTACTATTAGTATCTTCTCATTTTAAAGTAAGTTGAGCACAGAGAAATTCAATAACTTACCTAAGGTCATACACTGGTAAATGGCAAAGCCAGGATTCAACCCAGGCAGTTTGTAGCCAGAAACTCTGCTTTTAATAACTGAACTAAATTCCCTCTCGTTCTCTCTGTTCAACATACAGAAAGGTTAAGCTGCTAGGAAATACACATCTCAAAGCTAGCTGTGGACACAGGCCAGTAATCTCATAGTTCTGCCCCTTAAAGGCTGGATCATGTTGCTATGTCACTATTATTTCTTGTGGAAAAGACAAAAAAAAATCCAGAGACCCAAAACTATATATATTAAAGGAGTACAAAGAAAAGAATAAAGAAAAAAGGTAGAAATGGAGTCCTTATATATACATGGACCTAAGTGACTGACCAAGAATTTCCAGAATGAGGAAATCTATTGGTCAATCAGTTTCAAAGCATTCATTTAAATAATTTTTTAAAAGGAAGAAGCAAGGAAAGGAGGAAGGAGGGAGAGTGGGAGAGAGGAAGAAAGGGAAAGAGGGGGAAAAAAAGAAAGGAAGGAAGGATGAAAGGAAATAGCTTAGTAATAATGGAATAGTTGAAGAGATCCAAGGCCAGTGTGTGTGAGGAAGAAAGGGAAAATGAAAAAATAAACAAACAAAAATAGGAAACCAATTACAAATCTAGTTTGGGGGCCTAAAAAGGACTTCAAAGAGGGGCTACAAATAAGAGGTATCTACCACTGAATAAATTCAGATCATGAACAAATTTCCATTCAGTTAATCTCCGTGGGGAGAAATGCTTTGCAGTGGCAGGCAGAAAAGGAAACGTGTATGTGCATCTGGAAATTTTACAGGACAAAGTTGAGAGGCTGGTTATTTAATAATCTGTGACCCAATTATATCTAAATATATTTCATATTCTGTGTGCAGTGAAGGAACTAGCATGGCAAATAAGATGGAAGGGAGTAGAATGTGTTAACATTTAAGAAAATATGATTTCAACATGAATAATATTGATTTATTTAGAAAGGAGGAAGCTAATCTTTTAAAGCAACATAAAAAGTGAGTCAAACAAATTTAAGAAAACCAGTATGAGGCAAAATGTGGAATTTTTGTAGAAAAAATATAAAGTCCTTAAGGAAGCTGCATATTTTTAAATAATGCAAAACATCATACATAAATGTCTATTGTTTTCATTGTTAATGTGTATAAGAAAATACTACCTTTAAACATTCATTAGTAATAACAAAGAGAACATACTTCTGGAAATCTCCTTTTGAAAGTGTTATTGAATTAAAATGAGAGACTCTGTAATATAAGCAGAAATAACCCCAAAAACTCAACAATTTGCTAAATATTTCTTGAGTAACAGACACATTACTAAGGCACTAGAGATCTAATAAACAACTGACTTAAATTCTCCTCAAACATGTCTCAAAAGATATAATAGAGAAAAAGAAATCTCTAATGTATCAATCCTTGGTTTAATATATGAAAAATGTGGGTCAGTGTTCCAATCCCCCTCTTATATCTAATACAAAATGTTTTTCTGCCATAGGAGAAACATTCATTCATGGTCCAAAATCAATACTATTTTATCCATGTGAATTTCCAAAGGTTGGGGATAATGTCAATCCAATAGCATAAAAGGCTACTTGTCTCAGAGAAAAAAATCTTGCAAACAGAGCCCTAGAATGAAAACATAGGTCAGCTGCCCACTGCATGACTCTGCTAGTAACTAGTTTTATAGCCATGTAATCTTTAGAACCTCGATAAAATAAACAACATTTATAAAACTGCGTGTCATTTCACAGGTGAAGAAGAAGGCCCACAAATGTTTAGTGATTAAACTGGGCCTAATAACCTAAACCTGTACACTTTCTACTTGCTATTTCATGCTGCCTCTATTTTTTTTTTATCTGCTGTCAATGCTTTATATGAATGGAAGCTTCTTGATTTGTAACAAAAATCCAACCCAAACTTGATGAAAAGAGACTTATTGGCTAAAGTAAACTAAAAGTCCAAGGGTAGCTGAGATTCAGGCATGGCTGAATCCAGGAACTTGATTTATGTTGTCTGCTTGGTTATTATTCTCTTCATCTCTCAATTTTGCTTGTCTCTGTGGTGCCATTCTCAGGCAGTTTCTTACTTCCCATAGGACTTCCAGTTGTTCTATCAAAATTCCTTGGATTTCATCTTATTGGCTCATTTTGGGTCATGTGGCAATTCTCAGTCTCTAGAAAGTAGAGTTAGCCCCACCCAAATCACATAGGATTTGTGAGGATGGAGAAAGGATGGTTTCACCCAAGGAAGTTCAGGATGCTGACATCAGAATGTAAAATGGATGTTGGGCAGGCAAAACAAAAAACAAAAAACTGATGTCCATGCTACTCTTAAATAGCCTCATCTATGTCTGTCTGTCTGTCAACTTTATCAATGTTTCATTGACTTTCATTAGGTGCCTTCATTCTTGGGTTGTATCTTTGCTTTGATCTACAGGATTCACTTTGGAAAAGTTCTAGTTAAAGACAAGTCTGCATGACTATATATACAGCTAAGCAACTGTTTTCAAGCATAATTTCTCTGAATTAGGAACTATACTTAAGGATAAGCTTTTATAGCTTTCATGCTCTCCAAACAGATTCCTTCTTCTCAGATGTAGCCAGGGTAGTGAGATCTGAAAGTGGTATGAACCAGGTCAGGATTGGGAAAGTAAAAAAAAAGATTACTTTGTGTTGACAACTCTTTTATCCACCATCTGTTCCTCTGGAAAGAAGTAACTTACTATCACTTTGAAAGGGCCATGATGACTTCCCACCCTGGACAACTTTCTGTGAGCATCCCCACACCTAGGTGGAAAGGGCTATGGTGAGGTCCATTGAACATCCTGTGCACTTCACAGAGAACACGCAGCCCATATGGTCCAAAAGTAAAGAAACGTGAATAAGCAGTAGCAGAGTCAGCAATAGATCTGTCCTGGCTCCCCATTATATGCTACTTCCATGGTCTGCTTATCTGAACCAACCCAGATGACTATAAACACTTAAGATTGTTCTTCACTGTCATTCCTGCTCAACTATTTGCATTTGCCTTCTCAAGTTATTTTTGACATTTGGAGTTCAGCCATTTATGTATATAAAAATAAACCATTTTATAGGACATGTAACTGGCCCAGTAAGATAAGACTAGAAATGAGAGTTCTGGATAACAACTCTCCACCTTAAACTTTCTTCTTTGACTAACTTTAAAATAATGTCAGAGAGTTTGAGGTTGCCAATTACATACCTTCATATTATGGATTTGGAATCAGTTGAGAAACAAGAGTGGTCAACTAGATATCAAAGTATCAGCTTAACTGCTGGTAGTGCCAGGTTTGAGATGACACACGGACCCATCCCCATATGGTTTTCCTAACACTTTATCTACAGAACAAACCCATATACCCTTTACAACACTGAGTCTCACTGCAGGAGACTTAACACATGCAGGTAGAGAAGGAAAGGATGAACGTACAAAGCATAGGCAAAGGGAATGAAGAAGAAAAGACCAGAGGAGAAGAGCAACGCTCATCACCTGAACCTCACCCAGAAGAATGTGGACAATGGGTGTTCAATTCTTGCCACCTCAGTGAAAAGGTAAACCACTCCTGAAGAAATAAAAGACAAAGAACAGAGACTGAAAAGGGGATCAGGCTTTGTATGGCTGACAAACACACATACAGCCATAAAATACTATTCCTCTTTAAGCAATGAAATCAAAATTTCCTCATAAAAAAATGAAGCAGAAAAAAGTGAGTTGTCTCCTAAACAAAAAAAAAAAAGGAAAGAAGGAAAATGGCTGCCATTTATTAAGCATCAAATGTGTCAAGTACTGAATTCTATTATTCATGAAAAGTTTTATGGTTATTTTTATCCGTCAGAGATGAGGAAATGAAGTTTCAGAACATTTAAGTAATTTTTCCCAAACCCTTGCTTTTTCAACCATATCACACTTCCCCTTGGAAGATTTTTATTACTGCTTTTTGCTGCCCAGCATCTAAATCCCCTTTTACTGAGGGAGTCCTTCCAATTATGTAAGACTTGGCAGTAAGCAGGGCCCCCCTCCCAATGTGGAGCTGAAAAAGCTAGGGGTGCCTAGCTAGGGGTGGTTTGACTTCATCTCAGGTCACGATCTCACCATTTGTAGGATCAAACCCCACATAGGGATCTGTGCTGACAGCACAGAGCTTGCTTGGGATTCTCTCTCCCTCTCTCTCTGCCCCTTTCTCTCTCTCAAAAATAAATAAACATTAAAAAAAGAAAGAAAGAAAAGCTAGACAACTGCTCTCTCTGAACTATTATTAATCTAGAATTGGCTAATCAAATGTTTGTACCTGGGACCCAGGGACACTGACTCTAGTTCAAGTGATTGGTTTAATAAAAAAAAAAAAAAAAAAAAAAAAAAGGCAAGAGGCAGTTTGGAATTCATCAAGTGGTAATGGTAGCATCCTGTCCTTAGCACCCAGTAGCAACACCTAATATCTAGTAACCCACCACGAGCTGTTCCTGTGGTATGTGGACCCCCATGGCTGTGGTTCAGGCCCACAAATTCACTTGATCCCTGCCTGTGATGGACTGGATTATAGTCCAGCAAATACTCCACCCACCTCCTGCCTTCTACCATTTGCCCAGTATACCTCCCCAAACCACTAGTGGTAGGGTTGACCACATGACATGCTTTGGTCAAAACAATATTAGCTGACATGATGCACAGAGGTTTACATACACTTGGTCACTTACTTGACCATTATACTCCAGGGATTTGCCACAGGAAAAGCCTCAGCGAGCCTCTTCCCTTTCCCTGAGCTGAAGGAAGGACACACATGCAGCATATTAGAACCCAATTCAAAGCATTAACCTTAGCCCAGCCAACCCGCACCTCAAGGCAGAGATACCCAGCTGTATTAGTTTCCTGTGGCTATGCTAGCATATTATCACAAAATTGTTAGCTTAAAAGGACAAAAATTTATCCTCTTACACTTTGGGAGGCCCAAAGTGAGTTTCTGTGGGCCAAAATCACAGTATCAGCAGGAGCATGCTCCATCCAAAAGCCCTAGTAAAGAATGTGTCTCCAAGAGACCTGGGGAAGATGGCGGCGTAGGAGGATGCTGGACTCACTCACCGCGTCCTGCTGATCACTTAGATTCCACCTACACCTGCCTAAATAACCCAGAAAACCGCCAGAAGACTAGCAGAACAGAGTCTCCAGAGCCAAGTGCAGGCAAGAGGCCCACGGAAGAGGGGCCCCTCCCAAAGCGGATCTCCGAAGGAAAAATGAGCTGAGCCTGCCCCTCCTGCCCCTGTGCACCTTGCTGATCCACCCCAGCTAATACACCAGATCCCCAGCACCACAAGCCTGGCAGTGTGCGAGTAGCCCAGACAGGCCACGCCACCCCACAGTGAAGCCCACCCTTAGGAGAGGGAAAGAGAAGGCACACACCAGTCTGACTGTGGCCCCAGCGGTGGGCTGGGGGCAGACATCAGGTCTGACTGCTGCCCCGCCCACCAATGCAAGTTATTCAAGACAGCATAGGGGAAGTGCCCCACAGTTCCGCACCACTCCAGGGACTATCCAAAATGACAAAACGGAAGAATTCCCCTCAAAAAAACGTCCAGGAAATAACAACAGCTAACGAACTGATCAAAAAACGATTTAAACAATATAACAGAAAGTGAATTTAGAATAATAGTCATAAAATTAATCGCTGGGCTTGAAAACAGTATAAAGGACAGCACAGAATCTATTGCTACAGAGATCAAGGGACTAAGGAACAGCCAGAAGGAGCTAAAAAATGCTATTAATGAGATGCAAAATAAAATGGAGACAACCACGGCTCGGATTGAAGAGACAGAGGAGAGAATAGGTGAACCAGAAGATAAAATTGTGGAAAAAGAAGAAGCTGAGAAAAAGAGAGATAAAAAAAATCCAGGAGTATGAGGGGAAAATTAGAGAACTAAGTGATGCACTAAAGAGAAATAATATATGCATAATTGGTATTCCAGAGGAGGAAGAGAGAGGGAAAGTTGCTGAAGGTGTACTTGAAGAAATAATAGCTGAGAAATTCCCTGATCTGAGGAAGGAAAAAGGCATTGAAATCCAAGAGGCACAGAGAACTCCCTTCAGACATAACTTGAATCGATCTACTGCACGACATACCATAGTGCAACTGGCAAAATACAAGGATAAAGAGAAAATTCTGAAAGCAGCTACAGATAAACATGCTCTAACATATAAAGGGAGACCTATAAGACTCATGACTGATCTCTCTACTGAAACTTGGCAGGACAGAAAGGAATGGCAGGAGATCTTCAATGTGATGAACAGAAAAAATATGCAGCCGAGAATCCTTTATCCAGCAAGTCTGTCATTTAGAATAGAAGGAGAGATAAAGGTCTTCCCAAACACACAAAAACTGAAGGAATTTGTCATCACTGAACCAGCCCTACAAGAGATCCTAAGGGGGATCCAGTGAGACAAAGTACCAGAGACATCGCTACAAGCATGAAACCTACGGACATCACAATGACTCTAAATCCATATCTTTCTGTAATAACACTGAATGTAAATGGACTAAATGCGTCAACCAAAAGACATAGGGTATCAGAATGGATAGAAAAACAAGACCCATCTATTTGCTGTCTACAAGAGACTCATTTTAGACATGAGGACACCTTCAGATTGAGAGTGAGGGGATAGAGAACTATTTATCATGCCACTGGAAGTCAGAAGAAAGCTGGAGTAGCCATAATTATCAGACAAACTAGACTTTAAATTAAAGGCTGTAACAAGAGATGAAGAAGGGCATTATATAATAATCACAGGGTCTATCCATCAGGAAGAGCTAACAATTATAAATGTCTATGCGCCAAATACAGGAGCCCCCAAATATATAAAACAATTAATCACAAACATAAGCAACTTTATTGATAAGAATGTGGTAATTGCAGGGGACTTTAACACACCACTTACAGAAATGGGTAGATCATCTAGACACATGGTCAATAAAGAAACAAGGGCCCTGAATAATACATTGGATCAGATGGACTTGACAGATATATTTAGAACTCTGCATCCCAAGGCAACAGAATATACTTTCTTCTCGAGTGCACATGGAACATTCTCCAAGACAGATCACATACTGGGTCACAGAACAGCCCTTCATTAGTATACAAGAATTGAAATCATACCATGCATACTTTCAGACCACAATGCTATGAAGCTTGAAATCAGCCACAGGAAAAAAGTCTGGAAAACCTCCAAAAGCATGGAGGTTAAAGAACACCCTACTAAAGAATGAATGGGTCAACCAGGCAATTAGAGAAGAAATTTAAAAATATATGGAAACAAATGAAAATGAAAATACAACAATCCAAACGCTTTGGGATGCAGCGAAGGCAGCCCTGAGAGGAAAATACATTGCAATCCAGGCCTATCTCAAGAAACAAGAAAAATCCCAAATACAAAATCTAACAGCACACCTAAAGGAAATAGAAGCAGAACAGCAAAGACAGCCTAAACCCAGTAGAAGAAGAGAAATAATAAAGATCAGAGCAGAAATAAACCTAGAGAATCTAAAAAAAACTGTAGACCAGATCAACGAAACCAAGAGTTATTTTTTTGAAAAAATAAACAAAATTGATAAACCTCTAGCCAGGCTTCTCAAAAAGAAAAGGGAGATGACCCAAATAAATAAAATCATGAATGAAAATGGAATTATTACAACCAATCCCTCAGAGATACAAGCAATTATCAGGGAATACTATGAAAAATTATATGCCAACAAACTGGACAACCTGGAAGAAATGGACAAATTCCTAAATACCCACACGCTTCCAAAACTCTATCAGGAGGAAATAGAAAGCTTGAACAGACCCATAACCAGTGAAGAAATTGAATCAGTCATCAAAAATCTCCGAACAAATAAGAGTCCAGGACCACATGGCTTCCCAGAGAAGTTCTACTAGACGTTTAAAGCAGAGATAATACCTATCCTTCTCAAGCTATTCCAAAAAATAGAAAGGGAAGGAAAACTTCCAGACTCATTCTATGAAGCCAGTATTACTTTGATTCCTAAACCAGACAGAGACCCAGTAAAAAAAGAGAACTACAGGCCAATATCCCTGATGAATATGGATGCAAAAATTCTCAATAAGATACTAGCAAATCGAATTCAACAGCATATAAAAAGAATTATTCACCATGATCAAGTGGGATTCATTCCTGGGATGCAGGGCTGGTTCAATATTTGCAAATCAATCAACGTAATACATCACATTAATAAAAGAAAAGATAAGAACCATATGATCCTGTCAATCGATGCAGAAAAGGCCTTTGACAAAATTCAGCAACCTTTCTTAATAAAAACCCTCGAGAAACTCGGGATAGAAGGAACATACTTAAACATCATAAAAGCCATTTATGAAAAGCCCACAGCTAACATCATCCTCAATGGGGAAAAACTGAGAGCTTTTTCCCTGAGATCAGGAACATGACAGGAATGTCCACTCTCACCGCTGTTGTTTAACATAGTGTTGGAAGTGCTAGAATCAACAATCAGACAGCAAAAGGAAATCAAAGGCATCAAAATTGGCAAAGATGAAGTTAAGCTTTCACTTTTTGCAGATGACATGATATTGTACATGGAAAATCCGACAGACTCCACCAAAAGTCTGCTAGAACTGATACATGAATTTAGCAAAGTTGCAGGATACAAAATCAACAAACAGAAATCAGTTGCATTCTTATACACTAATAATGAAGCAACAGAAAGACAAATAAAGAAACTGATCCCATTCACAATTGCACCAAGAAGCATAAAATACCTAGGAATAAATCTAACCAAAGATGTAAAAGATCTGTATGCTGAAAACTATAGAAAGCTTATGAAGGAAATTGAAGAAGATATAAAGACATGGAAAAACATTCCATGCTCATGGGTTGGAAGAATAAATATTGTCAAAAGGTCAATACTACCCAAAGCTATCTACACATTCAATGCAATCCCAATCAAAATTGCACCAGCATTCTTCTCAAAACTAGAACAAGCAATCCTAAAATTCATATGGAACCACAAAAGGCCCCAAATAGCCAAAGTAATTTTGAAGAAGACCAAAGCAGGAGGCATCACAATCCCAGACTTTAGCCTCTACTACCAAGCTGTCATCATCAAAACAGCATGGTATTGGCACAAAAACAGACACATAGACCAATGGAATAGAATAGAAACCCCAGAACTAGACCCACAAACGTATGGCCAACTCATCTTTGACAAAGCAGGAAAGAACATCCAATGGAAAAAAGACAGTCTCTTTAACAAATGGTGCTAGGGGAACTGGACAGCAACATGCAGAAGATTGAAACTAGACCACTTTCTCACACCATTCACAAAAATAAACTCAAAATGGATAAAGGACCTGAATGTGAGACAGGAAACCATCAAAACCCTAGAGGAGAAAGAAGGAAAAGACCTCTCTGACCTCAGCCATAGCAATTTCTTACTTGACACATCTCCAAAGGCAAGGGAATTAAAAGCAAAAATGAACTACTGGGACCTTATGAAGAGAAAAAGCTTCTGCACAGCAAAGGAAACAACCAACAAAACTAAAAGGCAACCAACGGAATGGGAAAAGATATTTGCAAATGACATATCGGACAAAGGGCTAGTATCCAAAATCTATAAAGAGCTCACCAAACTCCACACCCGAAAAACAAATAACCCACTGAAGAAATGGGCAGAAAACATGAATAGACACTTCTCTAGAGAAGACATCCAGACGGCCAACAGGCACATGAAAAGATGCTCAACGTCGCTCCTTATCAGGGAAATACAAATCAAAACCACACTCAGATATCACCTCACGCCAGTCAGAGTGGCCAAAATGAACAAATCAGAAGACTATGTATGCTGGAGAGGATGTGGAGAAACGGGAACCCTCTTGCACTCTTGACGGGAATGCAAATTGGTGCAGCCACTCTGCAAAATAGTGTGGAGGTTCCTCAAAAAATTAAAAATAGACCTACCCTATGACCCAGCAGTAGCACTGCTAGGAATTTACCCAAGGGATACAGGAGTACTGATGCATAGGGGCACTTGTACCCCAATGTTTATAGCAGTACTCTCAACAATAGCCAAATTATGGAAAGAGCCTAAATGTCCATCAACTGATGAATGGATAAAGAAATTGTGGTTTATATACACAATGGAGTACTACATGGCAATGAGAAAGAATGAAATATGGCCCTTTGTAGCAACGTGGATGGAACTGGAGAGTGTGATGCTAAGTGAAATAAGCCATATAGAGAAAGACAGATACCATATGGTTTCACTCTTATGTGGATCCTGAGAAACTTAACAGAAACCCATGGGGGAGGGGAAGGAAAAAAAAAAGAGGTTAGAGTGGGAGAGAGCCAAAGCATAAGAGACTCTTAAAAACTGAGAACAAACTGAGGGTTGATGGGGGGTGGGAGGGAGTGGAGGGTGGGTGATGGGTATTGAGGAGGGCACCTTTTGGGATGAGCACTGGGTGTTGTATGGAAACCAATTTGACAATAAATTTCATATATTGAAAAAAAATGTCTTTCCTTGACATTTCCAGCTTCTAGAACTGCATTCCTTGGCTCAGGGCCCCATCCTTCATCTTCAAAGCCAGCAGCACAGCATTTTTAAATCTCTCTGTGTTGCCATTGCACATCACCTTCTGCCTTCTGTATAAAATTCCCCTCAACTTCCCTCT
Organism: Acinonyx jubatus; assembly: GCF_027475565.1. NCBI lineage: Eukaryota > Metazoa > Chordata > Mammalia > Carnivora > Felidae > Acinonyx > Acinonyx jubatus. The sequence continues at coordinate 156,045,499 of NC_069382.1, forward strand.
TATAAGTGCACTTATGATTGCATTTAGGGTCCACTAGGAAAATCCAGGATAGCCTTGCCACCTCAAGATCACATCTGCAAACTCTTTTTTGCCACATAGGTAATATTCACAGGTTACAGAGGCACCTCGATATCTTGAAAGAGGCATTACTCGGCCTACCACAGGGGTCAAGTCCATCCAGGACCCACCAAACCACAGTCAACCTACAGACCCATGATCTTGTGAGGCACTAGGCACAAACTCCTAGTGTGCTTAAATGAAGTAAAATCCAGTTTCTATTACTTGCAATTCAAACAACCTACCTGATGTATACTAACCATAACAACTTTGAGAAACTCAAAGAATGGAATATCAAAAGATAATACCAGGAAGATAAAACTCAAACTGGATGTTTTTCCTAGGATTTGTATCATAATGATCTGTTGGGAAGAAATTGACAAAATAGAGAAGCTAGGAGAGGGAGGAAATTTAGATGACTTTAATACTTTAAGTGGATAACACTTCTTTTTTAACCAAAGGAAACTAAGTCAAAACCCTAACCTTCCGATGAGTAATTAAGATAGGTGTTTTAACACAGAGACCTGTTGTTAAAATGATTACAATAGTGTATCCTGTCCCAAAGAGGCAGTGACAAGAACTCTGACAAGACTACTGAATCACACTGGCATTTTTTTAAACTTCATTTTAACTCCTAGTCATTTCTATCCAGAAGAGATTCCACAGGTCAGAGAAATGGCAATGAATTAATGTCATAAAAAAGGTATAGAGACAGCAGGAAATTGCAGACCATTAGTTAAGCCCTGTGATTCTTTGCCCTCATTTTACATCTTAAACAAAGTAAAAGAGGGCAGTAGATGGAAGGTAACTTAAAAATGTGCTGCTCTGTAAAGGCCAGCCAACAGAGCTTCAGGACATTTATTTGAAGTCAGGACATTAGTGCCAGGGTGAATAAAGGGAATGTAATAGGTTTACATTTTTACAAAGGGGCCTGACAGATCTATATCAAAGGAAAAATGTCCAAGAGACAGAGTGATGGGATAATAGGAAGTGGAATTAAAACTTGGCTTCCAGGGAGACAAAAAGCAATGATAACTTGGAGTGCTTCCAAGGTAACTTGGGAGTAATGTGTGGGGGGTGAGGAGCATGCTAGAACAAAGGCAGCTCCAATATTGAGTGCATATAAGCAAAGGACACTCCCCCAGTAGGAGACCTGTGTCTGCCTTCTTGAAAGCAAACAAAAATCTGCAAGGTTTCACTGAAAGATTTACAGCGCTTCCTTCTGGAACCAGTTCTTTAGAATAGAAAGGTCTTCTAGATGGCTTCTGACAGATGAACTAAACTGATGTGGATGAGTCCCCTCCTCAAAAAAAAAAAAAAAAAAAGATATTTTGGATAAAATATGGCCTCCCAAAATTATGCATGACTCAGTTTGAAATACAGAGATTAGAAATATCCAAGTGCTTAAAAACAAAAGGGATTTCACAGAGCAAGATGTATGAGCTAATCTCATGGCCTTCCAGCAGAGCTGTGCTCCTGGAAGAGGGTCTCAGGTCCAGGGCCAAAACCTGCTGAGGGTCCCAGGAGGCAGGAAAGGTGGAGCCAGGTCTCCTACATTAGGCCACAAGCCCCAAAGCACATCAAGGGGAAAACTATTAAACTATTGAAAACTATTAAAAAATCATCTCTTAAATAACCACCATTTAACCATCTGGCCAGATAAACCAAAACTCTTCATTACCTTTGCAAACCTACTGACTAATGCCCCTATCTTGGCTACATCATTCCCTGGAATACCGATAAACTTTTCTTCTTTCACTGACTGGTTGCTACGTTTACCAAGAGTCAACAGTATTGGTTCCTAAACCTGTCACTGCCTGGGTACTTGTAACTTTAACTCCAGAATTTAATTAAATATTAAGGTGACTGATGGAATATGAGTGTGTAAAGAGAGGGATTTATTGTTTCTATAGAAACAGCTTGAATTCTCTGGAAAGACTATAAAGTAAGTTACTAAAAATTGGCTACGAATTACAAAACTGTAAAAATGTTGGGGTGTCTTAAATTTTTTTAATTTTTTTAATGGTTATTTTTGAGAGGGGAGGGGGGAGGGACAGGCAGAGAGAGAGACATAGAATCCAAAGCAGGCTCCAGGCTCCAAGCTGTCAGCACAGAGCCAGACACCAGGCTCGAACTCATGAACCACGAGATCATGACCTAAGCCTAAATCAGACACTTAACTGACTGAGCCACCCAGGCTCCCCTGGGGTGTCTTAAAAATTGAGAAGAATTCTGCAGCCAGATTGCTGAACAAATGTCTGTAAGCTTCACTGCCCTACAAGTCCTTGAAAGAAACTAGAGGGGTGCCTGAGTGGCTCAGTCAGTTAAGAGTCAGACTCTTATTTTCAGCTGGTCAGAATCTCACAGTTCATGAGATTTGTGCTGAGCATGAAGCCTGCCTGGGATTCTCTTTCTCCCTCTTGCTCTCTGCCCCTCCCCCACTCATGCCGACTCATGTGCTCGTGTGCTTTCTCAAAAAAAAAAAAAAAAATTAAAAATCATTTTAAAGAGAACAGAATCGAAGATGATATATGATGGGTGTCAGAAAATTCCAATACTTGGCAAATGAAGGTATATTTGAGGTATAATAAATATTTAAGGTATATATTTAAGGTAAATAAATATTTAAAACGTTTATATTTTTTTAATTCTCTAATTCGTGATGAAATGTCTTATTTTAAAAGTGAATTTTAAAAGTACTCATAGCTGAATCTGTTTTTAAATGGAAGTCAGAAAACTTTATTGTACTAAATAGATTTCTGGCTTGGAAAAGTCATCCAAATATTTTGGGCAATTTTTAAAATCCACAAAATGAGGAGAGTAGACAAGATAATTTCTTTTTTTTTTTAATGACTATAACTTATTGTCAAATTGGCTTACATACAACATCCAGTGCTCATCCCAAAAAGTGCCCTCTTCAAGGCCCATCACCCATTTTCCCCTCTCCCCTACACCCCCCCCACCCTCAGTCTGTTCTCTATATTTAAGTCTCTAATGGTTTGCCGCCCTCCCTCTCTGTTTGTAACTTTTTTTTTCCTTTTCTCTTCCCCCATGGTCTTCTGTTAAGTTTCTCAAGATCTACCTATGAATGAAAACATATGATACCATATGAATAGAACAGAGAACCCAGAATTGGACCCACAATGTATGGCCAACTAATCTTTGACAAAGCAGGAAAGAGCATCCAATAAAAGAAAAGAAATACAGTCTCTTTAGCAAATGGTGCTGGGAGGACAAGATAATTTTTATGTACACTTCCAACTGGTATATTCTGCAGTGTTACCATTCTCCTTTAAGAACTGGTCTATATGAAAACCTATTGAGATCAGGGTTAAATTTAAGTGAAGAACCCAGTCTTTCTGGCAAAGGAAATTCCCTCTGGTTGTCAGTTGACACAACACAGCACTGCAAATAACAAAGCGGTCACCTGGGAATAAAAGATACTCAAGTAAATGAAAGAACTAACTTCAACTCACTAATCCAGAAAATGGAGAGTTAAGATTGAGAACCTAGCTTAGTCCCCAGCATTAAGTAAAGCTTTTTGTCTTTTTCCCTCCACTACAACAGGGCCAATCAGGAATAGAATGTCAGCTGAGAGAAGTGTTTAATGGAAATTGCTGACAGATTCTTAACTCTAACACTCAGAACAAAGTAGCTTTAATAAGGTGTCTGGAAGCAAAGGAATTTTTTTAAGAAATGGGGAAAAGAGGAAATTACGCAAAATGAAATGAGCAGAAGGTAGGGATAGAAAGCCTGAGAAGGGCGTCCTGAAGCTGACAGGAATCAAATCACACCCTAAACAAGATCTTTTCTCTTGGTTTAGACCCCACTCCATCCTCACCTGATTCATATCTGTTATGATCATTCCTGGAACTCTGTCCTACCCCCAGAAGCCAGTGACCTAACTGCAAGTCTACCTCTGGCCCCTCGCGCTTTGCCCCATCTGCACACAGAGGAAATGTACATGTGACAAAGTCATTTTAAAATAAAGTCATATTTAATGTAGTGCCTTCTAAAGTCTCTTCAGTATGAATCAGGTCACATTAAGTAAAGAAGGTATCTCAAGTGGAACATCAAACCAAAAGAAACTTTGAATTATGTTATGTAATATAATCACCCAGAAATATAGTGGGACTCCTCCCTAATCCTACTTCTCATTATGGAAAATTTTAAACCAAAATAGAGGGGGGGAAAAATGAGCCCACATGTACCCATAATCCTGCTTCAATAATAATGGCCAATCTTGTTTTATCTGCCTACTTCCCTAGTTGTCCCTTTCCTCCACTATTCTAAAGCAAATCCAGGAGCGCCTGGATGGCTCAGTCGGTTGGGCGTCCGACTTTGGCTCAGGTCATGATCTCACGGTCTGTAAGTTCAGGCCCCACGTCAGGCTCTGTGCTGACAGCTCAGAGCCTGGAGCCTGCTTGGGATTCTGTGTCTCCCTCTCTCTCTACCCCTCCTCCGCTCATGTTCTGTCTCTCTCTGTCTCAAAAATAAATAAGCATTAAAAAAAAATTTTTTTAAATAAACCAAATCCACACAGCAAATTATTTCATCCATAGATATTTTGGTGTATATCTCTAAGAGATTCCTGTATTTCTTAACATAATCACAATATCACTATCATGACTCAAAAAATAATTCCTTAATCATAAAATATTGTCAGCACTCAAATTTCTTTAGGGTAATTTTTTAAAGCAGTGAGGGTCAGGTAATATAACACAAGCTGAGAGCACTAACAACTGATGCTAAAGAAGAAGAATAGTAATAGTAAAATAAAATAAAACTTGTAATGTTGAGACTCATAAACAATTATATCATAAACACTCTATGGTCAGCAGCCAGGCACATGTCTCCTGCACATGCCCTCAACCCCTCAACTCAGGTTTATTAATTCCCACAGCACTATAGCAAGAGTTAGATTTTGTCACCCAGAACGGCCAGTATTAAGCAGGTCCAATCACAGAGCGCCAAATAGGACTACTTGAAAAGGCCCATTGACACAAGCAATGGTGAATCTGTCAAGAAATAAAGATCTAAGAATGACTCTTGATGAATGAATAATGATGAAGAAAAGGACCTCATGAATTGAACTCTCTGGATTCTAAGCCCAGATCTCGGTTTACATGCTGCATAACCTTAGGCAAACTATTTATTTGTACCTTGGTTTCCTCAAATATTAAGTGAGGTCAAGAACGGGATTTATCTCCTAGCCTGATTTGAGAATTAAAAGGGATAATGATAAATTGTGACAGTACCAAGCACCCTGGGATGGTTGGTCCGTCTTTAAAACAGTATCTGATACACAAAAAGTACTCAATAAATATTAACATTTATTTACTAGTGGTAGTAGCAATTGAGGCAGAATTAGTGCTTTAGTTCCTAATCAAAGGAGATAATAATAACTGATTTCCCAAACAACTCCAAACCAGAATTTACTCTCTTCATAAGTAGTGATTTCCCCAAATCTGAAAGTATTCAAACACACTGAAAGAAAACATAAATGTCCAATTTACTAGACTTGATCCATGGTTCCCCACCCTAACTGATCTGAGGATTTTCCTTAGAAGGCAGTTGCCTGGGCCTCCTGAATAAATACATTTCACTTGGAATATGGGGCTCTATATTCTTGTTAAAATTCCTTGGTTGATTCTAATCAGCAATCAGATTGTGATTATTTCCAAATTTTCTTCTAATCCTCAAGTTTTACAATTCTAAGAATTTCCAAAATTCTCCTTTTAAAGCCAAATATATATATTATATATATATATAATATATATATATAATATATATATAATATATATCTCACAGGAAGGACCAAACATCGAATTCTTAAAACCTCCCAAAACTTTACCTGAGTGTTTTGTGAGTGTTTTCTAGGTTTTGAGAATTTTGTTTTCATTTTTTTAATTGGGTACAGTGAAAAACCACACCATCTGCTTCTGAGCCTCTGGTGGATTTATCCAGAACGATTTAATCATATCAGAAGAAATGAGTAACTGACTGGCTGATTCCTCTGACAAGTGACACAACTCTGTCCTGTTCTCAAGCCTGTAGCAAGAGAGTGGCTGTGACACTGGAGACAGGAGTGAATGTTTCAGCAGCTGTCTTGCCATGGGGGAAATGGAGAGATGTAAGTGATTTATACCAGGTCACACAGCAAGCCAGGGGGCAGTGCCAGAAATAGGATCTGCATCTCCCACTTGGCAGTCCATGGTCCATGTAGTACACCCTGAGGATATGGAAGCGAGGCCCCTCATCTGAGCAAAGAAGCAGAGAGACTTCCATTTAGAGGTTCATAAATGCTATTCTGAAAGGAGGAAGAAAATTCCCCTTTCATGCTCAATCAAGCCTAAACCAAGGTGAGGGAATGAAGAAATGTTATTTATTTTTGTAAGATGAAAGACTGCTGTATTTACTCACTTCCTGTCAGTACCACAGAGGGGCTTGTCTTCCCAATCATTCTTCATGCCCACTTTCAAACAGTGCTGTGTGGGAGGCAGATTGGGGCACAAAGATAAGGGGTGATTACTACAGTTGGTCTGGAAAAAAAGGGATTTTTCACTTTCTTTATAAAGCCACATAGTATTTGAGTTGATTAGATTCTGAGTGTGTGACTCAATGCAGTAACTTCAAAGGTATAATAAGTACTAAATATCACTGGAGGACCTGAAAAAAAAATGGATTCTTTTTCCCCCAATCTTAACCTATTCCTAAGAAATAATTCAATTTGTCTTACTGAAACTGTTTAGGTGTAGTTACATATTTCTTTTTAAAATATTTTCATCTTTTTCACATATATCTGACAAGTGGTTAACTGATTCCTCAAAGGCAAGAATCAAGCTTACCATTACAAACACAGGCAAACACACACACACACACACACACACACACACACACACACACACAGTTTCATAGAACTCATTACCATGTTCTACACTCAAGGTATTCAATAATATTTTGGAACTGTATAATTATAGTAGTAAATTAATGCATTAAATAATTTATGTATTTAAATATATTAAAAGAAAATTATAGATTGGATAACAATATATAGGTGTTATGAACAGAGGACATGAGTGGAGGAGGGAAACTTTACTTTTTATACCTCAAAAATTAGATAAAATAATAGAATTATTGATGGGCCTTTTTATGTTTTTCTATATTCTTAACATGTATATAATGGACATGTTTGCTTTGTAATCCAAAAAAGAAATAAATGTTAAAAAAGTTGGCAGGCATGTATCATAGTCCACAAACATAAATATGCAAAAAGTAATACATTATTTTCTATAACTCAACTTACATTCTGACTCCAAGGCCCCTTTTCAATGGACAGGTAGAAAACTTAACCCCTGGTACCAGGAGAAATTGGGGAGGTAGAGGAGACACCAGTTCACACAGATTGGACCTATGCTTATTTCTTACAGCACAGAAGTAATCTCCCTCCACTAAGTCAGGGTTGAGCCCTGAAGATGGAATTGAGACAAAGCAGAAACTTGCATATGTTGGGGACAAGAGAAAGAAAAGGACACCATTAAGAGAGACTCTCAGACTCCCATCTAGAGCATAGTCCATTAAAACAATCCCTTTTTAGATGACTATAAACACAAAAAGTCCTGAAGATGTTACAAAGGGTCTATTCAATCTTTCCTCTGAGTCATATTTCCTTCCATATGGGGATCTCATCAGAAAAAAAACCAGCAATCCCTGCTTTCTATGGATCCCCTCCATTTCCCTCCGCTCCCCAAGGTCCACTTTTGTCTAGTTTTCATCTCAGAGATAATTTGCAATGTCCTTGAAAGCATGAATGCTAATCAAGTCTCTATACTTGTGGGGTAGAAAAAGAACCCTACAGTTTACCAAAGGAGAAAGCTTAGATCTTTCACATCTTTTGGAGTTGAACAAGACAAATCTTTATCTTGCTATTATTGACTGCCTCTTATAGCTCAAGCTGGATATATGTTATGCAAAGTCACTGTTTCTTTACTGCAGTTAACAAAGAAAAAGGGGAATAAAAATCTCATCCTGCCACATACAGGCAGAAAGAAAATGGATAAGAAATTTAGTTGCCTACTTCATATCCAATGTTTTATGAAACAGGGTTGATTAACATTATTAGCATGTTCTCAAGGAGCTCATAGTAGTGGACAAGATAGTTACAAATATCTACCTAAAATATAATGAGTGATCTCTAAAAATAATTTTTAAATTGCAGTGGGATCACAGATTGGATGCAGTTATTTCTGCCTGAAGGTATCTGAAAAGACCTCATAGGGAAATGACATTTTAACCAAGCCTTCAAGCATGATTTGGAGATGGGGAAGTAAAGACAGTGGGATGGTGAACCATATAGGCAAAGCATAAAAGGATGAAACCACATGATATTTTTATAGAGTCTCAAATAGAACAGTGAGTCTAGAATTCAGGGGTGATCAGGAAGAGGGGTGACAGCATGGAAAGATAGGTTGTGACCTATCTTAATGTAAGTGATCCCTGTACAACTGGGCAATTCTGAAGACTCACAAAATAGTTTATCATAAAAGGCTTGCCTTATCTACAGTTGGGACATCTAGAGCTAAGACATGAACTGGAATTATGCCCCAAAGTCACAGAACAAATAAATAATTATGATTTTTTTATTTATTTTATTTATTTATTTATTTTAAATATGTGCATTAATTACTGACCCACCTCCTGGTCTATTGAAGAACACACTACCTCATTCCATATTTTTCCCATAAAAGCTTGTGGGCTTTGTGGGCCTTCACTGAACTGAAGAATGTCTTCCCACCTCATTCTCCAAATCCTCTCAAGCCAACTGTCCCTCCTCCAATGGACAAATTTAAATTCAACATCCACATCCTTATTACAGAAGGTAGACATGGGGTCTTTCATTTTTATTTTTTCCCCTCAATTTGCGAGTGAGATTGGAATAAACTGCTCCTGCAATAGATATTGATGCTCCCTCTTCCTTTATAGTCAGTTTCTAACAATTGCAGTCAAAACCCAATAGCTGGAGAGCAAGGACTGGAATAGCCAAGTATCCAGTTGTATGAATGTTTATGTCAGTTCAATATCTGATATTCTCTTTTTCTGAAATAATGGAATGCTTGCAAAAAAAATCAATAAACTTTTGTGAAGAGAAAGGCTAAACACATTACAGAGCTAGGTACTAATTGGAGGGAGCAAACCGATGTAGATATAAGGTTTCAAAAAACAGTGTTCTTATAAGAACCAAATATTGCTGGCTTTTCATGTGCATTTGTCTTTGTGTACTATAAGCACAAATGTTTTACATTTACAGTTAAAGAAAATTTTTTTCCTTATTTTGTATATTTGGAGTTTTTTCATGAATTTATTACTTTACCGCTATGTCTTTGTCTCTATTTGAACCTCTCTTAAAGGAACTAAGGAGTAAACCCTGGGAGAATATGGAGAAAGATGCAACATGTGGCTCTGGTAACTCAACCTTCCTGAAACTTCCACAACTCACTTAGCCTTGGACCAATGTCATTTTCAGCTGATGACTGTTATAAGTAGAATTTACCCAGGGGTTTCTTGTTTTCCTTAAAAATAAACTATCCACATAATATTTGAAATTATTTTTGTCAAGGAAACCAAGTAGTTTTCAGGAAAAGATAAAAAGAATATTATATATTATTAAAAACCAGGAAAATATTTTAGGGGCTGTTGGCCTAAGGTAAATAGCTGCTAACCATCTCTTATTATAAGCAAAGAGCTGAAAAACAGCTTTTGAGAACAGCATCAAAAATCTTAAAAATAAGAAAGGCTTACCCACCATAAAAATTGTTGAACCCAGAAATGTCCTCCCTAACATAACCAGTTCAGCTGGTTTACCTATGAATGTGCCTCAAATGGATAAAAACAAAATCCTGAGCATAAAGGGTTTCTGAGTTCCTCTTTCTTCTTGGTAATTTGTTTTTGTATGAAATACCCTTTGAATGTCCAAATACAAAATAACAATTGTAACAATAGAAGAAACTGGTCAGCTCAACATGCCATTTCTCTGATATAGTATAGGCACAACAAACTGTCTAGTCAACACTAGAGAGCAGCTGACAAATGCCAACAATTCTAATATAGGCCAGACACTGCTACCCTTACAGAACAAAGCAATAATTCAGAAAGCACAGGAGCAATGTAAAATAAAATCTTTGAAATACAGGAAGCAGTGGATATAATCATGAGTGATCCCTGTACAACTGGGCAGTTCTGAAGTCTCATAATATAGTCCATCATAAAAGGCTTGCCAGATCCTAAAGTAGAGACATCTAGAGATAAGAAGTGGCCTGGAATTATCAGATCAGGAACTGGCTGCTACCCTTCCTGTCTGACAGTCTAAGCCTTGCACAATCAAATAATCACAGTGTTTTTCAGCTTCTTGAGACCACCACAGAGATCAGTCATAGTCTAAGTCCTGAATTTACAAGTGAGGAAACAGAGTCCCATAAAGTCTAGGAAGCTTGTCCAAAACCTCCAAGAGCTAAAATCCCCCATTCATTCAACTCTCAGTTGGATATAGCAAATACAGTAAAAAAGAAAAAAAAAGAAAAAAAAAGAATACAGACATATTACCTGTCCTCACTCACTGAATAATTACTTACTGAATGGTTACTATATGTCAAATACAATACTAAAAGTTTATATCCAGGGTAGAAAACAGATATAACAACAAATAACTAATAACAGTATTCACATTCCCTCTTTTAAAACACTGATAGTTTTCACTATAAAAGTAATATTAGGCCATTTATTAAAATTTTGAAAAATACAGCAAAGTTAAAAAAAAAAAAAAAAGGAAAAGATCTCCTACCACCCACAGAAAAGCACTTTCAACATTTGGGTAATTCTTACCAAAGTTTTCTTAAGTTTTCATTCTTTCTTCATTTTTTTCCCTTTCAAACAGCTGTAATTATTCGTATATACAGGTATGTATCCTATCTTGTTGTATTTCTCATGTTATTAAAGACTTTGTAATCATCATTCTTAACAATGGCAAAATATTCCATGGAGTGGATATAATCATCTATCCAATGTTATTTCCACATTTTGGAGGATATGCATTTATAAGTTATGAGCATCTTTTCACAAACATTTTCATATTTTGGAATACTTCCTTGAGAGATCGTTTTCTGATTAACTGGCATCTCAGTTTGTTCCAAATGGATTTAAGGCTGTTTTCTAAAATGCCTATAATTGTGATGCAGGTCAAATGTGTGACCCTTCTGGAAACATGTCACCTCATGGTTTTTTGACAGGACACTTTTACTGCCCCTAAAGATATAAGAATTGCACAGTTCCTTTGTCACTCTGATACCATTGGTCTGCCCACTGCTTTCTCAAGTTCAATACTCTCAACCACTGATTAGACTAGGGTGGTCAGTTTATCCTGCCTGTGAAATTACCTGCCATTACTAAGGTAGAGACTGCCCTACTAGGGCAGTTTCTCTCACTCTCACTAGGTTTCTCTCACTCTCCATTACCTGGTTCTATACCTCTGTGCTGACTCCATCCTCAGACTCTATTTTTACCATGATGGCAGCAGCAGCCCCAGATCCTCCAGCCTTAAAGTCCAAAACCCGTGAAAGTGATGTTTTACTTCTATGCCAGTGGTCCCAGGAAATACTTCAGAGCATCTAATAAGCAGCAGGGGATCACATCATCCTGAATCAATGTGGCCAGGTCCAGAACACATGGTGGGGATGAAGTAAGTTCTACTGGGACCTCATGGGCTGAGATGGGGAGAATTGAGCCCCAAACAAAAGCCAAGGCCTGTTACCAGAAGCATGATCCATAGGCGCTGGGCAAGCAAAAATAATAAAGGTCCACTATGGCCTGTTCATCTTCAACTTTGGAAATCAAAAGTGGAACTGAAGAGACAGGTTCAGCAAAAACATTGTGATAGAAGAGAACCCAAATATGTAGTCAGCCTATATCATGTATGACAGGGGATGGGTTATAGTCAAAATCTTTAACACCCAGTGTGGTGCAGGGACTGACAACTCAGTATGAATGCCAACTGTTATGTCGATCAGTGGGAACTGGTGCATATCAGCCCTGCCTGGGTAAGCTGTGCAATTTGTCAGCCTGGGGTTGATGGATTTGATACTTAGGAGCCTCCAAACCAAACAAAATGAAATACTTTAAAGGCTTAAAGAAGGAAAAAAGAAAGAAAAAGAGGGAAGAACAGAGATCATCTTACAAAACTAATAATTTTTTAAATAATTCAAACCCAAGATTAGTATTTTTCACATTAATTCCTACCATCCATGGGTAAGCATTTCAATTCCCTTGTCCTTTCCTTCATTTTCTTTTCAAATCTTGAAATCATACAGGCCAGACATATTTCGTTAAATAAGAAATCTAACATTAGAATTGACAAGGGATGATGGTACTTTACACAATTCCAGTTTCCCAAGCAAGTATTCACGGGAAACACAGAGCACATTTTCTGTAACTTTTTACAGATCAAATGTATGATCAAATGATCCCTTAAGTTAATTACTCCATATACTACCCCTGCTGAATACACACACATGAAATTATATCAAAACTGAATCTTCTTAAATATAGCCATATTTCAAAAGTCGCAGATCCCTTGTGATAAAAGCAAATTTTAATTTTGCAAAGTAAACTGGAATCCTGTGTTTTGGTCACCTAGTTTACAAAGGGTGATAATAAGGGATCAGAGAACAATAACCCTACTTATTGAGGGTTTACCAAACATGTTCAGCATTATGCTGATAAGGAGAGAGGATAGCAAAAGAAGTAAAATAACATGTTTCTTGCTGTTAAAGTACTCACAATTTGATTAGGGACTCCACTCCTTTACACAAACGAAACATTTAAAGAAGAAAATAGAAACATATAAGAGCAATATAGGTGCTAAGTGGTACAATATATCCTGGGAGGGCCAGAGAGACCCAGGAGGAAAAAAGATTTCTGTTCATGAAATGCTTCAGCAACCTCGATGAGAGCGCGTGATGAACACAGAGCCAGTATGCACTCACAGAGGCAGTGGAATCCAAATTACCCCCCTGGGACCACAGGCTCTAATCTCAAGCCTGTCACCAACTCACTCTTCCACCCTTAGCAAATTACCTCACCTCTAACTGCCTTCCCTACAAAATGGAAGTTGCAATCGAGCTCTATTCTTCAGGGCTGGTAAAGAATAAATAATAAAGAAATGGTAGACTCAGTAAACGATGAGAGCCTAATAAATCTTGACTAGTTAGTGTCCAGCCCTGAATGGAATGCTACATGGAACATATGGCATCTCAGTTTGTAGATGGTTATGTATTACTGGTTTGGCTGAATTTGTCAGAGAGGTGAAAGGGTCCGCTTTCACAGTCTGTTATCAATTACTATGAAGGGTATTTGCAATATTGAAATGCAAATAATTTTGCAGATTAAGTGCAGACATCTGCCCCCATTGTAATATGAGAGCATAATTGTCATCAGCAAAACCATGTTTTTCTTATATTGAAATGGAAGAATAAAGTACCATAATTAAATATTTTGACCAACATGGTGATTAAAAGGGTATTTATGCTGCAGGGGTAGTTTCTAAATCAATTTTGCATGCTTTCATCTTATCACGCAAAGAAAGTAGGTGTTTTTTATACAAAAATTTACTGTTTTTTTAACTTCTTTTAAAAGAAAATATGTTCTTTTGGAAGCTATATTCCTAATTGCTTTGATGCTAAGCCTTTCCTTAATACTTGCTGTTGTTGATATTAAATATACACAATAGTGGCACATGTGGGTGGCTCAGTCAGTTAAGCCTCTGACTTCGGCTCAGGTCATGATCTCACAGTCCATGAATTCCAGCCCCATGTTGGGCTCTGTGCTGACAGCTCAGAGCCTGGAGCCTGCTTCAGATTCTGTGTCTCCATCTCTCTCTGCCCCTCCCCTACTTGCGCTCTATCTCTGTCTCTCACAAAAATAAATAAACATTAAAAATGTTTAATAAAAATAAATATATACAAAAGAATGTTTATAATTGTTGGCTATTCACAATTTCTCTGGAGTGAAGTGCTTAAGTTTTTTACCTATTTTTCTACTGAGTTGTCTTTCTCTTACTGATTTTATAGGGGTTCTATATATATTCTGTACACTTACCTGTGACAGTTAAATGTATTAAAAACAAACTTCCTCCTCAATTTTGATCATATTCTAAAAACCAAAAAGGCCACTGAGTCCCAATCTTTCCTTCCAGCCATCATCTTAACCGTGCATCAAGATACCATGAGGCAGAGAGACAGAATCTGACTGAGATGAGCAGCCTGGCTGCCTTCCAGGATAAATAACAGGGTCCTCTCAGAGCCATTATCATCTATACCTCTGGGCAATGAGGCATACTGAGAAGACCTTAAAGATGAGGAGCCCCCCCCCCCCAACCAATGAGCACATTAAGCATATTGGAGACACAAACACAATGAATCTAAGGATCAACAGAACACTGCACCCCAGACCATGCCTTCAGGAACCACTGAGCTAAGTGTTGGATGGAGCCACTGCCAGGACCTACTTCATAGGTGTGTGATCTGTGCAACCACACAAGGCCCCACATTCAGAAGATCCCCAAACTTGGTTTAGTTCTCTGTTGTTGCCATCTTGAAATCCTTACCAGTTTTTGAACAAGGAGCCCCCATTTTCATATTGCCCTGGGCCCCACATATTATATAGTCAGCCCTGTATATGGTAGCTCTAAGCAAGGGGCTGTATACCCTCAGGATAAAAGAAAATGAACACAGGGAAGCCCCAAGAGATCTCTGAGAGAGTTAGGACACTTCCATATACCACCAAATTAGACATAAATACGTATTTTTAAAGACCTTATGATATCTGGGAGAAGTAATTCATTAGCAAACTGTGAAAATGGCTCCCACTTTTACCAAGAATATGTATATTCTGCAGCTACTCCTGTTTTATTATTGATAGAAACTATTTACTGATAACTGCGAAACGTTTCCTAAATTTAGGTTTGCTAAATTGAGCCAAGGTTTTCTCACATTCCAGGAAAATGCTTTTCACTCTCAATAACTGATTGTGTGTGGAACAGAGAGAGGCAACAATGCGTGGTGATATAGAATATGGACTCCATAAATAACTACCTAGGTTCATATCCTTTTTCTGTGACTTACTAATTATGGGACTTTGGGTGAGTCATTTATCTTTCTGTGCCTAAGTTCTTTCTTCTGCAGAATGAAGAATACCTGGCCCCTCAGGAGAAGGTCCCTGTACCCTCGACTGGCTCACCCCTTGCTGATTTGACTGCCCAATCCCTCCTTTCCCCTTCACCCACATAACCCACCCAGCTTTTTGTAACTTTAATAAATTGTAACATTACTTCATATGGGGAGACTACAAACTAGGGGTTAATTATATATATACACACACACACACACACACACACACACACACACACACTAGTATACAGACTATATTACTAGGGGTCTGCCCTCGAGCCAGACCACAGAGGGTTGAATTACTAACCACTTATGCACACAATCTGTGCCTCAGTTTCTTCAGCTGTGAAATGGGGATAATAACAATACCTCTTTCACATGGCTGTTGTGAGGACAAATGAGTGGTGTGGTGATACTGAGAAATTTGTTATTATTTTACATTCTCTCTGTAACAAGAAAGAAAACTAGATATATCAAAATTTGGCCTTCCTGAAGTACTTTAAAAGCCTTTTCACTGATCTTTTGATTCACTCCAACCCATCCTTCACATAGCCACCAGCGGATTGTAGGTAAAATGTAAATTTGATTATTTAAATCCTTTAAATGAAACTTTTCAAGAGCTCCCATCACTTAGGATAAGTGGTGAGCTCCTTAGCACTGCATAAAATGCCTTCCATGGCCTGGTCTCACCTATCTCTACAGCTAGTCTCTCCCAACTCCCAGCCTGGATCTTGACCTACAGCATCAAACTGCCTATAGATCTTGAAATACACCAAGATACCTGTCACTGCTCTACCTTTATCCATCATTTTTCCTCTGCTGGAATTCTTCCTACCCTGAAACTGGATTAATTCCAACTCCTCTATCACACCTCAGTTCAGGGATTGGCCTGTTCTGAAAGCCTTTTCCTAATCCCACAACCACCTAGGTCTCCCTTATATATTTAAATAAAGATGATGGAAACCATGAGCAGGAAAGGTAAAACTAAGAATGAAACAAGATAGATTTAAGAATTAAAGAAGCCTAGACAGAAGACAAAGGATAGGAAAACACAAACTGTATGAAGCATCCCTACTACTTCTGGCCTTGCCCCAGTCAGAAAGAGAATTCAGTTTTCCTGCTATTCTCTCTCTGTCCTCCTTTTCTCAAATAGCCATTAAAAAAATTCATAAACAGAGAAGATACTGAGATGAACAGTTTGCTTCTGCTGTATAACTTTCTGACCCATAGGATGGGGCAATATAGCATTGGGGATTTCAGGGTGAAATGATTGAGGTTCTTTGATAAGTATATGTAGGCAACTTCTCAAGGGGTTTATCTCTTCTATTTTCAGATGCTATTGAAAATCAGATAACTATTAATGGACCATGACTACCTCCTGTTCTCAAGTGATCGTATTAATTTACCTATTTGCCATGAGGCATCAGAAATCTAGAAGGGGGAAAAAAAAAGAAGATGAAGAAAAAATCACCAAAAGGGAATGAGAAAGGACTCTCTGTAGAATCTGAAAGAGTTGTTCAGGGTGACAATCTGTAAAGAAATGAAATTTTGTGTTTGTCCAGGACATTAAGGAGAAGGAGAGGAGAGGGGGTAAGGAGAACAATATGACAGGGGCCCTTGATGGGAATTCATCCAAACCTAGCATCAAAACATTAACCCAGACTTGCCATTTTTATGCTTTCCTAACCTTTGTATTGGAATCCCCTCCTTTTGCATTTGCTCAGGTTGTGTTACAAACTGTGGAGATTATTCTGAAGGAGGTCCAACTGTGGAAGATTCTCTTCATGCTGATCAAAGCTATAAGAATAATGTTGGAACTAAACTGACAAGAAGGGTTAGGTCTGAAAAGAAAAAAGAAAACAATGAAAAAAAGTTTTTACTTCCTCACCATTTTATCTTGGACTATTTCAATTAGTGACAGGTATAGAATCAGTTTCAGGGATAATTCAGCTCATCTCAACAAAAACTAGAATTTTGTCATTTGACAAGCATTGTACTAAATTCTGGGAACATAGAAGTAAATGTGGCAAGTTTTTGGCCTTCAAAGAATCCATAGTGCAGCAGAAAATAGAAATGTACAATAAAATTAAATCTAATATGAAAAAAATTAAATCTAATATTGACGTAATACTATCATGGCTGACAGTTTGCTGAGATGTATAGAAAGGGGCAAAAATATCAGAGAAACTTAGAAAGAAGAAGACATTTGATGAGACTTGAAGAATTCTTGATGGCTATTAGACAGACCAGGTGGGGAAAGGATATCCTAGAAAGAATAGTGAAAACAAAATCAGAAATAAAAGAAATGACAAGCTCTGTTCAGGGACTATCAATAATTTGATATATCTAGAATTTGGGATGCATGAGGAGAAATGAACAGAGAAAGCTTAAAAAGTTAGGCTTGAGCCAATTTGTCAAAAGCCTTAAATTCATGTCAAAAATTCAGATTTTATTCTGAAGATGATGGAGATCCATTATGGATTTTTCAAGTAGCAAAATCACTCAGGCATCAACTAAACATAAGGATGGGTTTAAAGGTGCCAGATAAGAAGCAAGCAGCTGGGTTAATGGGCTATTGCCTACATTAGGGAAGTAGCAATGAGAATGAGGAGGAGGGAAGAAATACAAAAATTATTTAATTGGGGTGCCTGGATGGCTCAGTTGGTTAAGTGTCCAAGTCTTTTTTTTAATGTTTATTTATTTATTTTGAGAGAGAGGGAGAGAGAGCATGCACCACAGAACAAGGGAGGGACAGAGAAATAGGGAGAGAGAGAGAATCCCAAGCAGGCTCTGCACTGCCAGTGTAGATCCCAGCTTGGGGCTCAATCCTACAACCATGACATCATGACATGAGCCAAAATCAAGAGTTGGTCGCTTAACCAATTGAGCCATCCAGGAACCTCTAAGTGTCCAACTCTTGACTTCCACTCAGGTCATGATCTCATGGTTCATGAGATTGAGCCCCTTGTCTAGCTCTGCATTGCACTGACAGCACGAAGCCTGCTTAGGATTCTCTCTCTCTCTGCCCCTCCCCCACCACGTGCTCTCTCTCACACACATGCTTGCTCTCTCTCTCTCTCAAAATAAATAAATAAACTTAAAAATATATTATTTCATCAATAGGATTTGAGGTTTTGGTATCCAAGTGGATATGGCAGGGGTGATTTCTAAGCTTGGACAACTGGGTAGATTCTAATACCATACTGTTTACTACTCTGCTACCATATTATCATGTAATATACCAGTCATGGGACCCACATTTCAGTTTTCCCTTCTCATCCTGGTGGGAAGATAATCATACCTATGTTCTGCCCTTTTCCATAGAAAGGTGAATGAATACCACATTTATACAAAGTCTGGATGTAACTATTTTCTCATGAGCTTTATGACCAAAGGGTTAAAAAAAAAGAAAAAAAAATTCAACAACAGAATTCTGGTATTTAAAGCCCTGGGATTCATTTGAACCAACCGTTGCCATGGTTTCAAGAGTCTGAAATCAACATTTCAAGGTAATCTGCGGATCTAGATATTGCTGCAGCATTCAGGTATCAAGAAACAATCAAAGTGCCATACCCCATTAGTGACCAAACCCTGTTAAGGCTGTGCAAATGCCTCAATTTGGTATTCAACTTAATCACTGATACTGTATTACTAATTATAGCATGACACCATGCAAAAGTGGGACTTTTAAAAACGCTGGCAAATGGCATTATTTTAATAAGTCATTAGGAAATTGCTTTTTGAAGACGCAATGAAAGTACAAGTTTCTCAATTAGGGGAATTATGTGGAAATGATGAGATATTTGAGCATGCATAATCTGCAGCTAGCAATCCATTTGAAGCAGACCAAGCCATTGGGAGGGCTGGCTAATGAAAAGAGGATGATCTGATTCACTGTATGAGAAAAATGATAATGGAGGTTCTAAACAGAGGGTGTTGAAAGACTGCTTGTCACCCAGTTACACTCAGGAAAGTCTTTTTGGCCCCTCACCTTGCGTTTAGAGCTAAAATAAAGATGACAAGATGAACCTAATCTTTGAGAGAATTAGCCAACTTACCTTAGCGATACTTATACACAAGAAAAATAAATGACTATTAGTTGTTGGACAACCCCAAAACACTGATGTGTTTAGAGCTTATTTGTAAGCTGTTTGAGATAGGAAACAAGATTAGAGAAAGTGACAAGTTTGAGAATAAAGGACCTTGCAGTTCTTTAAATGACCAGATAGGATATTTTCGTTCTGAAACTCTCATCCACAGAAATTCACACTTAAGTTTGAAAAAGCATTATGTGGACTCTACATGTACATGTGTAAGGGTGTATGTATGTGTGTGCATGCATGTGCATGAGAGAGAGAGATTGAGAGAGAGGGAGAGAAAAGGGGGGGGGTTAAAAGAAAGAATATGTTTTCTTCTCTATTTTCAATTCAACGAGTATTCACGTTAAATCTCACGTTACTAGTTACACTATTTGGAAAGGCTCAAGAATGTTTTCTTTAAGCATTTTGAAACTTCCTGTGAGAAGCTACCTTTTTATATAATGCTCCAATTATCAATCATTCTCAGAAATGGGTTTCTATATTTAATAGACCAACACATTCCTCTAGTATTAAATTTTTCATCTAGAAATTGGTATCCTTGCTTGATTGAGTTCCTCAAGGCTCAATGAGTCTGTTGTTTGCAGTGACTATTACTCAGCAAATCTGAAAATTCTTGCTCAACTCTAATGTCCAAACACTTCTTTTAAATCTTTTTTAAAAGATCTTTATTTTTGGCTTTGTAAAAGAACACGGGTTTGACCAATGTGCTCCTCAGTTTCATCTGTGAGCAAGATTAAATGAAGTCCAGCAGGAACAATAGTCATTAACAAACTAGGGTCTGATGAACAACTCTTAGAGTAGAGGAACACACACACACATACACACACACACACAGAGCATAATTCTGAAGACTACTTAGGAGGAAAATGTCTGGTGACACCACAAATGGCTCAGGGCCTGCAAGACCTAAACTTTTACTCCCTGAAACTTCAGGACAAATTTTATATTATCTACTCAAGTTACCACAGACACAGAGCTCAATCTGTCCTATAGGGAATTAAACTATGAAATAAGATTCTTAAAAATAAAAAGACATTAATTCTGCTTAGCCATCTTATTAGATATTTGACATAATTTATTGCCTGAAGACATTGTGCCTTTGGTCTTGCATCAGAGTAAAATTCATTGAATGACATAGTTGTTCTCAGCATGAAGAAGAGACACATTTTTCAAAAGAAGCAATTGACTTGTTAGAGGTTTGACATATCACAAACATTTTGATTTTGTGATCAGACTGAATGGTGATTTACTTATCCCCTGACTTTACTGTCAGGTAATTTATAAGTTTACTTCTCAGACAAGAACTGTGGAAAACCTTAGGAGGAATTGGTAGGGCAAAGAGGAGGGAAACACATAGCTATAATAAAGCTATAGTGGTGGCTAAAGTGACAAGAAAAACAAATGAAAATCATTTGATTTGAACTGCACCTGTGAGAGAAGAAATTATGACCCCTTTTTGCATCTGAGTCTCACAGGTCTATTTTGAGAGTTGAGAGATCTGTGTAAAGTACCTCGTTCACTCTTTTAAAACAGCCTTTACTTTCAGAGAATTCAACTGTGAAATTTATAGAAATGCTTTCTGAAGCTAAGAAAAAAGTTCATTCCTTTGCTTTTGATTATTTTGTTAAACTCTTCTAGAATCTAGAGACACAATGCAGTGTGGTGTGATGAAGATACATCAATTCTTAGATTGTCATAATCATTAAACCCCCGGTTATGCATTTCTTGTGTCCAAGGAACAGGGTCCCCTTATTAATCTCATTTTGTTCATCTTCCCAAGGAGCAGGGAAACGTGTTACTGCTCTTTCTCCCTGGAATATTTCAAGACTTGATGTACTCAGGGGCAAAGTGGTTGGCTGAGGGATCCAATTAGGACAATGACAGAGGGACCAGTACTGATAGCCCCTGGCCATGCCTGTTGAGGTCTCACTAGAAGCCATCCACTTCATTCAAAGTATAGCATTATTGGTTTGTACCTGTTAACATATTTTAAACGAGAAGGCTATTAGATTGAGGTGGGTCTAATGCTTTGGTAACTTATGTAGGGAAACCAAAACATAAACTGGAGTCAATGCACTTGAATCCAAGAAAGCGAAACTTAAGAAAAACCAATCACAAACAGCCAGCAGGCAACTGCTTAAGATAAAACCAGTCAAATAATTTCTTTGCCTTACTGCCACATTTTCTCTATTAAAAAAAAAAAAAAAACCTCTTCCCCAGGGGAGCACTCCTAACCACTTAAGGTTTGGCACTGCCCAACTTATAATTGAAAATTTTAATGTACCTGAGTTCATCGTTTAAGATATCAAAACATCAAACTGGTCACTCCAATTTTAGCCTACACATAACAGTGAGAATTCATCTGGCATTTAATTTGATACTACTCAGTAATAGTGATGCATTAAATTCATTCATTTAACAAGTGTTTCTTAAATAGTGTGTGCAAGTCACCCTATTAAGCACCAGGAATCCAAATGTGAATGAGACAAAGTATATGACTGCGGAGCTGAGCCTTATGAAAAAGATAAACATGAAAGTAAATAAATACGACACTTGAAAGGGCAGAGAGAGAAACACAATAGTGTTGGAGCCCAGGGAAAGATATAATTAACATCAATTAACCATTGTTTCATTCTTATGCCCTTCTATAAACTCATTTCCTAGCATGGTACTAGGCACATACAGACACTCAATAAATGTGTGTTTGGATGGATGGATAGATGGATGAGTGTGGATGGATGGATGAGTAGATGGATGGGTGAAAGCATAAACAGATGGGAAGAGTGAATGAGTGAGTGAATAAATTAAAATAAATTGACAACTTAGGGGACAAATCCAAGTCAGGCTCTATTAAACACTTGCACAGAATCATGGACTTCATACCACTGGTCTCAGCTCGTTCTTACACAAACAACGATTTCTATTATTTATTTTTAGATTCATGCCTGTCTCCTCCCCCACTAGAATATAAGACCAACAAGAAGAGTAGGGGCCCCATCTGTTTTTGTTTCCTAGTGATAACTCCAACATGTAAGACAGTGCTTGGCATGTGGAAGGCGCTAAATAAATATTTGTTGGATTAGTAGACAGAAACACAAATGTCTCACTAAAGGAGGTACTACACAAGAAGGAATATGTAAGAGCATGCGGAGTATACAAGAAATAATTATTTTTAAGAGCTCTACAAATGTGCTTTTAAAATGAAAAGCTTTTTACTGCTCTATACATAGATATTATGATATGAGTTAAGTTCAATCAGATTGGTCTCAACGATTCAGACAACCCCAGCTAAATGGAGTTGGAAAATGTCACTGTGGAAGTTTTAGGGAGCCTATAAGTAACACCCATTTATTCTTTCTCCTACTTTAGGACCAATAAAGGTGGTACACTGATAATTGTGGCATTAGTATTGACAGGTCCATTGAAAAATGAGCCATGCAATCTGTAACCTAAATAATTTATGACTCCTTCCTATCCCGTAATAAACCTTGAGAAAGTCCATCTAAAGGAAGGATTGGCTCTGCAGGACACATACACTTAAAGAAGTGTCTCTTGGGGTGCCTGGGTGGCTCAGGCGGTTGAGCATCTGACTTCAGCTCGGGTAATGATCTCGTAGTTCATGAGTTCAAGCCCCGCATCAGACTATGTGCTGACAGCTCAGAGCCTGGAGCCTGCTTCGGATTCTGTGCCTCCCTCTCTCTCTGCTCTTCCCCCGCTCATGCTCTGTCTCTCTCTCCTTCAAAAATAAATAGATTTTTTAAAAATTAAAAAAAAAAAGTAAGTGTCTCTTCATTGTATCTAAGGTAGTGCAGAAAGTAAGAGATCATATCCCCAGAGTTTGGGGCCTTGAGAATCATGGACTGGTGGATGTTACTCAGATAACTGAGGAAACTCACAGGAAATAATGGGTAGGACTAGAGGCCAAAGGTTTACTCTAAATCCCTGCACATGGAAACTGTGAAGCCAGAAAAAAAAAAGAGAACCCTTCCCATGACAGGCAAACTATTGGTAAGTGTCACTTTTCCAAACATTATGTCACAGCACAGTATAGAGCAAATAAATGCAGGAGATAGCAGAAAATGGAATATGTTAAGTTTGTTTTCCCAGGTGGTGTAAGTCATGCAAATCACCACTCTTCCTTTTCTGATAAATACCTGATACCTAATACATAATTTTTCCTTTGCTGCAGCTGTTGAATAATTTAAAATACAAAATCCAGGGGCACCTGGGTGGTTCAGTCAGTTAAGCATCCAACTTTGGCTCAGGTCACAATCTCACGATTCATGAGTCAGGCCCTGCACCAGGCTCTGTGCTGACAGCTCAGAGCCTGGAGCCTGCTTCGGATTCTCTCTCTCTCTCTCTCTCTCTCTCTCTCTCTCTCTCTCCCCCTCCCCTGCTCGCTCGCTCTCTCTCTCTCTCTCTCACTTTCTCTCTCTCTCTCTCAAAAATAAATAAACATTAAAAGTTTTTAAAAAATAAAATACAAAAGCCATAGGCTCACACAATTCAAGAGGTTCTGGTATCATATTACCTAGGTAAAGATGACAGGAGTCCTAACATGTTCCTGGTCTGCTTCCACTCACTGCTCCCTGGTCCCCTCCCAGTTGCAGCCCCAGTTTCAAAACCACAAAACCCACATCATATGAAACTGGAGATGATTTAAGAAGCTCACATGGAGAAAACTGAGGTGCTTCTATCAACTGCTGAGCTCCCAGCAGATGACCAGCATCTGCTCCCAGTCATGTAAATGAACCAACTTGGATATTCCAGCCTATACAACTGCTGCCCAAATGATATCATAAAAGAACAGAAGAACAACCATCTGAGACCAGTCAACCTACAAAGTTGTTACAGATTCTAAAATGTTTGTTATTTTTCACCAGTAGATTTTGGAATGGTTTGTTACACAGTGGTGATTGGAACCAGCTCCTTTCTGGCACCTGGGTTTCTGGAACAGAACTGTCATTGTTCTTATCATCCACTAGGGAAAGCTTCACTTGCAACATCATTTGTTTAAATGAGAATTGCATTGAGAAATGTTTCCTTTTGTTCTATTTTCACACAGAAAAGATAAAGCTAAAAAATTCTACAGCAAAACATAATTTCTATATTGACTGACCATTCCACAAAGAGATAATACAAGAATATTATGTTTCAGATGGAAACTGTTAGGAATTACCTTCAATCCTTTAGTGAACAAAAACTTCCAAAGACTAGTTGATGGTAAGACTAGAAAGCTGGCAGGAAATCAGGAAATTTAGAAAGAAAATGTTTATCCGGTGGCCCTTGTCACAGCTTAAAACCCAATTTGGGCTAATGTCTGTAAATGGAGAGTAGCTATTAACAAATCAATTAATTAGGGTCTTGTTAGCTTTTCTACTGTCAACTCTAATTATTTGTTTGTCTGATCTGAGGTATCCTTAGATTATTTACTATCATTCCTGCCAACCAACAAAAGATAATAAGGTTGAATCTCACAATATATGGGAATTAGAAAACAGCTTTTATCCTGTATGCTCAATCTCAGGCAAAATTTTCAGAGCCTGGGTCTTTTCTTCAAGACAAAGTTTCTTTAGGAAGTTAATAAATAACTAATTTTCATTAAAAAATTTCAAAGAAGGCAATAATCAATTAATCTGTTTTTAAAAATTCCCTAGATCATGGACATTTGTTTAGAGTCAAGGGTACTTATGTTCTATTTTCTTTTTCCAGCAGTTATCTTCTTGCATAGGGTCAGAAAAAGAAATCTATACCTCCGAAGGGAAACTGAGGCAAAGGACAAATAATCACTCTGTTCAACAGTGATGAATAGCTGGTGGCAGTACTCACAGTCTAAGAAAATCTCATTCTGTAATCATTTCTCAAAGCGTACTTGTCTCTTATCAATACATAAGTCAAGGTTATTTTTCTTCATTCTACAGCTCAATCTCAACCTAATTCTATATCTGATCATTTTTATTCCACTTTATTATAAAAGAAAAGAATCTTTTTAGCCCGAGAAAAATGGAAAATTTCCTCTCTCTAGCAAGCTGAAAAGTGGTTCTTATAACAAAATAATTACCTAATTAAAGTGCTCATCTGAACCAGTTACCACAAATCCAATTAAGTCAAGCTGCCAACAGGAATATATTATACCTGATAAGGAGTTAGTGAATAGATCGACACAAAGCACTATCATGCTCTCTGTTAAACTTAAAGAAGTTGGTTTTCCCTTAAAAGATGCTGTATCTTCCTGATGAAATAGTTTTTTAATATGCCAAGGAAGCTCTATATCTGGCAGTGAAAATGCTAAATATCCACATACTAATACAGGAGATCAAGGTTAGATACTTCATGAACCTCTAGCCACAGGTTCATGAAAATGAAAGACATCAATTGACTAGTTTACCATGAAACCACTTTGGTCCTTTTCCCTCATGGGGGTGGGATGCTGGCAGCGGTCATTCACAATGATTGAACATATGAACAGTGAAAAGAACAACAAATTAGGAGCAAGACAGAAATGACAGAACTTTCTGATCAAAGAAAGATATCTATCGAGTTTCTAATCAAAGAACCCTATATTGTTTTTTGAGTTTCATGATGTTATTCTATTATGCTCATATCATTCTTTCTATAGGCTGTAATTTGGGCTTTTCTTCTCATTTCTATTTTTTTAAGTTTATTTATTTATTTTGAGAGAGAAAGAGAGAGTGCAAGTGAGGGAGGGGCAGCAAGAGAGAGAACCCCAAGCAGACTCCACACCCATCATAGAGCCTGAGATGGCTTGACGTGGTGATCCTTCTCACAATCATTGACATCAAGACTTGAGCCAGTACCAAGAGTCGGATACTTAACTGACTAAGCCCCCATGTACCCCTTCTCAATTCTATTTTTAATTTCATCTACTGTGTTTGTCTCTGCACTGAGAGAAACATCCAGGACACCCAGCATTTGTGCAAGGCTCTACCGGAGTTGCTGCTGCAGTGGAAGAAATGGAGAATGATGGAAAACAGGATAAAAAAAATAATTAACTGCACATGTCAAGCATGGTGTCTACAACTGGTCAGTTAGGACAGAAAGTATGCTGGAGACACATACACACCAAAAAAAAAAAAAAAAAAACCCCATCACTAGAGAGGTTTTTGAGGTCAATAAAAAAGAGCTTGTACCTATCCTTCTCAAGCTATTCCAAAAAATAGAAAGGGAAGGAAAACTTCCAGACTCATTCTATGAAGCCAGTATTACTTTGGTTCCTAAACCAGACAGAGACCCAGTAAAAAAAGAGAACTACAGGCCAATATCCCTGATGAATATGGATGCAAAAATTCTCAATAAGATACTAGCAAATCGAATTCAACAGCATATAAAAAGAATTATTCACCATGATCAAGTGGGATTCATTCCTGGGATGCAGGGCTGGTTCAACATTCACAAATCAATCAGCGTGATACATCACATTAATAAAAGAAAAGATAAGAACCATATGATCCTGTCAATCGATGCAGAAAAGGCCTTTGACAAAATTCAGCAACCTTTCTTAATAAAAACCCTCGAGAAACTCGGGATAGAAGGAACATACTTAAACATCATAAAAGCCATTTATGAAAAGCCCACAGCTAACATCATCCTCAATGGGGAAAAACTGAGAGCTTTTTCCCTGAGATCAGGAACATGACAGGGATGTCCACTCTCACCGCTGTTGTTTAACATAGTGCTGGAAGTTCTAGCATCAGCAATCAGACAGCAAAAGGAAATCAAAGGCATCAAAATTGGCAAAGATGAAGTTAAGCTTTCACTTTTTGCAAATGACATGATATTATATGTGGAAAATCCGATAGACTCCACCAAAAGTCTGCTAGAACTGATACATGAATTTAGCAAAGTTGCAGGATACAAAATCAACGAACAGAAATCAGTTGCATTCTTATACACTAATAATGAAGCAACAGAAAGACAAATAAAGAAACTGATCCCATTCACAATTGCACCAAGAAGCATAAAATACCTAGGAATAAATCTAACCAAAGATGTAAAAGATCTGTATGCTGAAAACTATAGAAAGCTTATGAAGGAAATTGAAGAAGATATAAAGACATGGAAAAACATTCCGTGCTCATGGGTTGGAAGAATAAATATTGTCAAAAGGTCAATACTACCCAAAGCTATCTACACATTCAATGCAATCCCAATCAAAATTGCACCAGCATTCTTCTCAAAACTAGAACAAGCAATCCTAAAATACATATGGAACCACAAAAGGTCCCAAATAGCCAAAGTAATTTTGAAGAAGACCAAAGCAGGAGGCATCACAATCCCAGACTTTAGCCTCTACTACCAAGCTGTCATCATCAAAACAGCATGGTATTGGCACAAAAACAGACACATAGACCAATGGAATAGAATAGAAACCCCAGAACTAGACCCACAAACGTATGGCCAACTCATCTTTGACAAAGCAGGAAAGAACAGGAAAGAACATCCAATGGAAAAAAGACAGTCTCTTTAACAAATGGTGCTAGGGGAACTGGACAGCAACATGCAGAAGATTGAAACTAGACCACTTTCTCACACCATTCACAAAAATAAACTCAAAATGGATAAAGGACCTGAATGTGAGACAGGAAACCATCAAAACCCTAGAGGAGAAAGAAGGAAAAGACCTCTCTGACCTCAGCCATAGCAATTTCTTACTTGCCACATCCCCAAAGGCAAGGGAATTAAAAGCAAAAATGAACTACTGGGACCTTATGAAGAGAAAAAGCTTCTGCACAGCAAAGGAAACAACCAACAAAACTAAAAGGCAACCAACGGAAGGAAAAGATATTTGCAAATGACATATCGGACAAAGGGCTAGTATCCAAAATCTATAAAGAGCTCACCAAACTCCACACCCGAAAAACAAATAACCCACTGAAGAAATGGACAGAAAACATGAATAGACACTTCTCTAGAGAAGACATCCAGACGGCCAACAGACACATGAAAAGATGCTCAATGTTGCTCCTCATCAGGGAAATACAAATCAAAACCACACTCAGATATCACCTCACGCCAGTCAGAGTGGCCAAAATGAACAAATCAGGAGACTATAGATGCTGGAGATGTGGAGAAACGGGAACCCTCTTGCACTGTTGGTGGGAATGCAAACTGGTGCAGCCACTCTGGAAAACAGTGTGGAGGTTCCTCAGAAAATTAAAAATAGACCTACCCTATGAGCCAGCAGTAGCACTGCTAGGAATTTACCCAAGGGATACAGGAGTACTGATGCGTAGGGGCACTTGTACCCCAATGTTTATAGCAGCACTCTCAACAATAGCCAAATTATGGAAAGAGCTTAAATGTCCATCAACTGATGAATGGATAAAGAAATTGTGGTTTATATACACAATGGAGTACTGCATGGCAATAAGAAAGAATGAAATATGGCCCTTTGTAGCAACGTGGATGGAAGTGGAGAGTGTGATGCTAAGTGAAATAAGCCATATAGAGAAAGACAGATACCATATGGTTTCACTCTTATGTGGATCCTGAGAAACTTAACAGAAACCCATGCGGGAGGGGAAGGAAAAAAAAAAAAGAGGTTAGAGTGGGAGAGAGCCAAAGCATAAGAGACTCTTAAAAACTGAGAACAAACTGAGGGTTGATAGGGGGTGGGAGGGAGGGGAGGGGAGGTGATGGGCATTAAGGAGGGCATCTTTTGGGATGAGCACTGGGTGTTGTATGGAAACCAATTTGACAATAAACTTCATATACTGAAAAAAAAAAAAGAATGGCAAAGATCCAAATACAAAGATGTTCACTCCAGCTTATGTATAATAATGAACAACTGGATGTAATGTAATTGTTGTATTGAAGGATTGGCTTAATAAATTTTGATTTATCATATTATGAAATTAAAAAAAAGAGATTGTAGAGTCAATCCCCATATACTTGCTGACCCTATTTCCAGCTCCAGTCTGTATGTACCCTTGTATATTTATAATGTTTCATTTCTTCTGAAGGTATCTGTGTAAGTCTCATACAGATGTGTGATATTCTCCCATTTGTGAAACAACAATTACACACACAACTAGTACCTGTCCAGATCCTACTTGAAATTTAAAACAACTTTTCTGGAGAAATTTGAAAAGTTTACAAAATTCAGAAAACATCTACTTTAGTTTATCTATTTTGAGAGAGAGAGAGAGAGAGAGAGAGAGAGAGAGAGAGAGAGAGAGAGAGAGAAACATGGGAGGGGCAGAGATAGAGGGAGAGAGAGAGAATCCCAACCAGTCTCTGCACTGTCAGCACAGAGCCTGATGCAGGGCTCAAACTCACAGTCCATGAGATCATGACCTGAGCTGAAACCAAGAGTCAAACACCCATTCAACTAAGTCACCCAGGTGCCCAGAAAACAGCTACTTTAAATGTACCATATATCTATCTCAAAAGAGTTTATAATTTTTATATTCATATCATGAAAATAGTGTGGTTGATACCTGACATCTGTAGAGATTTGATTTAAACGATTCCATATTTATGGTTTTGAAACCACAAAAGAAGCTAAAAATTTCTCTTAGACAGATGAATGCATTTACCAAGTATGCATTTACAAGAGCTTTTTTTTCTTCTATCAAAGGAGAATTATTTTTTAAGTTTTAAGTGTAATTCCAGTTAGTTAACATACAAGGTTATATTAGTTTCAGGTATATGACATAGTGATTCAACACATCCAAACATCACCCAGTGCTCATAACAACAAGTGCACTCCTTAATCCCCATCATCTATTTAGCCCACCACCACCTCTGGTAACCATCAGTTTGCTCCCTATAGCTAAAAGAGTCTGTTTCTTCTTTTTTTTTTTTTAATTGTTTCTTTTAATGTTTATTTTTGAGAGAGAGAGACAGAGCGCGAGCAGGGGAAGGGCAGAGAGAGGGAGACACAGAATTTGAAGCAGGCTCTAGGCTCTGAGCTGTCAGCACAGAGCCCGACATGGGGCTTGAACTCACAGACCATGAGATCATGACCTGAGCCAAAGTAGGATGCTTAACGAACTGAGCAACCCAGGCACCCCATGAGTCTGTTTCTTTTTCCCTTTGCTCCTTTGTTTTGTTTCTTAAATTCCACATATGAGTGAAATCATATGGTATTTGTCTTTCTCTGACTGAATTATTCCACTTAACATTATCCTCTCTACCTCCATACGTGTTGTTGCAAATGGCATGATTTCATTCTTTTTATAGCTGAGTAAGATTCATATATATACATATATATATATATATATATATACATATTCTATATCTTGCCTATTGTAAATAATGCTGACATAAACATAGAGGTTACATTTATCCCTTAGAATCAGTATTTTTCTATCTTTTGGGTAAATACCCAGTAGTGCAATTGCTAGATCATAAGATAGTTCTATTTTTAACATTTTGAGGAACCTCCAAACTGTTTTCCACAGTGCCAACACAAGTTTGCATTTCCACCAACAGTGTAAGAGGGTTCCTTTTCTCTATATCCTTACCAATACCTGTTGTTGATTTTAGCCATTCTCACAGGTGTGAGGTGATATCTCATTGTAGTTTTCATTTGCATTTCCCTGATGATAAGTGATGGTGAGCATCTTTTCATGTGTCTGTTGGCCATTTGTATATCTTCTTTGGAGAAATTTCAGTTCAGGTCTTCTGCCCATTTTTTAACTGGATTATTTGTTTTGGGGGTGTTGGGTTTTATAAGTTCTTTACATATTTTGGATACTAACCCTTTATTGAATATGTCACTTGCAAATATCTTCTCCCATTAGGTAGGTTGCCTTTTAGATTTGTTGATTGTTTCCTTCACTGTGCAGAAGCTTTTTTATTTTTATGTAGAGCCAACAGGTTATTTTTGCTTTTGTTTTCCTTGCTTCAGGGACCTATTCCGAAAAAAGTTTCCATGGCCAATGTCAGAGAAATTACTGCCCGTGTGCTCTTCTAGGATTTTCATGGTTTCAGGTCTCACATTAAGTCCTTAATCTATTCTTTTAAGTTCATTTATTTGGGGGGGGGGGGAGTAGGGGCAGAGACAGAGGAAGAGAGACTTCTAAGCAGGCTCCACATGGACATAGTGCAGAACCTGACGCAGGGCTCAAACTCACAAAATGTGAGATTATGACCTGAGCCAAAATGAAGAGTTGGATGCTTATCCAACAGAGCCACCCAGGCGCCCCTAGATCCTTAATCTAGTTTGAATTTATTTTTGTGTATGGGGTAAGAAAATGGTCCAGTGTCATTCTTTCGTATGTAGCTGTCCAGTTTTCCCAATACCATTTGTTGAAGAGACTTTTTCCCATTGAATATTCTTGCCTCTTTTCTCAAAGATGAATTGGCCGTGTAATTGTGGGTTTATTTCTGGGTTTTCTATTCTATAGTATTGATCTATGTGTCTAATTTTGTGTCAGTACCATACTGCTTTGATTACTACAGCTTTGTAATATAAGTTGAAGTCCAGAATTATGATGCCTCCAGCTTTGCTTTTCTTATTCACAGTTGCTTTGGCTGTTCAGCATCTTTTGTGGTTCCATATAAATTTTAGGATTATTAGCTCGAGTTCCATGAAAAATGCTGTTGGTAGTTTCATAGGGACTTTATTGAATGTGTAGATTACTTTGGGTAGTATAGACGTTTTAACAACATTTGTTCTTCCAATCCATGAGCATGGAATGCCTTTCCATTTCCTTGTGTCTTCAATTTCTTTCATCGGCGCTTTATAGTTTTCACAGGACTTTCACCTCTTTAGTTAGGTTTATTCCTAGGTATTTATTTTTGGTGCAACTGTAAATGAGAACATTTTCTTAATTTCTTTCTTCTGCTTCATTATTGATGTATAAAAATTCAACAGATTACTGTACACTGATTTTGTATCCTTTAACCTTACTGAATTCATTTATCAGTTCTAGTATTGGTGGAGTCTTTAGGGGTTTCTATATACAGTATCATGTCATCTGCAAATAGAGAAAGGTGGTACTTTTTCCTTACCAATCTGGAAGCCTTTCATTTCTTTTTGTTGTCTGATTGATGTGGCTAGGACTTCTGGTACTATATTGAATAAAAGTGGTGAAAGTGGACATCCTTCTCTTGTTACTGACCTTAGGGGAAAAACTCTCAGTTTTTCACCATTGAGTATAATGTGAGCTGTGTGTTTTTCATATAAGGCCTTTGTTATGTTGAGGTATGTTCCCTCTAAACCTATTTTGTTGAGGGATTTTACCATGAATGGATATTGTACTTTGTCAAGTGCTTTTTCTGCATCTATTAAAATGATCATATGGTCTTACCATTTCTCTTATTGATGTGATGTATCACATTGATTGATTTATAAATATGGAACCACCTTGTATCCCAGGAATAAACCCAACTTGCAGTGAATGATTTTTTTAATGTATTGTTGAAACCGGTTTGCTAGTAGTTTGTTGAGGAATTTTGCATCTATGTTCAGCAAAAATATTGGCCTGTAGTTCTCTTTTTTTTGTTGTGTCTTTATCTAGTTTGGGTATCAGAGTAATGCTGGCTTCATACAATGATCTTGGAAGTTTTCCTTTTTCTTCTATTTTTGGAATAGTTTGAGAAGAATAGGTATTAATTCTTCCTAAAATGTTTCAGAGAATTCATCTGTGAAGCCATCTGGCAGTGAGCTTTTGTTTGTTGGGAGTTTTTTTTTTTTATTACTGATTCAATTTCTTTGCTGATTATCAATCTGTTCAAATTTTCCATTTCTCCCTATTTAAGTTTTGGTATTTTATATGTTTCTAGGAATTTATCTGTTTCTTCTACTAGATTGTCCAGTTTGCTCACATATAGTTTTTCATAATAATCTCTTAAAGTTGTTTGTATTTCTGTGGTATTTATTGTGATATCTCCTCTCTCATTTGTGATTTTATTTATTTGAGTCCTTTCTCTTTTTTCTTGATAAGTCTGACTAGAGGTTTATCAATTTTATTGATTTTTTTTTCAAAGAAATAGCTCCTGGTTCATTGATCTGTTCTGTTGTTCCTTTAGTTTCTATATAATTTATTTCTGCTCTAATATTTATTTCCCTCCTTCTGCTTGTTTTAGGTTTTGTTTGTTGCTCTTTTTGTGGGGTTAGGTAGTTTATTTGAGATTTTTTTTCTTGCTTCATAAGGTAGGCCTGTACTGCTAAAAACTTCCCTTTAGAAGGGAATGCACTTTTACTACATCCCAAAGGTTTTGGATCATTGTGTTTTCATTTGTTTCCTTGTACTTTTTTATCTCTTATTTCCTGGTTGGCCTATTCATTTTTTAGTAGCATGCTATTTAACTTCCACATATTCATGCTCTTTCCAGATTTTTTCTTATGATTGACTTCCAGTTTCATAGCATTGTGGTCAGAAAAGATACACAGTATGACTTCAGTCTTTTTATTCTTGTTAAGGCATGATTTGTGACATAATATGTGATTTGTTCCAGAGAATGTTCCATGTGCATTTGAAAAGAAAGTATAATCTGCTGTTTGGGGTGAAATGTTTTGAATAATGTTTTAAATCCATCTGGTCCAGTGTGTCATTCAAAGCCATTGTTTCCTTGTTAATTTTCTGTTTAGATGATCTGTCCATTGATATGAGTGAGGTGTTAAAGTCCCCCACTATTATTGTATTACTATTGATTAGTTCCTTTATGTTTGTTATTAACTGTTCTATGTATTTGGATGCTTCTATGTTGGGTGCATAATTATTTACAATTATTAAATATTCCTGTTGGATTGTCTTTCTTTATTAGCATTATTATTATTATTATTATTATTATTATTATTATTATATAGTGTCCTTCTTTGACTGTTACAGTCTTTGTTTTATTTTTTTAATGTTTTTATTATTTATTTTTGAGACAGAGAGACAGAGCATGAGCAGGGGAGGGGCAGAGAGAGAGAGACACAGATGTGCAGCAGGCTCCAGGCTCTGAGCTGTCAGCACAGAGCCCGACATGGGGCTTGGGCTCACAGACTGTGAGATCATGACCTGAGCTCAAGTCGGACACAACCAACTGAGCCACCCAGGCGCCCCTACAGTCTTTGTTTTAAAATCAATTTTGTCTGATGTATTGCTACTCAAGCTTTCTTTTGACATCTATTTGCATGAAAAATGTGTCTCCATTCCCTCACTTTCAATCTGTAGGTGTCTTTAGATCTGAAATGCGTCTCCTGTGGGCAGCATATAGATGGGTCTTGTTTTTTATCCATTCTGTTACCTTAACATCTTTTGATTGGAACATTTAGTCCATTTACATTCAGTGATTATTGATACATATTATCAATATGCACAACACTCTATTATTTGTTTTGTGGCTGTTTCTAGAGATTTTCTCTGATCCTTTGTCTTTCTTTCATGGTTTGCTGATTTTCTTTAGTGATATATTTAGATTCCTTTCTCTTTATTCTTTGCATATTTATTAGTAATTTTTGATTTTGATCAAAAATAGTTTTGATAGTGGTTACCATCAGGTTTATATATAACATCTCCTGCGTATAGCAGTCCATCTTAAGTTGGTGGCCGTTTAAGTTTGAATCCATTCTTCACTATCCTCCTCCCCACATTTTAGGTATATGGTATCATATTTTACATCCTTTTGTCAGTTCCTTAACTGGTATTTTACAAAAATACTTATTTTTACTACTTTGGTATTTCCTACCTTCATTCTGTCACTTTTGGTCTTTCCTTCCCACTCAAAGTGTCCCCTTTAATATTTCTTACAGGGCTAGTTTAGTGGTCATGAACTCCTTTAGATTTTGTTTGTCTCGGAAACTCTTTTATTTCCCATTCTATTTTGAATGATAGCCTTGCTGGATACAGTTTTCTTAGCCACTTCTTTTTCCCATTCAGCACTATGAATATATAATACCACTCCCTTCTGGCTTAGCATGTTTCTTAAAAAATCACCTGATAGCCTTATGGGGTTTCCCTTGTATGCAATTGCCTTCTTTTGTCTCGCTGCCTTTAAATTCTTTATCACTATACTTTGCCATTTTAATTATATGTTTTTGGGTGGATCTACTTTTGTTGATTTTGTTGCGAGTTCTCATTGCCTACTGGATCTGGATATCTGTTTCCTTCCTCAGATTTGGGGAGTTTCCAGCTATTATTTCTTCAAATACATTTTTTGCTCCCTTTCTCCTCTCTTCTTCTTCTGGGACTCCTATAATCTTAATGTTATTAAGTTTGATGTAGTCACTCAATTCCCTAAGTCTATTCTAGTTTTACATCATTATTTTTTCTCTGTTTTGTTTGGCTTGATTAGTCTCCATTACTCTGTCTTCTAGGTCACTAATTCGTTCCTCTGCTTCTTCCATCCTGCTGTTCATTCCATCAAGCATGTTTCTCATTTTGTTTATTGAGTCCTTTATCTTTGCTATGTTGTTCCTTATCTCTGTTAAGGGTCACACTCATACCTTCCATCCTTTTCTGAAGTCCAATGGGTATCTTTATGATCATTACTTTAACTTCTCTATAAGGCACATGGCTTCCATCTGTTTTGCTTAGATCTCTGGCAATGGCTTTGTCCTGTTCTTTCATTTGGGATAAATCCCTCTGTCTTCTCATTGCATCTAAGACTCTGTGCTTGTTTTGGGGTGTTAGGAAAGTCAGCTATACCTCCTGATCTTGAAAGTAATGGCTTTACAAAGTAGAGGTGCTGTGGTATCCTGCTGTGTGGTGTCCCCTGTTCTCCAGGGCCTGGCACTTCAGTAAGTGACCCCAATATGTACTGTGTGTGCTCTGCTGTTGCATCCTGGCCACTTTATCCTTTGGGTCAGTCATCTGCAGAGGCTCTGTGCCTATAATGGGCAATGTTTGATCCCTGGTCTATATGTGGCAAGTTTTAACTAGGTGTGCTCTGATCTGCTTATAAAATGAGACCTGCCACCACCTCCACCAGAACCAAAGTCCTACAAAACTCCCAGGTGAGGGAGACACAGCATGGGTAGGGGTTTGGGCAGGTCTTCTGGGGAGGGGCTGCCTCACTGGGATTGAAGCAAGTGTGACTAGGAAGAGTGGTTCCACTGGAGTTCAGGGGGACCGGGGGGGGGGGGGGTTGCTGTAAGCAAGTTAGGTAGTAAGTGTTGGCACTGAGCTGGTTCTCACAGGTGGCCCTGTGCTTATGCTGAGGTGCAGGGGAGGGAAATGAAGCCTGCCAGTTCCTTTATCCCCAGAGGGGTCTCTCCCTGAATGCTGCCTCTCTGGGACGGGCTCAGAGATAAGCAAATAACCTCCTCACTGTGTGCCCCCAGGAATTCTCCATATTGCTGTTTCCTACTGTATGTCCACAGACTGTTTGCCCTGCCTTCTCTCCAAAAGCAGTCCTAATGCCTCCAGTCTCTCCCAAGCAACGCTTGCTGACCGTTAGAACACGAGACTTTAAGTCCCACTGTTTGACGGAACTCAGAAAATTTGGGCCCTCTCACCTTCCAAGCCAATTGTTATGGGGATTCATTTTCCCCATGTGCTCCCCTGTTAGTCTGTCTCACACCCTTCTCCACGACCACAGCTCCCTCCCTACCACACTGGCTATGATCCAATTCTCTCCCAAACTCCATCTCCACACTTCCTACTTTCATCACATGGCCTCTTCTCTACCTTTAGTTGTGGAGTTTGTTCCACCATTCTTCAAGTTGGTTTGGGAGGTATTTAGGATTATTTAATAGTTAACTAGTTGTATTCATGAGATTAGGCAAGTCTAGGGTCCTCCTACTCTGCAAGCATCTTCATCTCCTCTCCAAAGGAGAATTTCTTGACTTTGTCTAACTGGCAATCATAATATGCATTCATTTTCCAGGACTAATGTTCATATCTTTTAAAAATAATACGAATGCTTTTTTACAAATTCAAAATAATTTTGGGAAATTTCTGTAAGACTATTTCTCACTTTAGCTCAGAGCTCTGTGAAGTCAGTGGGAGCTCTGGGCTTGAATCAGCTCCATAGAGTGAGCAGGCAGAGGAGAAATGGGGCCAATACAAAAATATCCCAACATACACAGTGAGGTTTTCCTATCTATGATGTGTCTCAAAGCGATGAACTCAGAAACTGTTCTAATCAGAGAATTCTTCAAGGAAAAAGAAAAATAGTTCCCCAAAGAAGTCAAGAGCTACTCAAAATAAAAAGGAGAAAACCAGAAATTTAAAATAAATTTTAATGAACATTAATTCCAGGTCCAAAAAACTAGTTACAACATTTGTTGGAAGAATGAAGACTTAGTCTTGATTATAGTTAAAATACAAGGTTGCCCAGAAAGCATGATTTTAAAATTAACAGATCCTCTCATTTCCCCTCCCAGCTATTTCCAACATTATCCCACAAATCTCTTTCCTAATGACAACTAAAACTTCACCATTAGTAATCAATTCCCTTGAGTTAGTTCCTCATTGGTGGTCTTTTATAAAGCAAATTCACTAGGAACAGGGTGTGAGGCACTTGGGGGTAGTACTCAAAACAGAAAATGCTATGGACTGAGTGGTATCCCCCTACAAAATTCGTATGTTGGAATCCTAACCCCTAATGTGACTGTATTTAGAGATAGGGCCCATAAGGAAGTTAAATGAGGTCATGAGGGTGGGGCCCTAGGAATAGAACTGATGTCCTTATAATTAGAGACACCAAAGAGTGTTCTCTTGCTCGCTCTCTCTCTCTCTCTCTCTGCCTCTCTCTCTCTCTCTCTCTCACTTCTCACGGGCACAAAGAAATCATGTGAGCAGATGGCAAGATGGCAACTACCTACAAGCCAAGAGCAGAGCCCTCAAAATGAAACCTACCCTGCTTCCGGAACTATGAGAAATTAATTCCTGTTGCTTACACCACCCAGTCTGTGGTATTTTGTATGCCAGCCTGAGTTTATTAAGATAAGGGATAATAAAGCAAGGAGAAACATCCTATAGAGCAGATTGAGGAGAGCATTCCCTCAACAATACACACAGATGCAGGAGATATGTTTAAGGATAGAGTTATCCTTCAGAGAATAAGTTTCTTCATTCCCTTATGTATTCCAAGATCATGTAACAATCACTATTGGTCATGTGGAAATCACTAACGTCTGTTTAAGCCATATCACACTCTACTCTTTGAGAACTTCTGGAGTCCACTCACATTATGGGCCTGCAATATAATAAAAAATAAATATTTGGTCTTTGTCCTAAGTTCCTGCTACGGAGCTCATAAAACTCTTGGAATTTCCTGAATTATGAGTGTCTTTTGTATGGTAATAGTGACACTTCATGGAATAGGTCCAAGATAGCTTCAGGATGGGGGCTGGTTGTCAGAAAAGCCAACCAGATGATTAGAAGGTTAGAACATTGAGCTCCACCCTCTGACTTGGAAACAAAGATGGGCTGGAGATTGAGTTCAATCACCAATGGCCATTGGTTTAATCAATCATGCCCAAACAAGGAAATCTGGATTAAAACCCCTGAAGTTTGGAGTGATACCAAGTCAGTGAACACATTCATGTACCATAAGGGTAATCCACCCCAACTCCACTGGGACAGAGGTTCCTATGTTCAGGTCCCTCCCAGATTTTGTCCTTTATACTCTTAATCTGGCTATTCATCTGTATTTTTTGTAATAAAGTATAACAGTAAGAACAGCACTTTCCTGAGTTGTGTTATTCTAGTAAATTATTGAAACTGAGGGGGTCATAGTATAGTAGGCCTGGCAGAAGTGTAGGTAGCCTGGACACCACATTGTTGGATGGTGCCTAAATATGGAACAGTCCTATGAGACTGGCCCTTAACCCATAGGTCTTCACTAACTCTTACAAAATTTAATTGCTGGATTCCCAACTGGCATCAAAATTGGTTTGTGTGTGGAATAATGACACAAAGGGCCCTTGCATACATCTGAAAATCTCACTATGGCAACAGATTGCACCAGGAATAGACACCTGATCCAACCTGTACCAATCAAGTTTTAAGAATTTGAAAAAAGGGTCCCTAAGTGACTGCCTTAAAATACTAGACCTCTGTAATTAGTCTTGTGAACTGAGGACATGAAGATTCAGAGTTGTGGTGTCTATGCTCTAATCTGTGCATGAAGCAGCTGAAAAAAATTAGTCTGTGGTCAGAAAGAAATGAAGCAAATGCATGAAAGGAAGACCCTCTGGCTTCAGAGAAACAGTGAAACTCAGGGGATGGTTGCCTTGAATCCTGTCAGCTTTCCAGTTCCTGGGTTCCACCTTCCCTGAGACCTGACTGCAGTTCCTGGTCTTAAGTCTCTTGAGTTCTCATGAATTCTTATAATAAATCCCTTCTTTTTTTATTTAAGTTTGTAAAGGTTGGTTTATGTCCTTGCAAAGACTTAAGATGATGACTAAAATGATGATAGTGATAATTATGCTAATAACTAATATCTAATGAGTGCTTACTATGTTTTAAGCTCTCTCCAAAACACTCTATACTTTTTCATTAAATTCTCACACCAAATCTATGAAGTTGATATTATTACCCCCATTTTATTACAGAACATATAGAACCTAAATGCTTGACGATACTCACAACTCATTCCAGATACAATTTCTGAATTGACAGGGCCTATTTGACTCTTTTGGTCAAGAATCCAGTATATATGAGGCACCTGCATGGCTCAGTCAGTTGAACATCTGACTCTTGATTTCAGCTCAGGTCATGATCCCAGGGTCATGGGATTGAGCCCCACATCAGGCTTCATGTTGAGAATGGAGCCTGCTTGAGATTCTCTCTCTCTCTCTCTCTCTCTCTCCCTCTGCCCTCTCCCCCACTCATTCCCTTTAAAAAATTTTTTAAATTAAAAAGAATCTAGTATACAAACTAAGAAGAAATGAGCCAACAGCACATCTTACAAACTCCTATTTTTACAAATCTCACCAAATATCATCAAATCTAAGATGTTCTCAATTATCAGAAGCTTCATTATTGTTTTCATTTTTTTTCATATTTCCCCATTTTATTTTGAAAAATTTCAAACACAAAAGAAGTTGAATGTACAGTACAATTAACTCTCATCCTTTTTACCTAAATTAATTTTAGGTAAATTCAGTTGTTAACATTTTTACCATATGTTGTATATATGTAAGATATATGCTTATATAAACACACCAACTACTTTTTCCCCTAACCTAGAGGTTCACTGCAAGGAGACCTCACTCCTAAACATTCTAGTAGTATCACATCCAACAATTCTATCTAATACGTGGCTCATATTCATACCCCTACAGTTAACTCTGAACTAAGAGGGTGATATAAGAGACTCCTGAATTTCCCTCCTCCCACAGATGCAATGAATGTACAGCTACACAAAGAGCAATTCCCTCAGAGAGAAATCCAGAAACTAAATGAGTGACTCCTACACATTGGGTAAATGAGAAAATACCCACATTGAAACATGTAGAGGGGCACCTGAGTCAGGTAGTTAAGTGTCCTACTTCAGCTCAGGTCATGATCTCATGGTTTGTGAGTTCAAGCCCTGCATCGGGCTCTGTGCTGACAGCTCGGAAGCCTACTTTGGATTCTGTGTCTCCTTCTATCTGCTCTTCCTCTGCCCCTGCTCATACTGTCCCTCTCCCTTTCTCAAAATAAACTTTAAAAAAATTAAAAAAAAAAAACACATAGAAAGGCTGAGACACATTCTCACCATTAAACCCACTCTCAGCACAGCACCATACAATCTGGAGAGAACCCTTAACTCCCAGCTTCTCCCTAAGAGTGAAGGGTTTGGATCATACAACTAGTGCTCCCCCCAGGAGTTTAAAGCTCTCACCCAATGGAAGAAGTTAAGATGGCAGAGCAGTACGGGGACCCTGAGCTTTGCTTGTCCCTCAAACACAGCTATATTGAGGTCAGGTCACTTGAAACACCCAGGAAATCGATCTGTGCAGTGGCAGAAGATCTCCAAAGTTGGAGGGAGATAGCATGACAGGTGCAAGGTGCATGGAATTGAATTGGGTGACACCAAACTGTGGTGCTACAGAGGGGAGAGAACCCTTTCTATGGAAAGACAAAAAGAAAAGAAACAGAGGGGTTGAGAAAGTGTGGCATCAAGTTCACACAATAGGAAAACCTCTCTGGACCAGACTAGGGAGAAGTACTGAGTGTCACAGGATTTGGGTGGGGAGGGGGAGCGGTTTTGCAAACAGCATTTGGAGCTCAAACTCTGAGGTGTTGGACATGTGTGAATTTCTCCAGAGTAGAGCTGTGGTACATGCTCTTGGGGAGAAGGGAGCTGGCCCCTGACTGCATAGCCTGGTGTAGGGTCTCCAGAGCACATTGGGAGAGAACACTCCCCTTTCTGGACTACTTTTGGAAGAGGGTATATTACCTCCCCAAGGACAAAAGACCTTGCAGGTGCCAGCCAAGACCCTTCATCAGCAGAGGACAGAGGTGCACCCAGAAGTAATATGACCTTTTGCTGCTTTTAGCGGTACTACACCATAGATTCCACACACTGTGAAAGTGTAGGACTGTTTTTGAGGGACAGAGGGCTTCAGACCCACTACGGAGGGGCTCTACTCTGGAGGAGGGGTGCAGATATGAACAATGACTTCGGGTGTTGAATCCTAGCAGTGCACCAAAGAAAAAATGCAGGAGAGCTGTGGAACAGGGTAAGCTGGCTGCCCTCAATATTCTGTGAGGGCTGCCTGAACAGCAAGGTAGAGGTAAGATCTGTAGTCTGGGGCCGAGAGACTGGGGTGGTGCTATTTTCCCCCCAACACCAACACAGTGGGACTTCAGAGAGCAGCACAGGAGCTCCCAGCGAGGCAGGACTGCTTACATCAAACCCCGCCCCCCAGTGCCTGGCATCTGTTTATTTCCTGGGGCAAAACTGAACCAATACAGTGAGCCTCTCTTCCAGAAGATCAGCACAGCCAGCACCCCACATGCACCAAGTGTACTGAAAATTGAGTGCTTCAAAATGTTACCTGCAGTTCTGGTGGAAATAGGACTGGGCTTAATTTTTTTTTCTGTTTTTCTCCCTTATTTCTTTTGGAATCAGGCTCATAGTTTCTTTCCTTCTTTCTTTCCTCCTTTTCTTTTTTAATTTCCTTTTCCTTTTGAGATCAAGCTTTTTTATTCTTTTTCTTTCTTTTTTCTTTTCTTCTTTTTTTGCCTTTCTTTTTCTTAGGAATCAGCCTTAGAGTTTGTTGATTCTCTATTTGGTGTTTTAGTTCCCTTTGCTTTTCTCTTTTTTCAGGATCAGGTCTTTTTTTCTTTCCCCTTTTTTCCAGGCTTACTTCAGAAAACAAATCAAAACATACCTACTTAAAGGTCCAAACATTCCCCACTGCAAACAAGGAGGAGCTCTGACAGGACTGACCAGTGGGAAAGAACAGCCAAAATTCAACAGCAGGTTGAACACAGCATACAGTAAAAATACTTCCTGAAGTGCCATGCCCTAGACAGTGTATGACCCCTTTTTAATATAACAGTACTCTCAGGTTCAGGAAACATAACAAGCCTTTAAAACATGCAAAAGAGAGAAACTTAGCCAAAATGACAAGATGGAAGAATTCACCCCAAAAGAAAGCTCAAGAAGAAATCACAGCCAGGGACTTGTTCAAAACAGATATAAGCAGTATATCTGAACGAGAACTTAGAACAATCATAAGACTACTAGATTGGCTTGAAAAAAAGCATAGAAGACACCAGAGAAACCCTTGCTGCAGAAATCAAAGATCTAAAAACTAGTCAGGCTGAAATAAAAAATGCTAAAACTGAGATGAATACCAACTGGATAGAGTCACAATAAGGACTGAAGAAGTCAAGGAGAGAATAAATGATATAGAAGATAAAAATTAAGGAAAATAATGCAGTTGGGAAAAAAAAGAGGGAGAAGAAATTTATTAGATCATGAAGGGAGATTTAGAGAACTTACTGGTTCCATCAAATGAAACAATATCCATATCATAGGAGTCCCAGAAAAAGAAGAGCAGGAAAAGGGGGCAGAGAATTTATTTAAAGCTCTCACCCAAGGGACAGAACCCCAAAACACATAGCTTTGAAAGCCAATGGGTGTTATGTTCACAAGTCCCACAGGACTGTAGCAAATAAAGCAGCAGTTTTTAGATGGGTGCAGAAGAACCACTCAACAGCTAAACACCTGGCTCAGAAAGCAAAATGAAGGAGGGAGCAAGCAAAAATGCCCATCTCCTAGTTGTTCCTTGGAAAACCCCAACTACATATTTTTCAAGCTGCTGCCTCAGAGTCCACCTTCTAAATCAGCCTGTACCTAGATACTTATTTAAAACCTAGATCATTTTACAGTCCTCCCCTTTTAGACAATGATGGGTCT
The DNA here is from genome assembly GCF_027475565.1 of Acinonyx jubatus. Taxonomy (NCBI): domain Eukaryota; kingdom Metazoa; phylum Chordata; class Mammalia; order Carnivora; family Felidae; genus Acinonyx; species Acinonyx jubatus. The sequence goes on from NC_069382.1 coordinate 156,089,135, forward strand.
TGGCACAGCTTCAAGTCCTGGGAGTCACCTAGAACAGATTGTGGCTTGAATAATTATAAAGGTTTGAGAGGCAACCAGGAACTCAAGCCACACTGATTGACAACTTTCATCTCCTACACAAGACCAGTCTACCAAGACTGGAGGAGGAAGCTGTTTTATCTAACAGAGAGAAACCAATACAGAAAGCCAAGGAAAATGAAGAAATAGATAAATATGTTCCAAACAAAATAAATCTCCAGAAACATATCTTATAAAATGGAAATAAGTGATTTACCCAGTACAGAGTTGAGAATAATGGTCATAAATATGCTCAAGAAAATCAGGAGAGCAACATAAAAACATGAGAATTTCAACAAAGGAAATATTAAAAAGTTCCAAACAGAAATCATGGAGCTGAAGAATACCATTACTGAAGTAAAAACTGTAATAGAGGGATTCAACAACAAAGTAGATCAAGCAGAAGAAAGGATCAGTATACTTAAAGACAGGGAAGTAGAAGTCATCCGATCAGAGCAGCAAAAAGAAAAAAGAATGAAAAAGAGTGAAGATAGCTTAATAGAATTATAGGACACCAGAAAACAGCAATATAAGCATTATAGAGGTCCTAGAAGGAGAAGAGAAAAAAGGGACCAAAAGCTTATTCAAAGAAAAAATGGCTAAAATCTTCCTTAACCTGGGGGAAAAAAACAGACACCCAGATCCAGGAAGTCTAAAAAAAACCAAACATGATGAATCCAATCCAAAGAGACCCACGCTGAAACACAGTATAATTAAATGGTCAAAAGTTAAAGACAAAGAGAGAATCTTAAAAGCAGCAAGAGAAAAGCAACTTGTTACATACAAGAGGAAGCCTCATAAGGCTATCAGTGAATTTTGCAACAAAAAGCTTGCAGGTAAGAAGGCAGTGGGATGATATACTCAAAGTGCTGGGCAACCAAAATATTCTACCTGGCAAAGTTGTCCTTCAGAATCAAAGGAAAGATAAAGAGTTTCCTAGACAAATGAAAGCTGATAAGAGTTCTTCACAACTAGACTGGACTTACAAGAAATGTTAAAGGGAGCTCTTCAAGCTGAAATAAAAGGATACTAATTAGTAACATGAAAACATACAAGAGTATAAAACTTACTGGTAAAAGTAAACAAATAGTTAAATTCAGAATAATATAATGGTAGTGGTTATATCACTTATAACTCTAGTATAAAGATTAAAATACAAAAGTATCCAAAATAACTATAACAATTTATTAATGGATGTACAATGTAAAAAGATGTAAACTGTGACATCCAAAAAAATATGGGGGCGCCTGGGTGGTTCAGTGAGTTAGGTGTCCAACTTTGGTTCAGATCATGATCTCACAGTTCACAAGTTCGAGCCCAGCATCGGGCTCTGTATTGACAGCTCAGAGCCTGGAGCCTTCGGATTCTGTGTCTTCTTCTCTCTCTGCCCCTCCCTCACTCATTCTCATTCTCATTCTCCCCCTCTCTCTCTCTGTCTCTTTCTCTCTCTCTCAAAAATAAATCAAAATATTTTTTAAAAAAATTTTTTAATATGTGGGAAGGGTATAAAAATGTAGAACTTATATATGCATTTGAAGTTGAGTTGTTATTAGCTTAAAATAGACTGTTATAAATGTAAGATTTTTATTTAAGCCTTGAGGTAACCACTAAGCAATAACCTATAGTTAATACACAAAAGATAAAAAAAAAAATTAAAGCATACTCTACATAAAATCATGAAAACACAAAAGAAGAGAACAAGAGAGGAAGAAAGAAAGGAACTAAAAAAACAATCAGAAAACAATTAAGAAAATGGCAATAGTAAGTCCTTACCTATTTTTTTAAGTTTTTATTTATTTATTTTCGACAGAGAGATGGAGAGAGAGAGCAGGGGCGGGGCAGAGAAAGGGACAGAGAGAGAATCCCAAGCAGGCTCCGCACTGACAGTGCAGAGCCCGATGAGGGACTCGAGCCCACAAACTGTGAGATCGTGACCTGAGCCAAAATCAAGAGTCAGACACTTAACCGACTGAGTCACCCAGGAGTCCCAATAAGTCCTTACCTATTAGTAGGTAATAGTCCTTACCTATTAATAATTTGATTAGTTTAAATGTAAATAGACTAAACACTCCAGTCAAAAGACATGGATTGGCGGAATGGATAAAAAAAAAAAAGACCTGACTATATGCTGCCTACAAGAGACTCACTTTAGCTTTAAGTACACACACAGAATGAAAGTTACAGGATGGAAAAATATATTCCATACAAATTGAAACAAAAAACAAGGGGTAGCTATATTCTTATCAAACAAAACAGACCTTAAACTGTAACAAGAGACAAAGAAGGTCATTATAGAATGACAAAAGGGTCAATTCATCAAGAAGATATAATAATTGTAAATATTTATGCACCAAACATCAGATAACCTAAATAAATAGGAGAAATAGACAGCAAAACAATCATAGTAAGGGACTTCAGTACCCCACTTTCAACAATGAATAGAACATCCAGACAGAAAATCAATAAGGACATATTGGACTTAAGCTACACATTAGACCAGAGGGACCTAATAGACATATATAGAACATTCCATCCAACAGCAGCAGAATATACATTTTTCTCAAGAGCACATGGAATATTCTTTGGGACAGATCATATGTTAGGCCACAAAATAAGTCTTAACAAATTTAAGAAGATTGAAATCGTATCAAGCATCTTTTTTAACCACAATGGTACAAAACTAGTTATCAATTACAAGAAGAAAACTGGAAAACTCACAAATATGTGGACATTTAACAACACGCTCCTGAACAACCACAAGTCACAGAACTAATAAAATCAAAAATCAAAAATTCTTGAAAAATATCACCTCACAACTTTCACATAATCTCTATTCATTAGAATAGTTATCAAAAAGATAATAGATAACAACTGTTGGAAAGGATGTGGATGAAAGGGAAGCATTGTGCACTGCTGGTAGGAATATAAACTGATGCAGCTGCTAAGGAAAACAGTATGGAAGTTCCTCTAGAAATTTAAAATAGGATGGCCATATGATCCAGCAGCCCCGCTTCTGGATGCATTCCAAAGGAAACAAAACCAGTATCTCAGAGATATCTGCACTCCTATGTTCACTGCAGCATTATTCACAATAGCTAAGGTAAGGAAACAACCTAAGTGTCCATCAATAGATGAAAGGATAAAGAGAATGTGGTGTGTGTGCGTGTGTGTGTGTGTGTGTGTGTGTGTGTGTGTGTGTACAGAATGGAATATTATCCAGTCTTTAAAAAGAAGGAAATTCTGCCATTTGTGACAACATAGATAAAGCTGGAAAGCATTATGCTAAATGAAATGAGCCAGACAGAGAAAGACAAATACTGCATGGCATCACTAGAACGGTGACTACCAAGGGCTTAGGAGATGAGGGAAATAGGTAGAGGCTAGTAAAAGGGCAGATTTTCAGTTATAAGATGAATAAGGTCTGAGGATCTAATGTATGGAAACTATGGTTGATAACACTGTATTACCTAACTGAAACTTGCTAAGGGAGCAAAAAAATGTTCTCAACAACAAAAAAAGGTAAATATGTGAGGTGATGAATATGCTACATAACTCAATGGTGGGCATCTTTTCACGTGTGTGTGTATATATATATCAAATCACCACACTGTGCACTTTAAATATATTACAATTTTATTTGTTAATTATACCTTTGTAAAGCTGAAAAAATAATTCTAAGACTGATAAAACTTATATTGCTCTTTCATTTTTTAATCTAAGATCTCATCAAGAAATTGTACATTGCATTTGGTTGTCATTTCTCTTTAATCTCCTTTAATCTAGACTAATTCCCCTGCCTTTTTAAATCATCAAGATATACCTTCATTTTAATTATCACTAAGGGAAAAAAAAGTGCTGCCATTTATAACTGTAAAATGTCATCAGTTGTATGATGAATCCTTTTAAATGCTGGAATTTGATATGTTAAAATGTGAGAAAAAAAGGTACTTCCTAGGATCGATGAAATATGATATTTCTGTCTGGATTTGATATAAAGAGAAAGTGACAGATAATAATCAAAAGTTTGGAAAATATGTCCAATAATAAAGGGCTGAAGAAAACTGAGAGTACTTAGCTGGAAATGGCAATTTTATAACAAGCTTTAAATTTATGAAGAACTCTTAAATGGAAGAGGGTGACAAGATTTTATATTATATTCTAAGAAAACAAAGGAAGGAGAAAAAAGCACATGGAATTGAACCATAAAGTAAGGGATTTAATTTACCCAAAAGTAATTTTTTTTCTGCCTAGAAATACCTTTAAAAATTATTCAAATGGTTCATGAGTCTCTCCAAAGGTATGTCAGAATGTCTTAGACTGGGAAGTGGGCTTTTAGACAATTTGTGTGTGTGTGTGTGTGTGTGTGTGTGTGTGTGTGTGTGAGCAAAGATATGTGACCTGGTGGAATAGGGGACAAAAAGCACTCTGGAGGTAAAATGTCAAGGTCCAAAGCACAGAAGTCTGATTACTGAAGCCAGACAGAGGTGTCTGTGATGGTGCCAGTATATAATGGGTAGTCACTCTTGAATAGAGAACTATTGTGTCAAAAATCATATATAAGGAAGTTTTCTTTCCTGCACTTATATATATGTAGATTGGCTTAGAATAAGCAAAGAGCAGGAGTAAGGAGGCCAGCTAGAGTCACTGCAATGAGCCTGCCTTACCATGGACTCAGTATGTAACCACCACCTCCCAGATGCCCCTATAGAGAGCAGAAGCCTAAAAACTCATAATTAGAACATTTTTCTCTGACTTCCTGTAAACACACTAAGCTACTGTCCATCTTTTAAAACTGAGGATGTTTCCGTTTCCTTAGGAAAGTAAAGGTTAAGATTGAGTGGACGGTTAAGACCTTGCAGACACAGGAAATCCAAAGAGAGTAGAGGCTATAGATTCCAAAGCTAGGCTTTAACTACCTAACAGTTTTGCCTGCATCCCATCACCACAATGGAAATAAAGACAAAGGACCTTTTCGTTGCTTTTCTCACACTCATGGAAACAAGGTATTATTACTGAGATTCCATGCCTATTGGAGACCTTTATTAGTTGTAAGGTCAGGTCAATCCTAACAATGTGAGGCATGTTCCAAAATCTATTATCTAAAATATACTTCAAATCCTAGCTCCACGCTTCTTTAATTTTTGATAATGAGCATTTGGTGTTCAAGAGTATATAGCATTATAAATTGAGGTAGCTAATAACCCTAAGAATTAGCTCCTTTGAAATCAGTGACAAGAGTGCCCTCTCGGGCTTTTTTTTTTTTTTGTCTCCTGACCTTGACGTTCCAAAACTGCAAATATTGCTGATGCTTTTAATTTACTAGATTATAGTTCTCCTTTAAGTGATTCCAAAGAACAGAAGTCTCTCTCCAGAAACAGCCTCTGATTAAACACACCATCTTCATCAATTCACCAGAACCACTGAATCATTCTACCCTTGACCCTAGAACCTAAATTTGCCTACAAGGAGATAATGAGAGGGGGTAGAGGAGGAGATTCAACACTACAGTTAAAGGTGCCCTAAACAGTGTGGCCACCATCAGAAATTGCTTGTTATCCACTCTTTACAGATGGGGCTAGACCTTCCCCAGGGGAGTTTTATTCCTGGGGCAACCCCTTGGGATGCTTAGCTCAGTGGAAATATTTAGTAAATGTGCACCGGCCTAAAGAAAATCTTTAACTAGCATGAAAAGGCATAAAGTTTTAAGAAAGTGTAATTCAAAATGTAAACTGGTGCCAAGAGTCCCTTTTTACTGATAACAACTCCAAAGAAGTTGCGTCCAGCCCCCTCAGAGGTACCCAATTTCAATATGGATAGAACTTGCTGCCCCCAGCCCCCACTGTGCAAGTGTGGCTTTTAACAAGATCTGCTCAGGTCCTTGGGATTTCAGGGCAGAGCACGTCATCAGCTGACAAAAAGAGTATTTTCTTCATTCCAAATCTAAAAGTGAAACTGCCCTCCCAGTTCATTCTTTTGGGCCTTCTTTATGCCTCTGAAGTAATTCTGAGGCATTCCATTTCATTTCCATGATAGCAGATTTATGAATATTTACTGATTGCAAGCAAGGGCTATAGGGAAGCCCTGGGAGAAGGCTCAACTTCACTGCAGTAGTTTTAACAACAATCAAAGTTTCAAAGGAGCCAGTGTGCCTTCCTTAGCTCATTACAAATAACATGCCAGCTTAAAGATCTCAAAGCAAATGACTGAAACAATAAAATATAATAAAGAGAGGTAGGCAAGTCATCTCCCTGTAGAAAAAATTTAAAGAGTCCCAGAGGTTAGAAAAATTGCCATTGGTCAGAAAGTGACTTCAGAAGTAAGCTAAGATTGCAAACCAGTTGCTTTCTCTTCTTGCCCCACCCCCACCCCTCCATCCCCAGCCCCTCCTCCTTAGTCCTTTGACCTGGGTCTTTAATGCATTTTTCATTTACACATAGATTTCTTTTAGCATGTAGATTTCTATTTTCACTTGGTTTTATAACAACCTCTATATTTTAAGTTATTTGGAATGCCAGATAAACTGTTGCTGCTCTCTAGGTATCTTGAATACTGGCTTTTCAGTAGCCTAGACTGAAAAGTGTCTGAGAACCTCTAAATTCCTATACGACAGCAAGGTATTATTGTTGTTCTATCTAAATGCCAAGAGTAGAGGGGCGCCTGGGTGGCTCAGTCGGTTGAGCGGCCGACTTCGGCTCAGGTCATGATCTCATGGTCCATGAGTTCGAGCCCCGCATCGGGCTCTGTGCTGACAGCTCGGAGCCTGGAGCCTGTTTCAGACTCTGTGTCTCCCTCTCTCTGACCCTCCCCCATTCATGCTCTGTCTCTCTCTGTCTCAAAAATAAATTCACATTTAAAAAAATTTTTAAAAAAATAAATGCCAAGAGTGGAATTTAACAAACTAAAAACTAAATAACCCATCCATAATTGTACTTGAATTCAACATGTATGTATGGAGTGCCTATGACATGTCAGATACCCTTCCAGGCCCTATGGACCGAGCAGTGAACAAGAAAGAAGAAAATTCTGATTCTCAAGGAGCTTACATTGTACCAGGGGGAGACATAATAAATGATTAAACAAGAAAGTAAGTAGTATATGAGATGGGTATAAGTGCTAGGAAGAAAAATAAGATCGGGAAAGGAGTTAAGGAATGCCAGGAAAGGTTAGAGAGAGTAGGAACAGCATCACTGATAAACTGACATGTAAGCAAAGACCTGAAGCAAGTGACCCTGTGCCAGAAGCATTCTTGATGTGACAGAGATTAGGAGTAGTGGAAAAGTTGATGTGGCTGTACTCAAGTTGGTAAGAAACTGGTATGAAACAGAGTCAGGGAGAACAAGAGGCCAGATAGGACTGGTTTTGCAACCATCCTAGCTCTGTATGGCTGGAACTCAGAGTAAAATGGAAGTCACTGGAGGCTACAGAGTGGGGGAGAGAGGGAACACTCTTATTTCCTAATAACTGAAATCATTTTCTAGAAGTTACTATCCCTAACCCTCATGTTTTATAGATTAAAAAAAAAAAACTTACTCTAAAAACAGGATTGTTTCAAGACTCATTCTTCATACTTTTGTGAATCTATTGGAGAGAAACTGGCTTCCATTCTGTTTCAGAGAACACACCAGGGAAGCCCAAATTCAACACACTGATCTTGAAACAGAATTAACTGCTTTCAGAAAAAGGACAGCTGAGGCCTACTGCATATACATACTTCTCTTAGGCAGAAGGTGGATGGATGAGATGGTCCATAAACGCTGATAGAAAACCTATTAGCTGAATCACATTAGATTAGCCAAGTAGTGTTATTGAGGGCATCCGAAAAACGAGAAACGTCAAGTGCTAACGTCAGTGGACTATGCATTAAATAGAGGTGAGATACTAACACCTAGAAGGACAAATGGAAATTCTTTCATTACTTAAAATAAATTTATCCATATTTCCTAAGCTACTACCTATTCCTTTGATCACACAAGAGAAAAGCTTCTTCTCAGTCAGGAGAAGGCAGTTACTAAAGTAAAGAGGCAGGCAGATATTTGATGGCTTGATGTACAAGTCCCTTGTTGAAATGACCTCCATCTGAGTCTGCCATTGTGCCCAGAATTAGGTATTCCTTTGAGCTAAGTCATTATCTCACTAAAAGGCCTTTGAAAGGCTAATAGTATAGTTTAGCACATTAACTTCCAGCCCCTTGTGATTCACACTAGCTAACTGAAACCTTGGCAAGCAAGACCCTGAGGGAAAGTAATATAAGTGGGCATTGGCCCAACAACAGCACTTTTTTTACCTTTTCATTAATAATACCATTTATTGAGCTCTTACTATGTGCCAGCTTCTAATCTTAGAAGAGCCCAGAGGTTACTATTATTATTTTCATTAAAGAGGCTGCATAAATCTCCCAAGATCCATAGCTATAAATGTGAATCTGGAATTCAAACCTAGCACTTGACATAGTGCTTAGCACATAGTAGGTGTTAAACAATCCACAAATGAATGAATGAGTGAATGATACCCAGATCTTTCTGATTCTAAAGTTCAAACTCTCAACTATGTGCATTTATTCAGTGGTTTATAATTTTTAAGCACTTTCCCATACGCTGCAGTAGCTTAGGTAGAAATAGCCCACAGTATTTCTCCCAATAAAGCACCTCTTGTAAGATACTTTCTTTTCCCCCAGTTTATTCAATAGGACCCCAAGACAACCTGGAGAGAATGTGGAACAGGAGGAATACACAGGGCAGGGTGTTGCCTTGAGAAGAACAGAAAGGAGAAAGAAGAGGGGCCACTAGGCTATCACAGTAAGTTGGGTGAGAGCTTTGCAGACAAAAGGCTAAGAAGACACATAGAGATGAAGGGCTGCTGCTCCAGAGTCCCTCAGGCTTGGGCGGGTGGCCAGCCCCATCTATTAACAGCTGTGTGACTTAACCATTCTGCACTTCAGTTTCTGCATCTGTAAAACGGGGGTCATTATACCTTCCTTACTAGGTAGTTACAAAACTGTGTGAGAAAGTGTGTGTAAAGCACAGTGCCTGACACATAATAAGAACTCTATAAAAGTTAGCTATCTTCATCATTAAAGAGTAAGACGGTGGTTCCCATGGACAAATGTCACAAGACCTATGGTCCTCATTGGAGCCATAAACTACCATAGTTACCACATTTGAAGATCTTCAAAAAATAAAAAATATGTATCTCTGACCTAAATGATTTGAAATAGCCACCCTCTTAAAAGCAGGAAACAAAACGGACCTCTTAAGAACTTATTTCACCCTCCAACGCTAAGATGTCCCAGTTTCCAAACCCCTGTGTACAGGAGGTTGAAGTAAGCCTTCCTCCAGTAGAGTTTCCCCTTTTAGAAATTCTGTTTCATGCCAGTGTTAATTTCACAGTCCTTAGTGTTCTTTCTATTATTCATGAGTTCTCTGCAATTCAATTTTACAAAGCAAAGGAGGGCAAACACAGATACGTTTTTCCCCTTTGAAAACAAAACAGTGTTAGCCTCTGTGGAACGGAAGGCCTGCTGATCAGATGAGTCTCTTGTAGCCATAGCAATTGGATTTAAGCCCATTTCTTGAAGACAGCCCAAAGACAAACTCCACAGCTTGCATTTACATTTGGGGGACATTTTACATTGCATTTCTCTTTGTAAGAGATTATCACTTCCCTGAAATTTACTCTGCTTTTCTTGGTAATTCAGCTTCCCTTTCCCTTTATTAGACAACTGTGAGAGCCCCATACAAAAGAAAGGGGGGAAGTTGCGTCCCCCATCCTACTCTATTTTCCCTGCTTCCATAGGCCCTCCCATAACATGATTGCATTCCTTAATAATCTGAGTGTGTCAAATGCTTTGGTGCTAATGGAATGACTTGACCAAATGGATTGCCATTAAATTTTCCTTCAGTCCCTATGAATATGATTGTGGCATGCTGGATGCAGAAGGGTCATAGCATATATGGGATCTTTGTGCAAAAAAGAAAAAGTCACTCCTCTGATGGTGCAGAATTTGGCAGGCAGTGTCTTTTTGCAAATTAAACAAACAAACAAAAAAGAAAAGTATGTTTCCTCAAGACTGACACTGTCTTGAACACAGGCTAAATTTAAGCCCCTCCTCATTCCTGCCAAATTATGCAGTAGCTCTGCCCTCAAACACAAGACAACAGCATTCTGTCACCCTTTACCCAATGTCTTCATACCTATACTCAATTTGAGAGCTTTGTTGAAAAAAATCTAGGGAGCAGCTGTTGAGCTTAGGGACCGGTTTGCAAATTCCTCATTTCATTCTGAAAATGAAAACAACCAACCTACTTTGCTAGAAGTGGGATTGATTAGCTCAGACTAAAGCATAATGGACATGGTGTGATTTAAGAGGGACATGATCCCTGTCCTCTGGAAAATGTTTAGTGCTACAGACTAAGATATAAACATCCAGTACCTCAGCTCTCATTGGAGACACATGAGACAATAAGAAGTTGAGATTTTAACTGTCATAATCAAATACTTACACATGCCAGAGTTTTTAACTGGAGGACTCAGGAGCTACCATATCCAGTTTATCACATCTCACCCTGAGATCTAGACAAGCCACTGTGGTTGTATCTTCACAGAGATATTGGTAGTGACAGGGCCATAGACTTTTTACAGAGAAGGCAAAATTTTCTATTTGTCCCTTCACCACAGTGGAGAGCATCAAAAATAAAGATATCAGAAATGGAAGAGTGAGAGTATGATGCACAGATGTGTCCACCTCCAATCAGCTAGGAGAAGTAACAGGCTCAGAAAAGAATAATTAGGAAAATAAGAACTTTAGAAATCACCTGAAGTACCTGATATGAATAAGAGATCTTCTCCTCCAATACCAAGAGCTGGACCTCCTCATATCACTTTCATGTCTAAGGCAACCTGGACGACGTCCAGCTTCAGTGGGATGCGTGTTTCCTAGAACATGCATCCCTGTTCGGTGGGCTTCAAAGACTAGGTGGACATTTGTGGCAACCATCAGTGAGTAGACAATGCATTGTTAGGGGGGCAACTAGTGAAGGGGACACTCTCTTCACAGGTTTCCACTGGTACACAGGAACATCTCCATGTGGCAAGCTCTCCTTGACCAGGAACAGATTTTACAGTTCCTAAAAGTCATGAACTATTTGTCCACTTTACATTATGACAACCAGCGGTCTCCATCCTTCTCATCAAAAACATGCCACATCTAGAGGCCAATGTCACATTGTCCAGGGCCTTCTAGCCCTGGTGTAAAATAAGCTAAATCTCTTCTCCTTTCTTATCTAAGTCTGGCCTCCTCTCTCTTAGATTTGTGGCTGTCCTGTAAATGCTGTTTAAATCATTGAGTTAATAAATGACTTAATAGAGCTCTCAGCAAGGACTAAAAGCAGTGCTGAGTGTAATCTTGATTAGATTAAATGTCCAACATTCAGCTAAGTCCTCTAAAATAGGAATTAAAATTAAGTTGAATTTTTTTTTAAAGAATTGAAATTTAGCCTTCAGATTCAAATGTTAGGTACTGGTGATAAAGACAAAGAGTAGATGCCCCTTTGCCATCCTCTATCTTCATCATTTTTCCATTATGTGCCCATTTCTCTTTCCTAGCACCTACTGCTTGGATTTGGTACCAAGGAAAAGACCTAGGAACAAAAGCTAGGTGATTAGGAGTACATGCATGTTTCTGTTTCTCACATTTCTATGGCATAGCCCTCTCCCACCCTTCTCTTCTCCCACATCATGTGTGGGGGCATCCATGTGTGTACCCACATGCATACATACACACACACACACACACACACAATTAGCCAGTGAGCACAAAAGTGATATTCAAGTCCTTTATCCCTCAGTCAGGGGGAAATGGGGTTGCTAACACAAAATGCATTTTTCAAACCTACTCCTGTTCTATAGAAACAAATGCCCCTGCCAGAAAAACACCCTGTAATTCACTTGGCATTATTACCAGTGGATAAATGAGAGGTTGTGATTTCAGCTCTCCTTCTGATTGCCCTATGAAGTGGCATCCCCACTGATGTTCTGGCTACCCTGTTATTCTCAGCACATTCAAACCACCCTCCTTGCCCCTATTTTGAAAATGGCCATTGAGATACAAACAAAATGACTTTAAAACTTGACATTCCAAAATATGGTTGTTGTGCTTTGTGGAAATTAACCATCTCTTTGTGTAGGAAAAAACAAAACAAACAAATAAAAAAGCATGTGTAATTAAGATACCCATTTCCAGTTGGATCTGAAGGGTTTCCACAAAAAGAGAATCAGCCTCACTGTCTTTGCTCACTCACTTCTCTTGGGAGCTCTCCCAAGAGCCCCCTTCAAGGTCACTGTGCCAAGGTACTCCTGTTCAGGCACCCTTGAAGAGGAAGGAAATGAGCCACTGAAACCTGACTTCCTCTACCTTCTGCAAGAATCTTCTGATTGGCAGTAAAGTACACACTTTAGTAAAGCTCAGATCACTAAACTGGAGATATTAATTTTTCCAGAGCCAACAGACAGTTATGAAAGAAAAAACAAGGAATTAATATCTAAAATATATACGGTACTTATACAATAGCAAGCAAACAAATAATCCAATTATAAAATGGGCAAAGGACTTGAATAAACATTTCTACCAAAGAAAGGATCCAAATTGGCAACAGGTCCATGAAAAGGTGTTCAATATCAATAACCATAGGGGAAATGCAAATCAAAACCACAATGAGATATCACCTCATACCTGTTAGGAAGGCTTTTATTGAAAAGACAAGCGGTAACAAGTATAGAGGAGGATGTGGAGAAAAAGGGAACTCTTGTGTACTGTTGGTGGGAATGTAAATTATACAGCCATTATGAAAAAAAGATTTTCTGAAAACCTCAAAATAGAAGTACCATATGATCCAGCAATCCCACTTCTGAGTACATACCCAAAAGAAACAAAATCAGTATCTCAAAGACATATCTGCACCCCTATGTTCACTGCAGCATATTCACAATAACCAAGACTTAGAAACAACCTAAACGTCCATCAACAGATGAATGGATAAAGAAAATCTGGTATAAACACACAGTGGAGTATTATTCAGCCTTATAAAAGAAGGAAACCCTACAATATGTAACAACATGGATCAACCTGGAGGGCATTATGCTAAGTGAAATAAGCCAGTCACAGGACAAATACTGCATGATTCCACTTACGTGAAATATCTATAAACTCAAAGAAACAGAGTTAGAATGATGGATACCAGGGACTTGGGGGTGGGGGGCGGGTAGAGAAATGGGGACTTGCTGTTCAACAAGTATAAAGTTGTAGTCCATAGGGAATAAGATGAATGCAAGATGAATAAGTTCTAGAGATCTGCTGTATACCATAGTGCCTAGACTTAACAATACTGCATTTACACTTAAAAATGTATAAGAAGGTAGATTTTGTGTTGTCTTATCTCACACACACACACACACACACACACACACACACACACACACACACACACATCCAGTATGTAATAATTTAAAAAGAAAAGACCCCACTATGATGGACCACATTTCTACAAACTGGGTCATTTCTGTCCATGCCAGCCTGGCACAGCTTTGACTTTCTTTGGTACAAAGCAGCTAAGACAAGATAAGGAATCCAAAAATGTCTCCTAGGGGCAGACAACACAGCATTCCTAGAATCAGGATTAAGAACATGTAGGTTAAGGGGTGCCTGGGTGGCTCAGTCGGTTAAGCATCTGACTTCAGCTCAGGTCATGATCTCATGGTCCGTGAGTTCGAGCCCCATGTCGGGCTGTGTGCTGACAGCTCAGAGCCTGGAGCCTGTTTCGGATTCTGTGTCTCCCTCTCTCTCTGACCCTCCCCCGTTCATGCTCTGTCTCCTTCTGTCTCGAAAATAAACAAACATAAAAAAAATTTTTTTTAAAAAAAGAACATGTAGGTTGAAAAGCAATGGCTCTGAAATTACTGCAGTTTTGCTTCAACTTCAACAAGGGTCCAATAGTTTTTCCTCCCAAAGTGGTAGGTGTCCCAGGTTCCTAGCAAGCTGAGCTCTGGACCTAAGGAGACCTGCTAGTAGTTATGTATAAACCATTATAAACATGTGATGTACTCTGTGAACTGCCATTTCAAAATGTGAAAAGGTAAAACAATGAAACAAAGAAAAAAGAACCTTTTATTCCCAAACCAATACCTGATCGGCATGGGAATTTTATTTTCATTTTGGGTGGTTTTTTTTTTCATTTTAAAATATTTTATTATGGAGAATTTCAAACATATAGGGTAAGGTAATGAAGTTGCTTGTACCCAACACTGAGGTGAACAACTTATCAACTCCTGGCCAACCTTTTTGACCTATACACCTTCTCTAGTGATGGCTCTAAGCCAGCTCATACCTCCTCAAGAGTGGATTGTGAACATTTCTTCACACAACTTGATAGTTTGAAATCAGTCATGGTAACACAGGAGTTTTGACCTGCTCCATTTCTGATCTGGGCCAGTTCATCTCTCCTCTGGCAACTTGGTGGTCCCCTGCTCCCAGGAGGTCACCATACTGGTGCCAAACCTTGTGTGAACACATGGTCAACAGAAGACTGTTAAGAACTCCAGACCCAAAGACTCTGGCCCTACCCTTCACTCCATTCAGCCCACTTCCATTTGCAGGGTACATTTAAAGCTAGAAAACTGTGTTGGGTCAGGATTCCCCTTGCCTTCCACTCCTCTGGGCCACAACTATAGTGGTGAGCCTAAGACAGTAGTACAAGGGATGAGCCATCCATTCTGGGGTAGAAAAATGCCTGTCCCCCTCAGCCAAACTCCTGGGTTCAGTCTGGGATCTCCTGCAGAGGACAGAGAACTCAATTCCCATTGTCCCTCTTTCTACCAGCTGTTCACTGGATGGTAACAAAATAAGTCACCAAATATCTTCTGATGTGTCTTCTGAAGAAGACACATATGAGACAAACAAATGACAAGTTACATTTTCCTCATGTTCTTACAGGAAGAGAAAGAGTCTAGAGCCTTTGTCTGTGTCCCAAACCTCCTTACTTCCCTACACTTTTCTTGGTTAATAAAATCTTGGCCAAGAAGAGTTCCACTGACTCAAGATATTTTTCAGATATCATATGAATTTCCAGAGAGAATTCACATACACAGCATGGGGGATTAAGCCCAGATTCCTCAGCACTGTCTCCTATACAATTGAGAAGTAGAGCCAAATGTAAAGAAAAAAGAGCTAAGGAGAAGAGAAAGAATGTAGAAAATGGGGCTGTCTTCTGCCAAGATAGGAAATTGTTCTAAGTTGCCCCTGGCTTAGGTTTAAACTGTACAGTTTGCTCTAAAATGTGCTCAAACCCCATCACCTTCATTCAAGCCCTCGCTAAAACTTTAAATGAGTTATTATACACATTAAATTGTCATTTAATCCTACCCAAGCACTGTCATAAAAGCAAATGAAGCAAGTCAAGCAGCAATGGAATAAAAAATACTACACTGGTTACATTCTGAAAGCACAAGCTGAAAAATGCTTACTGTCACCTCATACAAGGGGAGAGGGAAGCCTGCCACCATCAGTAACAAATGGCTTAGCAGGCTCTGGCTCTTCGCTTTCCCACCTGCAGCTTGGGAGCTGACGACTGCCAACCAGCAGCAAGACTGGTTTTCACCTAATTCGCCATGTTTGCACCTACCTCAATGTGCACTTGTTTAGTCCAAAGGTCCAGCTCAGAAAGACACTGTCAGACACTAACTCCAGATGATGCTCTCACATGCCTTTTTTCAAAAAGAAAATGATGACAATTCCCTGCCTAAGAAATCCTTAGTAAAAAAACATCCACTGAGGGCTGTCTTGACAGTGAACTTAAAAGCTCCACACAACTTCTATAAACACGAAGACCCCTAGTGAAACCCCCACATCCACCCAGAGGAGTCTTGGCTTACCCAGCCCCATCAACCCTTGCACTTTTGTGATCTTGTTAAGGGCAAAGACAGGGGAGAACTGGCAAACCCAAAAAGACTAGCTGGATTTATTCTGATAAGAGCAGAGAAAAGAAGCCAGGGATCCTCGAGAAACTGCTAAAGTTGTGCGTGAGAGAGTTAGGGTGCTCAGGTGGGGACCACAAGGGTCTTTGAGACATTTTAAAAGAGGAAGATGGAAAAAGATGGTTTTAAGAAGTTATGCGACTCACTGTGAAGGTAAATCCTTTTGGCTTGGTTTTATGTTTGTTTTGAGTTTGCTTGTTTGCTATATTTTTGAGAGATTGCTTTTTTAAAGATTTAAATTGCTTTTCAAGTATTTTTGGAATTCCAGACATGAGTCCTTTTCTGAAAAAGACTATGTTGAAACTAGCCTATATAGTGACTTCATCTTACACGTTATGTTTAGATATTTATACCTATTTGGCATTTTTTTGAGAGTAATTTATTCCCTTTATTTATTATTTGTTGAGTGCAAAAATATTCAACCTGGCCTGCACAAAACTCAAAAAGATCACCTAAGGACCCTGTTTCCAAGAGCTTAACCTGGGGTAATTACCATTTAATGGCTATGATAATTATATTCAATTTAAAAGCACATACTTTCTGAAAAAGAAGCAGAAATCAGCTCTATCGAAGCTCAAAATAGGAAGAGAACACTTCCAGCAGGGGAGGAAGTCGTGGGAGAGGGAGAACCATCATAAACTACAGAATCTTTCATTGGGAGGCAGCATCATAGATGGGCCTTAAATGGTGGGTAGGCTTTCAGCATGGAGAGATGGGAGGGAAGGGTTTTCTAGGTAAGGGAAGGGAATTCCAAACTGAGAGAAAAACCTCAGCAAGGAGTAGAAGAAAGAAAATGAAGAGATGATTCAGGATTTAAATAATGAGTGATTCTGTGTGACTAAAGAAGAGATTCTATGAGGGCAACTAGTGGGAGATGAAGTTAGAAAGATAGGCTATGAGCAAACCATGGTGAGCTGGGAATTCCATGCTAAAGACCTTGGATACCTTGGATCTGGTTCAACAATCAATTGTGAAGGATCCAGGTGGAGATCAACAATTTTGAACAGTGTGTTCCTGAAACAGTGCAAGTTTCATGGCAGGCCCAGCCTGCCCCTCAGCAGTATTGCTCACCATCCAGAATCACTCAGATCTTCCTTAATTTAGACTCCAAAAAGACAAGTTTTCAACCAGGTCTGCACTGAGGTTTTGGAGAAAGGACTGAATTGCTTCAGGCAATCAAGCAAGAAAACTCCAGGCTAAGTACAAGGCAGTCTTTCCTAACATGAGACTGGTCACTATTGCTTTTTTCTGCCCAACCAGATAAAATATGACTACACTAGACTATCATCTCCTGCTCTCACTCCCAGGATCAAGTAGAAGCCCAGTTGGTCTGGAGGTGAATGTGGCCACTGGCATAGGTACATTCTCATGTGCTGGTGGTTTAAGAGATGTTAAATGGTATCTGAAATGGAGCTCAAGGTGAAGGGTGGGTGACAGATGCCACAAATGCAAACAAATCACTGGGTGGCTCAGTCAGTTAAGTGTCTGACTCTTGATTTTGACTCAGGTCATGATCTCACAGTCATGGGATTGAGCCCCACATCAGGCTCTGTGCTGGGTGTGGAGCCTGCTTAAGATTCTCATTCTCTCTCTCTCTCTCTCTCTCTCTCTCTCTGCCTTTCCCTGCTCACTTGTGCACTCTCTCTCTCTCAAAAAAATAAATATAATAATAATAGTAATAATAGTAATAATAATAATAATAATAATAATAATAAGGCACTTGAAGACAAATCAGGAATACTGGAGGTCCTAAAGCAGAGTGCTGGGACACATGGACCAAGAATCAGGGAGAACTGATGTTGGCATCACTAGAAAGGGGGTTTCATTTCCCAGAAGAAGGTTGTTAGAGCTGAGAGATGGGCACTGGTAGAATGCAAAACTGTCACACACAGTGCATCCCAGTCACTAAAAGTGCCATAGCTAAAATAGCATGCTTCCTGGTACAGGGACTATTATCTCCTTTGACTCACAATTATATCCTAGAATTATTCCCATACATAGGAGTCACTCTAAATATTCATGGAATGAATGACTTGGTGAACTAGTGCAGCATGGTGAGCAGCCTTCTAGAATGCTGTAGAGAAGATTTCTGCATTGGCAAGAGGCTGGATTCAATTTCTAAGATCCCTCTCAGTACTAGGACTCCATAGTCCTCCTCTGAATGTTAAAATTTAGTCAGTATTCATTGAGCACCTACTATGTACAAGACAATGCACTAAGCACACACAAAACAAAGATGAATGAAAGAGAGCCCTCATTTTCAAGGAGCTCATCGTCTAGCTGACATGACAGTCAGTGACTTAGCAATACCCTCTTCAAAGGGATCACAGAGTCTCAAGTCTTCTGATGTATCTATTTATGTTCTTCCAGAGATCTTTTAAGTGTTAATATGCATATTTACTAACAACTACCTTCCTAGACTACATAGTTCTGAATTTCATCCCCTACTGAAAAGGTGGGTGAGGATGTTAAAGCTCAGTTTCAAAATACTTCCAGAAGACAATGGATTGCCTGGAACAGTGGCATTTTACTCAAATGGCTTATCTTTCTTTGCCTCCTGTGTATTCTCTTATTGGAGTTCATGAAAGAATCATAGGATCCTAGGGCTGGAAGCGAACTTAGAGCTCATCTAGTACAATACCCCGAGGAAACTAAAGCCTGTGGAGTCAAATAGCCTCTAGTTAGTGATACAGCTGAGGCTGGAACTGTGTCTTTTGACTCACAGCTAACATTCTCTACACCACACCAAACTAACACACTTCTTAAGCGTTAGGAAACTTATGATGTACAGCACGGATCTGTATTATGGCTTTAAGGCCTTATTTCCATAATCCAAAAAGATGTAATGAAATACTTGTCTTGCCTTAATTCCCCAAGGGAAATTTATAGAGGCTGCTCGGTGTAATGGAAAAAAATGTTGGAGTAGATCCATGAAACGAGGGTTCTAGGCTGAGCTCTACTAGTAATTTTATGGATACCTTCAAACTTCAGCCCTTTAGGTCCTAGTTTTCTGGCTGAAAGTGAGGACACTGAACTAGAATCAGGTGTAACAAACTCAAGTGCCTCAAACAATCACAAAGGTAATTTATATATGTATAGAGCAGGCTGAATACAAGACTACAAAGCAGAGGTGGGAAGCTGAAGAGCTCATGTCCCTATTAAGGCACTCAAGCCCAAATTTAAAAAAATAAAATTGTGAACACCTCAGAAACAGGGCTGTGATTCGAATGTAGCCCCTAAGTCAAGCAACTTAACACCTAAGAACTAGATGTTTAGGTCCCTTTCTTCTATAATTTTTTGGGTATGAAAATAAAATAGTTATCAGAGGTCAATGTTTTGATCACAGTTTAACATGTTATGATTACCTCCAAGTAAATCATTTATTTTAGTGCTCCCATGATCCAGAAATATCTAATCATTTTCTTCTGGCCTGCTGTGCAGCTTTCAATAGTTTGTATAATTTCTCTGTGCCATAATTTGTAATTAACTAAATGAAAAATAACATTGCTGACCATACCTAAGGAGAATGGAATGAATTAATCAGTCAATGTTTTGGCACAAATAATAAGGATGTTCATTAATAAAATATATCTTGTGGGCATATGTTCTTCGTGATCATTTGCCTCAATAGTTCTTCTGTTGGCATCAACTTTTATTGACTGTTCCACATAATTAAAACCTCAAGAAATGGATTTTAAAACACGCGAAAGGGCGTGTAATATAGGACTGCCAACACTAATGAAATAATTTAAGTTGGAATTAGACAAAAGGACAAATTAAACTCAGCGAATTACTCAAGGACTAAGAAAGGCTGATTGTTAAGTGTAATTAAAATATACAACTGGAATAGTAACTGCTAACAGAGCGATCTGATCAATGAACACAGTAGCTATAAAAATTTAATGCAATGTGAGTAGCTATTTTTTAAAATGCAGATAATCAACCCAAAATGCAGCTGCCTATTATGAGGCCACCATGGAAAAACTAACAAGCTCATGAAAATTGTACTGATGACTCAGAAGAACAGGCTGCTATAAGATATTAAGAACATTGCTCTTGATATCAACATCACCATTTAATCATAAAGATTAATTTCTCTAAAAGGAGGGGTAGAGCTCTTAGTCAGAGCTGTAAGAGTATTTATTTCCTCTAGCCAATTCTTTACTTAATGCCTCGGCTGAGCAGTGATGTATGCCACATCTCCTCACCCATGCTGTCTATGTTACACCCCTCTCATTACTACCAAAGACCACATTTCCTATATAGTGTTTACATGTTCAGATCTAAGTCCTTGAATTTGCATAAAAACAAGATAAAATTGGACTCTATAAAAGTTACAGACATATCTGAGGAAGACCAAAAGGAAGCAGGTGACTAGAGGGAGTGGTGAAATTTTAGATCATTTTTTTCATTGTTACTGTTATTTTTATTGTAAGAGTATATAATCAACATATGTAACTTGAATGCCCAGATCTCACCAGGTTATGAGTATGAACAAGTTCACATTAATATTAATTGCACACATTTCATCAGTTCCAAAGCTCTACTTGTTAATATGGAAATACTAGGCTTTGGCAGAGCAGATCCTGCCTCCAGGATCTCCAAGAATCCTATTCTCTGGCTCTGTGAACTCTGGTAGATAACGAGATGCATCACTCAGATCTTCCTTTAGGAAAGCACTTGTCCCAGCAGTCAGCACCTTTGCAGTCTGCCTCAACTGCAAAAGCTACATCATCCAAGGGTATATGTGCCCAGAGCAGCCCACACCCATTGGCTGATGGAGGAAAGATGGAAAGGCCTGACCATCTCAGCCCAGTAGAGACAACTCTAAGGGGTCACATGCAACCCAGTATTCTCAATGGAATTAACTAAGGCTGTCTGGCTGACATCACAGTTTAATTTCTATTTACCCAATCATACTTCTTGCCCCTTCCCTCTACAGATGCTGATTCCTAATAAATATCCTGCATACCAAACTCCATCTCAGCATCTGCTTCTAGAAAACCCAACCTATGATAAGAATTCATCCTGGCTGCCCCTAGCAGTTGGCTTGGCCCAGAGAGCCTCAAATACTTTAGCATGATCTTCTTCCTCTACCCCCTTGCTCCAATACACATTTCTGCTGGTCACCCCAGAAACCAGTCCCTCAGTCCTCAATGCCCTGTGAGTGCTCTATAGTCCCCTGTGATACAGAAAGGACCTCCCTTCCTCTATGTATGCTCCAACAACATGTGTCTCTCAGTTCACACAGTTTTTTTTTCTCCCCAAGACAGGAAGACACTGCCACGGTAGTCAGGAAGGATAAGTTACATTACCAGCCACCATCCTGTGCCTTGAATCTACTTTTCTCCAAGTCTCAGAAATTTGTGTTCCTAGTCGAGCAAGACTCAGGATATCTTTGTAGTAAACTCTTCTCAACATCTCCACAATACCCTTCTTGAGATGTAGCTTTAGTTTATGTACACATAAGCACATTTAACCTACCAAGTGGATCTGAACCCAATTGTAGTAAATGCTGAGGGGTTTGAAGCCTCCGCATCTTAAAGAAGTATGATAAATACTGCTGTGGAGCACAAGAATTTTTCAGCTCTACACATATATGAATATTTATTTTAAAAACATCACAATTACCATTGGCACTTTCTAAGGCTTTAATATATATTAACTCATGCAATCCAAAAACAACCCTACAAGGTAATTAGGCTGACCTTACAAATAAGGAAACGAGGCACGTAGAGATTTGGTGACTTGAGGTTACACAAGTAAGTTCTGAGGATGCTCTGGCTCCAAGGCCCTATTGTTAATCACAATGCCACAGAGCCCCCCAGTCCAGGCTGGATCCCCAATGTGATGTGACAGTGCTAATATTCCAGTGAGGTAGAAATGCAGATGCAAGAACAATCAAGTGAAAAATCTACATCCCTTGGTCTCCTTTTCTCAATCTCACTCAGACAAATGGCCAAGGCTAAAATCTTACTTCCCAAGTGGCTGAAAAGCTGTTGACATCAGAATAAATCTATACTGAGTGGAATCATCTGTAACATATTTCAGGCCATTCTCTTGATATCTGATTTCCCCTTAGCCTCTCTTCTCACACCAATGATCCAGCAGCCCTTGGGGGAGGCTTAAGTGTGTCAGGTGGGGGCAGCACTGGCCTGAACTGTACCTACTGCCTCAGGCCTTATATGTGATAAAGCAGCCATTGCTTGGTGTGACACAATTCTGAGAGGTTGTGTAAAGCAAGAGCAAGCTTGGCTAGTTAACACAATTCATAAGCAGACAATGAGTCCTCCGGAGCTGAAGGCACACCTGCCCAGCCAACATACTGACACTGTTCCAAATGGTTTCCTTCTGTCCTGGTCTCTGCTGCCCATGCTGTATATCTCAGGAGTTCACACTCTTAACTTGAACTTCTACTACTACAATAATGTGAAGACCTACTGTTCAATTCAGTTACTTTTTTTTTTTAACGGACTAATGGCAAATCACTATGCAACAGATAAAAGGCACCAACATTAATATTTATTGAGCTTGTATTATACACAAGGTCCTGATAGAAAATTTCAAACATCTTATTTCAGTTACCCTTACCACAACACTATGCAGTATTATCACTGTTTTAAGATGAGGAAATGAGAAGGAAGGAAAGTGATTTGATCAAGATCTCACAGCCAGAAGTAGCAAAGCTAATTTAAATCCAGGCCTGTCTGACTGCAGGCCTCTGCTCTCTCCCAACACATTATAGTGATTTGCTAAAAAGAACTTACAGTAAAATGAGTGAGACCAGTGTTTAAAGAGCTAACTACTGGGGCGCCTGGGTGGCGCAGTCGGTTGGGCGTCCGACTTCAGCCAGGTCACGATCTCGCGGTCCGTGAGTTCGAGCCCCGCGTCAGGCTCTGGGCTGATGGCTCAAAACCTGGAGCCTGCTTCCGATTCTGTGTCTCCCTCTCTCTCTGCCCCTCCCCCGTTCATGCTCTGTCTCTCTCTGTCCCAAAAATAAATAAACGTTGAAAAAAAAAATTTTAAAGAGCTAACTACTAATCAAAATCCCAGCAAATTATTTTATGCGTATAAACAAACCAATTCTAAAGTTAATATGGAAAGGCAAAAGACCCAGAATAACCAACACAACATTGAAGGTGAAAAACAAAGTTGGAGAATTGACACTACTCACCTTCAAAACTAACTATAAAACTACAATAATCAAGACAGAGTGGTATTGGCAAAGGAACAGACAAATAGATCAATACATCAAAATAGAGCCCAGAATAGAAATCCTAACTGATCTTTGTCAAGGGAGTAAAGACAATGCAATGGAGCAAAGATAGTATCTTCAACAAATGGTGCTAGAACAGACATCCACAAACACACACAAAAAAAAATTAATTTAGACACAAACCTTACGTCCCTCACAAAAATTAATTCAAAATTGACCAGAGACCTAAATGTAAAACACAAAACTATAAAACTCCTAGAAGATAACATAGGAAAAAGTTGACCTTGCAAAAGGAGAGATCTTTTTAGGTACAACACCAAAGGCCCAATCCATGAAAGAAATAACTGATAAGTTAGACTTCATTAAAATTAAAAAGGTCCACTTCGCAAAAAACAAAATCAAGAGAATAAGACCAAGAAAAGCCCTGGGGGGAAGAGTATGCATAGAGGCCCTAAAAGTGAATGAGCATGGTGTTCCTAAAGGTCAATCAGAAGAGCAGCAGCTGGAGTACATTGAATGAGAGAGAGAGAGCAATGCAAAAGGAGTCAGAGAAATTGTCATGATCAATTCATGTCTAATAGAACATAATAGTGTCCAGGTACATTAAGTAAAGGAAGAACTTTTGTGTCATGTTTAGGACAAGATTTCTATATTTTTTCCACCTAAGTTTGTTCATCTTTCCATTCAACTTAGGTAATAAACATGAATGATTTAAAAAGAGATAAGTTAAGCCACAGACTTAGAGAAAATATCTGCAACAGACACATCTAATAAAGGACTGTTATCCAAAAATATACAGAAAACTTTTAAAGCTCAACAATAAGAAAACAAGCATCCCAATTAAAAACTAGGCCAAAGACTTTAGCAGAAACTTCACCAAAAAGGATTTACAGATGGCAAAAAAACATACAAAAAGATGCTCCACATCATTTCTCATCAGGAAAATGTAAATTTAAATAATGAGATACCACAACACACCTTTTAGAATGGCCAAAATCCAGAACACTGATGCCACCAAACTGGTGAACAGGTGGAGCCACAGGAACTCTCATTCATAGCTGGTGGGAATGCAAAATGGTATAACCACTTTGAAAGACCATTTGGCAGTTTCCTACAAAATCAGATATACTCTTGCCATATGACTCAGCAATTGTGCTTCTTGATATTTATTCAAAGGAGTTCAAAGTTTATGTCCACATAAAAACCTGAATACAGATATTCATGGCAGCTTTACTCATAATTGCCAAAACCTAGAAGCAACCAAGAATGTCCTTCAGTAGGTGAATGGAAAAAGAAACTGTGCTATATGTAAACAATGGAATATTATTCAACTCTAACAAG
This sequence comes from Acinonyx jubatus, assembly GCF_027475565.1. Lineage (NCBI taxonomy): Eukaryota > Metazoa > Chordata > Mammalia > Carnivora > Felidae > Acinonyx > Acinonyx jubatus. The sequence continues at coordinate 156,113,772 of NC_069382.1, forward strand.
AAATGATGATCAAGCCATGAAAAGACATGAAGGAAACTTAACTGCATATTATTAAGTGAAAGAAGCCAATATGAAAATGCTATGAAAATTCTGGAAAAGCCAACACTATGGTGATAATGAAAAAATTAGTGGTTGCCAGGGGTGGGATGCAGGGTAGGGATGAAGACTTTTAGGGCAGTGAAATACTCTGTATGATATTATAATCATGGATACATGTCATTATATACATTTGTCCAAACCTATAGAATGTACAACATCAAGAGTGAACCCTAAAGTAAAACTATGGACTTTGGGTTATTTTAATGTATAAATGTAAGTTCATCCTTGGTTGAAAAACCTTTACATCTAGTGAGTGATGTTGATAAAGGGGGAGCTATGCATCTGTGGGGGCAGGGGATATATTGGAAACCTCTGTACCTTCCTCTCAATTTTGTTGTAAACCTAAAACCGCTCTTAAAAAATGAAATCTTGGGGCACTTGAATAGTTCAGTAGGTTGAACGTCCAACTCTTGATTTTGTCTCAGGTCATGATCCCAGGGTCAGGGGATCAAGCCCCATGTCAGGCTCCACGCTGAGTATGGAATCTGCTTAAGATTCTCTCTCTCTCTCCCTCTGCCCCTCTCCGCTACTCATTCTCTCTCTCCAATAATTTTAAATTTTTTTTAATTTTAAAAATGAAGTCTTAAAAATAATCACCAGAACACAAGGTAGAATTAAATAGGGGAAATTATAAATATTGAAAATGGAAGGCAGAGGAAGGAACAAGTCATTGCAACTAGGAGTATAGGACAAGGAAGTTTCTTTTGAGCTAGATCTTGAGAACTAAGTAAAATTTTTGATAGTCTAAAGAAGTTGTGTGAGCATAAGGATAGAGTCATAGCAGGGCGTGTGGCATAGACTACCAGCTGTTCATAAACATTCATTTCTTCTTCCTCCTGGACTTGCTCAGATTATATTTCCCAAGACTCTTGTGTGGTTCAGGGTGGCCACATTTAGAGTAAAACTTCTAACTAATGGAATATGAACAGAAGTGATGACTGACAGGCTTCACCCAAAGAAACCTCTCACATGAGCTTCTCTATCCCTTTTACCCACCTAGATGGCTGGAACACAGATGAACAGGGCAACTCTGGAAGCACTGTGATAAACATGGCACATCCTTCAGCAGTTCAATTCTATGTATCGCCTCATAGATGAAAACCCTCATGCCCACCAGGAGCACCCACCTTGGACTGTTCAGTGAGAAATATATGAACTTCTTCTGTGTTTGAATCCATTATGCATTTAGGGTCTACTTGTTACAGGAGCTAATGTTACCCTAACTAATGCAGGTGGTACATTCAGGCAAACATGAATAGGGAGCATGCAGGGAATACAGTGGGAGTTAACTGGAAACCTAACTGGTGGCTAGATTGAGGTGTTTCACATTAAGAACTGAAGTTTCTTCTATTAGCAGAAAGTCAAAATAAATCCACACTCTGATGAAATTAAACTGTATGCAAGTAAATATTTTGAAGACCATCTTTATTTATGAGCATTTGACATTTAAAACTATACTTTCAGCATTAACATGAGTACCTTCTTATACTGTCACTCTTCTATTTTGCAAAGAAGTAGGCCTCTAGAAATGACTCTCATACTTCAAGTTTTACACTTGCCATCCCATTAATGAGTACTCACTGACTTGTTACAAGCTTTAGTTTCAGTTCCACCAATACATGCTATAATCAGCACCTGACAATGGAAGAGGACATCCAAGTTAGAAATACATGAATGCTCCTACTTTAAGGACAATTGAAGAACAAACAGAGAAACAAAGATTGCAGCAGGCATTATGCTGTCAGAGAAAACAAAATGTTATAAAAGATACTTCTATGTGCTTTCAGGCATACTTTTCCCAAGGCCAAAATGTGGCACATAGCCCAAGAAAGACTGCAAATAAGAAGTATATAAAAACAATACTTCAAGAAGGAACAACAGAAAAATTAATTTGAAGGAGAAAGCAAGCACATTAGTGCAATGTTACTTTTCTGAATGAACAGTTTCTCTCTGAATGCAACCTGCAAGATGAATGTTGGACATGGCTGGAATATTGTGATAGGGTGAGAGAAGGCAGTAGAAAAACTGTTTCTCAACTCAAAGATGCATAAAGTATATTCTGAGCACACAAATTTTGGTAGACTCCAAGAGAAGTTAGTCTGAATAGGGAAATGGAAAACAGGAAAAGAAGTTAGAGTGGCAAACTATGTGAAGGCAGGTAAGGTGATTTAAAGATAGAGTGATCTAACAGAATGAATCAAGAGCTCAGTCATGGGACCACATCTAACTCCAGGGAAAGTGTGCTTTGGAAGAAGAGAAACTGGATTTTCATGAACAAGTGTCATTCTCTGTCACTATGTTCTTCTATGATTCTATCACTCTGCTAATGCACTTGTCTCAGGTTGAAATTGTCTATCTCTTTTTCTATTTTACAGTGCAGACAGACTGGCACTGATCAACATACAGCTATTGAGTAACTAGGTGCAGCTAGCATTGCTAAACTTTCTGAATTGCAAAGAATATAAGAGACTTGATCCCAGTTATTTGATTATAAACAAAGGAAATGAGATACAGGAAAGCCAAAGTTCTAATTTACATTTTATCAGCCTTGTTGCACTGGCTGTAACAAAGGACAAAAATACAAGGGCTTAAACAAGATAGCACTTTATTTCTATCACATAATAGTATGGATCAGAGTTGGTGTGATGGCTCTCCAGCATGAAGGGAAGAATGACCAGGAGGACAAACTTCTTTCCTTTTTTCAGGTATGATCCAATTCACACATATTACTTCCTCTCCCAACCAAGTGGCCAAACCAAGTCACATAGCCAAACCTAGCAGCAAAGAAAGTTGGGAATCGTGGTCTTTTGCTGAGCAGCCATGTGTAGAAGCAGAAACTTCTATTATGATGAAAAAGAAGAGGAAGATGAAATAGATAGTGCAAGTCACACTTGTTAACTTCAAAAAAAGCCAAAATAGACCCATTTATAAAATTAAATGCCCAATACTAATAATTTACCAGCCTGGTAGAAAATCATGGTATATTTGTAATGATGTGACACTTTCATGAAGAGTAAGAGTCTCAAATTCAGCTCCATTGGAAACGGACTCTAGAAATATCGTCAAGGACGTGAAGTATACTATCTAGAGCAATTTTTCCAAACATCACTGAATGTCACAGGATCACCTGTGACTGATGTCATTGAATATCAGGATCACCTGTGAAAATTATTTTAAAATATCAATGCCTAAGCCCCACACATTCTAAATCTAAGTAGGGGGCTGGACATCTAAACTTTTAAGTCCCCAGGAGTGAACAGGATGTTGGGGCTAAAACCAATGATAAAGAGAAAATCAAAGATAAATGTTCAAACTCACCTAAAAGGTTAAACTGAAAAGATTTCTTTTAAATAAACAAATACTGTTGAACTTTCTTGAGCAACTTCAATCAAAAGGATTTTAGATTATACAAGACTGATTATGAAAGAACAGGACTGGGTTATCTCCTGGCTCTGCCACTATTAGACTTTGGGCTGGTTCCTAAAGCGTTCTGAGCTCGATGTCTCTCGTCCATAAATTGAAGGGTTTAACCATAATGATTGCTTGCAGCATTCTGTGATCCTGCATGTTTTCACCTTTTGCTAGGCAGTTCTCTTCATTATGAGTAAAGCAAAAATAATTAACTTTTAACAAATATTTATAGAGGTCTTACTTTGTGCTAGCTAGCCTCTGCTAAGAATACAAAGAAAACAAAGATTAATGCAGGCCGGACTTCTTCCTTTTTCCTTTTTTTTTTTTAATCTCTATTTATTTTTGAGAGAGAGACAGAGTGTGAGCAGGGGAGGAGCAGAGAGAGAGGGAGGGAGACACAGAATCTTAAGCAGGCTCCAGGCCCCGGGCTGTCAGCACAAAGCCCAACAAGGGGCTCGAACTCATGAACTGTGAGATCCATGACACAAGTCGAAGTCAGACGCTCAACCAACTGAGCCACCCAGGCGCCCCAACCTTCTTCCTTTTTCATGGAGCTTGCAAGCTATCAACTGCAAAACAGTGTACTGTGTCCCATATAATGTTGATCAGAAGCCTATTAGTGGTCACCTTTGAGTGGCAGGAATATACAGAGGTCTTCTTTCCCTCTCTCTGTCTCTGTCTCTCTGTCTCTCTCTCTCTCTCTCCACCACCTCCTTCCCATTTTCCCCTTTCTCCTTTGGAATTTCTTTTGTTTAAATTCAAATTTTTCTAAGTGTGTAATATTCTCATAATGGAGGAACAAAGTAAATCCTATAAAAGGCCTATTTTTTAAAACTTATTTTAAATATATATTTTCAAATTCCTGTCCTCTTCTGTAAGAGAGATAGTGAAAGTAAGCAAAATGTAGACAAAGAGGTATCTGATAAGGTAGAGCTCACCCCAAGCAGATAGAACCTATGCAAAAGCTGAGTCCCTCTTCTATTTCCATAGCTTTTAGGAAAGGAAATGAGGGCCCAACAGAAATTTCACAGTGTGTGCATATGTCTGTGTGAGTGTGCCTGTGTATGTGTATGTGCGTACACACATGCCTGTACTGCTTAATAGAGCAAAGGGGCAACAAAAGAATACAAACAAAAGACAGTGATGAAGGAACAATGAAAGAAAGAAAAATAGCACCACTCCAAAACAATTAGTCCCTTTTTCTGTAAGCCAAACAGCCTTGGTAAGTGAGGTTTCACAGGCAAGTTCTACAATATTTTCTCAGCTTTCTCTGGTGACCTTCACCTTGCCATGGCTATTAAATGCTGAGAGGCTAACTACTGTTTGTTTCTTGGATACAAAAAACATTCACTTCTCTCTGAGTGATTCTGTGCCTCTCTGAAGGCCAGCAACCACCCCCACCCAGTAGGCTTGCAACCTCTCTGCTAGGGGAGAAGCACCATAATGGGGTCTATTCAAAAGACCGGACAATCCAAATGCTTTGGAACATGCAGTGTGATTATTATTATTTTCCCAGTTGCTACCCTTTCCTTCCTCATGTTCTGCTTAGGTTAAAGAATTTTGCATTTCCTAGCACACATTAATATTGTTCTGGAGGAGGAAAGAGAAACCTAGCCAGGAACAGGGGCAAGCTGAAACTAAATTCACAGTGTGTCTTAAATGATACCACATGAACTTTTCTGTATTTCATTTCTAAAAAAGGCTCCCTGTAGACTCTACTATTAACATTTACCTTGGAAACAGCTAACACTTAATATATTTTATTGAAATTTATTTATTAATAAGTTGTAGAGTTAATCATGGGACTTACTGTTGAAGGATTGCTCTTTAATCAATATCCAGTAGAATTCCATTTTTCATTACTCAGTAAGCCTTTCTAACAGTATTCTCCCTGGTGACCCTATCAATCAAACAAAGGGGGGAAAATATTTATGTCTATTCATTACTATGCCTAATGGTAGCCTATAGCATTTTTAATAGCAACTGTAAAAGTATGTCAAACATCTGTATACAAAAAAGTGATATCCCTGTATGTCAAATAAGTAGGAATAGTATTAAATGTCTGACATTACATGTTCAAAGTAGAAGTGTTCTGAACGTTTACAAGAAAAGAAAATAACAACATGATGTGTATACAAGAAAGCATTAATGATGTTTAGGGTCAATCAAAAGCAGTGGTTCTAAACTGAGGACAATTTTGCCCTAGGTGACATTTGACAATGTCTGGAAACAGTTTTCATTGGTACACCTGGGGGGTGGGCGCTACTAACATCTGGTGGATAGAGGCCAGGGATGCTGTTGAACATCCTTCAATATATAGGACAGGCCCCCACAACAAAGAATTATCTGCCCCATCTGTCTGTAGTGCCAGGGTTTAGACACATCTTTAAGGTACCTTCCCCAAGCACTTAAAGCAGTAGAAAAAAAATGGGGACTTTTTCAAAACTTCAGTTTTGCTTATGAACCTTGGTGCCACATGCACACATCAGACCCCAGAGTTTTACTCATTCTGCACTATACATTCTCTGGCTAGCACAACCCAGCTAACAAGTGTCAGAAAACTCCTTTCTACTTCAATGGTGTTTTATTGCTCCACAACAAGGCTTCTCATTGCTGGGAGTGGGGAGGCACACGCCAGAGATATCTGCTGAGCTTTTCAAAACATCCTTTCCCACTAGTTTTGATGTATCTCTCAGTTGTCTGGGGGCAGGGGATGTGTGGTCACCAACAGACATTCCTAGTGCCATGCAAAGTAAATACAAAATAGGATTTGTAGGAATAACATTGATAAGTAAAGAACAGTATGCATAAGATCACCAAGCTCTCATCCTACTGAGTTGACTGGACCAGATGCACACAGCAAGCAAATCAGTACAGAGGAATCCACATATCTCTACTGAGGCAACTTGTATAGATCGCAGGGGCTTCCCCCTCAGAAAGTGATAGGGACACTCCAGAGCTCAGCCCTGTTCTTCTGCTGAGTGTCTCAGACCTACAGAGCCAGCTCTCTACTAAGCTAAGAAGAAAGAAAATGAGCCTTCAGAGACATTCAGAAAGAGGATAGAATGGAACAGAGTAGACAGGAGAGATCACAATGCATTGCACATACTAAAAGCACAAATTAGTTCCTGCAATTTTTATTTTGATTGTGTGTTTGCATATGTGTACCAGGTAGTGAGGTAAAACATACTTCTCACTGAAGGTCATGGTCAAAGAGTTTGAAAGTCGTGAACCTAGGGGCACCTGGGTGGCTCAGTCGGTTGAGTATCTGACTCTTGATTTCAGCTCAAGTCATGATCCCAGGGTCATGGGATGGAGCCCAATGTTGGGCTCTGCACTGAGCATGGAGCCTGCTTAAGATTCTCTCTCTCTTTCTCTCTCTCTCTCTCTCTCTTCCTCAGCCCTTCTCCCCTGCTTGCCTGTTCACTCACTCTCGCTCTCTCTCTAAAATAAAATGAAAAAAAGGAAGTCATGAAGCGAACTCAGTCCCTTTTTCAATCTATCTGTCTGTCCCTCCCTCCTTCTTTCCCCCTTCTCCCTACCACATACCCATATCCATTTATACAGGAAAATCAAAACAGATTTATCTATTAAAATATGTATAATTAATACACAATATATATAAGTTGACAGGACAAACTAAGCTCAGCACAAACCAAGCTTAGTAAACTCCCCTGAAGCCAGGCCATTGAGCAAAGCTGCTGAAACTGTCAGTCATCACTATGGGTCTCACACTAAAGAGGATGATGAGCACTGATTAGGTCACAGGCTTCCTAGCACCTATCCAACTGACCTTCACCAGAGAACCTCCAGGCTTCTCTTCTTCCTAGCCACCTCCTGCCAAGACTGTAGGACCAGACACTTACTAGTCCATAAACAGTGTTAACTGGGCACCACCCAGGGGCTAACCATCGTGCAATATATAGTTTATACATTTATCTTACTTAGTCCTAACAATCACCCTAGAATATCATTTCCACTGAACAGATGATGAAACTGAGGCTCAGGAAGATAATAGCACACCCAAAATCTTATGTCTGGGAAGGAAGTATTGGATCCAGTAGGAAAAGCCAAGGCTCCAGGCTCCAAAGCCCAAGATCTTTCCACCATACCAATCTCTTAGTTCAAGAACAGACTGAGTTTGAGATGTTTGTGCAGAAGATTATTGGTGGGGAGACTCAATACCGCATGCAGGAGAGAAATATAATTAGGATGCTGACCCCAAGATCCCATATAGGGCTCTGGAGCTGAGACAGCCTTTCAGAGATGTCCAGTCTTAAGGCAAGGGACCTGGGCCTCCATATCCCACTCTCTTATTGATAAGTCTAGATTCTGACTTCCCGGAGAAGAGAGTATGACCTTAGGTGAAGTGGCCCTCTTCTGAGGACAGCAATGGCAAAGAAGGACTCAGCCAAGAATCAGCTACCAATACTCCCAGAAACTGAAGGAATGAGTGCTTTAGACCCACAAAAAGAACCAGGCAGGGTCCTACAGCATCCACCACATCAAAGAACACAAGTCTCCCCATGTTTGCTATCCTCAGCTGTACTGACAAAGTTGAATCCTCTGTCCTTAGAAAAAACTATTGCCTATTTCAACTCTACCATTTACTATGTGATTTTGAATCAGTAACTTATCTCTTGGTACTTTTGTTTCCTCACCTGAAAAATGAAAATAGTAATCACAATATGGGATTTTTCAGAATATAGCTCCTAGCACCTAAGCACTGGGAAAACGTTTCCTGTTGTTAAAGTTTTCGTTACTTTGCTTTGCTCCCTCCTTGCCAGCCTCTTCCATGTATAAAAAGTACTTTAAGTTAGGTAACAACAGACATTGGTTATGGAAATGCCCAAATTTCAGTTCAGGACTTTGGCCCAATGTTTATTTTAGTCCTACAACTGCTGCTGCCCCCTCATTTTACTCATTACCACTGAGACTATGATTCCTTAAAGGAAGTTTCAGGAGATGTCTTTATGAATACCTGAAGTACTCCTGGGCTCACTCCAGGATAGTAGTTTAAATAATTCATGAGAGTTGTGCCTGCAATTGACAAAGACAAGGCAAACTGCACAAGAGCAGCTTATTCCTTACATGCCTTTCCACGGTCTTTGATAACACAGGAAGCCAGCATGGAATTTCACTACTGCTTTAAAAAAAAAAAAAGTGCTCCAAAGAACACAAGACAATATTTAAAGAACAGTTAACCCCAAAAGCAATATGAAGGTGACAACCACCAGGTGATACAAGTAAAAGAGGTACTACAGTCTTTAGCCTGGTTTGGAAATGGTCCCTTCAAGAACCAGACCATTTTCATTTTCAAGAGGAAACACTAAGTAGAGTGTAGTTTTCTCCAAACAGAAGCCTTGAAGATTTTTTTTAATGCTCTGCCAAAATGAATGTTGGATGATGCTTGTTGCTGTTGAATAATTAAGACGTTAGCTATTTCTCTAATGCTGTTAGAAAGCACTGCTTTACACAGACAGAGATTGTATAACTCCACCGGGTCAGTGCAAAAAACAAGATATTGTTAGAATGACAGTTGTATCCTTAAAATGCATTCTATTGACATAAAGATAAAAAGGAGTTTGTCTCAGAAGGCCAGCATGCTGATAAGCCAGAATACCCAATCACATAACCTATCTGGGCTTTCATAATTTTGCTTTGGATAAAGCCATGAGCCCACTGCCTACTCTTTCAACAAAACTGCCCTATATCCAACTGAACAGAACTATTCAATTTTACTCCCAAAGCCCAAGTTTTCCCATCTCCAAGCCTAAGCTTGTGCATCTTCCCTGTAACCAGAGCCCCCTTCCCTCCACTTTCATCAAACTCCTCTCCATCCTTAAGGTCTATTGCAATGTCATCTTTTAATGAAAGCTGTTCTGGGCCCACCTCTCCAAACTAGACACGATAATTCCATGTAAACTTTAATAACACCTTGTATGAATCTCCCTTGTGGCAATAATAATTCTTGCCTGTTTTGCTTGGGCTTATTTATTAATTTATAACATTTATTTTTCCTCTATCTTGTCAGCATTTTAAGGCAGCGACTATGTCTTAATCCTATTTGCACCTTCTTCAATACCTGACACTATGCCCTGAACTTGAAAATGTTCAATAAATGTGGCTGGATTTATCAATAACACTTTCTTTTGGCAGTCTGGGACCCACTATTCATCCTTTTATCATCACTGTACTTCCTCTTTCATCCCTGCTCATAGGTGTCAGCATAAAGTGACCTCAGCTATCCCTTGAAAATATCAGAAGATCAAAGGTTAAAAAGCTGACACTGTTTATGAAGGGTTGCTACCCCTCTGACTACCTAGGAGTTATGGGATTCTAAAGCTCGAATGCTCTTTATATAATATCTGAATTGGTGAACTGCCCAACGTCACATATGGAGCAGACCTACGACTAAAATCTAATGTAATGATGAGATCTTTTGTTGTTCAATACTGTTGTCATAGATAGGGTTAGAGTTTTTCTCTTTTGTGATCTTGAGCTCGTTATTTTCAGGAATGTAATTTTTTTAAGTATAAGCCTAAGAATATTAATTTGCCAAAACAGTAAGAATTATAAGAAACCTTGGACTTACTTATAAATTTACATGTACAGCCAGCAAGCTCCACCCTAATCCAAAGATTCAATGAAGAGTGTATCAGATTTAAATACAAACAAACATATACTTGCCTATGACAAAAACACTACAGGTTCTGTTTGTACCATGAAGAATATCCAAAGAAAAATGAAGTTCAAGTAGAAACGTTTTTCTGATTTTATTCTCAGTAGAACTCAACCACAAACCAAAGTCATAGATGAATAATGCTTCAAATGAAGTGAAAATAATGAATCAATACATGACTGGCAAATTCTGGGGAATGGATCAGAGTTCTGAAAAATCATCGCAAAAGATTTTCTTCCAGGGAGCTTTTGCAGCATCCAAATGCATTTATTATTGGCTCACTGCAATTTCTATGGAGCAGAAACTAAGCAAGACTTCTTGCTCACTTCCATTTTTCATAGAGTTGGCTATAACCTCATATTCCCTTGTTTAAACACAACCTACAACCTGTCTTCCACAGGCATCCTGTGATTTGTTGACCTTATAGCTTCCTTATACCCAAAGTTAAGATGACCTTATACTCCAAGACCATGTTTGGAAAGCTACCTAGTGTCAGTTTCTTTATGATGCCTGTGTGTGTCATTCTCCTCAAGGTGATTATCACATGGGTGAGCATAACACAATTCTATACAACACTTCTTCCATGTTGTGAGGTTCAATACTAAGTGCCTGGTGATTGTATCTAATTATAATAGAGGCCATTGGAACTATTTAACACAAACTCCCACAGGACTACATAGTCAAAGAGAAACAAATGCTTGTGCGATTATGTGGTAAATTCAGAGATCAGCACACACAAGATCAAGGAAATTTCAATAAAGGCAGACTTATCTTTTCAGATCTCTGTAGGTAATGAGAGGTCATATCTAAGATTTGCTGCATAGGAAAAGCACCTTCAGTCAACCTATCTGTCAGCCTGGACAGGTCTTTAGGGGAAAGTCTATGCAGGGTAGAATGCCAAAAGGTTATACAAAGTATATGAATGAATGTGGACTATAAGGAAAATCCTTTTAGTTTTGGAATTGATGAAATTTGAGCATGAAATAACTGACTTCTAACAGCATGATAAGATGTAAATTCTGGTTGAAATAGGTACTGCCCTTTCAAAATGGTCATCTTGGGAGATTATTCATACTCTACCTATGCTACTTTTGTTCAAAATATATCATCTTTTAAAATTAGTTTCAGGGCACATTCTGTCAAAATCTTCATCTGGGCTTTTCAGCTAGGCTTGATTTTTGGAAAACAATCAACTGCAGGCAGACTCTGAGGTACCCCCATGACTCCTGCTTCCTGGTGTTCATGCTTTTGTGTGATCCCCTCCCCTCAAGTGTGAGTGGGGTCCATAACTTGCTTCCAGCCAAGAGAAGATGGCAAAGATGACAGAATATATATAATTACATGTATTTAATTACATGAATATAATTACATTACCTAAGACTGTAACCCATCTTGCTAGTAGACTCTCTCTCCCTTGCTGGCTTTGAGGAAGCAAGTAGTCATGCTGGGAAGGTCCACAGAGCAAGGAGGTGGGTAGCCCAGACAGCAAGAAATTGAAGCCCTTAGCCAACAGCCCAGAAAGAATAGAATGTTGCCAACAAGCACGTGAGCTTGGAAGAAAACCGTTCTTTGGCCAGGCATTCAGATGAAACCAATCTCTGGCTAATACTCTGCAGCTTTACAAAGGACCCAGCCATGCCCAGACTCCTGAGCCACAGAAACTGAGATAATAAATGAGTTTGTTTTAAGCCACAAAGCTCGTGATGTTATTACACAGTAATATATAACTAATGTGAAAGCTGATCATTCTGAGCCAAGATTAGTCAATATAACATGCACTTTTTTTTTACCCAAGATATCATTCTTAAATTTTATCCTCTTAATTATCTTTTCCTTACCTTACTTTTCTACCTATGCACTCCTAAGAAAATCAAGAATTCTCTTGAAAGGGAACCACTTTTAATTCACCTAATACTTTACAGGCATTTATAGGACATTTACTATGTGTCAGGCACTGTGCTAAGCACTTTACATATTTTATTAATCCACACAACCCTATAAGGTAGCAATTCTTACATTCCCATTCTAAAAGTGAGGAAATGAAGTAAAATACATTTCCCAAAGTCAAAAAGCTAGTAAACAGCAGTACTGAGAATCTAACTCAAGAAGTCAACTTCCAGAGTTTACACACTTAACATCTCTCCCATTAAGGATGTACACAAGCATTAGCTGATTTAATCCAAACAAAGTCCCTATAAAAAAGCTATTCTAATGACCAAATTTGCAGATGAAGAAATTGGGGCTTTGAGAGTTTAAGGAATTAAGTCCCTTAATTTGTTAATAGTCGAGTGTAGAATAAAAGAACCAAAGTTCTTTTTTTCTTTTTTGCTGCCCTAATCCAGTGCTCTTTCTACTGCAAGAATACCAGTCAGTTGTTGCTCTGAAGCCCTGAGGCTAATTGTTTCATGGGCACAGCAATATCCAAGAGAGAAGCTCTGGAACAGTTTTGAATGAAGAAACCATCATCGAGACACTCAATGTAAACACACTCCTGGGTTCCATTTTGAAAGTTAACACTCATCTCCAACAGTATTTCTATGATCATAAAATTATAATTGCCACACCTCATAAGGCAACACAAACTTTAAAGTCACACCTCATAAGCAAGCACAAAAGTTATTGAATATAAGGTATATAACTCTGGGAAACTCCATTTCTTAAACTACAAAATGAGAAGGGTTGGAGAAGATCAATATTTCTCAAAGTATGTTCCAGAGGACACTAACCCTACAAGATGTTAAAACATGTTCAGCGGAGAAAAAAGAAGCACTGGGGTGGGGTTGTATGGTCAAATTAGTTTATGCGATTTGCAGCCCTCTGCGAGGCTCATGTCCACATTAGCACTTAGAGGCTCTGAGAAGTTCTGCACTAAAGAAATCTATGAACTCTGCTGAACCCAGTGGCTTCAAAACTTTTTAACCACATGACCTTTTTTTCTGGGAACACTTTTATTAATGTCTGCTAGGACTCTAATTTCTACTTGGGAAATTCCATGAACTTGCCTCAAGGTTAATTTTCATTTCACAGAAGGTTAAAAATTAAGTTTGACCTATAAAGTGAGTTAGAGGTAGTTTGTTTAAATTATATAAAACTTAGGAGGCAATTGCAAATGTCCCCAAGAGCATACATTTTCTCCACACTTCCAATCCATCAATTTTAGCTGCCCATTATCTACTCTTTCCTTTCAAGGTACTTTGAGTTAGTGATTTTGATGAATCTCAGAATGAAAAATAACATTTACAGATAATCAACCCATTTCCAGAGCAAAAATTTTTGGTGTAACCATTTGTTCTACCAACTTGCTTCATGTAATCACACATTCACCACAAAGAAAGGGAAAAAAGGACAAATATATTACATTTCTATTACCCAAGGAGTCTGTGAAGTTTTCCCCATGCTGGTTCCTTATTTCAGCTAAAATAACCATGTTCAGAGGGTATATTAATCCTACTGACCTTTGCAAAGCTATTTAGAGGAATCTCACCTTCCTTTTTTTCTTCATATTAAAGTTTTTGGTAGAATTTCCTCACCCAAGTCAGTTTTGTAGTCTGTAAAGTGGAAACAATAAATTGGAGGCTTAAAGATTCAGTTCCTGTTCCTTTATCAAGCCACTTCCCACACAGCCAAGTCATTGGTATCAAACATAACAAAGTTATATTTAGGAAAATCGTGGGTGCTGCTTTACAGCAGTTCTTTTGCTCTATGAGTCATCTTGGCTTCAGCTCCAACTTCAGGCAAACTATTTAACTTTTCTCAGGCTTTGTTTTTTAAGCCTCTGTTTTGTCATCTGCAAAATGGGTTTATAATAGCTCCTGCCTTACAGTATTGTTAAGAGGAGTAAATGAGAGAATACATGGGAAATATCACTCAATCCATTTATTCAAAAAATGCATCTGTGGACCCAGAACTCTGCTTTTAGGGATGTTACTACACTTAATCATTACTATGACACTTACATGGTGGCTTCCAATTTTTATAAATGAGAGAATAGGAATGTTAAGAAATTTGCCCAAGTTCAACCAGCTAATAAATAGAGTTCTATGAACATGAACTCTATTTGCCTCTTTGTTCTTTCTGTTGCACCACAATGATGTTCAACAAAATGTGCTGAGTGTCTCCTATAGCATACATTTGCCAAGATGCTAAAGCAAACTAAAAAAAAAAAAAAAAGAAAGAAAGAATGAAAACAATCTTAACTCAACCTAATCTTTAGACAAAGACATAAAGTAAGCCCAACTGATCTCTGTCTTTGCTGCCCAACTCCAGGGAACAGAATCCTCATGTTGCTCCCATAAGCCCAAGGATCCTCTCACTATGCCTCAGTAAGGCAACCTAACCAGACACTGGCCTGCCTTCTAGATCAATGCTACTCAAAGTAGCTGTCCATTGCAGTTTGTTAGCAGACAGCGTTGAAATAAAGGGTTTTGCACTAGAATATAAATTAACATGCTGCTTCCTTCAATGAGAAATTCTTGATCACAAAAGAAAAAAAAAAAACAGCTTAAATTAAAAGAGTGCTTCATAACCTGTACTTTATCTCATGGTGGACCAGTGTCAATCCCCAAACCACACTATGAGTAGCACTGTTCTACAACATTCTCAGTCCCCTTATCAAAACAGTTCGTAACTGTTTTGATGCTCATTTCCCACATTCTCTGCTGTTTTCTGTGACTAAGCTGAAAAGCTAATTCATGTAAAGGTATTGATGTTGCTAATGGTTAATGTTTGGTGTCTCTAGGTAAAATATTTATCATTTAAAATGGGTCTATTATAGATATTCCTTAACCCAGAAAGTCATTTTGATCATGAAGATTTTAGACACCAAGCAAGACCATGAGAAATACATATTAGGAAGACAGAAGAATTTAGGTGCTGCTTACATCACAACATACTAACCCACAAATATGTGAGTATGTGCACATGTATACACAGTCCCAGTGTGGCATGTTGAGGCATGGTATGTTGTGGCATTATGACTTGAAGGTTAGGGAGAAAAGTTGCTTGCTCTTTAGTCAAAAGATTAAAAAAAATTTCCTCTGAGTTTGCTAAGGACAGATAGGGTGAATTTAAGCCTTGCTTCTCCATCACAGACAGATCTATTTTCTCTCTCAGACTCTTCCCTACTCTGAGGACTAAGGGTGGCTATGTGCCCAGTGTGCCAAGAAGAGTGCCTGGCACATCATAGGTACTGCATAAATTCACTAGTTCCTCAGCAAACATCCATTTAGCCCTTAATTTGTGTCAGGCCCTCTTCATACAACAGGAAATGAAACAGATAAAGATGATATCATGCATGATCCTCACATTCCAGTGGGGGAGAGATTAAATACAAGCAGGGAGGAAAGAAGGTAGAGCCTTTAAAAAGTTCAAGCTGGGGACAGAAGGAGGAAAAAGCAAATTAAACGTGTGCAACCTAAATTGTGTATTCTTTCTCTTAACCATATTCAGAATGTAACGGAACCACCACAGTTCTGACTTTGGGTATTTAAATTGCTCCAAAAGGCAGTTGGACTGTGTTTAAAGAAAATTTTTCTTACTGGGATAGATGACTATGGGAAGGTACAAAGTCTATTCTCTTGAGTTTTTAACACAAAATAAATAATCCAAAAATAGGTGACTAAAACCTAACTCTTAATAGGAACCACAAGAATAAAGAACACTGGACAGGGAATCTGAGCCCATGCTGTGCCATTTATAAGCTGGGTGACCTTAGCCAAGTCACCCCACCTCTGTGAGTCTCAGTGTCCTCATCTGTAGAAAGAAAAGAGAGTGTTTGGTGACTTCTGGATTCCCTTCCAGTCCTGTGATTTCAGTGACACTAAACTCTTCCAGTCTCTTCAAATCCAGCACATCTATATTTTCATTATTGTAGGTTTTCACCAGAAAAATAGGGTAATTACTTCTGAAAGTATAGTGTTATCCTCAAGTTTTTTTTAAAAGTATAGCCCACTACTGAGACTACAAGCATACAGAGTCTGAGAGAGAAAGGAAAGACAGAAAGAGAAAGAAACAGAGGAGAGAGAGAAAAAAAAAAAAACACAACAATGTCATCATGTCTGCATAGGGCTTTTAACATAGTTCTTACTGTCATGGCTGCATCTCCTTCCCTGCCATCGCACACTTTATATAGTATGTACTGCTGAAAAGCAACATGTAAGCCAAATTTTGTTCACTTAAAGCAAACTGTAAGTACAGTGGAGAAACGGTTATTAAAAAGAATCCTCTGCTCCTGGGTGGCTCAGCTGGTTAGGCATCCAACTTGGGCTCAGGTCATGATCTCATAGTGTGTGGGTTCAAGCCCCTCATTGGGCTCTGCACTGCCAGCTCAGAGCCTGCATCCTGCTTTGGATTCTGTGTCTCCCTCTCTCTCTGCCCCTCCCTGCTCGTGCTCTGTCTCTGTCTCTCAAAAATAAATAACCGCTAAAAAAAAAATTTTTTAAGAATCCTTTCGCATCTTTTGTAATGCAAGTAAACACCCCATACTTCATTTTCTGTAATAATCTGAGTTTATATAAATTTATATTTTAAAACTACCCCAGTATTTACCAAAGGTCCACTCTGAGTCAGGCTCAATGACAAAAGGTTCACATACAGAATTATATCTAATACTAACAACAACCCTATGAAATTAATCCTGGGATTATCGCCATTTTAAAGATGGGGAAAATGCAGCTCAGAAAGACTAAGTGACTAATCCAAAGTCACCCAACCAGTAGGGAGGAGAAGAAGAAAGCAAACCGACATTTATATGATCCAAGAGCCCAAGTTCTTAACCACTACTATACAGTGCCCATGAATACTAAGGGAAAGGCCTACTTTGGGCACATTTGAAATATGGAGCCTCACTTTGTCCTTTGGCTTCTGTTTTTTAGCCCCCAGAGTCCCTCCAGACATTTCTCAGCCACTAAACCTTGTTTCCATGTCTGACAAATGGCAAGGGGTTTCCAGGCATAGGTACTGCTCTCAGAAGTCCAGGTCTGTGAGCAGAGATAGACGATGGGAGGCTCAGAGGAGAGTGGCCAGGCCAGGAAAAGGCTCAAAGCCATGTTATCTGGGGACACTTGGAAGAAGTGGGTAGGTTTGGACTGGAGAGGAAAAAACTCAGGGGAAACAGATGCTAGCATAGTCTTTTCATAGTTCAGTGGTCTCATTTGAAGAAGTTGCTTCATCCAGAAGCAGCAGACTCTTGGTACATTCAGCAGCGCAAATAAATCTTTAAAATACAGGAAGAAACAAAATATGACCTGTAGCACAATGCCATCTACTTAAATTAAAAATCTATGATAAAAGAATAAGGCCTGTTTTATAAGAATTCATAAAATAGAAAGATACACATCACATGTATTAGGGTTGCTGCCTACAAAGAGTGAGGAGGGGAATCAAAGGGAAGATTTATCCTACTTTTTAGTCCAAATAAATGAAGGAGAAATACATGTGATAAATAAGCCCCAGATGATAATGCTAGGATCAGCAAGTGAAATTGAAAAGCACCAAGAGCAAAATATATACAGAACCCAACCACTTTGGACACCTCTTCTCATCCAATATACCAGCATCTCTGGTCTGAAGTATAGTAACAGCCTCTAATTACTCTCCTTAAGTCCACATTTTTTTCTGTATAGTTTATTTGCAGAGCAAATCTTTTAAAACACAGATCAGATCCCATTACTCCCTACCTGAATACCCTCCAGTGACTCCCCACCTTTTACAGAGAAAAATCCAGTGTCCTTACAATGGTCCTCATGATTTCGCTCCCATTCACTTTCTAATCTCATATCCCACTGCTCTCTCCTTGGTATCCCCCTTTCCAACCACACTGGCCTCACCAGTGCTCCACGAACACACTATGTACATGCCTGCCAAGGGCCTTTGCATTTACTGTTTCCGTTACCTAAAATGTTCATCCTCCAGACATTCATATGTCTCATTCAGGACTCCACTTGAAAGTCACTTGTCAGTGAAGGCTTTCCTTCCAACTCTAGTTAAAATTGCAAGTTCCCACTCCTGACACTCTCTTTCTTCCTTTCTTAATTATCTCCTGTCGTGCTCTTCATTTTACTTGCCTTATTCACCATCTCCCTCCTGTAGAAAGCAAGCTCAAGAGCATAGGGATTTCTGTTTTGTTCACTGCTGTATCTTCAGAATTTAAACAGTATATGGAACATGGTACACACTCAATAAATATATTTTAATATTGATTTTTGTTCAACATAAAAAAAAATTCCTATAGAATCGTCCGTTAACGAAATGAAATATCTTATAAGAAAATGAACTCCCCATTGACTTTTTGTAAAGATATTGAAGGAAAGATTCAAGCACTGGGTATTTGGACTAGATATTAATCCAAGCTCCTGCCAACCCTGACATACCATAGCTCTGTGAAACACCACAAAAATGCTAAAATAAATTGCTCAGACTCCTAAAACTGGACCTCAGGAGGTCAGCAAATGCTTAAGAAACCAGAATCATATTCCCAGTCTCCTATATCTATTGAACTGAGTACCAGCAGTTTGAGTTTGTTTTGTTTTGTTTCATTTTTAATCTTTTAAACCCCATGAGTCTATTTGGTAACATTTTCTCCTGAATACAAAAAAGCAGCATACATCTAATTGCAAATGAGAAATTTCAGGACAAGCTAGTGTTATCAAATAACTGTATTATCTGGAAAAAATTCATCATCGCACGTAATTTAAATTCTTGCCCTTTGCTCCCTTGTGTATATTTTTGCATTAAAAAGTCTGTTTAAAATTAGTTCAATTCTTCCCTTTGGGATAGATTTTAAAACAAAAACATGGAAGGATTAAAAAGAGGAACAGAATGACTGATAGTTGAGATTTCTTCTATAGAGTCTCTTGATTTATATATGATAAGAAGGTTGAAAGCATATGTGGAAGCACCAAAAAAGAAGAAAATGAATATTCTAGGGTCCACGCAAATGAGTTATGCCACCACCCTCCAGGGAAAAAAATACTTTGATTATATTTTTTTTTTTTAGTGATGAGAAAATTGCAGTACCCAAGAGGCAGAGACCCTGCTTCAGACTCGATTAAATGTGGGCTAAAGTAAGACCCAGTTATTTCGGCATTATCTCTTCCCTCTGCTAGAAGAAGGGATTCTTCAGTTGTGTAAACAGTCCAGGGACCTTACAAGTTAACTAGATCATAGCAACAAGAGTGGTCCTCTGCTCCTGGACATGAAAATTCTAGAACCAACCTGGAACCTCTTCAGAGCCAAGAAGGTGTTCCATCCCTGTTTACAACTTTCCTCAACACAGAGATTGGGGACTTATGAGGATATCCACTTACAATATATTATTTTATTCAAGAAAGAAAGGGGCAGGCTTATCCCTCCACTTTTATAGAAATCTATTCTTCCTAAACAAAGAAGGAGTCTTGAGCTTGGGATTTTTCAGGCAATGCACACTCTTCTCACTGTTGCAAATATTTAGTCTATTTCTGGAAAGGAGCCCACAAGTATACCACAACTAAGAACAGAAGCCAATGATTACCATTTGTTCATCACATTCCCTGCCAATGCAGGGATATCTCAGACAATTTTTTTTTCAATTTTTTATTTAAATTCCAGTTAGCTAACATACAGTGAAATACTAGTTACAGGTGTAGAGTGTAGAATTTAGTGATTCAACACTTAAACCTAATACCCGGTACTCATCACAACAAGCACCCTCCTTAATCCCCATCACCCATTTAGCCCATCCCCCATTCACCTCCCTTCTGGTAACCATCAGTTTGTTCTCTATAGTTAAGAGTTTGTTTCTTGGTTTTCCTCTCTTTTTGTTCCCCACTATGTTCATCTGTTCTTGGTCTTAAATTCCACGAGTGAAATCATGTTTTTGTCTTCCTCTGACTATTTCACTTAGCATGATAGTCTCTTGCTCCATCCATGTTGTTGCAAATGAGAAGATGTCATTCTTTTTGATCACGAGTAATATTCCGTTTTTATATACCACCTCTTCTTTATCCATTCGTCAGTCGATGGACATTTGGACTCTTTCCATAATTTGGAAATTGTTGATAATGCTGCTATAAACACTGGGGTACATGTATCCCTTCAAGTAAGTATTTTTGTATCCTTTGGGTAAATACCTAGTAGTGCAATTGCTGGGTTGTAGGGTAGTTCCATTTTTAACTTTTTGCAGAAACTCCATACTGCTGCACCAGTTTGCATTCCCACCAAAAGTGTAAGAGGGTTCCCCTTTCTCCACATCCTCACCAGCACCTATTATTTCCTATGTTACTAACTTTAGCCCTTCTGAAAGGTGTGAGGTGGTATCTCATTGTAGTTTGGATTTGTATTTCCCTGATGATTAGTGATGTTGAGCATCTTTTAATGTGTCTGTGGCCCATCTGTATGTCTTCTTTGGAAAAATGTCTATTCATGTCTTCTGCCCATTTTTAACTGGAATATTTGTTTTTTGGGTATTGACTTTTATAAGTTCTCTACATATTTTGGATACTAACCCTTTATCAGATATGTCATTTGCAAATATCTTTTCCCATTCTGAAGGTAGCCATTTAGTTTTGTTGGTTGTTTCCTTTGATGTGCAGAATCTTTTGATCTTGATAAAGTCCCAGGAATTCATTTTTGCTTTTGTTTCCCTTGCCTCCAGAGATATATCTAGTAAGAAGCTGCTATGGGCCAATGTCAAAGAGGTCACTGCCTGTGTTCTGCTCTGGATTTTTATGGTTTCTTATCTCACATGTAGGTATTTCATCCATTTTTAATTTATTTTTGTGTACAGTGTAAGAAACTGGTCCAGTTTCATTCTTTTGCATGTTGCTGCCAAGTTTTCCCAACACCATTTGTTGAAGTCGCTGTCTTTTTTTCCATTGGATCTTCTCTCCTGCTTTGTCAAAGATTAATTGACCATATAATTATTGGTTCATTTCTGGGTTTTCTATTCAGTTCTACTGATCTATTCAGTTCTAATGATCTACTGGTCATTTTTGTGCAGTACCATACTGTCTTATTCACTACAACTTTGTAATATATCTTGAAGTCTGGAATTGCGATGCCTCCAGCTTCGCTTTTCTTTTTCAAGGTTGCTTTGGCTGTTCGGAGTCTTTTGTGATTCCATGCACTTTTTAGGATTGTTTGTTCTAGCTCTGTGAAAAAAATGCTGTTGGTATTTTGAAAGGGATTGCATTAAATGTGTATATTGCTTTAGGTAATATACACATTTTAACAATGTGTTAAAGACATTTGTTCTTCTAATCCATGAGCATGGAATGCTTTTCCATTTCTTTGTGTTGTCTTTAATTTCTTTCATCAGTGTTTTATAGTTTTCAGAGTACAGATCTTTTACCTCTTTGGCTAGGTTGATTCCTAAGTATCTTATTATATTTGGTGCAATTGTAAATGGGGTTAATTGCTTGATTTATTTTTCTGCTGCTTCATTAATAGTGCAGAGAAATGCGACAGATATCCGTATGTTTCCTATTCTCAGAGGATTTTTAAAGGGTGTTCCCCAACACTGAGCTGAACAGTGGTCTACAGGGTCACTGTTCCTCTTCCTGACATTTTCTCTTTTATGTTCCCCAACCCACTCCCTCCTGATAATGGATAAGTTCGTTGTATAGAACATATGTTTTATTATCAAAATTAACACCTTAAAAATGCTTTAATAGTGACTCAAGGGTAGATTCTGAGTGACTTCTATATGCCTAGCATTGTGATCAGTAAGAGGTGAAGACTGAGGGGGCAGGGAAATGAGGAAAGGCAGGCACAGTAAAGAGAGATCTGTTTGTACCCACATAGAATTCACAATTCACTGGATGGACAAGAGTATCATTATAAAATAAATTTAAAGGTAACATAATATGGTGCTTCGTGCCACAGAAACAATAGCATATTTAGCACTGGAGGAGGCCAGATTCCATGTGCTTTAACCTGGAATAGGTCTTGAATGGTATGAGAACAAAACAGAAAAGATAGAGGAGGTCAGTCTCTAGATAGGCCTGGCCAAAGTCAATCACCCTGTCCCTATTGGTCTACCACTATGTGGCCATATAGGGCAATGGGAGCCACAAATAAACTCGGGAGAGATCAAACAAGCCATGGAATTTTGTTTTTTAAGTTTTTATCTTAATTCCAGTTAGTTACAATACATACATAGAGTGCTCTATTAGTTTCAGGTATAATTCTACTGCATAATACAATACAGTAATTCAACAGTTCCATACATCATATCCTGTGCTTATCACAAGTGCACCCCTTAATTTCCATCATCTAATTAACCTATAAACAGGCCATAGGTTTTGGTCCCACGTTATGTTCCTCCTTAGGATTATTCAACACATAGAACCAACTCTCAGAAAACACAAAATTAAAATACTGCAACTAAGCCAACAAATTCTTCCCTTTCTACAGAGAACCATTCTATGCATATATTTATGATCAGCTTTTCTCCAATGTGAGAATTTAAAACAGAAAACATCTAGCAAAAAAATTTTGAAAGCAGGTATGAGATCAGGGCAAAAGGGCCAGGTCCCAGAAAAACACGGCAAGAGTTAGTGCTTAAATCCCAGGCAGAAGGAATGAAGTCTTCCAGTGTGGTATAGTGCCATCCTGGAAGTGACAGTCTCCTCCCACTAAAACCCTTTATACTCATGTAAGTATGACCATACAGGTCCTGGCTATATGACTGCATGGCACATTACTTACATTCATATAGAGAATGGGACAATCCTACCCACCTCCAAGGGTACAGACGCTGGAAATAATATAGACGAAGGTTTAGGATGGGGCCTAGGCCAGAAATTATCAAGTGGCATTTATTATTAGCATTGTTAATAATAATAATTTTAATATCATCACCCTTCCTATCAAAGCTTCTTGTTTCTTTCTGACTTTTTTTGCTATACCCAAATAACTAAAAAGTTATATGCTCAGATCCCCACAGGGTTTTCTTCTCCTGTTAGTACTGTGGGTCATCCTAGTTTAATCAGTCCTTTTAAAGAATCACCAGCCATTCTTCTGGCTGACATTTTAATCAGGTTTTCCCAAGAATCCCAAAGGAGGGGAGAAATAGAGTTGCAGTGAAAAAAATCCACTTTTCTCTACATGCCAGTAAATTATAACTTTGTAGCCGCCTCAGAAAAAGAACAAAAGGCACATGGCAGAACATTTTTCTGGCTGAAAAAATTGACAAAGCAGTAGAATCAAGTTCCTTGCAGTATTGATGGTGGGGTGGGGGTGCCAGGCAGGGGCAGGGAATAAACACAGTTCTGTAGAAGCTCAAAAAACGCTTCAAATAGTGAATGAATAAATGAATGATGCAGAGAAGATTTAAGCTATTATTATTCACTTTTTATATTCTGCTGCTTCCAGAAAGGATTTGAGGAGGTTGAGGAATTAATTATACAAGTCAGAGTTTATATGTTCTGACAACTACCATGGAAAGTAAAACAGAGAAAGATTCCAAATAGCCCAAGATTGGGAGCATTAATTAATTAATGCTAACTCTTTCTACCTGAGCAAAGGCCTCAGGCTAATAACATTCTGAAATTGCTTAAAAGCAGTTATAGTCACAAAACCAAAGTACACCAGGAGTCCATTGGGAACTTTAATAACATTACACCTGAGCTCTTTATGTGAGAAGGGAGCTCAAGAGACTGTTCACAGACTGAAGCAAGATGGGGAAAAAGCCTCACTCAGCAAATAACATGCCATTAACTTGGTGTGTGTGAATGGTACTCAGGGAAGCAGTAATTGAGTCAATAAAAAGTCAGAGTGGATAAACAGGCCAAAATGGGAGGGGGGATGAAACTGCCAGTTGCCAAGGAAATACACAGTGAGACAAGTCAGAATATATGGGTCACTATATTAGAGTCTTAAATACAATGCACATTAAATAAATGGTAGTAGTGATATTATAATGACGTAATGGAGGAAAGAAGTCATGTAATAAAAATAATGGCTCAAGTGTATCATGTGCTTACTACATTCCTGGCACTGTTCTAAGCACTTTACCCATGTCTAATCCTCATTTAATCCTTCCAACAGCCCCACAAGGCAGGTTCCATGATAATTCTTACTTCACATTTGAGAGAACTGAGGTACTGAGACCTTAAGTGACTCACCTTTCATCTATTATCTCATTTAATCCTCAGGCCAATGCTCTGAGGGAGTTACCATTTTATATATAAGAAAACTGAAGCACAGAGAGGTTAGTAATTTGGCCAAGGTCACACACCTAGTAACTACTAAACCAGGGCTCAGAGCATCTGACTGACTCCAGAGCTGGTACTAACATGCTGGCTGCTGCATGAAATCTGTCTAGTTTCACCACAAGCGATATCTAGCATGAAAAATTTGGTTGTGTATTCATAGTAATAACAATAGCAAATCCTCACATAGAACTCACTGTAGGCCAGGAACCGTTTTCAATAATTAACTTATCCTTACAATATCCCTTTAGGGCAAGGAGTACATTATGCCCATTTTACAGATGAGGAAACCCAGAGAGGTAATATGCCTGGCACAGAGTCACACATTAAGTGGTTGAGCGAGAGCATTTAGAGTCTGTGTTTTTAACCACCCTGCTTTCCTGCCTAAGAAGGATACTTTGAGGCCATGTTGAACAACATGACGATCAATAACGGTGAAAAAGAAATCAGCAGCAGCAAGGAATTTCCTTCCGAAGCCTCCTCTTATCACACAAGGGTATTCAAATCATCATTATGTCTCAATGCCAACAATTCCTTTTAAAACTGGTGGTCTAATCTGGGGGAAAATCTTCTTGTTCCCAAGAAAGAGAAAGCATATGAATGGAAGCACTGTGCTATACTGCAGACTATGACAAGATGCAGAGAGAGGGCATTCTGTATCCCAAACACCTGTCATTGCCATCCCAAATAGCAAAACCTTCTGCTTCCTACTGGAGGGGTAGCAGCCATCATAACTGTTGAGGTCGCCCACGACTAACTAGAACTGCAGTTCCACTCCAGTATCCTCTCTGTCTTTGGAGAGCAGGCCGTGATTTTATTTTATTTTTTCTAGACCCTGCTGTTTTTTTCTATAAATGCTATTGTGCGAAAAGACCCATAAGGAGATAAAGCTGAGAGATGCTGGCCTGTTGAAAATACGTTCTGTAGCCACTCACAAAATGTGAATATGCCTGCCACTGCTAACCGTGCTGATAGGAGGCCCTTCAAAGGTGTAAGCACTGCCTGCTCTCCCCGCTGCTAAAACATCTCCATCTACAGTGAGTACTGTGGAGAGGCAGTCACAAAAGATCAAACAAAATGGCTCAAAAGGATTACTCTCCATTTTTATTAATGTTCTAAATTCCAGGAAAGCCTGTATACTCCAGTGGCAGTGTCTGTCCCACAGGCAAGGCTTCTGACCCACAGGGTGACCCATACTTTTGAGACCTTCCCATTTTCATCAGTGATTCCTTTCTGCTAAACCCGCTGAGATGGAAATCTTGTCCAGGGTATGCCTGGGGTTTGCAAATCAAAGGAGTAGCACCAGGGTCCAGATTTAGGGAACCTCAACTAGATGCCTCATTCTGGATTCCTATACTACCCTGTGTTTACCTCATCTCAACACACATCAGTCACCCTGTCCTGAAACTGTCCAGGAACGTGATGGTGTATCTCACCCAATAGGCAATAATTTCTCTGTGACCAGAAAATAGGTTTAGTTTACTTTTGTTTCTGCAGAACTTGGAATTGTGCCTAGCTGATATAAGCACTCAATAAATATAGTGACTCAGAAGGCAGCCTATAGGGGTAGCCCCAGTCCCAGCTATGTTCAAACAAAACCAAAAAAATGGGGGCTTGTTTTCAAAATCCTTCATTGAGTGCTTATGCCACTGTAGGAAATATTTTGATATCTGTCTCATTTTATATTTACAAGTGACCCTATTATGTAAATAACAAAACTATCCTTATTTTACAAATGAGGAAATGGAAGCTCAGAAGGACTAAGTAACTTGCCCAAGATCACACAGTTAGTGATCTGAGCTGGGATTTGAAACCAGGAAATTTGATTCCAGCTTGCATGAAATTAAACAGACCTTTCCATACATCCCCTCAAGTTGCAAGTTCCATTTTTCCGTTTTGTGATTTTACCTCTTCCCCCACCCCAGCCTTCTTTTCCCCTTTGTGTTCTTTATTGTTAACTTTACAACTAAATAAAAATGGCTGAAAGGTAGAATACACAGCACCATCAGTACTGACCCTAAACGCAGACTCAACTCTTACATTTCAGATCAGACCAGATAGACCTAGGTTGGAACATCTTGGTCCTGAACAGAATCCATCCCTGTGGTGAAGAGTGAGGTCCTTCTGGTGGAAGTCTATGCTCCAGGACCAACTCTGCCTTGGGCCCACAGCCAGGTGACCTTGGGCAAGGTTCCAAGTTCTCTACCTATTTAAAACATGAAGATAATAATCCTGCCCTGCATTTTTCCTGGACTAGTTTCTGTGAAGACTGCCTAAGGCCACTGTAAATGAGAACACTGAATATCCTGTTGTATTCTCTGCCAGCATGATGAGATAGTGTTGGGATCCAATGACTCTTATTTAGGCAATGGAGGTGGATTGCTGTTATTCACTTATCTTCTGGGTCTAATCAAAAGGAGCAAGAAAGAAAGCTTCCTTCCCAAAAAAGAGAGAAAGAAAAGAGAGAGAATGAGAGACAAAAGAGAAAGAGAAAGGCAGCAGAGAGATGGGACACAGGCAATGAGACAGGGAGGGAGAAACATAGACTGAGACAGAATCAAAGACAAAGAGACAGAGAGAGGAGTCAGACAGAGGACCCAAAGCTAAGACAAAGTTTCATTGTCTATTTCTTAGATGTAATAAGTAATTGCCTCCAAGACTGGGCACAAATCTAACTTTAATAACTTAAATTCTTTCTTCCCCCTACTGGTTGACCTTGAACTTCCTCCTCTTTAGCTGTTCCTCCACTACCACACAGTACTCAACCCACATCAACCAATCACTTAAGCATGTAACAAGTAGGAGTAGGTACTGTCTAGAAAAGCTAAAATGTCAGGGGCACCTGGGTGGCTCAGTCAGTTAAGCGTCAGACTCTTGGTTTCAGCTCAGGTCATGATCTCACAGTTCATGAGTACTGACAGTGCAGGGCTTGCTTGGGATTGTCTCTCTCCCTTTCGCTCTGCCCCTCCCCTGCTCATGCATGTGCATGCTCTCTCTCTCTCTCTCAAAATAAATAAACTTGAAAGAAAGAAAGAAAGAAAGAAAGAAAGAAAGAAAGAAAGCAAGCAAGCAAGCAAGCAAAGCCAAGCCATATTGTCACATGAAGAAGCATTTCAGTTGCTACTGGTTTATGACTTGGCATTTTCCCACCTGAGTCTCCTGGAGCATTCCCTGCTCTGCATCTCACCCTCACTGCTATTATCAGCCTCTGGGCAAAGATGCATTGGCCATCTTGGGGCTCACTGAATGAGGCTGGACTGCACCAGGTAAACTGGGCACAAGAGCCCAAATTCTGCCCAGTGTTCACATGAAGACTACCAACCTGCTACAGGCCCAAGAATGATAAGCCTACTTCTGTAGAATGACAGTACTGTTCCCTTCTACTCTAAAGGTAAAAAGTAAGACCCACGTTTGTGGTGAGAACATAAGCCCTTAAGCCCAAGTCCTAATAGCCTGATGACTGACTCTTCCAGAGATCTAACTCGTGGCTATTGTATAGATCATCTCAAAGACTGCTCATTTAGGGCACTCTTTCCATGGTCTTTACTGACACCCTTCCTACTTTCTAGATAGAAGTGAACAGTTGCATGCCTTATGTTTGTCTCTTGCATCAGTTTCCCTTTCACACACATCTGATCCTCACAGCCTCCTGAAGTGATGATAAAGATAAGAAAGGTAAGTCTCAAAGGAGTATGTAGGCTGCTAATTAATACTCATGGAGCATCTCCTATATGCCAGGTACTGTCTGAGGCCACTACACAAGCTACCTCATGGAAACTCCTGATCCTAGCAGCAAAGAAGTTATTACTTGCCCCTACTTTAGAGATGTGGAAACTAAGACTCAACAGGTTGAATGGCTCAAGTACAGTCATGTAGCATTCAGAGAGCTGCGGCTAGGACCAACACCTTTGACTCCACATTTAGGCACAACAGTAGATCTCCCTACATTCACCCAAGATTTCGAGGTAGATTTATTTTTGAAGGGAAAAAAATTTCATAGTGGGTAGATCAGGTTTGTCCTGGCCAATACCAGCTTGAAAAACAAAGTTATGGAGCCCTCCATTTGTATACTATGAACAATTCTTTGACTTGCCACTTCCCCTCTCTGTGCACTCAATAAAATGGAAGTGCTGGCTACTTAAGAGGTTTCTAAGAAATCCAAAATCTTACTTGTAGTAGTACCCTTACTACAAGTGTCTTGAACAATGAAAATTGCTTTCCTAAGTGAAACTAGACTCGAGTGGTTTGTTCTGCCCTGTTATAGTCATCCAGTCAGTAGAAGTGTTTGTGTGATTTTTTTCAAAGTTCTGAAAACAACCTGAGGAGATAATAAAATACCATCCTCTTTATTGAAGTCTGAGATTCCCTAAAGCTGAAGACTGCAAATTGTGGTGTTTGATTGCCCTAAATGAAAATGTTGGAAGATAAAGAATCCCCTTGGCTCTAACCTTCAAGGAGCAAACCATGCCCAGAGGCAAGGAAACACAGCCAGTATAATACATTCTCCCTTTGCTAAATTCTACATTCTGCAAAAATTCTCTCTCCTACCCAACTACATTAGTTCAGAAGGCAATCAATACAAAAATTCCAGGCTCATCCTAAGAGATCCCAACTGCAAAACAAAAACTCTAAGCAGCTCAGTGCCAAAACTTAAATGGTTAACCCCTTATTCTCTGTGTGGCACCCTCTTGGAGATACTCACACATCTTGGTTTTCAAGGTGAAAGCTTTTCCTAATGAACCGTGAATTATGTTGTTACAGTCTGATGTAAGGCAAGGCCTTTGTAACCAATTGAAGGACAGTCCAATCAGAGACCCTTTGTTTCAGGAACCTTCAGAAAGGATTGGTTTAGGTTTATAGCACCCTCTGATAAGACCATCACATCTCTAGGACAACTACATACAACAATGCCTCTACATGTCCTCTTCCTCCTTTTAACTGATTCACGGTTTATGTCTCAGGTTGATATAAGAAAATGCTCCATACTTTCTGAGAGAACACTGAAGGAAAACCACTGCGTAACAATCATAATAAATCGAATGCCTCATTAGTCCCACTCCCTTTGTTGTTACTGCTATAGGATGTCCTGAGAAAAAAAGGTGAGAAAAGACTGCTTTAACATGACTCTACTTAATGTAGAGAACAAATTTGAGAAATAAGTCATAGTGGACAGGGAGGGCCTGAAAGGACTTTATTTAGAAAAATGAAAGTATGTATTAAGAGAATATGTGTATTATACCTTATATTTAACAGAATGTAGGTTGTAAATATCTTTAAATATTAAATCATGATGTGGAGGAGTTTTTTCATTTATGTTCCCCCCGAAAGAACTAAATGACAACCCAATTTAAGACTGATAAATTCCCATTTGACTTCTACAGAATGATCATAAAGAGGGTGGTTATTTTTGCAAAAAATATGCAAAGGTTCCTTCAGTTTTCTCATTTTTTCTATTTTCTATTTTCTTTTTTCTATTTTCTATTTTTCTATTTTCCTTTGATATTCATATCAGTTTCTTTTGAGGCATTCTTCTAGTTATTACAGCTATGTAACAGATTACCCCCAAAATTTAGTGGCTTAAAATAACAACACCTACCTTAGTACATTCTCCCTCTGCTAAATACCATATTCTGTGAAAATGCTCTCTTCTCTACCTAGCTACTACATTAGTGCAGAAGCAGCTCAGTAACGAAACTTAAAGGGCAGACTCCTTAATAAGCAATCTGAGCAGAGCACAATGGGGACAGCTTGTCACTGCTCCACTTGTCATCCACTGGAGCAAAGACTGGGGGCTAGGATCATCTGCCAGCCTGCCATTCATATGTTTGGCACCTGGGCTGGGAAGACTCAGCTGGAAGCCAAAACAGCACAGACTCCTCAGGCTTCTTTCTCTCTCTCTCTCCCTGGTCTCAACACATGGTCTATCCAACATAGTGGCTTCAGGTGACTGGATTTTACACATGGCACCTCAGGGCCCCTGAGAGAGAAGGCTGAAGCCACATCACTTTTTACAACCTAAGCTGGAAAGTCACACAGTATCACTGTTCTGCCATGTTCTATTCCTTTGAAGTAAATCTCTAAAGCCAGTCTATTTCAAGAGAAGAGGCATAAAGATCTACCTTTTATGGGAGAAGTATCAAAGAATTTGTGGACATGTTTTAAAATTACCAAAAGTGTCTATCATGTCATCTTCTTTGTTGATTTTCTCTTCTGATTTTTGACTGATTCAACTCTGCCAGATCCATTTGTCATTGGTTCTGTGTAAATTTGGTGTCAGGTCCATGAGGGCTAGGATTTTCATCTGTCTTATTCAGGCCTAGTCTCCAATACCTACCTAGTACTGCTACAGGGAAGGTGCCCAATAAATATTTGTTGAATTAATGACTGATTCAGCAGTTCTCCAATATTAATTTAGTCACCTTCAAGAAATCCCACATCCTTTATATGATTTGCAATTTTACTCTGCAACTAGTTTTCCTTGTCATTTTATTGTATTGTATTGTCTGAAGTTAACAACATGAGGCAATCAGCAAGAGACCAGTTTTTTAAAATGTTGATAAGATGAGCAGAGATAAAAGCTAATCCTTCCCAAAGATATTGAAATGGGGGATTAATGCTGTAAGTGGTCATTTCATTTTGGGAGGAGCATAAGGAGCTCTGTTACCCACATGAAAGCTCATAAGTGCAAGAGCCCAGATAATGAAGACTTAAATAATAAGGACTCCTAGAATACCTTTGAGTAAGTCAAAATGTCTCCTCACTTCAGGCTTTCCAATTGCAAAAAGGCATTACCTCCCAAGTTTTAGCTTGTTGATGATTTTAGGACTTAGAATTTTAGATCAGGGTCAAAGATATATATGGGCAGATATTTATAACCTATAATAACAAAGTTAAAATTAACAATAATCAGTATCACATTTCTTGATTTCAAACCATATTCCAAAGCTATAGTAATCGTAACAGGATGGTGTTGGCATAAAAACAGACACACAGATCAATGGAACAGAAAACAGCCCAAAAATAAACTCACACATATATGGCCAATTAATTTACAATAAAGGAGCCAAGAATATATAATGGGAAAGGACAATGTCTTCATTAAATGGTATTGGGAAAACTGGACAGCCACATGCAATAGAATACAACTGGACCACTATTTCACACTATACACAAAAATCAACTCAAAATGGCTTAGAGACTGGAATGTAAGACTTGAAACGATAAAACTCCTACAAGAAAACATAGACAGTAAGCCCCTTGACATCAGTCTTAGTGATGATTTTTTTGGATCTGATAGCAAAAGTAATGGCAACGAACACAAAAATAAACTGGTAGGACTACATCAAACTAAAAAGCTTCTGCACAGCAAAGAAAACCATCAACAAAATGAAAAGGCAAGCTACCAAATTAGAGAAAATATTCACATATCATATATCTAATAATGGGTTAGTACCCAAAATATATATAAAGAATTCATACAACTCAATATCAAAAAAAAAATCTGATTTTAAAAAATGGCCAGAGCATCTGAATAGATATTTTCCAAAGTCATACAGATAGCACGCACATGAAAAGATGCTCAGTATCACTAATCATGGGGGAGATGCAAATCAAAACCATAATGAGATATCACTTCCTACCAGTCAGAATGCCTATTATCAAAAAGACAAGAAATAACAAGTGTTGGTAAGGATGAGGAGAAAAGGGAACCTTTGTGCACTGTTGGTAGGAATGTAAATTTATGCAGCCACTATGGAAAGCAGTATGAAGGTTCCTCAAAAAATTACAAATAGAACTACCACATGATCCAGCAATTCCACTTCTCAGTATTTATCCAAAGAAAACAAAAACACAAACTCATAAAGATCCCCCACATTCACTGCAGCATTATTTACCATAGCCAAGACATGGAAACAATCTAAATGTCTATCTATGGATGAATAAATGAAGAATATGGTGTGTATGTGTGTGTGTGTGTGTGTGTGGTATATATACTATATTATATATATATAATACACATACACGTATATATATATAATACACATACACATGGAATACTATTCAGCCATTAAAAAGAATGAAATCTTGCCATTTGAGACAACATGGATGGACTAGGAGGGTATTATGCTAAGCAAAATAAGTCAAACAGAAAAAGGGATGATCTCACTTATATGTGGAACCAAGTTCATGAATATAGAGAATAGATTATGATTGCCTGGAGTGGGGTGAGGGGAATAAGTGGGAGAGGGTTAAAAAGCACAAATTTCCAGTTATAAAATGAGTGGCCATGGGAATAGTAATATACAGCATGGTGACTATAGTTAATAATACTAAACTGCATATTTGAAATATGGATCTGAAATGAAATATGGATAGTGGATCCTGAAAATTCTCATTGTAAGAAAAAAAAATTTGTAACTATGCATGACAATGGATGTTAACTGTACTTACTTTGGTGATCATTTTGTAATATATACAGTTATTACATTGTATATGTAAAACTAAGATTATGTCACTTATACCTCAACAAAAAAAGGCTTAAAAGTAATAAAAAATACTGATGTTTAAAGTAGCTATCATTTACCATGTATCAGGAATTGTGCTTTCTATATATTATCTCATGTAATCTTTACAGCAAACCTTTGAAATTGGTGTTATTACTTCCATTCTTGCAATGCTCAAATAAATTACAGACTTTTCTCTGGTAATGTGATGGAAACAGGACCAAACTCCAGACTAACAGCAGAGCCCATGCTGTTAACAGCCATGCTTTCTCACCTCCCATTACTGCAGTGCAGAATGATTACATTAGGCCTGGCTATGAAACTAGTCATACTGGGACAGGGAACCCTAGTAAGGATCTGTCCCAGGCCTCAGCAAAGGACATTAAATTACAAGAAGGACCAGAATGACCCAGTTATAACCCAGGTCCATAAACAGTTTTGTATAGAAGCTGCCACACATATCCTTCTCTCTGCTGTTTCTGTACAGTCTCTCTGAATAACTCTAAATCAAAACTCTCTCTTCTCAATTAAGTAGAGCACATTTTTTCCCTGATGATTAAGTCATTGCTGCCACCTTATCTTAAGATTACACAGAATAAGGGTTTGACCCATTTTGAAGTAGTATGTTCAGAACACCAGATTTTTTAAGTGAACTAGAAATTAGAGATAGCAAGGACCTTTGTCCTTAAAACTGATCTATAAAGACTCAAAATAGTTTACAGACAACATAAAATTCACTGTCACAACAAAGCCAGCATTATTCTCTCCATTTTGCTTATGGAGAAACTGAAATAAGAAAATTAGAGCCTGACTTTGACACTGTACAGAAGTACTTCTGTTCACCCTATTACAGAAGCTGGCTGGGAGGACACTGGCAGGGAGGGAGACTAGAAGTGGTCTAGACCAGTTTTCAAATGACTTCATCAACACAGCTCAATATCCTGGAAATAAGAGGGTGGCTAGATGAGCAAGACTCTCTTCAACTAGAAGAGCCCAGCTCTGCATAGAATTTATCTGCTTTATAGATTAGGATTTTGTGAAAGATTTTCTTTTAACAAAGGCATCAACTTCTAAACGGATAAAACCACTGACCTGGAGAAATTTAAACTATACCACCTAAAGGAGATATTTAAAATATACCACCTTTAACAAGTAAACATTTAGTAATATCCAATGGTAATTCAAAAGTCCAAAAATGACAAACCCTGAGTTTCTCCGAGCTCGGTACTATGCTCAACACCTTATAGGCATTAACAGTTCATCATGGTAAACTATCACCTTACTGACAAAGAAATTGAAGCTTCAAAAAGTTAAGCAACTTGCCCATGATCATCAGCCAGCAACTGGTGGAACCAGGATAAAGCCAAGCAGTTTAACAGAGAATCTGAGCACGGGCTCCTGTGGTGCCAATCTGAAGTCTGCCAGGGTACCAGGTCGCAGCAACCAAAACACCAAACTCCATCACCCTAGGGGCCCGTTATCCCTCCTGGCAGGGCCTGGCAGCAGCCAGGGGCCCAGAAGTTGCCCCTGGGGCTTTTCCACGAAGCACAGCCTCAGAACATTGCTCTGACTCAGCCCAGTCCCAGGACTCTGCAGTAGGGCAGCTGGCCTCTTCGCCCAAGCCCCTTGATTAGGGAAATGTTCCCTTGCAAACACCATGGGGGATGCTCCCAAGCCTCGTCTAGGGGGGTAAAATGCGAGGTGTCCCAGGAAGGGAAGCAGGACATGGCTGAAGCCTTTGGGGCGTTCACCTCGTGGCTAAAACTAGGTGCGGAAAGGGGCAGAAGGCCGAGTCCAGATACTGAGGCAGAAATTGGTTGGGTTACGATACCATTACCGTCGGGGTAGTCTAGGAGGTCTACAGCAAGCAGTCCCAGGACACTACCGCCTACTCTCCCCAGAGGCAGGTCGATCTCGCGAGATCTCAGAAGTTGTGCGGGGGCTATCCGTGCGTCCTGGGATGAGAAACACCCAGTTGCCAGAGGCCACTTCCTCTAGATGAATTGGCGTGGGTTGTGGTTTATGCCACTTTTCAGGTAAATCCCAGTCCTGACGGACACCTCCCCACTCGGCCGCGCACCTCGCACCCCTGTCGCAGTCAGTGCTGCCAGGGTTCACCACAGGGACTCGTTTAGGTTTGGGCGTTGTGCTCTGGCCCACCGGAAGAGCAGGGGCGGGACCGCCTGAGGCGCCCTGGGGCAATGAACTGCGCCTGTGCGGCCCTAGATGTTTAGCCCTGCAGGAGGTCAGGAGGCAGGGTCTGTGAGCGGGGTTCCTGGGGCTCCGAATCGACTTCTGCTGAACTCTGAGGTCGCAGCAAGGGCAAAGAGCCTAGTGCTGTGAACCAGTCTGCTACTCGGTGTCTAACCCAATTAATGACCTCACCCATTCCTCAAGCCCCTGTCCGAGATAGAATTAGCAACTTGTACTCCTTACAAAGACTACATGACAGACAAAAGCAAGGTGTTCTAACGACAAAAATTTGGATGGCCTTTGTCCTGAGTTCCTGGAAGGCAGCCTCTAAACCCTTGGATTTTCCAGAGTAATAGAAGTGTCTTTCATGCATATTTAATGAAGCCCGAGTAGAAACTACAGAGACAGTATCTTTATGTTACACATCGAGGAGCTGAGATTGATGCATCTTAACTCTACCAGGAAAGGACACCTCATGCTTTTGAGTCTCTTCGTTTGCCACGTTATGATTTTAATTGTAAGTGTGCCACTTTCCTGAGTTCTGAGTCATTCTAGCAAAGTATCCCAAATTTGTAGCCAATTGGTCAGAAATCAGCATGGCTTGGGAAGCCCTGAGACCGAGTGGTGGCTGCGGTCTTGTGGAGGACTGTGCCCTTAACCTGTGAAGTTCGTCCGAAGTCTAGGTGGTTAGCATCAGGAGTCATTGCTCAAGGCTGTGTGGAAAATCCTGTATTGATCATTGCTTGACTGAAATTGATCTTCAGGATTCAGAACTGACCATCAATTGGCTTTGACAAGCAGCAATTCTCTGAGGGCTGTTGCTTCCATGTCCATGTTTCATTGTCCCACATAACCAGGTGATCTTACTTTAACACACCAGACTCAGGGCTTATTCATGATAATGATGAACCACCACAGCTGCAAGATCCTTACCAGAGGGGAATTTCTGCCCATTGGCTCTTTCAGATTTCCTCCCTTAATTTTTTTTTTTTTTTTTTTTTTTTTTTTTTTTTTTTGCACCTTTGCTGTGTAAGAATCTAAGATTTTTTTCCTCATTAAAATAGAAGAACAGTATCTGGGTACACCTAACATTCTTTTGCAGTTCTTCAGACCTCTAATGAGCTGTAAATCTGGACACAGACTTTAAAAACACCAACTAAGTATGTTTATAAGATTAGAATATGAAGTGTAGAATAGATCAGTGATTTAACGTAGAATATGAATTAAGCAAAGGAAAGGGGATAGAATCTTGGAATCAGGATTTATGTTACTCTTATAAAGAACTAAGTAGCAAATTTGGAGGCTATAAAAAACCTCATATTATCTAGTTCAAAACCTTCATTTTGGATGTTAAGTAGATTTATTGTGGTGATCACTTCACAATATATACAAATATCAAATCATTATGTAGTGCACCGAAAACTAATATAATGTTATATGTCAGATATATCTCAATTTTTAAAATTTTTATCTTGTTGGTAAGGGAACTAAGGTTCAGAAAGATTACAGTGAAATGTCTTTCCCTGAATAACAAACTATGATATCTTAAGACAGTATTTCCTTGGCATGTATTTTATTTTTAGAAATCATACTTTCTAAAATTCTTTTTTCCAAACCAGAAAATCCAAACCATCAATGAGTTATTCCCAACATAGTTTGAAAATGTCACCATTAATAGTAGAATGACCTTATGATAATGTCATGACTTAATGCAAGAATCTTCCAGCCTTTTGGAAAAAAAAAGGTCCCAGTTTTTATTTCTATGGAAGCTATTCTCTTTCTAGAAGAGTAAGGAAATGAAAATCAGGTATCCTGGATTCTCTCTAGAGCTACAAAAAGTTTCTATGGCTTTTTTCCTGTATTATTCCCAGTTCTTCAGTTATAAAATTAGATGACATAAAACATGGCTTGTTTTCCTAATAGACGTATTTCTGAGAGAGGGTTTCAGTCACAATCTTAATCGAGTATGGGATTTTGATATTTAAAGAATCCTAATGTGAATCCTTTTGTAAAACCAAAAAGAAAGTTATTTGCTAATGTAAATAACCTCACCACAATTTTTCTGTTTCATAAATCCAGATTTCTGTACATAGAAGTTTCTTTTAAATGAGGTTCCCCTGTATAATATATTCTACATTATTTATTCTGAGATGGCATGTGAAAAAGGCAGATAAATGTGGCAAAGTGGTTAGATAGCCTCAGAAAGAGTCACCTGATTCAGGTAGAACAGGAAAAAATACAAAGGCTTTATTTCCTTTATCCTGAACTTACTAGTTCAGCGTTGTTTTTCAAGATCCACTCAGAATGTGCAGCAGCAAATAGCTCACGAATGTTTAATACATGATCAAGTGCACCTCACAATTTCACCCAAACACCCAATGTATTATTCCAGTAGGCTGTGAGAGACAAGCATCAATCAACATTCAGGCTACCTCATCCTTTCTCAAGGTGAAAGAACTAAAACAACTGTATTATCTGTATGACAATCACTCCTGTTTTATTTGGAGCTGCGTTCACTCTGACCATCAGAGAAGCAATGACATAGTTTTACTGCTCTTCTTATTAAATATTATTACTGTGGTGCAAGCTTGACGGTCGAGAGAGGAGAAAAAGGAGGCAGCTTCATTGCCCAGAGGAGATCCAGTAATCAGATGGTCTGCAGCCTGAAGAGGACATCAATCTTCTGAATCCAATTCTCACTCTACGCGTTAGCAGTGACTGTATAGGCTCAGTATAAAATGTTGGCAATATTAAGGCAATTGCTAACCTAAAAAGTGTGTGTTTAAGAAAGAACAAAAGGGAGGGCTATAGATTCAGAACACTGTTAGGAATACTAATTGATATTTTTAAAAAACAGTACTGAAAAAATACACTGGACTGGCCATCGGATTTTTTTTTTCCATTGTAGTCATTTGTCTTCTTTGACTTCTTAATGTTTTTTGTGGGGTTTTTTTAATGGCAGTCTAGCATCCAACCTACCCCTTTCCTGGCTTTAAGGAATATCTACCTCCTTGAGCATAGGCTTAGAGGGTTCCCACAGGCTCCCACAGAGGAAGCTACAGAGACTCAATCCTTTCTCTCCCCATTCCTTAGTAGGCAGTGCTGGCACACAATCAAGGCTCAGCCTGTCAGATGCTTTCACTCACTTGAATTTTGAGCAAATGAAGCAAAGATAAAGGGTTGGTTAAATGTACTCACAGCAGCAGTTTGACCACACAGAGGCATGACCAGATTCTCTTGTTTCTTGACTCTCTCGTTCTTGTTCATTTTCCAAACATGACCTCCCAACCACCACTGCCCTTATTTGCTTTAGAGTCAGAGTTGTTTTCAGTTACTTATAACTGAAAGCATCAACTGATACCCATCATTGTGAAATTTCCGTAAATGTGAGCCTGAGGCCCAGAATTGGAGACATCCTAAGAGAAAAAAATATTCTTTCCAAAAAACTCATTATTATTTAAGGTTCCTATTTTATATCTTATTATTCATATCTCTGATGTGAAGAGGCATATGGAAAATTAACACTTTCTCTTGCACTTTTAGTATTGCCACCATATGTGTGAGACCTTATTCTTTTGTTACGACAGAAAGCCTACGTCATTACCACCAGTCTCTAGGAAGTATACAAAAACTGTAAGAGCCAAAGGCCCTTTAAGAACTCATTTTCAAGGTGCATCTGCAAACACCACTGAAGAGGTTCAACTCTGCAAGACTATAGACTATTAAGTAAAGTCCCCTGCTGGGGGCATGGAGCATCCTGACTAGGAACATAGGACCTGGAGTCAGCCAGACCTGAGTATGCCACCCAGCTGAGTGACCTCTGCAAGTCGCTTAAATCTAGTATTGTCATCTGTGGGTAATAACACCCACTTTGTAGGGCTGTTTGAGATAAAATAGTACATGTGTTATGGACTGCATGTTTGTGTCTCAAAAGAATCCAAATGTTGAAATCCTAATTTCCAGTTTGGTGACATTAGGATCTGGGGCCTTTGGGAGGTAATTAAGTTTAGATGAGGTCATGACAGTGGAACCCCCATGATGATATTATCTTTTAAAGTTATGAGGACACTTATAAGAAGATAAGGAGACTAGAACTTGCTCTCTCTGTCATGTGAGGATATAGGAAGAGGATCCTCACCAGACACAGACTCTGCTGACACCCTGATCTTGAACCTCCCAGCTTCCAGAACCATGAAAAATAAACTTCTATTTAAGCCACCCAGTCTATGGTATCTTGTTATAGCAACCTGAATTGACTAAGAAACAATATAAAGCTTTTTGCATAGTCCTTAGCATATAGTAAATGTTCAAAAAAATAAGAAAAATGTATAAATAAAAATATAGGTAAATAAAAATAAATAGGTGAAGCCACTGACTAGGCAAGTCTGGATTTCAGTGAAGTTCAGAAAATATCTCACTTACACCACTAATCTCATTCCACAAGGAAAACAGCTGGGAAGATGAACTAGGAGGGACACACTTTTTAAATATACTTATTCTCAGTTTTTATTTTGAAGAAGTGGAAGCAACAGCTGCCACTATCCCCATGACAGGCCAGGCAGTTGACAAGTATTGGTGGAGCCTGCAGAAGGCCCTGTCACGGGAACAGTGACTCTCCAGCCGGTTTCATGTGGGAAATCAGGAGGACAGATTTTCTTAGGCAATGTTCTCATTCATTCTAGTTTCTGCTTGGCCAGAAAGAGTACATAAGCTGTTTGTCTCAAATGAACGCTCCAGTAGATAAAACACCAAAAGGGGTTTTGGGAAACATAACAAAATAAGAATTGCCATGCTGGCTTAGACCAACTGTCTGAAAACAGTACCAAGAGACATTTTGTAAGAAGGAATTGCAACTTCCTCCATAATCATGGCTTCACAAGCTTGGAAGCAACTCCTAAATGTCCTTAAATTCCTACTAATGGTCTGTCATGCACAACTTTACTTAAACCCTCCTTGAGTTTTATTAGCATTTTCAGCTAAAGCTGTATATGAGGCAATGAGGTTATTTATTTAATCAACTTTCATTCCTATGTTTTGTTCCTCTTGACTGCAGCCTTGATTCACTGTGCAACCTGAAGCATGTCCCCAAGCTGATTCTGTCTTCATATCTCCATCTATGAAATGGAAAAATAATAGTGGCTCCTTATTGAGGTCACAAAGAAAAGGAATCCTGGAGCTACCTTTTTCTCTGGTATGAACTCCATGAAGGAAGAAAAGGGGCCTCAAACCAGACACTTGAGTTCCATTTTCTGTGCTAATTCCTGTCAATCCCACAAGAATCAAATAGTAGAATAATGGAAGAGAGAAATATAAGAGAAAGGGAATAGACAAAGTCTTGGGATCAGGTTAAATTGTAAGCCATTGAACCAACAAAAATGTGTGTGCCCATCCACAATTCAAAGCTATTAGAAGTAGATTGCTTACCTGGATTATAATACTATAGAATCTTATATGACTTGTACAGAATGGTCACTTAAAAATGTTTGGTGACAGTAAGAACAAAATGGCATTTTTTTTCCCCTTCGAGCTAAGGAAAACCCCAAGACAAGTAGTGCTGAATTATCAAAGTAGGAAAAATAAGTAATAGATGATTTATATACCTAAATCACCCAGATCACATTGGAATTTGACAAGAAATTTTTATTGTCATATATCTAATTGGCTCCAGACATGAGTTACTTTAATCACTGTTTTATGTCAGATAGGAGTAATAATTACAGTGAAGATTTGGAGAGAAGATTTGATATTTTCTATTCAGGAGGAGGAACTATGGTAAAGTATAATTATGAAGAAGTTAACATGCTAGGCAGGACAGAGTGAGCGATTAAATGACACAGTGCTTTCTCCCTTATTAAAAGCAAAAGAAATTTTTAGTAAAGTAACATAGTCACTTCCAGAAAGCCAAAATGAGTCCAGTGTGAAACATTTGTATGTAACTAAGGCATCTTAGTTTCTTTGGAATTGAATTTTAGAATTTATTGAGAAAATAATAATTAAAAGTAAATACCCTCTAAATAATTTATTACAATCTTATGATGCTCACATTTGTTAACTATGTAAAGAGGCAAAATTTCACTGCTAAAAGAGCATATATTATAGCTAAGGTAGTTCTATTTGTTATAATGCTGAAAAATGTTTTTAATTAAATGATATTAATATAAGTGCAAATAGAATTCTTTGGGGCCACTTCCTCTTTTAAAGAGGTTTTAAATATTAAATGAAGGAAAATGCAAGCTACCTTAGTTTGTCCATCTTAAAGATGAAAGTTGTATGACCTTGTATCGAGGGAATGCAGTGTAGATTAATTAGCTAATTAGATCTTTGTTGTATCCAGTATTATGAAAGGCAAAGTATGCCTGTGGCCCTGGTTCAAGCCAACCCTTTTTCTGAAACACCAAGGCATTTAAGTTGACAAAAGGGACTGTCACCAGATTGGGGCAGACTAACAAACCATAATTAAAGGTGTGGTTAGCACCTGGAAAATCAGGGCAATTTGCCCCTCGCTAGTTTTGTGGCCTTGTCAAGTTACATGACCCCTTGTAACTCACTTTCCTAATCAGTAAAATGAATGGGGTTGAGCTTTAAGGAGTTTTTCAGCATTAAAATTCTATGGCCTACAATTTTTATACATAAGAAAAGCAAACAAATCATTCTCCACATCAGAGAAAGGTGCTGATTTGTTGTGGGGGATGGAACCACATCATGCATCATTCCATGCAGGTCCAAGGACCAGTCAAGCGTCCGGAAGTCCTCCTGCCTCCCACCACTCAAGCTTCCTCTTGCCCAGCCACCAGTAGACCCAGGAAGCCCAGGAAAATCCTCACAGTGTGAAAACCTAGTGACAAATTCAGTAGATCTCCAGGAAAGCAGGTATCTTTATGCCCCTCCTCATCAGTTTCTTCTTGACCTCTGTAACTCTCTGGCCAATCTGTTTTACCAATAGCTGAGTTGTCCCTTTGGTTTAGAACACTCAAAATGCTGCCTCCTCTCTTTACTCACACAAACAACAGGTTAGGTTATTCTCATTCTTCCACTCATTGTTAATTCATTTATTTGCTGGTCTAGCATTTATTAAGCAACTACTATGAACAGCTGTCTTCACTAGGCCTTGATCTCCTTTGACTAGAATGTTGTGTACAGTGAAGCCAGTGTGTTGGTTTGTGGTGGCTAGCAGCATCTTCCATGGAATCAGACTGCCTGAGTTCAAATCCCAACTCTCCCACTTACTGTGTTATCTTGAACAAGTGTCTTAATTCCTCTAAGCCTCAGCGTTCTCATTTGTAAAATGTGGTTAATAATAGGAACCACCTCATAAAGATTAGTGGATGGTTAAATAAGTCAATCTGTGTTTAGTGCCTCGAAAAGCACTTGATAAGACCTGAAAAGCACTAGATAAATGTTAGTTCTTATTACTATCCCCAAACTATCTGAATTAGTCTGAGATCAGCAGCCCCATGGCTGAGCTACTGATGACATTTGACACAGTGCCTTCTATATAAAACATGATATTTCATGGCTGTGGAGTTGTTTGTCCACTTCAAAGGGCCATTGGGAATGGATTTGAGGAGTATTTGTCACTGACAAGGATTAGTGAAGCAAGCAGAGTTGCTACCTCAGAGAGCTCAGGGCAATGACAGCCACTTTGTCCAAGCCTGACAGTAACCAAAGGATGGCAATAACCCAAAGAAAAGAACCAGATGAGGAAGTATTGCCAGGAAAACCCCGAATGACTTGAAGATTTGCTCTAGCCATGCCTTTTTGAAGGTACATATGTCCATGTTGCATATTTATTATAAAGGTAGTGGTAGTGATTATAATTGTAGTAACAGTAGTAGTAATAGCAATAATGGGAGTATTCGAAATAATAGTGATGGTATCAGAGGTAGTCAATAGTAATAGTAGTAAGAGTAACTGTGATAGTAATAATCATAGCAACAGAAGAGTAGTAATCATAGTGGTGGCAGTAGCAGTGGTATAGTAGTAATCATGGCAGTGGTAATTGCAGTAATAAAGCAGTAGTAAGAGCAACGATTTAATAGTAATGGTAGCAGTGGTGGTGATAGTAACAGCAATAGTAGGAGTGATACTGTAGTAGTGACGGTAGCAGTGGTGGTGGTGGTAACAGAGCAGTAGTGGGGGCAACGGCGGAGTAGTAATGGATGCAATGATGATAATCATAGCACCAGGAGTAGTTGCAGTGCTGGGTGCAGCAAAGTAACAGTTACACTTTTTTATAGCACTGTTCAGAGCACTTTACATTTATTAAGTCAATTCACACAACTACCCTATGAAGCAGGGATTATTATAAATGTCTGTTTTACAATAGTGCCTATAACATTTTG
Source organism: Acinonyx jubatus (assembly GCF_027475565.1). Taxonomy (NCBI): domain Eukaryota; kingdom Metazoa; phylum Chordata; class Mammalia; order Carnivora; family Felidae; genus Acinonyx; species Acinonyx jubatus. The sequence goes on from NC_069382.1 coordinate 156,157,192, forward strand.
AATTATTTCAGTTCTAACTGATACCAAACTTGGTTATGCTAGCTCCAGGAACATCTCATTAAGACTGTGGTCCTCTCAGGGTGCCTGGGTGGCTCTGTCAGTTGGGTGTCCTGCTCTTGGTTTTGGCTCAGGTCGTGGTCTCACTGTTTTGTGGGTTCAAGCCCCATGTCACGCTCTATGCTGACAGCATGGAGCCTGCTTAGGGTTCTCTTTCTCCCTCTCTGTCTCTGCCCCTCCCCTGCTCATGCTCTAAACCTCTCCTCTCCTCTTCTCTCTCTCTCTCTCTCTGTCTCTCTCAAAAAAAAATAAACATTTTAAAAAGACTGTGGTTGTCTCATCTCAAATCCTCCAGATCCCACTCACTGAAGCCCCCCTACCACTCACGTAACCTGAAGCCCCAGAGCTCCTGCCTGCTTGTAGTTGCTTCTAGTGGGAAAGACATTCATTATGCAGTGTGCTTGCTTGATTTCAATAGAGGGTATCACTCTTGGCTAGAAAAAAGTGGGGGAAAAGTTTCACCCTCTGATGATGGGTATGTTGTAACGTGGTTGGCTAGAACGGCAGAGGGAAAAGAGGAGTCCCTAACCTCCCCCTTGGTTGAGGCAGAGTCATCACACTTCCTCAATGCCTGAAAGAAGCCTGTCGTCAACCTTCTGTCATAACCTGCCTCCACATGTGACTCACTCTTTCCCTTTGATAAATCAGGATGTCTCTAAAACGGCCATTTCAAGTAGTGGTTAGGAGTCAGATAAACTGGTGTGTAATGTTAGCTCTCTCCCTAACTGCATGGCTTTCTGAGACTCAGCTTCCTCCACTATAAAATGAGGATAATTATTAGCTCCTAGAGCTGTTATAAGAAGCAAAAGAGAAGACACATCAAGAGCCTGATCCAGAATGTGGCACATATTAAGCCTCAGTAACTATTACCCATTACTATTACTGTGATTACTGCCATTATTCTTTTCCTTCAAACCATTAAATCTGTTATTGTTGTGAATAAATATCCAAGAAATTCCTGCCCCCAAAAAAACTTCTTTGTGTTATTCATAACTCAGAAAATGAAATTTCAGATCTGTAGTGTCAGGGAATCATCCAGATCTCCATTCCTCAAAGACACTGTATTAGTCTCCCATTGCTGCTGTAACAAATGACCACAAACTTAAAGGCTTAAAACAACACAAAGGTATTATCTTACAGTTTTGAAAGAAGTCTAAAGTGGGTTGTCAGGAGACTCTAAGGGAGAAAGTGCTTCTCGCTCTTTCTAGCTTCCATAGGCTGCCCACAGTCCTTGGCTTATGGCCTCCCATCATTCCACTGTCTGCTTCCATTATCACATCTTCTTTGACTCTTCAGCCTTTCTCTTTCCTTTACAAAGAACTTTATGATTATATTGGCCCCATCCAGATAATAAGGGTAATCTTGCCATCTCAAGATCCTTAATCATCTGCAAAGTCTCTCTTGCCACATATGGTAACTTATTCACAGTTTCCAGGGGGTTAGAACATGGACATTTGGGGGACCATTATTCTGCCCAACACAGATGCCCTGAAGAACTAGCCATTGAAAAAGCTGAGTTGGGGTACCTGGGTGGCTCAGTCAGTCAAGCATCCAAGTCTTGGTTTCAGCTCAGATCATGATCTCATGGTTCGTAAAATGGAGCCCCACGTCAGGCTCCATGCTGACAGTACAGAGCCTGTTTGGGATTCTCTTTCTCTCTCTCTCTCTCTCTGCCCCTCCCCCACTCACATTCTCTCTGTCTCTGTCTCTCTCTCTCTCTCAATAAATAAACTTTAAAAAAAAATAAGAAAACAACTGAGTTGTCTCCACTGAGTTCCCCATTCCTTATTCAGTCTTTAAACATTCATTTCTGATCTTCTGCCCTCCCCTGATCCTCAGTACATTACCCAACTTCTTTGAGAGTCAGTTTCCACATGTGTCCAACAGGAATGGCCGCACCGAATGTATCTGAGCGTTTGGGGTACAACCAACGTAATTGGGTTGTAAAATAATTAGCAAATTTTAGAATAAAGTGTCACATAAAAACAAAAGTAACAATTTAACTGTCTCACAAGTCAGTTAATAGACTCAAACTGCTTTAAGATCTTTGGATAAAAGGCATTCTTCCAATGCTAAGTATATGTTGGTGTTTTGCCTTTGTCCTCACTTTCAGCCATATATCAAAAGCACACTTCAGTGTATTTTTCCTATTTCAGATAAACTATCTAATTTTCTGCACCTGTGGTTTTCCTGAATGTCTCCTCCCCTCAAGCCTTCCACTGGCAGAAGTGTAGCTCATTTTCTTCACTGGGTGTTCTGTGGGTGGCTAGATATGGCTTCTTTGACTAGCCTTTTTTCTCCCTTTGTTCTCAAGCTACAGCTTTTGCTTTCTCTGACTTGGTTTTTGCTGTGTAGTTATGAGTTTGCCACCTCTCTTTTGAGCCTCATCAAGGGCTTCTCTGGCCTGATATGCAGGTTTCTTTCTACTTTGACTGTCTCCAAGGGAAATGGAGTCGATATGGTTGTTCACCTGCTGAGTTAAGAGTTTGCCCTCATACACGCACCATGTTATTTTATCCTAGTTACAGGGAGCATACAGCGATTCACTTCCATGGACTCTCACATGAAAATGAAGAAGTCACTGTGTGTCCTTCACAATCCCTCATGCATTGCCTTTGCTTCCTGTAGGGCAGGGATATATACCAGCTACACCCAGGAAGGAGGTACAGATGACTCTACTTTTTGAAGTTGACCTTCCCAGAAACCAGGACCTGCAGAGAAGCAGACCTCTATTTGCTTTTTAAAAAAAAGAAACCAAAAGTTGCGTAACATTTTTTAACATCTAAAAAACCGTGACTGCATTTAGAATAATGTGATGCTCCCCTTTGTGTCTTTCTCAAGAAAAATAGTTATGTGGATGTATCAGCCCCCATTCAGATATTTAAGAGAGAAGAGATTTAATATAGGAAAATTGTGACAAAGGTGTTGCAAATGCTGGCTAAGGGAAAGGAGGCATTATCTAGAGGTCAGCAACTGCAGGAAGTTGCCATGGCCCCTATAGCTGGAGGAGCAAAGGGGTGAGTATGGTTCTATCCACAGTTTACCAGTACATACTTGCTGCCCGTATTGGAAATGATGGATCTGCCCTTGTATTAGTTACCTATTGCTATTATATAACAAATTTTCTCAAAATGTAATGAAACAATAAACATTTACTACCTCCCACCCCAACTGCTCTTTCAGAATCCCTTCTGGTCCCCCTCATTTAATCAGCTGATGCCCCACTCACCACTCTTCACTGGAACCTCTCACCTAGACTTGCTTTCTCAAACTGCACTCCAAGTTCCCACCCTTCCCTGTCTCTTTGCCTTTTCCCTTCCTCAGAGCTTAGCTATCCTATGTTTCCTTCCTTTGTCTCCTCAGGGCTCTTTCTTTATCAATTAGCACTGGATGATAATGGGAAGCTTTGAGATTTATTCAATTCAACAAAATCTACTATACGAATGCTATGTTTCAGGCATTATGCTAGGGGCTAGGGATGCAAAGACAAAAAAGAAATAGTTCCTGCCCTTGGAGAGTATGCAGTTATTCCAGGGACACAGATGTCTATAAAACAAAGTGATAAGTGCTATAATACAGGTACATTCTGGCAGATTGATTGACAAACCATACAGATCTGTCCTCAATTGGCTTCAGGTTATCTGCATCCTTGGTTCTTGCTAGGGAAAAAAAAATGCAACCTTGAATTCACAGTCATATAATCCTTATCAAATAAACTTACAATAAATAATTTATGGAGGTTTACCTAAAAGACAAACAGCCCATCTATTACTTTAGATATCCTAAATTTTACCTTCATGTACACAGAAACATAATTCAATTTTTTAAAAAATCTATAAAAAACTAAACACAATCCATGGCCTTGTTTTCATACCTCAGTAGAACTGCTTTTACCCAGCTATACGTTGGTGTCTCCTCATCTGCCTAGATCGAGCAACATTTTAAAAACTGCTGAATGAAATTAAATAAGTATCCAATGTAGGAATGTTGAGAGAGTCCTCCCCAACATCCCTGTGTTCATTTTCTAAGGTCCGTATGGAGTTTTTCTCACATCTCAGATTCAGGAAGAGCCTCCTCAGAACAGCTCATTTGTTTTTGTCTTATGGATACAACAGAGTCTTATAATTCATTGTGTCTCCATTTTTGCTGTAGCTGCTGGAAGCTTAGAAGCAAATGTGTAGTCCTCCTCTACCAACCATACGAGAGCAGGTGGTAGGCATTTGTTTTGCTGCCATTATTTCCCCTTGATCCCAAATCCTCCTTTATCCTTCTGTAGGTATGTTGGTAAGATTTCTCAAACTCTGTATAGAATGAGGAGGTTTATGTTGATTACAAACAAATTGTGCAGGCGTATATGTGGTGTTCTACTTGGGAGGAAGGATCAAGAAAATCATAGAAAGAAATGATATTTGATCTGACTCTTGGAAAATCATAAAATTTATCCAGTCTGAGAAGATCTCTCCAAGTCAGGAGAATAATATAAGCAAAGACTTAGAGGCATAAAAATGCACGTGGGTTTATGAGACCAGATCCAGAGGAAGGGAGGAGATAACACTTACATGTTTATTTTCCTATTTGTGCACTATCCTTCCCAGTTAAAAGGAATAGTTAAACTATTAGAATGGATTTTTACACTAATGAGCCCTTAAGGAGTGACTCTAATAATAGCCCTTTCTACCAGAAGAAATAAGTAATTTTTTATCAAGTTAGCATTCTCTGTTTATTCAATTTATAGGGGCTTCCCACTCTATCTGCAGGTTGGCTAACCTAGTGCTAGGCCACCAAGAATAACAATAGCTGTCCCAGGCCTCTCTCAGTGCGTATAGCCAGGGTAAAACCAGAGAGCCCATCCCCCCAAGCCCAGTTCATGGTCCTCTGCTCCTGCGAAGCTATCTCCTGGCCTAGTCAGGCCTTCTGTGAGGGCAAAAAGAGCAATGGGTGGGTATGAGCAGATCTTACATGTGGGGGAGATGCTCCTGCAAGATTTTAAGCAAGATACTTCCCTCTTGCTAGTCCTCATTTTCTATTACAATGTGGATGTCTGAAGTCTGATGTTTTTACTGACCTCATTATTCTATAATTACACTGCCTGTCTTGACAATATGTGATATTCATTGATTTTTCCAATCTACACACCATCTATATACATCACCATAGACTCCCAGTAGCTAGAGATGACTTTAAAAATGAGTCATTCACCATGCTTCAGGCGGGAAATTAAGACTTGTAATGTTGAGATATGAATAATTTGAGGTACCTTTTATTACTCTGATTTCTTTTTTCTGATAAATATTATAATTATTTAAGCAGCTGAAAACGTCATGTTAAAATGTCAGTAAATACAGTAACAAATCTAGCTCTTAAGTGAGTCCCCACCAAGGCATCAGGCAAACAGCAATTTGCTGGAATCACACATGAAAAACATCAGGCTATTTGAGGATTTGGGGTGATTTCCAGTCTGAAAATTGGCCTATTTGAGAAGAAAGAACCATCTCCAGGAAGGAATTAACAAAGCAATGGCTTTTGTTGTTGGTTAGGTAAATTTCAAGGTTTTTAAGTGTTGCTTTTTATAAATATCAAAGGGGAAAATTGGGTAACCCGGATTGTGGCTTTACTATTTAGCTTTAACAGAGGGTTTAGGCCAGCCTGGGGCTCTAAGTGAGGGAAAGCTGAGTGCAAGCACTCCACTAGCCTGGAAAGGCATTGGCAGCAAAAGGGATCTGCAGGAAACTAAATGTCCTCCATGCACCAGCAAGAAGCAGTGAGGCAAAAGGGATGTCCTTGAGTACAAATGTAAAGAAACCCTACCATGAGAGCTCTAGCCTTGAGTTGCCCACATATACATTACTCTTACTAATCCCACCTCAGACCTAGCCCTGACTCCCCCCACCCACCACACATTTACCCAGGCACCTCGAATCATCACCTGTGCCCATGACATTGTGCTGAGCACTCAGTAAATTGTCTCCAGATGGCCTTCAGACTTTGTCTTCCTTTACAGATTTGCATGTGCAAGTTGCCTCTTTGTAGGTTATCCTATATGCCTGAGATCCATGTAGTTTTCACTGGGCAAATAGCTGTGCATAGCTGCTGTCTAGATTCTCCCAAGGTGCCTTAGGCTAAGACTGTGAATACTTAGAATATTTATTTTTATAACCCTTACGTGACAGAAGTATCAAGGAAACTAGGTTCATAAACTATGGATGGAAGTATAAATTATGATAATCTCAGTATAGGGCAATTAGGTAATAACCATTGAAATCTTAAATACACATATACTTTGACCCTTCATTTTCTTATGCAAGAATTTATCCTTCAAAAATACTATATTAGGCGTAAACAAAAATGACTTGCTAGGATATTGATGGCAATATCATCATAACAAAAACAATATACCATAGATGACAACCAATATTTGGAGAACTCCAAATGTCCAAGAGTCTATGTAGTTACAAAAAATTACAACCAATATTACAAAAAGTTACAAAATTACAAAAAGTTACAACCAATATTTGGAGAACTCCAAATGTCCAAGAGTCTATGTAGTTACAAAAAATGCATGAGTTGGATCTCTCCCAAAAAAAGGTCCAAAATTGGCTACGTGAAAAAGAGGCTTGACTGCCACACAACATCCTATTATTTCTCCCTGTCACAAAGTAAGCAAGGTCACCCCCATGGCCCAGAACTCTTTACACAATCAAAGAAGCCCACCTTCAGGCAGCATGCCAAGACAGTACAGGTAATATCTGGTTATTTGATAAGGATTAAAGGCAAAATAAAACTCCAGGCAAGTATCTGTCTCTTGGTGTTCTAAAATTTCCATCTCATTGTGCTGAAAATATACCAAAGTATGATCTTGCCCAGAGAGAAGAGAATGCCTATGTTTGACAGGCCCTAAATGTCTTATTTTCATAATTTAAAAAAAAAGTTAAACTTCAATTCAATGAAATAAAGTATAAAAGACTTTCTTATTAATTTGTTAAAATATACAACAAAATACTAATTACCAACAGTTTGCCAACACATTTAAGTAAATATAAATTTAAAACAACCAACTCTCATAAAACTTCAATTCTCTTCTCTCATTGCTTAATATAATCTCTTTCCCCCCCTGCTTTAAGAAAAAGCTTTAACTTTCCTTCACTGAAGTTCAGGTATCAAATAGCTTGTCCACAGTTCCCAGGATGCTAGCTTAGGGCAGCAGCTATGAGATTCCATTGATTTGCTGCTAGCAAATTGGAAGATTTAATGGTGTGACTTCCATATGTTGCTGGTTGGTGATCAGGTCTCACTGGGGTCTCTCCAAATGGGAAAAGAATTGCTTCCTGCTAATCTCAGGCAGCCGCATTGCATCCACATCCATTTGCTCACTGATCTTAAACAGAAAGAATACAGAGAAAGATTATGTTTCATTCTCCCACTGCGTCTACATAAAACCCAATTGCCGTCCCTTTCTGATCAGCAAGATGTTACCTTGGCAACTACTTTGTAGAGCTCTTATTCCTCCCTCCCCTGAAGCTCATCATTTATGTAAAAGTTATTTTGCCTCCTAATGACTAAGACAAGATCAGCCAGCCTGACTGGTTCCCTGGTTCCTCCAGACAAAGGTTATAAAACTGGTCGCTTAGGGGTCACATCCAACACTTAGGCATGTTTGACCACACAAAGGTTTTGGGGTTTGGGCTTTTTTCTTTTTTCTTTCTTTTTTTTTTTTTAAATGTAAGCTAACATGTATAAGCCAGAAGGTTTGACATGGAAATCCAATATTCCAGTTGTCTTTAAAAATATTTAGACCTAAAAACAGTGGGCCCACATTCTCAACAATCAGCTGTAGCTGAATACTGGCTGCTGCCCTGTACTCAGACTTCTTCCTTTGGTAAGATTACCTGATAGGCATTTAGCTTGTGACCCCTGTTTGAAGATATATACTCTTCTAAAAATAAAAATATTCAGGGGCGCGTGGGTGTCTCCATAGGTGAAGCATCCGACCTCAACTCAGGTTATGATCTCACAGTTCCTGAGTTCAAGCCCCACATAGGGCTCCATGCTGACAGTGCTGAGCCTGCTGGGGATTCTCTCTCTCTCTCCCTCTCTCTGTCCCTCCCCCACTATCTCAAATGAACTTTAAAAAAATCTTAAAAAATCTTTTGTAATGAAAATATTCAGAATGTATGAAAGTTGTTTCTAAGCAAAGATGTTTCTTTCTCAAAATTCAAAGGAAATTCAAACTCACCAAACATCTTCACAACTGCACCAGGTTTTCTAACATTATTCTTAACTTTTTGCCACCATTCCTAATTAAAGCCAGCAATTTAAGAAACTTTGAGGGATACTTTGAGGGTTTGAACAAGAAAAGGCAACGTTGAGGAGAAAAACAACTCATGTCTGCTGATCAGTTAGAGTGGCAGTGAAGTTGATAAAGAAGGCAATGGCCTTCAAACTTAAATATGCATTAGAATCACCTGGAGAGCTTGTGAAAACAGATTTCTGGATCTGAGTTTCTGATTCAGTAGGTCTAGGGAATTTGCATTTTTTTTAAAGTTTATTTATTTATTTTGAGAGAGCACAAGCAAGGGAGGGACAGAGAGAGAATCCCAAGCAGGCTCCACACTGTCAGCACAGAGCCTGATGCAGGGCTCAATCTGCTGAGATCAAGAGTCAGATGCTTGACTGACTGAGGTACCCAGGTGTCCCAGAATATACATTTCTAACAAGCCCCAATGATTCTGATGCTCTTTGTCTGGCATCCATACTTTGAGTATCATCAATTTCGCACTGTGTCAAATATATCTGTAAATATATACTGGCCAAATACCATAGAAGTTTATTTTTCTTTCACAAAACAATCAACAGCAAGTTTATTTCATTCAGTGAGTGTGGGACCCAAGATGTTTTGAGCTGAAATCTCTACTAACCACTAGGAGCATATACAGGTGGAAGAGAGAAAAGATGTCCAGAAATGAGACCATTTTTTTCTTCTTTTTTAGTTCAAGCATAATTAACAGTGTTATATTACTTTCAGATATATAATATAATGATTCAATAATTCTATAAATTACTCATTACTCATCACAGTAGATCTATTCTTATCCCCTTCACCTATTTCACCCATCCCCCTATCCACTTCCCCTCTTGCAACCACCAGTTTGTTCTCTATAGTTAAGAGTCTAATTTTTTGGTTTGTCTCTTTGTTTAATTTGCTTGTTTTGTTTCTTAAATTCCACATATGAGTGAAATCATGTGATATTTTTCTTTGTCTTACAGACTTATTTAACTTAGCATTATACCATCCAGATCCATCTTTTTATGACTCAGTAATATTCCATATTATTTATATATGTCACTTCTTCCTTATCCATTCCCTCTATCAATGACACAGGCTGCTTCCATAGTTTGGCTATTATAAATAATGCTGCAATGAACATAGGGGTGCATATATCCCTTCAAATTAGTGTTTTTGTATTCCAATAGTATGATTACTGGACTATATGGTAATTCTATTTTTAACTTTTCGAGGAATATCTATACTGTTTTCCACAGTGGCTGCACCAGTTTGCATTCCCATCAATAGTGCATGAGTGTTCCCCTTTCTCCACATCCTCACCAACACTTGTTGTTTCTTGTGTTTTTTATTTTAGCAATTCTGATAGGTGTGAGGTGATATCTCACTGTGGTTTTGATTTGCATTTCCCTGATGATAACTGATGTTGAGCATCATATCTGTTAGCCATCTGTATGTCTTCTTTAGAAAAATGTCTATTCATATCTTCTGCCATCTTTAATTGGATTATTTGGTTTTTGGTGTTGTACAAATTCTACAAAATGGAAGGGAGAACACAAGTTTTTGTGTACATCTGCACCTCAGCAGCTATGAATATGGCTCACTCTTCCTCTGCTAACTTCCTTCCCAATTACCAGAAGGCTTTTCTCCCTTCTTATTGCTCATCCAAATCTCAGCCCCCTTCTGGTTATATTTTACCTCCACTAGAATTCCCAGCAAAAAAATTTCTAGTCTTTTATCTTGACAAGTAACTAAAGTAACTTTCCCAAAAGAGTCTGTTTCCTTGAAGATATTTATTTAATAATTATAACTTTAAGAACAAGATTCGTTCTTCTCCAGTTAATCAGAAGGAAAATATAAGCTGTTTGCATGTTGAAAGTTTTTAATTAAAGACTTACTAGAGTCAAGTACCACGTCAAATTATGTTTCCAAAAAATAAATAGACAAAGGAAATAAGTAATGAAAAGTGCCTAAAATAATTAATATTGTGACATTATAACCTAACTACTCTCCCTGTAGTAAATTAATACTTTCTAAAGTCATCTCTAGCTCCTGGGATCTAAAGTGAGTTATAGAGTTGATCTGTGAGCTTCTAAAATCAATCAGAACTAACAATGTGAAAATAAAACAAAGTGTGGCTCATTTACCATTGCAAGTAGCATAAAACTGAGTCTGAACTAGCGTAAGCAAAAAGGGAATTTATTGTTTCACTTAGGATTAAAAGTCTAAAGGGATATTTAACTTCAGCCATGGCTGAATCCTGAGCTCAACAAATGTCATCAGGACTGTTTTTCTCCATCTCTGAGCTTCATGTTGGAACAGAATGGCTACACTGGTTCTAACCCTTACACCCTCTTTAGGTCCAGCAGATAAGATCAAGAGTGCCTCAGTGTGGAAGACATCACTGTGGCTCATTGGAATTGATTGGGAGTCATACACTCATCCTTAAGCTAATTATCATAGCCAGTAAAAGTAACTGTGGTGTCATGCGTGGAATCAGTTTCACTTAATCCAAAATGAGTTGGACAAGGTAGATCTTTACAGGGGAAATGTATGCTTACTGTTGGGGTTTGAGGAGGCTCAATGCCCCACCATTGGAACCAGCTGAAAAACCCAGGAGCCAGATAGGCACAAAAAGGTTACCTTTATTATATGAGTTTAGGTCTATTAACCAAGAGGGCTTGCTAATTCCTGAACTAGATGAATCGGCCCCATCACGGACATGTAGGCTCCCACAGGGGCCTGTCCCTATCAGATTTATGGCATGAAGAAGCCCAGAATGTTCTCTGCATACTGATAGGTAACATCAGAAGAGGAAATAGGGCTCAGCCACTGCACCAAAACTCACCTATCGAATAAGTCACTCTTCCCCAGTTGGGGCGAAGGGAGAGCAGCTAGGGGGTAGAGGACTTAAGATTGTTACTCTGAAAACTTTCATACACACAATGTAGGAATAGAGAATAAATGTCACCTAACATTTAACAAGAGAATAAATGAATGCTGATAGCAACAACAGATGTTCTTTACCAGTAGAAAGTAAGAATGAGTTTTAAATACAGAGAGCAAAAAATATGCATCCAAATGGTTAGATTCCTTAACCTTTGTAGTTATAAAAGAATATTGATCCTACCTGCTATGAAAACACCATAATACCCTTTAGATGCTGTACTTCACCATTATTGTCTCTTGTCTGATTTAGTGTTTTTCTGTAGATGAAAGGTAACCAAGTATAAAAGTGGAATTTAATTGATGCCCTGGGATGAAACGAGAATGAGTAGCCAGAAGAATATGGATGAAAGCTTAGCAAAAAGAATCATACAAGACAAAGAGGAGATTCATATTGATCTGGACCTGATTCTAGAATATGAGTTCTGTGAGATCAAGCTCCTTGTTTTCCCTGGAGAAGACACCATTGTATCTTTCCCCAGTGTCTAGAATATGGCCCCTGGCATATAGTCAGTGCTCAATAAACATATGTAGAATGGATAAATTGGGAGATGGGGGAGGGTTGGAACAAGAGAAAATGAAAATCTTGTTTGGAGTTATAGTGGCCACAAAAGAGTAGTGTCAATTTGGATCTATTATCCTGACCTTAGCTAAAAGGATCCAATTTCATGCTAGTAGGAAGTAGTCAGCTGGCCCGGAAGAGTTCAATAATTAGGAAACCAAAAATATCTGAAATTATAGGAGTCTAACAGGTAATTTAATATAATTCCCAACAATGACTGCATGTTTAAATCACTTGGGGAGATATTTAGAAAATTAGAGACCCAGACCCCACTTCTAAAGATTCTGACCCACACATCCATAATTTGCAACAGTTCCCAAATGATTCTGACATTCAACTTGGGCTGAGAACCACTGTTCTACTACAACCACTCATCTTTTAGAAGAGGCTGCACTTCAAAAGGTAAAGGATTCAGAATATAACTTGATTGTCAATGGCAATGTTTAGATATATTTTAAAAGAATCATGAAAAAGAAATAACCAGCTTTTAATGTCAACCCTAGTCAATTCCTGAAATGAATAGGTCTGAATTTCTCAAAATATTACCAGGACCAACTAATTTTATAGATAGCAAAGGATGTTTATTCTAGCCCCAGTACTCTGCCTTGAAATCCCTGGGGAGCCATTGAAAAGTTTTGCAAAAATATCATGATGAGAAGGTAGTTTCCAGAGATGGACCAGGCTATGGTGGAAGGAAAGTTTAAAGGAACAAGTATAAACACAGGGAGGTCACACAATGGCTATTATCCCAGAATGAACCCTCAAATCATCTAATGTAAGACAGAGACGGTGAATATGAGCAGTATCATGTAAAGCTATTCACAGAGTATGGGACTGTTGGCCTAGGAAAATCAACGGTGAGCCAGTACCCAAAGCAACTACCAGTTCCAGCTATTTACTTAGTCCAGCTTTGCATTCTAAATAACTGCCTGGCCTGGAGCTTCCAGAAGCCCCTCTAAGGAAGGGGAAGGAAGGGTATAATGGAAGAGAATGTAAATCACTGGGGGCAAGGGGCAAGTCTGATCATTTTGTCTACCTAGGGTACTTAACAGACTGCTGTGTTTTGTGACTAGAACCAAGAAAGACAACGGTTATGGTTATCTCAGGAGAAGCCACTTCCTGGTCACTTGGGTGACCTCCAAAGTCCTCCAGGAAACTGGGGCCATCAGAGAGAGGGGTAGAGGAGTGACACCTTCTACTTGGTGGACACAGAGCTGTCTCATCACCATGTTTTAAAAATTAAGTGTGCTAGAAGAATAAATCTATCCACTTCAAACAAGCCCCCCCCAAAAAAATATTTGACAAACCATCACCTAACCAGTGAAAATTTTGTTTCAAAATTTCTCTGATTTAACCCAGCAGTCCCTCCCACACCTGAGGGGCTGTGGGGTGTACCGCATGTATTTATACACATACATACACAGCACCTTCATTTTGCAGAGGCAAAAATCACTCCAAGGTGAAATGATCCTGCTGAAAGGGCTTGTATTAAGTGGCTCTTCCAACAGGACTGAAGGGGTGGGGAGGTCCAAGCAGTTAGCCTTAGGCCAGCTCTGGTAGAGCCCCAGCCCTGAGAAGGAGCAATGCAATTCCCAGCAGCCCACTCCCCTCCACCCCCTGGTGTCACCAGAGCCCCCTTAAATGCCTCCAGTAATGGGTCTTCTCAACTTCCCTTAGGAGACAATGCCATCGGCTAATAGACATCACTGTCAGGAAGGTTTTTATGCTGCACGGCTTACATTTTCTTTTCCGCAGTTTCAGCTCATTGCTCCTAATTACCTCCCCTTGGACCCCCCAGCATACAGGATCAACAGCTTGGCCTGCCTCAGCACCTCTCTGCTAGAGGTTCTTCATTCAGAATGGCCCACTTAAAATGCAGCCCCACACAACTGGTCTCCAACTCAATGACAGGCCCCTGGAGTTGCCTACCTTCCTGCTACCCCTGCCTGGCTTGGGGCCTCCTACTGGCTAAGCCAAGGAGCCCCAGCAGATGAGAGCACGCCACCATCTCTTTCCCCTTTTTCTGCCCGCCTGGGCTTTCTCACAGGGTATGTGTTCCTACAGTATTTGAGTACAGCTGACAGAAGCAGAGCTCTGGGTACCAAGCCAAGGAGACACAGCATTAATTATTCTCTCTTCTACAAGCAAAGGTGCGAGGGCTGTGCCCTGCAATGAACACGGACTTGGAGTACAGTCAGCACTACATCTACGGGCTGAAAACCAGAGAGGTTCATTCAATTCCCTCACTCCTCCTGTGCCTTTTAACTAACTTTGAAATTCCTCTCACTGCTGCAGGTCCCTCCGTGCTTTTTCCAAGGGCTGGAGCCCAACACAGATTTATTTGGTAACCATTGCAGGAATTTCAAAAAAAAATGAGAACTGGAGGAAGAAGCCAGGCCTGAAGTAATTAAGATGATTTGTTTCACATGGTTCAGGTAGGCACAAAGGGGATCCTGAACACAGAGAATAGAAGATCAAAGGGACAGCAATGAGAAAGGGAAGCTCAAGTCTGCCAAATGAAAACCCCTCTCTGGATTTTTAGCCTCTCCCAGAGATAAAACAGAGGGAGATAAAAAAAAAAAAAAATAACTTCTGCTTTCAGCAGTTAGCTTCCAGAATAAAATATTCAAATGTATGATGCCATATTTACAAGGTCATAAGATCTCCCACTCTGAAATTATTTGTCACTAGAAAGTACTGCTCTATTTAAGCCCCAGGAATCTAGCTGCAAAAATGAATATTCCTTAGAAAGTACATGTACTTTGCAAGCTTATTGGTAGCTGCTGAAAATCCCCGTCTACCCAGTGGTACCCTACCAGCCATGGGATGTAAAGGTAGAGGTCAAGCAGGAGACAGGCAGTGCATGGGAGCACGTGGGTACATCTGATTGAGTCACCTTTAAAAACCATAACATGGTGTTTATAATCCACAACATGGTTTTTGGCTGTGTGGTTCTCCTTCCCAGGAACACTGATCATCAAGAATCAACCATCATGTTATTTTCCAACACTATTGAAACCTCAGATCTTCTGATATTTTGCCAAAATAAATATGTTTATCTCTCTCCTCTGTTAACTAACTCCATGGCTTCCAGCTGACTTGTACTATCATATGCCTACTCCTCACTCATATTTCGTCCAGAGTTCTTCACAGGTCCTAGGAAGTTATATTCATTCGGGATCATAGTGACAGACCTAGAGCTGGAACCTGGGGCTCTGGCAAAATGAAAGGAGGCTTTTTCTCTTCTTCGTGGTTTTTCCTTTCTCATCCCCTTTCCATAAGGTGATTTCAAGATTCCTTCCACTTCTAAATATAATTCACCTCCTGTAAATATGACTTTAAGTCTGAGTAATAGAGTCTTACAGAGTAAATACTGAGCTTACTATATACAACACACCTATAAGACCAGTACCATTCTGATAATCAATTTAAAAATCAAGAAATCACTCACACACTCTCTCTCAAAAATAAAATAAACATTAAAAAAAATTAAAATCGAGAAACTAAAGTAGGGGAAGTTAAATCACTTGCCTCCAGTCAGAGCTAGCAAGTGGAGGATATAGGGGTTTCTACTGCCTCTTAAATAACCTGAATTCTTTTAACACCCAAGGCTGCATTCACCAGTGTTGTCTGAACTGCTGTGGCAACTGAGCTGACCAGGCAGTCATAAACCCACGAGCTATTGTTTTCAGTGAATGGACTTTTGACAGAACTGATTGACCCGAATAAGTGCTGCATTGTCTGGGAGACTTCCCTGTGCTTCACTAGGGCATTTTCCTAGGAGGCTGCTGCCTCAGTGATGGTCTTGCTCCAGGTCCCCTGGAGGCCTACACACCATTGGTAAGGTGATACCAGAAGTACTGACCATGATTATGGAAAGAGGCAAATTAATCTGTGCGATGGTCCCTAACCCATGACATGGTCTCATTATCCCCTCGCTTTGAGCAGAAGGTCCCAGTCATTCTGCCATAATCCAGGAAAAACCCCTCAGAGGCCATGTTGACTTCTCAGCTCCAGAGCACAGGGATGTCACAAGACTTTCTTCCCTAAGCCAGGCTTCATGGAGTTGTTTCCTGTGGTGGAGGGAGATGTGTGGACAAAGGGTGGTGTGGACAAAAAGAAATGGCCCTTTTTGTGTGTATCAGTGCTTTTCAGGCTTTGGCATACACACAAGGAGCTTGTTAAAATGCAGATTCTGTTTCAGTGGGTCTGGGGTCCTGAAATACTGCATTTCTTTTTTTTTTTTTTTTAGATTTGTTTATGTTTATTTTTGAGAGAAAGAGAGCACGCAAAGCATTTGAGCAGGCTGCATTTTTTTTTAATTTTTTTTTTTAACGTTTATTTATTTTTGAGACAGAGAGAGACAGAGCATGAATGGGGGAGGGGCAGAGAGAGAGGGAGACACAGAATCGGAAGCAGGCTCCAGGCTCTGAGCCATCAGCCCAGAGCCTGACGCGGGGCTCGAACCCACGGACCGCGAGATCGTGACCTGAGCTGAAGTCGGACGCTTAACCGACTGAGCCACCCAGGTGCCCCAAGCAGGCTGCATTTCTAATAAGCTCCCAGCAATGCCCACACTGCTGGTCCTGACACTGCGTGTGGCCCGGTATTATTTGCACATATCTCGTTTCCACTGTGAAGCCCTTGATGTCGCCTTTTGACAAAGAAGTTCCGTAAAGACTGGTGGCCATGGCCTTACATCATTGCTCTGAGTAGAAGGAGGGCTTTCCTCTGAAGCAGAGAACATTCCTCAAGTCAATCACCTGGGAGAAAGCCCTTCAGACCGCCCAGAAAGGAAATTCCTCACCTTCTGCTGGAGCTGCACAACTGAAGCTGAGGCTTGAGCAGTCCCTCAGGGGTCAGGGATAGGCTGACCCATGAGGCCATAAGCAGAAGGAAAGTAAACTCTGCCATGTAACCCTTCCTGCATGTAGTTCCTTTTGTGGCCAGCCTGACTCAGTTGTGAGTCATCTAGTGGGATCACCCCAACCCTCAACGGACAGATGGCATGTGTCTGCCAGGGCCCACCAGTTTGCACATGTGCCAACACCTGTGTGCCCACTGTGGGGTGGCACAGGCAGGGGCCCAAGGTTGGGCTGGCCCCAGGCATTCCCCATGTGCATGGTCAGTCACTCCTGTTCATGTGTTTATGACATAGCATCTGTGCAGCTCATCTGGGGCCCCAGGGCCACGCTTGACTGTGTTTGCATTGACCTAGTGTCTGCCAAAATCAGGTGAAACCCATGGCCATGAACTGGGCTGGACCATGTTCTTACTGTCATACACACACGTGTACACGTTTCTTAGAAACTGAAATAAAGTCTAATTTAGAAAAACAAAATCCAGGGCATGGCGATAACATGAAGTTTAAAAACAAAAACAAGTAAAACTTAGGTCTCAAAAACTCGGTTCTTCAATACTGCTGGTGGACATGAGGTTGCCAGTGCTATGGCAAAACTCTGAAACCCAACTCAAGAAAGGGAGACTCTGGGTGAAGCCCAGCAACCTGGTTTAGCACCCCCTACTGGAGGAGGAGCTAGCATTCATGGTCTTTGCTCTGATGAGTTAAGGGACTTGTGCATTGGGATTCCTTGAAAGGTCATTTTACTAAGCAGAAATCAACCCAAGCTCTGATCTTCCCTAATAGCTTAACTACCTGGTGCACATTTAGGCAACTATTAAATAATGCCAGTTCCAAAGGCAGAGAGGCTGTGGCCAAACCAGCTTTTAATGAGCAACCCAGGGCCTGGCCAGACTTTGAAGGAATGAGCATATTGAGATATTAGTCGAACCTCAAAAACAATAGGTGCCTGCGCCCTCTAAGTAGCTCATGTGTTACAGATCTGACAAGTCTCATTGATTTAAATGGCTGGAGCACTGCTTGGATTTTAATCTCCTTCACCCTTATACCAAGGAGGTCGCTGTTTAAATGCTTTTACTTAATAATGTAAACACCTGTCACACGCCAGGGGCAAAGCTATTAAGGAGAAGGATTATTTAAAGCAATGCTCCTGAATACAACATTTCTATTATTGTCTTATCCTCAATTTCCAGGGCTTCTTCCTTAGGACCAGAGCCAATGGCCAAGTCACCTAGTGCTCTGACTCCCAGAGAGATCTGCAGAGGGTTCCTTTAACCCACACACAGAATGAGCATCTGCTCATGTCTTGTCATCTGAAGGCCCCCAAATATCTGACCTGCAAAGACTCTTGCAGTCAAAGCATGTGTCTCCCAAAGTCCATTACTAAAATGGAAAACTATTTCCATAAAGGAGTATTACACCATTATCCTGGTAGCTGCAAGGAACAGAGACTAAACTCTTTACAAGCATCATCTCTTTTATACCTGCAACAACCCTATGATTTAATGCCATTGTTATCCCCATAATCTGAAGTACAGAATGGTTAAGTGACTTTCTCAAGGACACACAGTATCTAGCATGAATAAGATTAGAATCTGTGGCTGACTTCAAAGCACATACTTTCAAGGAGTAAGCACTATGTCATATTGTCTCTCTCACTCTCAAGGATGCATTTGTTTACCACGTAACTTGGTGAGATGAAAGCCTAGAGGAATGATACAGAAGACAGTAGAATGTGGAATAGAATATTGGCATCAGGAGGCCCAGAAGTTAGGACTAGAAGGGCAAAGGACCCAAAGACATTTAAGAAGATACAAAGACTAAAGATGTAAGAGCATCACCTACTGCCAAACTTAGAGGAGGGATGGCCTTGCTCCCAACTCTCTCTGTTACTCTCCACAAGCTGCCTCATGGGAAGGCACACAGGAAGCCAGTGCACAAGGCCCTCCCCACCTTTACCTGCCCATGTCTTCTAAATGGTCATCATAGCACTAGTCTTCATAAAACCCAGGTCAGCCTGGACCCTGCCAACAGTACCCAAAGCCCTGATGTCATCTAACAAACTGCAGGTGCGTGACATTGGCCTTAGAGAGGAGGTTACACTCATGGGACAGCACAGGTCCCAACAGACACTGATCAGATATTGGTGTGGTTTATCAAGACCGCTCCTCTACAAACTTAGTGATGAAAGCCAATCCCTTTGGCTTAGTGTCAGCACCTGAATTCAGCAGTGCTTTGGTGAACAAACCCTTTATAATAGTACAGAACAGGAGCAAAAGAGAGAAAATTGTTCATCCATTCAAAAAATATTTATTATCTTTTATAAAACCAGGCACTGCCCTCAGTACTGTGGATAAAGCAGAGAATAGGGTCATCAATGTCTCTCCACATATGGAGCTATCAGTTGTGTAGGAGACAGAAAGCAAATCATTAAAAGATGAGGGGAATAATGTTATGTTTTGAAAGAAAATAATCAGAGCATTGTTTGTCCAGGAGTGGTGCCCAAGCCAGCATCATCAGCATCACCCAAGAACATGTTAAAACACAGATCCTAATGCCTGAATCAAAAACTCTGGGCGTGGACCCCAGAAATCTATGTTTTAACAAGCCCATGAGGGGATTCTGATCTGCACTAAGGTTCCACTGGGATAAAAAGTAAGGGTGGGGAAGGGAGCATCTTAAGATAAGATGATCAGGATAGGCCTTCCTGGTACTCAACTGAGACCTGAGACATGAAAAAGAAACATGCCATGCAAAAGCCAAGAGAAAAAAAATCCAGGCACAGAGAACAGCAGGTGCAAAGTCTCTGTGGCAGGGAAGAACTTGTTATGGTCAAGTAACAGACAGGAGAAAAGTATGAACAGAGTATAATTATTAAAGAGGAAGCTAATGAGAACAGAGGCTAGATCCTGCAAGAAATTACAGACCTCAGTAAAAAGCATGAATTACAAAGTGACATAAATGCTCTAATGAAAGAAACATGTTCCTATGCTGTAGAGCATGAATCTAATCCAGACTGAGGGTCAGAGAGGGATTCCCAGAGGTAAAGATTTTTGGGATATCAATAACAAGTACAAGATTACTAAGGAGGTGGGGGAACCATCACTTGCAAAGGCCCTGAGACAGGAAATATCATGACATTGTTAGGAGAGCTTATAAAAGACTTTAAAATAGGCAAAACTGGGGGTGCATGGGTGGCTCAGTTGGTTAAGGGTCCAACCGTTGGTTTCAGCTCAGGTCATGATCTCACAGTTCTTGAAATTGAGCCTCATGTTGGGCTGTGTGCTGAAAGTGTGGAGCCTGCTTCGGATTCTCTTTCTCCCTCTCTCTCAGCCCCTGTTTCACTCATGCGCATGCTCTCTATCTTTCTCTCTCAAAATAAATAAACTTTAAAAAAATTGGCAAAAATTATTACTGGATATTCTAACACACCCTTCCTAGTTATCTGTGCCTTCATTATCTTTGACCTATTTTATAACTATTGCAAATTGTAGAAAACTGAGAGTAATGCCCATGACTCTTGTCCAGAGAAATGCAAATTAATTTTTCCCACTGGAATGCAATTGATTATAGCCCTATGAATATGGCTAGTTTTGCCTCTATTAGCTAATTGATTTCAGCATTTCCTGATTGTACATATGTATGTGTCTATATGTGTGCTGAATTCTCTTTTGAACCAACTGTAACATCTTACTTGTTCTCTCATTAATCAAGGAGTTTAACCTTTGATACATGTTTATGTTTGCATAGGGGTTATGATTTTATCTCTTTAGAAATTATTTTCCAGGGTGGCTCAGTCGGTTAAGCTTGATTTCTGCTCAGGTCATGATCTCCCAGTTTGTGAGATGGAGCCCCACATTGGGCTCTGCACTGAAAGCACAGAGCCTGCTTGGAACTTTCTTTCTCCCTGTCTCTCTGCCCCTCTCCTGTACATGTGCACAGACACATACACACGTGCTCACTCTCTCTCACAATAAATATATAAACATTTTTTAACAAAGAAAGAAATTATTTTTTAACAACAATACACCCAGTTAAATATGAATTCAGATAAACAAGAATTTTGTTGTATTAGTATGTCCCGAATATCACATGGGACATATTCATGCTAAAAAGTGTTCATTGTTTATTGGACATGCAAACTTAGCTGGGCATCTTGTACTTTTATATGCTAAATCTGACCACACTGTAGCATGGTCACTGCTGACTGTGCTCCCACAGCAGCCCCTATTTTCTCCTAGGGTTGGGAACATAAAGGAGCACCTTTCATTCAGTCTTTGACCTCTGCTCAGAGGCCACACCAATGCATCTTAGAACATACACAGTAGGATTTGATAATGTTTCCAATCTCGCACACCCTCAGCCCATCCAAGATGGCCTGCCTTTTCCCCAGTGAGGATGTGCTGCTTCAATCTGAAGCTTTTCCATATTCAAGCTACCTATTAAAATGCAAATACCCCCCCTCCTCCCCCCCCAGAATATCCTAATATTGGCTAACATTTTAACAGGAATCAGCTGACAGGACATGATACACAAACGAAGCACTTTGATAGGATGCAGAACAGCAGCTTGGTAAAGGGTGTAGGGGACAGGCAGGATGGGGGACCCCCAAAGAGGAGGAAGATATCCAGGAGACCTAAAGTCATGCTTTAGTCCTTAGATCAATCTTGCAGGCCAAGTCTTTAATATAAAATATAGGAAAGGATCATTTTAAATCTGGGGCTAAATGCTCTTGTTATTGGGAGGAAAATAAAAAATGTGATACAAGATACCTCCAAAAGGCCTATCTTTACAGTAATATATTTTTGACTCAGTGGGCAACTCCACAGGCTGGCAATAGAAAACACCTGCAAAATGGAAAACCCCACACAGACACATAAAAAGCAGTTCCAATCCCATTCTCCTGGGCCCCATTAGGCTCAGAGGAATTATTATCATTTCTGAATGCAGAGTACAATGAATGGGCCTAGCTCTTCCTGGGATGTAGGAGTGGGAGCCTGGCTGACAGATTCTCTCCAGACTAAATAAATGCTGGGAGGCCTGGGGGGAGGATCTGTCCCCAAGAAACATCCATTCCTTTTTAAGCAATGGCTTTGCACACCAACTTTGGCTCCCAACTTCTGTAATATTTCTCTTTTATAAATTGGGCAGCCCAGCATGTGGTCAAGGAGCCATTACAAGCCCTCTCAAACAAGATTTTTTTCCCAGGGACTTAATTTCTTACAACATTGGAACAATTGTTCTCTTGGAAAGTAAGACAGGCTCTCTTTCAGCCTGCCAGACAAAAACACAACTAAACAAAACAAAAGAGCAAAGTCTCTGGAAGTTTAATGCAGGAGCAGGCTTCCTTCTAAACACCTGGAGGCCCCTCCCTCCCAAGCCAGAGCTGATAGATCTCTCTGATGAGAGCAGATGGCACCTGTCTGGAGACAGGCTGCACATTCCATACTTCCCATGTCCTCCTCCTGAAACCTGATTTTAGCAGGTTTGGAGCCCAGTTGTTTAAGTGGTAGCCTAGATGCGTGCCAGGAAAGGAGGATGTTAATATGCACTAATACATTTGCTGCTGACTTTTGGAGCGCTCAAGGCACTTCATAACAGACGGGGAGAAATCTTCAGGAGGCCCTGCTCCAAGGATGGAGGAAAAGGTTGCCATGAACAGCCCACAGGAGGTGACTCATCTAGTCACTAGCAGAGAAGAAATTGTACCCCCAACCTCCCCACTCCATGATTCCAGCTACCTAATGCCACCATGTGACTGGAGCATGGAACAGCCCAGGGGCAGAGTACAGAGTGTGGGAGGGCAAAGATTCCTCGGGAAGTGGGGGAAGAAGGTTAGGAAGCTCATTTTAGGTAGAAGAGGCTAGGCTGAACCTGAACCTAGTATCTCTGGTTCACTGCACCCTCACCCCTCCAAGTGGAGAAGTCACCCACTTGCCCGTGATAGCTGGTTCTTAGCTCGTTCTGGTTCAGCAAAGAGGTCAGAGGTGACCTTAGAAGCACCCCTGCAGGGGTATCCACAGAAGGAAGACACAGAGAGTTATGTTTCCAGACCAGCAAACTCCTGAATTTTAAACTCTACTTTTCACAAAAGGTGTTTCGTTGTCGTCATAATTGCCAAATTTAAATTACCTCTTTTCAGGTCTCAGGAAGCCATAAAGAGAGAAAGGAGAGATTTTCGCGGTGAGAAATGAGAAATGATGAGGGGAAGAGGGTGGACTGTGGAGCAGAGACTTAAAGAAGAAAAATGGTTCTGGAGTCAGCTGCAGGTGAGGAATCTGGAAAGGAAGGAGAAACAGGATGAGTGGACAGGGAAAGGGGGAGGGGGGTGAAGGCGAGAGCCGATACAAGGAGCTTTGAATTAGGTCAGAGGTGTGGCCCAAATGAAGTTCTAGGAAGGAACTTTTCAATAATGGTCACTTAAAATGAATACAAAAACAAATGTAGAAATTGAAATCACGTGGGTTTGTGTGCCTGTGGGCAATGTCCGTCAAGGGTGGGGATTGAACCCTCAGAGTTCTGGGTTTCTTTTCTGCCTTTAATAATAAAGCAAAAACAGGAGTCACTGGAGAAATGACAATGATAATCAACCACTGGACCTTTGCCATGCCCCCAGGGTGCTTGTGATATTGTGACTTATAATAAGAAATACATATTTGGTCTTCCTCCTGTTTCTCACACAGACCTTCTAAAACCCTAGGAATTTCTTAAGTGCTAAGAATGATCAAGGTTTCTTTTGTTAATGCGGTGACTTTAGGATTTCCCCTAGGTCACCTAAGGATGGGGCCTGGTTGGCAGAGGAACCAACCTTGTGATTACAGGATTGGTATCTTTAGGCCCACCCTCCTGACCCCCAGGGAGAGGAGAGGTACTAGAGTTTGGCTCAGTCTCCAGTGGCCAATGAGTTAATCAATCATGCCTGTGTAATGAAGCCTCCATAAAAATCCAAAAGGATGCGGTTTGGGAGAGCTTCCAAGTTGGTGAAAGCATGGAGATTCGAGAAGAGTGATGCCCTGGAGAGGGCATGGAAGCTCCAGGCCTCTTCCCCATACCTTGCCCTATGCATCTCTTCCTTCTGGCAGTTCCTTTTATTTTTTTTTTAATGTTTATTTTTTTATTTTTGAGAGAGAGAGAGTGCATGTGGGTGGGGGGAGGGGCAGACAGAGTGGGGCACAGAGGATCCAAAGCAGGGCTCAAACCCACAAACTGTGAGATCATGATGTCAGCCAAATTCGGACGCTCAAGCTCAACTGACTGAGCCATCCAGGTGCCCCAATCTAGCAGTTCTTGTTATAGTGAAACAACGATCTAGGGGCGCCTGGGTGGCTCAGTCAGTTAAGCGTCCAACTTCAGCTCAGGTCATGATCTCACGGTTCATGAGTTCGAGCCCCACATCGGGCTCTGTGCTGAAGGCTTGGTGCCTGGAGCCTGCTTCAGATTCTGTGTCTCCCCCTGTCTCTGCCCCTCCCCTACTCACACTCTGTCTCTCTCTCTCTCAGAAATAAAATAAACATCAAAAAATTTTTAAAAAAAAGCAATCATCAAGTAAGTAAAATCGTTCTCTAAGTTCTGTGGGCCACTGTACCAAATTAATCAAACACAAAGAGGAGGTCATGGGAACCTCAAATTTATAGCCAGTCAGTCAGAAGTACTGGTAACAACCTGTACCTAGTCTGTCATCTGACACCTACCCCTGTCTCCCCATGGGGAGGGGGGTGGGGAGGGGGAGAGGGGGGAGAGCCAGTCATACATGACTGACCCTATAACCTGTGGAATCTGATGCTATCTCCAGGTAGATAGTGTCAGAATTAAGGAAACCAGGAGGGTGTCTGAGAATTTCTTGGTGTTCGGTGGGAGGCTTCCCTCCCCCTTCCCACCCCTCCCCCCCTACACACACACACTGGAATTGGGTCCAGGAACCCAAAACAGAACACCTGTCAACAAAAGCTGAAATCCCTTTTCCCTCTATTGTTCTAATATCAGCGAAGTGTGTGTGTGTGCATTTCTCAATAATTTTTAAATACTTTGTGCAGAGGTGGACTCTAGATTCTAAATAGATCATCCCTCTGAGTAATATCCAGAAAGTGATTACCTTTTGGTAATTCTGGCTAATAACTCTCTTTGATGGAGTACCTGTTCCATGCACACACATTATGTAATGTGAGTTTTACAACACCCCTCTGTGCATTATTCTCCCAGTTGAAAAATGAAGAAACTGAGCCTCTGGTTGTTAAATAAATTGCCCAAGGTTACCACTGTGGATTAAATGTTTGTGTCCTCCCAAAATTCATATGTTGAAGCCCTTTACCCCCAGTGTGATAATAGTAGGAGGTGAGGTCTTTAGAAGGGAATTAGTATGAGACTGGAGCCCTCATGAAAGGAATTGGTACCTTTACCAGAAGAGATAGGAGAGAGATGATCTCTCTTAGCCACGTGAGGCTGTGAGGACACAGCAAGAAGGCAGCCCCCTACAGAACAAGAAGACAGCTCTCACTAGGAACTAAATCAGTCTAATACCTTGATCTTGGATCGCCCAGCCTCTAGAATTATAAGATATAAATGTCTATTGTTTAAGCCACATAGTCTTTAATAGCATTTTAAGCCAACTTAGATAGTTACACACCTAGTAAATACTGGAGCAAGGACTTGTACAAAGTCAGCACTCTTTCTACTATACCAGACTGCGTTTCAGCAGCATCCTAGCTCAACCCAACTCTGCTGGGCCTGACAACCCCAGTGACATCTTTATACTTGTATGACTCGTTGAGTTAACAAAGCACTTTCATATCTAGCACTTAATTTAGAGTGTGTTGTAAAAAGTAGGGTCTAGAATCTTTAGACCTCAAGTCCTAGATCCTAATACCCAATGCACAGACCCATCATTGCATGTTATTTTTTTTTTAATTTTTTTAAATGTTTATTTACTTTCAAGAGAGAGAGAGACACACAGTAAGAGTGGGGGAGGGGCAGAGAGAGAGGGAGACATAGAATCCGAAGCAGGCTGCAGGCTCTGAGCTGTCAGCACAGAGCCCTACGTAGGACTTGAACTCATGAACCGTGAGATCATGACCTGAGCTGAAGTCAGACACTTAATGGACTGAGCCACCCAGGTGTCCCGAATGTTATCTCTAACAGAAACAAACTGGTCAAACAGACTTTAATAATATACAGTTTTGGGGCACCTGGGTGGTTCAGTCAGTTGAGCATCGAACTTCAGCTCAGGTCATGATCTCACAGTTCATGGGTTTAAGCCCCACGTTCGGCTCTGTGCTGGCAGCTCAGAGCCTGGAGCCTGCTTCAGATTCTGTGTCTCCCTCTCTCTGCCCCTCCCCTGCTCACGCTCTGTCTCTCTCTTTCTCTCTCTCAAAAATAAATAAACATTTAAAAATTTTTTAAATAATATGCAGTGTTCCTGAGGATGCAAGGACATTGGCATTCTCTTACACCTGGCTGAATATGCCATGTGGTATAAACTTTCTGGAAAATAACTTAGTAATAAACGTTTTTAAAAATGACATTGTTTGGGGCGCCTGTGTGGCTCAGTTGGTTAAGCATCCGTCTTCAGCTCAGGTTATGATCTCCCAGTTCGTGAGTTCGAGCCCCACATCGGGCTCTGTGTTGACAGCTTGGAGCCTGGAGCTTGTTTCATATTCTGTGTCCCCCTCTGTCTGCCCCCCCACACCTGCTCTCTCTCTCTCTCTCTCTCTCTCTCTCAAAAATAA
Source organism: Acinonyx jubatus (assembly GCF_027475565.1). Taxonomy (NCBI): domain Eukaryota; kingdom Metazoa; phylum Chordata; class Mammalia; order Carnivora; family Felidae; genus Acinonyx; species Acinonyx jubatus. The sequence continues at coordinate 156,183,621 of NC_069382.1, forward strand.
ATAAACACTAAAAAATTTTTTTTAAAAATGACATTCTTTGATCCAGAAAGTCTAATCCTAGTACTATGTCTTAAAAAAAGGATGAGAAATGCACAGAAAGATTAATAAAAAGGATATTCATCACAAGGTAATAAATAAGAGTAAAAACTTTCAAATAGCCTGAAAGTCCAAAAAATCATTAATTGACCAAATAGATTATAATATATATAATATAGATTATAATATAAATTATATATTTATAACAGAGTACCATATATCCACTACATATTATGTCATCAAAGAACATGCTAAGGTATGTGGAATGCTCCTGATACAGTCTAAGTGAAAAAGCAAGTCAAAAAACAGTAACATATATGGTTCCCAATTTTGTTTGTAAAACCTATCTACACATAAGTGTGACCAAACATAATTGCATTTCCTGTTAACCATGGTTGCCTCTGGATGAAAGTTGCAGGTGACCTTTAGTTTCCTTTACATTTTTCTAAATCATCTATACTGAACATGTATCTTTTCTAATCAGAGAAAAGGAAAATAGAATGTCATTTTTTTATTTACAGTATCTGTACAGTGAAGCCTCCCCACTAATCATTTCTTTGCCAAGAGACCCCCAAACCCACATTCATACCCATACTCTGCCTCAGGTCCCAGAGGGACCTCAGGCCCATCTGTACTGTCACTATCCCTCCCATCGTTCTTGCATCCACACAGGAGGCTTGCTCCTAGCATCCCTCCAGCACAGTTCCTTGTTTCTATACAGACAGTCCCTAGTAATTTTCTTCCTTAAAAAGTGAATTTTCAGTTGAGAATTTGGAAGCTTGGCAAATGCCAGGTCACAGATCCTATGATAACTAGCCTCACGTGTGATGTTTTCCACAGCCTGACTTGGAGCAAGCAGAGAGATCATCACCTCACTTCTAAATAGCCTCTAACCAAGCAAACTAAACATTTCAATTGAAAAGGTTACTTGAGGTTTGGTTTTGTTTCTTTTATTGAGCACGCGCACACATGCACGCACATGCACACATACACACACACACAGATGTACCTGCCATTTCTTTTTGGGGGGAAGGAATGCAGGGAAAAATAATTAGGAGGCAATGTGATCAAGAATTTTACTTCTCCGGTCTCATTTCTTATTCTACCACCTCGTACTCTCTCACCAGCCAATCTAAAATGGGTTTCCACACTGACATGCTGTCCACACCTTGGGACTTGTACACTTTACCATCTCCTCAAGTTGACCTGTTAACTCCTACACATCCACAGGATCTCATTTTGAACACCCATGCTCCCACAAGCCTTTTCAGACCCTCCAAGACTGGGTCAAGCAACCTGTATCACTCTGACTGCTTTTTATCAAAATTGCCTCTTTCGCTTGTCAGTACCTCCACCTGGACTAGAAGCATGTGTAAGGTAGGGACTGCGTCTTACCCACCTCTATATCTCTGGCATATAGTGTGGTGTCTGGCACAAAGTAGACACTCAGTAAATATTGGCTGACTAAATAAAGGTTCGTGCCCCCCATAACCCCCTAAAGTCCCTGGCAGTCCTTGCTCCATACAGAGAGAGTAACCACTGATAGGACCACACAGTGCCTCCTACGGTGTCCACAAATGATGTCTTTTAGTTGCTCATGGAGATCTGGCTCCAGGCATGGAAGCTTTGGAAACTGATGGTTATGACTCTCAGGATCAGAGCAACTTGCACGACTGGATTGAATGATCCTATATCCACCTCTGTCGGTTAGAATATTTAAAAAGGCATTTATTACCTTTACAGCAAAGCTCATCCCACTACTGCTCTAGTAGTAGTGGACTAGCAGGGTAGTGGCCCTGTTAGAGATTTACCCTGACATATTCAAGCATCATGCTGTAGTTCTTGCTGACCGCGTTGCAACTGAATGCTGATAGTTGGGCATTTTTAACAAGAACTGATTCAGTGGGTGTGAGTTTGCAAATGTGCTACTTTAATGGCTATTCATATTAGCTCTGTGTAAAAAGGTCCCAGGTTATGTCTCCATCTAGTCTGCTGTTTATTTAGTGTTCAGTGTTAGAATGAGTAATAAGCCCCTTAGCTTTGTGACAGATTGTTCTTTAAACACCAGACCCATCAGCATGCTGCCCTTGAGTTCCTGCTAAGCAGAGAAGATTCCAAGGGAGTAACTCCTCGGCCCCCTGGGAGTTTGTGAAATGTGAAATTGGAGGTCGATGACAGCATAAACAATCTGAAAATAGCTCTTGTGAAAAATCTGCTCTGCAGTGTAGAACCCATTTTTGCTAGAGCTGGTTGAGACCTTCCATGGGTCCCAGATCCCTCCCACTGAGACTAGCAGGAGGTAGGAAGAAATGTGGATTTAGCTCTCGCAGCTGACTTGGAGACACCAAATTTGGATACAAGTAATTTTTTGTTTTTTTTTTTAAATCCCAGGATGTTTTTCTATGCCTCTGAGAGGACAGAAATAGATAAGATACTCTTACTTTTGTTTTATTGATGGAGAAAGCAAAGCATAGCAAAACTGTTGGCTTGACCCATGTGGAAGGTGCTACTTGATAAGTCAGTAACAGCACTTAGGATTCTGGAGCCTAGAGTATGTCCCAACTACTTGCTTATGTGCCCGACACAGTGCCTGGCACATAACACATAGGCATACAATAAATGTTGAATGAATGAATGAATGAATGAATGAATGAATGAATGAAATCAACTAAACCAATGTCTTTCAAACTTGAGTAATATAAGGACTTCTTTTGGAGAAATAATAGTCTCTTGACCCAAGATGTTATCTACAAAACCTCAATTTAAATAATAGAGTCTTGGGGCACCTGGGTGGCTCAGTCAGTTAAGCATCAGACTTCGGCTCAGGTCATGATCTCACAGTCTGTGAATTTGAGCCCTGCATCAGGCTCTGTGCTGACAGCTCAGAGCCTGGAGCCTGCTTTGGATTCTGTGTCTCCCTCGCTCTCTGCCCCTCCCCCACTCATGCTCTGTCTCTCTCTCTCTCTCTCTCTCTCAAAAATAAACATTAAAAACATTTTAAATAAATAAATAATAGTCTCAAGAAACTTCATTCTTATTCTTTAAAATATATACCATAGCAAATTATCATGCAAAATATAATTTCAATCCTCATATATGATAAAAATACTTTATTATTATTGAAAGAAAAACACAACTTTTTAAAGTTCTCATAGAATTCATAGATCTCAGTTAATACCAGCCAACTTCATTTGCAGAGAAACTGTACTGGATTGTAAGCCCTTGAAGGAGGGCCAGTCTGAATGTTGTCCTGTATGATAACCTTAGCACCTTCACCTGGTAGTTTTTCTCCCACTACTTGAGAGTGATGATGGCGACATGACCATGGCCAACCTCTGCCATAAACAGAAAAGGCCAGCTTGCAATTCCAGCCTGTGGGTGCCAAGCACAACAGCAGAGCTCTGGATAGTGATGGCTGAACACACTGCAGCTGAGCAGAGCTCACGTCCAGCTGGAAGTTCAGAGAAGGTGTGCTAGGGCAGGTGGAATGTGGACTGGGCATGGGAACATGAAGAAGACTTGGTGACAGAGAGAAGGAGGAGGGCTTTAGCCATGAAGAAAGAGGAGTCTTTTCCTTTCCTGCTGATTTGCTGCCTCCTCGTAAATTGGATTTGCCAACAAAGGCCCTAAGGACATCGGAAGTCCTGCCCAAACCTCAAAGGATTACATGGGTTTTGAGTAATGCCCAATCAGACAGGACATAATAGAAAGGTAATTAAAGCTCTCTAGAAACTGTTATTCCTCGATGAAAAAAATCATCTGAGAGAGATGGAAGAAAATTACTCTTTTCTACCACTTTGTCTTCGTTTCCCCACTTCTGAGTATAAAAACAACTTTGGCCGCCCAGATCCTGTTCTTCTCAAAACCTGAAGTTTGCCTTCTAAGCTCTGAAACTTCTTTATGTTTTCTTATGTGTCTTAATGTACAGGCCACATCCCTGCACAAGGGGGTCCCTAAAGTCAACTAGTGTGTCTTTTTGGTGTGTGCTTCCATATCCTACTGCCAATTCATATACAGGCATTCCATAAACGTTTCCGAAAAGAATACTACTTGGCCAAATATGTACCCAGAGTTATCCCACTGCGCTGTCTCTTTTCCCACATCAAAATTTACTCCTACCAAAGCAGCTAAACAATTCAGCCACATTAAGACCTAACTAATACCACTTAGTAGGCTGCCCTGCGCAGTGGCATTTTAAGTCTCATATAAGTAGCATTTTTTTCACAAACAGAATTGCAAGATAGTTCAAGGCTAAATAGGAGTGTTCTTTGTTTCTAACAAATATTTATGTCTTCTTTTTTAAGGTTTATTTTTAAGGGAAAGAGAGAGAGAGCACAAGCATGGGATGGGCAGAGAGCAAGGGTGAAACATAGAATGCAAAGCAGGCTCCAGTTTGATGTGGGGCTCAAACTCACAAACCACAAGATCATGACTCGAGCCAAAGTCAGACATTTAACCAACTTAGCCACCTAGGCACCCCAAATGAGTATATCTTCTTAAGGCTGACTTTGAAGCCAACTCTTACCAAAAAGATGAGGTGAAATTTTGGCATACTTAGAGAAGGACAATAAAGTTGGTCCTGTGAAAACAGATATGAGCTGCAAAGAACAGCCTTAAAAAAAAAAAATCTACACTCTACAGCCTAGCAATACTTATTAAGATGAGATTTAACCAAAGACTATAAAATCTTAAATGGTAGATAATAAGGTCAAGCCAAGTTACTATTTTCAGCTCAGAACAGATGACAAGACAGGAGGACATAAATGGAAATTAAAAGAAAAGGGATTCAGAACAGATCAGAAGGTCACCAAAAATAATCAATGGCTGAAATGACTTTCTGGACTCATTCACTTGTACAGAAAATATTGGGTCATTGAAAAAGTAATGAGATGATATTCTTGGGAAATGGAATAGTTAAAATGAATGAGTCCAGATAGGCCCAGAGACTTTAATCATTCTGAAAAGAAACACTTGCTGGGACACTCTCTCCTAAACCAAGTTGAAATTCCATTCTAGGGAGACAAGTAGGTGTAAGGTAGGAAGACTTCACTTTTCACATTCCATGAGTATTCGCAGCTCCTTCAAAATTATAATGGTATTTAATATCAAGGGGCCTTTTATGAGTGGTGCCTCCTGCAGGATCTTAACAAGAAAAATGAGCAAGACAGCCACTGAAGACATGGGGCCTTGGCGTTCATTCTCAGCCAGGCTCCTGTCCAAAGTTGAAATCTCTGTGTATACACAAATCACACATCTGCCAATGCATAATTCCAGGCCCGGGACAACACAGAGGTGGTCTACTCTGCTATTGGGCAGCTCTAATTATTAGAGAGCCAACACTGTTTCTTGCAGAGTCTGGCCTTCCTAGAGTTTACCCATTGGACAGATCCTTTGGATCTACAGCACATGTGTCTACTTCTGCTTCAAAGGGTAACCAGCAAATATTTAAAGGCAGCGCAAGCTAGGCTTTCTCTTTTCCAAGATAAATATCCCCATCTCCTTCAGATGATGTTTTCCAGACTCTTTGCCTTCCTGACCACCATCTTTAGAAAGACTATAAATGTTCAATCATGCACACTCACGTGAACACACACACATACACACAACACACAGATCTTAGAGTGGAGTGCCCCAAATTGAACATGTGTCCCCAGGTGAAACTGAGCAGTGTGTCAACTACTTTCATTGATCTAGAGACACTCTGTTAACATAGCCAAATTATATTAGTAGTAGCTACTATTCATTGTAGCCTTCCATATGCCAGATACTGGGCTAGCCACTTAGCATCCTTTATTTTTAATCAGAACCACAATGTTACTATTCCCATTTTATAGATGAAAAGAAATTAAAATTCAGGAAGCAAATAATTTGCTCAAGTTCATAGAACTAGGAAATGGCTAAGCAAGATTTAAATTCAGTTCTGTTTGACTGCAAAACTGTCATTCTTCCCATAATGCTATACTGCCCAATAATTTCTAAATGACTACCTCTCAGTTCTTGCATTAAAGCTTATGATCAACCACAGACCTCTTACACTTTCATATATGTTGTAGATTTGTACCCATCAGGGAGTAAGTTACCTTGCAAGGCAGTGGCATTCATCACAAGGCACATGAGGAGAAAGGAGCTGGACCCAGGTTGGGAGGGGTACAGGACTATGTGGGTAGAGCTGTGGCACCAATACAGGCTATCAATTGTCCAAATCCTAATCCAAGCAGACACATAGCCAATGCAGCCCATTTGCAGGGGTCTCACAGAGACCTGTGGGAAGATAGGAGCAGGGACACAGTTTCAGAGATATAAAATATTGACCATGAGAATGTCAACCTAGCCCAAGGTCCTACAAAGAATTCTGTCTCCACCAAGTCCTCAGAGAACAGTGTTTAAAGCCATGAGGAAAATAAAATAGGCCTTTGCCCACCTGGCTCAGGCCCCATCATCTAGAAAGGGGTGAAAAAGAGGAAAACTCTAAGTACCCAAGAGATCTAGACAAAAGAGAGCTAGGCCCAAGCTTGTAGGGCCTGGTGTCCTGTGCAGTAAAAGATTGGGCTACTCAAATTCTAAACATTTCAAAGAAAGGACTTGCCCTTAACCAGCTACTAAGAGGTAACCTGTAAGCCCTTGGAATATCCTATGTGTGAAAAGAATCTTTGTATACCTGGGGCCGGGGCCATGACAGATAGCTAATGTTAACAATGTGATATATGGTAAATACCCCTTTTTGTTTGCCTGGAGCCCTGGGCCCTATTCTGGGGATGCTGGAGACTGAGTAGCTAAGGTCAGTTACCTGAGCACTCCATGCCTACATGACTGACCCCTCAAACCCTGGACACCAAGGCTCAATTAGCAATACTTCATGTGTGTTGTCATGCATCATTGCTGGGGGAATTGAGTGGTTGCCATGCCACACCACTGGATAAGGACAACTGGAAGCTTGTGCCTAGTTTCTCCTGGACTCCACCCTATACACCTTTTTCCTTTGTTGGTTTTAATCTGTATCCTGGGGCATCTGGGTGGCTCAGTCAGTTGGGCAGCCAACTTCGATTGAGGTCATGATAGCACAGTTCGTGAGTTCAAGCCCCACATAGGGCTCTCTGTTGTCATCATGGATCCCGCTTCAGATCCTCTGTCCCCCTCTCTCTCTGCCCCTCCCCTATGTGTGCACACTCTCTCAAAAGTAAATAATCATTAAAAAAAAATCTGTATCCTTACATTGTAATAAACTGTACCTGTGAGTATAACAGCTTTTCTTAATTCTGTGAGTCCTGCAAGCAAATTGTCAAACCTGACAGTAGTCTTGGGGACCCCATACATACCTCCCAATGGCAGAATATGTAGAGGGGTGGTTAAGGGGCTCAGAACTCAGAGGTAGAGCCCAACACAAAGGCTAATTCGTAACCTCCCTCTTTGTTGCCATACACAACTTTTATATAACAGACCCACTGACTTCTCAGTGGTGCTAGGGGACAGCAGGATCCCTGCAAAAAATGGGATTGTCTTTTGGAATAACTGGGATGGATCTAGGACAGGGGTAAAAAGTCACACAGATGTCCTCATCTGGTATCCATTCAAATGACTATGTTTGTTTTTGTCTTTTTTAATAAATGTATTGGCAGAATCTATGACTCTAATTGTGAAAGTAATACATATTCATTGTCAAAAATCTGGAAAATATAACAAAATATATTAAAAAGAAAACAGTCCATTGGAATCCCACCACCCAGAGGTAAGCACGATTAATACTGTGGTATAGCTCTTTCCAGTCAATTTCTTTTCATGAATATGCAGCAGTATCCCTGATGAGACAGAATTTAAAATTTTTTGTTAGCAAGAAAATCTGCAAGTTAAAAGTTGCCAGCCACTTCTATGTCTAACAAGTCATCTTGGGACACGTTTTTGTTCTGGAAACAATCACATGAGCAGTTTCTTTTAGTTTTGCAAATGTAAGGCAGAGGCACCCATCATAAGGCAACAATGTTTTTTTGTCATGGAATATGTTTCTTGACAAAGGCTGCCCATCTCACCCCACTGGTACTAAAGCCAAATTGTCACGGGCTTTCAGTGTGGATTTCTCTCTTGTCCAGCAAGAGAATGGACACAGCATTAAATACAAGAGAGGCTAATGTCTGGGAGGAGACCATATTCTTTTCCTTCCAAGTGGAAATTCATGCACTTCCAAGTGGAAATTCCAGTCATTAAATTATCTGATTAGTAGCTGTCTCCCTCATTCAACAAAAGATTCTATGACAGCAACAGCCATACCTACTTTCTCAGAATGATAGCTAGTGCTGTACTTGGTCTGGAGTGATATTCAATGAATATTTGCTGAATGAATGAATGTATGCCTAAATGAATGAATATAGTACCCCACGGCACAGCAATAAAACCACTGACCTTCTGTGTTGATAGTAGCATGCCTGGATTCATCAACTTTCTTTGATTATAGTGCTCAAGTCAGTTACAATTTATGACCTACCCACATACTATCTTAGCCCCAAAATATTGCTAGAGGGTGTCCAATACAGCTGAGATCCAGCCATACTGTGATTGACTTCCTCTCCTCTCTCCTCTCTCCAGACATCCTCTATACAGCCTCCAGTTGACCTTCCAAAGGCAGCTCTGATTACACAACTCCCTGATTAAAAACTTTTTTGGGTCCACAGTTTCCTCAGGATGAAGTCCAAGCTCTTAATCATGACATTCAAGGCCCTTCACGTTTTGGCCCTCACCTGCCTTTTCCTATCTTCTGCTGCCTCTACCACCACCCCAACGCCCCCACTTCACCTAGTGTAATACCACAGGTCTTCCTATATATGATGTGTTCCTCTATCTCTGAGCCTTAGCTCTCTGTCCCCAGAATGCAAACCCCTCTACTCTGACAAACACCTACTTATCATTCAAGGTCCAGGTCAAAGTCACCTCCCATTTCAAGTTCTCCCTATCTCCTTCCCACCCCCATCAAAGGCAAAACTAATGATTCCATTCTTAAATTCTTGTAGCATTTTGTACATAATTCTACTTTAGCGTTTTTAACCTGTTATATTTAGATGTTTGCATTCTCTGAAGGATTTTCAGCTCCTGGAAGGCAGGGACCATTATCTCATTCACCTCTATTTCCCCCCCAAAACACACAATAGGCACTCAATAAATGTTCCTGCTGCTATGTCTTTTGGTATTACCCATTCCGCGAGTCTTGTGGCACTTTCAGAAAACAGACTTTTGGAGCCATTGCTGACCAACTCGCTGAGATCCAGTGGTAGTGGGATGTGGAGATTCTCGGGAACAGAAGTGGTAAATTCCACATGGGGGCCATGAGTCTGCTTCCTCCATCACCACTGCCAGTCACTAATCTCCGCAACTTCTGTCAGTCCAGTGGGGGTGCCTGCTCAATCCTGCTAGTCCTTCTGCTGCCCGTCTTTTCTTTCTTTGCTTTTCTGCCCTCTACCTCTTCATGAATTAGCTATAATTCTGGGCTGGCTCAAGGTGAAGAGTCTACTGAAAGAATATAGAAGAACCTTCAGTGGATGCCTGGGTGGCTCAGTAGGTTAAGCGTCAGACTCTTGGTTTTAGCTCAGGTCATGATCTCACCTTGATCTCGAGCCCCATATCAGGCTCTGTGCTGACAGCATGGAGTCTACTTGGGATTCTTTCTCTCCACCTCTCTCTGCCCCTCCCCTGATTGTTTTCTTTCTCTGTCTCTCCAAATAATCAAACTTAAAAAAAATTTTTTTAAACAAAAGAAAAACCTTCAGAAGCCAAAGGCAGAAAAGACTGCTAGGTTATCAAAAAATTGAAATGGAGACATTGTAGGGCTCTAACCCTCATCTCTTTCTTCCTGCTTCTACTCAGCTGGCTGCCTCAGTTTGCTCATCCTTCACATGTCCCCTACCCCCATTTATGTGACTTTTCAGCTCAGCTCTCCATATTCTAACTAGACGATTCCTTTCAGTGTTCTGGTCCCAAAAATCTCAAAAGAAGGCTCTGATCATCACACAGCCACTCCTATTTTTGTAGCTTTGGGTCAGGTGTCCTGTCCCAGTCCAACAAGCCAGGGCTAAGACAGAGATTCAGATCATGTGGCCAGGTTCCCTGAACAGGAGGTGCAAGGAGATGATTTGGTTAGATTAACTGACTGCGTCTTTAGTTAAGCACTAGGTAAGGACATTTTTCAATCTCAGACAAGCTGTGAAAGAGAAGTACCAGCTGTGTGGAGGTGAAGCATTGTTATTCAAAGCATTGCTATATAGGAGACATCCTTTCCCACTATCCTCAGTGTAATAGCACAGAGATGGCTTTCTAAGCATATTTCCAAACAGCCACTGTCAGTCTGGCAAAATGAAAAAATGGGTCTGTAGCTCAAAAGATAAATTTTGGCTGGAGATGAAAATGTGGTCGTCATCAGGATTACTGAGCAATAAATGGTGGTAGTGGAGAAAGTGGTGGTGAGTTTTGTGTCTGTGCACATAAACGGGTTCTCACATAGGTAGAGGAAAGTGAGAAGGGACCAAAGACATAATGCTGGGACCAGGGACATTGAAAGAGTTGGCAAAGGAAGAAAATTCCTGAAGAATAGAAAGGAACAGCCAGGGCAGTGGAAGTCTTAAAACCAAGATCTAGCCAAGGTGGGATAGAGTTTGGAGGAAGGGAGAGGATGCCAAATCTAGGGAGATCAAATAAGATAAGGATGAGCTTCTGAAAGAAGCTGAAAGATACCCTGAAAGATAGAGGTGGGCCGCAGAGAGGAATTTAGTGTCATAGAGATTTTTTTTTCCTCCAAGGTAAGGTTTACTTGAAGATGTTTAAAAGCTGATGGGAAAGAGCCAATCGATTCCGAAAGGTTGAGAAACAAACGAGGAGGAGGAGGATGGGTGGAATGACATTTCTGAGGTTATGGGATTCAGAGCACTCCCTGAAGGATTCCACACAGTCAGGAAGAGGGAATGCCTCCTCCACCAGCAGTTGCGTGTTTCAAGGTCAAGTCTAGGACAGCACGGGACTAGCCCGCCACCTTCCCAGCCGGGATCCTGCGCACCGCGTGACTATGGTGTCCTCTAGTGGCCATTGTTGGCATCGCATGGGTACACGGAGCCTCTGTTGGCGGAAGAACTTGAAAGAGAAGCAGCGACCCAGCACCGAGAGCGTCGGCGGGGGTGGAGGGGTGGTCGAAGACTCGGTGGTCTGTAAGGATAAAGCTCAGGACCCAAAAGGACTGGGGGAGGAAACCATATAGATGGGGACATTTATCAGCCTTCCTTATGTTTCTCCTAGATGGGGGGGGGGGGGGGGGGGGGGGGGCGGATAACGATCTGGGCTAATTAGCCAGAGCAACGGTTGTGCCCGGAGCCACTAAAACACCCAAGTCTAAGTAAGCCGCGTGCCGTGGATTCGGACCTGTTGTGACCTGCCAGGCGCAGACCATATGTAGATGGTGCAGCACAAGACAACGGGGGAGTCAGAGAGGCGCTGCTACCTACGCCTCGAAGCCAAGCACCGGGAATGGGGGGAGGGGAAAAGTGGGGCTCTCGCGGGGAGAGGAAGCATCGGCTGCACAATGCTGCCATCTACCGGGCAGGTCCAGGAATGCTCTGGCCCAGGAGGTGGCCCGGCACTTAAATGCATAGCTGCTCTATAGTAGCACCAGGATCTGTTATCAGGATCTGTTATCTGTTTTCAGGCTTTGCGACTGACACTCACCTGGGTCACACAGCAACTCAAAAAATTATGCAGGTGTTTTATGTTTTGCTGTCACCCGTCTTGTATTTTCCATCTTAAAACAACAAAGAAATATCCTACACCTAAAACTAATATAACACTGTATGTTAACCAACTGGAATTAAATTTAAAAAAATAATAAAACAACAAAGAAGCTGCTAGAAACAGAAACACTGGTCTGGCCAAATAAAATCTCCAATGAAGTGTATAAAACAAAGAGCAGATCAGTCTCTGGGGTCTGGAATGGTGTGGGTGGCAGTCTTGGGGTCCAAGGTCATTCTCATCCTTATAGATCCATGGAGTGCATGGAAAGAGTATTTGGGTCTTAAGTCTGTTAGCTTTTGTGAGCTCAGTTTCTTCATCACTGACATGGCAATAGTGATGGCCTCAAAGGAATGCCCTGAGGAAAGCTACATGTTATCGCTAATGTGATCAAGTGCAAACTCTTGTTCCCCATCAGAGGTGACTGAGCAAAATGTCACACATCCAGAAGTTGTTGGTGTTGAGGGAAGAATTTAAGATTCTCCATTCCATTTTCCCAGATACTGTTGTTGTTGTTGTTGTTTAATTTTATTTTTTAGAGAGAACGCACCAGCAAGGGAGAAGGGCAGAGGGGGAGGTGGGAAGGGAAAGAGAGAATCTCAAGCAGGCTCCACACGGAACACAGGGCTCAATCCCATGATTGTGGGATCATGAGCTGAACCGAAATCAGCAGTCAGACACTCAACCAACTGAGCTACCCCTTCACAGATACTGTTTTTAATAAAATCTGTCTTTCCTAAATGGTTCTCCCATACCATCACTAGGGATGTTGTAAGGAAGAAATTAAATCATTTTAATAAAAAGCTTACCTCTCCCTGAAGAGAGAATGACAAGGACATTTGTTTTGGGGGGTTGTCAACTTGACATGTGTGTCAGTCTTATTTTGGGTAGCAAAACAGACCAAATGCTAGACATTTTTGCAGCGAGGATGATTTTCCCCATATTAAGAGAAAACTGAAGTTCATAGAGGTTAATTTTCCAAAGTCAACGAGCAAGTAAGTGATAGGAATAAAACTCACAATTGGGGGAGAGAAAATCAATAAACTTTAGGTAAAGCCAGTCTTGAGCATAGACAGCATACCAGCACATCCATAATGTCATTTCAGATGCAATATGAGAACTTTTCTGCCTGATAACAAGCACTTTTCTCTACCTGCTTATAAAGAAAATGTTACCAATTAGAGAATAATTCTTCAGGTTTAAGACATTTTTGTTCCCCTTTTTTGAAAAGCAAATTCTCCTGAGAACGCTAATAACTTTAAGCTTTAGTCACTTATACCTGCATAAGGAAAAGTTTATTGTATTCTTCCCCCAGAGAGAAGCTTTTGATGAAGAAAGAGATGGAAGAAAAGCATGTGGAGGGTCTGAATACTCACAGGAATTTTTTTTTTAAAAAGGAACACAAAAAGGGAGGCAGTCAGCCCAAAATTGCCTATTTCACTGTTTTACCCAGAATTTCAGCTTTGATGATAGGATGTGTTTTTGGTGCCAAAACATCATATACTGAAAACAACGAAGTTGGAGGACTCACATTTCCTCATTTCAACACTTAGTGCAAAGCTACAGTAATCATGGTGTAAGTGTGGCACTGGCATAAGGATTGACATAGAGATAAATAGAATAAAACTGAGAATCAGAAATAGACCTTAACATTTATGGTCAATTGACTTTTGACCAGATTTCCAAGAAATTTAATGGGGGGAAATAGCCTTTTCAACAAATGGTGCTGGGAAAACTGAATATCCAAATATAAAGAATAAAGTTGGACCTTTTAGTCACACTAAATGCAAAAATTAATCCAATATGGCTTATACACTTAAACATCACAGCAAAAATTATAAAACTCATAAAAGAAAATATAGGAGTAAATCAGACTTCTTAAATATGACATCAAAGCACAAGCAACAAAAGTAAAAACAGATAAACTGGACTTAATTTTAAGACTTGTACTTCAAGGGCCACTCCGACAAAAGTGTAAAGACCCCCTGCAGAATGGGAAAAATAAAATTTGCAAATCAAATATCCAAAAAGTGTGTCTAGAATAAAGAATGCGTATAAGTCAATGATATAAAAGACAACCCAATTTGAAAATGGGCAAAGAATTTACCCAGACATTTCTCCAAAAAAGATATACAAATGGCCAAGAAGAACATTAAAAGAACTTCAGCATCATTAACCTTCAGGGAATTGCTAATCAAAACCACAATAAGACACCACTTCACACCTAACCAGATGCCTGTGAAATAGCCTCTAGGATCCTAGCCCGCAGGCATTCAAGTTTTCCCACTGAGGCCCCAGACAAGGTGGAGCACAGACAAGTCACCCTTGTGTGCACTGTCCAAATCTCTGACCCATGTGATCCATGTGCACAAAATGGCTATTGTTTTACACCAAGTTTGGGGTAGTGTGTTATGCTGTCATAGATAACCAGAACATGGTTTAACTCTGTTGCTCAGACTCTCTTGCTCTGTGAACCTGACCAACATAGGACCAAGAAACAAGAAGAACACAGGGGTCTTCCTATGAAAATCACTAGAGATAGTTAATTGGGCATCTGCTATATGCTAGAGTGGTGTTAGGTACTTTCCAGGCTTTATCTTTAATCTTCCTGGCAACCCACCCAAGTTGTTGTAGGAGCCCCATTTTACAGGTAAGGAAGCTTGGATCAGGCAAATTTGAATGACTTGCCCAGGGTCACGTAGACAGTAAACAGCCAGGATTGACATCCACACTAATCCGACTATATTCCACCACATCCAAAACCTACGTGCTGCCCCCCCACAGTGTAGCACCCACCCTCCCACCATCCCAAACTGTCTACTGTGAATGCAAGACTATTCCTAAAACTACAAGCAAGGTATTGAGGTATGTAAAGAATGGTGACATTTTTAGTTCCACTGTCAAAACTACATGAAACATGTAGAACACCAAGTGGCAGAGGTGTTCAAGGTGTTTGTTTTCCTTAATTCATCTTATCAAAAGAATTTTAAGTATTAAAAAGGAAATGAGGGGAACTGAAAAATAGGTATTTCATTTTTCTGGCCTCCCCTCCCTGGAATCAAGACTGGTCAAGGGATAGGGAGAGCCTTTTCTCATTTTGGACGTACGGGTATAGACCTGGCTAGGTCATTTCTTACCGTGAACAAAAGAGGTGACCAAATTGTGGTAGATGATCCAGTGGTCCATGACTCTTTGGGGAAAGGCCAGAATCTAGAATAACCCTGAGATGTTAGAATAGAGTTAGCCCCTAGGTATTTCCATATTAACATACCACATGCCATACCCCCAAGCAGTTCTATAAGTATTCAGTATGTAAATCATTTGTTTAATGTCTGTATTAGGGTTCTCCAGGGAAATAGAACTGTCAAGATAGATAGATACATAGGTATCTCCATAGCCAGAGAGAGAGAGTTATTATAAGGAATTGGCTCATTGCATATGGATGCTGAAAAATCCCAAAATCTGCAGCTGGCAAGCTGGAGACCCAGGAAAGCTAATGACGTAAGTTCCAGTACACATCTGAAGGCAGGTAAAGGCCAATGTCCACTTTAAGAGGTCAAGTCACTGAACTCCTCTCTTTTCTTTTTTAAGTTTATTTATTTATTTTTGAGAGGGGGAGGGGGCAGAGAGAGAGGGAGAAGAGAAATCTCAAGCAGGATCTTAGGATCCATGAGATCATGAGCTGAGGTGAAATGAAGAGTTGGACACTTAACTGAGCCACCCAGGCAACCCTGAACTCCCGTCTTATGCAGCCTCTTTGTTCCCTTCAGGCCTTCAGTGGATTGGATGAGGCCACCCACATTGGGAAGGGCAATCTGCTTTACTCAGTCTTCCAATTCAAATGCTGATCTCATCCAAAAGTACCCTCACAGACACACCCAGAATAATGTTAAACTAAATATCTGGACACCCCAGTGGTCCAATCAAGTTGACAAATAAAATGAACCATCAAAATGTCCAGTGCCCCTATCAGACTGTAAGTTCTTCGAGATCATGACTATTTCCGGTTCTCAGACACAGTGCCAGAACCTGGTATAATAGTCTGTCATCAATAAATGTTTGTTGAATGAATGAAGCATGACCCCAGGAACCTTCTTCACTGACATTAAGCTGCTGACTCCCCTAGGAGCACTAGATTATGACCACGCTTACCTGAGTATGAAATAACACTCATGCTGTGAACTACTTGTTAAATGTCAAGGTCCAAAGCAGATGACCTGCCCAGTCACCACCATAACAGTGCTATCAAATGAAGAAGCAGAAGCTGAAAATAGAGTAAAGGCATTTAGGGATGCAGGTGACTCTAGAGTAATCCAATAGAAATGTAACATGAACCATGTGGGTATTTTTAATGTTCTAGTAGCAACAATTTTAAGAATTAAGAAGCAGCAGGTCAAATTAATTTTAATAATATAAATTACGGTTTTTAAATATAATTATTTTACCCAACATATGCAAAATGTCATTTCAGCATATAATCCATATAAAAATTATGAGTGTAGTGGTTTACCTTCTTTCATACTAAGCTTTTGATACTCACACTTACTGCTCATCTCAGTGGGGACTAGCCACATTTCCAGGGCTCAGCAGACACAGGTGGCTCAAGCCAGCGCAGTCTAGAGGCAGCAGCGAGATGTCTGACCACTTTCAAGTAAGGATGAGTAGCATCCTCTGAAGCCCTGCTTATTCAGTGAGCCTGACGTGAGTCTCCATGGGATTAAATGTCCACGTCCCCATGTCTTCTCTGATTTGAGAAAAATTGGAACAAGGATCACTATGTACCTAGAGTCTATGGAGCCAGATGGGGCCAGGACTCAGGACCCACTGTTCACAATTGGTAAAACCGGGGAAAGTCGCTCAATCTCTCCGGGTGCCAATATCCTGGCAAATGAAAGGCAGTGCAGCTGGAAGAGTCCAGTCTGAGGACTGTGGAACCCTGCACAAAGATGTTCAGGACTCCAGCCTGAACTCCCTGAATGTGGAACTAGTTTCGGCTCCTACTATTGGCTTCTTCTGCAGAATGGCTGAGGCTTGACCTTAGAAAAGAAGGAAATTTGGGACACTTGGGTGGCTCAGTCAGTTAAGCATCTGACTTTGGCTCAGGTCATAATCTCGTGGTTCCTGAGTTCGAGCCCCACATCAAGCTCTGTGCTATCAGCACAGAGCCTGCTTCGGATCCTCTGCTCCCTCTCTCTCTGCCCCTCACCCACGTTCTCTCTCTCTCTCAAAAATAAACATTAAAAAAAAGAAGGAAATTTTACAATATGTGACAATATGGATGGACCTTAAGGATATTATGGTAAGTGACATAAGCCAGATACAGAAAGACAAGTACTGCATGATTCCATTTATATGAAGTCCTCAAAATTGTCAGAGTCATAAAATCCAAGACTGGAATGGTGGTTGCCAGGAGCTAAAGGGGTGGGAGGGGGGGGAGGGGGGGAATGGATCATTATTAATCAACAGGCATAAAGTTTCAGTTAATGAATAAGTTTAACTTTTCATCAAAATAAGTTTTTTTTTCTTAAATGGCTGAATCTTGAAAGGGAGTTCCCACTTCCCTAGTATTTCATGGGGCCCCTGAAGGAAGCTAGCCCACAAGAGGCCATCATCAAGTGAATTTCAGAGTTGCAGACCCTGGAGGGAGCTGCTGGTCTTTTCCAGTCCAGATGCGGGAGATTTCACAAAGAGCCAATCAACTGCCAGAACACAGAATCAGAGGCATGCTCTACAATGTGGCCAAGCGATATACATGCTCTCGCTCTGTCTGCCATTTTTTCATCATCCCAGAAGCTCAGAGACATGTGGACTGGAACACTTAAGGATGCTGACATCTCCAGGGAATGATGCCAGGATCAGTCATATTAGGAAGACCATCCCAGACTCATCTGGTGCCCTCACAGCTGCTTCCAATCCTCTGCCTGTGGTCTGGTTTCCCACTGCCTGCACACTTTCAAATTTCTGTAAGAGCAGCTTCTAAATGTCATAGCCATTTAGGAATCTAAATGGTTTCCTATTCTCTAATTTATACATTGGTTTCCTAGAGCCCTTGACATTAACCTCCTCCCCAATGTTGCCAAATTCATATCCCCATTCATGATCTGTCAGGCTCTTTATCTCTTAGAAAGGTAACAGAGGAACAAGGAACAGGCCCAAATGGCTTTTTTGGCTGTCCATAGCGTTCTTGGAAATCTGTTAGCGAGGCATCCAACCCCTTCTCCCCTATTGTTAGTACCAGCTGGCGGGCCACAGGCTGACAGTGCACTTGCCAGCATCTGGGTCGTTCTATACTGCAGAATAAAGCCTTGCTGTTTTCTTAATCTCTACCAAAGTAAATGAGGAGTCATGAGCAACTGGTAAATTATATGAATGAGATAAAACAATGTTTACGATACTTCCTGTTTAAATGGAGCCATACAGGAGGGCCACTGAAGTATGTACCATTTCTAAGTCCCCGACTAGGTAGCCACAAGCTCTCAGGACTGCTGGGGAGGGTGGGATCTGAGGAAGCAGGTACAAGAGAAGCAGACAGATGGGGAATGGAAAGAAAGTGGAGAAAAGGTTTAAAAAAAAAAAAAAGGATGGTTCTGGTGGCAGGGAGGAGACATGTTTGTTGAATGCCTATGTGGAAGACTTGAAGATAACCAGCTGTCAGGAACATGCTTGCTGCTTCACTGCAGGAATATGGCCAGCAGACAGCCTCCAGATGTCAGGGCAGGGCCTGCCTCTGCTGGAGGAGCCCCCTCACATGAGAGTGTGCCCTCCCAGGTCAGCCACATCTGGTGGCTGAGTGAGGCAGGGATATGAAAGGCCTGCCATCATTGCCCCTTGTAGGGCACCTTATATGGGCAGTACTCCCTGCAGCGCTCATAGGTTGGCTGAGGCTTTGTGGGGCTTGCGTTGCCTCTCAACTTCTGCCTGGTCCTGCTTCCTCCTTTTGTCATGCACAGGAGCTGACCCCTCATAAATGCCTTGCGCATCAAATGCCATCTCAGCATCTGCTTCCAAAAACCCAAACTGCAATGGCCTGGATTTGATTATACTGGATATTTTACATACGTTGGCCCTCTTAATGTGCACTATTGTATAGTGTGTGTGTGTGTGTGTGTGTGTGTGTTGTGTACAGTATATTGTATATGGTATGTATATACTATAGTGTACATATAGCATACTATATATACAATATTATATATGGTATGTATAGTATATTGTATATGTTTTAGTCCCCTTTTACAACTGAGGAAACCAAAGTTCTGAGAGGTTTAGTAACCCACCCTTGGCTCATGCAGTGGCAGAAGGGCGTTTCAGAAGACCTTCCAAGGGGCACCTGGGTGGTGCCGTGGGTTAAGCTTCGGACTCTTTATCTTAGCTCAGGTCGTGATCTCAGTTTGTGAGTCCGAGCCCCACATCAGGCTCTGTGCTGATGGTGCAGAGCCTGCTTGGGGTTCTGTCTTTCCTTCTCTCTGCCCCTCCCCTGCCTGTGTGCTCCCTGTCTCCCCCTCTCTCTCCCTCTCAAAATAAATAAACTTTAAAAAAAAAAAAAAAGACCCACCAAGTACCAAGTATATTGCTGATGACCTGAAGTGTACCAGAAGGTCAGGGAAAGAGTGGGCCCTTTTAAGGAAAGAACAGAGATGGGTGAAAAATTGCAGTCACGTTTCAGTGACTTTTGGAATCTACCCGGCACCCAAAATATTCCTCCCACCTGGCCAAGTGCTGACTACAATCCCTTTCTTTCCAAAATTGGAGAGGAAAATTAACATATAAATCCTGAGAAGAGAATTGTATCCACTTAATATATTCACACGGTTAAGTCAGCAAGCCCCCCCCGCCACCCCCTCTGCCACCCCCTCTCTCTGCTCCTTTCTATCATCCCCTGCTTTGCCTCCCGTTCCTATGTTGTCCTAGACCCTGCCATCATGAGAGAAGCGATCTGATAAACTCACTCCTTCAGAGTGACATGCAAATGACAATGTGTGTACATTTTGCAAGATAATTCGGGAAGCTGCTAATGTTTAACCTGAGCAATGGGGTGCCAGATTGGAAAGATATTTTAAGGCAGGAAGATCATGACATTTGCTGTCACTTTATAGATTTGTGTTTGGAAGTCCAATACTCCCAAAGCTGTTTATCTCTTCCTGGCTATGTTGCCCATAATTGAGATAAGGTAGACAATGGTCCTCTAGCAATTATCTACTGGTTAAAAAACAAGCAAACAAAAACTGTTTTTTACACAGACACAGTTAACATAGATATTTTCTAAAAGCTGAAGTAGAATTCTTCGTTAAGCAACATCATTAAATACCAGTCACTAAATATAACAACAATTAAGGGAAGTCTTTTCAATAAAAATAAATAAAATCACTTGAAATCCAATCTTACTGGTCCTTTCAATAAATGCTTAATCTAAGCAGAGCTACCCTCAGCCTGGACTGTCACTCTGACTCTTTCACCCTCTGACACTGCTCTATCACGCATCTGAGTTTCTTCAGCCCTCATGTTGGCAAGTCTCTGGATTCTCTATCCTGTGAGAGGGTCCAAAATGTGCCACCCCAAAATATGCCACTTTGGCACAGGATTATTTTGAGCTAAAGGCAGTTGAGAGCCAAAAGATGTAAGAATAGTTTTCTGCCCTCCCTCTACCTATTTAAAAGGAGGGAATAAATTTCTCCTTGTGATCTTATCTACCACCCCCTTCCTTCACCCCCTCCCAACCCCAACCAGGAAGAGAAGAGCATTCTCTTTATTTTTTATGGAAGTATAGTTGACATACGATGTTTAAGAAGGGTATTCTTATCACACTGAGACGAGTTTGCATCAACATATCTTACTAAAATGATTTTTATGTTCCATCAGTTCCTCCATATATTTCCTAGCCACTTCCCCACAATTCGTCATGCCTTGAAACCTGTTGGGGAAGGTCATTGAAAAGATGTGACTGCCAGGTGACCCATGAGCTGGACCCAAGCACTTGGAAGCTCCTCATCCTCTCCCCTATCCCTGGAATGTAGGTTCTGCTTGCGTTTCCCACTCCCAGAGGCTGCTCCAAGGACACAGCCTTGGGATAGTGATGTGTTGAGAACACCTGCTTTAGAATACATGACTAAACCACTTACAGTCTCTTTATAACTTTTAAGATTTGGTGGGCAGGTGTGGGGATCTATCCATCTTACTGCCACCCAAGAGCAGCCTTTGCTTGTTAAAACCTACCACCTACCAAGCTGGAGTGGTCTGTTGCTTTCTTCCATCTCTATGGGGGCCAGTTTCAGATTACACCTTGGGAGAGAAGCTGCCAAGAGGGTTGTCTAACCACTTCTTTGAGTTTCATTTCTTTTCTGTGAACTTCTGTGCTCATAAAATTTGGTAAAATGTTGTGCTCTTTTCTCTTGTCAATCTGTCTCTTGTTAGTTTAATTCACAGACCCTCAGATAAAGAACTTAAGAGGGTAGGGAAACTTTCCCCTCCCCCCCTCCCAATATCAGCTATAGGCATCTTTTTACTCAAGCCAGAGAGCCCTTTTGAGTACTATTGAGCTTCCCTCTCTCTGGGCTCAAGACTTATTCTACCTAACAATGCAGGCTCTCCTTGTTCTCTATTTTAAGGGAAAACACTTTCTGAATCATCTGTCTACTGAAAGGTAAAGTTCACCATCTCCTGGGCTTTCTCTAGAAGAGGAAAGCTTGAGACATAAGGATAAAGTGCCACCTGGAAGTCAGGAGGTTTGGGTTCTTTCCTAACTGTTTTATGGTCTTTGCAATATCCAGTCTGGGGACAGCTTCCTTACAGAGGAAAGGGAAGGGAAAGGAAGGGAAGCAGAAGAATTGACTCTGACTTCAGTCCTCTGCTCACTCTCAGAGTCACCTTAACCCAGCCCCTCATCTCTCTAAGTTTCAATTTCCCCATCTATAAACTGAGAGGAAGGGAAGTTCACTAGATCAGTGTTTCTCCAGGTGTGGTGCTCCTCCATCACTACAACCCACACCCCACCCCAGCAGCCCAGCAACATTTGGGAATTTATTAGAAATGCAAATGTATCAGCCTCATCAAGACCTACTGAATCAGAATCTCTGGGATGCAGCCCAGAAATCTTTTAGTAAACTTTCAGGTGATTCTTACTCAAATTTGAGAACCACTGGCAGAAATGATCCTTACAGGCCTCTTCCAGATTAGAAACCTTTAAACTCTTTTCACCCCAACTTTAAGATATCTCTCTCTCTCCCTCCCTCTTTCTCATAAAAACAAAACAAACAACAACAACAACAACAACAACAAAAACCTGCTCCAAACATCTCTCTACAGACTACTGCCTCCAAAGGACTTAAAATAAAATTTGCATTCAGTGATTTCCATAGCAACCTTAACAAAACCACTAAGATGTTTTTGTTCTTTAATATACCTGCTACTTCTTTTAAAGGGACTGTGTTTCTTTTTCAGTTATAAATCCAATCTTAAGTAAGGATAGCTCTTAAAAATATTTCAGTAGTACCTAATTACAGTCCCAACCAGCAGAACAAAGAATGTCATTTAAATCATACCACTTAATTGATCCTATATGCCAACTCTTCTAAAGGCCAACTCTCAAGATGGAACACAATCTAAGCTCCTAAATCCACATGAAAGAATCTGTCTCCGTAATAGTATTCCACACACCATTATTGATTTCACACTCTATCCATTGACCCAGAAATAGCTACCAACTCTAATTGGTGAGCCACCCTGTCCCACTCTCAGACCATGAATTTCTGCTGCAGGTAATTCCACACCCAGTTCCTGGGTTGGCCAGTGAAAGCCTTCCTCGCCCTGGGCATATGACCTATGTGACTCAAAGGTGGGAACATGAGTCCTCAAAGCCAATGAGATGTTGACTAAATCTTCTGGGATATACACATGTGATATTTCTCACTGGACAATAACCTGAAGTGATGACACCTAGAATTCCACATGGTTTAATCCCATGACAGGAAACCTGTCTGAGATGGAGCCCCTGAACAAGTAGAACTGAGAGGCCAGGAGAGTGAAGGTGGAGCCAGGTATCATTTCTGAGCCTGTATCCAACAATGGCTTAAACAAGCACCCCTCTGGACCTTTTGGTACAAGATACATTAAGTTTGCACTATCCACTTTGGGTTGGCTTTTCTATTCCCTGACACTAAAAACATTTTAATGGGCACAGAGTATAAATTAATACATCTTTTGGTAGGCAACTTGTCAGCATCTATAAAAAAATTTTTTCATGTGCGTAACTCTTGTCCTAGAAATTCTACTTGCAGAAATAAAGTCTTCAGAAATGCTCTCACAATTTTGGAAATACACACACACACACACACACACACACATTCATGAAGTTCATTGAAGTATTATTTTCGAGCAAAGAGTTGGAAGCAGCCTAGTGTCATTTGATAGAGGAATGGACCAATAAATCATGTTGCACCTGTATCATGGGATACTGTGATGCCATTAGAATGAATGAGGTAGATCAATATAGTGACAGGAAAAGAAAGTCAGATTTCTATTGACAAGTAAAAATAAACAGTTTCAAATGATATTTTTATACTATATTGGAGGTGGTAGGGATGAATACATGAAATTAAAAAGGTCTGCAAGGATCAAATGATTACTTCTGTGGAGTGGGATGAGCGGACATTTATTTTAAAGCATTTTATATTGTAAAATGTTTAGCTCAAATGTAAACTACTTTGGTAAATAATAAAACAAAAAAAGAATAAAAGAAAAGCACTAAAAAGCAATGCATTTAGTTATATTTTGTTTCAGCAAACAGTCAGTGCCTACTGTATGCTAGGCTCTATGCCAGGCCCTGGATATCCAAAGATGAGCCTCAATGTAAAGGTAACACCAAGGAGTATATCTGCGCCATAAAGTAACTGTGCCTCACCTACTTTTTTGAAGATTTGGTCATAATGCATCACAGAGTAAATCCATCTCTTAAAAGTAAAGCCATGGGTGGGTACCTGGGTGGCTCAGTGGGTTAAGCATTTGCCTTCTGCTCAGGTTACTCTTCTTCTCACGGTTACTGGGTTCAGGCCCTGCGTTGGGATCTGTGCTGACAGCTAAGGGCCTGGAGCCTGCTTCGGATTCTGTGTCTCCCTCTCTCTCTGCTACTTCCCTGCTCACGCTCTGTCTCTCTCTCAAAAATAAATAAAGATTAAGTAAAAAAAAAAAATTTTTTAAGTAAAGCCATGGGTTTTGGTGCATGTAAAGTTATTACCACCAAGTTACCATTCAGTGCTATCAAGAAATGTGTTGGTTGCATTTTACATCTAACTAGTTTTTCAAGGGCTTCCCCCCCCCAAAAAAAAAACCCAGAGCTCATGGCAATGATGATGAGATTGCTGGGAAAACCAATAGTTGTCATAGACTTGACCCCCAGCCGCCCCATAAACAATATTCGCTTTCACTCTGTAAAATAGGCAAATGAGTTTTTGAAACAAAGAACATCTCAAAAACCAAAATCCATAGGGCTTCCTATGTGCGGGGCTCATGCACCCCTGAAAACTTACCTGAGACCATCAACTCATGTCTCAGAGGCCACCAAACACCCGCTGTGAAGGGACAGTATGCAGTGGTTTCCAGAGAGCACTGGATTCATTCAGTGGCGTGGTTTTAGTACCCCGTTCTAGGCCCACTCCTGGGCAACTCAGTTTCAATGAAGTAATGAACTATTTACACTCTCTTAACTATCTGATCGTGTGTTTACTCACACTCTTGCCACTGTGCTGTTAACCCCATAAGAGTAGGACCATGCCTCTCCTTATAGCCCCATCTCTAGCACAGGATCTGACACATAACAGAGGCTCAATGGATATTGTTGAATTAATAACCCGTTCTTTAGACAAACCATGTTTAAAGATTTTTAATGTGAGGTACAGTATTTTCACCTCCCTTCTCCGAGTGGTACTACAAGAAGACTAAGAATTACAGATTAAGGAAGAAGCAAATGAGATGGTGTATATGGAACCATCTGTAAACTTTAGAGTGCTATGTGAATCTTGGTGATTAGTGCTCAGGAAACTGGTTAGCTTCTTAAAAATGGCTCTATCATATTCCCAACTTAATAGCTGATTTTGAAAATAAAGATTGGAGAGAAGTAGACACTTCAATACGTGCATTAAAGTATGTTTTTGTTTGTTTTTTATTTTTATTTTTTTAATCAGAGGTTAATTTATATTTTTTTAAGTTTATTTAATCTGAGAGAGAGAGAGACAACACGTGCATGAGGGAGGGACAGAGAGAGAGAATCCCAAGCAGGCCCTGCACTGCCAGTGTGGAGCCCGATGTGTGGCTCAAATCCACTAACCGTGAGGTCATGAGTTGAGCTGAAGTCAGACGCTTAACAGACTGAGCCACCCAGGCACCCCTGCTTTTATGTTTTTTTAGAAACCTGCCTCGTTTTGTGCATTTATGATGTTGATGAAGAGCAAAGCACAACCCCAATCATAGAGTCAAAAACTTTTAGAGCTAGAAGGGACGTAGGTCAAGTATTGCACATCTGTCGACATCTGTCACCTGATAGATGCAAAGTCTAAGTCCACAGAGGCAAAGTGACTTGGCTAGAGTCACCCAGCTAATTCTTCAAAGAGCCAGGACAAGATCCTTTATCTTCTGACTTCCATTCTTCCTCTACATCATGCTGGGTCTGAAATTCTGACTGTGCTGGTCATGGTTAGACAATGGCTGGCATCTGGCTTTTCACTGTAAAATCAATATCCCAAAGCAAAAGTTAAATCAACATTATACTCAGTGTCAATGATAACAAATTAAGCTGCTTTAAGCTTAACAAAAACACCTCTTTTCTGCATACAACTTTTTCTTCCCCTTCTCTTCCCCCCACCAAACTCACACTTGTCCTGGATACCCCATTGCAAGTGGCAATTCAGAAAGCTTCAGCAGCGAAATGCCAGTCAGAGCAAAGCCCTATTCTCAGCCACAGAAATAAAGCAGTTGAAAATGCTGTACATTCAAGTCACAAAAGATATGATTTCTGCCTGAGATTGTCCGATAACAGAAATGAATGATGGTTCTTTGCCTGAAAATACATATTGATTGTTGGCTGTGAGTTTCACCATGTTTAATGTGGGAGTCACCATCCTTCAAATGTGTGGGAATTGAAGTTGCTGTTGCCTATTCCTTGCAGGATGATTTGTAGCAAGAGACAAGACAAAGCAGGAGAAATGTCTACATCCAGGTCAGGCTGGACCTTCTCCAGGCAATTTTCCATCCTGGATTATTTGATCTTCACTTCTAAGGTCCCAGTTTATTGCATGCAAAGAGCAGATTGATTGCCTGCATTTGACTAAGATGGAGGTGCCCTGCTATTCTTTAAAATCTTTTGCAGAACTGAGTTCTTAAAAATCACCCCATATTCCCAGGCCCAGCCACCATTTAACAACTTAAATCTCTGGTGGCATGATCTACCCTACTTTCTCCTGGCCTGTGAATGGGACCAAATAGAAACCAGCACAGATACCAGGTAACATCATCTCTCCCTAAGCCAGACTAAACTTCATCCTTGCCGCTCAAATGCAGCAGTAGATGTTTGTATCTATCACTTTCTGATGCTTAAAAAGCATTAGGCTCTTCTGACTAACTTGGCTACCAAAAATGCTCAGAAGGTAGTTGGCTGGTCATTGTTGGTCAACAGAGGGAGAGAACAGTCTGTCTGAGCATTAGCTTCATGCTACATAAAACCCCAAGACACTGGAGGCCAGTGAGCTGGAAATATCTTATGGGATAGAATTAAAGGGCTCCTAAAAGTTTCCCCTAACCCAGGACCCTTCCCCAGCAGCCTATACCTAAAATCTCACTATTGCAAATCTGTTTTATGAGAGTTCTATTGAATTAGGGTCTCTAAGTGGCCCTCATAAAAATTCAAGCACCACTAAGAGGATTGCATATTATCTCCACCCTAGCAGAGATGTCTTCTCAGATGACAGGCACCAAGCAAAAGGCTTTATGAGAATATGAAACACCCAGATGGGGAAAGACATTGGGGACAGCAAAAGAGTCAGAGAAAGGAATTGCAGAAAGACACCCCCGAGTTCCAATTTAACCCAGGATCAGCTCGAGGAAAACACCAGTCCAGTTTATAAGAGAAATCAGTCCCAGTGAAAGGTTCTGAAGATAGAA
Organism: Acinonyx jubatus; assembly: GCF_027475565.1. Lineage (NCBI taxonomy): Eukaryota > Metazoa > Chordata > Mammalia > Carnivora > Felidae > Acinonyx > Acinonyx jubatus. The sequence goes on from NC_069382.1 coordinate 156,210,555, forward strand.
GTAGCAAAATTCCAGAGGTCATTTGGGAACCTGCTCAGCGAGTCCCAGAAGAAGTTTTTCCTGCCTTTCCAGCCCTATAGCTCACATCATTGCTTTCTCCCAGGTGCCTAATGAAGGAAACAGGACCAGCAGGCAGGCACAAGGAGGATTTGAAGAGAAACATACTTTTCAATATAATTGAGTGTCATTAAAAAGGTTTGTAATGCTTTATATAGTCGGCAAGACAAATTAGTTGACTTAACCTTCTTTTTAGAAGTATAGAATACCGCAGTTAGAGCAGCACAAAAAAAAAAAAAATCCCCCTAGGTACACCAATATTTTATCATTGTTGTCGGCTCTTGCTCTTTAATGAATGACTTAATCATGTTTCTCCTTCCTCTCCGTTAGAACAGAGTCGTTACCCCTACTCAATTGAGACAGGCTGCACATGTAGTCATGGCCTCTTTATCATCTCCTTCCAGGAAAGTCTTTGCTGACTGAAGTTCTCCTACTCTGTATGGATCCTAATATTGCCCAGAGCTGCCATATTCACTAACTTTCTTTTATGGCTTGTTTTAAGTGACTGCTATAGAGGTGGTACGGAACATATTCGCACTCCCATCCCCCCTACTTCATGTGTATCTGTTTCACCCAGATCTCTAATACTAACTGAAACAATGTACTTCTTGCATTTTAGGATAGCCAAACTCATCTGAGATTATCCAATGTAACTATCACAGAACTCACTGGCCTCTGAGGAAACCTGCCCAGGGATAACTCCTCTGAACTCTCTCCTCTCAATCTTTGGATGTGCTTACCTCATTATCTGCCATCCTCCTTCAAACTCATTTCAGGATAAATGCTATACCACCTCCCTTCTGAGGTCTTGTCCTCAACTTTCAATTGGTCTTGTCCATTTTGCCTCCTACTGTATCTTCAAATAGTAACTTTCTACCTCTACCCTCATCATAATACTTTCTTCCACCTTCTCACTCTCAGACTCTAAATGTGCACCTGGCTCCCCCAATTAAAAGCACATCTTGGGATGCCTGGGTGGCTCAGTTGGTTAAGCATCTGACTTTGCTCAGGTCATGATCTCACAGTTCATGAGTTCAAGCCCCACATCGGGCTCTCTGCTGTCAGCACAGAGCCCCCTTCAGATCCTGTTTCCCTCTCTGCCCTTCCCCCCGCCTTGGGCTAGCTTTCTCTTGGAAAAAAAAAATCTCAATTCTCTCTCCACATAGAAAGTGAAAGACTGGCTCAATGACTAAAATTTATGTCCCTTAAGCCATATTTCTAAAATGTCAGTCACACCGTGGATACTCAAATGTGGTTATTTTTTCATCCAGTTGTGATGGATTTGTTCCTCAGCCTTCCAGCTAAGTCAGAGTGGTGTGGCCTCGTGGAAAGAACATAGACAGATTTTCAGAGTCAGGCAGATCGCCCACCTACCATCATATCTAAATAATGGTGTGGGGTGTTGACAGTTTGGTGGGATTGTGCATAAAGAATCAATGTTTGGAGGTGAGGGGCACCTGGGTGGCTCAGTCGGTTAAGTGTCTGACTCTTGATTTCGGCTCAGGTCATGATCTCACAGTTTGTGAGTTCAAGCCCCAAGTCAGGCTCTGTGCTAACAGCTGGGAGCCTGCTTGGGATTCTCTCTCTCCCTCTCTCTTCTTCAAAAGTAATAAATAAACATTTTTTAAAAACCTTTTAAAAAGCCCTTCCCTGTTCATGTTCTCCCTCCCTCTCTCTCTCTCTCTCTCTCTCTCTCAAAAATAAATAAACATCTTTTTTAAACCTTTAAAAAAAAAAGAATCAATGTGGGGTTTTTCCCTCTCCCACCTTCAAAGGTGGGGCCCACGATCTCAGTGACCATTGCATCGATCTCCAGTCTCAAGAGACACACCTGGCAAATAGAAGCCACTTATCACATGTTTGTTGAGCTAACATGCAATGGAGATGACAAACATAACAGATATCAGACACCATGGACATACGGGAGGAAACAAATACAAGATTTTCAGAAGTGCCAAGAAATCCCTGGAAATCCAAGAGCAACTGTCCAGAAATGGGCAAGAGGAAAAAGGGCAAGGCAGGGAGTGCCATGATCACCACAGAACAAAAAGTAAGAAACTAAAGATTCCCAGAACAAGGGACTCTGACATTTGGTTCTCTAGTACTCCTTTAAAAAGGAGATTTCTATTAAGAACTTTTTGAATGACTCTACAATATTGATATGGGCATTTTTAGTCATAAAATGTTTTTTATGTCAATCAGCAAGAATTTTAAACTTATTTGGGTCAGGTATAGGGAGAAGAGATGGAAGAAATTGGAGGGAGGATTAATTATCTGAATGAACATCTAGGAAACATATTCAGGCATGCACATCCAGAAACTAAAAGGCATCTTAGGTCCAGATTGAAGAAGGATGTAAGTTTCCCTAGGGAAGGTTTCTTCCAACCCTTTTGATGTTTATTTATTTTTGAAAGAGAGAGAGAGACAGACTGTGAACAGGGGAGGAGCTGAGAGAGAGACATAAAATCTGAAGCAGGCTCCAGGCTTTGAGCTGTCAGCACAGAATCCAATGCGGGGCTCGAACTCATGAACTGCAAGATCATGACCTGAGCCAAAGTTGGACACTCAACTGACTGAGCCACCCAGGCACCCCTCTTCCAACCCTTTTGAAAAGGCATCCTTGAGCTAGTCTCTGCCCCTGTTTTAGCTTTGGATGTTTCAAAATTGTGTAGCATTTTATACTCCATAATTTTAACCATTTATTTGTTTTGGTGAAAGAGTATATAGAGGGTTGCAGAAGAGAATCCGTATACTATTAGGCACTCAAAGCTCCACACAATCATTAAGCAAAAGATGGTTGATCAACAACTCTCCATGGGGAAGAGAATTCTCTGTCACAGAAAGAAAGGAAGGTTTTAGTATCTCAAGGCCTCTGAGATTGCACCTAAAACATTGGTCACACATTCCAACAGCCAGAAGGCTGTTACCAGAAAGAATTCATAGCAGAGACAAAGCTAATGATGACACTAGAGTGCCATTATCAAGAGAAGCCGGTAGCTAGCAAGTTTTCACCTGCTTCAAAAGAACATGACATATTTTCTGATGTGCTTACTCTCCTTGGAGGAATAAAAGATAATAAATGTGAAATACTATCTTTACCATAATTTAAAAACAATAGATTCTGAAGATAGGAATATGAATTTTTAATATTTTCTTCTTTGTTTTTTCTCTTGTGACTCAAATAAAACCAGATACTGTATTTTGTGGTCAGTCTCAATACAGTTTGCACACAAAAGAATCCAAAAGAAGATACTGAAAAGTAAATCTTTATAGAATTCTCCTGAAGAAAAAAGAAAGGGTATTAGGTGGCATGATGCTAGGGAAAGCCTCTTAAGGTCTTTTTTTTTTTTTTCTATTTCTCCTTAGCAGCTCCATGCAAAACTCCATCCTTCCTCCTCTCCCTTCCACACTGATCACTTGCCCAGAGATCTGTTCTGTTCTTCCAATAGCTCAGCGCTCTTTCCTCTACAAGTCAGACTTGTCTCTCTTCCTTCCAGCTCTGCGGACTCACAGTTTCTCAACTAGCACAGCAAACACTAGATCCTAGCCTCCTTAGCAAAGGGGCATGGGAAAAACTGTGATTACTTACATATTAATACTTTTTAATGTCCCTGGTTCCATCATACCTGTAATTTCTAAAATTTTTAACGAATGTGTATAACTTTGTAATCAGAAAAAAAAAGCCACATTTCCCTTTGTCAATAAAACATAGAGTGTCTTTAAAATGTATTTTAAGGGGCACCTGGGTGGCTCAGCCATTAAAGCGGCCAACTTTGGCTCAGGTCATGATCTCACAGTTCACGGGTTCAAACCCCAACTCGGGCTCTGTGCTGACAGCTCAGAGCCTGGAACCTACTTTGGATTCTGTGTCTCCCTCTCTCTCTCTCTCTTCCCCTCCCCTGCTTGTGCTCTGTCTCTCTCTCAAAGGTGAACAAATGTTTAAAAAAAATTTTTAATGTATCTTAAAACAGTGGTCCTTGGATTTTAGAATTTTATAATTTTAATTTATTAAATCCTGGAGATTAACACAGAGCTAATAACTTTATATTTTGCCCCCCAAGAGGATTATTTTTTAAATCTGCTACCGCATCATTTCATAAAAGAGAGAGCATTTTAATAACTTTAAAAGTAGAGTAGACATAGATTCTCCTGACTGGCTAATAGTTTGGACCAATTCTTTTTTTGTTTTTTTAAGTTTTATTTATTTACTTTGAGAAAGAGAGAGAGCATGAGCAGGGGAGGGGCAGAGAGAGAGAGGGAGAGAGAGAATCCCAAGCAGGCTCTGTGCTCTCAGTGTGGAGCTTGATGTGGGGCTTGAACCCACAAACCATGAGATCATGACCTGAGCTGAAATCAAGACTTAGAAACTTAACCAACTAAGGCACCCAGGTGCCCCGTGACCAATTCTTTATGTATTGGGTGAGAGTAGAAAGAACTTGACTTCTGTTGGTAAAAATTAGATACCCTTTTATGTTCAGAACAAGATACAATTACATACACTTAATCATTAACATAATTTGAACTTACTTGCAATTGTTTTTCATTTCACTGATTTTTTTCATTATTCCTAGCTACAAAGCACTATGCGCACATGCCCAGCCCCTCAAACTCACTGGGAATAGAAGCAGCTTACGTAGCTTTTTCAATGGGCTTTTATACTGTTTTGCTTTGTCTTTCTCGTTAACGTAACATTCCCTTTTCTGACTTCAACATAACGTCTCTTATTTAGGATGTAAATCTAGATGTAGCCAAACCAGATACATTTTAGGAGACATTAAAGGGCTTAAAATTTATATGATAAAATAAATCAGTAAGCAGTTCTCAGTAAGCAGGACTAAGTAACGCATTGTTGTATTTCAGAATTTCAGCTGATTGCAGCTGCCAACTTCAGGCTGCTATCGGCTGGCTGGCTAGGGTTGGTTGGGGCTGACTGAACTTCACACGTGCTGGAATCATAAAAACATTCAGACAGAATTGGCCACCCCATCAGAGAGTGCTTTGTTTTTGTTTTTGCTTCCACATGAGGCCCTTTATACTTCATTAGGATTAGGAACAATATGCATTTTAATGCTTTTACAAATTATGGCAGGTTGAAACCCGAGCTAAAAAGAACCATATTTCTTGTACTCCAGTATCCTGTATAGCTGCCTCCCTAGGAGGTAGCTCAGCTGACCTACTTCTTAATCCAGCCCTACAAAATTCACTTGAATAATAGGTTTGACTTTTTAAGTAAAGTTTAAAAACCACAAAAGAGTAAGCACGCACATCAGGGTACACCAGAGAGTTAGAATGGGTACTTGTAAATGAAGAGTATTTTTATTTTGTTTTTAAGATTTTAAAAGTATGTTCATTTTTGAGAGAGAGAGAGCGCATGAGTAGGGAGGGGCAAAGAGAGAGGGAAACAGAGGATCGGAAGCAGGTTCGGGGCCGTAGAGAGCCGGATGCAGGGCTGGAACTCAGGAACCCTGAGATCATGACCTGAGCAGAAGTTGGACGCTCAACCCAGGCTCCCTTGAAGAATATTTTTAAAGTCTCACATGGTTATTGACTACCGCCCTTTTCCCTGATGAGCACCTCATCCGGCCCAAACAGTAACAATCACTTTACCTTTGAAGTAATTAGCTTTGACTACTGCCAGATGTGGGAAGGAAAGGGGAAATGAAAAGAAGACAACCCCCAGTGATGGCTAACAGTGTACCCTCTCTCTTTCCCAGGTGAGTGAAGAGAGATGAGTCTATTCTGCCTATGTCCACCTTTTCCCCCTATAATTGGCCAATGTCCCCTGTGGAAAATATATTCAATGGCAGCAATCTCTTCCCTTTCCCCTTACAAATCTGCACCCATTTTTTGTGCTGATACAGACAATTCACTTGATTTCCAGAGAGGACCCCACCCGGAGTGAGAGAATCAAGCCGAGATTCCTCTCCAACATCCTGGGGAGCAGCCCAGCTCCATCGCCCCACTGGCAGTGTACCCACATGGATGGGAGATCAGGGCCGGCAGGACTTGGCACTTGGTGGAGCTGCCCTCTGAAGCTCATCCAACAATCCCCCCCACTGGATGCAGGAGGTATGGAGATAATGATTATTTCCTGAATATCGTGCTGTTTAAACAGCCCTGCTGTGGTGTTTGGAGAGATTCAGGATGTTTTTGCATCCCAGGTGCTGTTGGAGCTGCCGAGCTAAGCTAAACACAATGCACAGGCATTGAGAACAGGTGGTGGCTGGCCAGATTGCTGGCAGTCAGGGTGGTGGTGGCTGTTTTTCTTGTTCCAGAAGTTGGCAGAGGAATGCATGCTTCGGTACAATCAGTAGCTTTCCATCCTCAGAAAAAGAATGTTTTCCCTGACCCCAGAGCGTGAAGACACACGTCTGCACTGCTGAAAAGCCCTTTCTGAGATGGAACAAAGTCTGAAACTGCAGACTGCCATTCAGAATCATCCTGGCTTTATCCCTGATTTTAGCTGAAGCTTTTTGGCTTGTAAAATGAGTGACCCACTCAAGCTAGCTGAAGAGGGTATGTGTGTGTGTGTAGAGGTGGTATTGTAAGGGCATGAGGGAAGAAATAGCTCTGGGGCTCAAAGGAGCTAGAAATCCACCAGGAATCAGATGTCTCAGGGACTGTGTAGCCCCTCCCATCTCTAGGTCCATCACAGACCCCTCCCTCGTCAACTGTTTTCCTGTTTGCCATGGCCCCCATGGCCCCTAGCCTCAGCCACCTTCTTGGAAAGTCCTTCCCTGACCCCCATTTGCTGCTGTCTCTCCCAATTCTCTATCAGATAACTGTTTTATCATTCCATTGCCTTTGTCACTGCAACGGATAGAATATTGGTCTCCAAAATGCATATGTTGAAATCTGATCCCCCAATGTGATGGAGGTGAGGGCTTTGGGAGGTAATTAGGTCATGATTAGGTCATAATTAGGTGGAACCTTCATGAATGGGATTAGTGCCCTTTAAGAAGAGGCCAAAGGGCTACCTAGCCCTCTTTCTGCCATGTGAGAATATAACAAAAAGCTGGCTGTCTGCAAACCAGGAAGCAGGACCTCCCCAGAACCCGATCCTGCTGGTGCCCTGATCTTAGACTTCCAGCCTCTAGAACTGTGAGGAATAAATTTCTGTTGTTTATCAAGCACCCAGCTTATGGTACTTTGTTACAGAAGCCTGAACTAATACAACTGCCACCCAAAATTTTTTATTTGCTATTCTTTTCCCCACTTTAACACACCCTCAGTGAGAGCAGGACTTTGACTTGTACATCACCACCATCCTAAAATAGCAGGAGGCAGGTAGCACTCATGAAATGCATGATCTTTCACACCCCGTGCTATGGAATTTCTGTGATTTTTGGTTCAGATTCCCAAGAGAGAACATCTGATTGGTTCTCTAGCCAGCAAATGGACTTGTGCCTTTAGTTCGGGCATCTGTCCTCGGTCATAGGGGAGGGGTCATAGACTGCCCTCTACAAGGGACTGAAAAATGCTTGGTCTCTAAGGGATCTATGGGTGAAGAAGACACTGAAACTTGTCTCAGAGGGGACTTGCCACCTTGCAGAATTACCTCCCACTACACATGTATGTACACAAGTGTGTGTACAATCCATTTGCTACCCTATGCATGTGGGTCAGTCTTCAAGAAGATGCCTAACTCTGATTAGACATTCAAACTTGATGTTAGGTCAGCCTGTATCCCCGGCTTCCAGATCTTGCCTGAAGCTATTCCCTCTCTGCCAGAAAGCTTCACCCCCAACTAGCCCAATCTCCATGATCAGTCTACAGATGTTATAACCTTAAGTCAGAAATCAACTGAGATTTTAGCCCTCTCTCAGATTCTGCCATTCTCAATTAGCCACTCCTTTCCCCAAACTCAGGATCTGCCTTGTTGTGACCTCTATTAGGGACTTACTCCAGGCTTCTTTCAAAGACAAAGGTAAGAATCAGATAGTAAAATGTAAATTTACAGAAGTAAAGCGTGACATCCATGCCGGGTACAAGAGACTACTAGGAGTGTGTTCATGCAGAGGACACAGGTTCCTGAAGAAGGTTGTTGGAGGGTACTGTGGAATGTACAAAATGACATAGAGAAAAGTCGTAAGGCTGATAAGGTTACACTTTGCCTATCTAACAACAAAGACAAGCCCAGTCTTTACCCAATGCAAGCTATCTCTAGATATACCCCTGAGACCAATGGGCATCAACTTTGGCTGTGTATTAAGGTCACCTGGGGTGCTTTTGAAAAATATCCGTGTCCAGACCCTCACTCTAGAGGTGGTGACTTAATTGCTCTGAGGTGGGGCATGGTCACTGAGAACCATTTGAAACAAAACACATATCATAAGAGAAAGACAAGGGCTTTGGTTCCAAAGTGGACTGAGCATGAATCCCAATCCCATCCTTTACCATCTTCACACATCTTCTGCAAGTCACTTAAAATGTCTTGAGTCTCCCTTTCCATACATACAAGTAAAATGCGGCTAGTAATTCTTACCTCATATGATTATTGTAAGGATGGAGAAAACATGTTTAAAATTCCTAGAACATAATGGGCCCTCAAAGGAATGGTGGGTATAATGTCCCACCATTATTAATGTCTCCCCACCCCCAACAACCTGCTGCACAGTGATATTTAACACTATATGGTTTAAATATATAAGGCAGTGCTGCCTACGCAACAAAATATTACTGCTTTAAAGAGGGTTGCTTTGCTTCTACATAGACCCCCTCAGCCATCATGTGGGAAAGTTGCTTGGCAGCCGGATATACTCTTCTCTGAGAGGTAACATCATCCAGACTCTGACTCTTCATCGAGGCTCTATGCCCTTAATAAGTAACATTTGTGTCAGCAACTCCAGACCAGGAGGCAGCTATTCTGTCACAAAGCAACTGACACAGAAGTCAGTAACTGCTCTTGAATAAGAATGCTGTGCCTACAGAAAGCAGTGGGTAGCAAAGACACTATGGGAATATCACATGAATGTGGGCCAAGCATCTTTCACATTGTTCAGCCACATTTACATATGAGAGAAAAGCCATCACCATACACAAAAAACAAGGAGAAATACATTTCCTGTTTTTTATTAGCAAAATAATAGTATCCAGTTCCCAAATTCCATTAAAGAAATTCTTCCTGGCTTTTTCCTGTACTTGCCCCCCTTCCCACCCAAAACTGGAACTATATGGATAATGCAATGGTATGAAGTCTCGCTTGACCAAGTTTGTAGGTAAGATAAACATGTCGTTATAGCCTGAACCATTAGAGAAGAGAATATGACACATTGTAATCAGGATAATTATTTGTTGACTTAATTTCGATTGTGGAAATGTTGATGAGCCTAGCTTCCCTACTTTAAAATATAAGGGGGAGGCACCTGGGTGGCTCAGCTGGTTAAGTGTCCAACTTCGGCTCAGGTCACGATCTCACGGTTGGTGGGTTCAAGCCCCGCATCGGGCTCTGTGCTGACAGCTCAGAGCCTGAAGCCTGCTTCGGATTCTGTGTCTCCTTCTCTCTCTGCCCCTCCCCTGCTCCTGCTCTCTCTCTGTCTCTCAATAAATTAATTAATTTAAAAAGTTAAAAACAAATTAAAAATAATTAAAATATAAAATGTGGTAGGAAATTCCAACATGGAAATTTACAGATTAAATTAAGACAAATGATTGCAAGACAAACAAAAAATACCTATGATAACAAAAGTATCCTGATCAGGAGCCTAATTCATGAATTAACCTATTGATTTTTCTCAGCTGTGAACATTAGCCAGTGCTTTGTTTTTTTCCTCCATCTAGTAGTGGGTCAACAAACTATGGCCCATGAGTCAAACCCAGCACACCACCTGTTTTTTAAAATAAAGTTTTATTGGTACACAGCCACATTCACTTGTTTACATATCTATGTAACATCTATGGCTGTTTTGATGCTGCAATAACAGAGTTGTACAGTTTTGAGATTGTATAGCCTAAAAAGTTTTAAGTATTTCCTATGTGACCCTTTGCCAGAAAAGTTTGCCAAACCCTGCTCTGTTAAAACACAGAATAAGATCATCTCCCCACCAAAAATACTTAGGCTAACCATGATAGCTTCAGTAAAAATATATTAAAATACATGCTTGAAGATTTACACTTTATAAAGAGTACACGGAATAGCAACAATGTGTTTATTATTTGTTACATACCATTTGGGAAAAATTACTAAGTAAAATTACCTTATACCACTAAATATCTATTTTTATATAGATAAGAGTTATGCCAACAGTAAAGATTTCATTTCAGTCTTTATTAATAATTACTAGATGCTTAGTTATTTTCACCTATCAGGGAAACTTGAACAAGAAATACAGTTCATATTATTTCTGTCTTAGTTTTTCCACAGATTAAATGTAAAAGGAAATGGAGCTGGTGTGTTTAATTCAACTCAGCACTTTCTAACAAGGATGAAATAGTGTCAATTATATGCACTGCAGTTGTTTTAAAGCAAACTGAAACATAAAATATACTCAATTTAATTAAAGCATAAAAATAAAATGAGGTATCAATAGTAAAAGAGTGAGAACAGCAGTATTGGTATGGTAATCTTATTTATGCATCTAGATTTACTGCATCCAGAATTGTGTGGGTTTTAAACAGTCATTAATGGGAATCTGGGTAAAATAGAGCAACAAAGGAGGAAAAAAACAATTTAAATAAGTGATATTTTTCTTCTTTGCATTTAGCCATCGTCTAAAGAAGGGGCTATTAAAATTTTAAATCAGTTTTTAATCAAACTTTAGTGGTATAATATTTAATTGAAAACACCACCAGATGTTCTTTACCAAAACATCTTTCATAATGGCTAAATCAAGGTCTAAGGAGTTATTTAATGAGATAATTGTTGGTCTGTGAATACAGCAGCAGTTTCTTATTTACTTATAACACTAAAACACATGAGTTTGGTGGCTAGCCGAGGTGCTTTGACTGCTCTCTGCTTCTCATATCTTTCCCTGTGTGGTCCAAACAAAGATGGGTGCTTGGAACACCAAACCTCGAAGTCCAAGCCAACAGATGAGCCCCACGTATCAGAGGCCTGGGAGATTGGCACCTTCTTTGAAACCCAGGAAAAATTCCACTGATAAGATATAGGGCATAGGTAACCAACTGCAAGGTTCACAGGCACCCAAAAGCAAGGAAGGGAAGTCACAGAGCTTGGCTTCAGTGAAGAGTTCATTCCAGAAAACAGTATTTGCCAATTTTGGTAGGCGGAATTCTCAACTGACCACCCAAGATTTCCCCCTCTAATCTCCAGGGCCTTAAATATGATGAGATATCAAGCCCATGATTATGTTACATTACATGGCAAAAGAGATTTTGCAGGTAGAATTAAATTATTACTGCTCAACTGACTAGCAGTTAATCAGAAGGGAGATTATTCAGGTGAGCCTAGTCTAATCACATGAACTGTCTAAAGGCAGACAGTCCTCTTTGGCTGGTGGCAGAAGAGGAAGTCAGAGAGATTTGAAGTTCTAGAAAGATTCGGTAATTCTATTGCTGCTCTGAAGATGGAGGGGGCCACATACAAGTACCAGAGAGCTGTCCAGACAATAGCCAGCAAAAAAAGAAGGACTTCAGCCCTACAACTACAGAAACTAAATTTTGCCAACAATGAAAATGGTCTTGGAAGTGGAGTCTTCCCCCAGACCCTCAAGATAAGAACCCAATCCATCCCACACTCTCATTTCAGCCCAGTCAATCCTGCAAGGTGCTAAACCTGTGTTAATTTGTTAAGAAGCAATAGAAAATTAACACCACCACCCTCTCTATTATTAAGCCCAGAATGACAGGACATTTCCAAAGCATCTATCGGTTTTTCTTATTCAGACTCTGCTTGATCAAATTCCTAAGATCCCCTTGACACTCACCATGAAATTAATAATATATCCTCTGTCTAAAAGAAAAGATGGAACTGAGAATCTTTAAAATATCATGCAAGTTACACCAAGATCTGCAAGCACCTTTTCCAAAAAGACAAATACTGTAGCAGGTGAAATGTGTAATGCTTTTCTTTTTAAGTTTATTTTCTTTTTATTTATTTATTTTGAGAGGGGGGAAGAGAGAGCATGAGCAGGAGAGGGGCAGAGAGAGAGGGAAAGAGAGAATCCCAAACAGACTCCATGCTAACAGCAAGGAGTCCAACGTGGGACTTGAGCTCACAAATAGTGAGATCACGACTTGAACCAAAGCCAAGAGTGGGGCGCTTAACCAACTGAGTCACCCAGGTGCCCCAAAAACCTGTAATGCTTCTGAGGTTCCTGGGAGACACCTGTCTCCAGAAAAGTCGTGTGGGTTTGCCATTCAATGTTACTACCATAGGTTAAGAGAGAGGCAGACTTAACTGTGAACCTACTTTAAATGGGGTGATTAAATTCAGGTTGGATATTAACATTTCAGCTACATGGGAGATAATAAAAAGGGTCCCACCTCAAGCCCTTTGAATCAGCTCCTGTTTGTGAGCAGAACGTTCTGTGTCCACTTTGCCCTTGAAAGCGAAGCACTAGAACTGCTTAGCCTTTTGAAAAAATACATCTCACCAGCAGGGGGCTGAAACCAGAGTGGGGAATATTAAAATGTCATTTACCATTCTTTGAGATAGAGAGTGAAAGAGCAATGGAACACCCTTTGATGCCTTGGAACCTCTGCCTTATTGCTTATCTTAAAAGAATGTGGAATGAAAATCCCCAAACCTTGGCAGGTCCTAAAGCAGCAACCATGTAACTGAAGAACTCCACAGATGCAGGGGACGCTATTCTTTTCAAAACTAAGCACTGTTCTCCCATAGACCTTCCCATCAGCAGATGGCTCAGAGATCCAGCTTGTAAGTCTTGCCAGTTTGGCTAGACAGACCAGCACTATATAAACCAGTTTCCATTTTGTCCCACTCACCATTTTAACTTCATCAGTGTTCACACTGGGTTGTTTAAAACAGGTGGAGGAGGGGGTTGTAAAATGACTGAAAGATTTTCAGACTTAAGGCAAACACTAGATATCTCTAACACCCTAAGTGTGGCCCGCAAAGTCATTTAGCCCCTCAGGGACACCAAAAGATCTACCCACCCACCCCCTCCCACCCTGAGTCCCACCAAAAAATATGAGAGGAATCAGAGGAGTAAAGAAAAAGGAAAATAAAGCTGTGTTTATGCAATTCCCCCCAACCTAGTGAGAGGGGAAGGTCTGACAATGATCTATTTGAGTCTATTCATCAACTTTGATAAACTCACTGGTTTAGTAATCCTGTGAAAACACTGAGGAATACACAGAAAATAATTGAAAAATAATTTATTGAGGGTTAAGTAAGTCCTAAGCACTGTTCCAAGTGCTCTATGTGTATTAGCTCATTTAATGTCCCTACAACCTTGTGATTTTCACCCTTGTGTTACAGATGAGAAACTGAGGCACAGAGAGGTTAAGTTACTTTACTTAAATTCATAGAGCTAGAAAGTGCTGGAAATTGGAATAGGAGAAGAAAGCGATCCCAAAAAAATTATATATTTTGTGCTGAGATGTCTTTTTTTAAAGTTTATTTATTTTTTGAGAGAGAGAGAGACAGAAAGAGCATACAAGTGGGAAAGGGGCAAAGAGAGAAGGAGAGAGAGAATCCCAAGCAGGCTCCAAGCTGCCAGTGCAGAGCCTGAAGTGGGGCTTGAACCCACCAACCATGAGATCATGACCTGAGCCAAAGTCAAGAGCCAGACACTTAACCAACTGAGCCACCCAGGTGCCCTGAGCTGAGATGTCTTAGATGACAGAGGACTAACCAGTGGGAGATGTACAGAAAAATCATTCATTCATTCATTCATGCATGCATGCACGCATCTTTTGGGCTGAGAGCTAGAGATACAGCAATAGTAAATCAGTTTTTAAAGCCACTTATTAACCTTGAGATTGCACAGTCCTGTGGTTAGATCCAGGGCAGTAGAACTAAAATGGAAAATGTGCCCAGGAGGGACCCCACCGCCAGACCTGAGGGTTAGAGAAGGCTCTTCCCACAGAAAGCGATGTATTAACTGAGACCTGAAGTATGAGTGCCTTAGCCCTTTGAGAAGGGGTTTTGCTTCCCCCTCCCCTCTCCAGCGCTAAATGCTTTAAAAACAGACCCAAAAAGAAGAGAGGAAGAGACTATGGCAGCCAAATTCCAAAAGAACCCAGTCATTTCCTCCTACCCAGAAAGCCCCTAGGGAGAAAGAAAGGGCTTGGCAAAGGCAGAACAGGACAGGGTGGATGGACCGGGAAAGGCTGGAGGCCTGGATGTGATGCCCTTACTGAAAGGAAGGAAGCTCTTGAGGGTAAATCCAGCTACATATGCCGTGGGGGAGCATCTGTAGCTGGATTGGGCATGTGCAGGAAGAATACAACTCGGTTGAGTGAAAGTAGTCCTGACACGCAGCTACCCCAGGAAGGCCCGGCAAGAAGGAGCTGAGCCTCCTGCAGCTCATGACACAGAGGTCTACACCCGCAGGTGGGAGTCAAACAGACCTGGCTCCAGACCGCGGGAGTCCGGGCTTGGCTAGGGTTCAAAAGCACCACCATTAGAAGGGTACTGGGCAAAGGAGGAGGAGTTCAGTCCCAGAGAGAGGGTATAGCATCTTGGGAATGCGATAAATGCTCAGCTTCTCTAGAGAATTCCAGAAAGAAGCAACACGTGAGAAGTCTAGAGAGGATGGCACATTCAGGGAACTGGAAGTCTTGTGGTTTGGCAGATCAGTGAGGTCAAAGGGCAAGGGTCAAGCAATGTGATGGAGGATGCGTTTTAAAATATTAAAAATGTTGTGAGAAGTCTGGCATTTTTATTATCACCTGGGGGGGGGGGGTTAATCAACAGCATTTATTTAGATATAAACCTTCGATTGACCAGAGCTGCCTCAGGAGGCCCAGATTAAAAATGTTATATATTCTAATTGGTTTGATGCAGTTATATCAAAGAATAGCTTTAATTGGGTCCCCAGTGAGCTTGCAAATGCTTGTGGTACAGAATTACATTAAGAACATAACCCAAAAAGATTTATTGGGCTGTCTTCTGAGAGGCACATGAAGCTGGAAGGTGTCGCTTTCCCACATTAAGCCAATTTCTTGGACTTACAAACATCCATCACCACAATGCCATGGCTAAAAAGGTGGAAGGTTTCCCAGACAGGCATCATTGTCACATTGTCATTGTCAAAGCCCCTTCTAATATTCCCACTGTGTAGTAACAGGATACCTCAGTTGGGTCTACTTCCCATCCTGGGGGCTGTTCAAGCCTCCAGAAGACTCCCCAGCTATGAGCTAGACTGTCCCATGAATGCCTGAGACCTGGGATCACACACAGAACATGGGAGATTTCACCCAAGGCCAAGGAGACACTAGTTCCTTTCTCTTGGAGTTGTATCCCCTCTCCCCTCTCTTAAATATCTCATCCTCAAATCATTTCTACTGCAGTAAGAAAATCGCTGGGGGAACTCCCCTGCCCCTGAAGGCCTTGACTGTCAAGCCAACCACCAGGACATCTCATGGGCTTCCAGAACCCAAGATTAAGTGACATGAGAACAAAAATTTCACCTCTCAACCTTGGAGAAAACCTAAAAATGTTACTTCTCAATAAAGCATAGACATATACTCAAATGACCCAAAAGAATTCCACTCAACAAGAATCACAAGAAGAGGGACTCAAATTTTTCCAGTTTTCCCACTGTTCTGGCACATCAACACTTCTCTTAAAAAGCAAGCATTTTTATAAAACATGAATGCTATGAGAAGGCAGTAATGAGGGAGGTGCCCTGGCTTTAGGGATTTGGATCTGAAACTTGATAGCTATAGATGGTGACAATACTGGAATTAGCTTGTTATCCACCCAAGAGGCTGACACATCAGCCAGCTAGCTGCATTGTTAGGAGTAGATAAAGTAACTATCATGTCATTTGGTTATCAGCTTTTAAAAAAGTGAAAAGAATGTTGTTATCCTACTCCCTTAACAAGCTTTTAAAAAAAGAATAAAGCAGCATCAGTGAAAGAAAATCTGTTAAACTCCACATCTTAACATCCTAGCTGATGATCTGTTCAGAAGGGAAGGGATCAAGCACTCAGGATAAATATCCCCACAAACTTTCAGGCACCCATAGGGCCCCCTCCTAAGCACAAAGTTTTCCTCGAAGTTAAGTTTCTGACTGGGCCACTTATTCCCTGAAAACATTTTATTCATCCTGATTTGATATTCTCCCAGGCCTCTTACAACAATGAGGAGACATTCTTTATTTTTTTTATTTTTCTACTTTGCCAAGGTGAATTATGGAATCAGGCAACTGGAAGATTAATATGGGGGCACTGCATCATTTACCGCCAAATGATCATATCATTTCCCCCATAACAAAAAAGGATGGAGTCTAATTATGGAATAACCCAAGGAGATTTCTTTCTACTTGTTGTCACAAGAAGCAATGCTTCTCTAATTTATTTTATAGGGGGATGCAAATGTAAAAGTCTGTGTTAATTCAAAGTTAAAGTGTAAAATAATGGATTTTAAGCCAGAAAATGAAGCTCCTAGGGATTTAACAGCTTCAGTGATATATCTGGTATAGTGAGGATTAGAGCATAAACCTACATTTTCTTTGCAACTGTGTGTATTTGGAAGTTAGCTTATTACTCAGTGACCTTCTGAAAATCTTGAAAGGCTGTCATAACAGCATAATATGAGAGAGACCATCTTCCTTGATGAGCTCTAAAAGTCCTTCAGGTGTCTCTGTGCCCCTGATGACTTACGGTCAAGGTTAATGGCATGCTCCAACATCACCTAGCTTTAAATGACCTCTAGAGAGTCCTTCAAGTTCTGTGTCTCTAATATTGAATTTTATAGGCTTTTAATGCCTTTTCAATTATATCATTAGCTATTTCCCTGCATAGCTGTAGCTCTTTTAAGAGATCAGATATAGAATGCTGATAAGAAAGTGGTTTCTGTACTTTATTAAACAATGAGATTTTATCATTGAGGGACTTCACATATACAGAGAGAACCAACATCAAGTCTAAGTCAAGCTTCTTGCAATGTCTCTATGACAATGTGATATGATCACTAGGGAGGCTTCCCCCCCACTTCCCTTTCTAGAACCGTCCATGAAGAATAGACCTGGTTTTGGGGCACCTGGGTGGCTCAGTCGGTTGGGCATCGACTTCAGCTCAGGTCATGATCTCACAGTCCGTGAGTTTGAGACCCACGTTAGGCTCTGTGCTGACAGCTCAGAGCCTGAAGCCTGTTTCGGATTCTGTGTCTCCCTCTCTCTATGCTCCTCCCCTGCTCATGCTGTGTCTCTCTCTGTCTCAAAAATAAATAAAAACATTAAAAAAAAATTTTTTTAAGGTGAAAAATTAAAAAGAAAAAGAGTAGACCTGGTTTTATAAAGAATCAGCACATCCAGGGGTGGCTCAGTTGGTTAAGTATCCAACTCTTGGTTTCAGCTCAGCTCATGATCTCATGGTTCGTGAGTTTGAGCCCTGCGTAGGGCTCTATGCTGACAGTGCAGAGTCTGCTTGAGAATCTCTTCCTCTCTTTCTGCTTCTCCTGTGCTCTCTCTCTCTCAAAATAAATAAATAAACTTTAAAAATTCTACTCTTAAAACAAATCAGCATGTCCAAAATCAAGATCATTATCTTCCACCAATACAAACCTGCCTCAGCACCAGCTTCCACCAAGTTTTCCATGCAAGAAATTTCGAGGGTCCTCTTGACTTCCTGTCATGGTCACTTTCCAAAGCCTGAATGTTCTACATCTTAAAGACCACTCATCCACCCGTCCCCTCTATCTAGGGTGACCACATGTCCCCGTTGTCCAGGTCGATCTTGATTTATGTCAGTTGTTGCAGCATAATTATGAACAGTGCTCCCTTTTGCTCACAAAAGTGTCCAAGATGGACAACAAATGATACAGTCCATTCCCTTCCTTCCCATCACCATGCCTCACTTCAAGCCCTCATTGATTCCTGCCCGTATGGTGGTTGTCGTGGGCAGTAGTCATTACCCAACTGTCTTCTCTCTCTCATTTACTTCTCTCTCTCATTTACTTTTTCAAAGTGTTAACTGAATGCAAATTCTGTGTCAGACACAATGTTGGCACCAGGTTGGGCTTCGATGTAAGGCTGTGCAGTGTGGACACAAGAGGCGAGCAAGGCTGGAATTCAGCCTTCCCTTCACCTGCTAGGCTATGTATTTTGGTGCAGGCTAGGTCCTCCTCCCAGAAGGAAGAGGTGACTTCCTCTTGGCACAAAGGCACAGTCTGCTTGCCAAGTCATGCACCCTCTGTACTGTATCTGCCCAGTAGGGGGGCTTTTTTTCTAATTTATTTAAGGACATTACAAAGGCTAAAGGTAGCCCCTACTTTGTGGAAATTTCGCTCCTTCTTCAAGTCTGTCCCTGTTGGAATTCATTCCTCTCTTCTGTATTAACCTTCCTACACTGCAAACCTGATCTTGCCTCTCCCTTGCCTCCTTCAACAACTCACTGCCATCTATAAGCTCCAGTTCAAAGTCTTGGGCATGATGTGCAAAACCCTCAGTCATTTCATATCTGCCCTCTTTCCAGAGCCTTTTCTCCCCATTTTCCTGCATTTCTCTCCATGCACACCTTGTTTCAGCTATGCTGGACTTCTTTCAGTTGTTGGAATGTGACAAAATGATTTCCACTGGCTTCATCCTTCTCATGTGCTGTTTATCTGGGCTGGGATAATCATCCACACCCCATCCCACCATCTGACAATCTACTTACTGATGGTGATGAAGGGGGAGAGAGAGAGGAGGAGAAAATTAAATGATGTTAAAGATGATGAAGAACTATTGTAACGGACTGTTAAATAGAACAATTTTTCCTGTGCCTGGAAATGGAGCTAGGATCCACAACCTAAAACTACAGATGCTATGTGTCCCCACATTTGAGAAAAGAGCCACCAAGAACTGGTGCAGAATGTTCCTCAGTGCTAAATGGCCATAATCAACCCAACCTGGCTCACGAACCCCTGCTCTCTATAAGCGCGTTCGGAATGAGTGAGAGCCTAGTGGAGGGTGTAGGAGGGTTCCCCTCCCTTCCCATGCCTGCCCCCTACCACCCAAAGAAGCCAAGTGAGGGGTAAAGCCAACATGTCTGTGGTGTTTTCAATAAAGGGAAACAAACATTCCATTTTCCAGTGAGATATCTGCTGAGGAGGCAGGGCCCAGGGGGACACAGCAGGGCAGGCTACGTGGAACCATGAGTTTCCCACAGATGTCATTGAAGTTTGCTGGACTGAGAAGTCTTGGAGATGCCCTACCAAGAAGGGTGCTTGCCAGATACATGAACCCAGTGGCAAAGGGATTTGGAATGTGCTATGGGTTGGGGTGGGGGAATGCTGAACTGAAGGAGAATAGAAGAGAAGGAGTTGGAGGGCAAATCTCTCATGGCCCTTTATCCAAAGGCCACCAAGAACGCACCTGTAGTCAAATAAGTAATAAGTTGGCTTTATTCCTCATTGTAGCAAGACAGAATGGACTCCATATGGAACTGGGTGATGTCTCAGTAAGAAGGTGTTAAAAAGAACCTATTACAGGTTTTGGACTTGGGTAATTTTGGGGAAGGTCTAAGGAAGCAGGAGTTCATTCTGGATGGAACAATTCTATGATTATCTCAATAAATCTTATCTGTAGGGAGGGCAGACACGAGTAATAGAAATAATTGTTAAAGTAGCAATCTTTTTTCTTCTTTTTCAAGTTTTTATTTAGTTAAAGTAACAGTCTTGTTTAGTGAGGCAGGGGGTGCTTACTCTTTTGTGGGTGGCACCTTGTCAGAAGTAGGGAGAGGATCTTGCCCTTATAGCCCTCAGAGGAAACCAACCCGCCCAGCACCTTGATTTTGGACTTCCAGACTCCAGAACTGTAAGAAAATACATTTCTGTTGTGTAAGCCGCCTCATCTGTCCTATTTTATTTATTTATATTTATTGCAGCCCTAACAAACTAATAACTTGTAACAAGTAAAGAGATTGAATTAATAACAAAACACTGTCCATGAAGAAAAGCCTGCTCCCAGATGACTTCACTGGTGAAATCTAAACATTTAAAGAAAAATTAAAATTAATTCTTCAGAAACTCTTGGAAAAAAACAAAAACAAAAACGGAGGATGCGAGAATACTTCCTAACTCATTCTGAGGCCACTATCACCCTGATACCAAAACCAAAGACAACAAAGAAAACTACAGTCGAATAGTGAATATAAGTGCCAAAATCTGCAACAAAATACTAGCAAACCAAATCCAGAAACATATAAAAAAGGATTATACATCATGACTAAGTGGGATTTATCCCAGGAATGCAAGTTTGGTGTAACATTCAAAAAATCAATTAATGTAATATGCCATATCAAGAGAAGAAAATACATCTTGATTGATCATCTCAACAGATGCAAAAAAAAAAAAGGCATTTGACAAAATTCAAAATTCTAATTCTTGATGATAAAAGCACTCAACAAAATGGGAATGGAAAAGAATTTCCTCAACCTGATAAGACCATCTGTGAAAAACTCCCAGGTAACATTGTACTTAATGGTGAAAGACTGAGAGCTTTCCCTCTAAGGTTAAGGTCAGGAGCAAGACAAGGATGCTCATTCTCACCACTTTGACTCCACATTATACTGGAGGTTCTAACCAGACAATTGGGCAAGAAAAAAAATCATAAAGGGCATCAAGATTAAACAGGAAGAAGTATAAAATTCTCTCTATTTGCAAATGATATAATCCTTTCTCCATACCTAGGCTTTTCATCTCACTAGAACTGAAGCTGAATAGGTGACAGTATCTTCTTTCTTGGAAGCAAGAAGTTGTCAAATTTCTTTGTAAAGGCTCTATTTTCCTGCCTTTTCTCCTTCCTCTGAATAACCACATCTGTTCCTATTTTCAGGTGCTCCACATAGGCACTATCACACAACCCAGGTGCCCTCTTCAGTGACAAGAATGCTGTTCACTCTTCTGCTTGCTGGACAGTGAGGGTTCCCATATGCTTGCATCCTTACTGCTGGCTCCAATGCAGGATTTCAAAACACCACAGCATACAGTGGCTGTGAGTACCCCTGTGCCCTCCCACCCACCCACAAACTTGTAGAGCCTGAAGGCTTCATCTGGCTGCATAGCCTACCTGGGAGCTAACTTAATAAGCACCTTTATTGTCTGTCTTCCCTTTCTGCCCACTCCCAACACCTCCATCCCCAAACCCCATGCAACTGGTGTTCCTCATGTGGCCTCTCAGGTAAACTATATGCACTGGAATCCTTGTTCTCAGGGTCCGCTTCTAGGCAACCTAAATCTATGATAGTTATAGTGGGTCATCATCAACTTAGTGGACCTTTACCAGTGAGTTTGTAATGTTGCAACATAACAGGAAATATCAGAGCTCACTCCACGTTTGTTTCAATTTGGGACTTACACTGGGTCATGTAAACTATATCTCTTATAGTGGGACAAAGGCAAGAATATTTAGGAAAACTCTGCTCCAAAGACTTTTCATCCTTTTATAAACAACGGTCATGTCAGGGTGCCTGAGTGGCTCAGTCCGTTAAGCATCCAGCTTTGGCTCAGGTCATGATCTCGCTGTCCATGAGTTCAAGCCCCAAGTCGGGCCCTGTGCTGACAGCTCAGAGCCTAAAGCCCGCTTCGGATTCTGTGTCTCCCTCTCTCTTTGCTACTCCCCTGCTTACGCTGTCTCTCTCTCTCTCTCCCCCCGTCTCAAAAAAAAAAAAAAAAAAACAATGGTCATGTCAACATATGACCTTAAAAAAAAAAAGTGCCACTTTTCCAGAATATTTCTAAGGAGAGGCCAAAAAGCAGTGCTAGGTTTTCTGGATTGAAAGGTGCTTGTTTTTTTATTCCCCAAGTAAATTTTATTATTTAATTTCCAAAAAAGTTTACAATAATGCTAGTAAGGCTGGTGAGAACGACAGCCATATATTGCTGGTGGCATCATGAATCACACACTTTGAGTTAGCAATCCTACAAATCCTTGAATTTATGCTAAGAAAAAAGAGAACTAAAAGGACATGCAGAATCATGCACATTGCAATGTTGTGTGTTCAATAAAAATGTAAAGAATTTAAATGGATAGGAGGGATTTGAAGGGCATACTCTTGGAAAAAGAGGCTTTAAGGTTAAGTTTGCAGAGCATTTTACAGAAAGGCTGAGGAGGAAATGTCAGGTGTTTAATATCAAAAACTTCATGGGTTTACCATTTCTTCAGGTGCCTCAGTGGCACACCCAGCTGTGTCCTGTTCTCTGGAGAAGTTTGATGGAGCTCCAACACAATTTAGTAGGAACCTACGACAATGAAACGGTGAAACAGCTCTCTCGTTGATTCAGTACTCACACTTGAAACTTGATTTGGCATAGAAAAGCACTGGAGGAGGAGTCAATTAATGAGGTTCCCAAAAGAGGAGTGGTTGGCAATGATTTGTCCTCTTAGCCTGGCACCCAAGGCCACACGGGGCCTGTGGCCAACAGGGACACAAATCCCCATGTGGAGTTTTTTGTTTGTTTGTTTGTTTGTTTTAATGTTTATTTATTTTGAGTCGGTGTGGGGGAGGAGCAGAGAGAGAGAGATAGAGAGAAAGAGAGGGAGAGAGAGAATCCCAGGCAGGCTCCATGCTCAATGCAGGGCTGGTTCCCAAGGACCAGCAGATCATGACCTGAGCCAAAACCCAGCCAGATGTACAACCTCCTGACCCATCCAGGCGCCCCCTCACCCTGTGGCGTTTTGTTCTTTAAAAAGCTTTCCAAACTTCAGAGTAATTTAGGACTCAGGTCTCCCAGGCCCACGGAGAATTTAATAGATTAAACACAGGGTAATCGCAAAGTTGTTGTCGTTAAGAAGTATAACTGTCTGGGCGAGGAACCAGAAGCTGAGGGAGCCGCCGTCCTTGCCGGCGACCTCGAGGGACTGGGGAGCGGTGCACTGGGCTAAGGGGCGGGAAGCCCTGGAGACCCAGCATCCCGGGCCCGCGCGGATGCCCTGCCCCGCCCCGCCGGCAGGGGCGCGCTGGAGCCCGGCGGTCCCGGGAGGCGCGGCGCGGGCGGGGCGGCCGCGCTCTCACCGCCCTGGGGTGTGGCTCCCGCGGCCCGGCCGGGCGGGGCGCGGGGTTTAAAACGTCAGCCTGCGGGATCAGGCTTACTCGCGCTCCCGCCGCCTCCGCGCCCAGCCATGGAGTGGCCGCCGCTGCGCGCCCTGCTCCTCAGCGCGGCCGGGCTGCTGCTCCTGCTTCTGCCCCTCTCCTCTTCCTCCTCTTCGGACGTCTGCGGCCCCTGCGAGCCGGCCGCCTGCCCGCCCCTGCCCCCGCGGGGCTGCCCTCTGGGCGAGACCCGCGACGCCTGTGGCTGCTGCCCGGTGTGCGCCCGCGGCGAGGGCGAGCCGTGCGGGGGCGGCGGCGCCGGCAGGGGGCACTGCGCGCCGGGCATGGAGTGCGTGAAGAGCCGCAAGAGGCGGAAGGGTAAAGCCGGGGCAGCAGCCGGCGGCCCGGGGGTGAGCGGCGTGTGCGTGTGCAAGAGCCGCTACCCGGTGTGCGGTAGCGACGGCATCACCTACTCCAGCGGGTGCCAGCTGCGCGCCGCCAGCCTGAGGGCCGAGAGCCGCGGGGAGAAGGCTATCACCCAGGTCAGCAAGGGCACCTGCGAGCAAGGTGGGCACGAGCGCTTTCCCTTCCAACCCTGCCCCGTCGGCCGCGCGCCCCCTCGCGGGTCAGACCCGGCGGGGCGTACTCGGCCGTTGTGCCCCGGGATACTTCCCTGGGCATCCGGGAGACGGATCCGAGGGGAGGATTTGGGCGCCTCTGAGAGGCTAGGAGGCATAGGTAACGCCCCCTCTTCTCTCTCCCTCTCCCTCCCTCTCTGTCTCTCTGTCTGTCTGTCTCTCTCTCTCTCTCTCTCTCTCTCTCTCTCGGGGTTTTATTTTGGAAGCTTGTTGCGTGCGCCAAGAAGTGAGGTTTTGCGGGGCGAGTGTATATATAGAAAAGTTTTTCTGGCACCACAAGACTCTCGCGACCCAGCTCATACTGACAGCTGGCAAGTCGATAAGCAAAAGCTGCCCCCATTCTTTTGGAAACCCAGAGATGTCATTTTCTCGTCCTTCTTTCTTGGCTTGTGTGGATATAGAAGTGAAATCAAGAGTGAAGGGGGAAGAGTTTGACGCTGAAATACAAAGTAAAGGACTGTCAGAGAAGTTACTTGTCCCACGTTTAACTGGCTAGATTGTAAGAATTTTAAAAATTGGATTTCATGGTCTCTTAATGTTAGAGAAAGTAATTCACTTACTGGAAATTAACGATTCTCAAACAATAATCTAACTAGCTAATTATTTGTGGGCAAAAAGTGCAAAGTCTTTGAAGAATGTTTTTATGATGTAGTTTATACTGTGAACCTTATGACCATTTTGTTTTTCTTTCTTGTCCCTTTTTTGTGTGTAATTCGTCCCCAGGATGCACTGTTCGGCAGGAATGCCTTTGAGGTTATGTTTGATCATTTATTTTATTCCAGACAGATCCAAACTTGCCATAAATGAAAGGGGAAAATAAATAAGAGCCCGGACTTGTAAGGAGAAAAAAACCTCGGAGATTTTTAACTCTGTCTGAAATAACATTTTCCATAGGGAAATGTTAGAGAGATCCAACCTTGGCAGTCCCTCTCCTAGCCCCAGCCAACACAGCAAAAGGGAGGGAGGCAATTCTCCTGAAATGACAGAAGCAGTTGCTTCTTTAAGCACAGCTCAGACTTTCTCCACACTTTCCAAATAGTTCTTTTTTTAGAGTTTTTCCCAGAAGCCCATACTCCGATAGGTCGTATGTCACTCATTTCAGAGTTCACTATTGAAAGCTTTAAATCATGTAACTTACTGTGGACTATTTATATTACCATCAGCACCTTGAACTTGGAAAATCACAACCCAAAATAATTCATATACTTTTCCAACAGAAACAGTCGTTTGTTTTTTTGGATCTCATTTATCAGTCATATCTTGAAAAGAGAAATGTGCATCGTTTAAAAACTCCTTCCAAATACTGAGATTTTCTTATAAACATTCTAAGGGGAATTTTTCCCCACAGTCTTTCCAGATCATTGGGACTTGCTTATCACAGCCAAAGGTTAGCTTGGGGATTGTTTAAGCATTGTTGTCAATTCTAGCCCGTAGCTAGTTTTATCCCTTTTTCTCTCTTGCTTTTGTGTCTCTAAACGCACAGTGGGATTATAAAATCTTGAGAGTGATAGTTGTAGAGAACTAATCCTATCACCTCATTACCATGTACACCCCATTCCCCAGCATCTTTCCAGACTGCAAATCCCTTGAAGATGTGGACCTGGTTTTTCTTTTTGTTTAGGAAGATGTTAAGTGAAATAGCGTCCAAAACTGGAAACCTTGACAAAATTAGCCTTTTCTTCCCAGTCTGAATCTAGAGATGGGGGTGTGGTGCCTGGGACCATTTGTAGGAGAATGTCAGAGAAAGCAGAAAAGAATGTGAGGTCTACCAGTGTGCTTGTCTACAGCAGAGACAAATGGGACTAAAACCGTATCTCCTAATATATTTCTCCTGATGTGGATGTGTTTTGACAGCTACAGAGGCAAATCTGACAGAGTGCCATTTATTTCTGTGCCATTTAGTACTGGGGCTTTGCAAAGAATAGGAAATGTGTTTTCTAGGTTCCTCCAGCCATTTCTACCCTGAGAGGAATTTCAAGTTATGCTTCCTCAAGTGTTGAGAGGAAGGGGACATTCCTGCTGATCTCACTAACCAACATTTATTGAGCAGATAGCTGGTGTCAGCACTGTGCTAGATGTTCTACAGCTGGGGATGCACAGAACAGATCTGGTCCCGCTAATTAATGTATCCACACAGGTTGCAGTCTCCCCTCCCTGTGTGCCTTCCTTGGGGGGCTGGAGACACTCCCAATCATCCTCTTCTTTTCTGAGATTACCACTTACCCACTGTCTGGGGAAAAGATCTTAGTCTGCTTGTTTTCTGTACCTGTGATAAGAGGCAAAGCCACCTTTTTGAAAGTATGTCTGAAAGATAATCTCAAAGGTTGGAACTGCCATCATGCATTTAGTGTCATTATTGAAGTCCCTGAAGTCATGAGTAACTGGAAGAGGGGATGTGACAATGCAGTTTAATAAAGGGTTAATATAGGAGCACCTGGGTGGCTCAGTTGGCTAAGCGTCCGACTCTTGATTTCAGCTCAGGTCATGATCTCGAGGTTCGTGAGTTCGAGCCCCATGACAGGCTCTGCACTGACAGTGTGGAGCCTGCTTGGGATTCTCTCTCCCTCTCTCTCTGTCTCTTTCTCTGCCTCTCCCCGACTTGTGCATGTGCGCTCTCTCTCTCTCTCTCTCCCTCTCTCAAAATAAATAAACTTAAAAAAAATAAAAAGTTAATATAGAGGTGCTGAGATATATGTATTAAAATCTCATGGTTGGAAGAGAACATGGTGCTCCTTTATTCCAATTCTTGATTAACACCTTTTGTTCCGGGTCCTTTAAATCTGAGCTTCTTGGCAATTCCGTTTCAACCACGTTGGTCCCTTTGGGTCCACTCTCCTCTTCTTCTCCCTCACAGTTTTTAATTGTGGAATCAGAATTCATTGTTTTTTGTTATATTTTTTGAGAGAGAGGGCGCAAGTGAGCAAGAGGCAGAGAGAGAGAGAGAGAGAGAGAGAGAGAGAGAGGGAGGAGCGGACTCATCTAATGTGGGACACGAACTCATGAACCATCAGATCATGACCTGAGCTGAAGTCAGATGCTTAATGACTGAGCCACCCAGGTGCCCCAGAATTCTTTAAGAGTCTCTGTGTTTAGCATTTCTAGAACTAAATTCAAACCACCTATCAGGACGAATGAGGCTCTTTACCATAACTGTATTCTTTTGGCCTCTTCCCTCCAACCCAGTCATGGTCCAGCCGCAGTAAGTGTTGCTATTTGCTGTTGTTCACAGTCACCCCCTTGCCCTCACTTGTCTTTCCGCCCTTTGAACATTAGGCCTTCAAGATCAGGGCCTGTCCCTTTCTCCAGGAAGCTCCTTGACTCCCCTGGCTCCACCTACCCTCTACCCCCTTAATGATGTCCTTCAGTTCTCTGTAGGCTTCCAGTCCTTTTTCAACAATATTTATTGCACACATGCTGTGTGTATATAAGCAAGAGGCATTCTAGCAGAATAGTTAAGACACTGAGCTCTAGAACCAAACTCCCTGGGTGTGAATTGTAACTGTCACTTACTGATCCTTAAGCAAATTATTTGACCTCTTTGGGCCTGGGTTTCCTCACCCTTAATATAAGGATTATAATCATACCTATCTCAGAGTTGTTGTTAAGGTTCAGTGTTGTGAAATAGATGAATATATGGGAAGGGAAAAAAGGCGGGGGGGAACAAACCAAAGAGACTCTTTTTTTTTTAATTTTTTTTTTTTTAATGTTTATTCATTTTTGAGAGATAGCACAAGCAGGGGAAGGGCAGAGAAGAAGAGGGAGATACAGAATCCAAAGCAGGCTTCAAGCTCTGTCTGAGCTGTCAGCAGAGCCCAATATGGGGCTCAAACTCATGAGCCATGAGATCATGACCCGAGCCGAAGTTGGACACTTAACCAACTGAGCTACCCAGGTGCCCCCCCCCCCCCCCCCCCCCCCCGCCGACCAAAGGGCTCTTTGGATGTCTGTTTTCCTCATAGGAGCATCCTAAAAGAGGGACGCTGTCTTATAATTATTTATAAACACAGTAGCTGGCTATTGGACGCTTTATAAATATTTGTTGATTAAACAAAGAAATCCACGTAAGAAAGGGCCTTCCTGTTTGGAAATGCAGGCTGTGGACTCTCCTGCTTGTCTGTTCTCTTTTCTTCTTGTATATTCTGCCTTTCTGAAGTCTAGGCCCGGGAATACATCTGACGTTTGACTCCTCTTCCTCTCTTATCCTGAACTCTTAACGTTAGTTTTATTTGATGGACTTTAAACATTCGTTCTTTGAGAAGCTCATTTTAGGCTCATTTTATTTTGATAACCTATCATTCAAATGTCCATGTTCTGTTACTGTCCTTCAATGAGTTATGAACTTGTGATATTGTGATTTATAATAATAAATATATATGTGATCTTCCTGCCCGTTTCTGCAGCAAAGCTCCTAAAACCCTTGTAATTTCCGAGGTATGGAGAGTGGTGGGGTGTCTTTTGTATGTTAATGAGTTACTTTGGGACTGTGGTTGGGGGCTGGTTGCCAGTTGAACCAACCACATGACTAAAGGGTTGGAACTTTCAGGCCTACTCTTCACCCCCTGGAAGGGAAGAGGGGCTGGAGATCACCAATGATTGTCATCGAATCATTAAGGCATGCTTATGTAACAAAGCCTCCACAAATACCCAAAAGGATGGGTTCAGAGAACTTCCGTGCTGGTGTACATGTGGAAATGCTGGAAGAATGGCCCTCCTGGAGAGGGCATGGGAACTCTATACCCCTGTCCCCATACCTTGCCCTATATATCTCTCCTGTCTGGCTGTTCCTGAGTTACATCCTTTTATAATAAACTGGTAATTTTGTAAGTAAAGTGTTTCTCTGAATTCTGTGAGCATTCTAGCAATCCATTGAACCAAGGAGAGGGAGTCGTTGGAACCCAGTTTATGGCCAGTCAGAAGCACAGGTGACCAACTGGACTTGGGATAGGCATCTGAAGTGGGAGTGCAGTCTTGTGGGACTGAGCTGTGTGATCTAACACTATCTCTAGGTAGATAGTGTCAGAAAAGAGTTGAACAGTAGGATGCACAGCTGCTATCAAAGAATTGCTTGGTGGCATGAAAAAAACACATTGCCACTGGTACCAGAATTGTAGAACTTTACTGAAAGTTGGAATAGGGATTTGAAACTTAAATGAGATTACTAATGGTCTGGTTTATCTCCAGGGATGGGGGGAACGGAAGTCCATGCAATGCTTTGTAAACTAACACTTATACCATAAAGATGGCCACAGAGCCCAGATGAGGGGGATCCTTAACCCAAACTTGTAGAAAAAGGGCCAGGAATGACTTCCTGGAAGAGTAAGGTCCTGAGATGGGGATGTAAAGGAATTGGCTGGAGAAGAGCTAGCATGGGGGTTGGAACGGACTTAGAATGGAGAGAAGAGCATTAGCAGCAGAAGGAATAGCACATGGTTCCATAGGGCTGCCTCGCAGAACAGGAGAGCAGAGGTGACTGCTGAACACTTGACCCCAAGGATGGAGAAGTTTAGATGCATTGAAGTTTAGAGGTGATCACCAGAGCTGAGGGACCTATTCGGTGATAACATTGGATTTATGCTTTTTAAAAATCTGTGTTGGCCACCCTTAGAAAGGGATTGGAAGAGGGGCAAGACTGCAGTCAGAGACTGCCTTAGGAGGCTGTTACAATAATCCCAGCAAAAGCTGCCTAGACTTCTTCACAAAACCTTACGTTTCTCAGATCTTAGAAGCATTGTCAAATCCGGGCTCTTAACCTGCCATGGCAAGCTGTGTGTTGCTTGGCAGAGACAAGCCCATTGTACTGCGCTTTTTTCTTATAAATGACTCCTTGCAAAGTACCCACACATCCTCTGCTCATTAGCTAGCCCTGCTCCCAAATTATAACCCACTTGCTCATTTCAGGAAGCTCTTCCTCTCTCGCCCACAATTCCCATTCCTCCGTCTGCTTTCAGATCAGAAACAGAAAATGTCACCTCCCAAAAAGTCCACCCCAGACCAATAGAAATGCTTTAAAATTTTTTCTGGCCTCATTTGCCCTTCTTAAGCACAGAAACTTCTAGAAAGTTAAGTGAATCACTGGTTCATTTTTAGTTTACCTAGTTTTAATCATTGCATTTTAGTAAGGATTTGAAAACCTGAAGAAGCTTTAGAAAAGAAAATAGGCAGCCTTGCCAAAGGGGTCTTAAAGGACTTAAGATTCTTTTGGAGGAAAATAATCCAAAGAACAAGTTAATGTTTCTTCATGGTTGGGAATTAGTTATTAAGTGGAAGGTGCCTGACCTACTGTTCTACAGTTCCTCAGGAGATGGAATTAAAAGGCCTGGAATTAAGTAGCCATGAGGCACATTTAGAATACACAGTAGGAAGAACTTGCTGGTAAAAACTGTTGAATACCATAACATGCTCACATGGGAGTCTGGAGAATTCAGTTTCAAAGATTCTCTTTGGGGAGCTGAGAGATCACCTCAGTGAGGAGAGGAAACATGTAGAAGAGGTTGTTATAACTTTAAAAATCTTTTATACCCTGGGCCTGTGAGATGGAATGATTGAGCTGATCAGGCATTTATTGACACCGCTAAATAGGATTTCCATCCTTCCCCACGAGCCTGCTCTCCGGTTTACTGCAGACTTGCCTTCTACAAGAGACTGCCTTATAAGGCTCTCTTTGGGTAGTTTAGCGACAAAACTCTCCTGGATGGAGTCCAAGGCTGGCCAGCCTTCCTTCACTCTAAATTCCTGCCCACAGTGGATAAGATTATAGTGCTTCCTTTACCTCAAGCTACCCCACAAATGATCTCACCTCATCTGTGTTTTTAATTGTAAGACAACATCTTGTTTTTGGCAGCTTTACTAAAAAGGAACCCTGAACTATAGTCAAAAGAACTTTTAAGCTAGGGACCATATGAATGTAACCTTTTTTTGTAATTTAGATCCAGGGCAGCACTGTTAGAAAGATTTGAGATGGAAGAAGACGTGTGTGTAAATGAATGTTAGCTTATATTAGGCAATTTTAAAGATTTCGCAGGGAGACCTTTACTCTTTAGGAGGGTGGGTGGGAGGGACTAGAAATAGCTAAGGAAAGCTTTCCCAAGGCTGTTCTGGGTGGGTTTTTCAGGTCCGTTAAGACCAGCACCCCACTACCCCCACAAAGCCTACACAAGAAAGTGAAGAGGTCTGTAGAAGAAAGCCAGGGTTGATAACATGTGGGGGAGGGGGAAAATGTTTATTTATTTATTTTTACTTAAAACTGATGAGTTAAATAATTGAACTCTTTTTTTCTCAAGTTGGATTAGTGGCAAAATGATCTGGTGCCTTAGAAAAAGCTAATTTGTTGAATCGACTTTACCGTTCTACAAAAGAAAGCTAGGTGAGGTTATTAGAAACAGCTGGAGGGGTGCCTGGACAGCTCAGTCTCTGTTAAGCATCCCTCAGCTCAGGCCTTGATCTCAGGGTGGTGAGTTCAACCCCCACATTGGGCTCAGCACTGGGCTTGAAGCCCCCAAAATCAAAAAAGAAAAAGCTGGATTGAGCAATAGCCCCACCTCTCTCAATGCCTCCACCAAGCAATGGGTTACCAGAGAGAGGAACCAACCAGAAATGGACTGCATCCAAAAGCACGTTGAGGTTGCAGAGCATTTTTGTGTCTGAAAAGAAAGGTTCAGACCAGGGCGCCTGGGTGGCACAGTCCATTAAGCATCTGACTTCAGTTCAGGTCATGATCTCATTGTTTGTGAGCTCGAGCACTGCTTCTCTGTTTCTCTCTCTGCCCCTTGCTTACTTATGCCCTCTCTCGGAAAAAAAAAAAGAGAGAGGAAGGAAGGAAAGTAAGTAGGTAGGTTCAGACCAGATAAAACAAACCTAGTAACCCAGTGTAGACAGTGCCCCATTCCTGTGGTATGATGTTACTTACTTACACCAAGAGGGCCAAGGACAAGCCAACATGTTCAAAATAGAGTTTACTATGAAAAAGCAACACCTTCAAAACTTCAGGGTAATGCATTTAATAAATGAAGGCACAGTTTGCTGTACTCCTTCACAGGATTATTGTGAATGTCAGAGTATAAAACAGATATGAAATCACTATAAAGTGTGCAGCACCAAATGTAAAGAGTCCTTATTGACTAGACTGTAAATTCTTTGGGAGCAAGAACTCTACATAGTGCATTGTAGAATACCTTAATACATTTATCTTACAGTTTCTTTTTGATGAATTGATCGGGGATATATGATACATCCCTGTATAAATAGCTCTAGAAGAGCTCTTTCTTTTAGCATAAAATAGAAATTCTTTATGATAACAAAGTTAATGTCTTAGTTTACTTGGCTTTTTGTGGTTCACCTTATAATAAATGTCCTATTACATGCAGCGCAGAATGATATTTCTTAAAAGAATGTATCGAAGGGGCGCTGTGTACAGATAGCTCAGTCTAATGGCAGTCCTTCCAGGGCCAGATTGGAAAGTCTCTTCAATTGCAGCCAAGAGGCTTTTGAAGGGCTAGTGTGCTGGGAGCAGCTAGCATGAATATTTTCCCAAGCAGGACCTCTGGGAGCATAACGTTTGTTTCTATGGTGTTTGATCATCTGCCAGGCTTTCTGGTAAGTCCGAGTAAGGTGAGGAAGGAGAAAAGACAGTTAAGATAACTGTCAACACACTCCAGTGTTCCCCTTCACCTGAAATTTTAGTTCTGAGTGCTGACTGAGCCCTGCACACACCCACCCCGGCACCACTCTGGCATCAGTTTTCTCAGCTGGGATAATAATATTTACTGCACATCTGAGCTGGGATTCGTTGTGGGATTACTCCCCTTACAGACTGAAGCATATATTTTGTCAGGTGATCACGTGCAAGAGAAGGAAAATCCTTGTGGGGGTTTGAGAACTCCGGCATAATCCATTTTGACTTTCTGAGAGGAAAAAAGAGAGAGCACTTTAATATTCTAACAGGCAGAAATGCAGCTGACTTCAATCACCCTGTTCTTTCATGTTGTTTTTCTTGAAACAGGGACGTCTCCAGCTTTTTTGGAGGCTTGTCTCCCCACCCCACCCCCCCAGCAAGAAAGGCTCAAAGACATTTCATTTACATCATGGCAGATTAGCTGGCCAGTGGTCAAGTGGTTGAATTGGGAAAGCTTTAGATCTGACATCTGTTCTCTCTTCTGGCCTGACCCCAAGCAAGGGAGGAAAAATTTATCAAGAAATAGATCTCCGGGAACATTCAGAAGGTTTTGAAAGAGACCACACAGAAATGAGGCTTTAGGAATTTGTCTGGGTAGCCTGAGCCTGCAGGGATCCAAAGCCTGCTCCTTCTCCACGGGCGCTTTCAGAACTTTCTGCTCCGGGAACAGAAATCCGAAAGTGGATTTCAGCAGCAGCTGCAGCAATTACGTGGCAACCCTGGCTTCCGAAGGAATTTCCCCCCACCAGGAAGCTGTAGAGCATGTGACTGAGCTTGAAATGCTTAGGCAGCAGCGCCGCTCTGAGTTACAGGAGGTGAGGTGAGGCGAGGCGATCCATGCAGAGAGGCTGCTTATTAGAGATGCCCAGCCCAGCTGGAGAGGGCAGGCTGGGGCAGAGAGCAAGAAGCTGCCAAGTTTTGATGGGCCAGAGCTTCGGAGCCAGAGGCCCCACTGTGCACAGGTGTGCCTCAGATCAGCGCTGCGGAGCAGGCGGGAGAGGCTGATGCAGCTCAGCTCTTTGTGCCCCACCAAGGCTTTGGTTCACTAGAAGAGAACTGTTGGGGCAGGGGCAGGCCTTTTGGACCTGGTTGTGATATGGGAAAGTGAGCAGCCCCTCCCTCACTCCTGCCTCCTTGGAGGTGTCTTTCTTTTCTCTCTCTCCCTCTCTCCCTCTTCCTCTCCCTCTTCTCTCTCTCTCCTCCCCCTCCCCCCCTCTCCCCCCACCTCCCTCCCTGGCCTATCATTGCATGCTGCCCCTTTCTCCTGCCTGAGCACAAAGAAATGAGGTTTTCTCTCCAGTCCCAGCCCTTTGTTAGTTACAGAGCTTGGCCAGCAACTTGATACACGGTGAACACTGCTCTGTGTGCCTCCCCAATTCCATCCCCAGACTTAGGAACCACATATGGCATTCTCCCATAGATAGCAAATAAGCCAAACGTTGGCATGCTACCTCTGAAAGGTCGGTGTTATCCAGGAGACGGTTGTCCCTTCTTTTCTTGATGCTGCTTTGGGTTGAAGTTTTTTCAGGTACTTTAGGATCCTCACTTATTCCATGTATCAGTCCAAACCCAGTAGAGCCCCTCTCCAGCCCAGTCCAGGAGGAAGGGGAGACAGCCATAACCCCATAACCATGGGCTTGATAGGTCTCCAAGGCCGATCCCAGGCCTGACCCTACCAGTTGTCTTCAACTCTTATGATTTCTGGTCACCCAGCAGCCAAAATTTGATACAAGTGAGGAAATACAGCAGAATGGTTAAGGATGTGAACTTGGGAATCAGACCACATGAGTCAAATCCCCCTTTGCCACTTAACTACTTGTGTGACCCAAACCTCCTTGATTCATAGTTTTCTTACTTGCAAAACTGGTGTAATAATAATGTCTGCCACTTAGGGTCGTTGGGAGCTTAAGTGAGGTAATACACTAAAAGCTTCGGTACCTGGCACATAGAAAAGTCTCATTAAATGCTGTTTCATTTCAGTTTTTGTTGTTCCTAGCATTATAAGCCCTGGTACGAGTTAGTTCATAAGCACCTTGACTGTGATGCATTATGTCTTACTTGACCAATCCAAATGTAATACCGCCCTGTGTATCTCCAAGTTAGATCTGAAACCTGTGTTTAGAAGTCTGCAAGCAAAATGTCAGGGTAATGTTCTTAGAACCAAATCCCTGGAAACTTTCATCTAGCTCTTGTTATTGTTCTTCAAGGATTCCAGGGCAGAGAGCCGTGCTCCATCTCTGAGACCCCAGAGTCAAATGCAAGTAACCACCCAGGGTGCTGGCCAGAGGGTTCACTTTGCTTTACAACATGGAGTATTTCCATCTTTCATGTCACACCCTTTTTTTTTTTTTCCTGAGAGCACCTTTCAAGTATAGAGGACATTTTAGATTCAAAGGACACTTAAGTAATGATTGGTCTGTTTCTTCCCTGCATACATCGAAAATGTTTTTGTGTTTTGTTGTTTGGTTCATATAAAAACCAAAAAACCCGGAGATAATTGGCTACAAAAAAGAATATGAACCAAAATCACTGAGATTGGCAGAGGGAGAGTATGATTAATATTTATTAGGTACATATTGGGTATTATCCTTGACTTTGGAGACTTGTGGAATTTGTGTCTCTTCTTTGCTTGCAATTCATGTGTCTCTTCTTTGGCTTTTACATGTACCTCAGCAGGAACTAGTTTAAAAAAAATCAAAACACTTAACTATAAACGGGAATACTTAGACTCAGGAAGGTACCCACTTAGGTTGGTTCTTTGCATCTACCTGAAAAGTGATGCCATCCACCTCCTAGCATAGGGCGGAGAGCAGAAGATGAGGGTATGGAGAGGAAATTTAAGACGCTGGATAACTTTTCAGATCTACCAGCTTCAGCAATTGTGAGTAAAGTTGACAAAACACTGGGACCACCAACTCTCCATGTACATCGTGTACTTGATCCCATTCTAAAGCGGTGATTCTTGACCTTGGCAGGACATCAGAATCTCCTGGGGAGTTTTATAAAATTCTGATGCCTGACTTCTCCAAGATTCTTATTTAATTGGTTTGCGTATAACCTGGGCAGCAGGCCTTTTAAACGCTCCCAGATGATTTAACGTCCAGGCCAGGTTCAGAAGCATTGTTCTAAAAAGACTTCAAGTGACTGGGTGTGCACCATTTCATTAGGATAATTATAATAATGATGAGCCAATTTTTCCTGCACTTATCCAGCATGTAATGTTTCACAGCAGGACAACTTTTCAGAACATCTAGTTCACTGTGGGAAATGGAAGCCCTAGAAAGCATGAACACTCAGGATAACGCAAGCAGCATGGTGGTTTGGCTGCTGCTTATCTCCTTGGCCATTTCAGTGCTGTTATCTGAGTCAGACAGAATGGAAATATTTCTACAACTGTCAGTATTTGTTGGTATTAATAAAAATTGGAGTACCACAGTACTTTAAGAAAAATAGTAATCTAAAGACACACGACTCAATCTTTTAATTCTGTCACTAGGGGTGCCCGCGTGGCCCAGTTGGTTAAGTGTCAGACTCTTGATTTCAGCTCAGGTTATGATCTCACAGTTTGTGAGTTCAAGCCCTACGTCGGGCTCCATGCTGACAGTTCAGGACCTCCTTGGGCTTCTCTCTCCCTCTTTTCCTGCCCCTCCCCCTCCTCCTCTCTCTCAAAATAAAAAAAAAAAAAAAAGAAAAAATTGTCACTGGAACATAAGTTCCACGAGCCTGGTGCTTTTTATCTGTTTGTTCACTGTTGAAACTCTAGTGTCTAAACAGTCCTTGGGATAAGATAGTAGGTATTCAGTACATACTTATTGTGTAAATGAAAGAATAAAAGTAGATTATAATGTGCCCTGTGGGGAAGGAGAACCTTTACACTGGGGGAAGCCCATCCCTCTCTCACCCCCCTCAGAATCTCTAACAGGGAGAGGTGACTGTCCAGCTTCTAGGTCCCCCAACCTAGAGGAGAATTTTTTGTCACTTGGCTGAACTCTTCCTCATTGTCATCTTCCAAAATTGCCCCTTATACTTATGTCCTACTATTACAAAAACTCTGAGACTGAAAACAAATGTTCAGTTCAATTTTATCATCTCCCCCAATCATCTCCCAGGCAGTATTAGGGAATACTGTTCTACCACTGGCTGTGTGACCTTGGGAAATTTACTTAACCTCTCTGATCATCAGTATTCTCATCTGTAAAATAAATATATTACCTGCCTCACAAATTGGTTATGAGAGTTACATGAGTTAATGTTTAGCACAGTGTTTGGCCCACAGTTGGCCCTTAATAAAGCTTACTTCTCGTCTGCTTTCCCCTTCTGTTAAATAGCAATAGAGGAAGTCACAAATTCAGTTCATTCTCATTATTAATGGTAGTTCTTACAAAGTCCTACAAATGCTGATTAGTGTACTAAGTACTGAACCATTGCTCTTAGGGGCAACACAGTTAAGTTCCTGATCACATTTTTGTTAACCAATCAGTACATAGCTTTGCTTTATGTTTCTGCTTATAGACACCTCAATATATATTGATTCGTTCACATTGAATTCACGGCCAACAACCTATAACTCCTGCCTGAATGAAGCTTATCTAACACACATTTTTCTCTGTAAGACACATAACCCTTTTTTGCTTAGAACACTAGACAGCACTTTAACACTATACCTGGGGACCATTTTAAATGTTTGTTTATTTTTGAGACAGGGAGTGGTAGAGAGAGAGACAGAATCCCAAGCAGGCTCCATGCCGTCAGCAGAGAGCCCAGTGCGGGGCTCTAACTCACAAACCATGAGATCATGACCTGAGCTGAAACCAAGAGTCAGATACTCAACCAACTGATCAACTCAGGCACTATTTTAAACAGCGAGGTCACCAACATAAAACACAAAAATATATTAAAAAAAAAAAAAGTCTGTGAAGGGGATACTTGTTTACAGTATGAAAGTAGAAACAAAGCAGTTTGGGACCTCAGATTTTGTTTTGTTTTGTTTTTCGCCAGTCTGCACATACAAGAATGATTTGGGGGTTACAAATTTTAGTGAGTAGGTGGCTTCACAAATACGGAATCCATGAATAATAAGGATCAACTGTTGGAAATAGATCAGTGACAAGCATTAGGGAACTGTCAGGTTTCTGAAGGCAGAGCACACTATGGGTCACTCTTCTTTGGTGTGTCCCAAGACATATAACCATTCTGGGCACAGAGCAGGTACTTAGTAGATAATTGTTGGACTCTGCATCCAATTTAACAAATACATATGCTATCCCTATTGTCAACTGTACCCATGACAGGCTTCTGTTTTGCCCTTCGTGCATCTGCAAGCAGGATTCCCATTCTACAGGTGTTAGTAAGAAGTATAGATTTTACTATGTTTTTATAGGGACAGCAGGAAAGTCCCTCCCATTCCTCTCTCCAGCCCTCCCCCCAGCTAGAGCCTCCTGCATGACCTTTCCCTCACACAGAGCCAGGCTTGCAGGCACGATTCTTCACTTTACCCCAAACCAGCCCTCTCCTCCCTCTCTAGATGTACACTCAGCAATTAGGCTGTGTCCTGGCTCATCTGGGTTCACCCATCACTTAACTCAGGAAGCAAAGGTTACCTGGATCATCACTGTCATTAGAAGTAGAATATTGTAATGATTCCCTATGAGTCATGTCAAGTACCTTTTTGTAAATGCTGTGTGCTAAGTGCTATAATAAGGAAATTTGCAGTGATGAGAAAGATAATGCCCCTTTCCAAAGGAGCCTACAAAGCTGTGGTCTGTCTGGTGGTGTGTGAAGTGTAGCAAGGCAGAAGAGGCAGTTAGACTAAATTAAAATAAAAGGTCAATAAAAATGCATAGGAGCAAAGAACATACACCTACCCCTCATTTCTCTTTCTCTCTCTTTTTTTTTTTAATAATTAGAAGTGTATATTTTCAATGCAATTTCTACTGGAATGGAAAAAATGCACAAAGGTGCATTCACATTTGTAGCCTACAAATACATTATAATTTAATTACGGACTTCATGAGCTTATAAATAATGTAACTATGGCTAGATGTGGAGTATATAAATGACTTAGTTATGACTTTGTCCAAAGTGACATTCTGGAGTGGGAGACAAATGAATTTTATGTTTGTTTGCTCAGAATTGAGTTAAGGATAGAATATTGATCCAAAAGAATCTTAAAGATTATTTTACCTTGGTAAAATACTGAGAAAACCAAATGTAGTAAATTCTCTTCTACCTAGTTCCCTGGCAAATGTGTAAAAGCAAAATTTTAAATAGATGCAAATGACCCATTGAGACCAC
Organism: Acinonyx jubatus; assembly: GCF_027475565.1. Taxonomy (NCBI): domain Eukaryota; kingdom Metazoa; phylum Chordata; class Mammalia; order Carnivora; family Felidae; genus Acinonyx; species Acinonyx jubatus. The sequence goes on from NC_069382.1 coordinate 156,249,318, forward strand.
GAGGATACTATTTTGCTGTTAGTGATCCATTTTCAGATGTCTAGCTTTTTGGACACACTACAGTAGGTTTTAAATTCTAGACTTTACTTATCCTTGTTAATTAATTTCAGCTGTTGTGAAGTTTATGTGTGTTCTGGGAATGTGAGCTAATTTAATTTTGTTTTCAATTAAGATCTTTTTTGTTACTCAAGAAAAACAAACATCATGGAAACTTGTAGAACTCATTGAAATAAAGACCATCATTATTAATCTTTTTATCGTACCCATTCCATATTTTACTGTACTTCACTCCAGTGTTTTTCTAGACATATATAATTATTTAAATAGTGTTATCCATGTTTTTTTACATCTTGTTTTTCATTTATAACTATCCTCCATGTGTTTAAAGTATGTTATAAATGTCATTTATAATGCTATATGATCATTAGAATGAATCATAATTCATTTCAGTTTTCCTCTGTCAAAAATAACCTTTAAATTCTCATGTTTGGACATAAAGGTCTTGTTTCTTCATTACATTTTTAGAGTAGACATCACATTGGAATTATGATTCAAAGGTATGAACATTTAAAAAATTTTTGAGGGGTGCCTGGGTGGCTCAGTTGGTTGAGTGTCCGACTTCAGCTCAGGTCATGGTTTCACTGTTTATGAGTTCGAGCCCGGTGTCAGGCTCTGTGCTGATAGCTCAGAGCCTGGAACCTGCTTCTGATTCTGTGTCTCCCTCTCCCACTCATGCCCTGTGTCTCTTTCTCTCAAAAAAATAAATAAATGTTAAAAAAATTTTTTTGAATAAAAAATTTTCAGTGTATATTGACATTGATGATTACATTTTAAAAATTAGCCTCTTCTAAATTGGACACATTTTCTCCAAAAAACAAGAGGCCAAAAGCAAAGCATTTCAATATGCAGTCAAAATTACTTCTGAATTATCTTCAGACTTGGATTTTACTGTGACTGTCTCTCTCCAATGGCATAGAGACCATTGAGAGTAGTACCCTCACCCCAGTCCCTATTTATGAAATGCGTAGCGACTGGCCAACACCCAGGAGCCCTGCCATTCATCTAGTTTGCATCCAAGCTTGCCAGGCATTGGGAATAGATAGAGAACAACTAGATCTCCTCCATCAGGAGTTTGCTGTAATGCCTTCTTTTGTTAAAGTCCAGTTTGGTCAATCATACATTTCAAAATAATAGTGGCTGGAGAGAATATGCCTTTGTGCATCATTGAGCTGGGATTCGTTAAAATCATGTGTATCTCTGCTAGAGTAGCTTGAAAATGCCTATTGTAGCCACCTGCATGAGATACAAACAATAAACACTTAGTGAAATTTGGAGGTTTTGTCTTTAGTGTTTTTTCATAGAAGAAAAATAATAGCCTTTACAACTCTATTTGACTACAAACACAGTTGATTCTCAGTGTCTCATTAAATAGGAGTTCTGTGCATAATACTGAGCCTGTGGCTTGACCACCTGTTTCATCAGGTTGTGTGAGATGTACTGTTACTCTCCACCTCTTGGGGACAGCCTGTGGCCTGTTCCACTTATTAAAACTGGAAAAGAGGGGCACCTAGGTGGCTTTGTCAAGCATCTGACTTCAGCTTGGGTCATGATCTCACTGTTTGTGAGTTTGAGCCCTGCGTGGTCATCACAGAGCCTGCTTGGGATTCTCTCCCTCTCTCTCTGCTCCTCCCCTACTCGAGCATGCACTCACTCGCTCTCAAAATAAATAAATAAACTTAAAAAAAAAATGGAAAAGAATCTGCTTTCAACATTTTACTGCACATATCCTTGCAGTTTTCCTTAGGTCCTTAGAGATTGCCAAGGCCTTGTTTCCTTTTCCTCAGATCCTTAATCTCCCTCACTTCAGTGAGGGACAATAGTCCTCTGTAAGGCAGTTATTCCTGCTAATCCAGTAGTATCTCAAGAGTGCTGAGGCTATATTTATAAAGTGGAGTGGCTGCACATCATTGTTCCAGCAGAATTTTTTCCATATTTTACCAGGAGTTAGGAATAGTAACAATACCCTAAGTCAACATAGAATAGCACAATTTATAAGAATTTTTACATATACACTTTGTATATAATCTTTTTATAAACACTTTTTAAAGTTTATTTATTTTGAGAGAGTGCATATGCAAGTGGAGGAGGGGCAGAGAGAGAGGGGGAGATTGAGAATCCCAAGCAGGCTCTGCACTGTCCACGCAGAGCCCAATGCAGGTCGGTCCCATGACCGATCGCGAGATCATGACCTGAGCTGAGATCAAGAGTTGGATGCTTAACCGAATGAGCCACCCAGACGTGGCTCACATGTAGTTTCTAAAAATAAAACCTGTATCACTAAAAAGCAGAACTTTGTGAAGAACAAATTAAGTTTTCAGTCAATTTGAATAAAATTGAGTCCTGGGAGACTTTTTTTTTTTTTTTTTTTTTTTTTTTTTTGGCATGTGGGTGTGTGCGCGCGCTTGCGTGTGTGTGTGTGTGTGTGTGTGTGTGTGTGTGTGTGTGTGTGTGTGTGTTTCATCTCTATGGAATGAGAATGTGACCCACTGAAAAGTCCTTGAAACCAACAGGGTGTATCATAACAGCTGGAAAGCCAAACCTTAAAACACTGCCAAAGAAAGCAGGAAATAGTAAGTTTCTCATGGAAGTATGACATGTATCTCAGATTCAAGAAGTTCTTAGACAAAGAGGTGAAGGAATATTCCTCAGCAGTTTTCTTAGTCCTGTAATTTAGTTTGTATGTACTTTATATTATTTTTTTTAGTTTGTAAATACTTTTAGGTTATGTAAGTCTGTGCCTGATTAGAAGGTGCCATTCTGTATGAGTTCCTTCAGCATAGAAAGGGATGCTGGGTGGTTCAGTGGGTTAAGTGTCTGACTTCGGCTCAGGTCATGATCTCACGGCTCATGGGTTCGAGCCCCACGTCAGGCTCTGTGCTGACACCTGGGAGCCTGGAGCCTGCTTCAGATTTTGTGTCTCCCTCTCTCACTGCCCCTGCCCTGTTTACTCTCTCTCTCTCAAAAATAAACAAAACAGTAAGAAAAAGAAAAGAAAAATAAATGGATGGCTGGATTTAGGGAAGAGGAAGAGAAGATTGATCACCAAAAAGGGCAACAGCTAGTCTATCAGTAAGGAATGTGTCCAGCTGCAGGTAACAGACCTGTCTACAAGGCTCACCCAAAATGGGGTTTCTTTGCTTGGAGTCCAGATGTAGACCGCTTCTGGTGTGGGTTCAACTGCTCAGCAATGCCACTGAAGGACCCAGGTTCTTTCTGCTCCATTATCCTTTACCTTGTGTTTGCTTTTGTCTTCATGTTTAATAGTTTCAAGAAGGCTACTGTGCCTCTGGCCATTGAGTCTTAATTCAGGGTGGTTAGAAGCAGCAGGGAGAAGAGCGGTGCCAGATGTATGTCCCATTTTATCAGGTGAGCCAAAGTTTCCCAGAAGCTCTCCTCTCAGCAAATGTCTGCCCAAGCTCATTGGCCATAAATAGGTCAGTTGGCTACCCCTAGCAGCTCAAAAGACTGCGAAGAGAGAGGGTAGAGTGGGGCAGAGTCCACCTCCAGTGTCTGCCAGAGCTAGGCAGCAGTTTCTCTTTCCAGAAACCGTTGTGAAGGCAAATTTAAAGAATGACTGGAAGTTTAGTGTTTTGGAGTTCACGGACCCCATCAGACTTCATTGAACAGTGATCAGTCATTTTTGAAAACCAGATGATAAAATAGATCATGTCTGGAAAAAAAAAAAAGAGACCAGCTTTGTAGCAAAATAGGTCATTCCCAAAATTCCATGGGAAGAAGTTCTATTGCAAAGGTACTGGGGCACCAGGGTGGCTCAGTTGGTTAAGCATCCGACTTTGGCTCAGGTCATGATCTCGCAGTTCGTGGGTTCAATCTCTGCATCGGGCTCTGTGCCGACAGCTCAGAGCCTGGAGCCTCTTTAGATTCTGTGTTTCCCTCCCTCTCTGCTCCTCCCCTGCTCTCCCTCTGTCTCTTTCTCTCTTAAAAGTAAATAAAACATTAAAAAAAAAAAAAGAGTACTGAAGATCTTCACAAGACCATTCTGAAAGAAATGACATTTCACTCTTTGATGGTTTCCTTTACAGAAGGGGTGGCTAAGAGACTTGAGGATCCCTCCCTAATTTGCTTTTATTATGTAGAAAGGAATAAATAAATTGAAGGTAAACAAGAAAAGTCATTTTTTAGTGTCAATATGTTAGAAAACAAGCATACTTGGATTTTCATAAATTGTCTAAAGATAACCTTCAGTTCATCTTCAGGCTAGGTGTGGTGAATTCCTAATTGTTGTGATTTTATGCTTATTTATTTATATTTTTAAATGTTTTATTTTTTTATTTGTTATTAGAGAGCATGTGCTAGGGGCAGGGGGGCGGGGGGTGGGGAGAGGGAGGGAGGGAGAATTTAAGCAGGCTCCATGCCCAACACAGGGTTTGATCCCACAACACTGGGATCACGACCTGAGCTGAAATCAAGAGTTGGATACTCAACTACCCAGGCACCCCTGTTTTTATGCTTATTTAAATCATATTGCAGAGGTGTTTGTTTAGGAGAGCAAAGGGTTCAAATCCCTGCTAAATGCATGATTTGGGCAAGTGACTTGACAAAACCAAGGTTCAGAAAAGCTGTCTGTAAACTGTGAATGGTACTGCCTACCCAGCAGGGTTGGTGATTTGAGGCTTCAAACACAGTGCCTGGTGCACAGTAGGGGCTCACAGTCTGGTTGTTGCCTTCATCGTTAGTAGTAGTGCTGATGCTTCTGGAACAGCCCCAAAATGTAATGCCATGGTACTTTTACCCTTGTTCTTCCCTCTTTTTCTGTCTTTTTCTGTAAGGGTACCTAGAGATGTGGTGATTGAAGATGGAGGCAGAAACTGAGTGCTAGGAGTGGTTTTAGGGATTGCAGGGAGAAAACTAGCGTTATTCTTGTCCAAACTAGTCCAGAACGTCATTGTTTTTATATATGTATAATTTATACCCTGCCTTCTTCCAACATAGGATGTGAGTAGTTTGTGTGCCCACGTTCTTCAGGTGTAACGATAGTGTTGTAAAAAAAACAAAACAAAACAAAAAAACACTAAGCTTAGAAGACAGTCCAGACTATACATTGTGTGGTTACAATCATATTACTTAGTCTCTTGGGCTGCTCCATTTCCTCACCCGTAAAGTGGCGCTAGCAGGGCCTGTATTAAAGGGTTAATGTTGTGAGAAAAAGTGAGGTCATGGGTTTGAAAGCCCTTTGTAATGGTAAAGCTTGATATGAACACAACCTCTTATTCCTTTTGGTTTCACCAATTGTTATAGCAACAACTCTCAAATATGCCCACTTAGTTAACCATTTTTTTGTGTACATCTGTGTCAGATGTTTACTTTTTAATAGATTGCCCCACGTACACCTGGACCACCTCCTTCCCTTCAAATCACTACCCACAAATAGTGCCCAGAGACTACTAATGTTATAATGTTAGCCTGAACCAAGCATAATTAGTAAGGATATCTGCCACAACAAATTCATACATAAAAAAATACATATAAAGTACTCTAAAATCAGCATCAATTTGAGATAGTCTGTTCCTCTCCTGCCCCTCATTAGTCAGGTAATCAAGAGCTGGCAGTGTTCTTTCCAGAAGCTCATGTTGCATATTGACCTGGAAAGGTATTAGTCCAGGTAACGATGGCAACTTTTATGTTAACCATCAATCACTTTAATGAGTACAAGAATGCATCCTATCACCCTGCCAGAAGGTGCAGGAATTCAGAGTAATTCATTCACTGGTTAAATAATGTGAGTGTTTTCTGTGTGTTGGGTGCTGTGCTGGTGCTGTGGGCATAGAATAGACTCCAGTCTCCCGGAGTTATAGTTTAGTAATGGGGCTGTGGTGGCAGACTGTGTTGGTACCCCGAATTCAGTCTCCTCATAAAAACAGAACCCCTTCAGAACCTCATACAAGAATGGTTTCCAGAGGTTGGGAAAGGGAAGAATGGTGAATTGTTTAATGAGTAGTGTTAGTTTCGAAAGAGGAAGAAAGTTATGGAGATGCACAACAATGTGAATATACTTGACAATACTGAACTATATACTTAAAAATAGTTAAGATGGTAAATTTTATGTGTGTTTTACCACAAAGTTTTAGTATTGAAGGCACTAGAGGGGCATCTGGGTGGCTCAGTCAGTCGGGTGGCCAACTCTTGATTTTGGCTCAGGTCATGATCTCACTGTTCGTGGCTTCAAGCCCTGTGTCAGACTCTGTGCTGACAGTGCAGAGCCTGCTTGGGATTCTCTCCCTCTCCTCTCTGCCCCTCCCCCACTCACTAATGTGCTCTCTCTTAAATAAATAAATTAAAACAATAAAATAAAGGCACTAGATACCAAAACCCAAACCCCATGGACATTTACCACACAAAAGGTGACAAGCTATCCCCTAAAAAGAATCCCAAAATACAAGTGTGTTAAACCACCTATGCTTCAAGGTCTGTATGATGTCAACAGCTTTGTGGTAGGAAGCAAAGGGAAGTAACAAGGTGATGACAGATCTGATTACTGGCAAATCCCAACATACCCAGGGGGTACTCACTGGAAAGTGTGGTGTACTAAGTCCATTAGTGGGTGAGTGTAAGAGACCATGGAAGAGTCTAGGAGCTGGAGTAGAGTTCTCAAAACTGGCCAGCCAAGGCTCCCTTCCAAGACAGCGTTCTGCACTAAGGAGGAACTTCTAGAAGAAGGATCAAAACTGGACGGGAAAGAGACAACAGAAATGAAGGAAAGAGGCCAGGTAGAAGTGGGGAGGGATTTATCTCCTTGTGATTGCAAGGCAGCTCAATGACAACCAGAGACAAAGAAAAGGGTCCTGTCTTCTCCTGCATTCCACATCATTATTATGAGAGAAAACTTTTCTAGGAAGTGCTCCAGTAGATTTATCTGTAGGTCTCATCAGCCAGAATTGGGTCATACACCCATGTCTGAACCCGTAACTGTCAAGGGGAATGCGACACTGTGATTGGCTGACACCCAGTCAGTACTCTCCATCCTTATTTTTTGGTTAATTTATTTTAATGGCGCATAAAATGGGTGGTAGGGTATATTTATATTTTAATGTATAGCATACCTTAAAATCTAAAAGGAGCTTCCATTTTGGTGGGGGGCACCTGGGTGACTTAGTTAAGTGTCTGACTCTTGATTTCGGCTCGGGTCATAATCTCACAGTTTGTGAGATGAAGCCATTCTGGGCTCTGTGCTAACAGTGCAGAGCCTGCTTGGGATTCTCTCCCTCTCCCTCTATCTCTGCCCCCTCCCCCACTCACATTCTTTCTCTCAAAATAAATAAATTTTAAAACAATAAAGGGAATTTGCATTTTTAAATAGTTTACTTTTTAGGCAATCCCTGTGCCCAGTGTGGAGCTCAAACTCAGGACCCCAAGATCGAGACTTGCATGCTTTACCAACTGACCTAGTCAAGTGCCCCAAATTTGCATTTTATGTAGTACTTTTTATACAAAGTAGTAGACAAAGTTCAGGGTCAGACAGTTTACTCTGCTTCATACCACCTTCAAAACAAACTCAAGATGGATTAATTGCAAAAAAGTAACACTAATAGAGTTATTCTGATAGCTCAGAAACCATACAGGAAAAGATTGACTGACTTGGCTACATAAAAATTCTAGGCTTCTATTTTATTCATTCATTGTTTTTACTGAGAACATACTATGTGCCAGGTACTGTTCTTGGTGCTGAAGATATGGCGGTGTCCTAAACAGCCACTGTCACTGCTCACAAAGAGCTTATATTACATGCTATATGGCAACTGATACCATAAATAAATGGCCGTAAAAATAAAACAAACAAACAAAAAAGATGACCTGGAGAGATTATTTGCAAAATATATGATAACAAGAGCTCATGTAAGTTAATAAACAAGTACTCCAGTAGACAAATAAGCAAAAGTTATAGGTAGTGAATTAAAAGGAGAAGCAACTGCAAATGGCCAATAAACATGTGAAGAGTTGCTTGGCCTGAAAGTAGTTCTGAAAATGCAGTTAGAACGGCCACAGCATACAGTGTTTCCCCTTCAGCTTGGCCTAATTTCTGTGAATTCCTAACTCCCACTGCTGGGAAATGTGTGAGGAAATGAGCACACGTCCAAGAATTTCTAACCTTTTTGAAAGTAATCTAGGAGCGTCTATTAAAATGAAACATTCTCATACCCTTTGACCCAGAAAGCACATTTCCTGGAACTTATCCTACAGACATAAAAGCACTAATGCATAAGGACATGTATAAGAATATTTATTGTATCCTAGTTTGTTTTTTATGTAGAAAAAAATGGAAACATCCTGAATATTCTTGAAAAAGTTTACCCATGTTATGGAACATTTTGCAGCTGTTGAATGAATTTGGTTTATGTGTATTGTATTGACCTAACAAGAGCATTATAGGTTATATTGTTTAATAACAAAAGGCAATTTATTGGGTAATAGATATGGAATTTTTAAAAAATGAAAAATATATGGTTGTATAAACTGTTAATACATGTTATTGGACATTCAGCATTTTTGGGAGATTAAAGTAGTTTACTGCCTCTTTATACATTATACTTGTATAATGTTTGAATTGTTACAATGAACATGTACTTTTTTTGTTTTCTAACATCATATGCTAAATCAGTTTAACTTACTCCATGATGTTTTGGAGGGTGGAGCTGTAAACAGTGGTGAAAGTTGCAGGAAGGTTGATTTTAGTTCATCGGAAGAAGAACTTTGCCACAACAGTGATTCACCAGTGGATTTGGGAACCTTAAGTTGAGGGTCTCTGGAAATATTCAGGCAGAAAACCATAAGCTATTGGAGAGAAGACTTTTATATCAGGTTTTGGGAGTTGGACTAGATGACTGTAAGATTCCTTCCAACCCTGATAGTTTTTATAATAGTTTAATAATATTACACAATAAGACTTGTAATCTTTTGTTATTAAAGGTTTTTTTAATTGACGTTATAAAATTAGTTTTAGGTGTGCAACATGACTTGTTGTTTGTATATATTGTGAAACAATTCTCACAATAAGTCTGCTTAACCACCATCACCACACCTAGTCACAATGTTTTTTTCTTGTGATAAGAAATTTTTTCTTTAATTTTTTTAAGCTTATGTATTTATTTTGAGAGAAAGAGTATGTGTGAGCAGGGGAGGGGCAGAGAGAGAGGGAGAAAGAGAGAATCCTAAGCAGGATCCGTGCTGTCAGCGCAGACCCTGTTATGGGGCTCGAACCCACAAACCATGAGATCATGACCTGAGCTGAAACCAAGAGTCGATGCTTAACCACCTGAACCACCCAGGTGCTGCTTGTGATGAGAACTGTTAATAAGACCTACTCCCTTAGCAGTTTTCCAGTATACCACACAGTATTATTAACTGTAGTCACTATGCTGTACATTACATCCCTATGATTTATTTATTTTCTAACTGGAAGTTTGTACCTTTTGACCTTCTTCACCCATTGGACCCACTACCCACCCCCCAGCTCTGGCAATCAGCAGTCTGTTCGCTGTTTCATTGTCTTGTGTGGTTTACATTCACATATAAATAAGATATTTGCCTTTCTTTGTCTGACTTATGTCACTTTGCATAATGTCCTCAAGGTCCATCTATGTTGTCACAAATGGCAAGATTTCCTTCTTTTTTATTTCTGAGTAATATTCCATTGCTCTTTATAAACCACATATTCTTTCTTTATTCTACCTATTCTTTATCCATTCATCCATCAGTGGGCAGTAAGTTTGCTTCCATGTCTTGACTATTGTATATAATGCTGCAGTAAACATGGGGATGCATTTATCTTTTCGAGTTAGCATTTTAGTTTCCTTCAGATAAATACCCAGAAGTGGAATTGCTGCATCATATGGTAGTTCCAGTTTTAATTTTTTGAGGAAATTCCATACTGTTTTCCATAGTGGCTGCACCAATTTAAATTCAAACAAATAGTGCGCAAGAGTTCCCTTTTCTCATTATCTTTGCCAACACTTATTTCTTGTCTTTTTGATAATAGCCATTCTGACTTATCGGATGTGAGATCTCATTGTAATTTTGATTTGCATTTCCCTGATGATTAATAATGTTAAGTACCTTTTCATGTACCTTTTGGACAGCTGTGTGTCATTTTTGCACAAATGTCTATTCAGATCTTCTGCCCATTTTTAGTTGTTTCTTTGCTGTTGTAAGAGTTCTTTATATATTTTGAATACTAACCTCTTATCAGATATATGATTTGCAAATATTTTCTCCCATTTGGTACATTGCCTTTTCATTTTGTTGATGATTTCCTTTTCTGTACAAAAGCTTTTTAGTTTGATGTAGTGTCATTTGTTTATTTTTGCTTTCATTGCCTTTGCTTTTGGTATTGAATCCAAAAAATTATTGCCAAGACCAATGTCAAGGAGCTTATCAACTATGTTTTCTTCTAGGAATTTTGTGGTTTCAGGTCTTACATTTGAGTCCTTAATCCATTTGAAGTTGAATTTTCTGGGTACTGTAAAATAGTGGTATGATTTTCCCAGCACCATTTATTGGAGAGATTGTCCTTTCTCCATTGTGTATTCTTGGTACCTTTGTCATAAATATATGCATGGATTTATTTCTAGGCCCCGCATTCTGTTCCATTGATCTGTGTGTGTTTTTATGCCAATACCATAGTGGGTTTTTGTTTAATATTTGTTCATTTTGAGAGGGAGAGCGCACATGAGCAGGGAGGGGCAGGGAGAGAGGGAGGGAAAGAATCTCAAGCAAGCTCTGCAATGTCAGCATAGAGCCTGACCCAGGGCTCAGTGTCACAAACCATGAGATCATGACCTGAGCCAAAATCGAGAGTCGGACACTTAACCTACTGAGCCAGGCACCCCCAAGGTGTTTTAATCACTATAGCTTTGTAATATAGTTTGAAATCAAGGAGCATGTTACTTCTAGCTTTGTTCTTTCTCAAGATTGCTTTGGCTATTTGGGGTCTTTTGTGTTTCCATACAAATTTTAGGGGTTTTATTTCTGTGAAAAAATGCCATTGCAGTGGGGATTGCATTGAATCTATAGATTGCTTTGGGTAGTATGGACATTTAAAAGTTTTTAATTCTCCCAATCCATGAGCATGGAATATATTTCCATTTCTTTGTGTCTTCTTCAGTTTCTTTCATCAGTGTCTTACAGTTTTTCTTATACAGGTCTTTTACCTACTTGTTAAAAATTTATTCCTGGGTATCTTATTCTTTTTGGTGCAGTTGTAAATGGGATTGTTTTCTTAATTTCTCTAATGGTTCTTAGTGTATAGAAACATATCTTTATATATTGGTTTTGTGTCCTGCAGATTTACTGAATTTGTTGATTGGTTCTACCATTTTTTGACTGAGTCATTAGGGTTTTCTATATATAATATCATGTCATCTGTAAATAATGATAGTTTTACTCCTTCCTTTCTAATTTGGGTGCCTTTTATTTCTTTTTCTTGCCTAATTGTTCTGGCTATAACTTCCAATACTATGTTGAGTAAAAGTCGTGA